>NC_092176.1:16017375-17355708 GCF_045791955.1 Oncorhynchus clarkii lewisi
GTTTTAGTCAAGAGGTTCTCCATGCTAGAATCACAGAGGACCATGCACATATTGTATTACTAATTCATCACTTTCTATGTAAATGTAGGCTGTATCTGTACAATTTCTAAATGATTGTTGCATGGGGAAGGGATGAATGAACCAGACAAATACTGTTCTATAATACTGTATGTACATCTATTGCTTCTGGCTTACTGCAGGATATGCCATTTTCAAAGAGCCACCCTGCCATTCAAGGTCAAGAGGACAGGCAGAGAGGAGCTATTCCAGTCCTGGGCTAACCTTCCACTGTCCATTACACTTGATGGTCAAGCTCTTACTAAAGACCGGGGCTAATTTCATAGCCAGGACCTGTGATCCACAAAGTAACTGATAATCACCAATTAAGTAATATTATGGATTACAATCCATTGATTTTTTTGGGTGCAGAATCCAGGAATAAGAGCCCCAAGGGATCTGTGAAGAAGCTTGGAGGGATATACTATACTATGCAAGGCTCAACTGTTCTACATGCGAGTCCCACACGTAATGACCCATGACACGGTACTAAAGTTGGAAAATGCTTATGACAGCATATTCCACATTTCCAGAGAAAAAAAGGTTTATTTTTTTCTCTCCAAAAAATATAACTTTAAATGATTGTAGTTTATTGGCTTTGTTCACACACAGTAAGTGATAGTGTATGCCTGAGAAAGAAGCAGCCTACTCTGCCTCCCCACGAGTGAGCCAAACTCATGTCAATACACACAGCCGTGTTCCCCCCAAGGTCTCCAGTGGTGGTCTAGTGGACACCTCAGATGAAACGGTGGAGACTCTATTCAAGACAGTGGTTACAGGCCACAGACTAATCTAGTATGACAAACTGGAGGTGTCCTGTTATTTCCAGACCTGGTGATGAATAGACGGCCGTAGTCCCCCATGCTGTCACGTCAGGGTGGAACTGAAACAGATTGAGAGGGTGCGGACAGACAGCGGATTGATGTGCTGGGCCACTTCTCTCTCTCTTGTAAAACCCACAGAATCAGTCCATTAGCCCTCCTCCTATTTGCCTATCATCTTACACTGTTGGCTGCCAACACATTCAAACGTATCACTGGGATTTACTGAGAGACCAGGCAAAAAGCATAGAGCAGACCAGTCAATGTTCTTGTTCTTTCATGTGGCAAGAATGCCTTATCATATATTTCAAGATATGATACTAGGACTATTTGTTATCAATAAAAAATATAGTGTACACTTTAGTGTACTTTAGGTTTTGCAAAGTATTAGCAACCTTTAATAATTGTTTTTTCATGACCTGTTCAATTAATCTTTTAATATATGTCCTCTTCTAGATGATGATAGCCTTGTCGTGGTCATGAAAATCATATTTAGTCCTTCATTACGACCCCATATTGTCATGCACAATTGATTGTTATATGTTGGGTTAAACATATGGATTAGATGATGAGCTTCAATAATCTATATTGGATTTCTGCCCTCTGAGGGAGCACTTTCAACCCTGTAGCTAACCATGGCCTCATAGGTCCAACGGTTAAGTGATATATTCTAACCTCTGATTGGTGTGAATGAGCCATGCAGGGACAGACCTCACGTAACTGCTCTAACATCCACTCTTTCATCAATCAAGACCATTGAGTGAACTACAGCTGTTTCAGAGTTTCATTCATAGCATGCTTGACATACAGTACACCACTACGGTATTTACACTGGTGCTCCAGTCCAGAGGATCCTTGGCAAGCAGGTAAACTGTAGTTTCTCTCTACAGCCATTGGCAGCGCTAATGGGGGGGGGGTGAAGACAATGACATCTCTCTCTGTCATCACGGTGGGCCCTGGTGTGTCTGTCTGGTCTGTACTCCCCCCTGTACACCCCCCCTCTCTGCGATGACCACGTCCTCACTGTAATGTACCGCTGTGTGTGTGTGTGAAGGACACCCCGGCAGGGCGGCAGGGCTATCACAGACACAATCTCAGAGCACTTTAATAACTTTCAGAGCGGTCAGCACCCTGCGCTTTAATAACACTCCCTGTCAGCTCGCCCTGCGCACCACAAAATTGTCTCGTTGGAATTCTTTATGGTGGCGGCCAAAGAACTGTGGTGATGGTGATGGAATATAGCCACGCTCAACCCACTCTGCCTCCAGATGGGTTTCCAAGAGCACGCTTTTATCTGTGGGTCAAAATAAAACAGGAGAAAAGACATTTACTCGCTCCGTGATGCAGCAATAAGCTTCTAAAATCAGTGCTGTCGTCTATGAAGGAGGACCAAGTGATTTTGTGAGAGCTTCTCCTACAGCTCAGTTCACTTGCCCATGTGATAGAATGACACAATTGACACAAGGCCTCTGAGCACATGAAATGCATTTCAATATCTTTATCTGTAGAGTAAGGCTCTAGAATGGTACAGCCAGCATTTCAGACTGAACTATGAGGGTGCCCTAAGACTTGTCCTCATCACATGCAAACATTTATGCGTTTGTTAGGGAAGATCAGAGACTGTGGGTTTAAAAATGCATCAGGTTTCCTCCCATAAAGAGAGATCGCACACATAGTCTGGAAACATGAAGGGTAAATCAGATTGCTTGGTAAAGAATTGCTGTGTTAAGGCTAATGGTGCATTTGGGGTGTGTTTTTGTGATGTGTCTGTGATTATAGCCTCTCCAGCATCAGTAGAGGTACACTCCTGGTCATTACAACCTCCTAGTACTACTTATTAGCATAATCAGCCAGCGTTAGTTATTCATGTGATGCGCAGAAGTGTTCTGGGAGTCACAACTTTGCTCTGTCTAATAACCTGTGTTAAATATTAAAGAAGAGCATGGTCTGCCTGATTTACATGCCTCTCATCCTGCCTCTTAGATGCACCATTGTCGGGGAACTGACTCCGGGCCTGTTTCAGATTACTCTGAACCAATGTGATATACTATAATATGCTGAAAATACATTGTTTTGAAGAGTATATTGAAAGACAATACTCATAGACCATGATCATGTACATTCGATAATAATGGATAACATATTTGAATGTTTCCATGTCCAATCACTGACTGGCCACTGCCTCACAGCAGACAGGCGATTAGTGTATTGTGTAAGAGGACCACGTAGCTATGTGTAAGAGGCTTTTCCACTCGGCTTCATCTGCCTTTCTGAAAATAAGGAGCCCACTGGGCATGAATGGGCTGACTTGCTACGTCCTTATGCCCTGACTCTTGATTAAAGACAATGAGCGCAGAGGCTAACCAAGCGTTGTGCTGGCCAGGGTGGGTTGGAGAGGGGGAGACCTACAGTAGGGCCAGAGAGAAGAAGGCTGCTGCTGCTGTGAACCCTGAGGAGGTCATTAGGAGACCAGTGACCTCACTGGTACAGTGCTCTTACAAGCCACCCACTGGCATGATGTCATACTTCACATGTCATCACTCATCACGGCCACACACAAAAACAGTGAAGACCCCAAAATTATATTTAATACCGGGTAGCTTTACCTATGTTTCTATTAAAAGGAATAACAACATACACAATTTTCCCCTCCAAAAATATTAATCCTGTGTATTCTCCATGCAACAGAAAATTACATCAACTGATTCAGCAGCAATTCACTAGAATGTTGCATTACGTCTCCAAACCTGCCACCATATTGGCATATGCTGTGATTATGAACTACTGAAGCTGTAAAAAGAGAAAAGAAGAAAGTCCTCATTAACAACTTGTAGTCTGAAATTGAACAGATGCACTATTTATCACATATATTCCCCCCACCCTGTAGGACCAGGAAGTCCAAGCATGTAGACTAATAACATGGAAACAGTCCTCTAGGCTTTCCTCTGTAATGATTTAGCTACCTGGGATTTCCTTTTTAATTTGGTCCTTAAGAAAATAACAATTCTCCTTGGTGCTGCTCATTACTGTATGGCTGCGGTGACCATTAGGAAATGAAAATAACCTTGCTCATTTATATAAAGCAAAGCATTTTAGTTAAAGGCCTCAAGGCCAAGGGTTTGAATAAAGAATGACATTTCCAAATATAATCATACAGCTCTAAGGTTACTAGGCACCAAAGTGAAGAAATGTGCTTCTGCCAAATGAATTCCTGAATACTTGGACATCTAAATAAATTCACTCAGGGAATAAGAGATGTATGTTGTGGTATCTATCTATCAAAAACCAGAGAGCCGCAAATTGACGTATTTCATGATCTTATGAATTACGCTCTCTATAAGTCAGGTGTAATGAATAACAAACACTGCATACTATACATGCAATGGAATTTTATAAAGGAACTATAAGCCGTTGTGAATGCTTATAACAAGTCTTAAAGGCACGATTCATGATATATTAACATACTGGTGGGTCAAAGAGCCATAATATTGTCTTTTTCATGAAGAACTGTGATCACTTTATAATCATCATTCTTAAATTTAAATCGACAAACTTGATTTTGTATTTTTTTTATATGTCTTTTCAAATCTCTTGACATAGATTCTGGACTGGGCATATAAAAATGGTGGTCTACTAGCCCGGCTGGCCAGTGTGAAATTCCTTCAATTCCACCCCTGATTTTGAATGATTCTATACAGTAAAACATGAAATACAGAACTTGTGACAGAAGGTAGAAAGTAGAGTCATTCTTTCATAACAGAAAAAGTCATGTACACATATTTCAATGATATAATCTCACAACAGCGTGTCACTTACTCCAAACATAAATGCACTAGAATGGTATCCCAAAGGTAATTGGGTGAGACCAATGTCCAGTGTTCGCTAGATGGATGGGTTACAAACTTGCATCGAGCGCACCCTCAGATCCAGGGTGGACTGTTTAAATCAAGCAGTGGTCACACTTGGTGTGTACATCACCACTGAGGCATGGTGAGCAATGAGACGCTTGTACAAGGCCCCTGCCTGCCCGTCGCAGGGCTGGACTGCTGAGGCCCGTGGGCTGCCTAATCAAATCTGAAACCATCACATTTACTTGCCTCTCAGGCAGCTATGCATGCAACAAAAAAAAATGACTAGGCTACATAACCAATCACACCCTCAATGCCCTTAAAGACAGCCATTAGAGAAGGATTATAAAGGAATACACGGATGGATCATATTTGATTCGTCTCTTTTAGTTTCCCTCTATAACCATAGGAACCATGCTTGCAGTTACTATTGAGCTGAGGAAAGTTAGAACATAACCTGACAGTGAAATCTCATGATGATTTATTATAAAACAAAACCATGTGTTACATGAATGTGGAGCAACTGCAGTCTCCACTAAAAGATAGCCAATGCCTCAAACACTGAACACAATATTGATAAGTGTTTATTTTGCTTGGCCAACCCAAAGTAGAGCTGTTATTGCCTGGTCTGAATGGGAAAGATGTATGGTAATGAATAAGAGGCTTACAAGTTAATAGTTTCCTTTGATGGAGATTTGGGCCATACAAACTTCATTAGGCAAGCTTGAGCAATGATCATGATAAAGTGCAGAGCACTAATTAAAATGCTTAAGCATTACAGTGTTTTAAACATGACAATAAATATAAACAGGAGGCCCAAAATGTATCACATGCTGTAGAGGGCAGACTTCCAGAGAAACTGTAAGGGATGTAATGAAAATATGTCTGAATATATGAGATCCACCATGAAACAGCGGCCAACTGTATTGTGTAACATCCTTAATTCTATACCCCGAAAGATACTATAAACCCAATATTGCCACATTGACTCTGAAATAATGTTTACCTTTCTCAGTATTGGATTAGTAGAAGCCTGTTTATGTAAATAATGGTCATGCGGGAAAAATGTTTGCATTATTCTTTGAATTAAATTGAACAGATCAGTGATACACACAAATCTCCCATATTAAAGGAAAATTATATACGTTGCTGCATTAGCTTCCTGTAAACTGGTATTATTTATTTTAACTATAATCCTGTCATTTTTTAAAACTGGGTTGTACCTGGTTTGTATCTACTCTGCTCATTTTGTGAATATGTTTAACCAATCACATGAGTTTGTTTGGGGTCTTTCTCTAGATGGATAACAACAATAAATTGTAACTCAATGTAACAAAGCACTTTCTACATCCGCAGTAAAATGAATACCATTAGTTATCCAGGTTGTATGAATACACATAGATAATATAGTAGAAGAGCACTTTGTTTTACCGACTGGTTTGACCTTGTCTTTTTCCTTCAAAAAACATGTCCATAAAGACCCAGTCAACATTCCACATCTTAATGTGATGTCAGCCGGGTTACTGTATTCATTTCTAGCCTCGCCAATCTTTTAATGCATGTACTGTGGCGACTTCCAAGAGCATTTGTTTCTCTGAAGATCAAAATAAAACAGGGTTTTTGAACCAGTCTCCCGAGAGGAGCATTGATTCCGTAATGAATGCAAGGGCAGAGAAAAATGGATTTCTTCCTTTAGATGCGTCTCTATATCTCTCCTTTAACATCTCTGCAGCACTGCATTGCATTGCATTTGATTGCACATTGAGAAGGAGAAAATCTTTGCATCTCTATAAAATATTCATTTGAGTGGATGTGAAACAGTGCTCTGTGGATGGGCTTGGGGAATGGGGAAAATACTTAAAGATTTGGCAGATTGAATAGATGAAAACAGATCATGGATTTAGTGGTAATAGGAAGAGGGAAGTATGTGCATTTTTTCATCTACAAAACATGATCAGTTTTATATTAATCGTGTGGCCGCTGAAGTTGTGTGCCATCCTGTTGTGTTTGGAGGCAGATTTATTTGATTATTTTGAGTGTACGTACAGTTAGATACCATATTCTTTAAATTGTAGAAGGATTATAGCTAGAAGCCTTAGGGTATTTAAGCTGAGGCTATAGTCAATTCTCATGTGCTTCATTTATCCATGTTGCTAATTCTGTTTTTACAACGGAATTCACACATTTTCATTCCCGAAACAATGCCCTATGTCCCCACATTCACTCATTAAAACATATTTTCAGTCAAAAAAGACATAATCACAAATTGATTTTAATGCCTGGCTTTTAACGTGCCTTAATATGTGTTAATTGGGTAATAATTAAGATGGATTTTTATATGCAAAACGTAATCAAATTAATTTGGAGTTTCCAGTCAATGGCCATAATTAAAAGGAATCACATTTACATCATCTGACAAAGGGAAACATATGAGTTTGTGATTGGATAATGAAAGCTGTGGTGTGTCGTCTCCAGGGTATGGGTTTAGGCTACTAAATGGTAAAACGTTATTCTGCTCTTGATATATTTGGATGAGAAATACCTGGTGACAAAGTGTTTGATGTGTTTCAGTCAGTGGTGTAGCTCTTAGATGTGATTGACATGTGTATAATCCCATTGTTATTCATCACAAAATGTAAGACATAAGTGGCGGCAGGTAGTCTAGTGGTTAGAGCGTTGAACTAGTAAGCGAAAGGTTGAAAGATTGAATCCCCGAGCTGACAAGGTAAACATCTGTCCCATCATTTAAAATAAGAATTTGTTCTTAACTGACTTGCCTAGTTAAATAAAAGGTAAAACAAATAAATAAGATTAACTAATATTTCATGTCTCAAGGCTGAACTAACTCACTACATATAAGTATTTATTCATCTTCCATTCATTAATTTCACAATTAAATAATTACACATAAGAAATCAATTGGTTTTACTATGCTCTATGATTAGGGTGAACTTTTGTACACATTTAACTTGTTTGGATTGTGTTTAGGGAGTGCCAGAAGGTGTCACTGTTCATGCAACACTACCAGAAGGTTCATGCATCAGAGGAGCATGGAATCACTCCCTCGTACGAGTCTGCGGTCCATTGGATCATGTAGCACACTCAAAATAAATCAAAACGTCATACAGATAGTATAGGTAATTATATAGCAGGTAAGGTGGCATACAAAACGCATAAATGACTGTTGAAATAATTAATGAGAACTAATCAACGAGGAAGAGTTTGCTTATGCATGTACAGGAATTCTGATTCCTTTTAAACTTAATTAATAGGATATGTTACTGTATTTCCATTGAATATAGTGTAAATCATAGAAATTATGGTATTAATCATACCAACGTGGGATCTACAGGGATGCCTCTCAGGCAGGGTGGTGTGGGCTGGAGAGACAGGAACAGTGTGCACCTAGAGAGATAGCTGGAGCTTGTCAAATCAATAATACTGCTTGCTTGGTATCTTCAAAGATGACTAGATGACAAACATGTCTGTCAGAGCTGTGCCAATATAGTTTAGGGCCTCTCGTGATGGGGCAGACACCCAATGACAGAAGCAGGTCATTTCCGCTCCCTGGCACCATAAATCGAGCGTCTGGCCCCTGTCCGAATGCTGATGCTGCAGAACACCACACGCAGAGGGCCTGTCTGTACACCATGAGCTACTGCACTGTCGCCATGGCATACTGCACAGTCCACACTTCTTCCCTCCCTCTCTCAACAGCTACCACAGCAACACCTGTGTAATGCAAGACAATCCACATATTTTCACAAACTACAGTGCTTGTTATCACTTCTTGGATGTTCTGTGTCACTAGAGGCTGGTACTTAATGCTGGTAGTTGTACAGTTTCAACAAATGTTGTAAAAACCCATAGAGGTCTTGCAGTTGACGTACGACGCCTTCTGGCGGCCATGTTGGAAGACCACCGCCTGAATTCTGACAACAGCTGAGTAGCAACCAACAACGGCATGATAGCAGTGCCTAAAACTAGTTGATTCATCACCACGGCCATTTTCTGTGCAGTATTTGGCTGCTCTAGCAAGGCAGAAAAGACAACGGGATGTTTTTTTTTAAGATTCCCCGCAATCATGAAACACCATTGTTGACACCAAGGAGATAAGACTCAAGAACTGTCGGATAAGTAAAGAAACCTTTTCGCCCGTCAAGCCCTAAATTCAGACAGCTGTCAGTACGTGGTCTGCTACTATCATTTTATCACTGATAGGTCAAGTCTGTTCGATTTTGAGTTAAGCTGTTATTCTAACCAGGTGTTAACAACAACACTAAGTTAGCCAGAATTAGCTAGCTAGAAAGCTTGTAGTGTAGCTAAGCTATTAGCATGTGTCATGTGAGTATCAAGTTTTGGGGAAGCTATTTTTTCACCATAAAAATGCACCTTTATTACAAAGGAGTACATGCATCTATCATCGCATTTGCAGCCTTATGTAAACCTACTATTCCTAATATATCATGAGTAGATTGGATAGTCATAATGCAGGCTATCAATGAGTGCGTAGTGGAATGGGCCTATAGGCTATATCAGAGACTATTATTTCCTTTGCACAGGAAAAATGTGGCCTTTGATAAACATGTCATATATTTCTACTATACTTTGACTGGAGACATTGTTAGCACAATATATTTTAATAAAATGCTACCCTAGGTCTTCTCTTCTGACAACAGATGAATAAAAATGAACGTGTCTTGAATTTGCGGTTTATTATCTATGCATAGTCACATTATCCCTACCTCCTGTACATGTACAAACATTTCGCTACATCCGCAATAACATCTGCTAAACATGTGTATGTGACCAATACAATTACATTTGATGTACAAATTACCTCAACTAGCCTGTACCCCGCACATTTACTTGGTACTGGTACCCCCTCCCCTGTACACAGCCTTGTTATTGTTATTTTATTGTGTTGCTTTTTATTAAATCTTTTACTTTAGTTTATTTAGTAAATATTTTCTTAACTCTATTTCTTGAACTGTATTGTTGGTTAAGGGCTTGTAAGCATTTCACAGTAAGGTCTACTACACCTGTTGTAGTCAGCGCATGTGACAAATACACTGATTTGATGTAACCACGTAATCTAGGCCTATGAAAAAAAAAAAAGAACCAGCTTTTGTTAAATTAATGTGAAGTTATTTGTTTTGCATTTTAGTTAAGCCTAACCCCCTTCCTTACCTTAACCTAATTCTCCGAACCTGCTACGTTAATTCTCCTAGCCGGCAGCGTAAATTCTCCTAATCTGCTACGAAAGTCAAATGAATTTAATTTGACAAAAGCTGGATCCCTTATAGCCATGACCATGAAAAGGGGAGACACAAATTATACAATGAGGTCCATTATTAACAATATTCTTTTTGCAAATGTATATTAAAAAAACTGAGATACCTTATTTACACAAGTATTCAGACCCTTTACTATGAGACTCGAAATTGAGCTCAGGTGCATCCTGTTTCCATTGATCATCCTTGAGATGTTTCTACAACTTGATTGGAGTCCATCTGTGATAATTTCAAATGTTTGGACATGATTTGGAATTGCACACACCTGTCTATATAAGGTCCCAAAGTTGACAGTGCATGTCAGAACACAAACCAAGACATTAAGTCGAAGGAATTGTCTGGAGAGCTCGGAGACAGGATTGTGTCGAGGCACAAAGGGTACCAAAACCTTTCTGCATCAATGAAGGTCCCCAAGAGCACAGTGGCCTTCATTCTTAAATGGCAGATGTTTGGAACCACCAAAACCCTTCCTAGAGTTGACCGCCCGGCCAAACTGGGCAATCAGGGGCGAAGGTCCTTGGTCAGGGAGGTGACCAAGAACCCAATGGTCACTCTGACAGAGCTCCTCTGTGGAGATGGGAGAACCTTCCAGAAGGACAACCATCTTTGCAGCACTCCACCAATCAGGCCTTTATGGTAGAGTGGCCAGACGGAAGCCACTCCTCAGTAAAAGGCACATGACAACCCTCTTGAAGTTTGCCAAAAGGCACCTAATGACTCTCAGAACATGAGAAACATGATTCTCTGGTCTGATGAAACCAAGATTGAACTCTTTGGCCTGAATGCCAAGTGTCATGTCTGGAGGAAACCTGGCACCATCCCTAAAGTGAAGCATGGTGGTGGCAGCATCATTCAACGGCAGGGACTGGGAGACTAGTCAGGATCGAGGGAACGATGAACCGAGCAAAAGACATCGAGATCCTTGATGAAAACCTGCTCCAGAGCGGAGCACTCATGTCCTCAGACTGTAGAGAAGGTTCACCTTCCAACATGACAACGACCCTTGAGTGGCCCAGACAGAGCCCGAACTTGAACCCGGTCTAACATTTCTGGAGAGACCTGAAAATAGCTGTGCAATGATGCTCCCCATCCAACCTGACAGAGCTTAAGAGGATCTGCAGAGAAGAATGGGAGAAACTCCCCAAATACAGGTGTGCCAAGCTTGTAGTGTCATACCCAAGACGACTCGAGGCTGTAATCACTGCCAAAGGTTCTTCAACAAAGTAGTGAGTAAAGGGTCTGAATACTTATGTAAATATGATATTTCAGTTTGAAAAAATTAAATACATTTGCTAAAGTATTTAAAAATCACTTTTTGCCTTCCCATTATGTAGTATTGATGTTTTAAGCTAAGGATCCCATTTCCTGTTTCCAGACATTATCACCAAGATTATACATGTTGGATTTGCACTAAACAATTTAATGTCAGCACAAGGTATGTACAACATCTAGCATAACAATTAGCCTCAAAATTGCCTACTGGCATTGTTTTTAAATTGAGAGTATAGCTCAACAATATGTAAACAATGTGTGAGTTAAGATGTTCTCTGGTTCAGATGCACAATGTCAAGGGGTGCAATGCAAATGCCCATAAGGCTAATGCCCATAAGGCTAATGTCCTCATACTGTAGGCCAGTGTTTCTCAACTCCGGTCCTTGAGTACCCTCAACAGTACACAGTTTTATTGTAGCCCCGGACAAGCACACCTGAATCAACTTATCAACTAATCATCAGGCTCTCAATCAGATGAATCAGGTATGTTTGTCTAGAACTGCAACAAAAATGTGTGCTATTGGGGGTACTCAAGGATGGGAGTTGGGAACCACTGCTGTAGGTCTATGACCATTGGCTTTGCATGCCATTATCAGCTGCAAAATGGGTTCACATGGCTGATGCTGTATCTTGAAAAAAAAGTGTGACAATCAAACAAAACTAATTGGACAGCTTACAACTGAACAAAAACGTAGGTAGTGCTCATTTGAGAATAGAGACAAATTCCCTTACCCTCTTTATTGCAGGATTGTGAGCTGTGGTTAATCGACATTGACACACAAATCTTGAATAATATAGTTAAGTTAACAATTATAACTTATTTCTTTGTAAAAAAAAATAATAATTAAAAAAAAGTGTACTTTTTACCCCTTTTGTGATATCCAAATTGGAAGTTACAGTCTTGTCCCATCGTTGCAACTCCCGTACGGACTCGTGAGAGGTGAAGGTTGAAAGCATCCTCCGAAACACAACCCTGCCATGCTGCACATGTTCTTGACACACCGTTTGCTTAACCCAGAAGCCAGGCGCACCAATGTATCGGAGGAAACACCATACTGGCCTGGCACAGGGAGTTGCACCCTCCCCTAACCTGGATGACACTGGGCCAATTGTGCATGTGCGCCACCTCATGGGTCTCCTGGTCGCGGCTGGCTGCGACACAGCCTGGGATCAAACCTGGGTCTGTAGTGACGCCTCTAGCACTGCGATGCAGTGCCTTAGACCGCTACGTCACTCGGGAGGCTCCTTAAGTTAACAAATAAAACAAGTTTAATCACTTCACTTCGAAGAATCAACACTTTCATATCATGTCAAAGTGTACAAGTAAGCTAAATCATATTTAAAAGATTACACATCTTATTAACAAGTATACTATTATTACTAAAGCATAATTTCAGGTGAACCAACAAAAAAAAAGTAATTACCAGAGGTGGCCAACCTCACTCCACTGATCCCTAAACTACTGGCTGAGCAGACTTCTGTTCCAGCCTAGCAATAGGACACTTGATTATCAGCTAATTAGGTTTGATACATTCAATCAGGTGTGTTAGTTATGGGCTGGAACAAAGCCTGCACACCCAGCAGGGTTGGCCTGCTCCAGTTGTAATTGGTTTATACATTGTTGACTTTGTTTACACAATTTGCTAACAATATAATCCATGGTATACTAGGATTTACCTTTATTCTCTTGGGACATTCATTGGGACCTCTTCAGTTGCAGACAGGGTTTCACGGCTCTCTATCTGACAACAGAAAACATTAAAGCAACAGGCTGCATTATACTCAAATTAGACAGCACTGAATATTATGTTTCTATATCTCTCTGTCCTCATAGTTTCTCGCTAGGGATTTTAACTGGAGAATATTTTCATAATGTCCTCCCACAAAACTACATGCCTTATCCAGAGTAGCCTACTATCCTTTATGACAGCTGGAACTGCTAGCCTTCACTCTCTCTGTTAGTTAGCTAAATACCTAGCTACAAATACGTTTTGAGTTACAAAAATAAATACATCAAGATAGGTAGCTAACTAGCTAATATTAAGTGTTGGGGAGATTTAATTAACTTGGCTACTGTAGCTATATAGTATAAAGTTTGCTAGCTAGCAAACACATTACATTAGCAGATCATTTGAGTTAGCTTGCACACAAAGTACCTGTAGCTATCATTTTCAGAATAAATGTATTTACTTGAATAGGTTCTCCCAATGCCTCCGTTTTCTGGGTCCTTAGAAAAACAAAATAATGGGCAATCTTCCCGAAGTTTCCAGTGATAGCAGAACACAGCCAGCTGACTATTGGAGGACTTCCAACAGACTGATTGGTCTTCCAACATGGCTCCTGTTGCGGTGGTTTGTGACGCACTTGCAAGCCCTCTATTGTGTGCAATTATAAACTGCTTAGTTCGAGCACTGAATGCTGATTGGTTGACAGCCGTGGTATGTCAGACCGTATACAACTGGTATGACAAAACGTTTATTTTAACTGCTCTAATTATGTTGGTAACCCGTTTATTTATAATAACAATAAGGCACCTAGAGGGTTTATGGTATATGGCCAATATACCACTGCTAAGGGCTGTATCCAGGCACTCCTTGTTGCGTCGCGCTTAAGAACAGCCCGTAGCTATGGTATATTAGCCATATACACCCCCTCGGGCCTTATTGCTTAAATATACTCTTCAGCTATGATGAATATCTCTCACCAGGAGTACAGTAATATATAACAATATCTTGCAGAACATCCATAGTCTGTCTTTTCTGTGATTCTGAATAGTGCTTGTGACATGAGCTGTCTTCTGTGTTGGCAGTGAGGCTAAGCAGCTACCACATCACACCACAGCATAAATAAAGTGTGGAACATGGTGGTGGGGTGAGGAATACTGTATGTAATATATTCATGTTTGTTAAGATCAGACTCAAGGTTAAAACAACAGCTATTTTTCTCCATGTCACTTCTCTTTGGCAGAGTGTGGAGAGTTGCAATGTGCCAAACTTGACGCCTATGTTCACTAATGGAGGAAAAATAAAAGATGAATGATAAATAAGTAAATATTTTCACAACCTTTCACTGCCCAACCCCCTCGCTCTTCTCTCTTCCAGACAGAAATGCAAATAGCCCCATTGGGTTTCAACCCCCTTATGCTCTAACATGCATTGACAGAGTCTTTATATTCCCACTTCCCCCGAAAGAAAAATATAGGCAACACTTTCGTTTAATATGAAAAGATATTAATGTTTCAGTATGTATAGGTAGGGATCAAATCTGTGCTTTAGGATGTCATAGACAGCAGTTGAGTGGAATGCTAAATGCCATACATCCTCAAGGTTATCTCTGCAGACAGGGGCCTTTTGCAATCCGTCTCTGTTTTATTTTCTTCAATGCATGCATCAAGTCAGCCGAGATTGTTGTACAGAGAAGATGAAGGTGACTTTTAAAAGAAGCCAAATCCTCCCTCTCGACATGTATTCTGTCAGTGATTTTAAATTAGGTTCACACCTTGCTGTGACCACAATGAATGGTAGTAATTTGGAGGGTCCAGTTGTGCTCTCCCAAAGCAGTGTGTGGGGTTGGTTTTGCTTGGGGGTGAGATTAGGCAGAGGTACAGTAACCCAGGGGCTATCACAAAGCACTGACACATGAAAGTGCCGTTTCCCCCAACGAGTGCCCACCGAATATTAAAATTAGGTCATCAGTATAGCACACGCCAATTTTTGCCCTCATAGATCACTGCTGCCCTTCCATCCAGGATCTCATTATGCCATAATTGGTCAATAAGCAGTTAACATACAGTAGACAACGTGTAATTTTAACATGGATGAAGAACATGTTTCCATGTTTTCTGTAGAATTTTGTTTGTGTTGGTTCGAAGGCAGTCAGGCCCCTATCAAACAGTCATTTTGTATTTGTATTTATTAAGGATCCACATTAGCTGCCAAGGCAGCAGCTACTCTTTCTGGGTTCCAGCAACATTAAGGCAGTTATATACAATTTAAAATATTACATGACATTACATTTCATAACACTTTACCCAATACATTTAGTGTGTTCCCTCGGGCCACTACTCCACTATCACATATTTACAATACAACATTCATGTGTACGTGTGTCCCCGCTGTTCCATAAGGTGTATTTTTATCTGTTTTTTAAATCTGATTCTGCTGCTTGCATCAGTTACCTGATGTGGAATAGAGTTCCATGTAGTTATGGCTTTATTTTGTACTGTGAGACTCCCATAGTCTATTCTTGACTTGGAAATTGTAAAGAGACCTTTGTTGGCATGTCTTGTGTGGCATGCATGGGTGTCCGAGCTGTGTGCTAGTACAGAAGTTTAAACAGACACCTTGGTGCATTCAGCATGTCAACACAACACAAGTAGTCAATATCTTCTCCACTTTGAGGCATGAGAGAGTTACATGCATATTATTAGTGGTGAAAAGTACGTAAAAATACTCTAAAGTACTACTTACAGGGCATTCTGAAAATATTTAGACCCCTTCAATTTTCCACATTTTGTTATGTTACAGCCTTATTCTAAAATATATTACATTTTTTCCCTCATCAATCTACTACACACAGTACCCCATAATGACAAAGTGAAAACATGATGAACGGCGCAAAGGACAGAGAGATCCTTGGAGACAACCTGCTCCAAAGCGCTCAGGACCTCAGACTGGGGCGAAGGTTCACCTTCCAACAGGACAACGACCCTAAGCACACAGCCAAGACAATGCAAGAGTAGCTTCGTGACAAGTCTCTGAATGTCCTTCAGTGGCCCAGCCAGAGTCTGGACTTGAACCGGATCGAACATCTCTGGAGAGACCTGAAAATAGCTGCACAGCGACGCTCCCCATCCAACCTGAGAGAGCTTGAGAGGATCTGCAGAGAAGAATGGGAGAAACTCCCCAAATACAGGTGTGCCAAGCTTGTAGTGTCATACCCAAGAAGACTCGAGGCTGTAAACACTGCCAAAGGTGCTTCAACAAAGTATTGAGTAAAGGGTCTGAATACTTACAGTGCCTTGCGAAAGTATTCGGCCCCCTTGAACTTTGCGACCTTTTGCCACATTTCAGGCTTCAAACATAAAGATATAAAACTGTATTTTTTTGTGAAGAATCAACAACAAGTGGGACACTCATGAAGTGGAACGACATTTATTGGATATTTCAAACTTTTTTAACAAATCAAAAACTGAAAAATTGGGCGTGCAAAATTATTCAGCCCCTTTACTTTCAGTGCAGCAAACTCTCTCCAGAAGTTCAGTGAGGATCTCTGAATGATCCAATGTTGACCTAAATGACTAATGATGATAAATACAATCCACCTGTGTGTAATCAAGTCTCCGTATAAATGCACCTGCACTGTGATAGTCTCAGAGGTCCGTTAAAAGCGCAGAGAGCATCATGAAGAACAAGGAACACACCAGGCAGGTCCGAGATACTGTTGTGAAGAAGTTTAAAGCCGGATTTGGATACAAAAAGATTTCCCAAGCTTTAAACATCCCAAGGAGCACTGTGCAAGCGATAATATTGAAATGGAAGGAGTATCAGACCTCTGCAAATCTACCAAGACCTGGCCGTCCCTCTAAACGTTCAGCTCATACAAGGAGAAGACTGATCAGAGATGCAGCCAAGAGGCCCATGATCACTCTGGATGAACTGCAGAGATCTACAGCTGAGGTGGGAGACTCTGTCCATAGGACAACAATCAGCCGTATATTGCACAAATATGGCCTTTATGGAAGAGTGGCAAGAAGAAAGCCATTTCTTAAAGATATCCATAAAAAGTGTTGTTTAAAGTTTGCCACAAGCCACCTGGGTGACACCAAACATGTGGAAGAAGGTGCTCTGGTCAGATAAAACCAAAATTGAACTTTTTGGCAACAATGCAAGACGTTATGTTTGGCGTAAAAGCAACACAGCTCATCACCCTGAACACACCATCCCCACTGTCAAACATGGTGGTGGCAGCATCATGGTTTGAGCCTGCTTTTCTTCAGCAGGGACAGGGAAGATGGTTAAAATTGATGGGAAGATGGATGGAGCCAAATACAGGACCATTCTGGAAGAAAACCTGATGGAGTCTGCAAAAGACCTGAGACTGGGACGGAGATTTGTCTTCCAACAAGACAATGATCCAAAACATAAAGCAAAATCTACAATGGAATGGTTCAAAAATAAACATATCCAGGTGTTAGAATGGCCAAGTCAAAGTCCAGGCCTGAATCCAATCGAGAATCTGTGGAAAGAACTGAAAACTGCTGTTCACAAATGCTCTCCATCCAACCTCACTGAGCTCGAGCTGTTTTGCAAGGAGGAATGGGAAAAAATGTCAGTCTCTCGATGTGCAAAACTGATAGAGACATACCCCAAGCGACTTACAGCTGTAATCGCAGCAAAAGGTGGCGCTACAAAGTATTAACTTAAGGGGGCTGAATAATTTTGCACGCCCAATTTTTCAGTTTTTGATTTGTTAAAAAAAATTGAAATATCCAATAAATGTCGTTCCACTTCATGATTGTGTCCCACTTGTTGTTGATTCTTCACAAAAAAATACAGTTTTATATCTTTATGTTTGAAGCCTGAAATGTGGCAAAAGGTTGCAAAGTTCAAGGGGGCCGAATACTTTCAGAAGGCACTGTAGGTAAATGTAATATTTCAGTTTCTTGATACCTGATTTTGCTTTGTCATTATGGGGTATTGTGTGTAGATTGATGAGGGGGGTAAATTATTTAATACATTTTAGAATCAGGCTATAATGTAACAAAATGTGGAAAAGGTCAAGGGGTCTGAATACTGTAAGTCATTTTTTGGGATATCTGTACTTAATTTACTATTTATATTTTTGACAACTTTTACTTTTACTCCACTACATTCCTAAAGAAAATAATGTACTTTTTACTCCATACATTTTCCCTGACACCCAAAAGTATTACTTACATTTTGAATGCTTAACGAGACAGGAAAATGGTCCAATTCACACACTTATTACGAGAACATCCCTGGTTGTCCCTACTGCCTCAGATCTGGCAAACTCACAAAACATAAAATGCTTTATTTGTAAATTATGTCAATGTTGAACTGTGCCCTTTACTATCTGTAAAAAGGATTGCCTAATAGAAGTATTTTGACATGAATTATATTTTAACTTTTGATACTTAAGTATATTTTTTGCAATTACATTTACTTTTGATACTTAAGTATATTAAAAACTAATACTTTAGGACTTTTACTCAAGTAGTATTTTACTGGGTGACATTCACTTTTACTTGAGTAATTTACTATTAATTATATTAATGTATCTTTACTTTTACTCAAGTTTGACAATTCTGTACTTTTTCCACCACTGCATATTATTAATGTTAGCTTTCCGTGTACATTTAAGGGCCAGCCAGCTGACCTGTTCTGAGCCAATTGTAATTTTCTGAGGTCCCTCTTTGTGGCACCTGACCACACCAGTAGTCCAAGTGCGACAAAACTAGAGCCTGTAGCACCTGCCTTGTTGATAGTGTTGTTAAAAAGGCAGAGTATTACTTTATTATGGGAAAACTTCTCCCCATCTTAGCTACTGTTGTATCAACATGTTTTGATCATGACAGTTTACAATCCAGGGTTACTCCAAGCAATTTTGTCACCTCAACTTGCTAAATTTCCACATTATTTATTACATGATTTAGTGAGGTTTAGGGTTTAGTGAATGATTTGTCCCAAATACAATGCTTTAAGTTATTGAAATATTTAGGACTAACTTATTCCTTGCCACCCATTGTGAAACTAACTGTAGCTCTTTGTTAAGTGTTGCAGTGATTTCACTTGCTGTAGTAGCTGATGTGTATAGTGTTGAGTCATCTGCATACAGTACATAGATACACTGGCTTTACTCAAGGTCAGTGGTATGTCATTAGTGGCCTAGACAGCTGCCCTGGGGAATTCCTGATTCTACCTGGATTATGTTGGGGAGGCTTCCATTAAAGAACACCCTATTTGTTCTGTTAGATAGGTTACTCTTTATCCACAATATAGCAGGGGGTGTAAAGCCATAACACATATGTTTTTCCAGCAGCAGACTATGATCGATAATGTCAATGTAGGAAGTCTAACAAAACAGCTCCCACAATATTTGTATCATAAATTTCACTCAGCCAATCATCATTTGTGTATATGTGGTGCTTGTTGAATGTCCTTCCTTATAAGCATGCTGATAGTCTGCTGTCAATTTGTTTAGAATAAAATATCATTGTGTCTGTCATGTTTTTTTTTCTCCAAAGGTTTACTAAGGGTTGGTAAGTGGCTGATTGGTCGGCTATTTGAGCCAGTAAAGGGGGCTTTACTATTCTTGGGTAGCGGAATTACTTTTGCTTCCCTCCAGTCCTGAGGGCACACACTTTCTAGTAGGCAAATACAGTAGATGTCGCAATATCGTCCGCTCAGTAATTTTCCATCCAAGTTGTCAGACCCCGGTGGCTTGTCATTGTTGATAGGCAACAATACTTTTTCCAGTTCTTCCACACTCACTTTACGGAATTCAATATAGCAACGCTTGTCTTTCATAATTTGATCAGTTATACTTGAATGTGTAGTGTCAGTGTTTGTTGCTGGTATGTACAAATTGCTAATCTTACCAATGAAAGAATAATTAAAGTAATTGGCAACATCAGTGGGTTTTGTGTTGAATGAGCCATCTGATTCAATCAATAATGTAGTTCAGTTTGCCTTTTTGCACAAAATGTCATTTTAGGTGCTCCAAAGCGGTTTACTATCATTCTTTATGTCTTTGTTTCATACTATAGTTTCTTCTTCTTTTAATTAAGTTTAGTCACATGATTTCTCAATTTGCAGTACGTTTGCCAGTTGGTTGTGCAGCCAGACTTACAGTTCAAGTCGGAAGTTTACATACACTTAGGTTGGAATCATTAAAACTTGTTTTTCAACCACTCCACAAATGTCTTGTTAACAAACTATAGTTTAGGCAAGTCGGTTAGAACATCTACTGTATGCATGACACAACTAATTTTTCCAACAATTGTTTACAGACAGATTATTTCACTTATAATTCACTGTATCATAATTCCAGTGGGTCAGAAGTTTACATACACTAAGTTGACTGTGCCTTTAAACAGTTTGGAAAATTCCAGAAAATTATGTCATGGCTTTAGAAGCTTCTGATAGGCTAATTGACATCATTTGAGTCAATTGCCATTCCTTTTGCTCATCCCTCTCAACCATACAATTGTACAATTCCTCATCAATCCACTGGGATTTAACTTTTTTACAATCATTTTCTTAACAGGTGCATGCTTACTAGTAACTGGATTAAGCAATTTCATAAATGTGTCAAGTTCAGCCATTTAGAAATCTGACACCTTGGCTGGATTAACAACAAGTTAAACTCTATTTTGATGTATTGCACTTGTGATTTCATGAAAGTTTAATATTTATAGTAGTTTAATTTGAATTTGGCGCTCTGCCATTTCACCGGATGTTGGCCATTTCACCGGATGTTGGCCATAGGTGGGATGCTACCATCCCACCTATCCCAAAGACGTTTTAAGCAAGTCAATATTTAAATCACCCCAAAAAATATACCTCTCTGTTAATAACACATACATTATCAAGCATTTCTCACATGTTTCCAGATACTGACTGTTATCACTTGGTGGTCTATAGCAGCTTCCCACCAGAATGGGTTTTAGGTGAGGTAGATTAATCTGTTCCAATATTACTTCAACAGTATTTAACATGAGATCCGCTATAAGCTTCACAGGAATGTGGTTCTGAATATAAACGGCAACACCTCCACCTTTGGCATTATGTATTTTCTGTAGATGTTATAGCCATGTATTGCTACCACTCTTTCATCAAAGGTGTTATCTCAGTGAGTTTCAGAGATTGTCAGAATATGAATGTCATCTGTTACTAGCAAATTATTGATTTCATGATCCTTGTTTCTTAAACTACATATGTTAACGTGGGCTATTCTTAGCACTTTTCTGGGACGCTTGATTGTTTTCATTGCTTTACTGGGAATCGTAGCGGAAGTAGACATGCTCATGTTATTTATGTTAGTGTAGGGTGTGCTGCACACATTGGACTTCCAACTAGGGCACACCGCCTCACAGCTAACAGTAAAACTATGGTTCATAGGCACATGATTACTGCATACAATAGCTGTATAATCAGCAGAGGCATTCAGGTCAGTTAGTGAAACATCAATTAGGTTATTTATATTGTGTCTTCCAACGCCTGTGGAATAATGTACATTTGCTGAAGCATTATGACAACTCAGCGACACAATGGGAGGGATTAACTGAGCTGGGCTTGGGTCATTGATAAGTCATTTTCTCAACTCAGCCTTATATTGCTGTGAAAGGATCCATGAACCCAAATGTTTTGGGTGGATCCCATCCTCCATATAAAATGTTCTTTGTTTCCAGAAGGTATCAAAATTGTCAATAAATGTTACATCCACAGAGCTGCAAGTTATGGAGGGCTAAAAGTCTGCTGAAACATTCAATGCCACGATTTAGGGAGGGCACAGGACCAGATATTATGGGGCATTTGTTGGTGTCAAGCAGAGACCGAATCAGTTCGTTCAAATTCATCTTCAGCTGTTCTGAGCTGCCCTTCATAATTTCATTGAATCCCACATGAACTATGATAGACTCAATTTCCTGATGCAGGTTTAAAATGTTGGGGAACAGCTTATTGGTGTCCTATGCAGCACAATGTTTGGCTCCAGGGAATGAAGCATTTCTCACCATTGAACTGCCCAATACCATGGCCAGAGAAACTGGTGCTTAGTATAAGTAGTGATATACAGTGCCGTCATAAACTATTCACACCCCTTGACTTTTTCCATATTTTGTTTGTGTTACAGCCTGGATTTAACATGGATTAAACTGAGATTTTTTGTCACTGGCCTACACACAATATGCCATAATGTCAAAGTAGAATTATGTAAAAAAAAATATATATATATATTTTTTTTTATTACAAATTACTTACAAATGAAAAGCTGAAATCTATTTAGTGAATATGTATCCAACCCGTTTGTTATGGAAAGCCTAAATAAGTTCAATAGTAAAAACTCTACTGAGATAACATAGAAATGTTTTAAGATGGTCATACCCCGGCTTATTAAGCTATTTGATTTGGAAATTTAGGACCAATTTAGGTATCCACATAATTGTATTTTTAAATACATTGATAAAATATTGAATTTGGCCTTTACTACTATAGCCCATAGAAACACATTAAATAACACATTCATAAATGGCAAAAAAAGACAGTAAACAAAAGACATGATAAGGAATAAGGTTTTGAAGTGTCTGTCCTATATCTAGCAGATATAAGAAAGCTCAGGAAATAAATATATACATATATATATTTTTACACATATTTAATCACTTACTTTTGTTGGCTTAAAACTACCTCCATACTTCCATTCATTTGAGTTACCTTCAGACAAGTCCCGTGATACTTGTGGGGTCATACTGTTTTTTTTTAGAAAACAGTTTGGATGCTACAGACAGAAGTTGGCACATCAGCATTACCGACTTCAGACTTGTCCTGTGGGGCTTGTGGAGGTCGTAGAGAAAAACAGAGAACACCAATCCATAGAGTGGTCATATTAGTCCAAACCGTTTGGACACAACCAATGTTTTCGTGAGAAGACCGATTTTCGGGATGTCTCATGGTCTGACAAACATCGCTGTTGCTCGGCAACCTTCCAGTCCATGCAAAGAAATGATATCTCTAGCTTAGACTGACAGATTTTGATGTTTTTTTTTAAATTATGTTACTTAGATTGACATGCTTCAATAGACTCTGAAGGATTAATAGCTCCTAACATAGTTACCTGCATTTGATTGGTTCTCTTTGATCTTAAAACTTCACAATTGCTTTCAGATGAGCAGGAGGTATCAAAATTCTCTATAACAAACCAAAGCAGGGCTCTGAGCCCCCAGCTGTAATAAATGGGGGAAATGGTTGTCACAGCCCATGTTTCTCTCTTCTTTAACGCAGTTACATGACTGTAGTAGGACATTTATGGACTACTTGATCCAGTGGTGGTGGATTAAAACAAAATCAAGCCAAACTGGTTTAAACCAGTTTTGTGAAGGAGTCTCAGCATACTGTGTAACAAAAAACATATTTTGAACACTGAAGCATTGTTTTATTTTATTTTCCTTTTTTGATTCAATCTATTCTCCTCAATTTTTTTGTTGAGTACCTTCTTCCTGCTTGTGAAAATGGGGTTTGTATTGATGAGCTGGGCCCAATATTGATTTCCCATCATTCCAAGTGTGGACATTTTCTGGTCTATTATACTACAGTCGCAGCATATTCCCCTAGCAGCTGTAAAGTGGATATATGGACAACCTGACCTTGGCAATACGGAGATAATGAAATATCCTTAATGACCCTCCCTGAAAGATTTTACAGGCCCGACTATAGACTGCCAACCCATGTACAATAATAGTTAGTGGAGGGGGATTTTAAAGGCCTACCTAAATCTATAGCTTCCAGTACATATTGGTGAAACGGTTAACTCTTCTGTTCCGTAAAATTACTGCAACCATTAAGGGCACATGAGTACATAATAGGCCCAAAAACATGAAACACAACCGGCGAGTGAAGTTTATTTTGAAGGGTACTGTTAGATATGGAATATGCGGGGAGAGTATTGTACGAGTTATCTCTTTGGCTTGCACTGGTTAGCAGCGGTAATCTCGATAACTTTTGTTTGGAGGCGCTTTCCTGTCACTTTCATTCAATGGATAACTAATAATAATAATTTTTTACCAAGAGGGGAAATATGAATACTGATGGTAATGACCTAATCCACCAATCTTAAAAAAAATATATATATACCTTATACTAGTTTCGGCTTAGACTTCAGATGAGCGTATGCAGGTGAATACTGTAGATCATTATTCACTCTACTATCTGACAGGCATTTCAGCGATAGGTACAGTAGCGAAAGACGATAATAACAGATTTTGAACATGAAAAGAGCGTCTGTGTTGTATGATTGCCATCCAGAGGCAATCATACAAATACTGTAAATCACTTCTAACATTGTTGCCATAGGATAATATAAGCCTAACTATCATTATCGTGGACAGCCATCACACGTAATAGGTGTTTGTGAAAAGGCTATTGTAAATATTCCTAATGTGAAGCAAGAGTTGTTTTACAGATTTGTAAAATAACAGTTACACTTGTACTTATTGTGTGGGAAGTCCTTTGAGTGTAGGTTTTTGATTTAAATAAGGTCCTGGCCATCAGTCTGTGTGGCTTTTCTGGGCCTAAATTGAGGAGGGATGGTTGCAGAGGCAGCTGGCTGAGCATGTCTGGTTCAGACACGGCTGGTACATAATGACTATAATCACAGCAGATAAGCAACTGGTGCATGGGAAAGGGGGAGGGACTGAGGGGGTGAGGGAGATAGAAAGAGTAATTTAATCTTTTGGACCCACAATTGTATGAAAGCTGTGGGATTTGTGGGAGATGCCTTTCAGTGAATGACATTTAGATTACAGAGGCACCCCTGCTGACACCACGGTCAATACCACCCTCTCCACAACAGAGACTAAGCAACACCATTCTCAGAATAAAGCAAACATATTTTACAAGCAATCCTTTTTTAAGCCTGTAATCATTTAAATATGGACATGCTCAGGACTTAGAATGAGTCAGATGAGCATTCATTTCAGTGGAATCTATGATTGCTTTGTTATTTATGTCCAATCTAGTGCACTCACTTTCACGGTAGTTTAGCAAAACATGGTGTATTTGATCATTTAAAACATGAATTGGTCATGTACTGTACTGTACAATTGTGTATTGCTTCAGGGTGGGTTTATGGGATATTTGAACAACACTTGCGTTAGGTAGAGAATGCCATCTTCTTCGTCATCATCGTAATAATTATCATCATCCTCCTCATCATCATTATCATCTTATTTGTTGTTGTCATCATATTGCATCTCATGAGTAGTAGTAAATCCACATATTTGGTGACCTGTACATTGTTAAGTTTGGCCCCTGATCTACGTATGTGGACACTAAAACAACAAAATAACTACCCTCCTCAGTGTAAGACACAATAACGTAGTGCTTTGCTCCTTCCCTGTTTCCTAATATTAAAGAGATCACATATTTCCCTGCTGACATACTTCAAATGTATCTCAGATTAATGATATATCACAGTAAGGGATCTACAAAAACCGTTAGAAAGCCTGACACCTTGATGTCAGATTTTTTTAAATCTGCAAGTAATCTTGTTGATTTATGAAAGTGTGTCCAGGTTCATCGAGAGTGATTTCAGATTTATCACATCCTGGTTAGAATTATTAATGATTTTCAATTTGTAAATCTGATGCTGCCATGTTCTGAAGTGCTCCGCAGAATCACCAAAGGCTGATATCGGGGTCTAAAGCTTGTTCCTGGAACCATGATTACTTTATCAAAATATCACTACCTATGAGTTACATTTCACTTATTTTCCTCTCTTGCAGTCTCTCCACTCCCCTTCATTTATTTCTCCTCACGTACAAGTGCTAAACACATTTTTCAGAAGTTCCTCAAAACAACACAGCCACAACTTACTGTATTTCATTGCCCAGCTAATCTTTTAAGGTAAATAAAACATGATTTTTATATTACTGTTGACTAAATAAAGTTATTTGACCTTCATTGCCTCAAAAAGTTTTCATAATAGCCTCCCGGGTGGCACAGTGGTTAAGGGTGCCAGCTGTGCCACCAGAGACCTTGAAGTGTAACTCGCTATATTGCGCAACCTTTGTAACAATGCTGATTAGCAGAAAAACTAGACCATCACTTTTGAGATGGTGGACAATGTCTTACTGTTGAGGTTTACTAGATTTTGATGGCTATGACATGTCAACACATTCACAGATCCCCTTCACTCTCCCACTCAGCAACTCAGCAACTCAGCAACTCAGAGCTGTACTCACTCGTTATGAAGGCTATGTGGGCATTCTGATTGCAATATACCCATGACAGACATGAATAAGGATGGCAATTTGCGAGTTGGCAGTATTACCCAACAAACATGTATTGTTTGGACACCTCTGTTTAAATGTGCTGTTTCAAAAGAGTAATTTGTAACTAACAAAGGCCAAGTTTGCTCTTACCTGTCGAAATGTACATATAAAATCTATTTTGGTTTGCTTTATTCCAAAGTAATAATTGCTGCATGTTATTTATATACTGGCATACCTATCAGGCTGCGATCAGATACTATAAACTTGAAGTAAATAGTGAATCTTATGTGAGAATAACCCCCTACATAAATGGTGCCCCATGTGAGGAGAATCCACTACTTCACTGTCTAATCTGTTACAGCAACAATTGTACTCTCTGTTTAATTGGTTGACTTTTCCGTGTTCCTCTCTTGCAGTAATTTGCCAGTTGGTAAATCAGTGTGATACAGTGTTTATTGCTTTTTGGTAAAGAGCTCAGGGGAGTTTGTGTGTCCTAGTGGGGGTAATTAAGAGACATGAAGGAGTGGCAGGAAACAACGGTGGGAGTTCACACTAAATGATGGCCTATCTCCCTCTCTAAGTGATAACCCCATCCAAGATGCAACATTTATTTCTGTATAAGATAATTTTGCTGGAAACAGTCACAGAGATGCCCTTGCCTTTAGCATAAAGTGTCAACTGATCAGAGGACCAATTTGTGCTTAAAAGTTTAACAGTTAAGAAAATATTTACTAAATAAACTAAAGTAAAACATAAAATGAAAAGTAACACAATAAAATAACAGTAATGAGGCTATATACAAGGGGTAATGGTACCGAGTCAGTGTGCGGGGGTACATTAAACAATGCACTCCAATAACCTGTAGAAATAGTGTGCATCTTTCAGCTGCAATGCATTAAATGTGACATTATTTTTGAAAGAGCCCACCATATTTAAATTGTGAATGTTTTCTCAGGTTGGATGGATAGCTCTAGTGTCGCTTTATCCTTGTACCAACTCCCTCTGTGGTGGGGATGGAGAACGGCTCATATTCCCCACCCTCTCATCCCATTTCCATTCATTGTGCTTGCCTGGGGACATAAGGCCATTAACCCTCCAGAGCAGTTGCCTCTTTTCCATTAATGAGGGTCTGGTGCTACGACAAATACTGTCATCCATATTGCTCAGCTTCTATATGTTAGATTTGAAGAGATATTATGGGGTCTTTGATCATTACCTTTATTGAGACAAGTATTTTTAGCTAATCCACTGAAAATCCGCAAACATTCCTTTGTGTGTGTTTTTTTACAGCCCGTTGCACACTAAATACAGCCAACCCGAACAATGCCATTCTGAAACATCATCCTGACTCACTCCCATTCAGACATGCAGGTTATTTTCTCATAAGGAATCAATAGGAGGATGGAGAGTGAACAGGGATGTGTAGATGTGTAAAGCAGATGCTCTGAGAGGACACAGAGACAGGCTGATTTCTCTAGGGGGAGCGAGAGGAAAAAGGGAAAATGTGTTCCATACCTCTAGCTAGACACAATTGGAAATGGAGTTTGAATGCAAAACCCTCCATTGCCCCAACTCCTCTCTGAGCTGGGAATTCTCATTGGACGAAAACCTGTTTGTGCTAATTTGGTTTGATGTGCCTCAGTCTGTATGCCTACCTCTCAATGTGGTCATGTCTCCCAGAGGGACTGCAAAGGTGAAGGGTGACAGTACTTCTAGTAGGATTGTACATTTAATTCATAGCTTTAGGGGTTAATGAGAGAACCGTAATGGAGGAATTTGGGGTTGAAAAAGTCAAGCAAAGGATCACTTCCAACCAGCCCCTACTGCCATGACATACTGTGACAAACGGAGCTGTAAACAAACAGGCTGCCACCCTCTACAGACTTGACTACAGTAGTCTGACAACCAAACAAATTAAGGATGGCTTATGATGAACTATTGTGGTCTAAGAGGGTAGACTGCAAGTGCCAGGACTTCATTTGTGTCAGACTAGCAATGATGGTAAGTAATTCCTGTGGTGGGCTGGACACTGTGCCAGGTTTTGATATCCATGCCATGAATACACGAGACAAAGATTCTGGACAGGCCATGGCGTCATTTCTAGTTGCATCACTTCCTGCATGTATTCAACTCATCTCCTCACATGTGGATAAGACCAATTTTTGCACAAAACAAGCAATATCTTTTGAACCACGGCTTAAAACCTCAAAGTGCAAATGCATGTGATTCTCCATGTAGTAACAGAGTCTCGGAGGTCTATAAAGCTTTGGGCCAGAGTATTTTATCCATCCTGTAAATAACCATTTTATTGAGAAGGTCAATGAGGAGATCTGGTTACCTATGCTGGATCGGAGGAAGAGGGAGACTTAATTGCTCCCAGTGAGTGCAGTCTGAGGACTTGATTAGACCTCCAACCACTTCTCATGTTCTTCATTTGTATGGCGACAACCTTCCTCCTGACTGAAATCAGGCTGGGGTCGTTCCATGTCTACCGGTCTCCTGAGAGTCGTACCCCAATGACTCTCCAACCTACTGACTACATTCCCTCCATTTTACTTCACATTGTTACCCAGTGAAAAAATATATACTGTATAACTTCAATTAATAACCTGGTCATTTATTTGCTTTAATCACTAGGCAACCGGTGCTTATTAGAGATGGGCTTCTACTAGAGCCAAGCGTCTATTTCCTTAATGCACGCAGCTTTTGCTCAGTAAAATGTTGCAAACACTACACTGTTTATTGTGACCAGTATGACCAGTATAAACATTACAATGAGTGGCAGATAGCCTAGCAGTTAAGAGCATTGTGCCAATAACTGAAAGGTTGCTGGTTTGAATCCTGAGCCGACTAGTTGAACAATCTGTAGATGTGCCTTTCAACAAGGCACTCAATGAGTCTGCTAAATGTAATAATAACAAATCCATCTCGATCAGACGTGCAAAGGCTTCCTGTAATACACCCCTGATTTCGTTCTACAGCACCATGAATTTGATGTTGTGTTTTCTTTTTGGTGGTGCCATGGCTAGCAACGGTGACAGAACATTTATTCAATCATTTTTATGCACTTGACCATGGGAATATCAGAGCCGTGTACATGGTAACATTGTAAACCATTCATTTATTAATTTAGACCTGCCATTTATTTTAAACAGGTGTTCATTTGTTAAAATGTGTGCCTGGCTATTAAAATGTTTTACATTATTCATATCAAGACAATTAGTAAAATAAATATGTGTTGTTTTTTGAAAGTACAAATCATACTAATATATAAAAAAATATTAGATGCCTTTTACTTGAGTAATTGTCTTATTCTGTGACTGAATAATAGTATCTTCACTCCTGTATTTCAATTATTTATTTTGTACTTTTGTACAAAATGAATCCAAATAAACTGTGTTGAGGGAACTGAGGACAGACAGAGCTGTTATCTCTTAAGTGTACTTTTGCTAATTGTATTATCTCAAGGAAAAAATAGGAACTGCAGCCAGTATCATAAAATGAAAAGAGAAAATCACAATAATAGCGCTCAACTGAGCCGCCTGCCATTAGCAAGATGAATTAGTTGGGTCCATGCTAGTGACAACAGCTACAGAGGGAAACTGATCCTGGTGCCTTGAAGACCTGAGCTCCCAGACACCACCAGGAAGCAGACACAAGGCCGGGCAGACCTCCAAGACCCAGTGGACACACACACACACACACACACACACACACACACACACACACACACACACACACACGGAAACAGTTGGCACAGAAAAGTATACCTACATACAATGAATAATCTGAGATCTAAGATACACATTTTTGCAATTATACTTGACGGAAATTCCAGTATTACTTTTCATACAACATATAAACTTTAGTACTTTGGTACTTTGACAAGCGAAACAACGGACACAGAAAATAAAAACATACTAATTGCAAAAATGACTTTGCCCCTTTGATGTATTTTACTTTTAGCTTATGTATTTAAAATCATCCTTTATTTTGCATGGTCATTGCCTGGAGCCTGGCTCCCCAGTGGACTCTACTCGCCATTCTATCCAGAGGCCTACATAATAAAGTGAGGACCCTTGGTCAGAGGCAGGTTACATGGCAAGCACTGCTGCACATAGGTGACATTGACTACAAATGAGGTTTAATATTGGATTCCAGGCTGGCGGCCCTTGCCCGGACTCCATTACACCAGGGAGCCAGCAGCCGCATGAAGAAATTTGTATCAGATCACATACAGGAGTATTTCAAAAATTCGTAGCTAGGGGGAGTGAAAGTCACCTGAATACCATGTTTATGTGGCTAAGGAGGTTCGCTTATGCAAGACCTGAAGACTTGTGTTAGCCGGAACTGATACCTAGTCTTCACGCTTTAGTTATACCTTAATGTTTTGGCTTTGGTGAATGCCCCAATATCATTCAATTTATACACAACTAACACTTGAACAACACAAACCAATCAATGTTGTGGTGTGTGCCCAAATATTGTGGATAGAGAAGGCAATGTATTTTTGTGTTAAAAACAACTATAATTGACCATTGAGTCAACTTAAACGTGCTGTTATCGGTTCCATTGAATTTCACATTAACACGTCTGTTTGTCATGAAAGTATTCTTGAATGGTCAGTATCTATATACTCGTCATTTTTAGTGGCCATAGGTGCTGGGATGATTGATGACATGTGAAGTATGACATCATGCCAGTGGGTGGCTTGTAAGAGCGCTGTACCAATGAGGTCACTGGTCTCCTAATGACCTCCTCAGGTTTCACAGCAGCAGCCGCCTGCTCTTCGGCCCTACTGTAGGCCTCTCCACTCCACCCTGGCCAGCTCAACGCTTGGCTAGCCTCTGAGCTCATTGTCTTTAATCAAGAGTTTGGGGTATTGAGTAGTAATTCATTTGGTATCTCCTTGCCCTTAATTGATAGCACTTTTTCTGAACACATACAGTGGTGTTGCTATGTATCTATTGATGTTGATCCTGTGGATCTTCATTCATGATGGTATAACATCTTTCCTGCTACCTCATACTAGTGGGTATAATTTGCAGTATATATTCATGAGCTTAAACTGGTCAGGTCACGAAAAACTCAGGAGCTAAAAGTATGCTTGCATTAAGTATGCTTACAAGTTCTGTAACATGGTTACTATTCCTAGAGAGGGCTACTGTACAGCCTTTACGGTGGTCGCTAAAGGTCTTGTTGCCACACAAACATCGCCTCAGCAGACTAGCCACAGCCTCACATCAGTATTTGTTCTGCTCTGAATCATAGGTGGCCCAAAGCTGTCTTGATAAATAGCTACTCCAGGCAAGCATGGAGTATGCTCTCTGACACTATAGGTCACATAACCTTGTTGTCGGGACTAAGACTAATGCAATGTGAAGTGTCAAGTTATTATACTGAAACTAGACTGTGGAACAGAACCCGAACTAGTCTGGTGATAGGAAATAGGTGAAACAAGGCAAGGTGAATGTAGAAAGGTCAGAGAACAAAGAGATAGTGAGGAGCAAATGAGAGGGTACGGCCGGGGAAGTATTACACATTAACGGTAGCCTGTTGGAGCTGGAAAGGGGCATTGGGGGTGCTTGCTAGTTGATGTGAATGATAATAGGCTGCACAGAATAATTGAACACGTGATATGTAATAGCTACTCAATGGAGACTTGGTAGCACATGATGCTTGTAAGGAACTTGTTTGTTTATTTCAAGACTAAATAATGCAACAATAATTCAACTCTCTGTGTCTCCTGAGCAAATGCCTCAGCACCTGTCAGAGATTGTGGTACAGTGCCTATTGAGAGAGATGCTAGAAGAAAACATGCTATTATAACAAAGCCAAGTAAACTCAAAGTAATTGTCTGCAGATGGTGAAAACAAGCCACAGCTGTTAATATAGAGTGAAACATGAGCTATAAAATATAAATGTAGCAGCAAGGGATTGAGAACACACAGCACCAGACCAAAAGCAAATGACTTCCCATTACAGAATATAACCTACTGATCTGACTATGCTCTAGGTACATAGAGCATTTAAAGAGACCAATCTATGACTTGCTCATAAGGGTGGGGGGAAGGAGAGAGAAGGAGAGAGAGAAGGCGAGAGAGAGAGGTCTGATTTCACTGATATGCCTTTTTCTCTTTTCTCTTTTTTTGGGGGGGGGGCTTGATGTCAGTGTACTTTACCAGCACAAAGGAATCCCGTGCTTGCTGACATGCCTCTGCTGAGAGGTAAAGAGAACATCTGTCTCCTGTCACAAGCCTTCACAGGCCTGCCATTACCCAACAAGGGTAAGATAAGCCACCATCAGTTTGGAAAGGAGGCTACTTGAAGCCTTGTTGCTATCCTCATATAAGAACGTACTTTGTACTAGCTATGGGGAGGGAAAGATGGTGGAATGGTTTCAGTGTGCTTTGAAATGAAATTGAGAATGAACTCCAGAGATGCAAGGATAGGTGGGATCAAATGTTAATTAACTGTACTGTTTATAGCTCAAAGGCCACTTAGGACTCATGTCTTTATAGAAATCAGCACTCCAGATTAACTCAGTATAGTGAGTCCATGCCCCATAATGCTCATACTCAATAAATCAAACTAGTCTACAGCTTGAGTCGTGTGTTATATGCACGTGATGAAGCAAGTGCATTATAAAATAACCATATCCACTGAAGGCAAACTGACGTTTTTGTGTAATGAGTGTTGACTACATCAAGACAGCCTATATTTGCTGAATTCCCTACAACTATCACATTATCAAAATGCAAGAGGGCATGCTAAATACATGTCCATGCTTTTCAAATAATATTATACTGCTTCTTTCAGAAGTCTTTACCCGCTATTAAGGTTGTGCTGGTAGCCTAATGTTAGTGTCGTTTATTTGGTTACAGATGGCAATGTTAAACAGCAGAATAAGCCTACATAATGCTAACATACTCAGTCATTTACATAGATACAAAATCAAACCAAAAACAGCAATCATCTTCCATCTCCATTGCTATTTTCCTGCAGTGGAGATGTCTGTGCACATTGTTAATCAAATGTGTTGTGGAAAAGCAATGCATTTGTCTATACATCACCCACCAAGCAGGGAGAGCCAGGCAGGCCCTGTGCAGTAAAGGCCCTGTGCTGTAATGGGTGTGTGGTGCTTCAATGAAATATTAAAGGATCCTAATGAAAAATAGGAAGATTGCCTTTCGCTGCAGAATTACAAATGTGTCTATTAATTTATATTTGAAATCATACCAATTTCATCTGGTGTGAGTAGAGCCATGCAATAAGAGCAGTTTAAATTTTAATGTATAAACATTGTTTCCCTATTGAAATGTAACATGGGTCTTTGAACAATGTACTAGCAGCAATAAATCAACAAGAGTAGAAAATTGCATGTCAAATTTGCATTTAACAGAATATGAACTCTACCTTAATAAAATCAATTACATCTTTCTTTAATTTAATTGGCGTCAGCTCAGATCTTGCAGAATGCTAATATAATTCAAGATTTCCATATTTAATGATGCATGATTTTCATGGTAAATTTTACTTGGAAAATGTTGTCTTTAATGAACCTTAGAAAGCTTTAGTGGGATTCTTATTTGATAAATGTAACTTCTTTATTTCTAAAGGTCTTTTGGTCATTTTTCTTATTTGATTATAAAAAGCCTAATGTATCATATTTGAACAATAAAGAAATACTTAATATATATTTATTTTTTTACTTAAATGGGTCTTATTTATTTATTAACGTTACACACCGCATAGGGTTCCTACTGTATGTTAGTGATGGAAAGGTTGACTATTTTTACTGACGGATCTTTTCGACTCGTTCAGTCAAAAAAACTAATCTTTCGACTAATTTAGTTCATTTGAGTCTATAATGCCCAGAGCACACAGGACCCCCTACCGGCGAACGATGAACTGACGACTCGAAAGTGTTATGATTCTACAAGCCTCTCGTTCATATGTCGTTCACTTTAGGGGGCTTATTGGAGCTTTAATTTCTGACTGAGACTTGTAAAAGTGTGCTTTAAACAATCTAAATGTATTGAGTGCTAGTTATACAAATATGATTACTTCTTGGTACATGTATTTTTCTTCTCTATGCTTCCTGCCGCATAATCTATTTTCCTGCGCGCATTTATGACGGACAGTTCATGGTCGGAACACGTTCCTGGACTAGAGCTCCTGAGCGGGAGGAGCGTATATCAATCCTGCTGTAGGACTCATTGCGGCCAGCAGGTCAAACTAATTACTAAAATGAACAAGTCATTAAAACGAATCATGCCTCTCGAGTCAGTAAAAAGAGTTGTTCAAAAATAATTAATAGTTTGCTCAGTGCACATCACTACTGTATGTGCAGAAACTCTTTCAGGGGTTTGTTACAGTATTGTTGAGCTATACAATATCAATACAACAGTAACAAATGATCTATTCACACTCTTGGTTCATACTGCATGATGTAGGTATAGCTACAGTAGCCAGTTTGCCAGGTGCTAGCTTAAATTAAATAATGCCACATTAATTACAATGCTGGTCTGTTTTAAATGTGTGGTATTTAATCCATCATTTACAGTTGAAACTGAGCTTTCATAGAGAATAGATTTTTTGGTGTATACCATGCTCTTAGCTAGTGTTACCTGGAGTAGATGTCCGAGCCCACATAATAAAAACATTGCCATCAAAATCCCTCTGTTTAAAACTATCTGAGACTCTCACGAACGTGTTCTACGTTTTATTCTACGACAACCAGAAGATTCACTGGCCTCGTGACGCCGGCGTTCCAACTTCGAGCAGGTCTTCTCACAAAAACGTCTGTCAAATCCGAACAGTTTGAGCCATAGACTATGACCCAACCATCGAAAAATGGGACTCTCTGTCTGAAGACAACCCGGTACAGACCGGTAGAACATGAATGAAAATTAATAGGATTTTTTTTGGAACCAGTGTTACACATGTAACTTTTTTTTAATTATTGTAATGATTTCCTATTTGTATCAGATGTATCTCAGACACCTAAAACCATACTTCCTTTAGATTTATTTTTGGATGAATGTGTTATTCAATGCGTTTCTACGAGCTAATATCACACAGCACTAAGGCCTAATTTGGTGTTTCATCAAATATACAATGCATTCAGAAAGTATTCAGACCCCTTGACTTTTTCCACATTTTGTTACATCACACCCTCATTCTAAAATGGATTAAACCATTTCTCTCATCAATCTACACACAATGACAAAGCAAAAAAAGGTTTTTAGGCATGTTTGTAAATGTTTTTATTTATTTTTTACTTGAAATATCACATTTGCATAAGTATTCAGAACCTTTACTCAGTATTTTGTTGACGCACCTTTGGGTATGACGCTACAAGCTTGGAACACCTGTATTGGGGGAGCTTTTCCCATTCTTCTCAGCAGATCCTTTCAAGCTTGGATGGGGAGGTTGGATAGGGAGCGTCGCTGCACAGCTATTTTCAGGTCTCTCCGAAGATGTTCGATCAGGTTCTGGCTGGGCCACTTAAGGACATTCAGAGACTTGTCCCAAAGTCACCCCTGCGTTGTCTTGACTGTGGAAGGTGAAACTTCGCCCCAGTCTCTGGAGCAGGTTTTCATCAAGGATCTCTCTGTACTTTGCTCCATTCATCTTTCCCTCGATCCTGACTTGTCTGCCAGTCCCTGCCACTGAAAAACATCCCCACAGCATGATGCTGCCACCACCATGCTTCACAGTAGGGATGGTATTGGCCTGGTAATGAGTGGTGCCTGGTTTCCTCCAGGCGTGACGCTTTGCATTCAGTTTAATCTTGTTTTTTTTTTATCAGACCAGAGAATCTTGTTTCTCATGGTCTGAGAGTCTTTAGGTGCCTTTTGGCAAACTCCAAGCGGGCTGTCATTTGCCTATTACTGAGAAATTGGTGGATTGGTGGAGTGCTGCAGAGATGATTGTCCTTCTCTCCAGAGGAACTCTGGAGCTCTGTCAGAGTGACCATCGGGTTCTTAGTCACCTTCTTGACCAAGGCCCTTCTCCCACGATTGCTAGGAAGAGTCTTTGTGGTTCCAAACTCCTTCCATTTAAGAATGAAGGAGGCCACTGTGTTCTTGGGGACATTCAAAGCTGCAGAAATGTTTTGGTACCCTTCCCCAGATCTGTGCCTCGACACATTGCTGTCTCGGAGCTCTATGGATAATTATTTTGACCTCATGGCTTGGGTTTTGCTCTGACATACACTGTCAACTGTGGGACCTTATATTGACAGGTGTTTGCCTTTCCAAATCATGTCCAATCAATTGAATTTACCGCAGGTGGACTCCAATCAAAATGTAGAAACATCTCAAGGACGATCAATGGCAACAGGATGCACCTGAACATTATTTGGAGTCTCATAGCAAAGAGTGTAATACTTATGTAAACAAGGTATTTCTGTTTTTTATTTTGCCCTTACATAGCTGCATGCTTCCCTTTTCAGTCGCAGTAAATGCACAGTCCTTTTCCAAGGAGTCTGCTACGAAAATGGGAATAAATGGATGTCAATTTCCATTTTAAATTGGTAACCAATGACCCATTGAGACAGCCTTTCTACCACAGACAGACAGAATAACTGGAATTAGAACAGCCTGACATTTCAGTTAATTGCACTAAGCATGCCACCTTCGCAATAACCTCCAAACCAGGTTCAATTAAGTCTTCACCTTCCAGCCACAGTTTCAAATGAGAGCAAAGACCACTTAAACAGTGCTATGAAACAGGAGAGGCTTGATAGATTGTAGCAGTCTTTTGAAACAAGTTCCTATTGGAAAGTCACATTGGGTAATTATATTTTGTACACTGAGTTCTGTCTCTGGTAAAAAAAAAATTCAATTACACATATTTCCTCATCTTTACTCTAATCTTCATAATTGAAAGGCTCTTCAATACTCAGCTCTTCGCATCTAAATGCATTTCCATGCAGACATCCATGAGAAGCTTACTTCACTGTCCAATGATTTTTACATGTTGTTTGTTTTTATGATAATCCAGGATTTGGATTAATCACAAATCTGCAAACATCCCAATTCATTTAGTTGCCTTTGTCAGAGGACTCAGGCAACAAATATAACTATTAATATGATCTTGTCAGATGTCCGTCTTGTCATTTTTCACGTCATTTTTATAGGCAAGTCAGTTAAAAACATCCTAAAGATTGATTCCATACATCGTTTGACTTGTTTCTACGACCTGTAACGGAACTTTTCAAGTTTTTGTCTGGACGAAGTGCCTGCGCCTCATGAAGATGGATTACTGGGCTGAACACGCTAACAACAAGTGGCTATTTGGACATATATTATGGACTTTATGGAACTTTATGGAACAAATCAGTAATTTATTGTCGAACTGGGATTCCTGAGAGTGCCTTCTGATGAAGATCATCAAAGGTAAGTTAATATTTATGGTGTTGTTTCTAACTTCTGTTGACTCCAAAATGGCGGATATTCCTCTGGCTGTTTTGGGTTCTGAGCGCCATTCTCAGATTATACTTTTTCCGTAAAGTTTTTTTAAAATCTGACACAGCGGTTGTATTAAGGAGAAGTCTATCTTTAATTCTGTGAATAACAATATTATCTTTTATCAATGTTTATTATGAGTATTTCTGCAAAATCACCGGATGTTTTGGAATCAAAACATTACTGCAAGTAACGTGCCAATGTAAACTGAGATTTATACATGTATTGTGTAACATGATGAAGATCATCAAAGGTTAGTGATTAATTTTATCTATATTTCTGCTTCTTGTGACTCCTCTCTTCGGCTGGAAAAATGGCTGTGCGTTTTTTTGACTTGGCTATGACCTAACATATGTTGTGCTTTCGCTGTAAAGCATTTTTGAAATCGGACACGATGGGTAGATTAACAAGATGTTTATCTTTCATTTGCTGTATTGGACTTGTTAATGTGTGAAAGTTACATATTTCTAAAAAATATTTTTGAATTTAGCACGCTGCCTTTTCAGCGGAATGTTGTGGAGGGGTTCCGCTAGCGGAACGCCTGCCCGAGAAAGGTTAAGAACACATTCTTACTTACAATAATAATTGTGAATTGCAAGTCCTATTGGACTTCCAATCACGGTCATATGTGATACAGCCTGGAATTTAACCAGGGTCTGTAGTGACACCTCTAGCACTGAGATGAGGTGCCTTAGACCGCTGCACCACTTGGGAGCCCATGTAATGGTATCTTGCAAGCTGTTCCTCGTATTTATATCAAAGCAAATGTCTGAAATGGGCCCTGAAGTCTTATAGCCTTGTCTGGCCCTGTGGATAAACCATGCTTTCTTTAAGGGTTGATAGTTTGATATTTAGCATGCCACAACAGAATGAATTACCTAGATTGGTCACACTTTATGCAATGACTGTGGGGGTCTTATGAGCCATATATAGATACGCTATTACTTTTGACTTTACTAGTTTCTGTAAATGCATTCTGATCATGACTGAATGTCAAAGTCAAATAAATGTAAATTATATTATATATATATGGGGAAAGATTGTTAGTATTAATGTACAAATTAATAATAAGAACAAATTTAAATTTTTAAAGAAAAACGTTTATTCATGTTTGAAATTACACAGAACTACCACAAGGAAGACTTTTCAGTCCAGGGTGTAGTCGGGTTAGAAAGAAACACTAAACATTTTTAATACGTTAGAATCACTGCCACAAATCAATTTCCATGACTTTATCAGTTTCAGAATCACATACAATACAAAAAAGAGAAAGAAAGTTTGAACCCTGTCAAACAGAGCTTGAAATGTACAGTTCTGAAAACTGAAACTTCTATGTATTACAGTTTTTATAATGATTTTTTGTGTGAATTAGTAACAAGATGAGCAACATTCAAAATGTTCTTCAGTATTTACAACAGTTTTACTGTTTGGTGTTAATTTATGACCAACATTCTCCTAGCCCCTCCCTCAAAATCCACCAATTAACAATTTTGCACCTCTCCCTCTTATTTTTAAAAATGACTTTTTTTTTCTCATTATTCTTAGTATTAATATTATTGTTGTTAACATCATACATTTTCTTGTTTTTGTCTTTTTGAAGTTGCAATAAAGCAACATTCTTTTTTTAAGATTAAAATATACATTAGATTACATGAACAAAAACAAAGAGTTTATTACAAGATGTAATCAAAACCACTAAATAAAAATGTTAAATAAAAAGACAAAAACTATGGTGGTGATATTGTTTAGAGGTAGTAAGTGAGCACTCTAAGCTATAGAAATGTTGAAAATCTATTGGTTTCTATGAGTTTGAATGAGGTAATAAAGCTGTGTATTGATTGGTGGGATGTATAAATACTCTTAAGCTATATTATATACAACATATTTTGTGTGACTGGTATCTTGTCACATGCCAAAAGGAAGTGCTATAACTGGTTGGATTTACTGTTAGACCCATGACTATTTCAACCAATAGCCCAAAATAACATTTGAATATCACATGACTTTCACCTCACACAGAATGTTAACCTATTTAAAGTTGTAATTTTCTATGTTTGAAGATTTTTTCCCAAAATACAGTGTTATCCCATTAGTCTTGTCAATGAAAGGACTGCATGTCAACGAAAGGACTGCATGTCAACCTGGTGGTTATAAGGCAAAACTAATACTGAAAGCAACTCTTCCAAGCTGCCAGTGAGTTTACAACAGTAGCATTTCTTATTTGCTGCACTCCTTGCATTCAGTGATGGAACTGCTACTTTGTTAGTCAATATACAGTAGGTAAGATACCAAGGGAATTAGCTGATCTAAAACAAAACACAAATGATATATATTGCATTTCAAAACCAAAACATTTTAGAATGCATATGACAACACCAAATGCCATCCACTTAGGAAGAAATTCAGCTTGGAGAACATCACTTCTTAAATCAATTGTCAATTGAAATGAATGTTGCGCAATAAACATCTGGGCCTTGTTTGATTGGTACATGTATGTGCTTACCCCTTCAAATGACAGACATAAAATAGAGAAATGGTGAAATATAATCATGAGACTGATGGAGTTTGAGCGAAGACTTCACTGAACTACCAAGAAAACATCAGGTGTCCATATTGTAGAACATCATTGTGAGGGGGGGTTGAGGACTCTGGTAGATGTAGCAGACAATTAGTTCTGAAAAAAAGTTTTGTTTATCCTCTCTGGTTGGTCAGTCAGTGAAAGTTCACGCTCTACAGCTTGGGGATCAGATGCATCGATAACAGATCAATTCGAGGTATCAGAGTGCACACTTCCAGGTCCTTCTGTCGGGGAGATTACAGAAGATGGAGTCATTGCATCGTGCCATCCCCCATTAGCCTAGGAAGGAAGCAGAAGAGAAGGGATCAAAATGAAATACTACAAATGAAAGAAGTCCATGTTCACAACATAATGCTTCGTAGGGAACCTATATTTGTAATCAAGACCAGTTATTCCCCCAAAAATGTTTTCATGTGAGGGAGAATAAGATGACTCTGTACAATAAAATATATTTAGTAATACAGATAACCAAAATACAGGTAAAAGAGTCATTCTTATTGTGTAGAGTTTGTTTGTGTCCATATGCTCATTTACTAATTAATAAATAAAAAGAGGTATCTACTTTTTGATATACAGTAGTATGCAGTACAACTGGAAAGCCAATGGCCATTCTCTGCATTATACTAGCATCAGCCATGAGACTCCTAGAAACAAATGTGCCTTATGCCTCAGCCAATGGGAGCGATCCCTGAAATCAATGTCTAATCAGATTTCAGCAGTGGCAGACAGCTTGTCGCTACATATTCTTATGTCAGTCAGGAAGAAGGAGGGCTGGGGGTGGGTGAGGTGGGGAATGCTGAGTGGAAGTGACGGGGCAGGGCCTTTCCCAGAGAGCCAGTCTGAGCCAGCCTGACTCCGATTGGCTCGCGGCAGGGACTAGCCTTTGCTGGATCCCCTTCGTCACCATCAACAAAACAAAAGGTTAGCGTATGCTAATTAATCTATGATGCACTTCATTATCAAAACAATCCATCTGCATTACTGTACATTGGGGGCTCTAGCACTCGTAGTATTTTGATGATTTAGATCGCCTGGAATAGGTCAATAAATAGCTTTATCTGGTCTGCTTTGTCACAATGTCGGTACTGCATTGAAATAAGAGTATTGCTGTATGAGAAGGCCTCTCTATCTCTTTAAATGAATTATCCAAAGCATGTTTGTGTTGTTTTCTGGATGTTTCTCCTCTTTTCACGTGCTATTATTGGATGTGTTGACTTGTCAGTAATGTTGTATTTCAGAGAGTATGTTTGTGTGGTGATTAATTGAGCTCTGGCCTAAACAGTGAAGGAAAGTGAGAGAGTGAGAAACACTTCAGTTGAGCCTGCTAGAGGTTGACACTTCTTCTAAAGGCCTGCAGGCTAAAAGGTGCTCAACAAAACCAAAATGACACCAAACGCTGTCCGAGAACACTAACGATGGCCTGTGTTATCGTGTGTGTGCTTGCTTACATGGTAAATCCCCCCCCCCCCCCCCCAATTATTTTTATTTTAAAGATAACAGTGTGATATTTTATAATACTTCCAAATATGTATCTCACTTTGTGAATGTCAAGTGATTGTCAAGTATGGAAAATTAAACATCTAAGCGGTTCATTGACAAAGGTTGGCAATGTCGAAAGTATTAGGTTCACCTCTTTGCAATACTGAAAATGTATAACTTTTATATGACTATCAGAATGTACATATTAGCTCATGATATTAAAATGCCTCTCAATAACAATAGCTGTCATGTTGGGAAGCTGAAAATAACCAAGTCTTCACATCACTACTGTCTCAACCATGGCAACATAAAGACAACAAATGGTAATAGTTTCTCTCTGACATTGCAAAGGGAAATATGTCAGTAACCATTTCTCTCTCCCTCTGCCTCTATCCTTTCTCATCAAACAAATTCATCTTTACTCTGATGGCTTCAGATTATGCACTGTGTTATAAAAAATAACCATATCAGCCCTCATCAACGAAGATGGAATTCACGTCTGGAAAAGGTTGCAGGCGATCTCACTTTCATATTTTATCATGGTGATAAGGATATGGCAAAGTCTCTGAAGCATTTCAAAACAGCTAAACTAAACATAGAATACAACTAAAAGCCTACTTATGTCATTTTGCTTTCAGTCACATAAGGTATTACAAGATGTTTATAAAATCAAAAACAGGGGGATTTTAAATCCAATGTATTTTTATTCCACCTGCACTATGATCTAGGTGTGTTTCATTAAACTCTGCTTTTATCCCCTTGCAATGAAAATGTGCCAACTTTCCTACAATCTCTAATCTCCAGTGTCATGTTTGCTCTATCCTTTAAGAAGCTCAATCACTTGCTGCGTTGCTGCGGCAGTGCTGAATGGAGTTTCTCACTTCCCTGGCTCCCAGCTGCTACTATCTATTCTCCTGACATCCTAGATTTCCATTCAACCTTTCAAGTAACATTCAAAACTTTTTTCTAAGAAAAGTAAATGTATAACGAGTCAAGAAATAAAATCAATTAGTGCAATTCATTTGGCTAAGATGGCACTTTAATCAGACAGTTGGCAGCAACACGGGGTTCTCCGTCTGAGCTACACACTACTACCATTATGTGTATAATGTTTACAGTAGAATGGATCCAGTTTGGACAAGGTCTGCTCAAGGTAATGAAAAATAACCACTGTCTCCAGAATGGTGCCTACAGGAAGAGGATACCGAGATCACTTACATTCAAGCCATTTGGGCTGTACATAGTGTTCCCCCCCAGAGCTTCACTGTATCCTGCCGTCTGACTGATAACATGGCGCAGGGTATCCACCTGTGGGGAGAGAGAGGGTGGGCATGGCTGTCAACTCACTGTGGCATGGGGGTTTACATGAACACACATGCTCAATGCCACATTTCAAAACATACAGGACTTACTCCATGTGGAAAGGGACTATGAGACACAGACAACACATTATGGTGGGTGTTTGCATTATCCAATGTATGTAGAGTGGATCCACTGTCATCTAAATGTCTACTCTACCTATGGCTATGTCGAAAGTTATTGTGGAAAATGTCTAAATTCTAACGTTGAGACATACCACTGGGAAAAGAAAGGCCACACTATACACATAAAGTATTCAACCATACAACAATGTGTTTTGTAAACACAACTATATGCACAAACAAATAGAGGGGAGGAATACATCCGAATGGACATAATGACGAGGACATATTTGCTGTAACATATGGACAATACAGTTGTATTGTACGGACATGATTCATATGTTCTTTGAAGTGTTAAAGCCATACGTCTCTAGTTCTAAGGGGTTCATCTGACATGCGTATGATTATGCTCCTCTATGTGTCTCTGAACCTGAAGAAATAACATAATGGATGACAACAACAATATGTAACACAACCAAAATGAGACAAAGACAGGAAAAGATACAAGAGAGGAATGTAGGGGACCATAAAACCCAACACCAACCCAAGAGCTCAAGTCAAAGCCAAATGCATTCACAAAATGGAAACTTCAATCAAGTCTGTTACAGAGATGAAATAAATCCATTTTCTGGAGGCTTTTATAAATAATTGTTGATAGCAATGGGGTGGGATATTTTCAGGTAGGCCAGAATATTCCATCCAAAGCGAATTAGAGTCAGTAAAAAAGAAAATGGAGCTCACAGTGTGGCTCACTTTTGCAGTGGAGACCTGACTGTGGGAATTTGAGCTGGCCCAATGTGGGCAGCATGTCTTAGTTACTGTACTTCAGACTGCACTGTGGATGGCTCAGCACACAGGCAAAACTGGGACGGCTCTGTGCATTTGCACACAGGACCTGTCCCTGTTTTTGGCTCCTACCTGTGACTGCACATTGACTCCGACTTGTGCCCCTTGGTAAGAATCCCCATTCAGAGACTGCATGCTCAAGAACATGTCCCCAGAGTTTGGGAGGTTAAAAGAACCTGAAGAACCTGGAAAGGGAAGATGTAAGTAGCTGAATAACTATATAGAGGGCTACGAGGGAAGAGTACACACTAACTTAACACACACAAGCGCACAGAGAGACACAAACGCAGACACAATCTACTGTACATAGGAACACAACGCCCACTACTACACTCAGTTACTAGATTCCCAGAAAGTAAGCAACTACAAAAGGAAAGAACGGAAAGCAAGGAAATACAAGATAGAGGAGAGGATTATGGTCATGTCAGAACTCTGAGAGGCTATACAGATTTTCCCCAAAAAGGAGGCAAAACAAACTGAATGAAAATCACATGACACAAACAGAGATTCAATATGTGGCTGGTGGCTTTAAGCTCCAAATTTGTTCCACATCCCTTAATCCTTATCTACTGTTAGTGGGGAAATATCATATGCCAATGACAAGGACAATAAGAAGCTTATGAAAAGAGCAGTACCAGTAAACATGTTGGTTAAAAGAGTGTTTTTGCTCTCTGCAGAGTCCAGCTGAAATTCTTCATCTTTCATCTGGAATCCTGGGTGCAAGAAAAAGGGGACCACTTCAAATAGCTATCGCTTACCAGATCACATCCCCTTGTCAGGTCAGCCAAGTCCAAAATCACAGTCATTCTCCTGGACTATACATTGTGTTGGATGTCTTTGTATTGTCATTTGTGAGTCCTATTCATTAATAATTGTGTGCATTGTTGTTGTTATTTCACATTGGTAACCTATACAGTCTACTCTAACTGCTCCCAGCTATTATTTTCAATCTCTCTTAGAATAAAATGCACTACCATACAGTGGAGCTACAGTTTGACAAATTAGAGGGGGGGCTGAGGAAAAGTCAAGGGAAAACAAAACCTCAGTGACATCATTTTGAATTGTCTTTTTGCCAGAAATACATCTGTTCTCGGTTCACAAACCAAGAACGCACTCTTTATGCATGAGTTTGCTTGTCTTATTTGGCATCGACTGTCTCAAAGACAGGAGACTCTGGGATCCCCAGGCTGGGAGCAGTGCCTGTCACTCCTGCCTGTGTGAATGGTGCGTGAGTGGGGGTGAGGCATGGGGGGGCTGGGGGCTGAGGGCTGGGGGTGGATGGCAGAGTTAGGGCCTGCACAGGGGTGCCTACCGGAGTTGGGTGTGGTAGGGGAGTTGGTCTGGCTGTTCTGCACTGCGGCGGCCACTGCATGCGCTGCTGTTACTGCAGTCTTAGCAGCGTACAGGTTAGCTTCTTCCTGGAACTTGCCTATGTTCTTCTTGTACCGGATTCTCTTGTTGCCGAACCAGTTGGATACCTGGGGGAGAGAGCAGAGGGAGAGCCGAGGTGTCAGACGTCAAGCAGCCAAGGCACTGTGCACTGAGCAGTGTGATTGTTTCAAGACGTTTGGGTCCATCAAGTACCCAATTCCCAGCCCCTGCAGTAATGTCCACTGGGTATGCAGGCTAATTAAGCAATAATCAGGAATCACTTGTGCGTTTTCATAAAAGTGAGCATGACATGCTCTCTGTTTGTCTCTTGACAAAACCAACACACCAGGGGTTGCTCGTCTCCCACAACACAAACTGAAAAGTTCTCCTGACTGTATTACATTGCCAGGCCTATTGCTAAGGAAACAAGTTCTGCCATTACACTCAAAGAAATGTATAGACTTGTTTGCTTCTGCATTGGTGGTAGAACTTGCTCTGCACTGGCCTACACCAGTGCAGAGCATCAAACCCATGGCTGGCCACTGCACATTCTGTCAGCCGGGCTGCATAACACAGGACACAGGCATTGTGGTGCTATGGTGAGGTCAAAGAGTTAACAGTGAGACCTAAAGTGCCTTCACAAACTATTCTCACCCCTTCCCACATTTTGTTGTTGTAGCCTGAATTTTAAATGGATTAAATTGAGATTGTGTCACTGGCCTACACACAATCCCCCATAATGTCAAAGTGGTATTATGTTTTTAGAAATGTTTCCAAATTAAGAAAAAATGAAAAGATGAAATAGGTTGAATACTTACTGACTCAAGACATTTGTTATGGCAAGCCTCAAGTTCAGGTGTAAAAATGTGCTTAACAAGTCACGTAATAAGTAGCAATAATAGTGGTTAACATGGTTTTGAATGACTATCTCATCTCTGTACAACACACATACCCTTATCTGTAAGGTCCCTTAGTCAAGCAGTGTTTTTTAAACACAGATTTAACCACAAAGACCAGGGAGGATTTCCAATACCTCGCAAAAATATGACTTTGAATATCCCTTTGAGCATGGTGAAGTTATTAATTACACTTCGGGTGGTGCGTCATTACTTTCCTAACTCAGTTGCCGGCGAGGAAGGAAACCACTCAGGGATTTCACCAGGAGGTCAATGGTGACTTTAAAACAGTTACAGAGTTTATTGGCAGTGATAGGAAAAAACTAGGGATGGATCAACAAATATTGTAGTTACTCCACAATACTAACCTAAATGACAGAGTGAAAAGAGGGAAGCCTTTACCGAATAAAAACTATTCTAAAACATGCATCCTGTTTGCAATAAAACTGTAAAAAATGTGGCAAAGAAATTCAATTTATGTCCTGAATGCAAAGCATTATGTTTGTGGCAAATCCAACACAACACATCACTGAGTACCACTCCATATTTTCAAGCATGGTGGTGGCTGCATCATGTTATGGATATGTTTGTCATCGGCAAAGACTAGGGAGTTTCTTAGGATAAAAAGAAACGGAATGGAGCTAAGCACAGGCAAAATCTTAGAGGAAAACATGGTTCAGTTTGCTTTCCAACTGACACTGGGCGACAAATTCACCTTTCAGCAGGACAATAACCGAAAACACAAAGCCAAATATACACTGGAGTTGCTTATCAAGATGACATTGAATGTTTCTGAGTGGCCTAGTTACAGTTTTGATTTAAATCGGCTTGAAAATCTATGGCAAGACTTGAAAATGGCTGTCTAGTAATTATCAACAACCAACTTGACAGAGCTTGAAGAAATAATAATGTGCAAATAGTGTACAATCCAGGTGTGCAAAGCTCTTAGAGACTAACCCAGAAAGACTCACAACTGTAATCACTGCCAAAGGTGATTCTAACATGTATTGACTCAGGGGTGTTAATACTTATGTAAATGAGATACAGTATGTCTGTATTTCATTTTCAGTAAATGAGCAAACATTTCTAAAAACATGTTTTCACTTCGTCATTATGAGGTATGATGTTGTAGATGGGTGAGACATTGTTATGAATTCAGGCTGTAACACAACAAAATGTGAAATAAGTTAAGGGGTTTATGAGGAACTGTTGCGTCCATATGAAATACAATCTCAGGACAATGTCTGCAGTGTCTCTTCAAATTGAAACCTGAAACCTCACTTTAACAATACTAGTAAATGCTAACATTAAAAACGGTATAGGGTCCAGCTTCTATATTTCTAAAGTGCAGTTTCTATATTTACATTTCTACATTTCAATATTTATATTATATTACTATGACTACTACTTCAATATTACCGCACTGTGATAGAAATAAAACTGTCTCTCATAGTAGAAAGAAAGATTGACATTTTCTTTGCATGGGGTAAAACCAGTGTGTGAATGCTGGCTCTGCAATAATAGTGGAATAATAATGAGATTAGGTTTGTGTTTTAATAGTCCTATAAATTAGAGTGGCCTGTCGCCGTGCTATGGCTCCCCTCTCAGCTCCTGCAGCCTTCTGCCGGACCAGCCAAAGAGCATCTGCCCCTAATGAAGCTTTATTTAATTTCCACCCCTGCGCTTACTTTTTAATATCTCCAGCAGCCCGCCAATACTGCAGCAAGCGCAAACTGACTGGATTTGCATGACATCAGATCATTTCTATCCTGCATGTCTCTGTGCTTCTAAATCTTTAATATCTAGGCAATTAAAATTAATGACCATTCAGGCGAAGCCACTGTTGGCATGGTTTCCTTGACATCAATTGTTTGATGGGTTTACCTAGAGGTTAAACTAACAAGCAAGGTTTAATTGGATGCAATGAAAGCCCTAGCCATCATCCTTTTTACTTAACCTGCTTACAGTGGTTTTTAAGGGCAGACAGGATGCAGGCAGTCTCACCCTTTGAGCCAGATCACCAACAGCATTGCAGACCATAGAAAACCTCTCTCTGAGTGGTATCATTACTGGGATATTACTGTATATATTTAACAGGAAACAAAAACACATTACCCTGCTTTGAGAAATCACTTTAAGGCAAATGCAATGACATTGTTATATTTTAGTAAATGCAGAACTAAATTAAGTATACAATTATCATTATTACAGTTAATTAAAATAAATGCATATAATAACAGTGATGATTCTGCAGTATAGTACTTGGGCTAACATTTAAGAGAGAAAAAACAAAGCATAGGTAAAAACAAGCATCCAGCCAGCTCTCTAAAGCCTCTGGCCTGTTTCATCTAATAGTAAAGACCAAACTGAACTGCCTGTCTGTGTGTGCTTCTGGGTAATGGCTGGAGCTGCCTTTAATCCATCCTTTATGAAAACACATGGTGGACCAAGGCTGATGCCGTACACCCGTCTGCTTCAATGGCATCTATGGGCCTCACAGCGCATCATAAAAAAGTCACTTATCAGCAGCGTTGTGTTAACACAAGGGCCACAACATAATGAAAACTACCTAGCCCACCATAGCCAGACACTTTATGCAGCCCATCTACATGGCATTATAGTGCATAATAAACACAATGATTATGACACTGAGCTTGGATTAGCAATATATGAGAGGCCTTTGAACATTTTTATACCGCTAATGATCATCATTGTGACTATCACTGGTTTTGGTTATGCTATAGAAACAGTAGTTCTGTCAGAGATATTTGCTTCTGATTCTTGATAATAATTCACTATCCGGTATTCAACAGTGTTACATGAATGCTTGGAATAGAAAAGTATTGCAATCAATTCATCAAAAACAGAATTGCTTTGACAGGATATATAATGTTGAAATGGTATTTAATATATCAGTATATCAGTTTGTGATGACCTGGTCAGTGTTATTCTGTTATTCAGGACAAGCTGTTATGACTGTATTTAACCACTGTTTGGTGTTGTTAGATTGCACAGCCTCAGCAGTGTTAGCATCACCTAGCCTGGGTACTCAGGGGCCACTTCCTCTGGTCTACACACATTTTTCTCCTGCCCACTGAACCCTGGCTTTGGTGATTCACAGGTTGCGCGAAACATTGTGTAAATGCAGGCACCGTAAGGTAAGGACCACAACCCAATCCACAGAACTAATTCCCTTTTATCTTGTGGCAGACCGTGCATTCAATTGACTTCCCTGTGTTAGTGGGAGCCAGGTTGAAAGACTGAATTACCTGACCTCAGCAGCTGCATCAAAGGGAGCGATTGTATAATGGCCATGCAGACTCCTTGCAAGAACACGACACCGGGTTTGTTCTCAGTGACCCACTAGAGAGGGCATGTAACAGTAGTTAATAATCCACTAACATTTCTGTCCCATTCCGGGTCAATACACCGCTCTTGTCATCGAAAGAGAATAGATGATCTTTCCCAGATCTCAATACAACTGGATTTATAAGGACTTCTTAGAGAACTCCTTAATGAAGCCTCACACGTGGGTCTTAATTATACAGACAAAGGTGGTTTCAGTGGCCGTGCTGCTACTTATATTATCAATAATAGAACAGAGAACATTAATACTTAACACATTAACCCAAGGCATCCCTCGCGCCCTCGCCTAAATATATAATGACCTGAAATATTGATAAGTGTCGCTCAATTGAAGAGTGTGAGCTCTGAACTGGGCAACCACAGATTGCGGTGCTGAGTCGGCCATGTGTTCTGAACTCTCTCGTTTGTCCGTCTGGAGGGCTGCCTGTCCCTGTTCGTGCCCTGGGAGCAGAGTGACCCCTCACAGCAGCACTGTCTGGAGAAGATATCAATTATGGCCCCAGACACATCCATAAACCAAGACACAAACCACTGCCATCCAATCACATGCTTTCATTTAGGAGCCCAGTGTCACACATGCAAACTGACAGAGTGAAATAATACGACTGCATCCTGCATTTAGAGGGCCATTGCCTCGTGAAGTGAGGTCAACTTTTAAACAACACCATTAGCTCCTTTCGCGTCACTGATGGTCGCTACAAACAAGCACATTTGGCCTCGGATGGTATAATCTGAGGATATGCTGTTTACTTCACCAGTAAATAAGTCATCCATTCCTTTTACTGGATGAGAAGTCCAATTCATGCTTGTAAGTGTTGGTGCACATGTTTTACAGATCTAAGTTAGGTTACTTTTTTTCAAAATGATGTTCATGCAATGAAACTCACACTCCGTTCCTTCTTGTCAGAGAAGAATATAGGCATTGTATAATGTCCACCCAAACCTACTTAATCAATCCATTAATCAAAGCAGTACAATCCACCTAGACATCTGTGATAACCTTCAGGCTGATATTTAATGCTTATTGATTCACATAGTTCTACTACAGTCATTGAAGTTCACCATTAAATTTGAGGTTATTTGGAAATACCCAAACACTCATTCTCTGGAGTAACTTTCCTGGCTCTCCTCCTATGCTTGAGTATTTTAGGATGACAAACTCAAAGAGGACTTGGCTTAGTCTAACTCAAAAGTATTCAGCAGGAGTGTCTGCAGTGGCCTAGGCTTGTCAAGGAGAACCCTGCTAATGGGGCTTGAGATGAGTTCAAGTGGATTTGTAAAAGACCTCTTATTTCTGCATAGACTGATTTGTCCTCCTGGGAACTCCTACAGTGTCCTGTTTAGTGAAGCACTCAGAACAAAGAATTGTTCCACTTGTGAGGGTCAATGTCCACTCCTTCAACTAACATGAAGCACACAGGTAGAAAGCAGAACATTAGACACACGCTGCATGTTTTAAAACCAAGAAGAACATTCCTAACAAATGATCTACAACTAACAAAAAATGCATACAGTATAGAAAACAAATGATTTGTGTTATAGAAATAACCAAAAAGTGAAATGATATGACATGAGACATCAAAACAAACACAGTGTGGTGGCATGGGTGTTATCTTGAACTGGTATTTAACAATCATAAAAAATGATTAAAAGTGAGCTGAAAATACAAATGGAAATGTTGTATGATCCCTAGTCTTTGCATATGATTTGCTCACACTCTGATGTGTGAGATTCAACAGCAAAATAACACGTTCTATGTATCACAGTGGAACTTGCTTGGTGCCAAACCTACAGTAAAACTGTAATCATGGTATGCCTACATGAAAATAGCATCGGATACATTTTTTTATGCCAGGATATCAGTCCATTTGTGTGAGGGAGGGGAGCTGTGTGCAGTGGTAGACTGTGAAGGTGCACATACAGAAACAAAGAAAATATACAAAGAATGAAAACAACAACAGTGGATCAGGAGAAGTCATGACATACCTGTGATACTGTGATGGTGCTTCCCACCCCCTGAAGGCAAAAAAGAATGGGCTTTTACAGTATCTGACTGCATGACTACACTCAATATACCCTTTCACACCCCCTCCCCACAGAAAAGAGAGAACATTGCAAATCAGTGTTTCTTGTATAAGTAATTCTCAAATTGGAACAGCCATGGATTAACATCTGAACTAGAATACAAAAATCAAAATGGTTCAAGTTGTAACAATAGTAGCAGAACAGAATGCAGGAAGATAACAATACTAAATTGGTTTGGGTGTGGGGGTTGGGTGTGAGAGATTATATTGCCTTCAGGTTAACCCAACTATTAGGCTAAAGGTCAAGTGGGAAAGTCACATAAGTAAAAACAAAATGTTTAGTGGGTGAAGCAGTGTTGTCTCCATGTACAAGCCACTGTGACCACACACGTACACCTTAAAAATCATATTTATTTACTGGATAACCTATACTGGTAGACATCCAGTCACCTGGACTGATCAGGCAGACAGAGAACACGCATGGCAGATGGGAATGAGAAAGAAAATGGCAGGAGACCCAGAGTGGACAGCTATTGAAAGGCTAACATACTGTAGGCCCAGAGCGGACAGCTATTGAAAGGCTAACATACTGTAGGCCCAGAGTGGACAGCTATTGAAAGGCTAACATACTGTAGGCCCAGAGTGGACAGCTATTGAAAGGATAACATACTGTAGGCCCAGAGTGGACAGCTATTGAAAGGCTAACATACTGTAGGCCCAGAGTGGACATTTATGGAGGATTAACAGGCCTAGAGTGGATAGCTATGGAGGGCTAACCCACTGTAGACCTCCTATTGAGGCTACTATTGAGGACACTGACCTCCCCTCCCCATGGCTACTGCTGCGATAGGCCGAACACGCCCGAACTGAGGTGTCATTAGGCTCAATGTCAAGGTAAGATAAAGACACTGGACCTCTGAAAGTGCGGAATAGCCGTCCTTCCAGGCTGGTCTGGTGTTGCAGCCAGGGGCCTTGTTTACTGCCTTTTCCCCCCTGATTACCCAACAGCCACTGCGTCTGAGACAAGGAATCTGCACCCACCTGGGATACTGTGATGCTGCACTTCTTGGCCAACTCCTCTTTGGCTTCTTCACTGGGATATGGGTTGCTGAGGTGCGAGTAGAAATACTCGTTTAAGATTTCCGTCGCCTGCTTGCTGAAGTTTCTTCTTTTCCGCCTGAAAAGTGAACAAAATGAGAGAAAGGCCAAGCTCATTAGCAAGACCAGTATTAACTCATCCATTTGGAACAGACAAATTGCACAATCAATCTCACACATAAATGGTGAAAATAATGAGGAATGTGGGTCTGAGAGAGGCGTCAGGAGCGGAATATTGTGTCCTGCCTTTCAGCACCATCCTCATCAACACACACCAAGCCATCCGGCGACCCACAAACACACACAACACAAACACGTACAGTACATTGCTTAATTTGGTCTGTTGGTCTCTGATCTCCAGTCCAAGCGTGTAATGTGTAGTGTTTAGTGCAGTGGATGGGTAGGCGTGGTGATGGAGAGCTAGGCCCAATTGCCCAGTCGGAGTGCATCTCGGTACATTATAGAAATCACAACATGCCCAGCTGAGCATTCTTCCTGAAGTGCCACAGCCCCAGGGAACTTCAGTGGGAACAAAACAACTCTAACTAGATCCGGGTCCCCTTCTTCCCCCCAGGGCACTACTTACCATGTTATTGAGCATTAACTTATTTTGCCTTGTTTACTGCACTTCACGAAAGCAATGGGAAGCAAATGTGCTTCTGCTTGGTTTGCTTTAGCCCTAAACTTCCTCCCGCTCTCCTTAGAGCTCCACTCCACAAACGGTTTGTTATTACAGTAATCCAGAACACCTGCTCATGACCTCCACTCCACCAATTACACATGACTTTGTTCCTGCTTCATTTAATCTAAACTGCTTTCAGGTGCTAGCGGATGATTGTTTTGAGAAGATGGCTATAATACATAACAAATGCACTTTATGGCAAGATCATCTGTGAATATTTGCAGTGTGCTCTTTGGCGCTGTATGTTGTGGGTTCGTTTTTTCTCAGACAGGAAGTGCATTTCTCTAATGTTGTTATTACGATCATATGTCTACATAGAGTTCTGTCTATGGGTACCTTCCGATGCTCCAGGCTAGTAACATTGGTTTAGTGCATCACAGTGAAACACACAGGAACACACACGCACATATATACACACTGACCTGGCATCAAGGAATCTGGAGCGCAGGATCATGACGGCCTCACAGGTGCTCTGTTTGAGCTGCATCTGGATGGAGCTGAACTTGCGGTGGATGATCCCCACCATGCGCTCGATCTCTTTGGGAGAGATGGGTCGCGTGCGGGACTGCTCCCTCAGCAGGTTCATCACATGGGTGGTGAACTCGTTACACGCCTGCAGAGAAATCACAGAGCACAACCCAGCCCTGTTAGTGTCCTCCTGGCTGTATCTTTTGGCTAGGTACAACTCTCTAAGTAGCTGACCCGCCTCCCTTGGTTAAAAGCATCTTCACTGAACGTGCCCTGTATTTATCCTACTGCTGAGTGCTTCAATGACTTAATAGGTGAAGTCATCTATGAATGCAAATGCCGATTTGCAATTTGGCTTTGGCCCAGCACAGAGAGAATTTAACCAGCTTTTTGTTAAACCAGTAGTTCATACATGATTCATTAGAATAACTAATTTACGTTGTGCACACTTTAGCTCATTACTCTGAGTAAAATTCGTTAAGTATTTAAATTTAGATAATTAAACAAGGAAACACCCCTAAGAAAGATGCCTTCACTCCAGGCAATGCTATCTCTCAGAATGAGAGAGTACATTTGTGTAATTTACCTCGCTGCCTTGCTGAGGCAGTGTTCCAACCTTTCATTTTCTCCTATAATACTCCTCTGTTTTATTGCTGAAGCTCAACGTGGCAGCCTAATGAGTTGATCGTATTCTCATTTTACTGAGACGACTGCACCACTCCTCAGAATTTGTTCACGAACCACACAATATATACATGTTTACAATATTACAAGGGGAATATTTTGTTCCCAGTTTTGTACTCATGGTGGTTAATATTACTGGCAATATTTCTAGGGCAAAGTGAGGGCAAAGTGAGAATGAAAAACATCATGCAAGCCTATGAAGCTTAAAGGTGTGATGTAAAGGAGGTTAAAGGTGTGACTCACACCCACCTGTTCGTATTTCTCCAGCTCTGTGTGGTAGATCTGTCTGATCTGGGTGAGTTTGGATCTGTAGTCTGAGTGTTCGATGGAGTTGTCTGAGGCCCCGCCCGAGGCTGCCGCTGCAGCGGCTGCAGCGGCTGATCCACCCCCTTTCTCTGGTCCTGACACGCCCTCCGCCAGCAGCATGTTGTCCAGGCGCATGAGCTGGGGGTCAGGAGGGTCCTCCTCCTGGGAACCACGGATGCTGAGGCCTGAGAGACAACAGAGAGAGAGAGAGAGAGAGAGAGAGAGAGAGAGAGAGAGAGAGAGAGAGAGAGAGAGAGAGAGAGAAAGAGAGAGAGAGATAGAGAGAGAGCGAGAGAGAGAGAGACACATGATGACATCCAGACCTCCAGACATGACACAGAGGCTTTTTGATTAGTGGGCTGTATGATAGGGCAGAACCTCCATGGTAACTGAAAAGTAATATCACTCCATTATTTGTTTAGTGTTCCTTTGAAACCAGAGGGTGAGTTTGATTGGCTCACCAAGAACCACACCTAGACACATATTCTCAAACAACTCCATGGCTGACTGGGTGATTTCCATTAGGGTGGAAAACACACAACAGCTCAAATTATGCAGCTAAAGTACCAGCCTCACAAGTATTGTCTTGTACAGAATCCTGAGCAGTGAGCCACTAAAGCCCAAATTCACTGGATGTCTGAATTCTGGTATGTGCAAACATTGCAGGGGTAATTAACGCCATTACCTCAACAGAATCGTAAAGCCGTAGTGTGGGACAGGTACTCCCCTGTGGGCATGGATTGGGTACTTCCTGTGTATGGTCTGTATTCCTGTTGCCCAAGCCTTCTTTTAACTGCACACTGTGCTGCTCACTGTGTGTACAGGGTGCCTTACATGACAGCAACATCCATAAACTGACAAAAGCTCAACTGCAAGGTAGCGCTTCTATTCTCCGAAAGGATGAATATACCTCAAGCATGTGTCTGCCTTTTCGGCATAGAGCAGAGCCTTAAATCACAATTGTCACTTTGTTTTCTGAGATGAAACACATATTTTGCATTATTCCACTTCATTTACAACAATCTGCGAGAACTACTGTACTACTACACTATAAAAAAAAAAAATCCTGCTAATTGTGCACTTATTTACTCTGCAACTAAGAAACCTCAGGGCACACGCCCGTGCACGCACACACCCACAAATCGTTGAGCGCTGACTTTTGCTGCTGTTTCTTTTTTCTTTCCTTCTTATCTTTCAACAAATCCTGATTAGCCATCAGTCAGCCTCGGAGCACACCTGCACGCATAGAGAATGTTGCCATGACGGCTGCAAAGAAAAAAGACTGCAGCAGTTCAGAATTACCAGCCAAATAGCCCTGTATTATTCAGTCTAATAAATGGATTTAAAAAACTGCGCCCAATCTGCAGTAAACACTGAGTGCCCACTCAGACGTTATGATTACCAGAGTTGTCTCAATTCAATAATCTGCCTGCGATTCAGGGATTTCCAGCAGCTCATTAAGGCTTCATTAAGATATGGTGAGCCTCTGAATTCCAAATAAGAAGATTAGTGGTTCTATTGTGTGAGGCAGTAGCCTAGCAATCAGAGGCCCTCTCAAATCAAATCAAATCCAATTTTATTTGTCACATACACATGGTTTGCAGATGTTAATGCGAGTGTAGTGAAATGCTTGTGCTTCTAGTTCCGACCATGCAGTAAAATCTAGCAAGTAATCTAACCTAACAATTTCAGAAGAATATGTACATACAAATATATGAATGAGTGATGGCCGAACGGCATAGGCAAGATGCAGTAGATGGTATACCGTACAGTATATACATATGAGATGAGTAATGTAGGGTATGTAAACATTATATAAAGTGCCATTGTTTAAAGTGGCTAGTGATACATTTATTACATCAAGATGGCAAGATGCAGTAGATGGTATAGAGTACAGTATGTACATATGAGATGAGTAATGTAGGGTATGTAAACATTAGTGGCATTGTTTAAAGTGGCTAGTGATACATTTATTACATCAATTTTTTACATTATAAAAGTGGCTAGAGTTGAGTCAGTATCTTGGCAGCAGCCACTCAATGTTAGTGATGGCTGTTTAACAGTCTTGAGATAAAAGCTGTTTTTCAGTCTCTTGGTCCCAGCTTTGATGCAACTGTACTGACCTCACCTTCTGGATGATAGCGAGGTGAACAGGCAGTGGCTTGGGTTGTTGTTGTCCTTGATGATCTTTCCATCATGATGCCATCTATTTTGTATTTTGTATTTTAATGTCTCTATACTGACACACAAATTTCTTCAGCCTCCTGAGGTTGAAGAGGCGCTGCTGCGCCTTCTTCACCACGCTGTCTGTGTGGGTGGACCATTTCAGTTTGTCCGTGATGTGTACGCCGAGGAACTTAGAACTTTCCACCCTCTCCACTACTGTCCACTACTGTCCCATCAATGTGGATAGGGGGCTGCTCCCTCTGCTGTCCACGATGATCTCCTTTGTTTTGTTGACATTGAGTGTGAGGTTATTTTCCTGACACCACATTCCGAGGGCCCTCACCTCATCCCTGTAGGCCGTCTTGTCATTGTTGGTAATCAAGCCTACCACTGTAGTGTCGTCTGCAAACTTGATGATTGAGTTGGAGGCGTGCATGGCCACACAGTCGTGGGTGAACAGGGAGTACAGGAGAGAACGCACCCTTGTGGAGCCCCAGTGTTGAGGATCCGCGGGGTGGAGATGTTGTTACCTACCCTCACCACCTGGGGGCGGCCCGTCAGGAAGAGCAGGACCCAGTTACACAGGGCGGGGTCGAGACCCAGGGTCTCGAGCTTAATGACGAGTTTGGAGGGTACTATGGTGTTAAATGCTGAGCTGTAATCGATGAACAGCAGTCTTACATAGGTATTCCTCTTGTCCAGATGGGTTAGTGCAGTGTGATTGCGATTGCGTCGCCTGTAGACCTATTGGGGCAGTAAGCTAATTGGAGTGGGTCTAGGGTGTCAGGTAGGGTGGAGGTGATATGGTCCTTGACTAGTCTCTCAAAGCACTTCATGATGACGGAAGTGAGTGCTACGGGGCGGTAGTCATTTAGCTCATTTACCTTAGCTTTCTTGGGAACTGGAACAGTGGTGGCCATCTTGAAGCATGTGGGAACAGCAGACTGGGATAAGGATTGATTGAATATGTCCGTAAACACACCAGCCAGCTGGTTTGCGCATGCTCTGAGGACGCAGCCGGGGATGCCGTCTGGGTCTGCAGCCTCGCGAGGGTTAACACATTTAAATGTTTTACTCACGTTGGCTGCAGTGAAGGAGAGCCCGCAGGTTTTGGTAGCGGGCCGTGTCAGTGGCACTGTGTTGTCCTTAAAGCGAGCAAAGAAGTTGTTTAGTCTGTCTGGGAGCAAGACATTGTGGTCCGCGACGGGGTTGATTTTTCTTTTGTGATTGACTGTAGACCCTGCCACATACCTCTCGTGTCTGAGCCGTTGAATTGCGACTCCACTTTGTCTCTATACTGACACTTAGCTTGTTTGATTGCCTTGCGGAGGGAATAGCTACACTTTGTATTCGGTCATGTTTCCCGGTCACCTTGCCCTGATTAAAAACAGTGGTTCACGCTTTCAGTTTTGCGCGAATGCTACCATCAATCCACGGTTTCTGGTTGGGGAATGTTTTAATAGACACTGTGGGTACAACATCACCGATGCACTGGCTAATTAACTCGCTCACTGAATCAGCGTATTCATCAATGTTGTTGTCCGCCGCTATGCGGAACATATCCCAGTCCACGTGATCGAAGCAATCTTGAAGCGTGGAATCAGATTGGTCAGACCAGCGTTGAACAGACCTGAGCGCGGGTGCTTCCTGTTTTAGTTTCTGTCTATAGGCTGGGAGCAACAAAATGGAGTCGTGGTCAGCTTTTCCGAAAGGAGGGTGGGGGAGGGCCTTATATGCGTAGCGGAAGTTGAAATAAAACTGATCTAGGGTTTTGCCAGCCCGGTTTGCGCAATCAATGTGCTGATAGAATTTAGGAAGCTTTGTTTTCAGATTAGCCTTGTAAAAATCCCCAGCTACAATAAATGCAGCCTCAGGATATGTGGTTTCCAGTTTACATAGAGTTGAATGAAGTTCTTTCAGGGTCATCGATGTGTCTGCTTGGGGGGGAATATACACGACTGTGATTATGATAATGGTAGATAATGCAGTCGGCATTTGATTGGGAGGAATTCTAAATCAGGTGAACAAAAGGACTTGAGTTCCTGTATGTTGTTATGATCACACCACGTCTTGTTAATCATAAGGCATACACCCCCGCCCTTCTTCTTACCAGAGAGATGCTTGTTTCTGTCGGCGCGATGCGTGAAGAAACCAGGTGGCTGTACCAGATAGCGTGTCTCGAGTGAGCCATGTTTCCGTGAAACAAAGAACGTTACATTCTCTGATGTCTCTCTGGAAGGCAACTCTTGCTCAGATTTAGTCTACCTTGTTGTCAAGAGACTAGACATTGGCAAGTAGTATGCTTGGGAGCGGTGCGCAATGTGCCCGTCTACGGAGCCTGACCAGAAGAACGCTTCGTCTGCCCCTTCTACGGCGGCGTTGTTTTGGGTCGCCGGCTGGGATCCGATCCATGTCCTGAGTGGTGAGCCAAACAGAGGATCCGCTTCGGGAAAGTCGTATTCCTGGTCGTAATGTTGGTGAGTTGACGTCGCTCTTATATCCAATAGTTCCTCCCGACTGTATGTAATAAAACCTAAGCTTTCCTGGGGTAACAATGTAAGAAATAACACATTAAAAAAAACAAAATACTGCATAGTTTCCTAGGAACGCAAAGCTTGGCGGCCATCTCTGTCGGCGCCGGAAGTGCCTGGCACTGACTGAGCGACTGACCCAGCACACCTAGTGAGTAGGCACTGGAGTGTGTTAAGCCTCTCTCTCTCTCGCTCAGACACATAAACACAAAATTGAGCTGAAAACAGTGACACTATATGGTCCTTTTAAATGAACATGATGTCATTTCTCCTATCACATTCCCAATTGACATTGGTGTGTTTGGTGTGTGTAGCTCAGATGTGGAGATGCGAATGCAAGACAAATGTGTGTCTATTCATGGATTGTCTGGATGTTTGTCTTGTAGGTGTAATGGTGTGAAAGTAGAGGATGAATGTGGCCATTTGTGTTGGAGACACTGATGCTGGAAGAGTTGTAGCATCAGGTCTGCCAAGCCAAATCACCCATGTGGACAATATGCCATTAACTCCACTAACTCTAACCCCATCCCCATCATACCTGCAAAGATGCTAAGCTATTAGGGCTTTCACCTATAGAGCTCCATTTTTATGGAACGGTCTGCCTACCCATGTCAGAGACGCAAACTCGGTCTCAACCTTTAAGTCTCTACTGAAGACTCATCTCTTCAGTGGGTCATATGATTGAGTGTAGTCTGGCCCAGGAGTGGGAGGGTGAACGGAAAGGCTCTGGAGCAACGAACCGCCCTTGCTGTCTCTGCCTGGCCGGTTCCCCTCTTTCCACTGGGATTCTCTGCCTCTAACCCTATTACAGGGGCTGAGTCACTGGCTTTACTGGGGCTCTCTCATGCCGTCCCTGGAGGGGGTGTGTCACCTGAGTGGGTTGAGTCACTGATGTGGTCATCCTGTCTGGGTTGGCGCCCCCCCCCCCCCCCCCCCCTTGGGTTGTGCCGTGGCGGAGGTCTTTGTGGGCTATACTCAGCCTTGTCTCAGGATGGTAAGTTGGTGGTTGAAGATATCCCTCTAGTGGTGTGGGGGCTGTGCTTTGGCAAAGTGGGTGGGGTTATATTCTTCCTGTTTGGCCCTGTCCGGGGGTGTCCTCGGAGTGGGCCACAGTGTCTCCTGACCCCTCCTGTCTCAGCCTCCAGTATTTATGCTGCAGTAGTTTATGTGTCGGGGGGCTAGGGTCAGTTTGTTATATCTGGAGTACTTCTCCTGTCCTATTCGGTGTCCTGTGTGAATCTAAGTGTGCGTTCTCTAATTCTCTCCTTCTCTCTTTCTCTCTCTCGGAGGACCTGAGACCTAGGACCATGCCCCAGGACTACCTGACATGATGACTCCTTGCTGTCCCCAGTTCACCTGGCTGTGCTGCTGCTCCAGTTTCAACTGTTCTGCCTTATTATTATTCGACCATGCTGGTCATTTATGAACATTTGAACATCTTGGCCATGTTCTGTTATAATCTCCACCCGGCACAGCCAGAAGAGGACTGGCCATCCCACATATGCTCTCTCTAATTCTCTCTTTCTTTCTCTCTCTCGGAGGACCTGAGCCCTAGGACCATGCCCCAGGAATACCTGACATGATGACTCCTTGCTGTCCCCAGTCCACCTGACTGTGCTGCTGCTCCAGTTTCAACTATTCTGCCTTATTATTATTCGACCATGCTGGTCATTTATGAACATTTGAACATCTTGACCATGTTTTGTTATAATCTCCACCCGGCACAGCCAGAAGAGGACTGGCCACCCCACATAGCCTGGTTCCTCTCTAGGTTTCTTCCTAGGTTTTGGCCTTTCTAGGGAGTTTTTCCTAGCCACCGTGCTTCTACACCTGCATTGCTTGCTGTTTGGGGTTTTAGGCTGGGTTTCTGTACAGCACTTTGAGATATCAGCTGATGTACGAAGGGCTATATAAATAAATTTGATTTGATTAGAATCGTATCTATGGTGGTGGCAATAGCTGGAGGTTGATCTACCAAACAGGTTTGCTCAGAGCAGTACTTTTGTCTACCTTTTGCTGCAGACACTTGTTTAAGTCTGCACTTTCCTTTGTGCTGGAGGTGCTAGTAAGTAGGTAGGCCCGTTTTTCATGTCAGGTATATTAACTAGAACTCTGAGAGCAGCCGTTCACATTTCCACACCAAGCCCATGTTGTCACTTTCACTCCACTCGTTATCCAGGGGAAATACAGCTGGGGGAATTTACAGGGCTTTTCAGTTAAATGGACATAAATCACTGGTTTCATTCCAACCAAATAATCACCGGCCATAAAGAGCTCCTTGTCTCTTACCATATATTACCTCAAAGTTCCTATGAGCAATAATGTGGCCATTCAGAGCTTGGGAAAACAGACCGAGGTATTAGGAAGTGACATGTAATCCTGTTATGAAGCTGACGTGTGGAGTGGCCATGACATTTTTATCATAAGTGTCCATTTCTATTTGGGAAATCAGCGGGATAAAAATCATTACTCTACTGGTCTGAGATTGTGCTGCCCCTCCAGCAGCCCACTAGGGTGTGTTTGTGCCAGAGCAGCTGTCGAGCCCCATCCATAACAAACACGTTTGGAAACACTGCCACCCTCCACCTGGCTCAACATACAGTAGGGAGCAGCTCTCATTCAAAAGACCAAGTGCTGCGATTTTACTCACAAAGTCTATCTACTACTGTCCCACTGGGTAAAAACAGGTTGAATCAATGTTGTTTCTACGTCATTTCAACCCAAAACAATATAGTATATGTGATGGTGTTAAATCCTCGTGGAAAACTGATTGGATTTGCAAAACAGTAATCAACGTACTGTAAAGGAATTGTCTTTATTTAACCCAACTTTTAAGCTAAATCCAATATCATGGTGATTAAGTTTTGGGGGGGGGGGGGGGGATTTCTCGTTGAATTCACGTTAGTTGACAACTCAACCAAATGTCAATCAAAACTAGACGTTGGAATGACGCCTGTGCCCAGCGGGGTGTTTCTCTCCCTCTCACTCTCACTCTCCTTGTATTTTTGTTTTCTCTCATCATTGAAATCTTCATGTTCATGTTACTTAATACCTCATTTCTCCTCTAGGGTTGAAAGGAATAGAAGTCGACAATGTGATTAATACATTCATATCAGCGAGGTCTGGCCTGACTTTTTATTTCTACATGTTTCAATGTCGTATCTGATCTGAGACAATAACACATACGACAGATGAAGACAAAGCAGGCCTCTCTCACAGCCTCTCTCACAGCCTCTCTCACAGCCTCTCTCCACTCCTCTGTTTATGATAATTTCCGGTTTCAGGCCGTTGTCTCGTTCATCACCCCTGCTTGAAGTTCTGACAGTGATCTGAGCAGTGCCTCCAGCCTCTCCTTCCTACCACCTCTTTCCCCCTGTGCCCTCTTTCATTCCGTTGGCTTAGCTGACCTTTGGCCAGTGCTTGTTTACTCTCATCACTGAAGTGTGAGCTGGAGAGCCATAAAGGTAGAGCCCTGCTGGGTTAATGTGAGCTTCTGAGTAGAGGAGCAGAATCAGGGGCTGGAGCAGGGTTATCCACCAGTTCATACTGCAGTACTAGACTGTTATAGAGAACAGAGACAATCATTTTTTCTAATGAGATGATTTTCTTCTTTTTGCATTTCCTTTCTTTTAATATTTCTTCCACAGATTGAATCAAAAGACTAATTATTTTTCTCTCTATAGCATGTGATTGGATAGAGGGCTAAGAATATGGAACAATATAAACTGTACAATAGTGTCGTAAATTGTTAGGAAACTGTGTGCCTTGCTGTATTTGAAAGAACACATTGTATCTCTGTAACTTCCACTGCTTTCAAAATATCCTGTTCGATACACTTAACCCTGATCCCCTGCAGTTCCTATCCTGCTCAATGCTTCCAACGAATGGGCCCAGCGCATATCTACACACTCTGCATCTAATTGCATCGATCCACAAAGGTCTCCCAAAGCTAACTAATCGAAACAGAATTTATTTTCTGTCAATAATTGCAAAGGTCATCTCTCTTAAACCAGGAGACAATCCCAGGCAGTACAGATGCAGGCAGGCTGTGGTTCTCCTCTCTCCTCTCAGCCCTCTCTGTTCTGTGTATTAGTGAAGATCCCTGATTTCCACCATGTGATTAGACCACACTGCCAAAGTAACACACCAGAGACCACGGAGGACTTAAGAGAAACACTATCACAAAGAGCACCGTGTCACTACAGTCTTGTTCCCATGTCTCTTTTGACTTAATATCATCTCAATTTTCAAAGCCCCCGGATCAGTGGCTGTCCTCTTTGGAAGCAGGGAAGTGCATCAAATTACCATTGGAAATCTTTTGTTCTGGCAAATCAAAAATAAAGATTCTCTTTCATTGATGTCCTTAAAGTCTTTTATAAGCTTGGCCTACATCCACATGGTACAGAGAATCTGGGAGAATGCCTGCGGGCTCTCTCAAGCATGTACATAATTAACATGCCATTAACACATTAATACACATTAGCTATTCCCAATGTTAATGGCAATCACGCTGAGGGAAAGCTAGCACGCATTAGCCACATTTTGTTCCAATTTCTTTCTTACCATGAAAGAGCTGAAAAGGATCCTGTCTAATTCGGGGGCTAAATCATTATATTTCCCCATAGACAGAAACAGTGGCTTTGACAGTTCTCTGCACATGTCTGTCAATGCGTGCTCACACTCTCTCTTTCAAACTGCATCAATAGGAAAAGATACACACATTACATTACTATTCCATCTCAATAAAAAGAGACTTCAAAGCATGCAAGTTCTCGTTGTATTCAATGTAAACCGCAAAGGGTTTGACTTTAAAGGAAGAGAAACTGTGGAGATGAACAAGTGAGCATGCCGATTAAATGCAGAGTAATAGAGGGTGAGAAAGGGACCCTAAACTGGGGAATCCCTGTCCAGGATGATGCTGTATTTCCTCCCAGTATGGTGAGTGATAAGATAATCAGCAGGCCCGTTGACAGTGAAGTGGTACAGCCCCCCGGTGCTGGGTCAAGTCATACACCACCAGCACACTCTAAACGGACAGCACGCGAGGGTGGAGGGACAAGACGTGACAAAAAGTGGCTCCGGTCAGAGAAGAAGATCCCTGTCAGCTCAGGTAGCCTTTGTCCTTCGATGATGATGCTCTCCTCTCCCAAAGGAGGCTTTGACAAGGTAATGGGGAGGGGGTGTACTCCAAATCAGAAAGATGGGAGGGGGGGTGGGTTAGGGGGTGGGAATAGATAACCCGAACAAACATCTTGTAGACATTTTGCCGAGTACACCAAAATGAATCACTGTCCCATTGTGGCACGGACATTTCTGGAAAGTGACACAAGGCATGACAGGCCAGGGAGAGAGGATGGGAGAAAACTGAGGGAGGGAGACTGGGTAAACAAGGCCTAGTGTCACTTGCTGTGTCTGTGTGTGTGTCCGTGTGTGTGTATGTGTGTGTCCACTCTGAATGCTGCCCTCTCAGACTGTGGTGGGCAGGCAGCCAAATGGCGCGGTGATGGCTGACCAGGCCTCGCTGTGGCGGCCGCACGCGGCGGTCGGGGAGACTGGCCAAATGAGTGGACAGGACCTCCGTTACAGATCAGCACACAGACTGACCCTACAGAACACATACAGGGATCAGCAGCAATCACCAACTCAATTCTGCCTGTTTACCTAATGAACCACTTACCATCAATATTAACATAAACCTAGTAGAAAAATATGACATATTTATATACCTCATAAAAAAAATCCATCTTGCTCTACTTTAGTAACAAATAAATGAGATTTACAATAAAGTACTCATGTACAATTTCAATATGACTAAGATCATTTGTTGCTTCTTCCCTCTTCATTTCATATCTTATGTACTTTTGGTTTTTAGCTGCTAGCCTCAATTTACTGCAAAAGTACCCAGATTTTTTATTCAGACCCCAAGCACATAATGCAAATGTGGCACTGAAAGCCACTTATGAAATACCCAAAGGCAACTAATCTCTCCTCCTCTCGTTCCAGCCTTCTCTGCAGCTCCCTAATTAGAAGATTGTATGAAACCAGGTCACACAGCAGGTCCTGTACACACAGACAACCAGGCATATATACAGATACCATTTCATCTAAACATCATGTGCATGAAGCCATGCATACATTATTCTACAGGCTAAGGTTGTTATTAATCCCATGTTTTTACTGTTGTCCTCTAAAGAAATGGTTTAGGGTTGAAGAATTGTGTATGTGTGTGTGTGTGTGTGTGTGTGTGTGTGTGTGTGTGTGTGTGTGTTACTCATGCACACATAAACCATAAAGCAGCATGGGGAACATACAGCAGACCATGATCCAGTGCCAGACAAATTATTCTTTGCAGTGGCATTTCTACACGAGAGTTGACAGTCCATCATTTAGATTTTGTTGCAGTGTATCCACGGTAGAGACTGCACTGCCTGAAGGAGAAGGAGCTGTTTCCCTCTGAAGAATGTATTTTATAGAGAAGAATATGACTCCAAATTATAAATTAACATTCCCTTCACAGCCGAGCTAACGTATATAGTCCCAATTACACTTGGAGGCAGAGGCTGTACCGGTGGAAAATGGGCGTCTTTGACACACAAAAGAATATCATACTGCTGAGCGGTGAGAAATGCTGAGAAGCGCACCATACATTTGTTTTTACAGTGTTTATGACCTAAGGTAAATAGTGAATGTGATTTGGAGAGACAGAATGCTCAGGTCAGCCAAAGTCACGTGTACCTGAACAGGAGCATCATAGCTTCTGGCGTATTGTTGTGCCTGATGCTGCAGGTTGCTGTGGTCTGCAGTGTGACTTTGAGGAGGAGCTGGACAAATCAGCGTCCAGTCCCAACAACAGCATGTGACAGAAGCAGGCCAGAAAGGATGGACAGAGGAACAGAGACTACCAGGAAGGCTGCCAATCTACTCTTAATCAGCTCTCCTTTTGCTCAACGCATCACATCATATCTATCGCAAGAATAACTGTGACAGTACTACAGTGGTATTGGGGTTTAATACAAACTGTTATAATAGGGATTCACAATAAAATAAAAATGTCTATAATAATTCCAACAACAAATTGCTAAAGGGAAAAACCTTTTGTTTTTTGTGTTTAATTTTATCTTATGAGTAACTGTTCTGTATTTATGGTGCTACTGCTTGTCTGGTATCCAGTGAACAAGTTAAAAAAGGTTATTTGTTTCTAATTATTCTCAAAGTGTATTTTACACACCATTTAATGAGTTTGTCTGGAGGAGTGGCCATGGGCTGTGACTTCCTCCCCTAGTTATCCAAGATGAACCGTCAAGTCTCCCCCACGTCACCCCCATCATGTGAATCAAGTCCCTCTCCCTACTCAATTCTCCACAACGGCTTCACCGAAGCAAGACAACAGTTCCCGTGCCATCTCGTCTCGGCTTACCGGGAGAGAGAGGGGGTTGGGGGGGACAGAGCGAGGGGCTTGCTCCATAATTACAGTAATTAACAGTTGCAGATTTAATTGGAAGGGAAGGCATTAACGGGAGGAACATTGTGGCGGCGTGTGCGGAGAGAACCTTTGCGGCACAGGGCTTTTGTGTGGTACACACCTAATGGAGCAGTGGCTTGCTAGCTGGCTGGCTGGGCTGCGGAAGCGCTGCAGCCCACTGCTGACACAACAAGCACTGGGTTCAGATGCCGGGGCTCGTCACGACTCAAACTGGAAGCAGATAATTAGGTGCCAGGTTAATGAGAGCATGGGCTCTTGATGGCATTTGGTTACTGTATGTGGGCAATTAATGATTTAGCTTTTGTGTGGAAAACATAGCCCATTACTCAGCTTGGCCTCTGAGTTGGAGTGATGGAGTGGCAAAGGGTTGTAACTATAAACCTTGTTTAAATGGCTAACGTTGAATACCTGCAAGCAGACCATGAGGTTCCAGGTCTAACACAGTACATTGCACGCCCATACACACACAAGAAGAAAGAAAATGGGTACTCATGCCATAAGTGTTAATTCACGGTATCGCCTTTCACAATGTGTTTGTGAAATCCCATACACTTTTGAAAAGCACTGCATTTTCATTCCATAGGATTTACTGGCAATGAATCCACAGAGAGAACTTAAGACATCCTCTTTCTTAGCCCTCCAGCCCAACGGCTCCACATCTCTTATTTTGGAGTATGTTGTTCTCTTGTCTGTGGTGGCCAATTAGAGTGGTATAAGATAAATGGGCACACACAACTTTGATGTCCATCTTTTTAATAAGCTTTGGTTAAGATGACATCTGTGTGAAAGGGTTCAATATCCTCACAGTGGGAGAGAAAAGAGGTTTATTCAGAAAAAAAAAATCATGTAAATACTGTTTGAAGGTTTGGGCTGGGTTGGGGATCATCGCTTCTGCTGTGACTCTGCTGCTGATATTCATAATCATTTATAGCCCAACATATTGGACATCTTAGTTCTGCAAATTAGCCAAGGAGAGAGGATGTTTAGAGCTTTTCCAAATCGTTACTTTTATTAACAGAGGCTTGTGCAAAAAATATATATTCAACTACAATGTATAATCCCTCCCCAAAAATATTTCCTATTTCATGCATGGACAAAATATTTAATTGAAAATAATTTTAAAAAAATAACTCTATACTAGTATAGAATATGTATCTGTGTAGCCTTTATGCATGGGCCTGTGACATACTGTACAGTGCATGGAGATATGATCACGTTTTTCTGAGCATATTTGTTGGGCGTCCACGTGTGTGTGTGTGAAGTGCGCATACCCGCTCTGGCCTGGGGACGTGCCCTTTTATATGTGTGTGTAACTCAGCCAGGAATAATGTAAATGTCTGAAGAGTCTTAAGACTGAGCAGGCCTGTATAAAAGCGCCCTGTTTGAGGCTAGTAAAACAAGTCAATAAATACAGACGAGAAGCCAGAGCTGTCTGCTGCGGGCTCTCCTGAATGAAAAGAGAGGTGAGCTGCTTATTTTCAACATGGCATCACAAGATGACAACAGCATTATGAGCCCTTATACATTCTGACTATCACTCGTCACTCGCTACGTATATCTGTCAACATAAAACTTGCCTACATCCTAGATGTAAAAAAAACATCCACCTTCACAGAGAGAACTGTGGTGGTCATGGAATTTTGGAGGATGGTAATTGGCCAGCCAAATGACCGCGGTCACCGTAATAACCGTTCGAGTAGCAAAAAAATATTAACTTTTTTTTTAACACATTTCTTTTTCTCCTCTGCTCCTGGCTGCATGAGCTGCCCTAGAAATAGAATGAATCCCCATTCAAGACAATGATGGCATAGTGGGTGGACTGGTGGCCATAGCGAGTGTACACATAGGAGCAAAGTAGGAAGTAAAATACTGTATGTGCTAAAATATGTGTTGTGTTTTGTTGATTCAACTCAACTGACATTTGCACATATTTTACTTCCTGCTTTGCTCCTATGGGTACAGTCGCTATGGCCACCAGTCCTCCCTAGAATGGGGATGCCCATTCTATTCATTCTATTTCTATGGCAGCACATGCACATGTTTGTTCCACAAACACAAATATATATATATTTTTTTTTTTGGGGGGGTGGTTATGATGGTTATTATATTTTCATGACAGTCTACATACGTAACCGTTGGTTATACGGTTATACAGTAATTGTGCCAGGCCTTACTGTCAGTACACAGCTGGTTGTGTTGGGCAGTGACACACTGTATTAAATGCTGCCTAGTTACTGATCCAGGTTGTGAACTCTCTCTCTCTCTCTCGCTCTCTCTCTCTCTCTCTCTCTCTGTCTCCCTTTGAATTTTTTATTTCTAAAAGAACAGCAGCAGGAGATGCTACCACTCTCTGACTCCCACCACAGACAGCACCCAGAAGGTAGAGTTCCCTTCCTGTTTGCTCTCCAAATGGGAGGGTGATGACACAGACTTACCTAAATGGAAACACCATTACGAAGACAAACACTACACTATAAAAACTGTTACCTGATTACAGGTGAGAGCAAAGCCATGGCTTTCTACCTTTTACATTATGTCAACACTTCAGAAAAGCTAATAGGTCAGCAACTGACTGACTGGCCTCTCTTTGGTCTGGTCCATTTTGTGTTCTTTCCCTTTTCTCCATATCTGTTATCCCAACAGGATGTGTTTACCAATGGGAAAAGTTCCTCTGCAAACAGGCTACAGTACTGTACTGTATGTATCATATCTGTGGCTTTATGTATGAATACTCTGAGGTCATATATCACCACAGGTCGTATATCACATTGAGGCCATTTTCAGTCTTTTAAATAACACACCTAATATTCAATCGCTGTATGTGGATATCTGTTTTCCATTTCTTTTGCATGTTTTTAGGGAGGATTATGTATGAGTCATTCCACCTCAAAAAGCACAACATAGAGGATTTTGACACCCACCATGTCACATTGTTCTGAAATCGTTTCTGTAGTTATCGTTGCTGAAAACGTATTTTGTTGAATATAATTAGATGTCAGCAAAATTGATTGCACCCACATTTGAATTGACAGGATTCACATAGTATTAAAAAAACATCAACACCAACATCCAATTTGGAACATAATTATTCTTAACAATGAGTAGGACATGAGGAATCCAATAAAATGGTCAAAAGCCACCCACGGACCCCCCCACACCCCACGCCAATCCCACCCCAACAACCAGGATACAGAGTCAGTTCTCTATGTCTGACAAGTAGTATGGAGCTGCTGCTTGGAGTATTGCTTCTTCAACCTTTGTAGTGTATTCCCTGTGAGTATGGTGAAGTTTTTTTTCATATTCAGAGAAGCTATTCGTTTTCTACACAAAGTTGCAAAGAAAATGTTGTGATCCATTTAATAAACACAAGAGATCAGAAAATGGATACAAGGGTGTTGTGGAAGTACTCAATGGTAGGAAGAAGTTTGGTCCAAATCAAATGTTGCTTACTATTTTTGTTGAATATTATGTGAATCCCATAAATGAAAAGGGTCAATTTGGGTGCAATCAATTAGCTTAATCTCTCAGAGATCAAATACAGTTTCACCAAAATAATGTGTCAGGAATGCTAATCTTATCTGTTTCCTAACTACAGAAATTATTCAGAACAATCTGAGCTAGTGGGTGTCATCACTTGCTGAAATTACATGGAATTTACCCATATGAAGTATCATGGAGGCATGTACTGCATGTGACAAATCTACAGGAACAATTATTAGTCAGTTTCTTTCCCCTCAGACAATACCACCACTGGTGATACACCAAATGTTGCAAGCCTAAAATCCTGTGATAAGCGATTCAAATCCCCTGGACAAAATTAAATGTATTAAACATGTGGATTTCATAAATCTAGCCTCCCTCACTCTGGGTCAGAGGTAGAGTCACTACAGAGCCCAGCATGCAGTTTCCCTGAGCTCTGTTACTCAAAGTCACAAGTGCTCTGTCTGCTATAAAATTGAACACCAGCAAAAGCAGCAAGAAGCCAATAAAAAATGTCTCTCGGTCCAGGAGTTGTTGAATTTCTCAGGGAACTTTGACTTACTAGCATGTTACACGGTAACTATTGTAAGCTATTCCAATGGTTGTGACTCTAGTACAGTATAACCTGCGAATCTGACACTTGGAACGGTGTCTCATGACACCTCCCACTTTCTGGCATCCATATTGATGGTGGATGAAAAATATGGATCAAAACCATCTAATTGAGACAACTGATCATCTTCATTCACTCAAAGACAAAGAGTTCACCCGGAAATAGGAGGGAGATATTCCTCAAGGTTCAGTGCTCTGCAGCATTGCTATTCCTGTTCAAGATACAGTAGCTCATGTTAGTGTTAGCCCGGGTCCAAGCCGTACGCATTGTTAAACACCCAACTGGGATCCTTTTAACCTTGAGCAGCATACCAAAGGTAGAGGCAGCCTGGGGCTATGGGGGGACTGGGTTCCACAACTCCCAGTGCCATGCTGCTTCACAGTGGGGGCCCAACATGGCCAGATTGGTAGAGAGGCCTTGTGGTATAAGGGCTGAACAGGGAGGAGGTAGAGGCTAGATGAGGGCCGGGGAACTAAACCCATTCATCTGGACCAGTGGTACTACATTCATTTGAGTTGTTTCATTATTTATTTGCTTTGATGTCCAAATGAGGCTTGTCTGGCCATCTCACTAGGCAGTGATACAGGGGGAAATTGCAAGAACATTCACCTTGGTAGAGACAGTGGTGGTATATGAGCATCTGCTCCCAGTCTGTTCACGAGACATTCAGGGTAATTATTTATCTAGCTTGATGGATAATCTGTGATCACTAAAGATCAGAAAGAGCTAAGAAAAGACAGCCCGTAATTATCATTGCTCTGTGACTCTCCCAGATAGGTGAAGGACTTTTGAGCATCTCGTAAGTCAACTGCGCAACTTGTTTTAAGCAAACGAACACAGAAATCTTCAGATCCAGTCTGGCAACAAGGTCACACTAACAAAGGCAAAGTCTTCCCTACTAAAACACGTTGTTGGAGACACGGCATCTGTCATGTTGACTGCAACTCAGAATGTACTGCTGTAGTAATCTACAGGCCTCTTTAAAACAGTCTATTTAAAAAATAAATAAATTAAGATATACGTTATAATTTTGGGGTCCATTGTTGTACAGGGTCAATAGGAAATTTTGGAATGTTGTTTTACAACAAAAGGGGGCACTGTAGAAAATAGTACAAATGTCATATCAGTGATTATGTACTTGACTGCCGTGTGCTTCCATTAGTAGCTAGCATTTTTATATGCCATTTTAAAAGTGATAGCAAATAGGCTTTTGTGTCAGAGTGGAGAATAGAATGGAAAGGAAACAGTAAGGAATGTGTGGAAATAGTTAGGTTAGGTTAGGACAGAAGTGCAGTGGGCTAATAGATGTCCAGTAGTCCTATGAAAACCATGACTGTTTTCCTGTGTCCCTCCCTACCAGGCTGTCCTCAGAGCACACAGAGTCCGAGAACAGCCAGAGTGGATGACGGTAATACACTAGCAGACTAGGTTTAGCAGCCTACTGTATGTGTGGGCAGAGTGAATATGATGAATAAATGAGTATTTGAACAAAGTTAGAACCCTTTTTTCTCTCAGGCTCATATTATTAGTTGTGCAAAAACAAATATACAGCCCCCACCCTTTGAATCATTTAAATTCCGATTTCCAAGTAAGTCCATTTAAATCCATTTAAGATTTTTTTTGTTGCGACAGTTGGCGGTTATTTCAAAACAGCGCAATGACAGATTAAAAAGTTGTCAAATTGGATATTTAAGAGGACTGCAGGCAGTTGTGAATTTTTAAAGGAATAACACAGATTGGAGATGAAATGAGGAACCTATATGCACATGTTATGCCATAGGAAATGAATACGTACATTTTCCTCCAGGCCACCTACTTTCTAATAAGGAACTGGGAGTGTATAGATGTGGTAATGTCACAGAGTAGAGTTCATGTGGGCGAGACATTGCTTTTACACAATGATGTCAAAAGGAATATGTCACTGTATGATCATGTGGAATAAAGATACTATTTTCTTCTCTCTGTGAGTTAGTATTTCATTAATGGTTTCATTATTCCCCTTAAGAATAAAGAAACCAGTCTTTTATATGAACCTTGAATCAGCTTCTATTGAAAGTGGTTAACAGCATTTTAGTTTTCCATAGCAGCACAGATCTGTTGAAAATACCCACGTGTAACATAGGCTGTAATGTAACAGCTTTCTTATAAATTGAACAAAAGAGAAAGTGACAAGTGACAGTAATGGTATGACAGTTTTTGCGAGATGAGTTTTTGTAAACGTACAAAGCCAATGTGCTGGATGCAAGAGGGTTAGGTCTCAAAGACAGTAGGGTGTTGCTATTTTACACAGCCAACGTAATTGATTGTAGGAACAGTGTCTGATCAATACACACATACAAGCCTCTTCCTAACAAAGACCTGCATGTAGAATTCATATACAATATCATATCTCAAAAACAGATAGTTCTAGACAAGCATACTGAAATAGCACTTACTGTACCCACTGTCACTTCTGGTTGTTATTATTCAACACTAACGATATAGTTTTTTCTGACCTTTGGTCATTTTGTTGTTGTTTGTTTGTTTTGTCTTTCACAAGCGTTTCCTTTCAGTAACTGTTACTCAGAAACGCCCTCATGTCCATACACACTTCCTCATGTCCATACACACTTACTCATGCAATAAGCATCATTGTCACAGTTCCTTCCCTTCCAAATGGCTCTGCCTCCACCATCTGCAGGCATTCCCAGACACCCCGCTTTGAGTCTGCCATAATGATGCATGACTAAGTACAGTTAAAGTGTTGCAGTCTGTTGGCAAAAAGCAGTCAAGCACTTTGCTATAGTGTCACTACGGATAAGCGAGACAGTTGAAGGTTGACGTTGGATAAAAGGCAGTGACAGGTGGTGTGTGTGTGTGTGTGTGTGCGTGCGTGTGTGTGTATATGTGTGTGTATATGTGTGTGTGCGTGCGTATGTGTGTGTGTCTGCGTGTGTGTGTGTGTATGTGTATGTGTGTAGGTGCGTGCGTGCGTGCGTATGTGTGTGTGTGTGTGTGTGTGTGCGTGCGTGCGTGCGTGCGTGCGTGCGTGTGTTCGTGCGTGCGTGCGTGCGTGTGTGTGTGTGTGTGTGTGTGTGTGTGTGCGTGCGTGTGGAGACCATGGCACAACAGCTTTGAGTGTGTATTTCAGTGGCACGTGACATGAGGATGGACACACAGAAGAGAAGTGCTGCGCTGGGGTATATTAAATCTGGGACATGGTTTAAAATAAGCTCCTCTGCCAGGGAGTGTGGCCACAATGCTGCCAGTGCAGCTTGGTCACGCCACTGCCACTGGCTCAGTACAGCCACAGCAGCTGGGCATCTCCCTCCACACAGGTGGCAGGACCCGGGCAACACTGGCACCGTCTCTTAGGAAACTAAAACAGCCTGATGATGCTGGACTAAAAATACTGCTCAAACGGTGAAGGAAGTGTGTGGTGTAAACACATGGTAATATAATTGAAACGATCACATTTATAATAAGAAATCCCTTGGAGAAGGCAACGTTACTCTTCTGAGAATGCCTACACAGAGTGCCCCAGCACTTGCAGTAAGCCTGTGAACAAAGTACAGCCTTTCCAGTGCACTCCTCATTAATGCAGTTTATTTGGCTTCTTATGCTGGGCTGTGAGAGCCGGTCTCTTTGGTGAGTCTATGGAGCAGCTGATGCCTGCTCTGTTTGACAAAGCAATCAGGGGGCTGGAGGTTCACTCAGAGCAGGGATTCTCTCTCTTCCTCTCTCTCGCTCTCCCTCGCTCTCTCTCTCTCTCTCCATTGTCCTGCTTCTGCCACTAGATATTCAACTTACAGTCAATGAAAAGCAGACAAAGAAATACCCGCTCCACTTTCTTTTGCCTGGGGTTTAATGTCTACAGTAAATGCTGCATAGACTCACTCGCTCCTTTACCAAATGTAATGCCGCTATTGCTTTCATGTACATTTTTTAAAGAACGCTTTTTTTTGTAGAAATGCTCATTTTGCCTCATCATTGTGTCACAAACCCTTCTCCTCTCCCTCTTTCTCCCTTCCACTCTCTTTCTCTCCCTCTCCGCCGCCACAGACTACATAATTGATGCAAATGCTGTCACTTGCGTCAAGAGTGGAGGCTCTTCTGGTTAACTTCTCTGCAACACTTTATCGAGGAACATTAACTAGAGAAAGCAGCCTCGCGCCAGGGGTGGGAAATATGCTTGTCATGGGTCTCATTCAAGCTGCCATTCAAGGGACTACTTCAGGACTGTTTCATCAAGGTGATTGAGAACAAAAAAGTACTGAAGCAAATTCCAGCTTATGTTTAGGGGCCTCGGCACATCCATTATTTATACTGGCCCAGCCCAGCCTCTCCACCCCTCAGAATACATCATTGCCTGATTCTCAAATATTTCTCCAGGTTTCATTCCATTTAAGCTAAATCATTTTCGCATCAGGCTCGACAAACCATTAGGCACAGAGAGCCTGCTTTTTGTGTGTGACACAGACCTGAAATTATGGATTGCTGCTTTCATGTGGGAGCAGTTGGGGCTTGATGGGAAGTCTCTCACGATTGGTAAGCGACAGGGATGCAGTCAGAGACACAAACCGAGTTCCGTCTAATAGAACAATGCTGGAGGAATATTCAATTTAAGCCTGTTTCTAAAAGGGTATAGATTGTTTTCATTTATGCAATTACAAGTATTGAAATTCAGAATATTTTTATGTGTAGGTCCAACATTTAGCGTTCTAAAACTGGTTAGGAAAGATACTTGAAAAGCAGACATTTGCAGTTCTCAAGTATGCACATCGTCTACTCCCTCCGACTTCCAGCAGAGTGCTGCGCTTGTCTGCTCCTGCCACCCTCTTTCTCCCCCTCTCTCTCGTTCTCTTTCTCTCTCACTCCCTTGTCCTCTGTTTCTGGCCCAGGCCTGTGCTACAGATTAAGTGACTTGATCCTGCAAACATCTGAGGAATTCAGTTCCACCTAGGGGTCAGAGCGAGGCCAGGGGATAGCCTTACAGGTCCTGGTCCATTAGCAGATCAGCAGAGGTGTCTTCAGCACGGCTCTACCGGCAGGACAGGAAGAAGGTATCTTGCAGGATGCCATTCAACAACACTCATTATCATTACAACCATAACCTCAGCCTGCTCACTCACATGACCACAGAGATTAAAGAGGAAATGAATTAGTACCACACAATAGTTGTTTCTTTGGTAGCACGTGTCTTGCTTTATGTGTTGTACTAAAGAAGCATACCTTTGGAGATAAGACTTTAGTTAGTAATTGCGATGACATAGTTTTGAAAAGTGCACAATGATATTTTGAGCAGTAATATTTGTTGTTGTTGACTTTTTCAATTATTTGTGAACTGCACAACTCAATATCACTAGCCTGCTGACTGGTTCTAAGTAGGTACTTCAGAAATAAACAATACAACATATTTCTGGCCAATAACGAAGATCTGGCTTCCTGGAAAAACATTTAAACCATAATTAGCTTTCTCCCTGAGAGGCTCAAATGCTTCAGATGGATGTTTTGATGCTCTCACTGTGTTGACTGTTCAACCCTCTGTGCCATTCAGAGGGTGAATAGGCAAGACAACATTTTTAAATGTCTTTGAACGGGGGTATGGTTGTAGGTGTCAGGTGCACCGGTTTGAGTGTGGCCAGAACTGCAACGCTGCTGGGTTCTTCACGCTCAACAGTTTCCCGTGTGTATCAAGAATGGTCCTCCACCCAAAGGACATCTTGACACAACTGTGGGAAACATTGGAGTCAACGTGGGCCAGCATCTCTGTGGAATGCTTTCAAAACCATGAGGAGTCCATACCTCAACAAATTGAGGCTGTTCTGAGGGCAAAAGGGGTACAACTCAATATTAGGAAGGTGTTCCTAATGTGTTGTACACTTAGTGTACACAATCCATGTCTAAATTGTCTCAAGGCTTAAAAATCCTTCTTAAACATGTCTCCTCCCCTTCATATACACTGATTGAAATGGATTTAACAGGTGACATCAATAACGGATCATAGCTTTCACCTGTACTCACCTGGTTTTTCTGTCACAGAAAGAGCAGGTGTTCCTAATGTTTTGTACACTCAGAGTATATTGTGGTAAGCAATTTAGGTACGCTATTTAGCTTGGTTGTTTTATGGCATTTACATTGATTGTGTTTGGCTCTATGTGGTAAAGCATATGGGGTGAAAACATGCCAGCATGAAGAACTGCCGTTAAGGCAGTGGTGTCCATCTCTCAGGAGCCAGGAGCCCTGCATAGTGTGACCTGCTCAGAAGGAGCTCCTGTAGCTTACTGGCAACGCAATGTGAGTTTACGGCTAACACAGACTCATTTATTTGACTTATAGAGAGGCCCATCATGGGCAGGTTCTGTAGAACATGCTGACCTTGTCATTCTGGGGGGTAGGCTGGCTATCCCCCTGGGCTGCAGGAGCAGGAGCCTGTTGGTGCTAAAGTACTGTTACCCATCCACCCTCTGGCCCATTACAACACAACAGAAAGGAGATTTTTATGTGTTACAGCAGAACAGGTGTCTGCTGTAGGGTTAGGCATAACTAACCTTTTTGTAAAGTAAGACACAGTAACATGTTGGTCTTATTTCTGAGCCCAGCCTATGGGGTTTTATTAAATGTAGTACATTATATCAGATGAATAGGACATAAATGGGGTATATCTGGTTTTGCAAGAAGATACATATTTCCTTATACCAGGGCTCTACAACCCTGTTCCTGGAGAACTACTGTTCTGTAGGTTTTAACTCCAACCCTGTTCCTGGAGAGCTACTGTTCTGTAGGTTTTAACTCCAACCCTGTTCCTGGAGAGCTACTGTTCTGTAGGTTTTAACTCCAACCCTGTTCCTGGAGAACTACTGTTCTGTAGGTTTTAACTCCAACCCTGTTCCTGGAGAGCTACTGTTCTGTAGGTTTTAACTCCAACCCTGTTCCTGGAGAGCTACTGTTCTGTAGGTTTTAACTCCAACCCTGTTCCTGGAGAGCTACTGTTCTGTAGGTTTTAACTCCAACCCTGTTCCTGGAGAGCTACTGTTCTGTAGGTTTTAACTCCAACCCTGTTCCTGGAGAACTACTGTTCTGTAGGTTTTAACTCCAACCCTGTTCCTGGAGAGCTACTGTTCTGTAGGTTTTAACTCCAACCCTGTTCCTGGAGAGCTACCGTCCTGTAGGTTTTAAATCCAACCGTGTTTCTGGAGAGCTACCATCCTGTAGGTTTTAACTCCAACCCTGTTCCTGGAGAACTACCGTGCTGTAGGTTTTAACTCCAACCCTGTTCCTGGAGAGCTACAGTTCTGTAGGTTTTAACTCCAACCCTGTTCCTGGAGAGCTACAGTTCTGTAGGTTTTAACTCCAACCCTGTTCCTGGAGAGCTACTGTTCTGTAGGTTTTAACTCCAACCCTGTTCCTGGAGAGCTACTGTTCTGTAGGTTTTAACTCCAACCCTGTTCCTGGAGAGCTACCGTCCTGTAGGTTTTAAATCCAACCGTGTTTCTGGACAGCTACCATCCTGTAGGTTTTAACTCCAACCCTGTTCCTGGAGAACTACCGTGCTGTAGGTTTTAACTCCAACCCTGTTCCTGGAGAGCTACAGTTCTGTAGGTTTTAACTCCAACCCTGTTCCTGGAGAGCTACAGTTCTGTAGGTTTTAACTCCAACCCTGTTCCTGGAGAGCTACAGTTCTGTAGGTTTTAACTCCAACCCTGTTCCTGGAGAGCTACAGTCCTGTAGGTTTTAACTCCAACCCTGTTCCTGGAGAGCTACAGTCCTGTAGGTTTTAACTCCAACCCTGTTCCTGGAGAGCTACAGTTCTGTAGATTTTAACTCCAACCCTGTTCCTGGAGAGCTACAGTTCTGTAGGTTTTAACTCCAACCCTGTTCCTGGAGAGCTACAGTCCTGTAGGTTTTAACTCCAACCCTGTTCCTGGAGAGCTACAGTTCTGTAGGTTTTAACTCCAACCCTGTTCCTGGAGAGCTACAGTCCTGTAGGTTTTAACTCCAACCCTGTTCCTGGAGAGCTACAGTCCGTAGGTTTTCGTTACAACCTTAATCTAGCACACCTGATTTTAATAATTAGCTGGTTAATAAACTGAATCAGGTTAGTTACAACTGGGGTTGGAGCGAAAGGAGGGTAGCTCTCCAGGACCAGGGTTGGAGAGCCCTGCCTTATACATATGCTGAGTATAAGAGAACCTAAACATTCATTGCAATAGTCTTAAAGGTGGTTTAATGACACCAATGACACCAATGAGCCCAGTAACTGCCCAGTGTTTCCTATCTTCTATGAAATATGACCTATAAATATTGTATAATTACAATGTGAGTAAAATAGTTTTCCTCCTAAAAAATGCAATGTTTTCTGTATTGGAATGGTGTGGGCATACCCCAACAACAGAATGGTGTGTATACAGGTAATTAAAAATGTTAATGAAAGTAGAACGCTGATTGGGCAGCTCATCGTCCTCTAGACCGCTGATTGGGCAGCTCATCGTCCTCTAGACCACTAATTGGCCAGCTCATCCTCCTCACAGAGATTATATCATGTTCTATGAGGAAAAAGCAAGCATTTTTTAAACAGCCTGAGATACAAGTTTGGGGTGGGGTTGAGTCTCCAATTTGTGCTTTGGCCACAAATATGAGTATAGGGTGAGTCAACAACATTATTTGGATATGAACATTTAAAAGTGAAATTTTCACTGGGCAGTTACTTTAAGGATAAAGGGGGAGGAGTGGCTGTAAATCAGGAGCAAGGAGAGCATCTTTTAGCTCCCTATAAATCCTTATTATTTCAAATAGCATTTTTGAAGGCTAGAGAGTAGAGCAGAGCATGTTCTCTTTATTCTGCAGTCAGTGGCAGACACGGTCAAGCACTATGGGTTAATGTAATATCACAGTTGGATGCATCCCCAAGCCACTTAAACTCCCTATTAGTAAAACAGTCCTTCTATGCACAAAAAAATGAATGTCTGCAGTAACTTAAAGAGCAAAGAGCATTGTCTAACCTACTTCAGGGAGTAGATATGTAGGGAGTAGATAACGAAGAAGAAAATACAAGCTGTTTCCATTGCAATATGAACAGCATATGAACATAATTTCAAAAAACAGCTACAGTTGGTGAAAATAATCATAATTACTAAGCTTTATTCAGAGTTTCTTAACTAACTGAGATATTCATAAACCCAATTTGGTCATAGGAGGAAGTTAGACTAAGTAGCCTATGGAAAAATGGAGTGTACAAAAGCCATGGTTCATCTAGTGGGACTGGCATATCAATTAGGATTCTGAATAAGAGTGTAATTGGAAGCAACAGGAGCAGAAAGAAGCGGAAATTCATCAAGGCAACCATGGAAAAGCACAAATGGGTTCTGAAGGAAAAGTAGAGAGCCGCTCCGCCACTCCCCTTCCCAGTCTTTGCCAGGAATAAAATCACCTACTATTACCAATGCTTACCAAACAATTAAATCAGCAACCAAACAACTCTTGATGAGTTGTTTCCTTCCCTGGACAGTCCTAGGAAAGTTAATGGTTTTGCTGCAAATATTAGTGAATTATTCCAGAACCCTTGGTCCTTCAAGTCACATCAGCTGAGATTTTAAACTGGGTCTTAAGAGCAAAACATGGCATTAAAGTTTTATAGCTCATGTGCTCCACCAAGTTGTAAATTAGTTTCATTAAAAATAAGATAAAAGGGAGGAAATTAATGTAATGACTGTCTGAGGCTCTCGGCTTCCCTCCCGTCCAAAAGAGGGCAACGTCATTTTGTGAAAACTGAAATAGCTACGTGGTGTTTGGGTCATGGGCCATTTTCCAGGGTGTTTTATAGGTAGGTGGGTTTTATGGGGTGAGCATGGTGAACACACATACAGCCAATGAGCACTGTCCTTGTGTTTTCAGAGTAGGACTGGCTGCCTGGTGACAGAGGCCCACTGCCCAGGAGCATCTGTCTCTCCACACGCCCTGCCTCTGCTGCCAAACAGGCACACTGGCGCAAGCTTGCCACACACTCATTGTGCCACAGCTCCACTGTCACTAAATGGCACGTTCTCTCAGCCCCAGTCCTCCCTTTTCATAGGCACAGGCTTCTCCAGCTGCAGCTTAATTTCCTGTGACTTGCCTAATTACTGTAATTAAGGATTAATTGCCATTAATTATTCACACATAAGCTCATCGCAAATCATGGGGTAAATGTCTTATGAAAGCTGCCATACAAGTCATGTATAAACACACTAGGATGCTCCAGGCTGCTGAATCGATCACTCAGCCCTCCAGCAAATCTCCACGCCACACTTAGGAAAACAGCGATAACTCTCCCCAAAATCAACAGTCTAGCCAGGTAATGGAGGAATCAATCCAAATGTTTTTTTTGTCTCTGTTTCAATTCATCTATTTCCAATGGTGCATCCGAACATCTAAAACATCAAACGGATATATGTGCCTGAAAGTGTTACTCAATCACAACCGTAAACGTTGCCGTAGCAATGTTTTGGTTTACCCGTGAGTCATGTGGTCAGAGATGATGTATGTTGGTACTAAACACAGGACATCACAGACTAAAGAAACCAAGAGGTTGGAAATCAAGTTAATGTGGGAACATAAACATGAGCATATGAAAGGGCTAATTTAGCTTTAAACTCTGCTTCTAATTCTCTCCCTCCAGGTCAACTGCATGAGAGGATAGTTTATTCAAACTGCTATCACAGCAGAAAAGATGCCTGAAAACTGGCAGGAAATATCTTTGTGTGGCACATGGGGTGAATTAAATCAGTTAAAACATTTCAGGAGGTTTCAGGGGGGAGGGAGTGAGACAAGATTTCAGGGGGGAGGGAGAGAGGGATAGAGATGGGGTTTCAGGGGGGAGGGAGTGAGACAAGGTTTCAGGGGGAGGGAGTGAGGGATAGAGACAGGGTTTCAGGGGGGAGGGAGTGAGAGATAGAGACAGGGTTTCAGGGGGGAGGGAGTGAGAGATAGAGACAGGGTTTCAGGGGGGAGGGAGTGAGGGAGTGAGAGATAGAGACAGGGTTTCAGGGGGCGGGAGTGAGGGATAGAGAAAGGGTTTCAGGGGGGAGGGAGTGAGTGAGGGATAGAGACAGGGATGCAGGGGGGAGGGAGTGAGGGAGTGAGGGATAGAGACAGGGTTTCAGGGGGTAGGGAGTGAGGGATAGAGACGGGATTCAGGGGGCGGGAGTGAGGGACAGAGACAGGGTTTCAGGGGGTAGGGAGTGAGGGAAAGAGACAGGGTTTCAGGGGGGAGGGAGTGAGGGATAGAGACAGGGATTCAGGGGGGAGGGAGTGAGGGATAGAGACAGGGTTTCAGGGGGTAGGGAGTGAGGGATAGAGATGGGATTCAGGGGGCGGGAGTGAGGGACAGAGACAGGGTTTCAGGGGGTAGGGAGTGAGGGATAGAGACAGGGTTTCAGGGGGGAGGGAGTGAGGGATATAGACGGAGTCATGCAGCAACAACCTCTCTCTCTCTTCTCTTAGAGCTACACAGACATAGACACACATTTACATGTGCCTGTGCAAAGCCTGAGAAATCCCCATGCACTTTTGAGGCAATAGTTTAAAAAGCTCATGGTTCATAAAACCATAATAATGGCCATGTAAATCTGCTGAATATGAAATGTCTTCCAGGGGGTAGCATGCAAACAGTATTTAAAATCAGACACTTTTACTAGCCCTTCAATCAGTCCTTCCAGTTTGGCCCATTTATGTGTTGAGAGACAGAAAACAAGATAAACTATGTAGTCCTTTACAGAGGCTCTGCACAACCTCACAGCAACCCAACAAACCCAGTTCTAATATACAAGTCTGACAATTATTTTCAGATTCCTGGAGTGGTGTCTGGCAAAGATGCTGCTTCAGCAGTGACATGGAACTCCAAATCTGCTGTCCCAGGTAGTTTCTACATAAACACTACTGGTACTACTGATTGAACTTGGGCTGGGGTGCGGGTGGGGTGCGGGTGGGAGCGGTGGCAGAGGGGGCACTAATTGTTAGGCTGGAGCCGTCTGTGCCAGATTAATGCAGGGAACATTTTCATTTGGGTACATAAGTTTGTTTGTCTGATTTAAACATTTATGTTAATGGCCCTTCTGGCAGCTCTTAAATGCTTTATACACTCTTGTAAACTACTTCTTAGCAGATCCATCATTTAGCCATCCTCTCCTTGCTATCCTGCTCAACCCAAGTACTGTAGAAAAAAGAGAGCAGATAGAAGATCATTTGAGATCGAGAAATGTGGATTACAAGACCTCCTAACAGAGCTGGAGCCAAGACGTGCAGAATTTCATAAGATCAGCATTATTGCAGCCAGTGTTTAATTTATAGAGCCGACCCAGGGCTGTTTTATGCGTTTACTAGATTCATGTGCAGAGCCATACTTTTTTACTGCTGTGGTCTTTGATCGAGTGAAATTTATTGGGATTAACATGTGGTTAAAGCGTGGTCTGTGATCTATTTCAAATCATTATAAGAAGCCACTATTTTTTTCCTCTCTACGATTGAGTCTGCAAAGCTCAGTTATTATATACAAACATAAACTGGCAGGTTGTCTGTCACGCCACTATGCAAGTCTCACCATAATGCTATTACTGTACATTTTGAACAACTCCTTACACAAAAAAATAAAAACCAGTCCAAGTGTCATAAAAAGTTCAACTTTGCAGGCTGAATGTGTTACTCTATGTGACTAGGTGCTAATCATTACACATGTAGACACCATCACCTAAAACAACACCTTATATCCATAAAAAAAAAGGTGTCTGGGGTAACGTGCTGTTAAAGCGCCAACGCGAGATGCAGTCAGTGTGTCATCACCCCTACACAGTGAGTCAATGTGTGAGCTGCAGGACCCCACAGCTTCTGTCTGTAGCTAGCTGTCTGTAGACCCCTCCGCCCCCACACAGCACACTCCTGACTCTCACCTCCACCCCCTGCATGACACCTCCCAGCACATGCATCACCGCCAATGCCTCTGCCTAATTGATACTTCTCTATTTGTCGTCACCTTCCCTCTGTCAGTTGGCTAGGTTCTCCATGTCGCTTTGCATTTATGGACTCCCAACTGCCTTGATCTGGGTAATTAGAGTTTATGTGTTAATTGGTGTAAATACAAAGATGGGAGTTGCAGGCGAACATTTCACACTGCCAGCTATAAATTGTGGCTCTGATAAGTGCGGGCTGCCGTGTTGGAGGGACAGCAAAGGGAACAGAGAGATTTCTGAAACTGATTTTATAGCCTCTCCTTTCAAGTGCAGCAACAAACTTTATGATGTGATTGCAGCAAAGTGCTTCTAACAATCCGTATGTATGAACACATGGTGAGTCGTGTTTAATATCTACTATACCTTGTTAATAAAATCCCCATATATTCTCAATGTAATTTACTGTTTTGAGTATTTGTGTACAAGAAAATGGCAAATAATTAGCAGAAACACAAAACAATAATAATAATAAATGTTATCAATTAAATAAATACAAATGTAAAGAAACATATTATCAGACAAAATATGCAGATCAATTACACAACTTTGAGCTGATTACAAATGTGCCCCAAGCCTGTGCTTTTCACATGCAAACACACAGATGGATGTTTCTTTTCCCCCCTTTTCATTTTCAATGTGGTTCTTTTTCAACTCTGTGGTGTCAGCAGATGTCCTTCTAACGGAGACAAAGAAAATGAGAAGGGCTGGATATCATCAGCATAGAAATGAGGCTCCTCTTACTGCCCCCTCTAAGGCACAGCCACAGCGCCGCTCCAGCCACTGCACTACCTTTTCAACTTGCAAATGACAGTGTCACCAAATGCTATCCTTCCATCAATCAAGTCGGGGGGGTCATGAATATACAAAAGGCGAAGCGGAGACTGGCTGCCTCCCGCCGCTCTACTTGGCCCAATTATACAGGCTCAGCTTTCTCCTCTGCGCTCCCACTTTTTGTTTCAGTCTAAAGGGTACTGTCCTAGGCAGCCCCAGGCTTAATCAAGGTAGGTCACGCATACTGGCCCTCTCAAGTGGACTGCAAATGCAAGTTAAATGTGGACACCAAATGTCATCTTTCTTTTGCATCATTACTGCTAGAGGGCAAAGACAGCAGGGGACATTTCTGCACCCCTTACCCAGACATATCCCATGTGCCGCATTCCTCCTCTTCCACCAGAACCACACCAAACTCCTACATGTCAGATCATAGTAGTGAATTAGCATTCTAACGGATACACTCCAATCCAGGGATGAATTAGCGCACTGGGCTAATGACCTTCCTACTGAAAGTAGAACTGATCGTCGACGGCACTGCTGATCAATACCAAAGCCTCAGCTCTCCCTTTCCTGTTTCCCTTTTTGTTGATTTCTCAGCCTCATAACACACTATACATACATCTTCAATACAAACATGAGACCCTTTGTTACCATGGGAGCCATAAGTGTGGAATAAGGTGGAGAGAGAAAGAGAAGATTTCTGATCAGGGTTGTATGATCAAGAAAACTATAGACACTATTCAGGCCAATCTATTTCATTTGTCATAGATAATTGTCAGAGAAGTTGGATGTAAAATGCAAATAAAATACTGTGCCTACAAATGCAAGTATGGCTGACAGACCACAAGACATCAATCACCGAATACAGAAACAACTGATGTACCTGTGCCGCATTGACACATTTTGTAGTGAAAGATGACTCATTTATCATCTTACTAAAAGTGATGACTCCAACTGCTTTGATTAGTGCAGCTCTGAAACAAAGGTTAAGTTAAGGCCCTTTCTTGGGGTACAGCCCAGAGTGGACGATGTGCTACACTATGTCTGAATTTGACACATAAATCTGTGCTGATGGAGGGGGGGGAGACGTTCCTCTGCGTCTGACCTGGTAGACTACACTTTGTTTGGACATGACCACTCCCTGAACCTAGTCAGTTTGGCATTTCCTTGAGAAGTTCATACTCCCTTTCTCAGATCTCTCAGACAGATAGTATCATGAAATACACAAAAGCATATTCATACTGTTAAAGGAGAAGGATTACAATAGTATTTCTCCATCTTCACAACAGTCCGTCTGAAAAAGTCTCGATAGTTAGTGAGCGTCTAAAACACATTCGAGCTAGAAAGCTACATTACATTATTAATTCCAACACAGTTTCATAGGGTCTGTTTTCAATTAGCTTTGATCAGGTTTTTGAGGTGTTCATGTGGCAGCATTACCTTGGTAATCAACACACACACAGAGTCCCACAGGAGAGTGAGAAAGTAAAGGGTTAACCTTGGCCCACGGCTGAGAAAATAAATTACTTTAAATATGTAAGTGGACGTCAGAATGGGCCATGCAAGAGCAGTGTGGGTTTGGGTAAACCAACAGTCTGCCTCCAGTAATTTATAGACAGCTATGATAAATGCTATTTGTCCATGACAGTCACATGAAATAATAAACCTTGGCTTGCTATAAACATTACCAAATCCTGACACTATTGATTTATAATGTCTAGCAGTGACATCAAACCAAACAACTGACAGAAACAATGCCGGGGCTTTAGGAGCAGTTTGTCAACTATTAATTCTGTCAAAGGGGGTTTCGGCTCTAAGCCGGGAGAGCTTGTCTTGCAGTTGTCAATCCCTGTACCGAGAATGAGTGCAGTGTGTTCGCGGGTAAGGGCCCAAGGTACTGCTCCGTTAGCCCTAATTACCCCTAGCCCTGCCTTGGCAACCACAGGGCCAGCCTCTGTTTAAAATGCATGTTAATTATGCAAATTATTAATTGGGCTGGTGCTAGAGGATTTGTGTTTATGCCCGGATTATAGTTAATAACTGTATCAAGCCGCATTTTAAGCCTGACCTATGACAAGTAATGCTGAGGTGCTGAAAGGGACATTTTCCAATACATTAGCTTCTCTTCTCTTCCAAGTCCATTCCCCATTACTACGCGCTGAATAAATGACATGTGCATTTTCCAACATAGTGGAAGGAAACAGGGTATGAATACCCTCCTGAAATTGTACAGTAAGTGCATTAGATCTTAAGAATAAGTAGCTATTCTTCTGAAACTAATGTCATGTAATACTATCTATTATTGTATACAGTATATAAAAAAAGCCAGCTGTTTTTTTCACACGCATGCACACACACACACACAAACACACACACAAACAAACACACAGGCATTTTGGAAGGGGTCCTATTTCATGGCTGTCCAGGATTAGCTGTCAGGCTAATTGCACACACCTGTGAGGGAGACCACACATGCCTTGTCACCACCTGCAATATGGAGCTGGCTTATTGCATGCTGTAATCCCCATACTACCAAAGTCCTGCCACCCAGCCTCAGCCCCGGCCCCGGCCCCAACTCTCAACATCTATAATGGGGTCCCAATTAGACTTAGGTCCCTCTTACTCCACACCTAAACTACAGGCCCTCTCCAAAATTCTCAACATCAGTCCTGTGTCCCCTGGCCCTAACTTTCTCAAATGCAGCTCAAGCCGTCCTGTGCGAGTATGTGAGTATGCAAACTAGCCTTCAAAGTTGAGCAAGAATACAACTCTGGGGCAAAGTTATGTCAAATGCCATAGTGAGCATGGTTGTGACTAGCATACCTTAACCCTGGCAATGACTCACTCACAGAGATCCTGATAGAGCTTGCAGGCCCTTTGGGAGCTTTGAGTGTTTCCTGGATGGGGTTAAAGCTTGATTTGGTGTGCAGACAGTCATGCATGAGTGAGAAAGTGCTACACAATACCCAAGAGCTATGAAAAGAATATCCTCGGCCAAAACCTTGACATTAAGGGATTAGATAAATACAGTGAGCTCCCAAAAGAATTGGGACAGTGACACATGTTTTGTTGTTTTTGGCTCTGTACCCGAGCACTTTGGATTTGAAATTATACAATGACTATAAGGTTAAAGTGCAGACTGTCAGCTTTGATTTGAGGGTATTTTCATCCATGTCAGGTGAACCGTTTAGAAATTACAGCACTTTTTGTACATAGTCACCCCATTTTAGGGGACCAAAAGTATTGTGACAAATTCACTTATATGCTTATTAAAGTAGTAAAACGTTTAGTATTTGGTGCCATATTCATAGTATGGAATGACTACATCAAGCTTGTGACATTACACATTTGTTGGATGCATTTGCTGTGTTTCTGATTATTTTGTGCCAAATAGAAATGAATGGTAAATAATGCATTATGTCATTTTGGAGTCACTTTTATTGTAAATAAGAATTGAACCTAAAAGGGTTCTTCGGCTGTCCCCATAGGAGGACCCTTTGAAGAACCCTTGTTGATTCCATGTAGAACCCTTTTCGTTCCAGGTAGAGCCGTTTTGGGTCCATGTGCAACCCTTTACATAGAGGGTTCTACATGGAACACAAAATGATTCTAGGTGGAACCAAAAAGGGTTTTCTTAAGCGAACAGCCGAAGAACCTTTTTGGAACCTTTTTGGTGTGTAAAAAAAGTAGTGTGTCATTTTGGAGTCACTTTTAAATAAGAATAGAATATGTTTCTAAAGACTTCTACATTAAGTTGCATGCTACTATGAATCCTGAATGAATCCTGAATAATGATGAGTGAGGAAGTCATAAATATAATACCCCCCCCCCCAAAAAAATGCTAACCTCCCCTGTTATTGTAATGGTGAGAGCTTAGCATGTCTTGGGGGTATGATATTTGTGCATCTGTAACGCTCACTCATCATTATTCACAAGTCATTCAGGATTATTCGTAATCATGGTAGGATCAAATTAAAGCTGACAGTCTGCATTTTAACCTCATAGACATTGTATCAATTCAAATCCAAAGTGCTGGAGTACAGAGCCAAAACAACAACATGTGTCACTGTCCCAATACTTTTGGTGTTCACTGTATTTCTCAATCTTAATGGTTCACTATGCAGAAATTGCTCCACCATTTCCTGGTTGGTAAATTCAAATACTTCTCCCAATTTCAGTTTACAAAACAAGAAAGTATAGTGTAGAGAATCATTGTACCTTCTAAACAATAATTTATCATCTATGTCATTGTACCATCAGTTTCAGCTGTTTGAAGCTGGTGTACAAAACCCAAAGTAAAAGACAAAAAAACTCAACTTAAGAACGGGAAGCATAGAAATAGTGCATATTGAACAGATCTACCACGTATTAGATTTGCTTTCAATAAGAATGGCAGCTATATGAGAATGACAGCTATATAAGAATGACAGCTTAACCCCCCTTTTTCTCCATATCCAATTATAATCTTCGCTGCAACTCCCCAACAGGCTCAGGAGAGGTGAAGGTCGAGTCATGCGTCCTCCCGAAACATGACCCGTCAAACCGCGCTCCTTAACAGCCGCCCGCCCGCTTAACTCAGAAGCCAGCTGGACCAATGTGTCGGAGGAAACACCATTCAACTGACGACCAAAATCAGCCTCCAGGCGCCCAGCCCACCACAAAGAGTCACTAGAGCGCAACAAGCCAAGTAAACCCTCCCCTAACCTGGACGACACTGGGCCAATTGTGCACCACCCTATGGGAATCCCAGTCACAGCCAGTTGTGACACAGCCTGGGATTGAACCCGGGTCTGTAGTGATGCCTCTAGCACTGAGATGCAGTGCCTTGGACCGCTGTGCCACTCGGTAGGCCCAATAACACACACGTCAATGTGAATTTGGTTGGGTTGCCCAAAAATGTACAGATTGTGGAATTAAGGCATTTTTTCCTTCAGTGAGCCAGGACACCATAGCAAGATATTTAACCCTATGACTCAAAAAGACATATGTAAACAGTCAGAAGCCATTCTCTGATGTTAAATAGAAAAGTATTGTCAAATGTACTGATACTTAATGACATTACTTCACAGCAAGAGGGGTTTCACGCATTCCTGATAATCCCCTCTATTACTAACCCGAGCTAGCTAGCTAACTCAGAGGCCTGTGCAAGGGAGGGAGCAGTACGAATAGCCCAAAGGAGAGTTGTAATGCTGTTGAGATTGCACACTGTACATCACATTGAACAGTAAACACACTGAGAGTCACAGTGTGTACTATTCCTCGGCTCAAGTGCCAGCTAACCAGCAGTAAGCAGCACTTCCTCCAGTTGCTGCCTGCATTGAAATGGTTAAGAGAGCATTAAGCCATTTTGCTCAATAGCCTTTGATCAATACAAAGAAGTGCTTGGATTGCATGTTCTGATTTATGCCCTGTGAACACATGCATGCACACACATGCCTATGCACACATACAAACACCAACAAACACACTTTGCTCCAAAAGCGTTGCTATACCACACTAATGAGTTAGAATATCATGAGAAGGAAAGGCCAGTAACCTTTGGCAACAGACTGAAATACTAAAAACAGCCTTCCTAGGCACTTGTCTTACATCACCTTTGAATTTGAATTTTAACCATTCGCTCAATTGATTTAAATGCTAGTTTGAAGAGAGCCTAGTAGAAGGCTACTGTAAATCCCGCTCTCCTTTAATGTTTGCTGCAATTCCTCTGAAATGGGGAATATTGATCAGTGTGATTTCCCTGGGTAGCCAGAGCCAGGCAGGAAGAGTGACAGACATTCTTTAAGGGACATGGAGCCAAAAGGTAGAGGGGATGTTTTTTGCAGATGTTTTCTACATCCCGATAAGCTGATAGATGACACGCATCACTTCCCCATGCTGCATGTGTTGTACGTGTTGTGCTGACAATGGTGGATTTGCTTTAACGTGGGACTGTTGGCTACACTGGCTCTAGCTCATCTAATGGGTATTCTAATGGGTATTCTAATGGGTATTCTAATGGGTATGGTAGGAAAAGCTCTTTTCTTCTTGCTTCAAAACTGTGGGGCGGAATCTGCCATTATTTGCACTAGATCAAAGCATGTAATCATGTTTTAGAAATCAATAATTGCTATTTTCTCTGAGTTGCCTGTTTTTCTTGGCTGGAATGTTAGAGCCCCTGAAACAGATGAGTTAGCTAAGTGGGTTCGCTAAACGGAGGGACTTTAGCTGGTCAGGTAAAGAGTATGCATCAATGCCTGGGAACCAGTGAGTAGTGATTTGATGTTGGTTTTACATTATTAATTTGAGACACACAAGGTCATTGGAGCCTGATAGTCCTGGGAACTGGTTGTTATCTTAACAAAGTTGTCAACCTGCATCTGCATTGACTGATATGGCACTGATTGATAACACTGGGCTGAGTAGCGGTTCTGGATATTCTTTGGTGATCTCTGAAATGTAAATGCCAGACATTTTGCTTTAAAAACAAAAACACAAAAGTGATTTTTGGAATACTGAAAACAAATGTTTATGCAGTCTGTTTGGTGGCAAACTGCCAGAACTAAACATATCCTTATTCCCTTAAATCTAACTCAAACGCAAATGTTAAGGGAATATTGTCAAAACGTATGGTCAGTTGGAAGAGAAAGCACACCTATTGTGTGAATTTTTTTATTCTAACTGGAAAATAAACATTTGAAAAACCTGTGATTTTTTTTTTACAAAAGGGTGGAATCCTGAGCAGCTGGCATGAAATGAACTCTTCTGTAGAGGGAATGCCAGTTTCAGAGCGCCTTGAGCATCGATTTGGAGCCAAGGCAGTAAACAGCTTTTATCAGCAATAATGATGGCATAATCCCAGTTAAAGAGGAAAGTAGCATATGGCATCAGGCTTACAACTGCAATCCAAACAAAGTAGGGGGGATTTATAACACTATGTCCACTTGAAGGATATTGGATAGCCAAAACTCTTCTTTTTTTTTCATTCACAGGTTATCATCGACACTGTTAGAGATTAACCTGACTCATGGGATTTATTTATTCATTCATTTGTGTCATGATTTGAATCATGCCAATACACATCATAAGAGTGTACTACTGCACCATAAGCACCATAAGCAGCATGGAACCATATGGTTAATAGCTTACAACTGGCAAGTGGGGAAGTATCCATGTTAGCCATGCTACCATGTTAAACAACTTGTCACAAGGTATCAGTCAAAAAAGTCCTGGCTGATATAAAATTATATAGAAAAGTATAATACCTCAATATTGCTGCTGTATTGCGAGCACCTGAACGGACTAGCTACAGTAGTGTACAGCGTGTTTATGCAGAGCAAAAGCAGTCTCTCTACTTCCCCTAAGCAGCTAATTTAAATGTATTATCAATCAGGCCTATTGCATGGCTGGGGCTCTGAAGTAGAAATGCACTGCGCCGCAATATCTATATTTCTGTTGTCAGTTCTATCGTATCTCCCTTCATTAAACCTATCAAGTTTTCCCTTTGATCATGCAACCAAGGCCAGAAGGCAGATTTGTTCCTGGAACAGTGTGCGCCTGCCAAGTTGCTCTCGAGACCGGCTTCAACCTCCTCCATTGATTTTCCTCCAAGCTGCGACCATTCATTGTTTGTGACATTCTCCTGTCGCCTCTTTAACACCCTTCAACCAAATCAATTTCATATTTTTGTCAATGCCTTGCAAGAGGATGAGCCTGATGGAAAGGGACTATACATGATTTAGGATGTCGATTTTCTACAACAGTTTTATCTGCAGTTTTTACAAGACTTTTCCATTTAAGGACATAGAGAGGAAGAAGAATGTTCTGTCAATCACGGTAAGCTAACAGTCCTCTTAACCACCTCTCTAAACAAATGTTTAAAGGAAAAAAGGGGATAAACACTGCAATTCTGTGAGAGAAGAGACACATCATGTATGTCTGTGGAGCACAAAAAAACTCAGACTTGATTTAGCAAACAATGACAACCATTTAAAATACAATCTTCCTAGGCTTGTAACCTAAAAGCTCATTCACAAACTATCAAAAGGTAAGACATATTTGTATTATGACCAAACAGAATGCACTTATATTTTATGCTTTACATTATAGGAATTCTAATCTTATTTCTTTTCCTTTTTATGTTTAATTTGTTCTGTTACTTTCTCTCTCCTCTCAGCAAGCGTATGCCATTCTGCTTCGCCCTCTATTATAGTCTTGATACCAGAGTCACAATGACAACAATAATAACAAAACTGACCTTGACTTTCGGGCATGAATTCTAAGAGTACTATTTGATAACAATATTAACTGTAGCCATAATGAGATGAATATTCCCTATTTAGCGTGGAAAGCTTTAGGACAAATTCTGAGGGGAGAGCTGCCTGCTCCAGCTACATGCTGGTCACTCTTGATGATTTATTGCCTCCTAGCTGTTCAATTTCACATTTTGTCCTCGTCATATCCCCGACTCATGATCATTCTGCGCTGACCCTTGTAGGGCAGGCAGGGAATATTGATAAAACAATTATCTGCTTGCCGTTCATTTGATTTTCCATTTCAATTACGGATTGGAGAAGGCAAAAAGAAAAAGATTGCAGCATTGATTTTCCCCCCTACCTTACAACAGGAAGGAGGCTGGGTTTGATGGGATGCTTTGGTGACATGAAATGGAGGCAGGTGAAGCGAGGCGTTCGGTAGCTTCAGGCTTTCTACATCTTCCTTTCTGTTGCCGTTGTAAAGGCTTTGCTTTATGGCCTGTTCTCAAATTAGGTATAAAGATGTCATGGGACCAATGACGGTATTTTAAAATGCAAGAAGATGGCGAATTAAAAAAAATAAAAATACAAAAAGGGTATACATGTTTACCATTGAAAATCTCAAACAAAATCTTAACCCAATTTCCATCCCACTCTATAGGCTAAAGGGTTTGACGCCTGTCCTCTCCACCAGTGGAGTCTGAACTGCGATGGGATGAGCTGCTCTCCATGGGGGAGCACCATATTCACACCACTGCTGACCTGAGGTAAATCAGTGCCGGGTCCTCTGGAGGCCAGGGGCCCAAGAGGTCAGGGCACTTTGTCAGTGACACCATTCCATTCCCCCATTCTGATGTTCTGCCAGTGTGTATTTGTCACTCTGAAATGACAACATACTGTAGCTGCATCATACTAGTACTCCCCATGGCACTGACACAATCCTTACACCACATGGGGCTGTGCTATGGTTGAGAGGATACAGTTTGACCAGACCAGACAACAGAGCGCTATGTACAGTATTCCAATAACAATTCAACTATACACAAATAAAGGCTGCAGGCATTTGAATGCAAATTCTGTCATACTGAAAAATCATGTAAAATCTACATTGTTGAAATAACACATATGGAATCATGTCGTAACCAAAAAAGTATTAAACAAACCAAAATATATTTTATATTTGAGATTCTTTGCCTTGATGACAGCTTTGCACACTCTTGGCATTCTCTCAACCAGCTTCATGAGTTAGTCACCTGGAATGCATTTCAATTAACAGGCGTGCCTGGTTTAAAGTTAATTTGTGGAATTTCTTTCCTTCTTAATGCATTTGAGTCAATCAGTTGTGTTTTGACAAGGTAAGGGTGGATAGCCCTATTCGGTAAAAGACCAAGTCCATATTATGGCAAGAACAGCTAAAATAAGCAAATAGAAATGATAGTCCATCATTACTTTAAGGCATGAAGGTCAGTTAATCAGGAACATTTCTAGAATTTTGAAAGTTTCTTCAAGTGCAGTCGCAAAAACCATCAAGCGCTATGAAACTGGCTCTCATGAGGACCGTCACAGGAAAGGAACACCCAGTGTTACCTCTGCTGCAGAGGATAAGTTTATTAGAGTTACCAGCATCAGAAATTGCAGCCCAAATAAATGCTTCACAGGGTTCAAGTAACAGACACATCTCAACATAAACTGCTCAGAAGAACCATTACTAAAGAACACCAATAACAAGAAGAGACTTGCTTGGGACAAGAAACTTTTGACTGGTACTGTATTTCAAATGTCACATAACTTCAACAGAAAATCATGAAGTCTATACAGAAGAAATGAGTAAGACATGGATGTGGAATTCTGGTGTTCATGAGCATTGAGCAAGCCATGTGAAATAAATTTATTAGCATATAAAGTAAATAATTCTGTATTTGGAACGTTGGTAATGGGTTAAGACCTAATGGGAATCCTAGTAAAATAGCCTTCTGGGAGCCTGGGAAAATGTGCCTCAGTGAAGTGGCCGGCTCCTGGCCAAAACTATGTGTAGAGGGGAAGGGGAAGGGAGGGGAGGCGCTGACTTCACAGAGATGGCAGGACAGTGTGTGAGAGAGAAAGGGTGAACGGAGAGCGAGAGCAAGAGAGAATGGGGGATGCAGAGAGAGAGAGGGAGAGAGACTGCTCTAGGAATCTTCACCCATGGATGATGTTAAGTTCCAGTGTTGAGCATAATCGTGTAAAAACGCTGAAGACTTGAAATGGCTGATGATAATGCTATTGCTGGCCAGTGATCCAGCACGGTCCCAGGCAGCAGCAGCAAGGCACCCAGTGCTCTACAACCTCCTATACTGCAGTCCGCTTCAGCGCACACAGTGGCTCCAGGGGAATTCACATGGCTGACCTTAAGGAAGTTTGGCTTTGATCAAAGTTTAGCGTTAGCAGGATTGGTCTGCCTGCTGCAGATCAGGCTAGGGGATCAGGGGCTAAAGCCAGGGGCCCTGGCAAAGATCTGTTCCCAAAGCTCCAGTGCACCCTTCCAAACCAGGATTATGTTTGGCAATTAACGTAATGAACTGGACAACGTAAAAACGCATAATTACCTTCTTTATCCCCATCCATTGAGGTGCCTCTCCTACAATTTCTAACATGTTTACCACTCTATCATAACTGATAGGAGGGCTTGACCTGTCTCTAACTGAGGACCTCCCTATCCTACATCACCCAGAATTCATCAAACTGATATGTTATGATCATCCTAACTGTTATTATTCTCACTTATGTCTAGGGTTGCTAAGCTACCGGTAGTTTACCAAAGTTACCGGAATCTTCAGTAATTTTGGTAATTAACAGAAAATCTATGGTATCTATTGTAACTTGGGTAATTTATACTTGAATATAAATATTGGTCTCCATATTTTCCCTGAGTTTCTAGGGGAAATGATTAAAGAGAAAATAGCCTCATTAATGTAAAAAACAAAAAAATCTCATCAACAATGACAATATTTTCAATTAACTCTGCAACTCTTCTAACTGGCACCAGCTCACATTAAACACCAGTGCTATTCACTAGGTTGATTGTTTATATTTAGGATAATGTTTTACAGATTTTTCATTAAATGTTTTATTTTGAAAATCATCGTATTTAATTATTTCATATATTTTAACATGTGATAAAGACACATAGAGGGTCAGAGATTATTACAGACACCTGTGATAATCTGAAGTACCCAAAATGACCACTAGATGTCTTGTGATAGATTACATAAAATCCTTGAAAGATACCAAAATTATGGTAGATTACTGGTAAACCCTGCTTTATGACACAAGAAATAATATCACAAGTGCTGACACGTCTGTAAAATAACACTTTCTTGTAGACTTCCTTGTCATCAGCAGGGGTGAAACACTGCAGCCCTTGTTCAGAGAGCAGCCAACAAGGAGAGGCCATGGAAAGAACAGAGGGGCAGACAGAAGAGACAGAGAGGAGAAAGAGAAGAAGACCTCCAGTAGGGAGAGAGGTAGTGCTTCCAGGGCATATGGTGTGTGTGTGCATGAGTGTGAAAGATAGAGCCATGTGTCCATATGTGTTGCTGGGAGTGCCCGTGCTCTCGTTCCCCCATCCAACCTCCCAACTCGTCGATGCACAACATGTCTGCTCGCTCCCTTTTCATTTGAACACATTTACTAGCCCCAAATTTCACTTCAATCTCACCTCATCTCTCCATACTACATTAACCCCTGGCAATTGCCTTCCAAATGACCCCATTAAGCCGTAATTGCCTCAGCAGGCCCGCTCCCTCGCTTGTAATTCTGTGCTGCTCGCCCACCAGACGTTCCCCCGGCATTGTTTCATGTTCTGGCTCCCATCAGTGAGTTCAGATGCTGACCCCCCGCCATCGTGGCCGGAGCCACCGCTCCACTCACTGACCGCTAGCTAACAGTGGCACTGTCAGATGACTACTACCCCCCCCCCACGCCACAGTGAGCTCACACACACTGGAGGCACCATGCATTCACTTCCTCCTCAATGACCAGACACACAACCAATTTGATTGACAACCTTGCAGATGATACAGGAGCCATTCATTGACGATCAATGACTCTGAACTTCAACCTAGATTACCTCAGACTCAGACTATTTCAGTGTTATACTCCATTTATGATAACCGCTGTCGTGACGTTGTAATGGAAATATGCTATGGAAGTGTGATGTAATATATTTTTCTTAATGTGTGCTTATATCAGCTCTCAAGAACCAAAGCCAAGATTTTCATGTGATGTGTTCAATATTTAACTTAGGAAGTGATTGGTGTGATATCTGAGCATTTACAGCCAATGAGCTAACAATCCATTTTTGCCTTCAGTATTAATCAGGTTCGTGTTGGGAGAGAGTGCAGCCAGCAGTGACACCCGCCATGGCACCTCCCAACATTGCCTCACCTTCCGTGTTCCCACCAGGGAGCTTGTGTCAGGACTGCTCAACTTTTTTGATGAGGGCCTCCATGGGTAACTAACGTGCAAATGCAGATGGGTGGGGAAAGCAATCCTGACAGTGATGTATTGCAACTGGTTGCAGGTGTCAGAGAAGAGAGAGGCTTGGCCAGCCATTGGTGTGTGTGTGTGTGTTTGGGGGGGGGGGAGTAGGTCTGATACCCCATCTCCTCTCAGCCACCATGTCCACACTGCCTCCCACAACTGGTTCATTACCCCATCAAAGCCCTCATCTTCTCCTCTCACAAACCCCTCTCTCCTCTGCTCTCTCTCTCTGTCTCTCTGCTTCTTCACAGCACTACTCAGCTAACAGCCTGGTTCATCTCAACATCCATAATGTATGTGACCTTTGAATACAGTACTGTTGACATACGTTCAATAGAAAACTGATAATAACAAATCAATACTCTATACTAGACTATACACTATAAAATATAGTGGTACAGTTCTACATAAGTATTGTATATTTAACGAATCCACCCAATACACTACACAGGACACACATTCATACATTGTAAACACACACACATACGTGTCGTTTATAGCCATTTCATTGTTTATTTTTTCAGTTTTTAAATAGCTCATTCATTTAAATTCATAATTTTCCAAAGCAAAATGTTCCCTCGGAATATCAAGGTGTTTTTGTTGCAAAGCTCTAACTGATCCAGGGGGATTTGGTTCCAACAGCCTGTCTCTCCCTGGCCTTTCAACACAAAACTCTGTGCTCCAATCAAAATGAACCACCAGGGACCCCCCCCCCCCCACACACACACACACCCTCCCCTCCCCTCCCCCGAGCTATGCCTTCTCTGAGTGCTGTGATACCAGCATCTCTGCCATTGATCGCAGTTTTGCAAAGAGCACGCATGCTAGTATTAGCAGAGAACAAAGGCCTGTGCTGCCTTGATAAACTACTGCACACGATTAGTGCACCTAATGTCTCAAATAAAAATAAAAAAATTCTCCAAAGAATAGATCACTATTATACAGGTTAACTAGGGTCTCACACTAGTCACAACTAATCTTTTTGAGAAATTGTATGATACTTCAAAAAAATGTATTGATATCTTTGTGGTTTACAATTGACTTGTCATATATGATAAGTATATACATATACAGTATGTAATAAATATACAATGTTTTGTGTGATGCAGTTCTATGCACTTCAATTGCTTTCATTATGTCCAATCTAATTTCAGGCACTAAGTACATTCAATGAAATACAGCTTTATTGATCCATAAACTTCAGCTGACACAAATCAAGGAAATCTAATACATTATAATTGGGATAAATCACAATTAACCCACGGCAAACTCAGTTATTGGTCGACCACTGACATAGTGCTAATTATTTTTGGAAAACTGTGTAATTCTTCCTGGCAAAGTTTAAAAATAACTCTTCTATAAATACAGTATGTGCTCGTTTATTTAATCAAAGGCTAATTTACTTCTGACAGAGAGTAAATTCCACTATTTTCTGTGAGGCTCTATAAAATTGCCATCATTTTTAATTAATTCTTAATTAAAATATATTACACCACAGCTTCTACCCATCTCTCTTGATATTCTAACATAATCAATTCAGAACCATTTACATATCATTAATTAAAAGCTTTCCTCTCTCATCCTTAAACTCATAATGAGGGCCTATTCCTCATTAACAACCTATAAGGTAGAATATAACAATGCAGTGGAGAATGGATCGCAGATTTTACAATGTGTCCTCTGGTTTTCAGCAGAGCTTTTTCTCATTCTAAAGTTGACTAAAATGTTGCAGTGTAAATTTTAAAGCACTGGAGGCCTATGGGTGAAACATCATCATGTTTAGAAACCACAATCAGAATTGTGCAAAAAGTAAACCTATCGTTCCCAATTGTGCTATTCAAAGAACATACTCTTCTTTCAGAAAGGGGAGTTTAAATGTATTTATAATGCAAAAATAATTGACAGTTCAATATCAGCAGTCCTGCATTTTACTGTATAATGAATTGTGCAGTAAAATAAACAATAAAAAAGCAGGCGTGTATTCATTACCCAGGCTTTAAAAACGCCGCCACGTTTCAAATATCTCTCCATCTTGAGCTCTCTCTTAAGGAAGAGTAATAATATCAAGTAATGGTAGGTATTGTTATGCCGAGGATCAGGCATATCCTGATTTTTATCGTCAGTCTCTCACAGGTGCTCCAGCGTTACTTGTCACGACTGCATGTCTGGGTCTTCCACACGTCAGATGGAAATCTCTGCACTTGGTGTTTCAGCAGGGTGACAGCAATTTATTTGAATGTTTCGTCACAACGGTGGTGCATATTGTGTTGGCTGCCCGCACACCAGAATGGCAACAGCTCGTACCATTCTGACACACACATCGTGCTGTCACAAGTCCTGCCATATTAGCCAAATGGCCAGTGAGGGGGTGACACGTTTTTAATTCCTTATTCATGGATATGTCTTATATTCAACCATCGAAACCACCAAAATGACTGATTTGTGCAAAATGAACCGAGTCAAAGACACACTGACACATTCCACCAATGTAAGGCAATCAGACAATAATCAATAACAATGCTTGTGTGTTATAACCTCAGTCGCTGTTGAATAGTCAGTATTATTAAGGAGTTCTAGCAGGTGGAGATCAGCAGTCTCTCTGCACCTCCGGGTTGTACAAACAGCCTTTACCCTGATAAGTTTAGGCCTATGCCCAATTACACGCTTGCAAAGTCATGCCCAAGTAGAGAATTATGAACAGATCCTACCGCAGCCTCATCCGCAGCCTCATCCTCTCACACAGTGTTAATACCACCGGCCCAAAGCAAGCTAACAGGAACACACACGCACACTCACAGACATATACAGACAGCTAAAGCATTGCTGTACTTCAATCTGCAACCACAAACACTCATTTCTAAGAGCAATAAACAAGAGTGGGTTGACCATAATTGGCTGCATGGTGGATAACAAACATATTCATGAATGAAAGAAATACATCAAGTTGTTGTGGCCAGGAAATAACAAGAAAGAGAGCATGTCATAAAACTGTTATGTATTGGATTCACACCTATACTAAATATTAAACTTACATTACATTACAGTACAGTACGGAAACAACTTCAAAGCCAAAATAGTTTAACACCAAGCTGTCAGCAAATGTCAAGAATCTTATTGACTTGGGAACTGACATGAATATGTTGTCTCTATTTTAGAATAGGTGCTTATATTTCACTAGCCAGAATAGCCCAAGGCTGGCTGTGTCAGTACATACCTACTACATACCGACTACATAATGTAAATACAATTATTCTGGAAGAACAAATTTAGCACACACAGGATAATCAGTAAGTTAATGAAATCCTCTCAAAGATAGGAACTCTATTTTTACACTGTGATAATTAAAGTACTGCACAGTTATAATTTACAGCCCTCGCTTAATTGCATAGGAAAAGTAAAATGGGAAAGGTCTATGAGGAGATTAAAATGAGAGAGAGTGTGTGTGTGTGTGTGTGTGTGTGTGTGTGTGTGTGTGTGTGTGTGTGTGTGTGTGTGTGTGTGTGTGTGTGTGTGTGTGTGTGTGTGTGCGTGTGTGCGTGTGTTTGTGTTTCTGCTCTCGATGTTGGGTTGCAGCCTCAACAAGAGATTTCCATGCATCTAAACAAAAGCATTATATCTTTTAGCATCATGGAATCAATCAAGGATTAGGTAATGAAATATGTACTGTCCTATTTTCTTCTGCTACCAGGCCCTTTGACAAATCGAGCGCAATCCAAAATCTCCATAAATCACTATTAAAGAGAAGTATATCATCTCCAGCTCATATATCTTCCCCAGCCTGACCCGTAGACTAATGAGAAGAGGCCTAGACTATCTTGTCTGATTAATTAATTCAAAATGTCGCCTGTTATTCAAATGTGAGGCTGGTGTTATTTGAATAAGACTTGACAGAAATGCCTGAAGAAATCATTTCTGGTTTGTGAGGTTGCTGTTGCATTACTGATGATGGCTTATGGAAATGTTAGAAGCAGGGAGTATTTTCTCCCTCTGCGCCACTTCTCTCCCCCTCTCTCTCACCTCTCTCCCACTCTCTCTCACCTCTCTGGTCATGATAGCTCAGAGAAGTATGTCATTACTTCCACCCGTTCACAATTAGGTTTTTAGAACTTATTTCCACTGTCCTCTGTGTTTTTTGCATTCCGTCCCACAACTGGCCCAGATCTGCAGGGCAGTGCTTTGGCTTCACAAGAGGCATGCTGGCAGAGAGCGAGGTCATGGTTTTTACAACAGCAGCTCCCCACTGCTGACAGCCACTGCTGCCAAAGTGACACACACTGTTTGGCTTTCCCACGTTCATACAGCTAGCTCCACAGCCCTTCATCTGTATCACGCCCCATGCCACACACAACTAATCACAATTACAATGTAACGTTACTCCTCACTCGGATTTCCCAGGATCGCTCCCTTTAGCTCACCATGCTAAATCATATACAAGGTAGGCTACACAATTATCAAAGGTATTCAGATAATAATTGTAAAATATCTGACTCTATAGCATGATTTTTCCTTAACCCTAGTTTCTGATCTTTACTGGAGGAAGCGGAGGAGACGGATAGAGTGGAGGTGGGGAGGAGAAAGGATGGAGGAATCGGAGTCCGTGGGTCTAAGTGCGTGAGGCTGGTGCACACCACTCTATCCCTTCCCTCATCAAGCATGGATTCTAATCAGGGCTCGGGAGATAAAAGACACTCAGTCATTAAATAAATTAACTCTTCCACTCCATGCTCTCCATCAGCACCCGGGAGAGGCCAGGCCGTGCTCGGCATACTTACAGACGGAGGTTCCAGGCGCCCTCGCACCCAGCCTTCACTCCAGGACCTGACGGGTCGGCCGACCCACACAAAAACACACACACACACACTACGTTAGGGGATATTTTTCATTATTTAGAGAATGTGGGGAACCACGCCTTCTGTTCTAACCCAGCTATGTGCACATTTTCATGGGAAGCCTATCACTTTGCATAATTGTATTAAAAGACCGAAAGCAAATTGAGGGCATTACATATACAGTACAGACTGACACAACTTACTATACGTAGTAAAACTGTAGAGGTTTAAATAGTAAACAAACCCTTGTAACTATGCTGATTCAGTGACTTTGTGAGATTTTGTTGATGGGAGCTTTGAGCCTTCATACACAGGAAACAATTGAAATGACGAATGGTGAGATAGTAACTATTCAAATCACTGACAAGCCAAATCAAAGCTGACATTGTCTTCCTACGCACCCGTCTGAGAGCAGAGAGAGACCCTTATGAGGCTTACTGATTCACTGTTTAAAACTTTGACTTCTCTGCTGCTCGCATACACTCCTACCTTCCACAGTGCTACGAGAAAGAAAGTGCTACCTAAATATGTATCAATCATTCTGACAGAGCTAGTGCTTATTTGAGAAGCAGGAGTGAGGGAAATACACCGTGTCAGCAGAATGTCCATTGGCAAAACTTGCTTTTAGAATTTTCACTGCAATGTGCAGAGAGAAATGCCCTTAGAAATCCCTTACAAGGTGCCTGGTATCATCCTAATGCATGCTTTAATTCTCCATTACGTAGAAATGAAATACCTGGGAAGGTGGAAAAGACATTAGTGAAAGTAAGGCCTGAACAGAATGCTCTGGGGATGTCTGTGGCACACAGGATTAAATATTAATGTGTCTGCTGCTAGGACACAACAGACACTCATATCATGGCTACTGCACATCAGCTCAGTGTGTTCACACATGGGCTCCCGAATCTTTCACTTTCAGAAAATCCTCAATGTTTAAGATGTTCAATTAAACGACTGTTGTTAATATCCCAAAACACACTTACTATGAAAAAGCACATTGTCATCATCCTTTCTTTACAACATCGAATATACCTTATTTTTGTTTGCTGTCCTTTTCCAAGTGTGCAGACATGATCGATCATATTGATACATGGATCTAGGTTGCCAACATGCCATTAACTGTGTTGTAATATCTATAGACATGTAGTGAAGATATTAGGGACGGCTGTTAAACAAATCAAGCAAACATCAGTCAATACCTGTTATGTTGTAATATAAGTAATTCCATATATCAGTAGGTGCTTTTCCTTTCCCATGTACTTCCTAACAGCCATAACTCCAGGAAAGACTGAGTACTCCCAACAGCATGCTAGTGGACAGGATACCAGCTCACAAATCTGGGGAGCGGACCCATCCTAAATTCATTAGGAGGAACCATCCAATCTCCCACCGGAAAAAAAGGGAGAGAAAAATAGCAGTAATGTACTCTGGGTGACCTCCACTTTCTAAAGGGAAGAGAAGCCAGCCTTTTTCGCTTTTCAATGCCCGTCAATGTGGAGTAAAAGGAGGGACAGCGTTCCCCTGCTCGCCGTCATTAATCATGGCTTTCTGGGAGCAAGAGCGTATTAATTTCTGTCATCCCAAACATCATTGCGTATTGTTATGGCACGGCTCAGTCCTCATTCACCACCAGGCGTTACCCGCTCGTCCTGGCTGAGGGAATACAGGCCCGGTGTGGCTATGTTTCAGAGCAAGAGGCCTTTATCCCTGGGGCTCTGACACCAATTAAGCCATTTCACCAAGAGACGAAAACAGGACCCGCCGTTTCACTGTAACATGAGCCAGAACCTAGTCGTTGGCCACTTGCCATCTTTCCATTGCTTCAGCCCACAAAAATGAACTTCAAGGGCTTAGGTGAAGAAAAAGAAAGATACATTTAGAGTAGGCTTATACATTCACCAACCCTTGCTTGAGTTAATATGACGCGAGAAGAGGAAGGGGATTTCAGTCCCTTGTGTATTGTTCTAGGAGTAGAGATAGTAAATCTGGATCACTCAATAATAGAAGGTTTCTCTGTGTGTTCAACACCAGGAACCAATATCTTGCCTTTAAAACAAATACAGCCCCATCATGGAATTGTTTACATCTGACCTTCAATATATATTTTCACTTTTTCTATCATTATCTTAATGTTGAGTAAAAATAGACACTCTCTGCCCCATTTTAATAGTATAATGTTAAGGCAGTATAGTATTTATTGATGACTTCAAAGCTGCTCATCCAGTTGTCGTTAGACATTTACATCTGCTTTTACATTTTTATGGCTGCCTTTTGGCAGGCAGCAGAGTGGGGCTTGTTAGGGCAGCAGCAGAATAATGCAAGGTTTGTTATGAATTAAATATTAGAAATCTTAACACAGCAGCCATAAGAATTATTTGCCTTATTAAAGCAGCAGCAGAAGACGCTGATTAAATTTTCATTGCATTGCAGTCTTTTTCCCATTTCGGCCTTCAATATATCATTCTAATGTGTGAAACATGTGGAACAATGGCTTGTGGAACAATGGAAAAGAGTCTTCATTTCAGCTGAACAAATAAGGATAGAACTTTAGAAAACACCTTTTGGGAAGATACATATGGTACAGCAAGGGAGAAAACGGACTACAGTCACGCTTTGTTATTCGACATGGTAGAGCATGTGTCTGATAACACTGATAATGATTTGAACACGGTAGCAGCCTAGCAATGTTGTGCTGTTATAAATGCTCAAATAAAATCTGTAAACCTAATAGCCTACATCTGAAAATGCCAACACTTCTCTGAGAGAAAAACTGATCACCTGTAAGAGTTCCATTCCCTATACATGTTACTGTATTAGATGGATAATATTATATTCATCGTATAACGAAGAAAACAAACGGCCAATCATAAAATAGATAAACCCCAAAACAAATAGCATCATCAAAATATATTTCCTGTGAACAGCAGCGGTGCACCTCTGTACTAAAAACCATTATAGCATGTTGGTTGTCCACATGTAATGTGTATGGAGAGTAAATTAACATCAGGCATCTATTGCCCCATGAGAAAATCTCTTCCCTGAAACACTGGAGCTAATGAAATGGGGACCTATAAATAGCAGTATCATTACTGACAGCAGACCAGTCTCTCCATCTGACCCTCTTTACACTAATAACTGCTATATGGCAATATAGCTCCACCATCTAACGATGCTGCGTTAAAACATTAAGACCAAGATTGGGCTCAGATAAAGAAACTCTATAGGAAACATCCGGTAACCAAACCTTTAGTTGTATCATTGTTATAACTGTGTAACAGTCTTCCCCATGGTCCAGTGTCTCTGTTACCTGACCTGATCTGTGATCAGCTCTTACTGAATCAATATCACTTATCGCACCATAAGACACTTTCAGACTAGTCCCTTTTAAGCTTGAACTGAATATTACCGACACAAATCTAGCAATGTATAATTGAGAAAATGTCATTAAGTAAACATGAAACGAATTGATTTAACAGACATACTCGCTGTCAAATATATATCTGAAAGGAACCATCAAGTGAGGTCTGCATGGGTAAATGGTAATTTTACATTTTGCTGTAGACATAAACACCGTGGTGGGTGGATGGCTTTTTAAGCTTTTACGCCTGCTGACAAAATTATTGATGATAACACATCACAAATTGTACTTATTTCATATACACATGTCAGGGGAAAAGTATAAAATATTGAAAACAGCGTGGCTGGTGGAACATTCACTTTAAATGAAAATGTAATGTTTCAATACTGAGCACAATTTGGTTAACCTGCAAAGAATAGCTGCCGAGTCAAAGGTGATATCGAATTCATCAGCCGGCCTCTTTCTGGTCTGTAGAGCGCGCAGCCACGGCAATATATTAGAGGAGATGCCATGCTAACAGATGCCGGGGCCCTGATAGAGAACAAGCTACCTCCTCCATGTTGCTGTGCCCCTAAAACATCTACAACATTTCAGTTCCTCCATCAACATAAGGGCACCATGTAGCCCACAGGGGGAAACATTATGACCTCTGGCCCCTGGAGAGGAAGGCTTAGCTACGCAACGATCACAAGGGATATAGTGTAGAAAAATAAATGATATATTCTGCAGGGATTGAACATCTCGAGTAACTCACACGTAAAACAAACATATTCCCATTTATTTTTTTATTTTATTTTTTTAAGCCAACTGAATTGATCAACTCCAATGAAATTACAATACCCGAATTCTGGCTATGAGTTAATATTCTATTTGTTCATATTCACTGTGTTTTCTTGAATAACAAAGAATGGAGCAAATCGAGGGATCTGAGATAGAAGGTACTTAAATGAAACATGAGCTCATCTAAAGAGTTGGGGGTGGGGGTGCAGGGACCACATTTATTAAATGAGATTAGCAAATATAAGACAATGTCATTGATACCCAGACTGGGTCAATGTGGGAGGAGCCTTTCTGCCTGATGGAGGACGAACAATGCTGAGGAGGATCTGAGAGATTTATTCTAATTTTCTTTTCTATTATTCATCACGCTTCAGCAGCATGTTGGTTCAGGTGGGATACTCTGTTTGGTTAGCAGAGAGAGGCACCAGAACATTGAGGATAATGGCGAGTGCACAGAAAGCAAGCAAGGGCCATGATGCTCCAAGCTTTACCGATGTCAACCGTGTGAAATAAACGTGTGGCAGACACAAAGAAGTATTCCTTGACAGCCATACTCCTACAGCTGTAACCCCTCAATTTCAATCAATCCTTCCCTTTTGCATCCCAAGCAGCCTTTCCTGGCTGCCACCGCCTGAAGATAGCTATTTCACCACCTCTGTCATGCCTAATTAACAACGCAGATGTACAATTTCGAAATTTCGCAATTAACCTACTAAAATATTGTTGGAGGATGCTAATTCTTATGCCAGTTGCCATAAAGACTAATTTGCATAACGTATGTGGAAAAACAATTATCGGCTGTTGTTCACATAGGAGCCCACAGAAAACGCTTCCAGCTATAGAAATGGGAGCGAGAGAGGCAAGTGCAAGGTTCTGCGTTTGTACAGATGGAGGGACATCAGCACCAGCGGATTATCGTTCAAAAGCGCCTCGTTCAGATCAGAATCAGATTCCGGTGCTGCTATATACTGTAGGAGTCAGGATAACAAAATACAACAAATACTCAGAGCATGTGAAAGCATGAGATTACAGATTTTCCCTCCCTATAGATACTGATTAGCACCCTACTTTTTCTCCATTCTCTCTTTGTCATATGCTTGCTCTTTTTTCTCTGTTGTTAGGAGAAAGGAGGGAATTTGGGAGCTGCTTAGATAACAGCCCCATCTTCCCAATCCCCTGCCCGCTGCCCGATGCAGAGGAAGCACAAGTGGCCCTGCCATTGAGACGGCCAGGAACCCAGCTGTGAGAGAACCATTCTGCCGAGCGCTATCTAGTCACTGCAGCCACATCACTGAGGCACTCTCAAACAAAAAGCAGCCAAAGTCAATTGTCTGTCTGCTGAATAGCTTTCTGTTCCCCGGCATACATCGACTCTGGTATTGTGCGCAAATCAACACTATAAAAAAAACAAATGGTAAAGAACAAGGCAGTCTTGACAAATATTGACTTTTGATCTTGGGCCACGGGAAGGATACTGATATCATTAACTTAGATTGTTTTCTCAATGTAATAATAATACTAACACAAATACTAATAATACTAAGAAAAATACTACTACTACTAATACTAATAATAATAATAATAATAATGGGATGTAAAATTAACACCAAACTAGATTAAGGTGGCTCATTAACTCTGTCAGAGAGCCTTGAAATTAATGTTCCCTAAAGGTTTGAGAAATGCTTACCCCTAAAACCTAACAATATTTACGCAAGGTAATGCTTTTACTCAGCCTTGCATGTGGTTAATTACAACCTCACTCTGAAATTAATTCAGCCAGTCCAGTGTTCATAACCACAGCGTGCACATAGATGAACAGACACATTTTGTAGCATGTTCAGCAGTGTGTTCAGTAATGTGAGGAGGCTAACATAATGCTGTCCAGCACAATGCTGACATTCCCCTAGTCTGTAGCTAGTCTCTCTAATCCTCTGCTCTACACACTGGATCTGGGTATCTATCAGCCTGAGCCTCCTGCACTCTCTTACCTCTCCAGACCTCCCGTTTCTGAACTTGATGAGTCAAAGGTCAAGAAAACAACAGGTCAATAAGCAGCCAGGAGGAGTGCAGTGCAGCTGAGAGAGCTGTGAAGAGGACTAAGCCTCTCAGTGGCGCGCTGTGATTTAGATTGTAATAGTTTTCTGTAATCTCTTTCTATTGATTAAACCTCACATCAAAAGAGGAGTCCTGCTGCAGAACCTCTCCTTTCCTGGTCAGAAATACCATATGGAGGTAATCTTTCACTGTTGTTATTCTTGCTGCTCCCGCTGCTGCTGAAAGCCTCTCTTCCAGGGCGAGAGAGAGGGGAAAGGAGAGCAAGAGAAAACAAACCCAGCACATCTGATTAGCACTGAGATCTCCCTCCACAATGCACCGTAGTTCTTCCTCAAGCTATGGCAGAAAGAAATGACAGCATACTTATCTTTTTAGCGTTTACTTTTATTTTTCTGCCCCTGACATGCTGGGCACAATTCAGAAGAGGTGTGGAAAAAAGTAATGTCGAAGAACAAACCCGTGTGATCTTTTGCAGATTGCTAGTGTCAAACATGACGAGAGAGAAAAAACTAAATGGGCAAAAGGGCACAGAATTTTAGCAGTTTTAGCAATATCTCACATTCAGCTCATTGAAATGCAAAACCAAGAGAAAGTGAAAAAACAAACCCCTCCTGCTAAAAACACTCAATTTACTGACAAGTAAATGACTTCATGCTGCCACTTAATCTCATTTCTTCCATAATGCCCTCTAATTAGCATATCAAAGTGAATTAATACTTCTAGGGTCTTAGCAATGAGGAAATCTGCTCTAGGTCTACAATAAGAGTGCCAAAAATCCTCCGAACACTACAAACAGCCTTGCATTGCAAAACCCATCTGTCTGTTTACCAGTCAAGTGCATCCCTCTCTCTTTCCCAACCACACAACACGGGCTACTGACCCAAGCGGAAAAATAGATTTAACTTAACCCCCCGCCCTTGACGCCATGCACCGAGGTCCCTGGTGAGTTTCTGAGATTCTAAGTGGGAGGCATACATACATTAATTCTCCACACAGGTTGAAATGGCCGTCGTATTTCTAACATGGATATTAATGTAAAGATTCTAGATATATATAAGGTACTGTTTCACATTTTTCCACTGGAGCTGTTTAAGAGAGCCTTGATACAACTACTCTACTTTTCTCCCAAAAATACATTTTCTGCTCAGTTTTGAAGCACATATTTTAAACATAAAATAATTAAAGCCGTGTTTGTTTGTTGCACTGCTGTCAAATTCATGGTTGGAAATTATTTTCACCGGATGGGATCATTGCATGGTTAAATGACATTGGGATTGTGTGCCACTTGAACAGACATGAAAGGGGCAAAGATTCACAGGGGCATGTGAATGGCCCACAGTGGGAAAGGAAAACAACCCGGTCAAGAAGGCCACCAGACCAGCTGAGCTCTGTCAATGGCTAAGAGGGGGGAGGCTGTGACTCCAAACCACATGTTAACCACATGCACACTCACACAGATACACACTCACAGACACACACACACACACACACAGATACACACACACTCAAGACAGATACACACATCATCCATTCACTCTTTAAACAGATGTAAATACGTATGTTTGCTGTCATTGTTTACATGGCTACAATACAAACACTTCTGGTTTGATTTAGCCTGTTTTTATTTATGCTTGATACAGTGTGATCCAAGAATAATAATGAGCATTTTATATTTCCGAACATTGCTCTCTCCTTTGATTTACGACAAAATATCTTAGCAAACTAATTGCATTGAATTGCATTACGTATCTATTGATAAAGTATAATCAAATGAAGGCACTGGAGTATCTGGTTACAATGAGATCAATAATGTCCACCTGTCAAATGTTTTCATACATATAAGATGTAGACAAAACTGCAAAGCTAAACACACACACACACCTCTGCATTTTGAGGCACGTCTCAATTCAAAACAGAAAGTGGATTTAAATTCATAAAAGTAAAAACAATAACTTTACAGCTACTTCCAAATGCCAAACGGCACACAAAACACACACTGATCAGAGGGACTGGGATAGAGAAAATGTACAACCAGAAGAAGCATTATTACACAGCCATTTCTAAATTGAGTGCTCAAAAAATGTAGTACAGAAGAATATTGTTTAGTGGAAAAATACATTGAAACAAAGGCCATCAAAGGGATTAAAGAAGATTACAACAACTGAGCTGGTAAACAAGCTCATTTAAATAATTTGCATACTTGGAGACCCTATTCCTCATGCATATTTAATTAGATCTTTAATGTAATATGAAATATAAATATGTAAAAAGTAATCCAATATGTGCCCATGGAGATTTGAGTTCTACAGGTGGGGTTTAGATCTGAAAGCGTATAGGGAAACATACATATCGTGTGTGTGTTTATATTGATGCATGGATTCATCTATGATGCACACACAGAAGCATACACAATACTGTATGCACAGTCGCTCACACACTATTACATCGAGCTAAACCATCCAGTGATCACTTTGTCCCTTTTTCTTACACGATCGCTCGCTCGCTTTCCCTCTTCCTTTTCGACAGGCATAAAGAATGCCTCAAGTAGGCAAGGCAGCCAAGCGGGCCCTTCTCTTGCCCCTGTGGACACCTCCCGTGGCCAAGAAGTTCATTAAGTTTTATGGTCTTCCCCAAGTCACTTCTGCTTATTATTAGCCCCACAAAGGCCACAAATCTGGCAAGCCATCACTATTTTGAAGCAGTAGCAAGTGAATGTCATTTAAGTTTTTTTGTATGATAGGCCACTTTCCTATGTTTTAAAATGGGTTTAAGAGTTTACCGGTATTTGACAGCTGTCATCACTCTCTCTCTATCTCTACAGACACCAATATACAAAACTTAGAACTGACCGGCATGTAGGGGAAAATGCCAAATGCTTACATCACTCTTGTAATCTGATGTATTGTCTCTTGTAGTCATTAACTTTGCCATTGGTATCAAATATACCAAATATATCAAATATTCACTAGCAAGAGTAAGTATAATGCTCCTGGCAACAGATTGAAAAAAAACTTTCCACAACTTGAAATCTTTAAAATGAAAAGGACATTTTATATTAAATGTATTTAATAAAGTTCAATATTTTGGCCGATAATAAGAACCTCTGCCTATTAGACTGTATAGGGTATTGGCCCAAAAAAAACAAGCCACACACACTTTAACAATAATAATGAATTGCAATATTTTGTATATGTTTCATATACACCTACAATACTGAAAACTTGTATTTGTGTTTTACATTGCTGTGCAAACACATTTTTGTAATAGGTTTATATGTGAGAAGTTGACTAGCAGTAACCTCCTTTTGGCTCATAAAAATTGTGAGAGGAATCCTATCCATGAAAAAGACCTTCTCCAATAATGTGGGCATAAAATCCTTAGTATTTTTTTGTCATATCCAAATGTTATATTATTTGTATTAGGTCCATACGATATCCATCTGGCCTTGGAATGACTGGCAACCTGTCCTAACAAAAGCATCACATCATTGGCTGTGGTGTTTGTGGCTTCTTATGAGCATTCTCCTTTCACCAAAACCTACAGGCCCACTCGACCTTGGGTAAACAACAGAAATTAAAAGGCGCATTATGATAAAATACTGTGCTATCAGTGTATCATATTTGATTTGCTGTGACGTCAGGATTGCATGGCATCGCAACGCACAAGAAAGGTGCACAAGACAGGTTAACCCACTATTAGCAACCTATTCGTTTGTGCATTTATTATGGTTAGAGTTTGAAAAAGGTGATCCTAAAGTCGCATGGTGCCACAATTGTCACTCACTCGCTTGCACATGCACAAACTCACTCACACAGTGGACACACACCCAATGTTGTTGTTTGGGGGGCGCTTGTTTCCCCTTTCGTGTTTTACACATCATCTTACAGAAGGCTACTAAGATGACCAAACAAATGTAATATAAAAAAATATATACTTAAAATGAATTAAACATAATAATTAAAATCTTAAATCATGTCCTACTTTCTAACAATGTGTTAACCCTAATACAATTACTCATTTGTATGCTACCCATTTGTATTAGGAAAGTCAAATGATGTGCAGAGACGGGTTCTGAAGACTGTCCACGAATGCCTGGCAAATATTTGTATGTGTTGTTTTCTATTAGGCTACACAATGCTTTTATATATATATACTTTACACCGTTTCATTGCACTTAGCTTGTCACGTTAGAAACGTCTGACTTTATTGATCCAATGAATGCTGTATGTGCGTTACAGATGGCAACAACGGTTAGATAGACTGGCGCTAATAATGTCAATAGTGATCCTGTGGTCAGAAAACCTCATTATGCAGGAGATTACATTGTAACTGACACATTTTCGGATTAATTTAAATAGTGAAAACAGGGATAATCACTGTAGGCTATACTTTCAATGTTAATAAAACACAACGACGCATAGTTGAGATGCAGCTCACATAATGGGCGCTGTGTGGTGTAGCCTAAAAACACCAAAGCCGGTGAATGTCCTTTATTTGTGCGAAACGGGAGAATGTGACGCACAGCGTAAACATGTGCAGGATGCCAGCTCGTCCATGCCACGGTAATGGAAACACCGAATAACAACCCACTATCAATTTGTACGTGAGAGCACATAATACATTTTTTTTGTGGGGTATGGATGCTTCTCAACGGGTGAAACCATAGCCTACATTTTCCTGTTACAAATTTGCTCCGTTGCGGAGCTGATTCTGTCTCCCGCTTGATAACATCGGATAAGGCTGCCTAGAGGAAAATAAAGATGGCGGTGTGCAAATGCGTTGATGTTCCGCAATGTTTCCTATTATTACAGTCCTCGTGTTGTTTAATCCTACACTTTAATGCATGTGAAATCTTACCAGTTTTCTCTTTGATCTCGCAGAGGACGCTGAAGAGTGCAGGTTTCATTCTGTGGCAGTTCAGTCCATGTTTCCTGTTTCAGTTTGAGACAAGAACCAACATTGAAATATAGTCACTATAACACCACAGTTGTTAAAACTTTTAAGAAATTACTGAATAATGTCCTTGCTCTTTACAATAACTTCGAGGTCTTGCTCACTTTGCACATGGAGGATCTGTAGGTAATGTTGACATGCATCTCAAAGTTGTAACATAAAGAGTTATTTGTCAACTCGAATGACAATGGATGCATTGTTTGTTGAAATACTAACTATTCTGTATGACTTCAAAGTTAGTTTAAAAAAAGTTTATTTGTTGAAAATTCACAATTGAAACTACTCAAGAGTGTACATTCAAAATTGTTACTAATGGAAAATAACTTGCTATGGAATTAAATTAGGACATTACCCAACGTTATTTTAAAATATCATGAGTTACTGTGAAACATATTATTTTACAAATACGCATCAGTCAATGTTTACAGTAGCCCAGCCTACCAATACGCAACATTATATGTAAATGAAATATATAGCCTGCACTTTCCCCTAAAAGTTTATGTAGACTCCACACTAGGCAAAGATGCAAGTGTCAAAACTGTTAGAATTACTGGATGACAGGTGTTCACTTTTTAATATACATTGGTCCCTGCAACTAATTGTCCGTGAGTTTCAGGTATGGAGCAGCATTTTATAGCCTAGCTACCTGTTATTACATGGGCATTAATTAGCTATAGTGCGTAATGGTGCGTAAAGTGTTTTGTAGTGAAAACATATAAATGAACCAACTTTGCTTGCGCCTCGTCCAGACTTTGGTCAGTAATGGTCATTATTTGATGCAGAATGTCACCGATATCTTGTTTTCGCCCATCATCTGTCCCATCGTGTCCATGTGGAGGCTGCAGTCCCATGCCTCCTTGTACGGAGTGGCCAGCCAAGCTGACACCGCCGAGAGCCTGCATGATCCGGGCTTGTTCGTCCATAGTCAGCCGCAACAGAATCAATGCACTAAGCCACACAAACGGAAATTTAGCTTGAAAAACTCACATACAAAAACTACTAGTACATGTGTTGCGTTAAGGAGCTGAATATTGGTGATATTGCGCTTACGCGGATAAGAAAAAATAAATAGGTGAGTACCAGTGACGGTATCAATATCGCGTGTCCATGTAATCACTTTCTTATTATCTTGTTTATTTACGGTCCGAAGTGTGTGTAGTTATGAATGTTTGTGTCCGAAAATGCATACGCTATAATTCTTCAAAACTTCTTTGTCAAAATGACAGCCGCTGTCCCTCGTATCCTGCACGAGTCCTCTTGTCAATTCGTCTTTCTCTTTAGATTTGACGTGTTGGGTATTGCTGATCCTTGCTGATCTCTCATTTATTAGCGGTCTTCTTTTGATTATGTTTCCTCTTGCAATTCCTCTTGTAAATGTTCAAATCCACATTATTGTGAGCGCGAAAAATATCCAAAGTGAAATAAAGCAATGAGCAAGTGAATGAAAAAACAACAACAATTAAAAACAAAATACAACACTTAGGTAGTAAATGAGTACCTTCTACCTGTAAATGTATAGCAATTATTTCCAAGATAACTGCAAATTAAATAAATCATTAGCGGCATTGGTAGCCAAATGCAAAAATAAAAATATGAAATGTAGAAAAAGTTAATAGCGTTAGTGGAAAAATTATAGAAAAAATAACAGCGAGAAATTAATTAGGCTACACGCTTTAAAGCGATGCGCAAAAATATCTGCCTGCTGAAATTTATGAGCCCGAGCCTCTGCCTGTGTGCTTTATGTTGTTTGATGGCAGCGGTAGTGAGCGATTGACAGTGTGCCAATGCCACTCACTCAGTGCAGACGTGTCAGAGCAAAAAAATACTAAATCGGAATAAAAATGCACGCTCCGCCCTTCAGAGGAGGGGTCTATATTCTTGTCACTTCTCTCTGGAACCCCGAAAATAAAATGCTAGAGCAGTACTTGAGATTGTTATTATAATGATGAAATAACGGTGGAGTCCCACTTGTCGTATGCCTTACCCGTGCACGTGCACCAAAATGCCGTCATTCTCCACACATAATAAAAAATTGGAGTGTAACACACAAAATAAAAGGCTTAGCAGAGTTTTATATAGTTTGATACAGAACTGATAATGAATTGCACTGACTCTTCGCTTCTCAGGGCTATGCTATGTATGGTCGTCCCTACCAAGCCTTGCCTCATAGGGTAGGCAAGCAGTAGACATGTTTATAATATTGGAAGTAAACCTCATCGACCAATCAACGCTGTGTTTGAATGCGACTGACGACCAGGCTGACCTATTGCTGGCCGATGCATGGTCCTGAAAGCCCACCCACCACATCCCTTCATGTACTTCTACAAAGGACATAGAGGAAGAGGCGAAGCGAGAGGTTTCACTCTCCCTAAAATCTGTCCGAAATAATCCTTATGCGCTTCTATGGGTTTATTTTGGACCTAAGCTTGTCGCCTTTGGGACAATTACTCCAATTGTTAGGGCAGAGACATGAGCATCTCTTCATTATATACAGATCTCTGAAAGTATATAAACTTCTGATTGGTCGTTGCTACGGGTGACATCCATAGCACAAGCAGGCAGCACCGCTCAGCGCTCCCCTGCAGTTGCTATGGCAGCAGACAAGTTGTTGAGCTGGATGCAAGGCTGCAACCATAGAGATCCTATTAAATAGTATTCTAGTAGTCGAATTCCTAATTCTTGGGCAACAACATTTAATCATAATCTATATACCCACCATTCATATAAGACAGGTTTTAATTAAATGTCACCATCATGCAAGCACTCCAGAATAGCAAGTGTGGGAAGAGTATCTCTGTGCAAACTTGTCGGAGAGCTCCACATGTTGGTGAGGGTGTAGGTCACACAAACTGTGGTGGTGCAATATGAACCAAGACATAATAACTAAATGCTATCTTAATTCATTGTAAGTATAACATTGACAAAATTAAAAAGGCTATACAGAATCTTTGCCTCTAGGGGTGCTTTTGAGCCAAAGGGGGTCCCCTAAATGGACAGATATTCTCCAGAAATTAACTCAATAGACAAAAAGGGGCTCATCCATGCCCATGAGCAAAAGCCCTGTTAGCCTAAAAGAAAAGATTATGTGCTTTCATTAGTTACAAAATAAACTTAGGTACTGTACAGCCTCTAATGAAAACTGAAGGGAACCCCTTTTGGCTCAACAGCATTCCCAGAGCATGAAGTTCCATATAGCCTCTCAAAACTCTTGAGATAAATTGCAACACAAATTGAAAACTGTTATTGGATCATACAGTCATCATAAAATATAACAACAAAAGTGGTTTAGTGTTGTTTATCAGAAAGGAACACCAAGAGGTTTTGCGTCACAAATAATATCAAGATTACAATGTAGCCTTTGGGAAAAGTCATACCACGGAGTGAACTACACTATACTATACACTACCCTGTGTACTGTGTACTTTCACAAAATTAATGAAATAATTCCAAGAGAGATTTGGTTCTGGATTGAATCAAGAACCTCAAATGTCTGAGGGTTGAGATCACGGCAAACAGCTTCTAACAAGTGAACTGTGTGGTTCCGCTCCTTTCTTATTCACTTGACCTTGAAGTATCAGCTCAACACACTCTTGAGTTTAGTGAATGGGAGTCCCAGGACTACTGCATTTATCATTGAAATACCGGAGCTGTCAAGTCACACTGCATACCTGTCAAGGAGGGCTCAAAGGTACAGCTCGAGCTCCTCTCCTCTGTTGCAGTGCATGACTCTTCATTGCATTGCATACCATACCTTTTCACCATTGTTTTCAGTCATATGTCAGCATAATTCATTTCCGTCCTATGACAGCCCCCTGCAAAAAGACACAGTACCATTACAAATTCACCACCCTATGTTTACATAACCAATCGTGCACTATTGTCATAAAACAATGTTTTCAATTCTGAAACCATATTTTGAATCTAAAATATATTATTTATTCTACTTTTATTCATTTCCCTAATCATTTTCAGTAGAAAACCATTGCAAAAATAAGTACATAATAAAAGCCTCTTCTATTGCATTTATAATGCGACTGCAGTTGATCTAAAAAGGAGTAAGACATAACCGAAAGTCAATTTGACTGTATACCTGGTATTTATTTTTAGTTGATTTGTGTTAATTGAGACATCACCACTTCGATGAAGAAAAGTTGAACATTTGAAATTAATCATTGCTGTAATGGCAACACCACTTGAATCAAGGGGGGGGGGGGGGGGGGGGGGAACAAGCATCACATTACATTGCATATGAGATAATTTGATCATTTAGGATTTACCTTCTGTGGACTTTGTCAAGAATGGACATGATATTGGAGGAAAGGATGCGTGGCATAACATGATATGTTTAATGCATGAGGACTTATTACTGAGCCTCATCAACTCACCATTACTAATGAAATGAGGACTTTTAAAGCAGAGCATGCTCGTCTGTTTGAGCTACACATGAGTGTGCAGAGACAACACTTTGTCATCTGTTCAAATGTATATTATGCTTTTCAATGTGACATCTGAAAAGACCCACAGGTGCCATAGAAAGCAGTGACTGTGTTGTCATATTTCATTTAGGCATCCTTCTGCAAAGCTGTAATTGCCTAATTAGCTTGTTAATTAGGAGATTAGCATTTACTGATAGAGTGGCTTGCTCTGTTTTGATGGGAGGGATACAGTTTAAGTGAGGAAGTTATGGGTGCGTGATTTTAGAAGGCTGTTGTCTGCAAGGGGTTAACGGAATACTAAAGAGTATTAAAAAAAGAAACACGAAAATTCTGTAAACCACCCAGTGCTGTTGAACACAAAACAAATGAATCAACAACATTTCCAAATGAACTGAAAATCCAAATGTTTGCGCTTTAAAGCTGAGATCAGTGAAACAGCACCACTGGCCGACCCACCACCATTGTTATTGTTTTTGTTGCCGAGCTAAGGAGCATCTTCCAGCATGGAGGAAAAAAATTGCTCTTCTATCGCACGTGCAATGATGTCAGGGGGAAAAAAGCGGTGTTTGTTGTTTGCTGTAACTTCTTTGTTGTTGTAAAATCGCAAACGGACGTGGCTGTTTCACCATTAAGGATTGCAGCTTTAAGATATCAAAATGATATGAATTAACAATGTATATCTTATTGTTATGATTCATATTTTGTATGTTCAATAGAACTAGAGCTGCTGCTAATGGGTCTACCTCTGACCAATGGTACAAAGGAGCGGTGAGATGGATCCTGGTCTGAGTGTCGCCTCTGTGATCCCCTTGTTGAGGGAGATTCGAGGAAATGACCAAGCAGACGGTGCCAGAGACATTACTAACCAAATTATGAACAGTCTTTCATTTGGTTTGTGTACATTGTTTATTTATTTCCCGGCATTTGTTCCAGGCTTGCACTTTGTCTTCATTATTGCTGCACATGTGAAAGATGAGAGGTACTGTGACTGTTTGTTGCATCTGTTTATGGCTGTAGAGGGGTGAAGAAACATACATGCTGCCTGCTTTTGGCTTGACTTTTAGGATCTTTGCTCATGTTTGCGATAATTTTGCATGATACTGTTTCAGAAATATCAAGCTATGGACATTTATATTGACAATGTGAGGTAAATATATGATTTGCTTCAGGCTCTAAATCCATGCAAAATTTTTATGAAATACGACATGCAATAGATGTTTTGTGATTGTGTATTGCCTGCATCGACTGTTCCAAAATGAATCTATGAAATGGTCTTCTTCATGGAAAGGGATAACTGGTCCAAGAAAATCGTCAATGCTGCCTACTTTAAAGCTGGAATCTACATTAGGGGAAACAGCGCCACTGTTCGCCCCCAGCGTATTTGTTAATTTTGTTCTGTTTATTACATGGCGGAGAGGAGCATTGAGTATGGTGGTAAAAATGCAATACGTACTCTGTGGTTCTATTGTGCGTGCTATGATATGCAATGATGTGCTATGATGTGCTATGATGTGCAATGATGTGTATGATGTGCTATGATGTGCAATGATGTACTATGATGCGCTATGTGCAATGATGTGCAATGATGTGCTATGATGTGCTATGATGTAAAAGGATGTGCAATTATGTGCAATGATGTTCAATTATGTGCTATGATGTGCTATGTGCTTTGATGTGCAATGATGTGCTATGTGCTTTGATGTGCAATGATGTGCTACGATGTGCAATGATGTAAAATAATGTGCTATGATGTGCAGTGATGTGCTATGATGTGCAATGATGTAAAATGATGTGCTATGATGTAAAATTACATGCTATGATGTGCAATGGTGTAAAATGATGTGCTATGATGTGCCATGATGTGCTATGATGTGCTATGACGTAAAATGATGTGCAATGATTGAAAATTATGTGCAATGATGTGCTATGACGTAAAATGATGTGCTATGATGTAAAATTATGTGCTAAAATATGCTATGATGTGCAATGATGTGCTATGATGTGCAATGATGTGCTATGGTGTGCTATGATGTGTTATGATGTGCTATGATGTGCAATGATATGCAATGATATGCAATGATGTGCAATGATGTGCTATGATGTAAAATGATGTGCTATGATGTGCAATGATGTGCTATGACGTAAAATGATGTGCTATGACGTAAAATGATGTGCAATGATGTGCTATGATGCGCTATGTGCTATGATGTGCAATGATGTGTTATGATGTGCTATGATGTAAAATGATGTGCAATGATGTGCTATCAGGTGCAATGATGTGCTATAATATGCTATGATGTGCAATGATGTGTCATGATGTGCTATGATGTGCTATGTCCTATGATGTGCAATGGTGTGCTATGATGTGCTATGATGTGCTATGATTTAAAATGATGTGCTATGATGTGCAATGATGTGCTATGATGTGCTATGATGTAAAATGACATGCTATGATGTGCAATGATGTAAAATTATGTGCTATGATGTGCTATGATGTGCAATGATGTGCTATGATGTGCTATGACGTAAAATGATGTGCTATGATGTAAAATGATGTGCTGTAATGTGCAATGATGTGTCATGATGTGCTATGATGTGCTATGTCCTATGATGTGCAATGATGTGCTATGATGTGCTATGATGTAAAATTATGTGCTATGATGTGCAATGATGTGCTATGATGTGCTATGATGTAAAATGACATGCTTATGATGTGCAATGATGTGCTATGATGTGCTATGATGTGCTATGATGTGCTATGACGTAAAATGATGTGCAATGATTTAAAATGATGTGCTATGATGTGCTATGATGTGCTATGATGTAAAATTACATGCTATGATGTGCAATGGTGTAAAATGATGTGCTATGATGTGCCATGATGTGCTATGATGTGCTATGACGTAAAATGATGTGCAATGATTGAAAATTATGTGCAATGATGTGCTATGACGTAAAATGATGTGCTATGATGTACAATGATGTGCAATGATGTGCTATGATGTAAAATTATGTAAAATTATGTGTATGATGTGCAATGATGTGCTATGATGTGTTATGATGTGCTATGTTGTCAGAGGGGAAAAACATTGTTCGTTGTTTGAAGTAATTTCTTTATTGTTGTAATATTGCAAACAGACGTGGCAGTTTCACTATTACTAAATCCAGTTTTAATGTTGATTCTTTAGAAGTCCATGTGTGTGCTCTTTGCAAAGGTAAATACATATGTTTAAAATACTGCATCTGCCATTGCATGTTGTTAACTCCCACTGTCGTCATTAACTAATTTCAAGTGCAATCTTAGTGTAGGAGGGAAATTAACAAACCATTATTAAGAATGTTTTAAATGCACAATTAGCATGCTGACATTTCTATGACATATTCATGAGCAGTAATTTTTATAGGGAATTTGCAGACCCTTTTTAAAGCAATATAGTCTAAAGTCTGTCTGAAAAAGAGGTCTCAAGATGGGCCCTGATTTAATGGGTCATTAGAAATGAGTAACCACCACTATATCTGGGTTAGAGGATGTGCCTCTCACCCCACACTTCTTTATCTTTGGCCGTTCCTGCTTTGTAGACCATGGCTGTTTACATTGCTCCACCGTAGATGAATAAACTCTAAAGTCCATGATACTGTACATTGGCAGCTCACCACTGTAATTTTAAAAGAATAAGATGAGGGTGCCAGGGTGTTTGTGATGTGATATGTGGTTTATGAGGTTGAATAAATTAAGCCAGAAAGATAAATGTACTCAGTCACAATTATGCTTGAGAATATGACCCTCATTGGCAGGGTCAACAAACCCCCCCCCCTTGGGGTGTGCCGTGGCGGAGATCTTTGTGGGCTATACTCGGCCTTGTCTGGTTGGTGGTTGAAGATATCCCTCTAGTTGTGTGGGTCTGTGCTTTGGCAAAGTGGGTGGGGTTTTATCCTTCCTGTTTGGCCCTGTCCGGGGGTATCATCGGATGGGGCCACAGTGTCTCCTGACCCCTCCTGTCTCAGCCTCAAGTATTTATGCTGCAGTAGTTTATGTGCCGGGGGGCTAGGGTCAGTTTGTTATATCTGGAGTACTTCTCCTGTCTTATCCGGTGTCCTGTGTGAATTTAAGTATGCTCTCTCTAATTCTCTCTTTCTCTCTTTCTTTCTCTCAGAGGACCTGAGCCCTAGGACCATGCCTCAGGACTATTGACTCCTTGCTGTCCCCAGTCCACCTGGCCGTGCTGCTGCTCCAGTTTCAACTGTTCTGCCTGCGGCTATGGAACCCTGAAATGTTCACCGGACGTGATACCTGTCCCAGACCTACTGTTTTCAACTCTCTAGAGACAGCAGGAGCGGTAGAGATACTCTTAATGATCAGCTATGAAAAGCCAACTGACATTTACTCCTGAGGTGCTGACTTGCTGCACCCTCGACAACTACTGTGATTATTATTATTTGGCCATGCTGGTCATTTATGAACATTTGAACATCTTGGCCATGTTCTGTTATAATCTCCACCCGGCACAGCCAGAAGAGGACTGGCCACCCCTCATAGCCTGGTTCCTCTATAGGTTTCTTCCTAGGTTTTGGCCTTTCTATGGAGTTTTTCCTAGCCACCGTGCTTCTTCACCTGCATTGCTTGCTGTTTGGGGTTTTAGGCTGGGTTTCTGTACAGCACTTTGAGATATCAGCTGATGTAAGAAGGGGTATATAAATCAATTTGATTTGATTTGATTTGAATGACAATCGGCACAGTGAACCTTTTGCCCAATTGTTTCAACACAGCCTGATCTCATGATTTAATGTTTTACATTTTGGGGGTAAACATTTGCCATAATGCTAACCCTGACTCTAACCCTGACCTTACTCCTTACCCTTGCCTTAACCTTAACCTACTGTCATCCTACAACTAACCCTCATCAATACAATATGTACAATTAACAATACTGGAAATCCCAACACTATGGTTTGAAAGTCTTGTCCCTAATCCCAAAGTTCCTCCAAAGTACCTGCCAAAAGAGAGTCGGAATTTAACTGTGAGAGGTATTCTGGGGGAGTGTTTCTTTGGGAAGTCAAGACAGATGTGAGAGATCAGGAGCAGGCAGTAAGCACAAGGGAAGGTGAGAGCTACACAGCTATACTGCTCCCCATGATCAATCATACTCTACTTGTCCTTCCTAGACTCCAGCTGTTACACTGTCTCCACTGAATGCACTGTTCTCTTTGCTTAAAATTATTACACAGGCTATAAACCCTGAGAGTGAGGAGACCTGTTAATGTGGGTCCATGTAGTGGTCGCAATAACCTTTAAGATCGGCCAGTGGTGGGTTGGACACGGGCCATATATCCCGTCCAATACAGGATTGAGAATTGACTTGAGGAAGCATTTAAGGCCTTTCCCTTTTAATTGCCACTCACTGACTGTTTGCTGCAGTTCCATTGATTATTTTATGACTACGTTGGACTCAGGCCTTCATTTCAAGGCTACACTGAAGAGCAAGCAAAAAAAATCTGGCATTGTAAAACAGATCATGAAACATTGGAGGAAACTGAAGTGTGTTGTTGGTTAAGTAATTATGCATTGTATTAGCCCAACATGATAGTATTTGCCACATCAAACAATGTATTATAAATCAATGAGTCATTAATATGCCAGATATGTTACACAAGCAAAGTGAAGTACTGTGAGATCATTGTTATCCATTTATCATAGAATAATCTGTAACTACTGAGGATGCTAACTAGCAATAGCGCTAATCATGAGTTCTAGTTATTCAGTTGTTTACATTTTTGGGAAAGTATGTTAGGATTAAATATGTTAGATTTGGATTAAACCTAGAGTATGTTCTCATCAAGGATAAATGTTGTTTGTGTAACCATTGATGTGCTGTAGCCTATAATGAGGTGAAACATCCTGAAGTGTATCATTCAATATACCGCTCTGACATTGCTTGTCCATATAATATTCTTAATTCCATTCCTTTCCTCAGATTTGTGTGTATTGGGTATACTGTATGTTGTGAAATTGTTAGATATTACTTGTTAGATATTACTACCCTGTCAGAGCTAGAAACACAAGCATTTCGCTACACCCGCAATAATATCTGCTAAACACATGTATGTGACCAATACAATTTGATTTGATTATACACTGTATACAATTTGAAACGTAGACTTTGAATATACAGTATACCGTCTTATTCAAATGCTCCCAGACAGATACTGTAAAGATTAGAAAATTAGGATGACTATGATAAATAAAGCAATTGTGTTACCTGAATGACACACACACAATTCACATCAGTTTCTTGGTATCCGTCCGTCTGATTTTTAAATGGTACAGCACTTTTCCCTGCTACATGAATTAAACATTGTGCAAAGGTCATAGCACAGTGTGTCTAAATCACTGTAGCCAGGCTGCCCTCAACTCAACTTGGGTGTTGACATCATGCCAGATCTGACACCATAACTCAGCCTACTGCGATGGTCATTTGATAAATAGTGCCATAAATTGTTGACAAAACAATTTGTGATGTATTATGTTACCGACTGCTTATCAAATCAAGTAATCTGGCAGGGTGCTCCATTCATCAGTATAATGTCAGCTCTCGTTTGGGCGGGATAGAGACAACTTTCCTGTCCAGTGGACATATCGATCTGCTTGGAGAGATCAGCAAAATGTTCAGAGAATATTTGTGCAATTTTTCTCTCTCTTTTACTACTTCTGTGTATCACAAGATATTTTACGACTTATTTTTCTCTTTTGTTGTTTTTATTCTGCTATGTTGAGAATCATGACTTTTAAAGAACTCTTCAGGACTTGTACTATACAGTAGGACCTGGACTTAGCTGTTATTGTAAGACTGCTTCTCTCTCTGAACTCGCACTGTTAAGCAGTAGACAGATTCACTTTATTTGATCCGCATCCGCAGTCATCTTTCATGACAAATGCCAGAGATACAAAAGGACAACTGAGAACAATAGTTGATTAATATTGGACAGCACTGTGTGATCATTTCCATCATCTCTATTCCTCCTTTTATGTGTCCTCGTCTTAAGCTCAAAGACATAAAAAGCAAAAAAGCAGGCAACAGAACGCTACAATGGAGAAAGTAACAGTGACTGAAAAAGAAAAACCTTGTCCAAATGAAGTGTCTGTGCATTCAGGTACACTTACAGTATCATACATGTTAAAAGCAATCTCCGTATTTTGTGTTCCTATCAACAGAATCATACAATTGAAAATGCTATCCATTGTTACCATACTTCAAACTCCTTTTGTTGAGCATGTCTGTCAGTATCATCAATGTGACTCGCTTCTTTGTATGCTACTCATTAAGTGAAATGTGAGCAATATCTGTGCTACTCTAAAGCCATTCAGCCCACGCAATAGTCACTTTTAAACAATGAAATATTTGATCTTAAAATAATGCCATTGCTCAATAGCAGTTGCATCTTCTTGATCAAGAAACAATGTCTACATAACGCCTCTTCATCATGCCTTTGCTGGAAGTCGGCTGTCCACCCTCTCATTTATAATGTTCAGTATCTGCTCGGCTGACAGTGGCTGACCTGTGGGCTTCAAAGAGACATTGAAGTTCTGCAAATAACCTGTCTATCATGGAGTCTGTCAATGATCACGATTTATCCACAGCATCTCAATGATGCCTTTAATGAATACTCAAAGTATGTTGGCAAAAACTTTTTCATCATGACTACATTTTAGACTGGCCTCTCCCTATTCCTCCTGCATGTTCTAGCGTATAACTTGTTTAATTCTTTGCCATTGTCTTAATGCAATCTTGTTTGAAAAAGTGATCAGATGACATCCTGACCTGTACTAATTAGTATCCAGCAAAAAGGGCCAGGGGATTTATGAAAGGGTTCACACTGACACTCATAAGTCTTACTTAGGCCTCGAGTTAAAGTCACACAACCTTGAGAGTGAGGGAAACAGATTGCCCGAAAAACGTTCATGCGGTGCATTCAGCCTAGATTAATTAAAAAGGCAATTACAATACATTTTTTAAGTAGACAAATAAAAATGGAAGTTTAGAATTATGTGTTCTTTCACTATATCTTCAACATTAAGAACATCTTCACTTTAGTTATGAGGAATATGTGTAATTTGTTAGGTGGTGATATCATCATGGCTATTATTATTTTTCTTACTGTATAATGCGAATGAGTGAAACGTGCTGATTGGAAAGCTTTGTGGTCTGCCAGTGAGAGCATCTTTAAATGCTGCAATTAAGCCCGGCTGTCAGTCTCTGGGGGAGGCGGAGGCGGAGTGGTGGAGGGAGTGAGGTGGGGCTAGGGATGGGATTGGAGAGGGTGTGGTTGGAAGCTGGCACATCAATGTTCTTCCTTCCCAATGAGGAGCCAGGTAGGCATCTACTTGTGGTGACTTATCTTGATCGATAAAATATCTCGTACAAGTAATTTAGAAAGGTCTCACTTGTACTGGGAAAACGAGTCTTTTAAACCATAAACAGGGGTGTAATCATTAGTCCAAACACTTGCAAAGTGTTTTGTTTTGCAATGAAAATAAGAGTTCCTATTAAACAATTTCAGGTAGGTCCCTACACCGTTCCGTTCCGTTTGCTTCTGTTTGGTTTCTAGAGAATCCACCCACATTTCCTCGTTACTAAACATTTCTGACAACAACATGGCAGTCAAAATTAGGGGATTTGACTAAGTTGCCTGCGTTGAACCCGGCTATGGCCCCTCAAGAGACCGGGCAAAGCTGGTGAGGGAGGCACGCTCTGCTCAAATTGAGAAGTAATCTGTTCCCCTCGGTCATGTTCTCAACAAGGCAGTATGATGCATGGTTCCGAAACAAACATAATCTTTCCCATAAAATAAAGTGAACTCCCAAAGTATTGGGACAGTGACAATTTTGTTGTTGATTTGGCTCTGTACTCTAGCACTTCGGATATGAAATGATACAATGACTATGAGGTTAAAGTGCAGACCGTCAGATTTAATTTGAGGGTATTTTCATCCACATCAGGTGAACTGTTTATAAATTCCAGCACTTTTTGTACATAGTCCCCCCATTTTAGGGGACCAAAAGCATTGGGACAAATTCACTTACGTATATGTATTAAAGAAGTCAAAAGTTTAGAATTTGGTCCCACATTCCTAGCACGCAATGATTGCATCAAGTTTGTGACTGTTGGATGCATTTGTTGTTTGTTTTGGTTGTGTTTCAGATTAGTTTGTGCCCAATAGAAATAAATGGTAAATAATATAATGTGGCATTTTGGAGCCACCTTCATTGTAAATAGAAATAGAATATGTTTCTAAACACATTCATTCATGTGGATGCTACCATGATTACGAATAGTCCTGATTTAATTGTGAATAATGATGAGTGATAACGTTACAGAGGCATAAATAGAAGAAAAAAAATATGCCCACCCTGCAGACGGCTATATCGGTCAGCTATAATTTTTGTAAAAATATAGATTTAGATTTTTCAGGGGGTACTGCAGCACCTCTACTTCCTGTGGCTATGAAAATACCCTCAAATTAAAGCTAGCAGTCTGCACTTTAACACACATTGAGTACCTTTACATGCACAATAATAATTGGATATTAAACTGTAGGTAGATTAGGCAATAGTCATGTAAACACCTTACTCTGCTTATCTTAATCGGTGTCGTTGAGTCAAAATCGAAGTAAGCCTACGGCGATTAAAAACTCCTGGTTTTCTGAGCAATCTTTCAAATTTTTACAACATGTAAACACCTTATTCAGTGTTCCAGATTTGTATTTGATATGTGCATGTGCTCTAGCCGAGCGAGCCTCCCTGTTCAGCGCAAGTGACTTGAGTTCGGAAAAACTGAATGTATCTGTCTTAGAAGTCGTTATCACATACAAACGTTATATGTCAGAAATCAGAATCAAATATGCTTACCACGGTAGAATGTTTATTATGATTGCCGATTTTCTACCAATCAGTCAGCCTGATTTCAGATGTGTCGTTAGAAACAGGATTTATTAGGCAAATCGTTCTTCATGCAAAGCATGTAAACAATAATGTCAAAGTGGAATTTTGTTTGTCGAAAGTTTTTTAATACAAGTATTACAAGTATTACAAGAATACAAGTATTCAAGCCTAAATATGTTCAGCAGTAAAAATATGTTTAACAAATTCACGTAATAAGTTGCATGGACTCATTCCGTGTTCAATAATAGTGGTTAACATAATTTTTGAATAACTACCCCATTCTTTGTACGCCACACATACAAGTACCTTTAAGGTCCCTCAGTTGAGTAGTCAATATCAAACACAGATTCAACTACAAAGACCACTGATTAGTAGATGGAATTTTAAAAAGCAGACGCTGAATATCCCTTTGAACATAGTGAAGTTATTAATTAGGCTTGGATGGTGTATCAATACACCCTGTCACTACAAAGATACAAGTGTTCTTCCTAACTCAGCTGCCGGGGAGGAAGGAAACTGCTCAGGGATTTCACCATGACGCCAATGGTGATTTTAAAATAGCTACAGAGTTGAATGGTTGTTATATGAGAAAACTGAGGTTGGATCACCAACATTGTATTAACTCCACAATACTAACTTAAATGACTGAGTGAAAAGAAGGAAGCCTGTACAGAATAAAAATATTCCAAAACACTCATCCTGTTCGTAACAAGGCATTTAAGTAATACACATTTCTTTGTGGGGTAAAGCAATTAACTTTTTGTCCTGAATTGTCACGACTTCCACCGAAGTTGGCTCTCCTGCCTGTTCGGGTGGTGCTCGGTGGTCGTCGTCACCGTCCTACTAGCCGCTACCGATCCCTTTTTCGTTTGTCTGTTGGTTTTGTCTTATTAGTTTCACCTGTGTCTATTTTGGTTTAATTAGCTTCCCTATATGTAGTAGTTTGACCCGCCCTTTTTTTGTGCGGGATTGTCTTTTGTTACGTGTGTACATATTAGGTCGTGGTGTATTTTGTTTTCTATACTGGACACCCTGTGGTTTTGGGTTGTCTGGTATAGTGTCCTGCGCCTTGTATTTTATTGGGCTTATCAGTTTGGTGTGCAATAGTAAAGCACTTTACTCCGTTACTCACTCTCTGCATCTGATTCCTGTACACACACCTAGTCCCGCGTGACATGAATACAAAGCATTATGTTTGGGGCAAATCCAACACATCACATCACTGAGTACCGCTCTTGATATTTTCAAGCATTTATTTTTATTGATTTCACCTTTATTTAACCAGGTAAGCCAGTTGAGAACAAGTTCTCATTTACAACTGCGACCTGGCAGGTGGTGGCTGCATCATGTTATGGGTTTCCTTGTCATCGACAAGGACTAGGGAATTTCTTAGGATAAAAATAAACGGAATACAGCTATACGCACAGGCAAAATCCTAGAGGAAAACATGGTTCAATCGGCTTTCCAACTGACACTGGGAGACAAATTCACCTTTCAGCAGGACAATAACCAAAAACACAAAGCCAAATCTACACTGGAGTTGCTTACCAAGACAATATTGAATGATTCTGAGTGGCCTAGTTAGAGTTTTGACTTAAATAGTTTTGAAAATCTATAGAAAGACTTGACAATGGCTGTCTAGCAATGATCAACAATCAACTTGGATAAAAAAAATTAATAATGGGCAAATATTGTGTAATCCAGTTGTGCAAATCTATTTTGAATTCGGGCTGTAACACAACAAAGTGTGGAAAGTCAAGGGGTATGAACACTTACTGAAGGCACTGTATGTTAAAAATTTCAAACTATGTTTCATTGAGATTTCAAATAAAGCATTTTTTTCAAAAGCAAACACTTTTGCATGTAAAAACACAAAATCCTCCTCATTACTTGCCGACTTCGCCTTCAACCAGAACACGACACCAGGCTTACGCCCGGGAGGCAGTCCTGTTCCATAACGAATTCAATCACTTTTAACCCTGTGCAAAGCCCGCCCACCCAGGTGCCCGGACCAGCTTAATCGAAGTCCCCAAATGGCTTCTCCCATTTCTGTCACACTCACTCTTTCTGTGAATCCCAAACCATCCCCTCACCCCTAACAACTCACTCGGAGGGCCCTCCATTGTCACGTGCTGCTGAAGAAACTCAGAGTGTGACTATCAGAGAGTGGTGATGAGACCAATAAACCCATCAACTTCGGGACACACTCCTGACTTGACTGATGCAATTCATGTTCCACTTTTAAATAATAAAACTAGCATGAAATTCAAATGAACAATCCCTTTATGGCATATAATTATCTATTCTTTGGTATAAAATTGCGTAAACATTGCAGTGTGTGTCAGGATAGCACTTCAGCTCGGTCGAATTAGCCCTTACACCCTAGATAATTTTCACTCCCTCAGCTTTGTGACACTTGTGCAAATGGTGGAGGAGCGCTTGAATGCACAAATGGATGACCAAGGGGCGAGGGAAGGGGGTGATTTGGGTTTCAACTCCATTTCACTGAAACCAGGAAGTGACTCTTGGTCACCTCCTAGTTTCACTATCCATTCTAGTGGGCGTTTGTAGCCTCTCTGTCCCTAAAGTCAGAGTAATCCATAACACATTCTATAAGAAAATCTAGTGTTCTGCAGCTTGGTTTTAAAAATCACAGAAACACCCAAAAATATTTTGTCAAGAAAGCCTTGAATATTAAAGTGATGTAGGAGCCCTTGCACCAGTCTTTTCTGCAGCAATTCTTGTAACTAGGCTTTTTTTTAAACAATTTAAATGGTAGTGCTCAGATTAAAGGGACAGCTTTAAACATGTGCTCTTAAAGTATGTGAGAAACAGATAACATAGAGTTCAACAGAAATATAATACGATAATACAATAGTATGATGATTACAGTAATGGTCAAATGAGAGTTTAATCAAGAAGGCTGATAACAATTGGATGGGTCCCCCCTGTAATTTGACTGCTCCACATACACTACAGGACCAAAGGTATGTGGACATCTGTTCGTTGAACATCTTATTCCAAAATCATGGGCATTAATATGGAGTTGGTCGCCCCTTTGCTGTTATAACAGCCTCCACTGGTGGAAGGCTTTCTACTAGATGTTGGAACATTGCTGCTGGGATTTACTTCCATTCAGCCACAAGAGCCTTAGTGAGGTCAGGCACTGATGTTGGGCCATTAGGCCTGGCTCGCAGTCGGTGTTCCAATTCATCCCAAAGGTGTTCAATGAGGTTGAGGTCAGGGCTATGTGCAGGCCAGTCAAGATCTTCCACATCGATCTCAACAAATCATTTGTGTATGGATCTCGCTTTGTGCACAGGGACACTGTCATGCTGAAACAGAAAAGGGCCTTCCCCAAACTGTTGCCACAAAGTTGGAAGCACAAAATCATCTAGATTTGATGGACAGCAATGGGCGTGGCTGAAAAAGTCAAATCCATTCATTTGAAGGGGAGTCCACATTCCTTTGTATATATAGTGTACTAAATCATGTGCTGCATATGTGGATAGGTGAACTGGGTCACAGGTCATAACTGTACTTTAGGAATTATTTTAGCTCTGTAGGAGAAGGGTTGTGGAATGCTTACTGTAACATCTACCATAACTTTAGGAAATCAATTAGGCTATTTTCTATTTAAAGTTGCCCCCCAACTTTGTTGCACAGGCTGATAGATAGAACGATGAATGCTATTGAATTCAAATTATGTCTTGGTATTTGACATTGAGGTTTTCAAAGAGAAGTTGAATAGGAAGCAAGAAAATGTGTGAAATTATTTCAATGTCTTCTCTTACTCATTTAATGGGGAGTGTCATCAGTAGGCTGTGACTGGTTCAGACAGAACATCTGAGACTCAATTCAATTGTTTAAAAAGAACGTTCCTCATATCCCATTTTTTTATATTGAGGAAACGGGGGGTTAATGTAAAGTCCTGAATACCTTCAAGATGGGTTTCTTTAGTGTTAGAGGAGGACATTGTCATTGTGAAAAGAGATAGCATAAATAGGTCTGTTGACCATGAATAATTTTTGTACATTTTGTTACTCTGGCATATCCTTCATTAGGTGTTCAGCATTAAATTAAAGTAGAACCAGTTTCCAATAGTAATTAACTTGAGTATATCAGGAGGCCATTATTCACATCAAAGTAACCTTTTAATAGCTGAGCCTTTAACTCCACTGCAGGTAATGACTTTAAAAAATGCTTATTAAAAGACAAATGGTAATGAGCTTTAATAAAGCAGAACAACTTTGAAATGAACAGCAGTTTTCAATAGAAAAAGGATGGAGGGATAGGACCCATGATTGCATTAAATAGACTAATGATTCTTTATCAGCCCTCTCATGCGTACATGAAGTTAACATTAACTGTGATTGAGGATGGATCTCCGTGAAAAGAGGGGATTTTTCAGAGCTCTTTAGAGAATCAGATCAAATAAAAAATAACCCTGGTAATTTCAATTGCCGAGGACTGATAACACAACTCGCATGACCTAGAACTAGTAGAGTGTAACAAAAATCTCTTTCAGCAGTTATATGGACTGTCACAATACAGTACTTATGTAAATGGTATCATTATAAAATGAACCTTGTTCATTATTTTAAATAGGTTCTAGATAAAGGGAAGTGGATTAAGATAGTTGGTCAAAGGGTTTAACATCATGGTATAAAGGAAGGTGAATTGGATATTGGCTATCATACATATGCCATTTGCTGCTATGATTTCTTCTACACAAAATCTATACAGACAATGTGCATGGTTAATTCTATAAACCATTTATAAAAAATGTCGATTGAACAATGAAAAAAATTGCACAACATTATTGTAGTACTGCCTACTTAGCGAATGTCAAGTGTGTAACGGTATAGGCATACACACTTTAAATACATTCTGATAAAGAAAAGACATGTAGTATGGACTGACATGCTGCCTTTTTGTTTAAGGTGTACATTAAGTTTCTCTATACCTGTGCTATAACACTGTAATTACTACAGTTCTACAAAATGCACAATATTCCGTAGCTATGCAAACACTGCAGTGCTTTTGCTATAGGTGCTTTGAAGTCCCAGGAAAATATGTAGCTAGACAAACAATAGACCGAAAGAAAGACCAAAAGAAAGTAGACAAAGAATTACCAACAGAAAGAAGGGAAATAATTATTGTGTGAGCAGCTGGAGCTGGATTCCAGCTGACACCAGCACCTGGGTGTGCAGATCAGGCTGCCTGGGGCTGGCCTCCCTCACACTCCACAGCCCCCCTACAGCTCCCCTATGCCTGCTGGAGCTCTGGCTGGCACCTCCCCGCCTACCAGCCTTAGACGTAAGTAGCATTGCCACTGTGACGTTCACAGACTTATTAAAGGGATGATTTGTGAAACGCCATCTTTTTATTTAATTAATCACCAACACAAAGCCATAAAACCCATCATTTAAAAATATACTTGTTAGTTTGCCATGTGCCTAATAGATCATGGTACATTAAAGAAGTGACACGATGATGTATTTTAAAATGTGGGCACCTGAAAAGACTGGCAAACTTCCCAATATTTTAAGGCCCTGTCTAGCCATTTGGTGTGTCAGCATTTAGCGACATAATACAAATGCTTTGCTCTACCTACTGGTGACGACGGCGTGCTCTGCGTTACATCACTTTTTGTTTCCCTATAAGTTACAGAACAATGTATACATTTGCAATTTGCAAACAATGCTTTCCTCCTTCAATGTTCTTCTTCCACTCAACATATTAATGAGTCATTAAAAAAACGAGTTATTTTGGAAGATAAGTAACAGGAGCTCTGCATGTTTGTTTTTTAGTTGGCAAAGCTAAAGATGTGTACATCTCAGCATGGGCTCTTTCAGGAAAATGATTGAGAAAATGATTTGCATATACCTCATGAAGTTTCAGTTGCGCTTTATTTTACAGTCTGTTATTTACCTAGTATTTACAAATGTAATAATTTAGTAATGACCTAAAACTTACTCCATTGTTTCTCCAAGGTTTATTCAAACAAACACAATTACCTAACATTTGGTACCAGGTAAGTTACCCATCGTTACCACACACTTCCTTCGTAAATACCAGGAAAATATCAGCTGACACAGGACTGTAAAACGTTTATTAATATGGTTTACTGATTGGTTTCCTCATAGTGAACTACCGTCTACCATCTGACAATTAAGAATTGAAATAAAACATGCACATGCTGTATTTGAATATGGAGACGACATATCAGGGAGTATGTAGAGAGAAAGATAATTACTGTAATTGATGTTATCATTACTGTGATGTGTCTACCAAGCTACCAGTCAATGGAATGAGGAGCTTGAACTCATTTGTGTACAATGCACAGCATTGGTCTCTGCTGTGTCTGTGTGAAATTTAAAAACTGTTAGCGACTCTCAACTGTCATTTTATTTTTATGTAACATTTCTTATCACATATCTATAATTACACTAGGCACCAGAAATGAACAATAAACATTTGTTCAGCACTTTTGGGGAACAATGTGTGTGAACTAAAGTAATTTGGTCTCTAGCCTTTCAAGATTACTTTAGTCAGGAACATGATGAATGCAATGGCAGGCAATGCTCCGATGCATCATTGTCACTCTAGCCCCTTCTATAAGATTTTTCATGGGAGTTGAGCATTTTATGATTAAGTGCAGTATTAGTCATTGTTTTGGAAGAAGACTTGTGCACTAATTTACAGAGGAGCGACAATCTATGGGGGAGTTTCCATTAGCCATGACAATGAACTAATGCTATAAAGTAAGAGTGGGAAAATGTGATTTTTACCCCTCTCTAAAACAGGAACTAATTTCACTTGTGGTTGGGAAAGTCATTCCACACTTGCAGTGGAATTGCTGTAATATTACAGTTATTTTGTTAACATCAGTCTCTGTCTTTAGCAGGAGTGTTGTCATGCTGCACTGAAAGCTACATTAGAGGATTTATTGAAGTTGACTAAATAGGTACGTTTGGGGTGCATGGCATGAGCTAACAGAAATATAACCCATCTGAACAACAATATCAAAAGTGAGCTATTTGTTTTTGAATTTAGAAACGCATTAAGTCTTGCTTCCTTCAAGCAGTGTAATGTGCCACATATTACCTGCCTGGCGATGATAGAGGAAAATTGTTTTCAAACAAATGATAAAACATGCCTGCAGCGAACATGGAAAGTAGGGTAACAGCGTGCTAGCGAGATGAGAGTTACTGATTAAAATCTGTATCTTTATCGCCCTAAAATCTCTTCCACCGTGACGTCAATAAATCGATCAATTGAATACTAAGAAGCAAATGTTAGTTTTATTTGTGATTTCCTTGGTGGCATTTCTATAGAGATGAATGTATCACGGTTGTCTCTACCTTCTTGCCCTTTGTGCTGTTGTCTGTGCCCAATAATGTTTGTGCCATGTTTTGCCCTGTTATTATGTTGTGCTGCCGCCATGTTGTGTTGCTACCGTGTTGTTGTCATGCGTTGCTACCATGCTGTGTTGTCATGTGTTACTGCCATGCTATGTTGTTGTCTTCGATCTCAGTTGTTGTAGTGTCACGGTGTCTCTCTTGTTGTGACGTGTGTTTTGTCCTTTATTTTAATTTTATTTTTAATCCCAGCCCAAGTCCTTTTGCCTTTTGGCAGGCCGTCATTGTAAATAAGAATTTTGTTCTTAACTGACTTGCCTCGTTAAATAAAGTTTTTTTTTTTATACGGTGGCTAACTGCTGTCAGTACAGATACTCACTTCCCTTGGAAAATATGATGTTGAAATACTCCCCAATCAGACAAGTATTTACACATGAGTTCCAGATTTGATTGGCTTCTGTAGAGAAGAGTGTGTTTGGATTAGACCTCAATGCATGCCATACCACTCACTGTATCTATGTAGTATATACCTCTAACAGACCCTCAGTCTGAATGGGGATGGTTCTTTCATGCTTGGCTGTTTCGGAGGAGGAAATAGAACGTGCACTGGATTGGTTCCGGTTGTTTGCCTTGCGCAGAGGTATTCTCTCTTGCCTGCTCATCGTAACAGAACTTGTGACCTTTACAAAACGAATGATAGTCTGCTTATTTGTATGCAAAGTGTTTGTCCGTGTATTTATTGTGCACCCTTAATGGCAGTGATCTTTGAACTTAATATACAGTATATGGGGTAGCCACTGTAATATCAGATAGTGTAGCTAGTTGCAAAACTTATAACTGGCTGCCACTATTACTATAGTCATGCATAGTGTATATTGAAGACGGAAGTTTACATACACCTTAGCCAAATACATTTAAACATTTAAACGTTTTTCACAATTCCTGACATTTAATCCCAGTAAAAATTCCCCGTTTTAGGTCAGTTAGGATCACCACCTTATTTGAAGAATGTGAAATGTCAGAATAATAATAGAGAGAATGATTTATTTCAGCTATTATTTCTTTCATCACATTCCCAGTGGGTCAGAAGTTTACATATACTCAATTAGTATTTGGTAGCATTGCCTTTAAATTGTTTAACTTTGGTCAGACGTTTCAGCGAAGCCGTCCACAAGCTTCCCACAATAAGTTTGGTGAATTTTGGTCCATTCCACCTGACAGAGCTGGTGTAACTGAATCAGGTTTGTAGGCCTCCTTGCTCGCACACGCATTTTCAGTTCTGCCCACACATTTTCTATAGGATTGAGGCCAGGGCTTTGTGATGGCCACTCCAATACCTTGACTTTGTTGTCCTTAAGCCATTTTGCCACAATTTTGGAAGTATGCTTGGGGTCATTGTGTCACGGCCCCTCCTCTGCAGTGCAGGGGAGGGCCGTTAGTGATTGGATTCACCTGGGATCAGGGTATTTAAACTGCTTCACTAATCACTCTTGTCTCTCTCTCTCTCTCTGCTCCTCCAGGTATGATCCTGTTTTGTTTGTTCCTTTGTAGTTTTGCATAGTTTTCACTCAGTCATTCACACACACAGATTCACGCATCCCTGCACTTTACATACACCCTACATTATGATACTTTCACACCTCATTCCTTTTTCTTTGTTTAAAGTTAATAGTTTGGTTTATAATAAATAACCTTTTTGATTGGCCTATACCTGTTGTTCGTGTCCCCTCATTTTTGCCACAGGCTATGAGCCGGCCTGTGACAATTGTCCATTTGGAAGACGCATTTGTGACCAAGCTTTGACTTCCTGACTGATGTCTTGAGATGTTGCTTCAATATATCCACATAATTTTCCTGCCTCATGATGCCATCTTTTTTGTGAAGTGCACCAGTCCTTCCTGCAGCAAAGCATCCCCACAACATGATGCTTCCACCCGTGTGCTTCATGGTTGGGATGGTGTTCTTCGGCTTGCAAGCCTCCCCCTTTTTCCTCCAAACATAAGGATGGTCATTATGGCCAAACAGTTCTATTTTTGTTTCATCAGACCAGAGGACATTTCTCCAAAAAGTATGATCTCTCTCCCGATGTGCAGTTGCAAAACATAGTCTGACTTTTTTATAGAGGTTTTGGAGCAGTGGCTTCTTCCTTGCTGAGCTGCCTTTCGGGTTATGTCGATACAGGACTCATTTTTACTGTGGATATAGCTACTTTTGTACCTTTTTCCTCCAGCATCTTCACAGGGTCCTTTGCTGTTGTTCTAGGATTGATAAGCACTTTTCGCACCAAAGTACATTCACCTCTAGGAGACAGAGCGCATCTCCTTCATGAGGGGTATGACGGCTGCGTGGTCCCATGGTGTTTATACGTACGTACTATTGTTTGTACAGATGAACGTGGTACCTTCAGACATTTGGAAATTGCTCCCAAGGATGAACCAGACTTGTGGAGGTCTACAATTTTTTTCTGAGGACTTGGCTGATTTTTAAAAATTTCCCCATGATGTCAAGCAAAGAGGCACTGAGTTTGAAGGTAGGCCTTGAAATACATCCACAGGTACACCTCCAATTGACTCAAATTATGTCAATTAGCCTATCAGAAGCTTCTAAAGTCATGACATCATTTTCTGGAATTTTCCAAGCTGTTTAAAGGCACAGTCAACTTAGTGTATATAAACTTCTGACCCACTGGAATTGTGACACAGTGAATTGTAAGTTCAATAATCTGTCTGTAAACAATTGTTGGATGCAAAAACTATCGTTTGTTAACAAGAAATTTGTGGAATGGTTTAAAAACGAGTTTTAATGACTCCAACCTAAGTGTATGTAAACTTCTGACTTCAACTGTGCGTGTATATTACATGCATGCAATATACACTGAGTGCACAAAACATTATGAACACGTCCTAATATTTTGTTGCACCTCCTTTTGCCCTCAAAACAGCCTCAATTTGTTGGGGCATGGACTCCACAAGGTGTCGAAAACATTCCATAGGGAAGTTGGCCCATGTTGACTCCAATGCTTCCCACAGTTGTGTCAAATTGGCTAGATGTCCTTTGGGTGGTGGACCATTCTTGATACACACAGGAAACTGTTAAGCGTGAAATACCCAGCAGCTTTGCAGTTCTTCACACACTCAAACCGGCACCCTACTACCATACCCAATTCAAAGACACATAAATATCTAGTCTTGCCCATTCACCCTCTGAATTGCACACATACACAATCCATGTCTCAATTGTCTCAAGTCTTAAAAATCCTTCTTTAACCTGTCTCCTCCGCTTCATCTACACCGATTGAAGTGGATTTAACAAGTGACATCAATAAGGGATCATAGCTTTCACCTGGATTCACCTGGTCAGTCTATGTCTTTGAAAGACAGCTTTTCCTAGTGTTTTGTACACTCGGTGTACAAACACATGTGATAGGTGAGTGTAATGTTTTCATGTGGATTCAGCAGCAGACTTGATTGTAGCCTCTCCACACAACAGTAAAGTAATACATTTTGGTCTATGGGGGTCTGGCTTTGTGATGCCCTCAGTATAATTAAGTGGTATATTAGAAAGAGGGCTGGAATAAAACATGAGTATGTAAATGCAGCCTGGAGCTGATGTTGTAGTGATTATTACAATGCAGATAAAGCATTTCTCATAACTGCCTGTGTCTACTGAAGCCTCCAAAAACATCTGGACCTTTTAATTGAAAAATGCCATGGTTTTCTGCCGTGCTGGTACTTCTACTAATTGAAGTCAACAATTAAGACCAAAATGTAATTGAGAAAATTGCATTACTTCATTATGTGGTGTGTCAGTCACATGAGACAATTGGTTTATCATTGTTTATGGGTCACTGGAAAAGGGGCAACAATTTTGTTCCCAGTCACTAAAGAATAAAACAGTACTTATAGATAATGCTCAAAACTCAAAAAAATGTTGTAACGCAAGGAAGGTAGTCGAACTTACAGTATGTAGTTTGGTACAGCAATTTCAATACGGATTACATTCTGTATAGGATTTGTATTTCGCTTTGAGGTATGCAAATGACTACAAATCATTTTCCTCTACATTGAGGTCAATGTTCTACACCTACAGTTTGTATGATCTGGGGGCGGCAGGTGGCCTAGTGGTTAGAGCATTGGGCCAGGTTGCTGGATCGAATCCCCGAGCTGACAAGGTAAAAATCTGTCGTTCTGCCCCTGAACAAGGCAGTCAATCCACTGTTTCCCAGTAGGCCGTCATTGTAAATAAGCATTTGTTCTTAACTGACTTGCCTAGTTAAATAAAGGTGAAATTGTACAATTGAAATAAAAAAATGATGTGACTGTACAGTAGCAGCATTATTGTCTTACACTTCCTGGTCGTAAAACAAGCAATTAGGTGCTAGCTACTAATGTGTTGAATGGTTTCTCCATAGATTTACCTCCCCACTTCATATTTAATTAAACCTGATCTCTGAGAAGATATAAATCCACATGTCCTTTGGCTGAGTGTGGGGAGCAGCACACCCCAATCATGTCAAATAAGACCTGCAGTCTGTGCAGCTGATCTGGTCTAGGCAGGCAGGCATCATCACTCCTTTGTCATTGTGATTCCACGTGAACATTCCTTCATACTCTCAGTCTGGAGGCTCCAGATTTGTGGTCCAGGGGCAGGGGCTGTTCATCTGCCAATATGGCACCACTTTGAGTGATGGGCATGTGGCGATGTCACTAATGATCAGGCCATAATGATTCTCTGACAGGAGAGGAGAGCAATAGATTGTCACGCGGGGAAGCTAAAGAGGTGTCCTAATGATCTATTCACAGACACAGCCAGAGGCCCTCCTATTTCACCCTCGCTCCACCCAACGCTACTAATCGGGCTCCTCTGCAGTGGAGGGGGGCACCATGTTGTCTTAATGCTGGTTCACTACATAAACATCTGGCTCCTATCTATCTATATTTTATGCCATTACCTTTTGAGCCTAGAGTGTATTAGCCTCAGGAAGTTGATTTCCACAAGCATGAGCCTTCAACTTAGGAAGAATCAAGTAGAAATCATTGGGTTGTATGGCAGTGTTTTACCAGCATGTGTCCTATATAGAATCATCCCAAGTGGTAACATTTCTGTAGCACTCAGCAAAATGAAGAATACCTTACCATGACCTCTATTTTTATCAGATGCTCTGTTACCTCCTGTCTCCCTTTTCTTTTTTGAGTTCTTAACACCTCTGTAAAAATATACACACAAGGCCTCAAATCAGACTGTATTTGTATACATACAGTGTGCATTTCTACACCCTAATATCTTGATTAGCATGCAATGGGGGGGAGGGGGGGGGGGGGGTAGAGCAAAACAGAGAACACCATTGTGTTCGTGAGAGTCTCCCCTTTCTATAGAATGGTAGGTGAAAACATTTGCATGCTATAGAAGTCTTCGTGAGAAGACCGATTTTCAGGATGTCTCTTGGTCTGACAAACAGCGCTGTAGCTCTGCCGCTTTCCACCACAGTAGCGGAGGGGCGACGTTGGCAGATGTGGTGGATTGAGATGCAAAAATGATGAGATGCTCATGCAAAAAAAACATATCTCTAGCTTAAACTGACAGATTTTTATGGGAATTTCTTAGATTCGGTGCATCAATAGACTCTTGTGGTTTTAAAACTCCAACCATTTTATACAGTTAGAATATCCTTGGTCTGATCAAATATTGAAGGAGAATGAAAAAGGAAAAAAATTGTTTTAATGCTGTTCATAGCTAAAATAAAATCTAAAACAGATTCTCCTATAGCGTTGAGCTTTCCATGGATTTGACATGGCTTGATAGATAAGTGTTCTACCCAATTTTGATTCACGGCAACACTTCCGACCAGCATTGTTAGAGAACACTTTCACCCCATCAGTGTATTTAATTATGCCTGAACTAGATTCAACACCCCTCCTCTCAATATTATTTTATCTTATTTAAGGAAAAGAAAAAAAAAGAAAGAAAATAAAAAAAGCTGGAAGTACTTTTGTATTTTCAGATAGTGTTAATGAGTGTCTGCTAAGCTTTCCCAGTTATCCATCATCCGGTAATGGAGGAGAGCATCCCTTTTCCAATCCGCTTCATTAAAAATGTTCTATTAAATCTAAATATGACACCATGTACCGCTGAAATTAATAGAGAGTTTCAGCATGTTTAATTCATCCTTATGGTGTTGAAATGTTCCTGGAATGTGTTAGCCACATTGATTTTATTGTACGAATACGATTTAAGGAGAAAGTGCATCTGAACAATAAAATGCTCATTTGGCACTGATGTTGTATCATTACTATAGAATTTGGCATTACCATTATAGAACACCTTGCGGAGTGAATTATTTATGAACTCAATGTGCTTTTGATGCCTGGACTTCATGGGTGAGTTAAAAACAAACTACAGTAAATTTGTCACTCCTTTTAATTTGTCACTCTTTTTTTGTGCCATTCAATCTCATTATATTAAACAGATTACCCTATGGCACCAAAAGGACAGGTGACATCTTCAAATAAAGTACACACTTTTGATTTCACTCTGAGAGCCTTATTGGTTGATTTATTTATTTTGTTTGTTATTTGGGCTGTGTGCAGCTGCTTCCTGCCAGGTCTGTCCTGACACAGGCGTGTGTCTGCCAGCCATCAATGCCACAACTCTGTGTGCTGCTCTTAATGAGCAACTCTCCTTCATTAGGGAAACAACATCTTACCTGTCAGAATTAGCACAGACAGCAACCGCTTACTCCGAGCTACACCTTGTCTGCTTCGATTAAATACAGTTCAAGTTTTGTCTGTCCATTTTCTTTCAATCTCCAGATGGGTCAGAACATTGTACAAATAAGAAAATCTCACTTAAAGCAATCACAGATCATGGACAACCTGGGGTTATAGGTTATCAGCACTGAATAACTAATCATTTGTGGCCACTAGGCTACCTGGGGCGGCAGGTGGCCTAGTGGTCAGAGCGTTGGGCCAGTAATCGAAAGGTTGCTGGATTGAATCCCAGAGCTGACAAGGTAAAGATCTGTTGTTCTGCCCTTGAAAAAGGCCGTCAAACCACTGTTCCCTAGTAGGCCGTCATTGTAAATAAGAATTTGTTCTTAACTGACTTGCCTAGTTAAATAAAGGTTAAATTAAAACATGTAAAACATTAAATTAGTATTACTTAAAGATCACAATAAATGGGACCTTTATGTCAATGAGCAAGGTCAGACACAAGTTGCTAACATTGGACAACTATTGCAGCTCATGCAAAAAAAACATATCTCTAGCTTAAACTGACGGATTTTGATGGGAATTCGGTGCATCAATAGACTCTTGTGTTTTTTAAACTCCAACCATTTTATACAAAAATACAGATTAGCCACAAATGAAAATATTTTTCTCTAAATACGACTGGCCTTGTTTGTTGGGCTTTGGGTCATGTTTTCTTAAAGGGGGGGTTAATCAACTCTCTGACAGCACCAACCTGATAATTACCACAGAAGTCATGTTTTTTATTTTTTTTATCTCTAAGATAATATTTGGAGCATTATTCAATTTTTTTTTGCAGAAGAAACAATTGATCTGACAACACCTCGTGGCAATTATGTGAAGTAGGAGGTTTTGCAATTCAGCTTCAAAAAATGTAAATAATATTATTTTTGACATGATATGATGACCTTTAAACCAAGTCTTGCCAAGTTGATCACTTGTGGCGGCAAATGCATCTTTGTGTTTAGAGTTTGATTCTTTAATTATGAGTCTGATACTACAAAGTCAGACTTATGTAAGTGCCAAGCGTGTAGGGTTAACCCTTTAGACCCCTGTAGCGTATAGGGTTAACCCTTTAGACCCCTATAGCGTATAGGGTTAACCCTTTAGACCCCTATAGCGTATAGGGTTAACCCTTTAGACCCCTATAGCGTATAGGGTTAACCCTTTAGACCCCTATAGCGTATAGAGCTAACTCTTTAGACCCCTATAGCGTATAGGTCTAACTCTTTAGACCCCAAAAGCGTATAGGGCTAACTCTTTAGACCCCTATAGCATATAGGGTTAACCCTTTAGACCCCTATAGCGTATAGGGTTAACCCTTTAGACCCCTATAGCGTATAGGGTTAACCCTTTAGACCCCTATTGCGTATAGGGTTAACCCTTTAGACCCCTATAGCGTATAGAGCTAACTCTTTAGACCCCTATAGCGTATAGGGCTAACTCTTTAGACCCCTATAGCATATAGGGTTAACCCTTTAGACCCCTATAGTGTATAGGGTTAACTCTTTAGACCCCTATAGCGTATAGGGTTAACCCTTTAGACCCCTATGCATACCTTTCATTCTGTTATAAAGCTTGCACTAAAACACTGGTCAAATTACTTCAGTGAAAACATGAATGTCACCTCCATAGTTGTGTTAACACCTGGCATAAACATGCTAATGAATGCATTGCAATCACATTACATTTCTTACACAGTAGTGGATGGAATAATATCACACTCACATATAGTAGAAACAACAACAATGAAATTCGTAACAAATCATATGAAATGGGTGATGGACATAATACATTTTTTGTGCTGTTTGGACAATTTCTGGGATATTTAATTTTAGCTCATGAAACACGGGACCAACACTTTATATGTTGTGTTTATATTTTTGTTCAGTATAGATTGTTGAACCAGTTACCTACATGTAGTTGGTTGGGATGGGGTGGGGGCTGATACAGAACATAAATACAGTCAAAATCACATGTTGAAATTAGGTTGAAATGGAACCGTTGAAACAACGACCTCAAAAATACGTCTTTTCAAATCTCAAATAGACCTGCAAATCTTTTTTTTTTCTCCATTTGTTCACTGGGCAGTGTGGTTAAGGTTAGGTTTAAAAACAGATTTTAAGAAGATAAATTATAGAATTATAGTGGTTAGTGGTTCGAGTTGCTGCCCAACTAGATGTGCAGGGGTTGCAATGCATCAACATCAGATTGCTATATCATATCATGATCTGGTTAGCTAATATGTTTAATATCTATCCAGTGACAACTCCAACTTGTCTTTCCGAGACATGGAGAAAGGCACACTAAGGGCTTGCATGTAAGGCGCCCGTGTAATTTACACTGAACAAAAATATAAACACAACATGCAGCAATTTCTAAGATTTTATTGAGTTACATTTCATATAAGGATATCAGTCAATTGAAATAAATTCATCAGGCCCTAACCTATGGATTTCACATGACTGGGAATACAGATATACATCAGTTGGTCACAATACCTTTAATAAAAGAGAAATGCTCACCAACAGGGATGTAAACAAATTTGTGCACATAATTGAGAGAAACAAGCTTTTTGCACATACAAAACATTTCTGGGATCTTATATTTCAGCTCATGAAACATGGGACCAACTCTTTCCATTTATATTTTTGTTCCGTGTATTTTATAATGCCTCATTTTGAATGATAATGACCCAACTGAAGCTGGGCACGTCGGCAGTGAACGCTCAGTCCACTTTGACACTCAACTCAATTAGATTGCAGTCACGCAAAATAATTCAAATGTCCTCACTCAGTTTTTTTTCCCGAACTCATATAAATTGAAAGAGGTGGCAAAGGGGTGAGGCTTTACCATACATGCTAAATTAGACCAATGTATTACTTATGGAAACACAACAACACTGTCAGCAAAGATGATTGGCGATATGGATTATCCTGCTAGCATACAATCAAAGCAAAAGCCACAACTGTCATTGGAGGTGTTGTTGCCGATGTTGAAAGAGGGGGAGATTAAAATGTATGTTTTACTTCAAGGTAAGTCCTTATATTCACACATTGGGTGGCTACGCAATCTAGACCATTTCAATCCAAAATGATTGACTGGAATTAATCAATCAACAGAATAGTGATGACATACTGTGTGAGTAACTTTTTAATTACAGATGCATAGGCCTACATGATGAAACCCTGCATAAAGCAAGCTCAGCCCAGTTAGTTATATTGTCCAATCACAGTTGTTGTCTGATTGTTTTATGTGCCTCCAAATTTCGAGTTAGTGTGTCAACATTTTTAATTGCGTTTCTCAATTAATTGCATATCTCTAATTGCATATTTCTAGATAGTATCTCGAAATGTATATTTATGTATCTCGAAATTTCGAGATAGGATCGACATTTTAAACAAAATGATGTCGGAAACGGGCTTCCATAAAAATCTCTTGATATTTTAACAAGGGGGTCTAATTTTTTATCAATACATTTTATTGGCTCGCTATTGCCTCACTTTCTCACTTAAAAAAAATGAAATCCCTTAAACATTTTAATACAATTTGTATGGCCTAAGTTGTAGAAAAAAAAACTAAATTTTCAAGCGTGCACAAAAGTGCATTTACAGTTGAAGTCGGAAGTTTAAATACATCGTATCGTAAATACAAAACTCTGTTTTTCACAATTCCTGACATTTACTCCAAGTAAAAATTCCCTGTCTAGGTCAGTAAGGATCACCACTTTATTTTAAGAATGTGAAATGTCAGAATAATAGTTTATTTCAGCTATTATTTCTTTCATCACATTCCCAGTGGGTCAGAAGTTTACATACACTCAATTAGTAGCTTTGCCTTGAAATTGTTAAACTTGGGTCAAACGTTTTGGGTTGCCTTCCACAAGCTTCCCACAATAAGTTGTGTGAATTTTGGCCCATTCCTCCTGACAGAGCTGGTGTAACTGAATCAGGTTTGTAGGCCTCCTTGCTTGCACACACCTTTTCAGTTCTGCCCACAAATGTTCTATGAGATTGAGGGCTGGGCTTTGTGATGGCCACTCCAATACCTTGACTTTGTTGTCCTTAAGCCATTTTGCCACAGCTTTGGAAGTATGCTTGGGGTCATTGTCCATTTGGAAGACCCATTTGTGACCAAGCTTTAACTTACTGACTGATGTCTTGAGATGTTGCTTCAATATATCCACATAATTTTCCATCCTCATGATGCTATCTATTTTGTGAAGTGCACCAGTCCCTCCTGTAGTTTTTTCCATCCTCATGAAGCTATCTATTTTGTGAAGTGCACCAGTCCCTGCTGTAGCAAAGCACCCCCACAACATGATGCTGCCACCCATGTGCTTCACAGTTGGGCTGGTGTTCTTCGGCTTGCAAGCCTCCCCCATTTTCCCTGCCAAACAGTTCTATTTTTGTTTCATCAGACCAGAGGACATTTCTCCAGAAAGTATGATCTTTGTCTCCATGTGCAGTTGCAAACCATAGTCTGGCTTTTTTTATGGCGGTTTTGGAGCAGTGGCTTCTTCCTTGCTGTGCTGCCTTTCAGGTTGTGTCAATATAGGACTCGTTTTACTGTGGATACTTTTGTACCTGTTTCCTCCAGCATCTTCACAAGGTCCTTTGCTGTTGTTCTGGGATTGATTAGCACTTTTCACACCAAAGTACATTCATCTCTAAGAGACAGAAAGCATCTCCTTCCTGAGCAGTATGATGGCTGCGTGGGTCCATGGTGTTTACACTTGCGTACTATTGTTTGAACAAATGAACGTGGTACCTTCAGGTGTTTGGAAATTGCTCCCAAGGATGAACCAGACTTGTGGAGGTCTATAATTTTTTTTCTGAGGTCTTGGCTGATTTTTTTTAATTTTCCCATGATGTCAAGCAAAGAGGCACTGAGTTTGAAGGTAGGCCTTGAAATACATCCACTGACTCAAATTATTTTAATTAGCCTATCAGAAGCTTCTAAAGCCATGACACCATTTTCTGGAATTTTCCAAGCTGTTTAAAGGCACAGTCAACTTAGTGTATGTAAACTTCCGACCAAATGGAATTGTGATACAGTGAATTATAAGTGAAATAATCTGTCTGTAAACAATTGTTGGAAAATTACTTGTGTCATGCACAAAGAACATGTCCTAACAAACTTGCCAAAACTTTAGTTTGTTAGTAAGACATTTGTGGAGTGTTTGAAAAACAAGTTTTAATGCCTCCAACCTAAGTGTATGTAATCTTCCCACTTCAACTGTTATTGTTGTTATCCAAGTTGCCAGTAAACCTGAGTGTTATACTATGACACTACCCAGATCTACTCAGGATTTTCTAAAGCTAGCCAGCTTCAGTTAGCATAACATTCCAGCTCAGGCTTCATCCATGTTGCAAAAGGTGAATATTGATCCTGCATCTTCTGCTAACTCAAGCAGGGTTGTAACTGTGCTTGCATGTTGCACATGGCTAGTCCAACGCCAAATTCTTAATTGAGATAACGCTAAAACCGTCATCCATGGGTGAGTAGGCACCACATAAAAATGTTGATGAAATCGACATTCTTGAAAAGTTATCCTGCAATTTCAGCAGGCTACGTTGGGAAATAGTCTGGAAGTGCTCCATCTTTCTTTTATTATGTGTGTCGTTAATTACGTCTCTGGTGTGCTTTGTTGTGCTTATCAATGTATGAGCACCTTTTCCTCCCACGAACATATTTGTATCGAGTCATACAGAAGCTTACTGCGTGTAAAGTTTCAAATGCAATCTGTCTTTACTAAATGTGTAGTGTGATATGTATTTGAAAATTACATTTAAAAAATATATATTTAATCATTCATCTTCCTCAAATATGGTCAAGAGAAAGAAGGGGATGATGACGCACTTTGCGAGAGGGAGGGAATCTGATTTGATTGGTCCTCAACTCGCAGTTCAAACAGGATAAAGTGGAATTCTGAAGGATTTGTTGCCATAGAAATGAACCTGGCTAAAAGGGAAGCACCTTTCCTGTCAAAGGTTTTCCCGGATTGAACTCAATAGTTGACCAAAGTTAGCTCACTAAGTCCTCTATCTTGTGTCGTAGTACACCACTCTGGCTTGCTATTGATGGTATTACCAATGTAAATACTAAATATAACTGACGGGATTAATTAATATGAAGTAGCAGAGACGTATAAAATATTGCTAGCTCCTAAGCACACATCCAGCCAAGATAGAATCTGCAACGATGTCTGTTGGTTGCAACCCGCTCCCAGTCCCGTCCTCTCTGTCTGCTTCGCTCTGCTCGCTGCGCCCGCCCACTTTCTGTCATTTTTGTATGAAGTGGAAGGAGGAGGGTTCTACCATGCATCCAAGCACCCTGATTGGTTAGGAATAGGGCAGAGGTGTGGAAGGTGATTTACAGGTGGTGTAGGTGAGAACCAATTTCTGTTGAGATGGCTCAGGCTGGCTCAGGCTTCAGAAGTTGTGGAGAAAATTGCACTTATATTATGTGTTTTTGACAAGCCAACGAGGACAACACAAGTTAGCATCAGTGATGTATTTAAAACTAAAGTTTGAAATTGTTGTTAAGTCTCGGATAGCGAAGTAGCGAAGAATTTATTAAATAATTGTCAGTGACTGACATAACATAAAAACTGCTGATGCACAAACACATTTCAAAATTGCATGTTATGTGTTATACTAATTCTAACACTCAACAGTAAGTTGAGATCCCGACTGAGTTCCTAAAATAAAAGGGGGGCTGCCAGTTGCCCATCCATGGTCTAGATGGTAGACTCCTGTAGGTAGATCTACATTTAGCCAGATGTGTGCAGTTGCTTTGTCAAATGGTTGCCCCCCCAACCCTTCTTAGACACTATGGAAAGGAGTGGGAGGCCATGGCAAATGGTGAAGTCAGAGAGTGCCCTCTTATCATCAATCATGCATGGCAGCACAGAATAAGCTACTTCTACAGATAACGCTACTGGCACTACCCATCGCCATTCATCAACTCACAGACACCACAAAAAGCCAAGCAAAAACAGCTAACCGCACCTCCACCTCTGTGACCCTTACCATCACTACCACCACACTGAGGTCCTTTCTCTGCCAGCCTAGCATTCCATTCAATTTGTACCATATCAAGTCTTAGATTTATTTTAGAAACCCAGCTAGTTGTGTTCCGGTTCCGGTGGCATACATTGAAATACATGGCTTTTTCATGGCTTTCTTTAGCAAAATAACTTAATTTCAAATAATTGGCAACATACAGTATAACATCACATTAAGGTTCTGGGGCGTCCACTGTATTACAAGGAACAATAGCAGGTCTATTTTGCTCCAGCAGCTGGCATATTCAATTGGTTCGTAATTCACCTGTGGGAACATGGCGTGTCTCAACACCCGACAACAGAAAGAGTTGGCCACTACTATCCAAGCGATTGTACCTCTCCCTTCGACTTGAAATGAAAACCAATAACTGAATCTCTTGCACTGCTCACTTCTAAAGTGAATGCCTACTCAACTAAAGTGGAAAGTTTGGAGACAGCAGCTAATGTGACAGAGGGTCGACTCCATGACTTGGAAACAGCGTTAACTAAACTAGAAGAGGAAATCAATCTCCTGAAAAAGAAAACAGAATCACTCGAAAATCATTCCTGTAAATTGAATGTGTGGATCACAGGACTTGAAACTGGTGTGGAAGCGGGCAACCCAAATTCCTTCATGAGCGATCTTTTCTATGAACTCTTTAAGCAGAACAAGCTGGGTCCCATACCGGTGATAAACATTGCACACAGCACAGGTCCTCCTCGGAATGGATCTCAGTGTACAGTTTTGAAGTCAAACAGCAAATTGTTTGCCTCGTAGAGAAGATGTTCAACATCTACCCAGATCTGAGTGCCTATAATGAGATGAGATCCCAGCTACGCAAGCTAAACCTGTGATGCGGCTTCATGTACCTGGCAAAACTCATCTTGAGCTTCCAGAATACAACACACACCTTTTCCACTGCCAAGGAGGCACAAGACTTCTTGGAGAAGCACCTCAAGCCCAACAGACAAGGCAAGAGCCGACAGATCTAGGCTAACACCAACTTGACTAGCTCAATATTCAGGTATGCTATCCATACGCAATAACGCAGTCATGTCTGTGATGCTGCCCTCAGCACAAGTCAATGATGAGGACACCCCCTCAATTGGGTAAAAGGAACACTATTATTATTATTATTTCTGACCATTGGACTTTGTGAATATTATATTGCCTATGGTCCAGGACATTTAGACAACGACGCCAATGACAATGGACAATATATTGAAGTCTCATACAGACTGGGGTTGCTTCCTTGTGGGGCTACAGCACATTGCACCCGTATTGGCTAAACTGTTTAGGATAGATGGCCAGTCCCATGGGCTACCACACAATTCCTTTTAGTTTTTTCTTCCTGTTGATGGCTGGCTCCCTCCGCTGAATTTATATCCCAGTGAAGACTTGGACTATAGGTCATGATTGATTATAGTGAAGATCTAGATTATAGACTGCATTTCTTGCACACACCCTCTTATTTTTTTCAGTTTTTTTGTACATATTATTGAGCACATACATGCCTAATACAAATTGAGGGTACATTATGTTTAGGATAATTTATACCATTTTGCTAATGATAATGGACCAGGAGCTCTTGCTCCTAAAGACATCCTGTTTGACTGTTTAAGGCTTGCGTTTCTGTTATTATATTTAGCCTACTTTTTTCAAATTCATTTCCTACCCTTATTCATCAAGTCTGCAAACGTACAATTAAAGGTCAGAAACCCTGTAAAGATAGTGCCGGGGGGGGGGGGGGGGGGGGACCAGGGAGGGAGGGCTGGGGGCTAGGGAGGGGGCAGGGGTTAGAAAAGAGGGTTGGTAGCTAGGGAGGGGGGAGCTAGGGAAGGGGGGTGACGGAATGGGAAGGGGGAATGGGTCACGGGGGGGGGGTTCTGGCGGGGAATGACCAAAGGGTGGGTTTCCCTGTGGTCCTACTTTTTGTTTCACATCCATGGGCTTATTGACACAAACGATAACAATTACATAATGAATAATGCATCATTTTTTTAAACAATGGCAATGCTAGCTATTGTCTTCTGGAATTGAAGGCCTAACTGTCCTATTAAAAGTTCCAGCTGTCTTAATATCCCAGCAAGAAACCATATTGATATAGCAATGCTCCAAGAAACACACCTGCTCCAAAATAACTCACATAAAACAGAGAACCATTTGTACAAACTGGGTGCTGTTTCATAAACCCCAAACAAAACTAAAGGCGTAATCATAATGATACATAAGAAACTGTGAATTACCATGCTGGGTAAAGGCTAAGACGAAGAAGGCAGAATCTCTTCCCTTAACACTAGAACTGCTGGGCCTTAAGGGACGCCCCCCAAATGTCAGAACCCTGGCAAATTTGTCTGTTTCCAGGCGTCACCTTCTAGTTTCTTTGTCATGAAAATGGAGGTAACACATGATCTCTCTGAAGCAATCCAGTGACATGTGTCATGACGTTGGCCTGGGGGGAGGTTTAAGAAAGTCATTAATACCTCTTCCCCCCTTTTTCCTCTCTCTTCCCTACTGATGTGAAATTTGAAAACCTCTTGGTTAACAGAGATTCTGGGAACATCAGAAGGTGGGGGGAAATGAACTATATTCTGGTAATCCAACCAATTTAATATATGCGGTGGTACTTAATGAATATGATGTCAGTTCGGTTGTCATCGGAGACATTCTCATCAATGATAGGATGACATAAACTCTACAGTGGAAAGTCTGCACATTGTAGTTATTGGAGTCACATGGAATTGTTGTTCAATTTAAATGTTTGAATATAAAATTATTGGCGAAGAGATTAAATGTAATTTTAGCTTCCAAATGAGAGATTTGGGTTTTCATAAGGTTAGGGCTCTGCTCAATCAGTGGCCCGCCGCTTTTCGCTCCACTATATAAAGCCTTGACGAAAATGTAACCTCCTGTTCAGAGTACGTGAGGTCTGCAGCCTCTGCGTTAAAAGGACTAACATGTCAACTACAGAACTAAGCCAACCTCAGCGTGAGCTTTGGTTGCGAATGGTATGAACTCTTATTCACTACAGAAGTGATACCTCCTAGCCGTTGAGTTAGCAACAGCAGCTGCAAATGCGGGCTAGGAAAGACAGAGTATCCCGTCTACCACACAACGACTTTACTACAACGTATCCAATTGACCACCAGAGACATTCTTCAAAGGACAAAGGACTCGGTTTGGCAACATGGCCTTCCATCTACCACCAACCTACCGAAGGGCAGCTCAGAGTAAATATTTATTGCATTTTCCTTTTCCAAATGGGCAGTAATTTAGAATGCATAAGATACTGTATTTACGATAGCACAGCTTCTCCCTTTGTCCCTCAGTCTTCTCACTCTTTCACTCAAACCCAGCCCGTTTTCTTTTGCGTAACCATCTGTCATATCTGTTCCGCCCGCTAGGGACGTTTTCCTTTATGACGTAATTTGTAATCAAGGTATAATTCATTCTAGGTATATGTAATTCTGTGTGATTAGTTAGGTATTTAGTAAATAAATAATTAAACCCAATTTTGTATTGCTGATTCAACTTGTTAGCCAGGGTTCGTGAAGATAACCAAGAATGTACAACTTTCAGATGAGACTGAATTAAGGTGACGATTAATATTGACTGCTATTGATGTCAAATATTACTAGGTCTTTAAGAGTTTATTCGGAAGATAACAGCTCTATAAATATTATTTTGTGGTGCCCCGACTCTCTAGTTAATTACCTTTACATGATTAGCTCAATCAGGTAATATTAATTACAGAGAAAGGATTTTATAGAATAGTATGTCATATCACTTAATCCGGCATAGCCAAAGACACGACACATGGTTTCTCCAAAGAAAGGTATCCCATACATGTTGTGCTGATAATCGTCCCGTAGCATTGTCACCGGCTTGTTCTATCCAAATTGTGCTGTCTCTTCCTCACTCCTGTCTCACCATTTCATTTGGTGGGAGCCCGGTCAGCTTTTTTGTGCAATAGGCCTCAGAGGTGTAGGCTGAGGCTCGGAATCCGAAGAATAATCATCAATTCCTTCGCCACCACCATCATTTTGTAAATTACACACACTCTCACTGTGTACTCCAAGTAGGCCAGAGAAAACTGATAAGACTGCTTGGACTGTTGTTCTTCATTCACAATTGGTGATTACATAATTATGCATCATTCACTTCCCCTTGCTCATCAACTCACCCTTCTACTACTTCATTCATTTAATCTGTTGTTATATATGTGAAGGTAGTTTTGTTATAGTTTAGGTTCAGTTTTGAGGCAATTATCAGGTTGATTATCAACTGGGCACGGCTCTTTCAAATGTCAGGAGAAGGAGCGGTCAAGGTCAATGGGGGGAAACCAAAAAATGACATGCCCTGCTGAAACTGATTATAACTCCAGTTCTGTTTGTCATGTTAAGATTCTAACAATTACAGTGTGTAATATAGAATTTAGGAAACATCAAGGACAGGGGGAGGCATGATTTTTAAAAATGGTAGAGTAATACAAATCAAATAATCATGTCTGCTTTTGCAGTTCTAGTGTTAAATGTATCCATTATGGAACGAAAATTGCCTTTATTAACGTGGACACTCCAAATTTATATGATCTGAAATGTTTGTATTCTCTGAACAGCATATTGTTAGAATTAACTGAATTCCATCTGGTTATTGGGAAAGACAAATGCCATTTTGGACATGAGGTACAAATCTAATAAGACTAACTACAATCCACATGCAACCAAGCATATACTCTCCAACACATACTCTCTGACTAACTTAATTTATGCCTGGTGAGCACGTAAGCCTAAAGCAAAATAGTATACTTTTTACTCAAACAAGCATAAATCATTATCACTAATCAATTTCATACTATCATCTACACCTACATTTTCTTTCATTATGAAAATAGAAATTCTACATATGAGCTTATTACTGCCAACTCCTAAAAGAGGCACAATATGGTGTTTTAAAGTTTCATTACTAAAATCCTACATTCATAAAGATCTATATAAATTCAGTCGTGATCCCCGGATTATATGGGATTCCACCACATGTTTAATTAACAATAATGCAACTGCATTTGCATCTGCGTTGAATAAATCACAATTAATATCAGATTTGAAGGTAAGACCCAGGTGCAGACAGTGTCGAAGTAACAAAAGTTTATTAAATCGAACACGGGCAGGCAAAGGTACAGGACGGCAGGCAGGCACAGGGTCAGGTCAGGCAGAGGTCGGTAATCCAGAGTATTGGGGCAAAGGTACAGGACGGCAGGCAGGCACAGGGTCAGGTCAGGCAGAAAGGCAAACTAGAAAAACAGGAACTATAGACAAGACAGGAGCAAGCGGGAAAACGCTGGTAGGTTTGATAAACAAACAAACAGAGAAGACGAGAATAAATAAACAGGGGATAATGGGGAAGATGGGCAACACCTTTTTATTTATTTATTTTTATTTCACCTTTATTTAACCAGGTAGGCTAGTTGAGAACATGTTCTCATTTACAACTGCGACCTGGCCAAGATAAAGCATAGCAGTGTGAACAGACAACACAGAGTTACACATGGAGTAAACAATTCACAAGTCAATAACACAGTAGAAAAAAAGAGATAAAAAGAGAGTCTATATACATTGTGTGCAAAAGGCATGAGGAGGTAGGCGAATAATTACAATTTTGCAGATTAACACTGGAGTGATAAATGATCAGATGGTCATGTACAGGTAGAGATACTGGTGTGCAAAAGAGCAGAAAAGTAAATAAATAAAAACAGTATGGGGATGAGGTAGGTAAATTGGGTGGGCTATTTACCGATTGACTATGTACAGCTGCAGCGATCGGTTAGCTGCTCAGATAGCAGATGTTTGAAGTTGGTGAGGGAGATAAAAGTCTTCAACTTCAAGTCTCCAACTTCCTTCCTGGAAGGAGGTGGAGACAATCACAAAGACAGGTGAGACAGATCAGGGTGTGAAAATTCAAGAAGATATCAGATTTGGAAATGTTGTCAACTGTCTTAGGGCGTTCTCAACAAACATTTTCAGACCAGGTAGCTATTACTTTTTCCAAAGTCAAGACAGAACTTAATTTATTGATAAAACAGAGAGCAGAATTTGCCATCAATCGAGTAAGATTCAACCATTACTTCCATGGTAATCGTAATTCAAAAGGCACTCACACATCTGAGCAATCTTTTTGCATGTGCAACAGTTGAACACAAAAGCTCTGACGAAGGTTGTGAGGCCGATACGTAAGCTTATTAAAGATCAGTGATACTATCAAGAGCAGTGTGCGGTTTCCTTTTTCCTTCTTCCATGGTAATCGTCCCAGTCATTTATTGGCCAACAAGCTACACAGTAATAATCAATTAGCTGATATAGCAACTATTGAATCTGAAACAAGGGAATTACTATCAGACCCCAAATTAATCAATCAAATATTCTCCCTCTTCAATAAAAAACTGGACACCTCTGATTGTAAATCCACACCAAGACTAAGTCCTTCTAAAAGAACTAAGGACTCCTCTTCTCTCAACGAAGGAAGCCACTCAACCTCGGTGGTCGGACCAGCAGGCTGCTCGGTGAGCTTTGCATCGCTCAGTCTCGACATGGTGGTCCTCAGTTTTTTGCTCTTGGCAATGCACAGCCATTTTTGGATATCCATGCTGATCAAAGCTTAGCTAACTAGCTACTATTATTCAGCATACCAAAACTTAACGAAGTAAGTAGCTACTAGCTAGCCTATTATTAGCTGTCTAGAAAAGTTAACTACTTTTTTCTCTCTTTGACCCCACCCTGGGATCCAATGAGCTTCCTAAACAAGGTAATGAAGGTGGTACCTTGTGACATTGCATGGCAAGGTGCCCAATCAGAAAGCATTTTTTGTTAACCGCTAAAAATAACATTACTAATAAGATCCCCCTCCCTCCCCCTCCTCAGATCATGAGTGCACACCCGGCACATGGCCTCTGCCCCAGTCTACATTACTGGCAGGCCCAGTGGTGCTACATTGTGAAAACTGGGCAATGTAATTCTTATACCATTTGTTATGTTTATGGGGAAACAAAACTGGGAGGGGGGAGGGCACAAATTCAATCTGGGGGGTCCACGTCCAGCTTTGCCACCCCGTAGAGCCAGCCCTGTCACTATCGCCACCTATCTTTGATAAACACAGGTATGAAACTGTTTTCTAAAATCTTGTCGTCCCACCTCGAGACTTACAAATTTGTCCATGTGGGTTTGTTAAAAAGCATTTATACTCAGACAACGTCAGTCGACTATTACATATCTTAGGTGCTTCATCAGAAACAACATCTTCTTGGGTTGTATTATCTCTCGATGCAGAAAAAACTTTTGACAGACTAGAATGATCATATCCTTGGTCAGTCTTGGAAAATAGGGGAATTGGTCCAATTTCATTCATATGATTAAAATACTATATCCCAATACCTCAGCCATAGTTATTACATGTAATATCTGCTCTGCTCCACTCAGAATCGCTAGAAGCAGCAGACAAGGTGATCCAATTTTGCCTTTGCTATTCTTATTATCCAAGGAACCCCTGGCCCAAGTAATTCGTCAGTCGAAGGAAATAACACCAATTTCCCTCAAATCTACAGATCACTTCATCTCTTTATACACAGACAATATTTTATATATCTAGACAATGTATCTCAATTGCTCTCAAATGCATTGAAGATCATAGATAAATTCAGCATAATCTCAAGCTATAAAATTAAACTAACCAAATCAGCCCTACTGCCTCTCAAGACCCCAATGAAGGACTCCATCTTGACTTATGGAATCCCAATTGTTTCCCATTTTATATATTTGAGAGTAGATATATTTCCTTCCTTAGATAAAACCATTGCCAGAAACTTTAACAGAACGCTCAAATAAATGTAGTATGACCTCACTAGATGGAATAATATACCAGTTGTTTTGAACGGCTGTCATGCCCTGACCTTAGAGATCCTTTTTATGTCTCTATTTTGGTTTGGTCAGGGCGTGAGTTGGGGTGGGCATTCTATGTTTTGTGTTCTATGTTTTCTATTTCTGTGTGTTTGGCCGGGTGTGGTTCTCAATCAGAAGCAGCTGTCTATCGTTGTCTCTGATTGAGAACCATAATTAGGTAGCCTTTTCCCACCTGTGTTTTGTGGGTAGTTGTTTTCTGTTTTTGTGTCTGCACCAGACAGAACTGTTTCGGTTTCGTTCGTTCTCTTTGTTGTTTTTGTTAATCAGTGTTCAGTTCAAATAAATCATGAACACGTACCACGCTGCACCTTGGTCCTCTCATTCAAACAGCCGTTACAACGGCAGAATATCTATTGTCGAAATGAAAATATTGCCACGTGCTAAATTTCTGTAGTTCAGTGCTTCACATGGCTCCCCCTCCTGGCTATTGGGATGAAATATATTGTGTGGTTTCAAAATGTATATGGCAAAGTAAATGATCCCTAAAATTAACACATTTAGAAAGAGCGAAAGACGTAAGCGGACTATCTGTACCAAACTTGAAATTGTATTTCATGTCACTAACATTTCGCCCCATCCTAAAATGGTTTAGACATGATTCTTCTGCCCCCTGGTTGAGAGAAAAAAGGTGTCTCCTATTGCCCTGGAAGAAGTGATCTTCACTGATATATCCATTAGTTAATGTAAACTACTCATTGGTCCTATTATTGCTCATGAAATGTATATTTGGTGTAAAATTGAAAAACAATGTACCTGGAAATCAAAATGGCATGCCCAATTGCCCAAATTTGGAATGTGTACCCTTACCGATATCTGGATTGAAAACATTCCAATATTTGGAAGATACACAAACATTACCATTTACAATTTAGGTCAGCTATGTTGGCCTGTGGAGTCCCTTGGAAAACACAACTACCAAACCATGAATGATGGGATTTATAAATCAATTATATGGGCTCACAAAAGTACTGATCTCTATAAAATATAAACAACTTTTGGAAAGTTCATATTCTGAGCCATTAAAAAAGTATGGCCCACAGATCTAATTGAATCTGAACAACCCTTTAACTGGAACAAAATATGAAAAAATATGACCTTGGCATCCAAACCATCAATTTATGCATTTTAAGTGTGTTCACAGACTGTTTTTAACACCAAGAAGACGTTTTATGATTAAATTGGCCCCAACTCCCAACTGTTCACTGTGTCCCCTAATCAGGTAAGCACAATTGATGAAGTATGATGTGCCCTGCAGTTCACTGATTCTGGGGCAAAGTTACAAAATTAATTTAGAGGTACTTGAATGCTTTGCATCTATTATGTTACTTAACAATTAATCTTGAATCTCTCAATCAATCAGATAATATTACTGCTAGCAGGCAGCACGGCTGCACATTTTTGGGGGGGCTCTAAGATGGCAACCATCTCACAAGCTAGATTTCCATCCAATTGGTGACATATTCTAAAATATTCTAAAATCCACATAAAAACAACAAAGGTTGTGTGCGATGACGTAGTGCACATAAAATACATTTTGCAGTTAAATTCCCATGTACAGAATAAAAAATACAAGTTAAATGGGTTTCCATCGCATTTTCAACTCTAATGATGGTTGAAATAAATGTTACGTTATATTGCGGGTGTGCCCACTCGGGTATTGGCATGTGCGATCTAGCCAACAGCTCACAAGTACAGTGCGGGAATAGTCTACATTATGCGATTATTATTGACAAAAGAGCGAGATCATTTTTATTTGTCAAACGGCAGCTGAGCATTGATGATCATGTCACCAGAATAAGACCCTCTATATTTATTGGAAAGGAGCATCAAGTACATCACCTTGCACTTTCACCACCCTGTGAAGTTCATCATAATTTATTTTATCTGTAGCCTAATACACTGCCTGCTTTCCAGACAATTCGCAGTGGGAGGACCACACAACAAGTCATCTCGTGACTCCAAGTTTACTTCGATATGATGGTTATTATATCAATATTTGAGCATAAAATGGATAGGTTTGAGGGAGACTGATGGGCAACCTTGGTTTCTGGGTTGGATGGGAAGGGGTGGGAGGCCTGAGGGGGGACATGGTTTCCAGGTGGGGAGGGAGGATGCGGGCAAGTGGATGGGGTTATCTTTGTATGCATTTCTTTGATAATTTATTTGTACCTATAACTCCCCCTCAAAAAAATATATATACAGAAATAATTAAAGTTGGTCACGATTTTTAAAATTAAAAAAACAGCTAGGTCAACAATAAAACAGAATCACAAGTCTGATGGATAGATGTTGAGGCAGGACCAACCAGAAGTTTATAGCAGTGTGATGGCGTGTTGGATACCTGAGGCTCCTGTAGAGAGAGGCAGGGGGATGCATGGGTCTCACTACAAATGCGCTCTACTTTAGCCTGCACCTAAAACCGCTCTGTTTTAGCCTCCACCTAAAAGCGCTTTACTTTAGCCTGCACCTAAAAGCAAGGCAGTTACCCCCCAACAACAACTGCACCCCGGGTGTCGATGACATGGCAGCCCCCCACACCTTTCGGATTCAGAGGGATTGGGTTAAATGCGGAAGTCACATTTTGGTTAAATGATTTCAGTTGTGCGATTGACTAGGTATCCCTTTCCCTTTCCCTAAAATGACTGCTGTTTTTCATTTCCTCCAAAGAGATCTGACGGCCATGGCAGTAATGGCGCTGATGAATGCCAGAATAAACAGACGGTGGGAGACAAGACAAAGAAGAAGATAAATGTGTCCGAGGGTAGAGTTCTTGGCAGTTCAGAATTCAGACAAAATCTGAAGTTTCATTTGGTCATCTATTCACTGGAAAAGGGTCTCCCAGACTTTATTCAGAATATGTGCATATACTGTAGGTATGACAGCATAAGGTTCTCCTTTAACCGATATAGCTATAAACATTTACATTCTCTCTCTCTCTCTCTCTCTCTCTCTCTCTCTCACGATATAGTGTAGCAGATCAGCCGTTCTGATGACACACAGGACCTGTCTGTGATCAGAGTGCTGGGAAGCCCTGTACCCAGACACAGCTAGTCGATAGGCCCTACACTCCATCATAGCTCCACACTCTCCCTGGCACCAGTGCTTGGTGAGCTCTCTCTGGGGAGGAGTTGTATGGGGTGCAATGGCACCTTACTTTGCCAACATTACTGCACGGCTGGCTGATCCAGGCCGGTCTTTGGCAGGTGAGGGATGCCCACGGGTAGGGCATGACAGAAATGGAAGCCTGTGTCTCCCAGGCAGGAGCAGATGTATGGTGCCAGGGCTGGACATAGGTGCTGCTGGTTTGTTCTGAGACTTTGCCATGGTAGTACAGTGTATGGAAAGGGCCTTCTGTGCTCTTTTTCCCTCATTCTGTTCCATCATGGATTTTTTTTAGCTGTGAGGAGCCAACAGCTTTCAGTGCTTATCCGCACAGTGTCTTAAAATCCTGCAGTAAATCAGTGCCAGGGAAAGTGCAACGGAAAAAAATCTTGTTAGATTTATCGGCTTAGAGCCTTGTAAACAAATACTGAATGCGTACCGAGTTCTAAGCATTTAAAAGTGTTTTGGAGCAGTTTGTCATTCTTTTTGCTGAGCTTTTTGTCTCTGGTCATTTTAGAGAGTGAGCAATAAAAGCATCTAAATGTAATAAACTAAACAGCCTTTTCCTCATTTAATAAGGACTGCTGTATCTTAAAAAAATGCAGGGTTAATTAGAAGTATTCATGCACAATGCTCTTGCCTAGACATGAAGCTTGTTTTTTATAGAAAGGAAGAGCTTACCTGTGGTTTAAAGACAGAAACACCTTATACTCTCCATATACTGGACCTTACCAAAGACCTCCACTTTAATCTGCTCTTGAAATGTGCAATTTAGATGGATTTACAATGACAAATGCTCTGGGTTTCCTTAAAGCCAGCCCTTATGAGAATGTACAGTTGGCATTAATATTAATGGTCATTATCACCTGTATGGTCTCCTAAATAAGTGCAGTTGTGTCAGGTCTGGTATAGATCACTTGGATAGGGCACACTTCGAAAAAACATTCTTTGAAGAGCTTTGTGAATTAATTGGGGGAATTGCAAATCAGGTAAATCGGCCAAATAACTCATTGTCACATTCAATCAATAAACTTTGTAAATCAACTCATTTAATTTATAAATTATCTTATATAGATCAAGTGGCCAATTAAACAATTAGCAGACATTGAGCAATTCATTAATTTAACCATTAATCACACCATTACAGTTCAGATTTTAAGACAGCAATTTTGGGAACAGGCAGGCAGCCGGGCGTTTGAGGCAGTACGTCATGGATGGAGAGTGCAGCTTGTGACACAGCTAGATTTACTGTGCTAAAAAGCAATGCAATTAGGAGAGAGGTTGGGAGGCAAAACTGGGGTTCAGCGCATGGCCTCTGGTTTCAGAGGAGAGAGAGCTGAGGAGGGGTTCAGCGCATGGCCTCTGGTTTCAGAGGAGAGAGAGCTGAGGAGGGGTTCAGCGTATGGCCTCTGGTTTCAGAGGAGAGGGCGCTGAGGAGGGGTTCTGCGCATGGCCTCTGGTTTCAGAGGAGAGAGAGCTGAGGAGGGGTTCAGCGCATGGCCTCTGGTTTCAGAGGAGAGAGAGCTGAGGAGGGGTTCTGCGCATGGCCTCTGGTTTCAGAGGAGAGAGAGCTGAGGAGGGGTTCTGCGCATGGCCTCTGGTTTCAGAGGAAAGAGAGCTGAGGAGGGGTTCTGCGCATGGCCTCTGGTTTCAGAGGAGAGAGAGCTGAGGAGGGGTTCTGCGCATGGCCTCTGGTTTCAGAGGAGAGAGAGCTGAGGAGGGGTTCTGCGCATGGCCTCTGGTTTCAGAGGAGAGGGATCTAAGGAGAAATTTGACAAAAATACTCACACTCTCAGTCTCCCTCTTTCTTTCTACTCTAACATCAATTTCAATCAATATCTGATTAAGATCATATAATAATAGATCTTATATAATAGATCACTAAAGGTCATAAAAACAAGTTTTGTAACGACTAAAAAACAATGTCATGTATTTAAAATGAAAGGTTTATAGGTACAGTATAACGGCATACAATACATAATCAGTTTGCTTTATGTCATCTATTGGTGATGGATCCAGGTAGTGCTCTGCCCTGGCGCTGTCCAGGCCTTGAGGTGCTGATTACCTGATCCGTCTTAGCTCAGTCAGCGGGAGGTGACAGCAGCCCTCTCCCTGATACCCACTGACCACTGGGCTTGGCATGCTCTCTACCCACCTGCCCTCTCCCCTCCTCCTACCTACCTACCTACCGACTCCCTACTCCCTCGTTCACACGCTTCTCTTTGCCTTTGCAGAAGGAATGGGGACTACTTCCCTGGTGCTGGAGAAGCGGAAGTCAAGGCGAACTAAACTCTTTCTGACTATGGACTCCTGTGTATCAATTCAGCTTTGGCTCTGGCGGAACCCCCTTCTTTCATTCTGGCAATAAATGTAAGTTGCCCAGCCGGGTATTTTATTATGTTATACTGAACAACTATTTACTGTTTGCTAGCTACATGAACATATTTGTATGTGCACCAGCATGTTTCAGGTTGAAAGTTAATTGTGTAAAGTCATGTTAACAGTTTTGCTTGCTTTAAATATGTGCTTACACATTTTGCCCTATAATTTATTCTGACATCGTATCATGTCATCAATTCAATTCAATTCAATTCGATTTTTCAATTCAATTCATGTAATCTCTTGTTGTGTTTACGACTACATTCGAGACATTATTTGAGTGTAGGTGGGAGGAGTTTCCCCCCCCGATTATTATCTATGTTATGTCAGAGAGCTTCCATTGTCACAGATGGATCCACTCCGTTCAATTTCTACAGGCTCCTTCAGGTCAGCTCAGCGCGTCACCATGTTTCATGGAGACCTCCGTGAATGACCATATGTCCCAGTCTTCCCCTTGTCCTTCTATCTTATGCCTACCCATTTCAGAAAGATTATGGCGTGGTTCATAACTGTCCCCATTACATGAAACATTTTATTTCACAAGTGTTGTTTTAGCTGGCATTTATTTACATTTTATACAGATGTGTGAAATAGTAATGGTAATCACCTAATTATTACTCGTTCATGTTTTCTGGTTTCCTCTTAACAAGCTCCATTATTTTGTACCAGGTTGTTGATTATGTTAAATTCTTCAGTTTCAGTTCCAGGAAGTATCCACTGTCATCACATACTTTATAGAGCTGGACAATATAGACACAAATCCATATCACGATAAAACTACTGGATTATCACGATAACGATAAATAGAACTATAAGTTCATCAAATGAATGTGCACCACAATTATTACCCTTAAAACTGCTACCACTTTGAATGCTGTAGATATCAATTGTTCTGTTTACAAGCACCTATATTAGCAAACTTATTTGATTTCAAACTTCACATTTTTCTAGTAGGGCTCTATAGCTCATTTATTGTATTTAGTGATTTCAGCAAAATGTCAGGCATAAGTGGTCAGTTCCGTTGTTGTCCACAGGACTGCAAAACAAATGATAGGAAAATTAAATGAATAGTCTTTTTCAGTATTTTCAAGTTCTACATTCTGATTTGGCATCCTTTTTGGCAAGGTTCTGGGTGTCTTCAGGGTTTCTTATACCTAATGCTTCCTCTGAGAAACCCTGATTAAATTTCAAACTTCCTCTCCATGACAAAAGCCATAGCATCAGGGATAATAGATATGTGTAGATGAACAGTGTCAGGTAAAGGGCTGTGAAAGACATTTAATGTGTTTTATATCAGTGTGTCTGAATTGTCCAGGAACACTTGAATCACTCAGTGTCAACCAAATACGCTGTAATGAGACTTGCCTCTTATCATCTGAAGACCCATATGTCTTTCTGCTGTCACTCAGGCTAACACAAAGGAAAGGCTTTCAAGTCTTTTAAGGCACTCTCGCTATATGACATTAATGCACTATACATCAAGAATTGGCCATACAGGATTATTTCATTCCATGTCTGATAGAATGATGGCTGGGGGTCACAGTTCTGTCTTTGGAGCTAATTTCAAACATCTGTAGTTCCACAAAACAAAATTATTAAAATATACACAGAATACTGAGACTGAAATATTGTGGCTTGCGGTGTAATTGTTTCCGACCACTTTTGGTTTCACCAGGAAAGACATCATTCAGAGCTTGGTATTTGTTTTCCTGTACCTGCTGTTGTTTTCGTTGTTATTCTTTGTTGTTATAGTGCATCAGCTGTGGTTTTAATGCAACGCACAATTATCTTGCTGTGAAATACCCTAAAGTAAACGTTTTGTATTCTCGTTGTGAGCATTATCTGCCAGTCTTGCCTTCTGTGATACAACCTGACTGGTATGAGCTGCCATATTTATTAATACCCTCCCAATCCCTCTGTCTCATGCTTTAGCTATTCTCTTCCAGCTAGTCGAGGCAGCCTGGCCTGACAGTAAAAAGTCTGGTTTGGGACTGTTTTCAGCAGGACGTGTGTGAGGGGAGTGTCTGTTTGGGGAACTTTGCATTGCTACCGTCGTTGCCAATACAAACTGTTACCTGTCTAGGATGGTAAGCAGTGCCCAGTGGTATCAAATGAAAACGGGTTCACGTGGTTGTTTTTTGGGGGGGTTGAAGGGTTTGGGTTCGGGATGGGGTGGGGTGGGCACAGCATGCTAGCCTCCTTTCGGTTGTCACAACTGGTAAATAATTGACTTTGAGCTTGAAGAGACCTTTAATTATCCCCACCTGTGTCTAGTTGCAATGGGAGGGTCGAGATGAAGCCATTAGCTGTCTCTACACTGGCACCACCAAGACTTTGTGTACATCTGTGTCTTATTTTCTTTCCTGGCACAATCAGTCCAGCAAGCTAACTAGGCATGACCGGATTTGGCAAGTTCCAAGGACTCTGGCAAAGTTATATGAGGAAGAAACTGAGAAATGAAGAGAGGGGGTGAGGTTACGCAGGGACGTGTTGAATTTTCTCCCCTGCCTGTTACTTTAGTTGAGCGTGTTGCTTGGAGTTGCTGTTGTGTTGCTGAAAATAATTGGATAGACTGTTGGAAGAGAGAAATGGGGAAGAAATAGAGAGGAATCTGAGGGAGGGTGCTCAACAAGATGAGATCTATTTCAGAGGAAATCAAAATAAAAGCCCAAACTTACGAGACTTTATTATGAATGACACTAATGTAGGAGACACAGCTAGTGCACTAGCAACAGATAGTGTACTAACAGACTCACCGTGTCTTGGGGCAACTACTATACAGCTGACCAATTTTCTCATCTGTCAGAATACAACTTAACATACAGTATATGTGTAAAATGTTAAGAAACCAATTACACAGTTATGCACTCGGTGATAATATAATTCCAATATTATATTACTTAAATAAAAGGCTAGGTCTGTAAGGTAAATAATTGTAGCAATCATTGTTTTCCAAATACAAATGGAGTCAATTACTATTCTTTCCAGCTCACACATGAGTCAATGATTCTTGCATGCCCAACATTCAACAGAGTATTACCAGACAACTGGTTAGTCCTATTGACCATCAATTTCAAATATACCGTAGTTCATAATAGGAACAAACTCATTTCATATATTCAATATTGTCCGTTTTGATTAGCAGAGTCTAACCTGGGTCAGTCCCAGTAAGTGCGCATGTTGTCATAGCCATTTACAGCAATGACCTGATATAAGCCCCAGACTTGTGTGTTCATGTAAATGGCCACATCTGTGTAAAACCACCTGCTCCCAACCTTAACCCTCAAGCAACTTCAACCATTCTCTCTATACTGTACATGCCACATGCTTAGCACATTACAAGAGTTGTAAAGTCAATATTCTGTATATATGATAAGCTCACACAATTTTTGTATTGAATTGTCCAGAAATAGAATTGACAGTAGAAGAAGAGAATATAGGAAACACTGCCATCCAGCCACTACACACCAGAAAGCTCCAACCACTATCTATGGTTGTGATAATCCCAACACTATTGGAGCATATTTGCATTCATTTATATGCATTTACTTTTTTTTCTGTCCGATGCTACCTTTATTTATTTATATGCTTACCTTGAGTGTTTGTTTTCGTTTTAGTCCCTTGAACCTTGCCACCCTGTGTGTGACACGCGGGCTGTGAGGGAAGATGGAGAGGCGGACTGGTTCAGAATGATCACTATCATTAACATTCATGGGGGGGTTCACTTATCATCCCTGACTGGAGGGACATGGCAGCCATTATGAGACGTCCGCAGGTGGAGCGCCATGATACATATTGCATTGTGCCACAATGGATTTATGTATTCTGTAACAAAAGAAAAGTCTAATGAAAAAATACAGAAGGCAATCCTTTATTCCTCGCTCCACTTCAAGTGAGGCCATGATGTCCTGCGATGAGGAGGAGCATGGGGAATTCCACGGCTGGGCGCTGTCTTGTCACTCGGGCTCTGTGTGAGGGACCACAACACACCACACTACACCTGGACTTTTACCACTACTCTGTGTGAGGGACCACATCACACTACACTACACCTGGACTTTTACCACTACTCTGTGTGAGGGACCACAACACACTACACCTGGACTTTTACCACTACTCTGTGTGAGGGACAACATCACACTACACCTGGACTTTTACCACTACTCTGTGTGAGGGACCACAACACACTACACCTGGACTTTTACCACTACTCTGTGTGAGGGACAACATCACACTACACCTGGACTTTTACCACTACTCTGTGTGAGGGACCACATCACACTACACCTGGACTTTTACCACTACTCTGTGTGAGGGACCACATCACACTACACCTGGACTTTTACCACTACTCTGTGTGAGGGACCACATCACACTACACCTGGACTTTTACCACTACTCTGTGTGAGGGACCACAACACACTACACCTGGACTTTTACCACTACTCTGTGTGAGGGACAGCATCACACTACACCTGGACTTTTACCACTACTCTGTGTGAGGGACAACATCACACTACACCTGGACTTTTACCACTACTCTGTGTGAGGGACCACATCACACTACACCTGGACTTTTACCACTACTCTGTGTGAGGGACCACATCACACTACACCTGGACTTTTACCACTACTCTGTGTGAGGGACCACATCACACTACACCTGGACTTTTACCACTACTCTGTGTGAGGGACCACATCACACTACACCTGGACTTTTACCACTACTCTGTGTGAGGGACCACATCACACTACACCTGGACTTTTACCACTACTCTGTGTGAGGGACCACATCACACTACACCTGGACTTTTACTGGGGTTTGCCTATCTGCTTTCAGGGCTCCTTAGGACACTGGCAACAGAAGGGACACTACAGTCTCACACCAGGCACAGTCAGCTGTGCTGTAGTAGGCTCTCTGAAGGATTCTGAAACAAGTCCAGTAATTCTTCCTAATAGATCATACTGTTTTTGTAGGTCAAGTTGGTACAGTGCCTTCTGAAAGGATTCATACCCCTCCAACTTCATTGGAATCCACCTGTGGTAAATTCAATTGAATGGACATGATTTGAAAAGGCACACACCTGTCCATATAAGGTCCCACAGTTGACAGTGCACGTCAGAGCAAAAACTAAGCCATGAGGTTGAAGGAATTGTCCATAGACCTCCGAGACAGGATTGTGTCGAGGCACAGATCTGGGGAACGGTACCAAAACATTTTCTGCAGCATTGAAGGTCACCCAAGAACACAGTGGCCTCCATCATTCTTAAATGGAAGAAGTTTGGAACGACCAAGGCTCTTCTTAGAGCTGGCTGCCAGTCCAAACTGAGCAATCGGGGGAGAAGGGATTTGGTCAGGCAGGTGACCAAGAACCTGATGGTCACTCTGACCAAGAACCCAATGATCACTCTGACAGAGCTCTAGAGGTCCTCTGTGGAGATGGAAGAACCTTCCAGAAGGACAATCATCTCTGCAGCACTCCACCAATCAGGCCTTTATGGTAGAGTGGCCAGACGGAAGCCACTCTTCAGTAAAAGCCACATGAAAACCCACTTGGAGTTTGCCAAAAGGCACCTAAAGACTCTCAGACCATGATGAGAAACAATATTATCTGGTCTGATGAAGCCAAGATTGAACTCTTTGGCTTAAATGCTAAACGTCACGTCTGGAGGAAACCTGGCACCATCCCTACGATGAAGCATGGTGGTGGCAGCATCATGCTGTGTGCATGTCTTATTCAGAGGCAGGGACTGGGAGACTAGTCAGGATCGAGGCAAAGATGAATGGAGAAAAGTGCAGAGAGATCATTGATGAAAACCCGCTACAGAGCGCTCAGGGCCTCAGACTGGGACAAAGGTTCACCTTCCAGAAGGACAATGACCCAAAGCACACAGCCAAGACAATGCAGGAGTGGCTTCGGGACAAGTCTCTGAATGTCCTTGAGTGGCCCAGCCAGAGCCCGGACTTGAACCCGATCTAACATCTCTGGAGAGACCTGAAGATAGCTGTGCAACGACGCTCCCCATCCAACTTGACAGATCTTGAGTGGATCTGCAGAGAGGAATGAAATAAACTCTTCAAATATAGGTGTGCCATGCTTGGAATGTTATACCCAAGAAGACTTGAGGCTGTAATCGCTGTCAAAGGTGCTGAGTAAAGGGTCTGAATGTGTTATGTAAATGTGATATTTCATATTTTCATTTTTACTAGATAAAAAAAAATATTTAAACCTATTTTTGCTTTGTCATTATGGAGTATTGTGTGCAGATTGATGAGGGGGGGGAACTATTTAATCAATTTTCGAATAAGGTTGTAACGTAACAAAATGTGGAAAAAGTCAAGGGTTTGAATACTTTCCAAATGCACTGTAGTTTCATCACAAACTCACCTACAAGATAGAAAAATCTGACTTTTATTTGGATTTTAAAAATCTATTCAGACCGGACAAATTGGGTATGCCAAACATTTTATGTCAGAATTATCTGGTTGACAGTTACAGTGCCTTCAGAAAGAATTCACACCCCTAGTTGTGTTACAGCCTTAATTTGCATTAAATTTAGATTTTATTGCGAAATGGCTTACACACAATACCCTATAATGTCAAAGTGGAATTATGTTTTTAGACATTTTTACAAATTAATTAAAAATGAAAAGCTGAAATGTGTCAGAAATTGAGTCAGTAAGTATTCAACCTCTTTGTTATGACAAGCCTTTAAAAGGTCAGGAGTTGAAATGTGTTTAATACGTCACTTAATAAGTTGTGTGCAATAATAGTGTTTAACATAATTTTTGAATGACTCCTCATCTCTATACCCTACACATACAATTATCTGTAAGGTATCTTAGTAGAGCAGTGAATTTCAAACACAGATTCAACAACAAAGACCAGAAAGGTTGTCCAATGCCCCACAAAGAAAGGTACCTATGAGCATATCCCTTTGAGAATTATGAAGTTATTAATTACACTTTGGATGGTGTATCAAAATCTATGACAAAACCTGAAAATGGTTGTCTAGCAATGATCAACAACCAATGTGACAGAGCTTGAAGAATTTTGAAAAGAATAATGTTGCACAATCCAGGTGTGGAAGGCTCTTAGACACTCACCCGGAAAGACTTGCAGATGTAATCACTGCCTAAGGTGATTCTAACATGTATTGACTCAGGGTGTTGAATACTTATCTAATGAAGATCTATTAGTGTTTTATTTTTCACACTTTTTTAAACATGTTAGAATTTTTTTTTCTCCACCTTGACAGAGTATTTTGTGTAGATCATTGACAAATTAAATTAAATCCATTTAATCCCACTTTGTAACACATCAACATGTGGAAAAAGTCAAGGGGTGTGAATCATTTTTGAAGGCACTGTATCTCAGATGAGAAACCATGATTTTAATGGTTTTAATTTCAATGTTTACTTGAAAAGGAAGGGAACCTCCCTAAGCAGTAATAACCAAATTGGTAAGAAGACTCCACCTGGTGCTGCTTCTATATGTCATGCAGTTTAAATAGAATCTAGAATGGACTGGAGTGATGCCATCATTCATCTCTGCTCACAAACAGACTGGGTTCTTTCCTCATTTTCCTAATGATGCTCCTGTTTTAGGTATGTTTTTAGTTAAGGTTTGCAGGATCCCAGCTTAATGGATACTATTAATCAAATGCCTGTGTACCAAAATCCAGTTTACCCAGCAAACTTGGGTGACAATACAAATAGCCAAAATGAAAGCATTTTCAACAAGGGAATTGGCTTATTTTTCTATCCAATATTGTGAATGGAGAAAAAAAAGAAACCACAGTCCCATTGTTGTCCAGGAGGTTGACCTCCACTGCCTCTCCACCAGAGCCTTGACATGGTCTGCTATCAAAGACACTAACTACTGGAATTGTGTATGGATTGCAGCATCATTGACAAAGACAGTCAGTTGTTTTTCTAATTTACTTACAGGGCCATGTGAAGCGCTTTTTAATTCTGGATGTTAATTGACTTGAGGAAGCTTTTCTGTGCCAGAGAGCATTGGCAGTCAGCAATGGGAGTTTTTCTAAAGTGTTGTCTTTGGGGGAAATATCCCAGACCGTAGCCCTCGGTTATGCCATGCCTCTATGCGGTAGATTACTCCCTGGCCCTGGCCCAAAAAAGCCTGCTTTTTAACCACTGCTCCTCCCACTTGCCTTAGGACTCTCGTGGGCTGGCAGGTTGCACAACACATTACCATCCTGCAGCTCTTAAAACACATATTAGCCCTGGAAAACAGCTGGCATCTTGGCTAGTGACGCTCTCTTGAATAGGAAAGGACCAAATGAGGGAATGTGGGGGGGAATGAATCAAATAGAATCCAGATGAAATCATGCGAGTGGATCAATCCAACAATCTGTGTACCAGCGATTTCCATTCTCTTCGGACCCATCCACTGTATATTGTTTGGAACCCAGTAGCCTGGAAGACTGTTTGATCATCATACTGGTCAGACATGATTGTGCCTTCTTTTTTTTTATGAACAAGAAAGCATACCGTAGAACACGGAGGACAGTGTGTAAGAAAGTCTACCTCTATGTGATGTGTCACTCTAACTGTATGTGTGCCCCTGAAGCCAAGCCAAGCTTAGTGATTTCCACTGGAGTTATGTGTAGCTCAAAATCACTGAGAGCCAACAGGCCTGTCTGATGCCTTTGGTTTTCAATCTCATGCTTCACATCCACTGCACCTCCATCATGGTCTCTTATTTACAGGCTGGACCCTGAGTCAATCCCTTGGGGAGCAGGCGGCTACCTGCCTGCCCACTGTCCCATCCCATAGCTCTGGGGAATAGGACTCATCTCCCATGTAGTGCTCTGTATTCAATGCAGTGCACTTCTGGGCTGCTGTTTGATGGCTACTCTATACCCAGGCAGTTCTTAGTGTGGCCACTCCTCATGGTGCTGAACAGCACCATTTGTTTTTATCAGGTTCTTTGATTATGGATGGGTGTGTATGAGCTATTTCTGTTTAAGAAATCACACTCAATCCTGTGCTATCACAACAGTGTGTGTTATTTATCTGTATAATATAAGAGAATTATTGGCATTGATTGATTTTCATTGCAAATTTCTGAGCCGATGTGCTTTTATTTAACAGAGCGTACACATCATTTGAGTGAAAGGGTCTAGCAGGTCTGCTCCATATTCTCCCTTTTTAAATGCATCATAAATAGTGCCCTATCTTTAAAAGTGCCCAAACTAAAATGTGCAGAGGAGACAGTAAATATGGGCCATTCGGTGGCTGCCTCTCTCGTCCATGACATCCAGATGAGCGCTATCAAAGCCTCTGGGATAACTAATTGTGTCTGGCTGGTACTGAATCAAACTGGACCATGGTCCCGTTTGAATCTTTAATGATTATGCTACCTATCCCCCTCCACAGACGCATGCACTCGCGTGCACACACACATGCACCCAGGCACACAAGACCTTCTCAAGACTAAAACAGACCCTTGCCACCTTGTATCCCCTACTCCTTAAAAGCTGTCAGGAATTTTATTTTTAATATTTAGTATGAAGGTGACTACTGTAGATTTGGATATTAGGCTCTAAAACAGGGGACATTGATTACAAGCATAATACTATATACTGTATACTGTATATACAGGATAGAATATATGTATTCTTTATTTCTGTATGATACACAATAGACGAAAAGGGGTTGTCCATCGAACATTGGTTAATGTTTATTCATCAACAATTATTTAAATGTAATCCAACTCAAGATCCTTATCGATCCTACTGTGGGTATTTCAAAGTTTGCTATAGCAGCCCGCTGTGACAGGATAAAGGTAAAAAAATAGTTTTTTTTTATTTTACCTTTATTTAACTAGGCAAGTCAGTTAAGAACAAATCCTTATTTTTCAATGATGGCCTGAACAGGGGCAGAACAACAGATGTCAGCTCGGGGGTTTGAACTTGCAACCTTCCAGTTACTAGTCCAATGCTCTAACCACTAGGCCACCCTGCCGCCCCAAATATACCACAATGCAATGGCCCGCGACCTCCTATTGGTTTGATAGGGGAGCGAGGGATGTACACTGGCCTCATGGAGGTGGCATCTGGTGCCCAATTTGTCACGCCTGAATTACCCAGGAGCTGATAAAGGCTGAAGTTTTAATAAAAGTTGGGTGTAGCAGCAGATAGCCGAGTGAAGGATACTGATGAAGTGTCTTGATGCCTATTTCCAACTACAGATAAGAACCTAAAGAGAGAGGGGTGGGTCGAAAGGGTCTGGAGCACAGTGATAACGCGCTGATTTGGAAGTGCAGTTGAATTGCAACACACATAACAGAAAAAAATATAAATAAGCAAATAAATAATGATGATGATCTAAACGAGGAGAAGCCGGGGTGGAGGCTGTGGAGTGCTGAAGCGTCTCTCCCTGTAAATTGGCCACCCGCCAGCAGCCATTGCTCACCCTCAGCTGCAGCGGCAAGCTCCAGATGTGCCAACGGCACGTTTTGGATTTTGCCAGCTGACTGCACCGTTTGATAGCCCGCTCTCTGGATGCCCATCACCGGCCGCAGAGATAGAATTAAATGATGATGATCTTCCCACAAGTTGGGTGAGGAAACAACGCATATAAATCTTGATTTCATCTCAGCGTGAGAAGTCTTTATCCATCATCACTCTTCATGAACAAGTCATTAGCCGCGATGAATGGCGCTCTGCGTTCCCGCTCGCCACTGCTGCTTTTGTTTGCAGCTTTCAGGGGCAACTTCCGGTGCCCTTTGAAAGGGTCAAACTCATCTCCCCAGATGTGGGGGTAACCTCTCCCCTCCCAGGTGGTAACACCCATGTAGTAAACTGGACAGGGAAAAATGTGTAAATAGGCTTACAAATATTTTAAATATATATTTTTGCTTGATTGTCTGTTTCTCCCTGAAGCACTCCACACCCCATCATCCAGAGTGCCATATTAGCAGACTCAGTGGCCGCCTATTATGGTAATTTCATGTGCACAATCCTCCACTTGATTCAAGCTTGCAGTGTAAATAGAAATGGGCTTTTTGTACTAATAACAAACTCCAGAGGAGCTGTGAAATCACATTGTTGTCTTCAGCGTATACCAGTGAGATCCCCTCAGTGTTGAAGACCACCAAAATAGAGGGGATTTTACAGTTAGAAGGGTTTCATATTTAAACATAGTTAAGAACTTCCTTTGTTTGATCGAGACATGATAGAGGGCTCCTGTTTCATTACATTAACAGCTTCTGGAGAGCCTTTTATTTTGAATCTCTGTGTAACTAAAAGCCTTCTTAAAGAATTTAACAGCAGGCACTGTATACCCCCAGGCTAGAAAAAGCTGAATCTTCCACCTAAATTAAATTTGAATGAAACAGTTGTAATGTCCTTTTCCACTCTCTGAAGTAAAAACAATGCTTCTTTTATATGAAAAGAGGCTGCATCAATCCAACTGTACTGTACGACTGTGTTAGTGAAAATAAATAAAAGTTGACACAGTATAATTGAAGGTAAATTGTTATAATGGAGTACTGCACTTGTTTGTTTTTGAACACAAAGGAGAGGACTGGCACATGACTCTCCCTGTTAGTGGCAGCTGCCATGTTCTCCAGTCAGCTGGGACACACTCTTCCACTGACTCGCAGCTATAAAGCTCCTCACATCCCCCTTGAGAGCCATCTCTTTTGGAATGTTTGATAATTCCCTTCACTCTAGAGACTGTATAATAGTACCAGTAGGAGCATTTCAGAAGTATGGACACCTTTGAATGGTTATACAGTACTTTTCTGTGCATTGAAGATCCAGATGCATCGATAGTGCATCAGGCATTACATTTGTAGTTTTAGATTGAATGGGTAGGTACACTTTCCATTTTTACCATGAACCATTTTGGTTTCTCATAAAAGCAATATGGAGGACAATTTGTTTCCATTCTAAATGTTAACAAATATAATTTAACTTCAACATCGCAAATACAATACATAGTACATTGCTTCCGTTACATTGACACACAATCATCATTGCTTCGATTACTTTGAGGTCGACCGATGATCAGTCTAATGCCACAGTTAAAATTGAAATGAACTGACGTTGTGGATACACACCATATGTATCAGTGTGTCCTGCCTGTGAACGCTCCCAGTATGCGTGCAGAAGAAGTGAAACCCACATTACTGCACGTGTCAGCGTCATAAACAACAGCACGGACTCCTCGGACGGAGGCAGAGCGGTAATGGAGGCACTGAATCAATGTTCAGCACAAGGTCTGCACTTCACACCAGGAGAACACTCACCTGAGCAACAGGAACACAACGATGAACAGGCATTAGAGGGAAGAGATTATCAGAAGAGGAGACTGAGATTTTGTCAATATTTTCCAATCCAAACTTGTGTTGGTGCTAGAAAATATTGACATAGATCTTTACAGTGTTGTGGAACTATTGGTTTGAGGAGGATATCTCCATGATTCCACTAGATGTGTTATTGTCTAGGTTTAGGCTGCTAACTGTTCCATACTGGCTGTAGAATGATGGTGATGAAGATTAGGATGCCATGTGTTTAGTGTTATCACCAGGCAGACTTGTCTTCAGTATTGTATATATAAGAACACAACAAGTCTGTATTTTGAGAGCATGCAGGCTTTCTTCCTTTTAAGATCCATCCATAATGAATGCTGTTGGTAACGCTCCATGTCAGTGGTGACTATGGCCAAGCGGGAGGGACTATGCAAAATAATCTGTAATTTATTTACCAATCATCAGCATAAGAGCCCCTCAATCCAACTTGGCCATGTGATGGTAAATTGAAGAGGACAGAATTCTTCTTCTTGGGGTTCTAGTCTATAAAGCAATTCCAACACCGGTCTCTTATGACCATTAATGTGATATTGCCGCAGGCAGAATTTTCAATTACTTGAAAACACAGGCACTGCTGTTCCCCAGACTTTGCAGGCAGGGCTGCTAAATCCACAGAGAATACTCAGAGATGTTTCTCTCTGTTTTGAATGGTACAAATGGTTATTTTTATCCGTAAAGATACAGATCTATATTGTTGGTGCGGCATTTAAGTGTCATATCTCCATGCTTACAGTTACATTGTGGTGGCAGGTAGTCTAGTGGTTAGAGTGTTGCACTAGTAACCTAAAGGTTGAAAGATCAAATCCCCAAGCTGACATGGTAAAAATCTGTCATTCTACCCCTGAACAAGGCCGTTCACCCGCTGTTCTTAGGCTGTCATTGAAAGTAAGAATTTGCTCTTAACTGACTTGCCTAGTTAAATAAAGGTAAGATTAAAAAAACTGTACAATTCAGTTGTAGGTATTGCTTTACTCTCTGTGACTATATTAAGTTTCCCACGTCATCTCTTATATTCCCTTATGACCATATAAGCACCCTTCCTTTTCTCTGTGTTTGGTGGTATAGCAATACTCAACAAATATATAAAACACAACAATTTCAACAATTTTACTGAGTTACAGTTCATATAAGGAAATCAGTCAATTGAAATAAATAAATTAGGCCCTAATCTATGGATTTCACATGACTGTGCAGGGGTGCAGCCATGGGTGGGCCTGGGAGGGCACAGGCCCACCCACCTGCATAGGCCCACCCCCTCTGATAATCCCACAGGTGAAGAAGACGGATGTAGAGGTGCTGGGTTTGCGTGATTACACTTGGTCTGCGGTTGGTAGGCCGGTTGGACGTACTGCCAAATTCTCGAAAACGTTGGAGGCGGCTTATGGTAGAGAAATTAACATGAAATTCTCTGGCAACAGCTCTGGTGGACAATGTGCAGTTTTGCCAATTGCATGCTCCCTCAAAACTTGAGACATCTATGGCGTTGTGTTGTGTGACAAAACTGCACATTTTAGAGTGGCCTTTTATTGTCCCTAGTACAAGGTGCACCTGTGTAATGATCATTTAGTTTAATCAGCTTCTTGATATGCCACACCTGTTAGGTGGATTGATTATCTTGACAATGGATAAAACGCTCGCTAACATGGTTGTAAACAAATTTGTGCACAAATTTGAGAGAAATAAGCTTTGTATGCACATGGAAAATGTCTGGGATCTTTTATTTCAGATAATGAAACATACACTGCTTTTATATTATTGTTCAGTTTAGATAAGATGTGAATATGTTCTCAGGGGGCATCCCTCAGCTGCTTTCATTACACCTGGGAATACTGTGAGAACAGGTCACCTTTTCACTTGGTGAGAGGTGATGAGGGACTACAGGACTTAATACTGGTCTGAGGATCTCAGTCTTTGAACTGACTCTTTTTTTGCTAGCAGACGTAAAACTCATTTCACACACAACAACATGAAGAGATCACTGACTAGTACTTAATTCCATGACTGTAGGACCCTGAATCCAAAGACCAGACAAGTGAAAATGTAGACTCATGCTTTTTGGAGGTTTACAGATTTTTGTAGGTCATCAGAAATGGCTGTGCCTGTCCATAAACATCTACGAATTGAAAGGTTTCCAATGGCTGTTAAGTTTATTTACTGCTTTCTAATCTCAATAAAACGGTCATTGGTGCAATGGTTGACCTCGCAATGTTTGTCCCCAACACATTAGATAAATTGGATCAGAAGAAACAGCATGCACAGTAAACTAGTGTAGAAAGAGGAACACACTTATTTGTAAATAGTAGCGTAGCTTGAATGTATAATGTACTACCAGGCTTCAGAGTTCCTCTGCTTCTCCACAGAGCTGTTATCTGTAAGTCTGAGGTCTGAGGTAAGGCAGGCACTGAGAGGTGTTATTGGAAAGAGAGAGAGAGGTGTTTAGGATACTGTGATGACTGTGGCCTCGTCAGTAACTCTGCAGATCAGATGACACTTCAATAGGAGAGCCAGAGTGTTGGGTGAAATTCGTAAATTGAGTTGACAACACCAGCCATAAAGGCGTTATGGTCTGTGGAAATTGGTCTTTAAATGGCTGCCGATTCAGTTGTTGAGCAATACGCTACTGAGAGACTTGCAAGAGCTTAGTAACTAAGGCTACGGGGGGAAATTAAATAAATACTAACAATGACAAAAGTAAGATGTGTTCTCAGTTTTAATAGTATCTCAAAGGTAGGTTTGATAAAGCCAACATTGTTTCTAAATTTACATAGTAAAAAGTTATGTTGTTTGTCATTTTTGTAAGTTGAATAAAAACGCAACTGCCAAAGGCATCTAGTTGTAAACACGGAGACTCAAACCCATAGACGGTAGAGGTCACAGGCCAGGTTGTGCTGTCTTTACAATCCCAAGAACATGGACAGTAGCTGTAATACAAGGAGAATATGTCCAAATGGAGTGCATGCACACACAGATTCCTTTCAACAACAAGCCTTAAATTACATGAGTTTGGGATGATGCAAGTCTTTTGAGAGAGCTGAATAATACGTTGGATTTAAATGAAAACGGCTGTGCTAGAACATTAAGGGTTGCACCACGCTGTCAAGATTTCCGTTTTTCCTGTTTTTTTTTCTCCTTGGTTGTGTGAAGTTTGAGTTCTAAATGGTTTGGGGAATCGTCTGCAAATCCCCCTTGAGCGGATTAAGGCGGGGGTTGGAAAACTAACTGAGGCAATTTCAAGTGCTGGCAAAATTGTTTATATATCCCTGCGTCAAATATTATTTCAAGCCCATTTAGTTGTTTTTATGATTACCCTTATTTATGCTCTTGCTGTCCCTCCGTCCTCAGTCCAGCAGCACATGTTTTTAATCATACAATTTAAGTCAGTATACATAATTGGTCATTTAACGTCAACTGTATGATTATACAGTATGTGCCTTGACTTGATGGCAGAATCCACCTGGAGAGTTAGATGTAAAAGTGCATGTGTGTGTTTAGGTTTGCATTGCTCCATATGGCTCCGAGGCAGCTGGGAAGCATTTCACACCTATTGAGAGTTGCGATGATGAAAAGGGATGTTTTCGGGTTTCTGAAGAATCCGTTTATGTTTTCAAACCCGTCTCCTTAACACACATTTCAGAGAAGGGCTGTCGGCTTATGGCATATTAGCTGGATGGGCCCATATCCCATGGGACCAGGGAGGTTAGCTGCTGGGGCTCCCTTGAAGGTAATGGAGGACACACTATGTGAAATGCTTTGCACTGTCATTCCAAATCAACACATAAAAGATCACTTCTTGGCTGAATATAACGCTTTCACTTCGGGAACACTTCTAATTATTAGGAGAGCTTTACTAGTTGTAGTGGTACATCTGTCGTTTATTGCATTAAAATGTCATTCTCACAATACATTGCAGGTTCCAGTTGTGACAATAACAACAGTATTTGTGCAACCAAATGAACAATTTTAATAGCCTAAAATAAACAATAGTGTATTCAGTTATTGAACTGAGATGGACGTACATTATGACAGAAATGGTGTGTTCATTAGCTATTTTAAAGTTACTTGAAATTATGTGCATAGTTAGGTTAGTGCACAGTTTTAATTAACTTTACTTCTCCTCAGTGAAGTTGATTGCAATCCATATGGTAACTTTAGTATGGTCTGTAATATTAGCGTAATATACTCAGTCCCTGAGGCATAACAACTTGTGGTTATAAGTGCTCCCATCATCTCGAGTGTCACTCATGGTATAGCAGCATCTTCCCTCAGCAGGGATGCATTTTGAATAGTCTGTACCTACATATCTCACAAAGGGCCTTACACAGCCCCCTTGCAGTTCTCATGATTTTGACAGTTTTACTCTGAGATAACAGGTTTCTCCTAATTCTGCTTCCTGATTCCTTGCTGTTCAATAGTGATGTAGGAAACAATGCACCACACCACACCTTGGGCAGATGTTCAAACAGGCTTGATTCCTTTCCCCTCTCCGCTCTGATCAGCTCCTCTATGGAGAAGAGTGGGAGCGGAGCCACAGCAGGGAGTAATGGAGAGAGACAGGGGATGGCGCTGACGGGTCCCTGGCAGATGTTAACAGATGTTGACATTTGCTTAGTCCCTCCAAGCTCCAGCCAAATGTCTACTGGATCTTAAACTTGGGCTTTTGGGTGGACTGGTCATCAGTTGTCTCCTTTTCTATTTCCCCTAATTCCAATCTGTACTAATGGTATTCAAGAGAAATCACAATATAATATAACAAAAAAAAAGGAAAAGATAATTGAATCAGACAGTGTCCTTTAAATACAAAGGGCATGTTTGGTGGAAACAGCAACTGATAATTTGACATGGAATGCAATTTAACACTGAATTTCCTTTTATCCCTGCTTTTAAATTGAGGCTATTTAGCAGACAGGTATCCTCGACCTCCTTAATCCCATTCCCCCTACCTGTGTCACTTAGATGCATTGCAAAATTGGATTAAACTCCAACTATTTTACAGCATGCATCCAAATGTCAGTGGGGCTTTGAGATCTCTTGCAGAGCTGTCACTCTGGGTTTAGGACCCTGTCCAGACTAAAGACAAGCGCCTGACACTCCAGACTCCAGCACTGGACTAGAGTCTAGAGACCATCAGCAGACTGGAGCCTCCACTGCACTCAACAGCATTTCACTTTCTGTGCACCTGAGACTATCTAGAAAACACATACGAATGAATTCGAAATGTATGGTGCATGTGTTTCTCCAAGTATTTTATGAAACGTTTGTATTGCATTTTAAGTCTTACGTGTTTACTAGAACATTTGAAGCAGTAGGCCATGCCATTATCTTTCACGTTGGAGTTTGACGATGCTGACGGAGTAGAGTAAAATAACTTCTTCCACACTACTTGCCCTCAAGGACCCAGAAAACGAGAAATCAATACTGCATGCAGTTCAAGCAGGGAAACGATGTTATTGAATATACTGCTACACAATAGCTTCCATTATTGACATCCATGAGTTATGAAATAAAACCTAATGCAATGAAGATGAGGAAAACAATATTTGAGCGTTTTATTAGATCAGTTGGGAGCCTGACCTGTACATTCTGTGAGATCAAAGAATGCGGAGGCATCAAAAATGTTAACATCCAATGCATAAAATGTAATCAAACTACAAGCTACTCTATGGAACTGTACTATTGGGAGTGCAGGCTCACTGAACTTGTTTGATCTCGGGTGACCCATTCACATTCTCTTTTTTTCATTTTCTTTCTTATCCATTACATGGGAGCTGAATGATGGTGATTTGGTTGAGGCCCAGTGAGTGCCTGTGGAAAATTGGTTGGTTGATAAAAACCCTCCTATCAAGGGCTACTTTCTCATTTACATTTAGATGAGTATTGATTATTTATTTACTCAGTGGAGTGGGATTCTTTTCCAATCCTATCTCTCGTCTGTGCTTGTCACCTGGGAAAAAGGAGATAGAGTCCTTGACACCACACTAAGATAACGGCATTTTGCAGAACAGATCAAACTTAAAATGGTGCTCTCTCCTCTTATTCTCCCCTTTTCTCTGTCCCAATTTTGACTGGAAGAGAAAGTTAAAACTGATGGCCCCCATCGTATTTTTTAAATTTTAAAATGTAACCTTTATTCTAACTAGGCAAGTCAGTTAAGAACAAATTCTTAAACAACAGCTGGTGCACGAAATCTAAGGAAGTCTAGATTTTGCTCGCCTGAAGTAGAGTATATTGTGATAAATTGCAGGCCACACTACTTGCCTAGAGAGTTTTCAGCTATACTTTTCGTGGCTGTTTATTTACCACCACAGACAGGTGCTGGCACTAAGACCGCACTCAGTCAGCTGTATATGGAAACAAGCAAACAGGAAACCACTCACCCAGAGGCGGCTCTCCTAGTGGCCGAAGACTTTAATGCAGGGAAACTTAAATCAGTTCTACCAAATTTCCATCAAAAAAGTGCAACCAGAGGGAAAAAAATTCTAGATCACCTGTACTCCACACATAGAGACGTGTACAAAGCTCTCCCTCACCCTCCATTTGGTGAATCCGACCACAACTCTATCTTCCTGATTCCTGCTTACAAGCAAAAATTAAAGCAGGAAGCACCAGTGTCTATAAAAAAAGTGATCAGATGAAGCAGATGCTGAACTACAGGACTGTTTTGCTATCACAGACTGGAACATGTTCCGGGGTTCTTCCAATGGCATTGAGGAGTACACCACATCAGTCACTGGCTTCATCAATAAGTGCATTGAGGACATCCCCCCCACAGTGTATGTACATACCCCAACCAAAAGCCATAGATTACAGGCAACATTCGCACTGAGCTAAAGGATAGAGCTGGCGCTTTCAAGGTGCGGGACTCTAACCCGGAAGCTTACAAGAAATCCTGCTATGCCCTGCGACGAACCATCAAACAGGCAAAGATTCAATACAGGGCTAAGACTGAATCATACTACACCGGCTCCGGCGCTCGTCTTATGTGGCAGGGCTTGCAAACTATTACAGACTACAAAGGGAAGCACAGCCGCGAGCTGCCCAGTGACACGAGCCTACCAGACGAGCTAAATCACTTGCTCGCTTCGAGGCAAGCAACACTGAGGCATGCATGAGAGCATCAGCTGTTTCAGGCGTCTGTGTGATCACACTCTCCATAGCCGACGGGAGTAAGACCTTTAAATTGGTCAACATACACAAGGCTGCGGAGCCAGACGGATTACCAGGACATGTGCTCCGGGCATGTGCTGACCAACTGGCAGGTGTCTTCACTGACATTTTCAACATGTCCCTGATTGAGTCTGTAATACCAACATGTTTCAAGCAGACCACCATAGTCCCTGTGCCCAATAACACAAAGGCAACATGCTTAAATGACTACAGACCCTTAGCACTCACGTCTGTAGCCATGAAGTGCTTGGAAAGGTTAGTAAATGGCTCACATCAACACCATTATCCCAGAAACCCTAGACCCACTCCAATATGCATACCACCCAAACAGATCCACAGATGATGCAATCTCTATTGCACTCCACACTGCCCTTTCCCACCTGGACAAAAGGAACACTTACGTGAGAACGCTATTCATTGACTACAGCTCAGCGTTCAACACCATAGTACCCTCAAAGCTCATCACTAAGCTAAGGATCCTGGGACTAAACACCTCCCTCTGCAACTTGATCCCGGACTTCCTGACGGGCCGCTCCAAGGTGGTGAGGGTAGATAGCAACACATCTGTCACGCTGATCCTAAACACTGGAGCTCCCCAGGGGTGCGTACCCAGTCCCCTCCTGTACTCCCTGTTCACCCACGTCTGCATGGCCAGGCACGACTCCAACACCATCACTAAGGTTGAAGATGACACAACAGTGGTAGGCCTGATCACAGACAATGACGAGACAGCCTATAGGGAGGAAGTCAGAGACCTGGCCGGGTGGTGCCAGAATAACAACCTATCCCTCAACGTAACCAGGACTAAGAATATTATTGTGGACTACAGGAAAAGGAGGCCCGAGCACGCCCCCATTCTCATCGATGGGGCTGTAGTGGAGCAGGTTGAGAGCTTCAAGTTCCTTGGTGTCCACATCAACAACAAACTAGAATGGTCCAAACACACCAAGACAGTCGTGAAGAGGGCACGACAAAGCCTATTCCCCCTCAGGAAACTAAAAAGATTTGGCATGGGTCCTGAGATCCTCAAAAGGTTCTACAGCTGCAACATCGAGAGCATGGTTGCATTACTGCCTGGTACGGCAACTGCTCGGCCTCTGACCGCAAGGCACTACAGAGGGTAGTGCGTACGGCCCAGTACATCACTGGGGCTAAGCTGCCTGCCATCCAGGACTTCTACACCAGGCGGTGTCAGAGGAAGGCCCTAAAAATTGTCAAAGACCCCAGCCACCCCAGTCATAGACTGTTCTCTCTACTACCGCATGGCAAGCGGTACCGGAGTGCCAAGTCTAGAACAAGACTCCTATACAGGTAAGGTAATAAGGTAATAAGACTCCTGAACAGGTGATCAAATGGCTACCCAGACTATTTGCATTGTGTACCCCCCCAACCCCTCTTTTTACACTGCTGCTACTCTCTGTTTATCATATATGCATAGTCACTTTAACCATACATTCATGTACATAATACCTCAATTGGCCCAACCAACCAGTGCCCCCGCACAGTGGCTAACCGGGCTATCTGCATTGTGTCCCACCCACCCGCCAACCCCTCTTTTACGCTAATGCTACTCTCTGTTCATCATATATGCATAGTCACTTTAACCATATTTAACCATAACCATCACCTAATAAATGTTTTTGCACTATTGGTTAGAGCCAGTAAGTAAGCATTTCACTGTAACCTGTTGTATTCAGCGCACGTGACAAATAAACTTTGATTTGATTTGAAATCGAGAAATATATTTGGGGAACACTTCATCATGCACATGGATACCACAATAAGTAAAACAATCTCTGCAAATGAGTCCCTGGATGGTATTCAGAAAGAGACATATCTAAACATGCCTTTTTGCCTTGAAGGGTCCCTTGATGCGATAACCACACAAGAAGACTGTTGGGAATATTGAAGGAACAGAGAGGTGTGAATGTCTCTCAGGCTAAGTGCTGAACTCCAGTGGCGTTGGGGGGGGGGTAGCTGAGCTGGGGATTGGGCATTGCCAATGAGGCTGGCTGGGAGCCTTGTGGACGTGACTGGAGGTGTTTAAGGTGGGAGGTGCAGCATGTGGGAGCTCTGTAGGAATGGGGGACCCTTGACAGACCCTGCCTCTTCTCCTCAGCTCTTTGACGGGGAGTGAGGTGTCTCCTGAGGTGGCCTCTGTCAACTCTACTTCTCCTCAAAGCAGATGTATGCCTCCACTAGAGGGCTGTCTCTCCATTCTCACCCTTCACCCCAGGGCCTGGGCTGCCTGCATGGGACACTCCCATCCTCTCATGGACAATTTAATCTGTAGGCCTACACTGTCCTTCTGTTCAGAGAACATATAAGACATGTTGGTACCCCCCCATTAATTTACCATAATTGTTGGTGATTGTAGCAGAAGTACTTTGGTAGCTTATTTTATTTCAATATGATGTCATGGGTTTTAATAATCTTTTGTCTCTAGATAGTACAGATTGGTTCAACTGGAACGTCATGGATCAATGACTATACAACACTGCCTCACGGAAGGTGACTTACATTGCTGTTCAGAATGGGAACCCATTTTTCTTTGTTAGTCAGTCAGTCATTAGCCTAGTCACACATCTGGGTCCTTACAGCAATATAAGAATATGGACTTTTCCCTCCAAAACATAAATTAGCCCAACTGGAAAGAAACATCTTGTTTTCCTATTCCCCCTAATGAATTGGACCAATGTCTTTTGAAATGCAAACTCATCAAGGAGTCATGGTGGAAGCCACCTCCCCCTCAGAACCCCACAGGGCTCCTATTATTTCAGTGCTGTCAGTCCTTTGTAGCTAATGCAAAATAAAACATGAGATATTATTTCTCTCTGACAGAGTTTTGCACATATTTACATGCAATACATTTTTATTTTCACATATTCATATGGTCTTGTTTCATTCACGCCATGAACATCAAGGGGAAGACCACACTGGATTTATATTTAAAGAGCTGTATAGACTTTGGCACCAGAGCTAAAATTGACTTCCGCACGTAAAGGTCACTCCCTGTTCGCATTATAGTTGTGATGTTTACTTCTTGGCTAATATAAGTGTTGGGTTAACTTTCCTTTTTGTGTTTATGTTACAAAACGGGTCTCTAGGGTTATAGTGTGATGTTCAATACAATAAGTACCTTCATTCTACTGAATATCTGTTGTATTTCTTCCATGTTTAGCAAGGATTATAAGTATTGTATCACCATTGGCCTCGGGGTCACAGTCATTTCTTCCAGTGACCTTTCCTCCTCAGACTTGAGTGAGTGACTGGTGACATTTGGAACATGGGTTTGCCCTACACCCTGCATTGACTTCATAATGTTTCGCGTACAAAGAGTTTTGAGGTGACCAGAAATAGAGGGATGATTTGAATGATATTCCATCATGTTCTATAAAAATGTTTATATCATCATGTTCCATTTAAACCTTGGCACCTGGTGTATAGGTCATTGTTGCGTTTAAAAGGTTGAGACTAATTGCACTTGCAGTTACTATCTACAGATCTTTGCCATGATCTTTGTGTCCAGACTGGATACATGAAGAGCCAGAAACACTCAGAACAGATCCATCAGAAAAGCACTGCTTAACCTGAGGTGATCAGTGATATGTATTTTACCCACCTACTGTAAAATAAAATTATACTAGGTTATAACAAGATTATCACCCAAATTATTCTCCTGCAGTTACCCTAGAATGTGGTATTATGGGATTGGAAGTTTTGCCAAATATGTTGTTTTTCTCTTCAAATAGTGGGTCTATGTAATGTTTCACTCTTGGGATTCTTTTTTCCCATAAAGAAAGAAAATGTACTCCAACAATATGACTAGAATAGCACAATGCAGTCAAGCCTCTAAAATCCATCGGCTAAATCCCTGTTTTTAGCCTCATTAAGGACTGTTGTTTATCCAATGTGTTTTTCCCACCAACTTTGATGTTGTTTTTAATTCATTTTCTGCAATGTTTTCAGATTTCCATGTCATATTAAAACACTACGTATTATGAATCTGTCTAAGAGCAAGGGAGAGGCACTGGCTCATCTTGAGATTAATGCCATATCAGCTGAGATACATTATATTGATAAAATTGCTACTTGAACTTCACTAATCAACATTTGTAGTATTATGCATTTTCCACTAAGTGTCTGTGTAATTTAGCCTATCCACAAAATAATAAAAGTCAAGTTCTTAGTGAACAATTAACTAGAATTGCCTGCACCCAGAAAATACCTCTAAGACTAAACTATATTTTCATACAAAATTTGGTAAATGTTTATTTTTACTTTTGCACCTCAATGGGAAGATGAACACAGCATGTTGGAATGGCGAAACAATGAACTCCTCCTTCCCACCTCCTCTCATCTCATCAGGATCATGGAATACTTCTTAGAAAATGTTCCTCTACTTTACAATAGGTTGATCTGTCACATATAGATAATTCTGAAGCTTTGGAGTCTAATAGGAACTAATTCAGCCCTAGTGATGATGAGAAGGACACACCCTGTGAACACTAGGCCAGCATCATTCTATTATCTCCCTCCTCACACAGAAATGAGTAAACAGCCCCAGTGCCTCCTGTTACCAACCCCCATTAGGCTGCATACACATTGAACCTCCGTTAAGGAAGACCAGGGCATGGGAATGGAACACTAGATAGATGACATCTTGTCAGAACTCAGATGACTTGCAGTGACCAAAGTAACTGACAGATGTGGACTAGATTTGTAAAACAGACTCCACCACATGCAAAATTACATGTTACCCATTTACATGTTATTGTTATCTTCTAATGTTGATTTAAGGTGATGGTTAAGTTTTGACAGGCCAATGTTATGCGTATGTCAGAGAATACAATTATATTTAAGCAATAAGGCCCGAGCGGGTGTGGTATACGGCCAAAATACCACAGCTTAGGGCTGTTCTTTGGGCTCGAACCACCCAGTTTATAATATGCATATTTTTTTATTTAACCTTTATTTTACTAGGCAAGTCAGTTAAGAACAAATTCTTATTTTCAATGACGGCCTGGGTTAACTGCCTGTTCAGGGGCAGAACGACAGATTTTGTACCTTGTCAGCTCAGGGATTTGAACTTGCAACCTTTCGGTTACTAGTCCAATGCTCTAACCACTAGGCTACCCTACCGCCCCCTCTGTATATAACCTCTGTATTAAACTTCGGTATGAAGCTTCTTCTATAACAAAGCTATGCTTTATACTGTTCCTTGAACTTTGGGGTATATTTCTGCTTCAGGAAGATGTGAGCCACTCAAAATAAGATGCACTGTAAAAATAGAAAGTCTCAAAACACTGATTGTGTAATGAAACCATGAAAAGTAGTACCCCTAAGCTGAGATCTGGTGTTTGAATGTAAACCCAATGTACGTGTTTTAATACACATAATGGGTTTTAAAACATAAATGAAGTACTCTGAAACACCCAAAGTGGTTCTTCAACCTGAATATTGGTGTTTTTTAGATAATGTTGTGAAAATACTTTTTGGGGTTTCAGTCCATGTAAAAAGGCAGCATCAAAACACAAAAACTATGTTTCGCATACAATCAATGGTTTATGAATCCAAATGGTTTATAGTTAAAGCCTAAATATTGATTGATGATGAGAGACTATGGAGAATATATTTTGTGGAATTACACCTTAATTATTTCAGGGCTTTATTTAGATAGATTGGGAAAAGGAGGGGCAGTAAGATGGTAGGTATGTTTTCTTTGAATTTTACCCACTCAACCACATAGCCACACTGTAAGAAATTACTCTGGGGTGAATTGAAATTGTCTAGCTGTGGGCTTCCCAAGAGGCGTCACTACAGATCCCGGGCTGTATCACAACCGGTCGTGATTGGGAGTCCCATAGGGTGGCGCACAATTGGCCCAGCGTTGTCCAGGTTAGGGGAGAGTTTGGCCTGGGGGCACATTACTTGGCTCATTGCTCTCTAGCGACTCCTTGTGGCAGGCCAGGCACCTGCAGGCTGACCCCGGTCATCAGGTGAATGGTGTTTCCTCTGACACATTGGTGCGTCTGGCTTCTGGGTTAAATGGGTGGGTGTTAAGAGGCGCGGTTTGGCGGGTCATGTTTCAGAGGACACATGACTCGACCTTCGCCTGGTGAGACTGTTGGGGAGTTGCAGCAATGAGACAAGATCGAAATTGGGATAAACAGGGGTTAAAATACCCCCCCCCCCCCCCCCAAATTGTCTACCTGTAACGCACCCGGCTTAGTCACCCCTCTCCCCATCTAAGACCGGGGTTAAATTCCCACCTCCAACCCTTAATAAAGTGTCAAAATATGCCCAAATTATATATTTTTTAAATGATGCAAATCGTTTCAATTATTTGTTAATTTCATATTACCAAAATAAGGTAAGAATAAATCCAACTTAATTGGTTGCTCAAAATGTAAGTGTCTTTCATGAGGATAACCAACATTTTGTGATTGAACTCATAGGAAGTCTTTGGTTTTAATAAACTAGCATTTTCCTATCTTGCCGTGTGACTTTTTGGAGGATTGTGGGTAATTCCCAAAAATGTGACTTCATGATACTTTATGTTGTATGCATGTTTGAAGAAAGAAAAGTATATTTCTATATTTGTATTAGATTGTTGTGCCATGAGGATCATGATGAATCGATATAAAAACAATCAGGCAAATTGACGTTCAATGAGGACAGCACCCATTCCCACATTCATTATTTTCAAAGGCAGAGTCCTTAATTTTTGTAGTTCCGCCTGGAGTGACTGCTGGTGGTTTGAGCACTCTGCTTGACAATGCCTGACAAAACAGTATAAATTATCAAATATATAAAACAATATTAAACATCAAAACTTCAGAAAAAATTATCTAATTCTGCACGAGACAGGATTCAAAAATCATAATGGTAGAAGCTTCCGAGAGAGGACACAACACCAAAAGAGAAGGTATCTTATTCTGCACTAAACAGGAATCAAAACACGAAAACAGATTTTCTGTTAGTTCTCCCTGTCCCTGGCAAGGTGTTGCACAACACTTGTTGCCAACCATGTAATGTTTCAAAACATCTCAGGATAATGTGTTTCAACACTCCAGCAAAGTTAGGATTTCGTCTCCTTCAAGTTGGTGGCAGCTCAGTTGGCACTAGTTTTTGTGTTACAAAGCACTTCATTTTAACAGTGTGGCATACATCAAATTGAGGCACTCACCTTTGGACTTGGACACCAACTGCCAGCTTTGAAAAGTGTCATGACTAAGAGGACTCTCTTGAACTCACCTTCATTTGGAACACCGATGAAACTATGCCTATGTAGAGAAACAGGGACAGTGGTTGAGTAGGGGAACTGTCTGAGGCATCGCTACATCCATTTCTCATGGCAGGAAATGCAGAAGCCTCCTTCCAGCTGATGATGGTGAGATGTATGTGGGCCAGAGTGCCAGGCGTTGTGGCTGTTTTCCATTTGAGCTGACAGTTGTGCGTGATAGTTGTCACACCCTGATCTGTTTCACCTGTCCTTGTGATTGTCTCCACCCCCTCCAGGTGTCGCTGACTTTCCCCAGTGTATTTATCCCTGTGTTTCCTGTCTCTCTGTGCCAGTTCGTCTTGTATGTTTTCCCAAGTCAACCAGCGTTTTTCCCGTTCTCCTGCTTTTGCTGTTTTCCTTTTTCTAGTCCTCCTGGTTTTGACCCTTGCCTGTTTCTGGACTCTGTACCTGCCTGCCTGACCATTCTGCCTGCCTTGACCCAGAGCCTGTCTGCCACTCTGTACCTCCTGGACTCTGATCTGGTTTTGACCTTTTGCCTGTCCACGACCATTCTCTTGCCTACTCCTTTTGGATTAATAAACATTGTAAGACTCCAACCATCTGCCTCCTGTGTCTGCATCTGGGTCTCGCCTTGTGTCATGATAATAGTTGGCATCCAGTGAAGTTTGCATCAGTGTATCTCAAAGCTGTCATGAGTGAAAGCTTGAAAAGGTCAGGACAGATCACAGAAGATAAATGGTGAATTGGGAGGACAGCTGTACGAGGGGAATGCAAACAGTTCAACAAGCTGGAGAGGACCAGGGACGATCCCACTGTCCTGATACACCATGATACCTTCGTGTAGCCATGGAGATGGATTGAGACCATCTTCTCTGCTCTGAGGCTTGACTTTCCAGCTCTGTTAAGGCCAGACAACATTCAGGGAGGGCAGCATAATACCCTAATTGAGGCAAATTATAAGAAATGGCTGTTGGGTTTTTACAATTTCTTCTGTTTAATAAAGCTCGTTAACTGCGTTGCGGAAAACAAATGGGCAGAATTATCGGTATGCTTATTGGCAATGTGTCATTTCTGGTTAGAGCAGGAAGAAGTCACTCACTCCGGGTCCTGCCTTCCACCTCTCAGGAGGGAAACCACTAATGGCTCCTGAAGGCAAGGATCGAAGACGGTCATAAAGGCCTCAGGGACATGGGAAAGAAATATGTTATCTTAAAAGGATTTTGGCAATAAGACAGATTAACTTGTGGATACCATTTGTATGTCTCTGTGTGCAGTTTGAAGGAAGTTGCTAACTAGCGTTACCGCAACGACTGGAATTCTCTGGCCAAAATCCCAAAGTGGCGCTTTAATCCTTTATTATTTAAATGCATGATGTATAACAAAGCCTCAGAGCAGGAGTTCAGCATCATGTTGCATTATGGTAGCTGATTCCAGCTAACCTCCAGCCCTCCAAAATAGATAAGTCTCGATAACTGTTATAGTCTGGAACAAAAATATCTATAGGTCTATGTAAACTGTTGTATCAACATTCAGTACAGTGCTTTACATTTTTTTTTACAGATTTGTAACTGTGGGCTGCTTCCCCTCCATGTGGCACACCTCTCCACAGTTCACCAGTGAACACACGGCCAGAGAGTTGTTCTACTTCCCTGTTATTGAGAGCTGACTGACAGCTGCCATGTCTACAGCACTTGAGACAGATATTTGTCAAAAGCCATCTCTCTGACAGACTATCTGAGGGGCCTTTCAGTCAGGAGGCTGCTGATGAGGCTTCTAATACACCACAAAGGAGCTCAGGGGAGATCAATGCCTGAAGCACAACCAACCCTGGCCTGAGCCTCTCATATTTCAATCTGTTAATCACAACCAAGTAGTATTGTACTGATGCTTATGTCAAGTTTGATTAACAATAAATTGAGTGAATATGTAAGTGCGTCATGGAGAAGGTTGTAGTTGCTACGCCACCTTGTTTAACGAGGTGAGGTCCTCAGATAAATAACTGAATACAACTAGACATGAAAAAAACACAGGTTCTTAACCTCAGGTGTGGAGCATTGAAATGACAAGTCAGATATTGGAATGGAAAGCTTATGTGTATTCTCTGTAGCAAGGCAAGCAGCAACAATGATCTTGAGATCACCATAAATATTCCACAACAATAAATAATCAGAGTGCTCCGCCCATATCAACCACTATCATCAGCACTATCGCTCGAACAACAAGCTATTCAATAACATCTAATATCAGCTTTCAAATAAAGTACAGTAGAGGAAGGCGTGATGCGGGGAGGAGATTGGATCTGGAGGGAGATTGGCACTCATGCCGCCGGTACACTTACAAAGTTCAACTGAATTTGAATTAGGCCACACTGTCCTCGCTCTCGTCCTTCCAGAGCACGCCAACCTGTAAATGGATTAAAAGAGATATTCTGAACACAGGAAAAAAACAGGCATTTATACACAAAACCCCGCCCCAAACTCACAGACAGCACCTGGAACCAATCACAATGAAGCGACGCATGTCACAGAAAGTTTTGCTAACTTGCTGTACTGTTCATTCCCAAAACATCATTGCATGATGCTGTGTACTGTACTACACACTGGTCAATTCCTTGACCTCATTAAACAACAAAACATTGAGGTATTATCTTGAACGTTCAAAAGGATATTTGTAAAAATTATATCGGTCATTTTTTACATCTGCGATGAACACAAATGTTCTTTATTATTTTCGCCCCATGGTAAACCTATTTTTATGATTAGTACTTTACTCTACCTCTAAAAGTCTTCCTCTGTGTGCACACTTTTTAAAAGCACTTTGTGATTAATGTAATCCATCATTCACGTCCATCTCCACAGCTTGTGAACAGCCTGCTGGGCATGGCCTCCTATGTTACTGTAGCTTGGTACCAATGCCTTTACAATCCAATCAGCTGGCCCTGCATCCCGACCTCATCAATGCTCCCTCCTGCCATTATATATGATAGAGCCATAATTTATAGGCAATGTTCAGAATTAAACAGCATAAATTACTCTTATTTACTCTGCAGGTGATAAAGATCCCGTCAAATAATGTCACTTGAGCATCATTTTTATAGAACAAATGAAAATTGTTATCAGGGAAAAGCAGGTCAAGTTCATCAATTAAAGGTCTTCTTTTTTTTTCTCCCAATTTAATGGTCCAGTAAAGGGAAAGTGCTATTTAAAATTATTTATTTGATTATTTCTTAATCTATTAAAGTACGACACGTTTTAGCATGATTAATCAAGACTTCAAATACTGAGTCAGCGTATATGTCTAACTCTGTCAGTTTACTATTTCAGTATTAATCTGCTCAAAGTGTTCTATTTACATGCACTCTGCTGTGGCTTCAAACAAGGGTAGGTAACTCAGACGTTGTACGAATCAGAGAAATCATGTATTTATGATGACAAGTGATGTAATTTCCACAACAATAATGAGGTACAACTACTTTGAAATTATTATTTTAACAGAAGCAAACTATTTCAAGATTTGAAAATGCCCAAAACTCATAAGTTAAATAATTAATAAAAACCATCATGGTGGCCAAATTTATATTATTGTCAGGAAATGAGAATGATGAATAATGTAGAGGGAATTGAATTGAGTTGAATTAATGTCATTGACTCCAATCCTCTACAATATTGGCCATAATTCACCCACGTATGTGCATGTACTGTATCATGTTAAATTTCTAATACTGTGTCAGGTCACATATCTGCAGAGCAAGTGTGTACTTCTAAATGCTTATGCTCAAAATATCATATTTGCTGCTATCTATTACTTGCCTTCGGAAAGTATTCAGACCCCATTACTTTTTCCACATTTTGTTGGTTACAGACTTATTCTAATATGGATTTTTTTTTATTTTATCCTCATCAATCTACACACAATACCCCATAATGACAAAGCAAAAACAGGTTATTCAAAATCTTTGCAAATGTATAAAACATAAATAATAGAAATACTGTATTTACATAAGTATTCAGACCCTTTGCTGTGAGACTCGAAATTCAGCTCAGATGCATCCTGTTTCCATTGACCATCCTTGAGATGTTTCTACAAGCCAAACCAAGCTATGAGGTTGAAGAAAGTGTCTGTAGAGCGCTGAGACAGGATTGTGTCGAGGCACAGATCTGGGGAAGCGTAACAAAAACATTCTGCAGCATTGAAGGTCACCCAAGAACACAGTGGCCTCCATCATTCTTAAATGGAAGAAGTTTGGAACGACCAGGGCTCTTCCTAAAGCTGGCCGCCAGTCCAAACTGAGCAATCGGGGGAGAAGGGCCTTGGTCAGGCAGGTGACCAAGAACCTGATGGTCACTCTGACCAAGAACCCGATGGTCACTCTGACAGAGCTCTAGAGGTCCTCTGTGGAGATGGAAGAACCTTCCAGAAGGACAATCATCTCTGCTCACTATGGTAGAGTGGCCAGACGGAAGCCACTCTTCAGTAAAAGCCACATGACAGCCCGCTTGGAGTTTGCCAAAAGGCACCTAAAGACTCTCAGACCATGAGAAACAAGATTCTCTGGTCTAATGAAGCCAAGATTGAACTCTTTGGCTTAAATGCTAAGCGTCACGTCTGGAAGAAACCTGGCACCATCCCTATGGTGAAGCATGGTGGTGGCAGCATCATGCTCTGTGCATGTCTTATTCAGAGGCAGGGACTGGGAGATTAGTCAGGATCGAGGCAACAATTTTCGGAGCAAAGTACAGAGAAATCCTTGATAAAAATCTGCTCCAGAGCACTCAGGACCTCAGACTGGAAGGAAGGTTCACTTTCCAAAAGGACAACAACCCTAAGCATACTGCCAAGACAACGCAGGGTGGCTTCAGGACAAGTCTCTGAATGTCCTTGAGTGGCACAGCCAGAGCCCTCAAAATAGCTGTGCAGCAACTCTCCCCATCCAACCTGACAGAGCTTGAGAGGATCTGCAGTGAAGAATGGCAAGCTTGAAGCATCATACCCAAGCAGACTCGAGGCTGTAATCACTGCCAAACGTGCTTCAACAAAGTACTGAGTAAAGGGTCTAAATACTTATGTGAATGTGATATTTCAGTTTTACATTTTTTATGAATTTGTAAAGATTTCTGAAAACCTGTTTTTGCTTTGTCATTATGGGGTATTGTCTGTGTAGATTGATTAGGGGGGGGGGGGGGGGACAATTTAAATCAATTTTAGAATAAGGCTGTTACGTAACAAAATGTGAAAAAAGTCAAGGTGTCTGAACACTGTAACTAGCCTATATGAAAGAGCAATTTACTCGATTCCTTTTGATTGTGTCCATTGCTCCCGTGATGCTACATCAACATGAAGAGTCCCTGCAGAATATAGAACAGAAAGAGTTCACATATATAATCCCTGGAGCACGTGTCCAAAAAAAAGAATGAGGTTGAAGGAATGTTTTGAAGATAAAAAAAAATTATTGTGAGAATGAGGGAAAGAATAGAAGTTGAATATATATTTCACATGATAAGAGAAAGATGAAGCGCAGGAAAAAAAATATTCTATTACAGCTCTGACAGTCACAACACTGCTGCTGTGGGAAGTAGCCTCTGTTGAAAAGATTGATGCAATGAGGACTGACCTTGGCTTGGAGCAGGAGTCGGTGATGTATGTATGAGCATTTCCCTGCTAAATGGACCTAGATTTGTAGCACTAATATACATGGAAGCCCAGTACCAAACTCACCATAGCTATAAATCAACAGCCACTTTGGGCGTCATTTCTGGTTTATATTCTACTATTGTTCTATTGCTTTTTATTCATGTCACTATTGTTGGTTCAACTGAAACAGTTTTATATAATTTTGCCGTGTGGAGTTACCATGCAGATGACTTCCATCAAATCTTACTGTGTGGATTAACAGTGTTGAGTAAACCCCAAAGCATCTGAATCATCTCGATAGTAGGTTACATTTGAGACAATTCCAATTTCCTCTGTTTTGGCTCTCCAAAATAAAACAATCCATTTATTGTTCTAAAATTAGTACCTACCCACTGGGCAAAAACTGGTTGTTTCCACATATTTTCAACCCAACAAATCAATGTGATTGATGACTTTGAATCAATGTTGAAAACTGATTGGATTTGCAAAAATGAATCAATATGCGGGTATTTTGTATTTTTTACGCAACTTTTAACCGAAGTCCAATGACATGGTGAAATGTTTTGCCGACTTCACGTTGAATTCACGTTAGTTGAATTGATGTAAATCAAAACTACACATTGAACTGACGTCTGCGCACAGTGGGCATATTGTCATATTTAAATGAATTACAATATGTGATGTTTTGAAATGTTGTTCCTTGATATTCTCTGATATTATTTAACATTCATATTCAGATTGTTGTCTTTGTTGCGCCTTGATGTGTCGGGAAAAGAGAGGGTCTTGGGGTATGAATAGGATTTAAAGAGGTTTAACAAGGTTCATTTTGACACTTTGATACATGCCTCCTGTTTTAATTTATTACATTTTGGTAAAGCTGAAGGATGTTTGTGGATATGGGACCAAGCATGTTCCTTCTGCTTTGTCTCTGGCGATGCACTGCATACATTGCAAGTCTTGCCTGTATTCTTTTTACGGTACCAATGACCTAACAATGACCTAAATAGTAATAACTTCAAAAGATTCAAAATCAATAATAAACATGACCTTTAGTGCATTCTGTATAACATGAGTCTTTGATTATGCCTAATAAAAGATTTGTGGTGTCCTGAACCAAATATAAAACAGCTTAGTTCACTGTTAATGGACACCTACTGTACAGTAAAAAAGTGTTAGCCTACGTTTTGTAAAAACAAAGGTCCCTAAGCAGAGATGTGCAGTTAACATCCTCCATTGTACCTACAGCTGGAGTCGGACGTTTACATACACTTAGGTTGGAGTCATTAAAACTTGTTTTTCAACCACTCCACACATTTCTTGTTAACAAACTATTGTTTTTGGCAAGTTCGGTGAGGACATCTACTTTGTGCATGACACAAGTAATTTTTCCATCAATTGTTTACATACAGATTATTTCACTTATGACTCACTGTATCACAATTCCAGTGGGTCAGAAGTTCACATACACTACGTTGACGGTGCCTTTAAACAGCTTGGAAAATTCCAGCTTTAGAAGCTTCTGATCGGCTAATAGACATCATTTGATTCAATTGGAGGTGTACCTGTGGATGTATTTCAAGGTCTACCTTCAACCTCAGTGCCTCTTTGCTTGACATCACGAGAAAATCAAATGAAATCAGCCAAGACCTCCACAAGTCTGGTTGGAGTAATTTCCAAACGCCTGAAGGTACCACGTTCATCTGTATAAAAAATAGTACGCGAGTATTAACACCATGGGACCACGCAGCTGTCATACCGCTCAGGAAGGAGATGCGTTCAGTCTCTTAGAGATGAACGTACTTTGATGCGAAAAGTACAAATCAATCCCAGAACAACAGCAAAGGACCTTGTGAAGATGCTGGAAGAAACCGGTACAAAGTATCTATATCCACAGTAAAACGAGTCCTATATCGACATAACCTGAATGGCCACTCAGAAAGGAAGAAGCCACTGCTCCAAAACCGCCATAAAAAAGACAGACTACGGTTTGCAACTGCACATGGGGACAAAGATCATTGTTATGTATGGAGGAAAAAGGGGGAGGCTTGCAAGCCGAAGAACATCATCCCAACCGTGAAGCACGGGCGTGGCAGCATCATGTTGTGGGGGTGCTTTGCTGCAGGAGAGTCACTTCACAAAATAGATGGCCTCATGAGGCTGGAAAATTATGTGGATATATTGAAGCAACATCTCATGACATCCATCAGGAAGTTAAAGCTTGGTCGCAAATGGGTCTTCCAAATGGACAATGACCCCAAGCATACTTCCAAAGTTATGGCAAAATGGCTTAAGGACAACAAAGTCAAGGTATTGGAGTGGCCATCACAAAGCCCTGACCTCAATACTATAGAAAATTGGTGGGCAGAACTGAAAAAGCGTGTGTGAGCAAGGAGGCCTACAAACCTGACTCAGTTACACCAGCTCTGTCAGAAGGGATGGGCCAAAACTCACCCAACTTATTGTGGGAAGCTTGTGAAAGGCTACCCGAAACGTCTGACCCAAGTTAAAAAATGTTAAGGCAATGCTACCAAATACTAATTGAGTGTATGTAAACTCCTGACCCACTGGGAATGTGATGAAAGAAATAAAAACTGGAATAAATCATTCTCTCTAATATTATTCTGACATTTTACATTCTTCAAATAAAGTGGTGATCCTAACTGAATTTGTACTCGGATTAAATGTCAGGAATTGCGAAAAACTGAGTTTGAATGTTTTTGGCTAAGGTGTATGTAAACTTACGACTTCAACTGTCGCTGAGGCACTCCAACTTAAACATGTCTTTCCATTGCATGTTTCATAAGAGATGGATTGGTCCATACATCATCAGGGGCTGACCACTGAAGTGAACCCTCCCTGTTTTGGCCTTTGTAATGTAATGAGACTCAACAGCCTTTTAAATCTCCTGTTAATCACAAGTGATCCCAATAAAGGTAATGGTTTCCCCCTGAAGCTGCATCTGCAAGCGGTGCTTCTAGCGTTAAACAGAGCTATCTTTTATATGGAGAATCTGCTATCATGTGTAGGATATTAAACTTAGACTTAAACCAATTGTAGAATTATCATGTGGTGGTACTGTATGTTTCAAGCTGTGAATATTGTTAAGGCTCTCTCCTGTAACCAGCCCTGTCATCCAGCCATGTGTACCTAATAAGAGAAAGTGGAGATGGACTGTGTAACTGATCAAAGGGTCATTACCAAACTGGATGAGACAGAGATCCACTTCAATTAATCTTGACCTCATCTGCACCTGTGCCCTTAAGGCGGAGAGGAAGCCAGGTGTTACTATCTCCCAGTACAGGTCCCAATACAGTACGTCACAAGACTCCACTTCGATTTAGTTTGGAATATTTAATTCAGTGCCTATAGGAATTTTGTTAATAATCATAATCTAAGAGTAGAAACCTTCTCCGGATGTGAATTGAAGTGAATTGGCAAGAGGTAGAGAATGTAAAAATAAACATTGCACGACAGGTCTACCTTCAGTACAGTGCAATCAAGCATTTTCTGCCAATATCTCCATGTCCCATTTTATTCCAATCCTTGGATATCCAATAAATCATTTTTTATTTTGTCCTTGTATAGCTCTGAAATGCATCGACACAGAGGTCAGAAAAGGTCATCTTTGTTTCTTTTAAGTCCCTACCCAGCGTTACATTGTGTCTTAAATCTTTGTACATCACTTTAAAGCTCAAATCATCCCCTGGCGCCTGTAATAAAGCCCCGATAAGTCCCCTTTCATCCTTGTGCCGCTTCAATTTTACTGGGCTACAGAAGTTATTTAATCAGTCTCCCATTCACAGTGTATTACCAATTCTGTCTGTGATCTTTATCAGTGCAATGATGTATGTATGAGGCAGATGTTCCTGGAGGGGGGAGGAATCAGAGGCCATGAATGAACTATTGGAATGGGAGCTATAGATATGGAATTTTGAGCACTGTAATATGTTTGCTTTCTATTCTTTCTATCTATTCTTATCTCGCCAGACAAAAATATACCTTATCTCAGACTGCTTGGAACTGTGTGAATGTGGAGCCCCCTCCAGATCTTTCTCCTATTACATTTCTTTGTATATGTGTGTTTTTGTTGCTGTTGTTGTCTTCAGAAATGAATGACTTGAGATGTGTATGTCCAGTATTTAAATACATGAACATGCTCTCATTTCAATATGATAACATTGGTATGTGCAGTTAGGTGCAATAACTGTCTTAAATGGCAACACAATACCCCCCCGCCCGCCCGCCCTCCCTCTCCCTCTCTCTCTCTCTCTCTCTCTCTCTCTCTCTCTCTCTCTCTCTCACACACACATGGTAGTACCAACAATGCTCTGAAGGGGCAAAACTAAGGGCTGAGAGATATTGGCAGGTATAGATGTCAAGTGTTCACCCTTCATGTTGTTTGAGTTTGCAGTGAGAGTGTGGAGAGTGCAGACAGAGCCACAATAAAACATGCAGCTGCACGCTTCAATTGACAGGAAGATGTTGGATAATGAGGGTGAACGAGGCGAATCATCACTTCAGATCACAATAATATGATCCTTTTCTCCACTCCTCCAGAATCTTCTATGACGGTGTGACATTTCCATTTTACTTGAGTTTAATCTTGATCTTCTAAATAAAACCATAGCCCTCAGGCCTTCCCCAATCTGACCGAGACCTATTTTAATCACATGGAATTAAATAACTGCAGTTTACCACTGCACTGGTTCTGACAGAAGCCATGACAAGTGGATTGCACAGCAAACCCCTCCCAGTCAAATAAGAATACAAATGAAAAAAACGGAGACTGAAGAGATTCTGAAATGGAAACAAGAAAATAGTGACTTTATATTATTTTTGGGTTATTATTATGGAACAATTTCATAATTTATGTTATGACCTTTTTTTCTAGCCTTTTCTTGTGATACTGGTTTTGTTAATAAAATATCAGAACTACTTTAAAGTTTACGCCTTCCACTATGCCTTTCTCTACATATCAGATGTTTACCTTTCAGGAGATACATAATAAGATACGTTTATATCCTACATCATATATTATAGTAAGAATTTTTTTGTGGAGCAAAATATTTTTGATAGATGACACTGGGGGATATAATATATTATAAACTGGGTGGTTCGAGCCCTGAATGCTGATTGGCTGACAGCCGTGCTGACTCTGCATTGCGTCGTGCATAAGAACAGCCCTTAGCCGGGGTATATTGGCCATATACCACACCAACCTCGGGCCATATTGCTTAATCATCATATTTACATTGAAAACATTTTTATCCCAGTAACTTTGTCTTTTTCTTCCTCTTTTTTGTTCCATTCTAATGGTATGTATTGCACCCTGCAACCAAGATCTCCTCCAAGATCTCATTCCTTTGTTGCACTGGGGCTGAACACTATGTTAACCTCGTAATTGGCACTGGGCCTTCCCCATTATACGGCTTTCTATTGAGCCGTTCTACATGACTAGTTAAAGAAGATGGCATGAAGATTAATGAAGGCCATCTAATACAGGAGGGGGTACCTCTCCAACACTTCCACTGAGGAGGTATCAGAGCCCAACAACAGCCTGCTGCCTCCCTCTGTCTCTCTCTGTCTCCCTCTGTTTCCATTTTTTTTTCGTTACCTTTTTTATATTGCCTACATTAACCTGTGAACTCTGGACCTTCCACTTCTGTTGCGAGCCGCCACGGCATCCTGCCTTTGGTTGATCTCACTACAGCAGTCAGTCTTTTCCCTTTCAATTGAAGGGGGCTACTGCTCCAAAATGGATTTTCCAGCGCAATTCATGGTGGCTGCCAGTAGACAGAATGGCAAGGCAGCCCTTTATGCAGTTCCATTTAGAACCAAAAGGCAGCTAATGTGTTCATTCACTTTTGGCATTCTGCTACATATTGTCTAGGGGGTTTTGATTTCAAGTCACACATCACAAAATAAGTTGAATTGATAAAGGTATCCTCAGTGCTACCATGAGAGATTGTGTTTACTGAGCCAATGAGATGGATTTAAGTAAAAAAAACAACAACAACATGTAACTACATTTATTACCCAATACTGTAGCTAATAGCTACCCTTCGACAGTCATTGGCTAGTTTACAAATGTGGTATCAGAAAACACCTCCTTTGTATTGAGAGGTAAATGCGATACTTTAATGGATTTGATCTGATGCAATGTTTTAGATTTGAGCTGTTGAGTGCAACGTGTTCTTGGGGAGCTCTTGTAATCAGATAAATTAGCTATAGCTATCAAAAGATTGCAATAACACTCAGCACCGCTATAAACCTGAGTGCTGCAACTTTGGGGGGGTGGGACTTTATGACAGACGTCAGTTGAGCTTTGTGATTTATCTGTGCACCCCTGTTCTATCGACCGTCTCTAAGGAGGCCTAACACTGCCTATCAGGAGGGGCCCTCTTAAGACATCTTCAACAGCACACTCACTGCCCAAAAAACAACACACTCACCAACACGGGACAGAGGTACAGCATTCTCTGTGTGTGTGTGTGTGTGTGTGTGTGTGTGTGTGTGTGTGTGTGTGTGTGTGTGTGTGTGTGTGTGTGTGTGTGTGTGTGTGTGTGTGTGTGTGTGTAATGTATATCTGTGTGCATCTGCAACATTGGTACATAAGGAAAGAATGCAGCTAATGAAATTAAATAGAAAGCATGTGTGGCTACGAAAGTGACCCGTGTTTCGTTAGTGCATGTAATCAATATTATAGCTTGGCCTCTCTGGGTTGTTACTTTAATCAGGAACAAGCACTACCCGTCTTAATCGCTTAGTTCCAAGATAAATGTTTTGCAAATATAGCTGAACATATGCTTGGATGTATCCATTTGATGTACTGTGGGCATGCGATGGGATATGTGAGGCTTCTTTTTCAATGGGTTTTAAGACATTTTATAATTTTTATTTAGGTAGCAAATGATATAAATAATTCTGATAAATTGAAACCTTTTTCTAAGGATTTTTTGTCTTACTAAGAAACCTTTCTGCCTTTTTAATCATAAATTAAAAGTATGACACATAAGGGCGCCCAATCATATGGTGCATATTGTCTCATCCTTTTAACAAATATGTTTCATAGCCCTATTAAAAGGGGTCTTCATCCGTCCTGTCAAAAGGCAGCCTAGCAGGGTTTTTTAGTTTAATTACACTATCCAATTAAAAAAACCTCTTTGCCGCATTCTGATTCGCCTCTCCTTGGGTTTGAGTGGATATGACATTTACAAGGCTCGCCTTTCAAGCAGACAATGGTGTGATTGATGAGGTGCAGACGCTATGAAGGAGGCGATTGCCATGTGGAGGCAGTGCTTAGTGCACTTTGATTTATTTATCATCTGTTTCTGAAACAAGGCTGCCTGTTCCCAGCCCCACACTGCTAAGTGATGGTGTAGAGGTGTGTTGTAGCCTTGGTGCACAGGGCGTGGAGTTTAAATAGCAGCTTTTACAAAGGTTAGAGCGTGTAGACCTTACTCTTGTTAGGAATAGGCCTACTATGTGTGATATTACCTAGAGTACCTCTAGAGGTGTTATTGTGTTACATTCAGCTAACACTCGTGTTTTGTTAGAGTTGTGTCCACTTGATATTTTCATAATTGACGTTGACTGGCTCTAGGCTACCAGCAGGTGCCTCTCGTTAGCTGAGTCTTGCTGTTTTGTTTGTTTAGCAAGTGATAAATTAACACTGAATACAGAAAATGGGTGATTGAAACTGGTTCAACCCAAAATGCTAAAACGTAGTGGGGATTTTAGAGGCTGAGAGATACCAAAGGATATTTGTCTTGAGAACAATTACCAGGCATCTGTTACAAAAGTGATGACATTACTTTCAATCTCCAGCACATTCATTTTACAACACTGTACATTTAGAATGGAAATGACACTGTACAGGTTGTTACACCATACCTCGAATTCAAACTTATTTTTGCAGCTTGAAATTGCTGAGAGGGTCGATTATAATTCTACATTACAATGAACAATAGTGATTATCTTCAACAAAAAGACAACGTATATGCAATTAAGCACTTCATAGAGCAGACACTTGAAAACATAAATTGAAGTTTCACATCGCAGGATTAAATGACACTGCACAATGTTATCTTTGTAGTCTTTCGTTGTGCATCATTGGTCTTTTTTAACACAAGTTCGGGGTCTTATATTTTCTTTTCAAACTTAGTTTTTCAAAGGGAAACTGTAACATCTTGATTGGAACATCTTGAAAAGCACAGCTGCATTGAGGCCCAGTGAAGCGTGTGTGCTCACTGCACTACCGACACATGCCTCATCAGAATCCACTGATGAACTTAGCCTCTGACATCTCTCTTGTCTTAGCATTTTTTTCAAACACCAGAGTAACTTCAATGAATTCAGTTACTCTGAATGAATTCTGAGAAAAAAACGTTTGATATTTAAATCCAATGGTATTTTCCCCCTCCGTCCCCTGAGCCAACTCAGGTAACCAAGGCCAAGGGTAAACGTGATGGTTGGCATTATGAACTCAGAGAGGAGATGGCGCTCAGCCCTTGGAGAGGTGAGCAACCTTTGTTGTTTAACCGTTGCCTCCCTGGCAGCCTCCTCCACCCAGTTCTGAGAATGGCGGGGGGAGCCAGGAGACAGATGCTTAACAACTCCCCTGAGGCCCTGGCTCTGGCCCTTATCTCATCCCCAGCTTGTGCAGGTTGCTATAGAAACTGACCTGAACACTTGAAGGGATGAGCAACACTGCATTAGCCTTACAAGCTATTAGCTGAATTTAGTGGACGCTGTCGCCATCTGAAAACACTCAATGTTGAGGACCATATAATGTGTGTGGAATGATGTCTAGGTATTACATATTGGCCCTTGAACATGGAAATGTTTTTGTTGTTGTTGTTGACAAATACATTTAGTGTGGTATACTCTTCAAAACCCAGACGGAACCTCTGCACTGCATTTCCTGTGTGTTGATCAGACAGGTGTTCTGATCAACACACTGATCTCCCTCTCTCCTCCTCAGAGAAACATCTCACTAGACTGCCACTGGCTTAACTGTAACATTACAGTACAGTCTGTCAGTAACCTACACATGCACAAAGAGACAGACGCCCTAACACACACTTACAAAATATAAACTCTTCACCTTCAAAATGATGTTTCCTAGAGGATCCAAAAATGTCAATTAAACGGCTGCATGATCAAATGAAACAAAGCTAAATGTACTAATACAAGTACATACATAACTGTGTTGAGATAACGACAGTTCATCAGTCATTTGGGGGTCCTGATTATTAACGGTAACCAAGCTTGGATGTTTGACATTGCATTATTCTAAAAGAAAAATGTCAAACGGTTAAAAATGTCATGATAATGCAGGCAGCTCTGGCAATGATAGTGTTAACAGAATACATTTGCTATCTTGAGAGTGACAAAAAAGGATGCTTACTTTTATTATGTCAAAAGGACAAATTCATGTAGCAACTGTGATGAACAATTACTTTAATAATTGGGCTTTCAATGGAAAGATTGATTGTATAAAAGCTGTTTTCTGTTGAGAATCCATTAGTGAAAAACATTTTTCTTCACATGTGACATATTGTGCTTTTATTAATTTCTATTCCCTAAGATGCATGATTCTTAGGTTCTTTGTTGCTTGGTCTTTGCCCTGTATGAAAAACTGTGCAGATAGGGAAAAAAGTGTTAGAGTAACCACTTAGATTCTGCTACTGATTACAGCCAACTTAATGAATATTGGAGTACTGAGGTCTCCGTTTCAAAACTGTGCAAACGTTTTTATGTTAACTTCTGCATGTGTCTTAGGAACTCCTTTCAATAAACATTAAAGGGACAGTTCAATTCCAAATCTAACTTGGTCAAATGTTTTTAGACCACATTGTCCGTTCATCAGTTTCAATTGACCCTAGAGTTCACAGAAGTTACTATAAAGCTAATAGAGGCAAGGTTGCAACTTCTCTAGGTGTTTGATCCTCTGCATTTTTGGGTCGGAGCGAGCAACATGGCATCCTTTTTACATTCTCTAGGCTTATTTACCAGCTATTGAATACACACTTCTCACACTGGGAGGAGAGGGGAAGCCTGGAATTCCAGTGAAGGATATCTCACAGGCAAGCTCCTTATATGCTGCAGGCTCATTCACAGACTACCACAGACACGACTGAGCCTGTCATGCTCTGTCATTCCAAACCTGTTTGGTTTTTCTCCCACAAATTAAAAAATATCCCCTCAACTTGACTTTCTCCCTGTTTTCGGATATGGAGGAGGGAGGGTTCTGCCCTTGAGTATCACATGGATAGGCTAAGTACCTAGATGATTGATTCAGCATCTCCGACATTGTGATGAGGGGTTGGGGGGTTGAAAGTTATTAAAAACGTATCGAGCTGCCTTGATGATGAGGCGTCTCCCTGAACACAGCTGATGCAAGAGGCCTGTCGCCATCTTGAGTCCTCCTTCTGTTGTGCTGAAGGGACAGGGCTGATGCCATCTGTTTCCCATCCTCCCCATCCTTGGACATGGACTCTGATGCCCCCTCATTCAGCAGGCTCACATTGTCTTTCTCTTCCACTTGTAGGTCATGCAATATTCAAGCACATATCTCAGTAATCATGACAATAGGCCTTTCCCCCCTTCGAAATTTCATGCTGCCATTGTCAATGAGATAGCACTGAAGGTGAGTAATGAGGAGAATAGAAACTGCTGCTTCATCTTCTAGCTCTTGAATAGTCCTGCATGAACATAGACCTCGTGGTACATATAGGCAGGTTGGCAGACAATGTCACAAGGTGATGCACACACATCAATGGGGCTGGAAGCCATGCATTGTTATGATTCTGAATGGCCAGATAGCTAGCAACAATGACAAGAAGCTGCCATGTGGTGAATTATAGGTAGCTAGTTTCATCTTGTTCTTGATACCATGTCTTGTTTTGAGGTGTTTTGACTGATTTCTGTCACGCCTGCTCGCGCTCTTCTCCCCTGGTGCTTGAGGGCGCCAGGCTCCCCAGCATTAAACACTCCTGCCACCATCATTACGCACACCTGCCTTCCCCTCGTCATGCAGATCAGCGATTATTGGACTCACCTGGACTCTATCACCTCTGTCACTACCTTCCCTATATATGTCTGGTTCCCTGCTCTGTTCCGGGCTTCAGCACTGATTGTTGTATGTCCTTGTTTACCCGTGTGCCGACGCTGTGCCTGTCTTGTTACCTGTTTGTTCCTGATTAAATGTTGACTCCACGTACCTGCTTCTCATCTCCGGTGTCGGTCATTACAATTTAACGTCTATGCTAATATGGCAAAAATTTGCTAGCTTTATGCTTTCAATAAACATTTGGAAACTAAATATAGCTTACATGTTTAACAATCTAAGCCAACCTTGTCTATTTTGCATCATATATGTGCACGTGTTGTTTGTTGCTAAACATCCAACCATTCTATAGACATGAACTAGATGAACTGTCTCTATGGAGAAATCATAAACAAAAATGTATACTTCACTGCTATGTATAAATGTGCCTCAATTATGGTTAGACCTTGAAGTTGACAAGATAGCTTCATTCTGCTTTGTGTATTTGTTAATCTCAATGAGGAGGCCGGTGTAATGGGCCTGTGTCTTTTAATCTCTGGGGTGCTGTTTCAATCAGCCAGCCCCTCTCTCCTTTCCTCCCTCCCTCTGGGACCAGTAGCTGTGCCCCAGGGCACTCTGGTCCTCCTGTGACTGACACCCACCATGATGCTTCACACACAACCTGAGGGTCCCATGTAGAATTAGCTTTAAAAGTAGGCCACAGATCGTTGTCTGGACTGGGAAGTGTATCAGCACTTTGTCATGTTCTAGTTCCTGCCACTCAACCTCTGTCTAATTCCAGAAGACTACCCCCCACGTCTGCTTGTTTCAGTTGCTTCTCTCCATTGGTATGTGTTAATGTAGTTCTCTGTCCAAACCATATGAGCATAATGAATATGTATTAAAGGTGAAGAAAGCGCAGAAAGGAGGCCTTTGTGATTAATCGTTCCTCTGTGCTAGCTTTAGCGTATTAATAACCAGAGGGATTAAGAAGGTCAGGAATGACCTGGTAAACATGAACATTTCATACAACTATGCACATATCTGACAGTAAAAAGACAGTAAGCATACACACACTGGCTCACATATGAGCATGAATATAAATTACTCACATGGCATTACACAAACCGAATAAGACAAATGTGATGGGATATCATTAATAATAAAGAGGCAAGTCCTCATTTATTAGAAAAGTGAAAAGTCATGTTTTCTCTGAAGTGGCCTATTTAAATGTGTGTCTATGGTAATAAACCTCTATCTGACTCTAAACCTCTGTTTGACTCTAAACCTCTGTCTGGCTCTAAACCTCTGTCTGACTCTAAACCTCTGTCTGACTCTAAACCGGTCCTGCAGCTCTCTACTGGGAGGAGAGGAGAGATGGCTCCATAGCAGCTTAACACAGGCCTCTGTCTGCTGGGACAGAAAGCAGAGGAGGAGAGAAGAGCAAGAGGGAATATTATGTCTGAAGCTTTGCATAAGCTAGATTTCCTTTGGACTGAGACTCCACTCTCTTTATCATGTGAAGATCGAGGATTTTATTAGCCATGAAAATGTTCCATATATTTTTATGCCTTAAGCTATAAAATGTAATGAAAGGGGAACACCCCACGGTGCATAAAAATGGTTAATATTTTAGCCTTTCAGTATAGAACCCAGCTGATACAAGGCCAAAGGGTTCATTTTTATCTATGGATTCTCACATTAACCTTCCATTAAAAATGTTCGATGTTATCATCACCTCAGATTTAAGCTAATAAATCCCATCTTTATGAGCCGTCTTAGAGGAGAATTATCATGATGTTATAGTTTAAGTAACATATGTTCCAATTTAGTGACATCTACTGGATTTGACGTGGCATCAGCCATCCATTCACATCATCATTTCATGGCACTAAATTCACTGCAATAAGTCGCCCATGGATTTTGGTGATCAAGCAGCACATGGAGCTGGAAATTAACAGCCTGTGGCGCTGGGAGCAAGAGACATCCAAATCTCCTTGTTTCCAAAACTCTCATTGGGGCTCTGCCTTTTGAACCTTTTGGACTTACGAGACACATTTGGAAAAGGTATTATTATTATTATAGTGTTATTACAGTGTTATTATTATTGTAGTGTTATTACAGTGTTATTATTATTATAGTGTTATTACAGTGCTGTTATTATTATAGTGTTATTACAGTGTTATTATTATTAACAGGCAGAACAAGAGAGCAACAGTATACAAAATGAGGTGGTAAGAAAGTGGACAAATCACTGTGCCACTATGTCTGTTTACACAGGCAGGCCAATTCTGATATTTTTAATACTAATTGGTGTTCTGAAACAAATCTGATGTGATTGGTCAAAAGACCAATTAGTGGAAACAATATCAGAATAGTATAAACTCAGCCATAGCTACTCAAACTGTCAATTCACAGATTGTATCACTCAGGGGAACCAATGCACCTCCACTACTATTGAACCATATTGTTTAACCATTGAGTCACTCCAGTGGCCTTGATTCATTTCACAATACGTTGAATGATACTTCAAATGCTTTGGGTTTTAGCCCTTGAAATCACTCATTTTCTAGCTTATCAATGTATTTCCCACGGTGAGAAGGAACTCATGGTACTATTAGCTTGACAGTGTGTGGGCAGATATTTTATATTTCAGAGAAATGGGAGTGACTTGAGCAACAGCATTGAGGGATTAGGTATAATGTTACATGACTGTGCATTGATGTTTGATTTATAACTTCAGCCAAATGATGAAATATTTTCTGAGATCATTGTAGGGCTTGAGGTCTCTGTGGTGTGTATGGGCAGATTTACCTCAGTTGCGGTCCACAAATACAACTGTAAATCCAATTTCCGAAGGTTAATTCTGAAGAGAATTCCAAGTCATAAACAGGGACTTTTACGTGTTATTGTTTTCATAGCTCTTAAGAAAGAAGTCGGTTCTCCACAGAAGCATTTTACTCATTTAAAAGTGTGTCTGTAGACACACACTGTTTCATGATTAGTTTGAAAGGTGATTAGCTGAAGAATATCAAGTGGTTTCAAGTTAAATTATGTTATTTTGTCACTTTCTGTTGAACAGTCAACGCAGAGTGATTAATTACAACATGCTAATATGAGGTTTTGTTAAGACTCTTCAGTCATAAATGTGTAACATTATTCTGAGGAAAATGGAACAGAGGATATGGCATAAGCTTTGTTTACACCTTGTGCTATCATGTGGGTTTTGTGATCTGATCTATATGAACCAATCATTATATGATAATGGTTTGTTTTGTCTACACATTGTATTAAAATGTGTCTCTTATCCATCCAATGTGTCCACATTGTGACCAGATTAGCTGAAAGGGACGTAAATGAACCCTCTCTGGACAACTGCTGCAATAACCTGAATAGATGTCGTCCCCAGTGCAATTAAACCCACCCTGATTACGTCTCTCTGGCTATCGATTTGCAACGTTCACTTAATAACCACTAGCATAGTCTCTTATCTTAACCCCAAGGTCCAGCCTTCAAGAACTGGCTGGCCAGAGATTTATGTCCAATGCCTTACTGACTCCTCTGGGAGTTTGTGTCATTTCTTTATTCCAAAGTGTGGAGAGGTCTGTTGGCTGCTTGTTACATCACATTATTAAAGATGCCACCTCTTAAGTTGATGGGTACATTTTCAATATCTTCACTTTGCTTCAGATGTTTCTGGGAGGTGGGATGAGGATATGGCAAGATTGGTTAATAGAGATGTCAGTGCAGGCAACTAGAAGTGTCCTACAAACTTGCTGTGATTTGTTGGGTCTTGGACATTGTGACAACAACAAAAATGCCTAAATGAACTGAAAGCAATGGTTGTCCAACACTATAGAACTAGAAGATATCCAAATCATTCAAAAGAATCAAAGAATTAAGGTCTTCGTCAGAACATTTAATGTTTTAATAATAAATCATGACATTCAAGTAAATGGATGTGATCTCTCAATGAGTTGAGACGAGAAAATACAAGTCACCTTGTCCCTTTGATGAGCATGCGTTATGTTCCTTGATAACAATAGGAGCGTAGCTTGCCTTACGCTGAAAGCGTTTCCTGGGAGCGCTCCAAGCCGCTGTTTGCTCCAAAAGCAACATTGCCTTGTGTAAGAAATTCACCCTTCACAGCTCACGCCTCCCAATCATACACCTGTTTGGTTCAGCGTGCCAGTCTCCCTCACTCGCAACCTGCTCAGCCATGTGAACACAGCGCAGGTTGTCCACAGCACTGCCCTCAGGCTCCGCAATGTGTTCACAGCCCGGCCCGGGAGAGAGAGGGGGTGGAGGCTGGGTGGGTGGGTACAATGTGTTCACAGAGGGATGGAAGGATGTAGGGAGAATTAGATAAATAATACCGTGGCCTTTCTCTGGGTAAGTAAGAGAGGGTAAGAATAGAGTTTCAATGTGGCAGTCTTTCATTTTCAGGAGCTGAGAGATCGCGCTCTTTGCAGCAAACACAAAGCTTTTACAAATGATAGTGTTTGCTGTGGAGAACTGCTGAAACAGACATTTCATATGATCAAAGAAGGAAACCTGAATATGCTAATGATATGAATGTCTTAAGGAGATGGTAAACAAATACTGTATCATTATTTGCATACAATTGCTACATTGTTTTTCCTGCACCAAATTCTTGATTTTGATTTCCAATGTCTTATGACCACATTCAAAATAAAAATAACTTACTTGTATATCAGGCACCCTCAATCCGCATAGCATTGAAAACGGTCTGTGAGTTCAGCACTGTTTATATGGATTAGCGGGCTTCTTTGTGTTTAATTCATGGGTGGTGGTGGGGGATGCTTCTCTTAACAGAATGGTCTTAAGGCAACTGCTGCATTTATCAAAGGGATGGTCAGACAGAGAGAGACAATAGCTAATGAGTGGGAGCCCCCCGTTGGGCCGCTGCTTCAGACAATAAAACAACATCTGTACTGCTGTGTGCCGACCCAGGGGCGTCCCCAGAGTGGGATGATGGGGGGGCAGGGAGGTTTATCTTCACTTGTCCTGGGCTTACAGACATCCCCTCCTCCAACCCTTCTCATCACCCCTCTGAACAGGGACTTGACACATTGGTGGGGATGGGTGGGTTAAATCCATAAACTACTTCTCACCAAGGTCACCATACCTGCTAAAAATGGAAATCCCAGAAAAGGAACATTTAAAGTGTCAAGTAGTTTTGAGTTAGTGCTCAGAGAGAGAGGAGAGAGGACTTTTCCAGAGAAGGAGAGAACCCGGAAGTGGACCTCCTTTTTTGTTAGAGCTCGAAGGGAGGGTTAGCACAGGAGTCGAGCTGGACTGATGCTCCCCCATTGGATATATTTGGAATGTTCACATCGTTCAGTGGCCGAAATCGTATCACAATGGAGATGTATGCCTCTCACACATATGCAAGTTGGGGAATATGGAATAGTTTTAGGCCATCCATATACAACGAGATCTCCATGTAAGGTAGTTAGTTACTTGTGAAGTAACTTTTAGAGCTGAAAGCTCAACCGTGGACAGTGGTGGGGATATACAATGGGACTGAACACACAGCGACACATATACACACAGACACAGACACAGACATAGGCTATGACCCATCAGGAGGACAAGGCGTACCTGGTAATTAAAATGCAATCTCTGCTGCCGTGCCCCCTGGAGTGGCGGTGGCAGCGGACTCACCCAGGAGCCCGAGGGCGAGAGGTGCCACCTGCACTGCCACACCACCTGCGCCCACCGCCTCCCTTCATTAAGCTAGGTATTTATACCAGCGTCTGCCCCCCCAACAGCCCTGGTCTTCATGGGCCCTGGTAAAGCAGCACTTTATTAGAATTAATGTGGCACTTCAGAGGAGAGTGTCAGTGTGCCTGGTACCGGGGTGCCGGGAGAAAGAGTCCCCAGCCCTCCTCTGTCACATCGCATAAAGGCGCCAAGGCAAGCCGAGCACGAAGATGAGCGTGGACAGCACATGACAGAACTGTTTTCCAGGGCCAAGGGAAACCAAAGTATTATTTATTCAATCTCCTATCATGTTTACAGCATGAGCCATTATATGAGCATGGAGAAGATCAAAGGCTTGAACTAAATGCATGCTGGTAGACGGTGGACATGTTGGACAAGCTCAATATGATCCATTTCTTGACTAAGCTCAATGTTAAACAAACATTTGTGGTGTTGAATGTATAAACGCCAAATCCACAGAGTACTTAGTTACATTAATATGAATCCTCTAGTGCTGCCCATACTTTTACCATGCATGAATATGAAATCATGTTGAATAGTTAGAATTGATTATGTCTATTATCAACATGCTATATTGAAATGGCTGATCACCAGAAGCAGGATCCAATGTATCTGTCAGTAGGGGCACATGTGATTTCCATAGGGGTGGATTGGTGGGTGAGGGGGCATCAGAGCTGATGCTACTTGTAGCCAGTCAGTAGGGGAGGGCATTAACACCTAGTTTGCGTCACTCAGAGCTTTCAATTAAACACAAATAACCAGATACAACTTTCTTTCTTCAGATGTGTTTTATGGGCTCCCGTGTAACGGGGGAATTCAGCATAATATTCTCTACATCTACCCACAGTTGGCAATCTCCACTGCATGACTCAGTTCTGTAACGGCTGTTGGTGGAAGAAGGTGAGGACCAAGGTGCAGCGTGGTACGTGTTCATGTTAATTTATTGACACTGAACACTAAATACAAAAATATCAAACCGGCACAACTGAAACAGTTCTATCTGGTGTAGACACACAAAACAGAAAACAACTACCCACAAAACTCATGTGGGAAAAAGCTACCTAAGTATTGTTCTCAATCAGAGGCAGCTGTCTATCGTTGTCTCTGATTGAGAACCATACTTAGGTAGCTTTTTCCCACTGGGTTTTTGTGGATAGTTGTTTTCTGTTTTTGTGTCTGCACCAGACAGAACTGTTTTTATTCCCTTTGTTATTTTTGTATTTAGTGTTCAGTGTCAATAAAATAACATGAACACGTACCACGCACGTGCGCGTCCGGTTTGGGCATGGTGTAAGGAAAATACCAAAACACCTTAACAGGGGAGGTGCATGCAAACAGCCCACTGGGCAAAAACTGATTTAATCAACGTTGTTTCCACATCATTTCAACCATAACAATCTATTTGATGATGTTGAATCAATGTGGAAATCTGATTGGATTTGCAAAAAGTCATCAGCATTTAGTCTTTTTTTCACCCAACTTTTCACCTAAATCCAATGACATGTTGACATTCATTTAAAAAACACACAACCCTTCCCAAAGGAAAAAGAAAAGTTAGACAAACCTCACATATTTTGTACTCCCTATTAAAGCAGAGAAAAACTGAAATAGAAACGTTTTTCTCTATTTTCTGCAGTGTTGGACGCAACATTTTCTCCCCAAGCCATAACTGTTAGCCCCATCCTTATCAAGGAGAGACATCGAAGAGGTTCCTCTATACCATATTACCACCAACAGCCTTGAGATTGGATCTCAAGATTATGTATATAATAAGAAAAAAAACATAATCCTTCCTGGGAGATGTTTTGTTTTTCAAGTATTCAAACTAGGAATGTATTTGTACATCGGACAACATCGTGGACTTAACATCTGTTACAATGATATAGGCCTAATCCCCAAAGCAATATGTGTTGTCTTTTGTATCACCCATGATCATTTTGATTCTTGAATAGCAAATTCCATTCATAATGTTTTCCTCTCTAGGATCCTTAAATACATAAATTAGTATACCCAAATCCAGTTATTGAGCTAATGCTGAATAGAAGAATGAACACACTAAGTGCATTAACTGTATAAACAATCCCTCTGTACAAACTGATACAATTTCCTTTATTGTTGAAGGAGACTGTCATCCAGGTCAGGTATAAGTGTTTCAGAGGCAGACCAGGGGGACGTTGGTGCCTGTGATGTGGGATAGCTAGGCTCCAGTGGACGTGTCCTATGTGAGCAGTTGCAAAGGCGAGAACAAAGCCTTAGGCATTTCTCAGCCCAGAGAGGTGTGCTAGAGGCTGGGCTGCTGCGCCTTCAATTCGGTTACGGTGCTGTCACTATTCATTGAGAGGGCGCTCCTCCTTCCAGCACCAGAACCTCAACAGGGGCATCGCTCATGATAGAAAACAATGAGCATGATTTGTGAACTCTCGCCGTCTTTGTAATTTCATCAGTGTAATGGGATTATATTTCAAATCACCACTCCTTTGTTCATTACACATTTAAACTCCTCTGACAGACAAAAACTTAAAGAAAATGTGCATGTCAACCCTGGTTGACTTCGCCAGCTCTCGTACTTGATTAGACAAACAGTGCACCAGGGCTCCGGAACGGGAGGAAATAATGTGCTCATTTATTCATTTTTCAGACGAGTCACAATAGATTTTTAACGACCAATGTCTGACCTCCCTTGGGTGCTTCATGTTTAGGGGGTTTAATAAAGCCTAACACTCTGGCACTGAAACGCTCCACAGAAGAGCCGGGTGAGGAGCCGCCTGCAATGAAATAAAGAGTATTAGAACACCAGCCCCAACTCCAGAGAGAAAGAGAAGAGAGAGGGAGAGAGAGAGAGAGAGAGAGAGAGAGAGAGAGAGAGAGAGAGAGAGAGAGAGAGAGAGAGAGAGACTGGTATTCTACTTAGATTCCAATTCCACAGGTCTCTAAGGGACAATTAAACCAAGTGAGGAAGAAGTACTCTTTTTTCACAATGCGCTGGGGCATACATATTAGAAGCATTACCCATGGCAATATACATACAGCAGGACCTGCCAAGACAAGAAGGGGGGAGCCTGTAAGGCGGCCCCTAAACTTAAGAACTATTTCTTTCATGACAGAAAGAAATCTGTCCTTTCAATGTTTTAAAAGTTCTGAAACCCAGTGTTTATACATCAAGGGTTACATAAACAGAGTACAGTATAAAAGCAGTCTCTCTTTCTCAGGAGAATATTGAAATATACCAGAAACGTCTTGAATCATGTGATGTCAACATAATAGTCAATAGAACGTTTTGTTAGTTATTTTCATGTCAATCACTTTTCAAAACTTGAAAATGAAATATTAGCAGCTTTGCTTTTATGTAGCTGGAGAAAATGTGAAAGTTTAGGCTTACTTACTCTCCACAGTGAGAAAAGGCCTGTGGTGTGTTGTAGTGTTGCCAGCAGACATCCATCTTGTTTCCCCTCAGCACAGTGCTCTATTTGTCTGAATCTATGTCATTTTAGCTCAGTCAGGTCAATGGCAATTCAACCTCCTCTTTCGTCGGAGGCACTTCAGATTCCTAATGTGATGCATGTACGATAGGAACCAGCTAAACACAATCCCTGTCACTGCACACACATAGCTGGATATAAATGATATATCCTGAGCTCACATTCTCCATATTTTACTCCTCATTTGGAAATACTGAATGATATGTTCTGTTTCCTTTCTTTTTGATCCATGACCGGCATGCAAGCTCCCTTCTCACACCCTCTCAGGTAGAACCTTGTCATAGTGTAACATTGTAACCATTCCCCGCAGAAACAGCCGCCATCCCAAATGTAAGCAATATAATGTGAAGAGAGAAGTAAAGTAGAATAGTTTCTGTTAATTCATTCTGGTTTCTCTCCTCTACGTTAGTGCAGCTCTTTGTCAGTGGACCACATGGGAGAAGAGAAAATTACAGACTACCTGATAATTACTAAAGTTCAGAGCAAACTAAAATCTGCAGGGCTCTCCCAGCTCTCCCAGCTCCCCGCTACTGGCACATTTCTCTTCGCAACTAATTAAGTCCGCCTCTGAGGTTCCAAGCAGCAATGGTGGTGGATGCTGTAACAGCAAAATTAAAAAAGAAAAAGACAGGGAGAGGAAAGTGGGGAGAGAGAGAATCAGAGAGTGAGTGAGGTTGAGTATTTTATTCTCGTTTTGTGTAGAAGAATAAAAAATGTCACTGGGGGCTTATTATTGTTTCACACTTGAATGGATTCAAAAAGAAATAACAGTGGTGGTCACCATTATGTGCAGTTGCTAATAGCACGGCTCCCTCTGTTCATACTATTCTTTAATTATTATAATGTCATTATCCATATGCAGCAATGTTGCATGAAAAAGAAACCCAGGCCCACCGGGTATCAAGTGCAGGTTTTTAATCTCCTCACTGTTAAATGAGATCACACCATAAAGAAGGCATTATTAGTGATGCTATCATCATCAGTGTAACACAATATTGGAGACTTTTGGCAGATGTACCACACAAAGCCTTTTTCCTATAGTATTCTCTGTTGTCTCCCTACATGATAATACTATGATGCATATTTTTGTTATGCTGCATTTGAGTATTTTCTTTTGAAATTGTCAAGTCAGATATCTCTAACCACTAGGCTACCCTGCCGTGATGACTCCATAGAGCCAGGCAGAGCCGAGAGGGAAGACATATCTACTGGGGCTATGTATATATATTTATACAAGCTACTTTAGACAGGCAAGTTAGAAAATGAATCCAACATGTTCCCCTTGAGTATCTATATTAGAACATGTATTAGTAGGCAAAGAAAAAGGAAATACCAAAGACCAGGATCTAGCAGTAGAGGAAGTAATAGACACTAGAGCTAAATAACGCAAAAAACAAATACGCCACTTCATTCATAAAAAACAACAACACAGCAGACATTAGAATATAAACCAATGGTAATCTGTCATAAAGCTGAAGTTAAACACTTTGAAGTAAGCACCTCATTAAAGACATCAGAGCCATTGGACCACTCTGATGACTAGCATTGCAAATTGAGGATGCTTTAAAAGAGGACAGAGTGGCCTCCCTGATAAAGTTCCTGGTTTCACTTAGACTGTTTGTGATGCGCAATCCATGAGAGACACAGCAACCAGGCAGGCAGTCATTATTTTCTCCACAATTACCTGAAGTCCTTGATAATGAGCAACAAAAAAAGACACATAATTAGAAAAACACCACAAACACCATTATTGTAAGGAGAACACAACTGTATAATGAAGCAATTATAAATGAGCGCCTTTGTGCTTGTCATTCATTTCTGATTTTAAGGATGTGGAGATGAATCATGGCTAAACGCTGGAACCTTGGAGAGTTTAGAACATGTTTAAGGTAGGTTAGACTAGCAAGGCCTCTGGAGGGTTTCTCCATAGTCAGACCAGGTCTGGAAAGGAAAGCCCTTGGTGATTTTTAAAAATGTAACTTAACTTTAACTAGTCAAGTCAGTTAAGAACAAATTCTTATTTTCATTAACTGCCTAGGAACAGTGGGGGCAGAACGATAGATTTGTACTTTGTCAGACTCAGGGATTTGAACTTGCAACCATTTCAGTTACTAATCCAATGCTCTAACCACTAGGTTACTCTGCCGTGATGACTACATAGAGCCAGGCAGAGCCGATAGGGAAGACATATCTACTGGGGCCAATTCAAGATATTACAACCCTCTCAGACACACTTCAATGGTACCAGTCTGCCTGGCCTCCCTAGCGTGTATGACATTACATTCAGTGTAAAAACTGTGAGCCATGTGAGTGGCCTGTAAAACATGGCGTAGATACTAAGGGATACATGCCAAACTTTCACTGCTTTTGTGACAAAAGTTTGCCATGTGTTATCTGGGTGTTTGTTTGTATTGTGAGTGGTGTTAGAGGATAGTGATCTGGCTACAACTGAAAGGTAATGAGGAGAAAGTTTGCTGAACGAGAAGCATAATAGAGAGTGATCTCTACTGGGATTGGATTTAGGAAATAAATTCCTCATCTGATTTGAAATAGACCCATGTTTACTGTAGCTTTCCCTTTGAAATGCACACTGCACTCCTTGTAAAGCCACGCAATTAAGCCTGGAGATGTATTTCATTCAAATAGCGTGCTCTTCCTCCCCGACCACTGAGCGGATTGGAGACTTTTTATTAATTAGCATTTTTTCTCTTTGATTTTCAGCCCATATTTAGATTCGTCGTGACATGCAGAAATCCCAGGTTCCTCCAGATATGTGAAGAGTTTCAATGAGCTCAGTTGTTTTGCGGCCTCCACAAAGACATCAAACAATAAACATGTGAACAAAGAAAAAAGAGGAAGAGTGAGAGGAGTCACTCCGCCTAGTATACACGGGGAATTGAGCTCCAAAGGAATTGTCCTCCTCATTTAGAAACGCCATCTTATTAATAGGCAGACACATGCTACAGGCACACTGCATCATTATTGTCTTGAGAATGCAATTGTATGGAAGGGGCAATTAGGATGGAGAAGCAGTGAGGTTGCCATTATTTTAGCATTTAATGACCAGGCAGTACGGCAGGAGCTTGATGTAGAAATGAGGGCTGCAATACTAAAATTATGCATAATCTGGCAGATTTTACTGCACCCCCCCACACTCTCTTCCTTAGCCTTGAATAAATTTACATGGAAATGCTTATTCCTCTAATTTATTCGGGGAATTAGAATATACGTTACAAATATTTCCATAGAAGACATCAACGACATGCAGTTAGGTTTTTAACGACTTATTTCTTTGTTTTCAATGGGTGTGGATTGGATTGTTACCCTCCCTAAAAAAAGCTTTTTAGGAAATCAGATAAATAATTACTGTAGAGGTATGAATATGCATTTGGATTTGTCTTAAATACTGTAGGAGGACCTATATAATTAAAAAGCTTTCAGGAGGAAAAACAGTGGCACATACTGTAGGTAGTGCACATATGATAAATACCACAGACATACCACAGGATATGAATGTAAGATGCATGGGTATACGGACACAATCCAAAAGCATGTGATATTGACATGTATGCTAGACCATTAATAAGCTGCTGTATCCGCTGTGTTCAGGGTCACCATTGCCTGCTATAACTATACCTTGTCAAGACTGCTCCAGCCTCACAATATGTACCTCATGTACCTCCTGTCAGCAGACATAATTCCTGTGTGCTGGCACACCACTGACTTCTGCATAAGTGATGCAAGCCTTCCACTAGAGTTAGGAGCTGGCGTTTTTTCACCACTGAGAGATGTTCATCATTCTTGATCTGTCTCTGTCAGGGCCTAGTGTTTTAGTGCCTCTCACGATTAGGCAGAATTGACAGGCCAAGAAGGCAGCGAATAGCAGAAACGTGTGCAACTAAGGGAGGTGTGGTGTAGGGTGGAGGATGAAGTGAAGTGTGGCCGTCATTTAATCTGCAATTTATCAGTTTAGGCTGCACCATGTAACATCAGGATATTACATTCCACAGAGGAGAAGCAGTATCTCTCCTCTGCCTTCTCTTGTATGCTTCTTAATGTCGTCTAGGGAGGCTGGAAGAAGAGAGGGGGCGGGATTTCTTTATTGTTATTATTATTTCTGAAACCCTTCATTAATATATAGCATTGTGGACTCATCTGTGGGGTAGATGTGGAGTGTTGGTGACAGAGTGATGGAGTGAAAGAGGTGTGCTGCAGGAAGAGAGAAAGTGAGAGAGCATCTCGCATGGTGACTGCGTCATTGCCTGTCGTGAGACTGAGGTCATACAGTATTGACACACACATATACACACCCGCAGCACACACTCATGCACACATGCACACACAGACACACACAGAGCGAGAGAACTGATGCCAACTTTGTCTACTAAAACAGAATCTGCTATTATACATGTTCTCTCTAACAACACTGACTTCGATACATGACCTCTAACAACACTGACCTCTATACATGACCTCTAACACTGACCTCTCTATACATGACCTCTAACAACTCTGACCTCTATACATGACCTCTAACAACACTGACCTCTATACATGACCTCTAACAACACTGATCACATTTTGGAGTAATCAATGTTTAATTGGCACGTTTTCCATTAGGCATCTATTGATCCATATGCATCTAATACATATGAAGTGCTTGCTGGTCCCACTCTACACTAAATAGATGTATTGATTTAGTAGATGGTTACATTCACTGTATTACCTTCAGTTGAAATTCCTTTACAAGATAAAATTCCTTTACAAGACAAAAAAGTATGTAAATGATCCTGATGCATTATAATTTGATAAGATGTGTGTTTTCCTCAATAGCATTTCCCTGTGGTAACCCCTAGGATGGGAAGCCCAGGGGCATTGTCTCCTGCTTGTAGACGGGGAGCAGTGGCCAGTGGCCAAATAAACTCCCTCCTCCAGAGGTGTCACTCAGATTACCTCCCAGTAAGTGATCCCCAGCCCAGTGTTTAGTGGACTGTTACAAAGCCAAATCACAGTTAGTGGCAAGGGGCATTGGCTCTCTCAAAATGGATTCATTTCCTCCTTTCTTGGGAGAGCTTACTCCACCACATGTCCTGCACATACGGCTAGTAGTAGTAGTGAGCAGACACTGCAAGTAGGGCCTAGTACAGGGATGGGAAATTCCAGTCCTCGAGGGCCTGATTGGTCTCACAGTTTTTCCCCAGCTAACACACCTGACTCCAACAATCACCTAATCATGATCTTCAGTTTAGAATGCAATTTGATTATTCAGCTGTGTTTGCTAGGGATGGAGAAAAGTAGGATGTGTGCAAAATTATGAACCAAAAGTATGCTAACTGAAAAGAGAAATGCATTGATAATTATTAAAGTTAAAGTATATCTCAATTTTAAATCACGAATATACAACAATAGCATAGCCATCATCATACTGATAATGTAGTCTGCCCAGTACATCACTGGAGCCAAGCTTCCTGCCATCCAGGACCTCTATACCAGGTGGTGTCAGAAGAAGGCTCTAAAAATGATCAAAGACTCCAGCCACCCAGGTCATAGACTGTTCTCTCTGCTGCCGCACGGCAAGCGGTACCAGAGCGCCAAGTCTAGATCCAAAGGGCTCTTTAACAGCTTCTACCCCCAAGCCATAACACTGCTAAACAGTTCATCAAATGGCTACCCGTACTATTTGCATTGATATATTTTTTTACGCTGTTGCTACACACTGTTTTTTATCTATGCATAGTCAGTTTACTTCTACCTACATGTACTATACATATAACATCAATTACCTCGACTAACCTGTACCCCAGCACATTGACTCGGTACCGGTATGCGCTGTTTATAGCCTCGTTATTATTATTTTATTGTGTTACTTTTTTAAACGTTAGTTTATTTATTTATATATTTTTAGCATGTATTTTTTTACTTACTCTACATAAAAACTCTGCATTGTTGATTAAGGGCCTGTAAGTAAGCATTTCACGGTAAGGTCCACACCTGTTGTATTCGGCTCACGCGACAAATACAATTTGATTTGATTTGTACAGTCAGTATGTATTAATAAGGCTGAGAGCAGCAGCTATTGATCAAGCTACATTGTGTTTTTAGTGGTTGATCCACTTGGCTTCCAGAGCAAGAGTCAACCTGGAAGTGCAATGGGTGTTTAGGTCACAAAAGGCAGACAGGATAATAAGAGCAGACCAAGGTGACCAATCTGAGCTGGGTGTCTGTGCGCAGTCCACCTACAGCTAACGACAGACTGGAGCCTGGGCTGACACACTGTGCAGGGAATCAGGCTCTGAACCCTTTTAAGCTAGGGTTCGACAAACAGACTTGCACAGCAGAAAAATTCTGTGCAAGTCAAGTACCTTCAGGGCATACGGAGGGGAAGAGAGGGGGAGCGATCTAGGGCATCTGAAAAGGTAAATTAGTAGGGAGCTATGACTGGATTATGCAGGCAGCAAGAAATAAGTGTTTTAGTTATGCATTGACTCTAGAAATACATTTACAGTGCCTTCGGAAAGTATTCAGTCCCCTTGACTTATTCCCAATTTTGTTGCATTAAAGCCTTATTCTAAAATTAATTAAATAGTTTATCTACACACAATACTTCACTACCTCATAATGACAAAGCAAAAACAGGTTTTTAGGAATGTTGGCTGATTTATATATTTAAAAAAAAAAACGGAAATATCACATTTACATTAGTATTGAGACCCTTTACTCAGTATTTTGTTGAAGCACCTTTGGCAGCGGCTACAGCCTCGAGTCTTCTTGGGTATGAAGCTACAAGATTGGCACACCTGTATTTGAGGAGTTTGTCCCATTCTTCTTCCCATTCTCATTGCAGAACCTCTCAAACTCTGTCAGGTTGGATGGGGAGCGATGCTGCACAGCTATTTTCAGGTCTCTCCAGAGATATTGGACCGGGTTCAAGTCCCTGCTCTGGCTGGGCCACTCAAGGACATTCAGAGACTTGTCCTGAAGCCGCTCCTGCGTTGTATTGGCTGTGTGCTTAGGGTTGTTGTCCTGTTGGAAGGTTCTGAGCAATCTGGAGCAAGTTTTCATGAAGCATCTCTCTGTACTTTGCTCCATTCATCTTTGCCTAGATCCTGAATAGTCTCCCAGTCCCTGCCGCTGAAAAACATCCCCACAGCATGATGCTGCCACCACCATTCTTCACTGTAGGGATGGTGCCAGATTTCCTCCTGACCTGATGCTTGGCATTTAAGCCAAAGAGTTCAATCTTGGTTTCATCAGACCAGATAATCTTATTTCTCATGGTCTGGGAGTCTTTAGGTGCCTTTCGGCAAACTCCAAGCGGGCTGTCATTTGCCTTTTACTGAGGAATGGCTTCCGTCTGGCCACTCTACCATAAAGGCCCGATTGGTGGAGTTTTACAGAGATGGTTGTCCTTCTGGAAGGTTCTCCCATCTCTACAGAGGACCTCTAGAGCTTTGTCAGAGTGACTGTTGGGGTCTTGGTCACCTCCCTGACCATGGCCCTTCTCCCCCGATTGGTCAGTTTAGCTGGGCGGCCAGCTCTAGAAAGAGTCTTGGTGGTTCTAAACTTCTTCAATTTAAGAATGATGGAGGCCACTGTGTTCTTGGGGCCTTCAATGCTGCAGATATTTTTTGTTACCCTTCCTCAGATCTGTGCCTCGACACAATCTTGTATCAGAGCTCTACGGACAATTCCTTCAAACTCATGGCTTGTTTGTTTTTTGCTGTGGGACCTTTTATAGACAGTTGTGTGCCTTTCCAAATCATGTCCAATCAATTGAATTTACCACAGGTGGACTCCAATCAAGTTGTAGAAACATCTCAAGGATGATCAAAGTGTCTGAATACTTATTTAAATAAGGTATTTCTGTTTTTTATTTTTTAATGTCATTATGAGGTATTGTGTGTAGATTGCTGAGAATTTTAATTTATTTAATCGATTTTAGAATAAGGCTGTAATGTAACAACATTTGACTGAGGTTCACCACAATTTATATTGTTATATTCCTTTGCAAACAATTATGAATGTATTGGTTTTACTGTAACTATTTAAACGATACCCATAACATATCCATGACGTGTACTTCAACTATTTTGAAAAACAGCATTTAAGGTTACCATTTTGAATTGCTTAGATGAGTGACTTACTGTATTTTCTCCCACAAAAATCGTGTTGCCCACCATGGAATAATCTACCCTTCCAGGAGGATCATAAGCTTTACTGCATGCAGGAGCAGCAGAGTACTGTAGTTAAGTCTCAACAGACAGCTCTCCGCTCTCTCTTTCTCTCTCCACAGCAGAGAGAAGCCTGCTTCCCTCACTACAGCCTCCTATTCCCCCCTGGATGCCTGTAACCTGAATACCGGACAGCTAGCCTGGGTTCATGCAGATCCTTCACAGTGCATGGCTTCTCACTGAACCCTGCACTGACACAGAGCTGTAGTAAAATGTTAATGCCTTTGTGCAATGCCTAAAAGAGATGGATGGGACACAAGCACAAGAATTACTGACTTTTAAATGGCTCCAATTGTAAATTGTGTCAATGCTACTGTTTTTGTAGCATGCTTATTCATATATTTTAGATATAGACTGTGACAATGTAAGAGTATACAGAAATGTCAAACAGGGAAAGTGAAAAGCAGTTCTGCTCCTACCATCTTACATAATGAAGCAAGAGATAATTTAAATGTAATCTTTACACCTTGATTAAATGCCTTATTTTTAAATAGTGTATGATAGGGCAACTGTATGTCTGAAAAGGATAGGGATCTGAGGATACACGTATCTTCATGGGTTCTCTCCAATGACAGAAAACTCGATTCCTCCTGAAATGTGGATTGAACTCTTCCAAGATGAAGACATGACATGACATCTTCCGCTCACTTGATGTCAATGATAGGACAGCTCACTTCTAGATCGGGCACGTTGCCAGCCAGCCCTCCTCGGGTCCTGAGATCCAGTTGTCGTCTCAGAGCCCATATGAAAAAATACTATGGTATACTATGTTGAAATACTGTAGTATTTACTGTAGTTTTGGGGGCATGACTGTAGTATACTGTAGTAGTTACAGTTTACTACAGTATAAATACTGCAGTGAGGAAAAAACTGTAGTGTATACTATAGTAATTACTGTACTGTTTTTGTGGACTTTAATATACTGTAGAATTTACTGTATGTTTTGCAGACATTACTGTAGTATTTACTATAGTGTTTTTGTTTTATTATTTTTGACATAGCAGTGGGGGCTTTATCCTTCAGGAAACCTACTGGACAAAATACGAAAAGAGAAAATGTTCCATAACCTGTTGGTAGGTAGATAGGATTGAGGTCTGAAGAGAAAGTTCAGCACTTTGCTATTTTTTTCATAACCAGTAGGGACCACAAAATATGCTCTATACTTGGCATGTAGATTTCTCACTTATGGATGGCACAAATTGGGATATGGGGGATGTGAACGGGCAGGGTATATGCAAAATAAATACTGTAGTATATACTAGTAATTACAGTAGTGTTTTTGCAGACTGTGGTGTTTTTGTGGACATTACTGTAGTATTAACTGAAGTAATTGTTGCAGACAGTAGTGTTCATGCAAACGTTACTATAGTATTTACTGTAGTGTTATTGTGGTCTATACTATACTGTAGTATTTACTATAGTATTCTACATTATAATACAATATTCTATACTAAGTACTGCACATGATTGATATATACTACAGTGTGTAGTATAGTATTCTACAGTATACTACAGTTTACTGTAAAATCCTATAGTAAGTAATGTAGTATTCTATAGTAAACTGTAGCATTGTTTCATGTGGGAGCAGAGGCTGATGACACAGACAATGCCTAGGAAAGCCCATCAGCTATTGCTGAAAAGGGAAATCTGCAGTTGAAACCCTGTTATAGTTTAGAGACTATACAGTGTTTGTTAACAATTGAACAAAGATGTAAAACAAGCTTATATTTTGGGTTCTGATTGGTTGAGCTATATTTAATCGATTGCCCGATAGAAATGTAAAGGTCATTTCCGATTGAGCCGACATATGCAGCGTTTACCGTGAATCCAGTCTCTGTTTACGCGGGATCATTGCCTTGAAATTTAAATCACGCTGTAACTCTGAACTACCACAATACAGATTGAATAGATCCCTAAAACAGATGAGCTAAGCTCATGAGTCATGTATAAGTTATACTCTTCAAGAATCAATGGGTATATATCATGAATTTAAAAGTCAAAAAATGGATGTAGAAAATCGCAGATTGCCCTTTTAAGGACAGCATAACCAAAGTAGGTCACTCAATGACAGGGGAGGTACCCAAGACATCTTCAGTGCATGTGGGTGGGATGATCATCTAACCAATCCGATGCGCCCAGTCAAATCCCTTCTCAAGCTCACAACTGATCTGTGATATCCATCCTGACAGAGATCAACATAATCAGAAACAGCATCACATGCCCTGTCCAGATCATACTCACTGTGAAGGCCAGTCATTGACAGTACGTCCTGCTGGACAGCATGTGTGTAGTAGTAGCTGACGTTTTTGAGGAAATGATTCAGTTGAGAATAGTCTGTGGCACTTAGGCTGATTGTGACAGTATTGTGGGACTATGACTAGTTCATTTAACTGATGAATGGTACAGTTGAATAAGAAAGAAGTATCACTTTTTGACTGAATACATCACACACTCATGCACGAACGCACACACACACACAATTCACAAAACTGTATATTGCTGTAAACAATACAAAAGAGCTTTTCTCAGAAACATCAGCTCAATTCATTTAGAAGCATCATAGAAAAATGCATGGTTCAGGAATCACATCTTTCTCCAGGGGATTTTTTTTTTTAGAAAAGAAGTCTTCCCTAACTATGCTGCTTAATTGCAAGAACAAAGGAAAGTGCATGTACAGTAATAGCAGCATCTCATTGTTGCCATGTATGGGAATGCTATAATAATGTATGAAAGTGAAATGAGGGGTTTGTGCACCTTCACTTGTCAAGTCCACCAGGTAATTGCATGTTGATTGTTTCCATTTACATGATGGCTAAGTGCATCTAATTCTTGTTATATTTCCATTTCCATGGTTCAATTTGATGTCGCCACCTACACTTTCACCCGTAGGTGATTAGACATGCATAGAAAACTGTTTGTCTCAAATGGTGTAGGTAAGTGCAATTTTATGAAGGTGAGCTGTGTTCTAACCACCACAAGCACAGATGTAAATTACACCAATGCCTAATTAACACTTTTTGGTACACAATAAAGGAACATGACAGACACATTTAATTTCCTATCTCTTATTTCAGAACTAAACCACTTCTATTCACTGGCAAGGATGGATTTGGCAGGGCTGTCTTTGACCATACAGCCTAATTCAATGTTATATTATATCTGCCTCTCTGTCTGTGAGTCTAGGTTGATACAGTCTCCGAGGAACAAAAAATGTTCTCGAATAATTTTCCTGATCATGTTGATGAAATCAGCTTTTTTTATATTATGCACCAATGCCACAGGCTCCTCCATTTTTTTGTTGTCAATTATTTTGTACTGCATTTCAGTTTGTAGAATGGGTCTATTTACGTGAGACAGTGTGAGTTTTCAGCTGCATCATATCAGCGGGAGATCTCCATCACGTTGCCCATTCATTCCCAGTCTGTGTAGTTTGGGAATCATCATAGAGAAGAAAGCTGAGTTTCATTATTTACGCCTGTTATCACCTCAGGCACAGATACTCTGTATCCTCCTGAGTTTTAATCTGCTCGTCTCCCAGCATCCTCCAGGCTATTTCATTTAGGTTTTAATATGTGTATTTGACATTTTGTTCATTTAGCCTCTCCTTTAATTTAATTGACGTGCTGCTGCCTTGTGCTGTTGGTTTTCTCCTCGGTGAAAGGACTCCTTACAATTGCATGCCTACTTCTCATAGTTGGCCTATTGCTTATTCAACTTCTTCTCTTCACTGCATCCCCAGATGGAATAGGTTGATTAGTATTAGAGAGGAGGGAAGAAAAAAACAGAAATGGGACTTTTGAAAATTTGAACTAAAGTATTAATAGTGACCATTTAGACATACATAACACATAGACACACACACACACAGTCCAACTTCCAATGTATTTAGACAGTTGGTGTACTACTTTGAGCCATAAATATATAAATGTAAACCTATATGGGGTTAGATAGGGAGTTTTGCAATGCCATCATCAACTGTTTTACCACTTGAATGCATGCATGTATGAAAAGTAGTTAGGAATAGAGGAATTATAAAACAGTGGTGACCACAGACAGGTATGCTTATGTAAATATGTATCGATTCTGTCTGTCTACCTAGTAATTTGAATGTAGGGCTGTGTGATGGTAATATGCATTACTTCGAAAATAGCTTCGGCTGTGGCGATTTGTTTGAGAGCGCAACTGTGCAACGCTAATGGTGAACTGCCCAAATTAATGGGGACGCACACCTTTCATTATTACGATTAGATTAGGTGGCGCCAATTGATGGATTCACTTGTGGCCAAATTTACCGCATTACCGCGGTTCCCATCAATTTGGTTTAATACCAAATACAGGTCTTAATGTTATGGGCACTTGCTAAGTAGCTTTTTGTCTTTGTCAGTCATTCATTAATTGGAATGATAAGTTTACTTCTATCCTTAGGGATTTTGATATCATCTTTATTAAGTTGGGCACCACATAACCTAGCGGTTAAAAGCGTTGGGCCATTAACCGAAAGATTTCTGGTTCGAGTACCCGAGCCGACCGTGTGAAAAAGCTGTCGATGTTTAGGCCTACTTGGGCAAGGCAATTAAACCTTGTTGCTCTGGATAAGAGCGTCTGCTTAATGACTAAGATGTATATAGACAACAAATAAAGAACATAGGCTTCTCTACAAAGTAAAGTTTTATTGATCTAATAAATTAAAGATATAGACAATAATAATAAAGCGAATAGGCTTTATAAAATTTGTGAATAACTTACTTTCTAACGCTTTATTTGTCCATGCATTTAGATCTTATTTTTTTTAATAATCCACGTTCGCTCTATCATGGATATTGTTTACAATTACATCAACCGATATGCCTGTGTCCATATAGACTTTTAACTTGGTAATGTTCCATAGGTCCCTGGTGTTCTTTGTCTAAGCTCAGCTCAGGAGACCGTCGTCGGGAATGGTGCGTCTGCCATCTGCAGGAGAGCGACCGCACGCCACATTAAATGACCGTTCCATTGGCCACAGTCCACACATTCAGACGTTCTCAAGGCTGCACCTCTTCTTTTCAGACTATTGATTTACCACATATCGTTAAAAAGGAAAGTGCACTAAACATGTCCAGTTAGAGTGAACCTTCATTTCTCTCAGTTCCCATGGTTTGGGTAGGCCTATTTTCCATTACAAAACGTCAATTAACACAGTGGAGGCCCACTGTACACTAGTATCCTAAATTCCTCTCTGAAGCTAACCTTTCAAATATTGATTGGTGAGGCTTACAGAAATGTACCATGGTACTGCTATGGTACTTTAATTCATACCATAGTACTACTATGGTACTGGCATAGATGTGGATCATGGAAATATCATGGTTTTAAAATGCGTTATAGCATACATTCTACCACAGTAACGCACCATTATGATAAATGGTACCAAAAATGATCATATGGTCCCATCTTTATCAATGTGTTAGTTACCATAGTACAATTGCAGTATAATGCATTAACCCCCTGATTTCAAAAGAGGTTGGTTGGCATTATATTGATTAATCTATATACCATTATAGGCTAGTTTCTGATAAAGTCAGAGGCAGGCTACTAGTGGTCCTGGTTTGTCTGTAACATCAAATAAAAAGGGAAATAGTTGCTGTTAAAAAGGAGTAATACCTTCTATATTAATAGTACCGTTTTTTTCTCATGTTTGGGTTCCCTGTGTTGCCAACCTGAAATATCGATCATGTGAGATTTTGTAAAGTCATTTTGGGCATTTTGTAATCATTTTCAGTATTTATAGTCAAGGGGTGTTACTCTTGTTTTGGCCCGCAGAGGGAGCCGCTCGTTGCGCTAGCCTGCCTCGTCAGTGAGTCAGTTGAATGAGATCCAACTGAAAACTAAAGAGTGAAGCACCAGATAAACGAAATATTTTAAACGTTATTATCACGACGAGTGAGTTATAACGCATATGATATGAAACCAAGTTAGACGGAGTGTAATGATCTGATTGTTGTTATTTTTTGACGATTCTTAATGAATAAAAAAAAAAAAAACGTAGTTAGCTCCAGTCAAGCTAACCTGTCTATTCATGGCAGCAGGACCACCGAAACTTCACACAGTGTAAACAAAGAGAAACATTGTAACTCGCTGTTTTAATGGATATGTTGAGAATTACATGATGGAAATGTATCTATGAGATATTATGATAATTTATACATTTTTGCAAATAGTTTTTTAGTATGTTGACTATTTAGAATTGTATAAGACTAGCCAAGTCAGTTGAATGAGAGAGAGACAACTGAAAACTGTAATGAAGAGAGAAGCACCAGATTAAATAACTTTTTTATATCTTCAAGGTGTCAGACTCAATTCTTCTCACCATACCCTATCCAGGTTTTTATTTTATTTTTATTTAAGCTTTATTTACCTAGGCAAGTCAGTTAAGAACACATGCATATTTACAATGACGGCCTACCCCAGCCAAACCCGGATGACGCTGGGCCAATTGTGCGCCGCCCTATGGGACTCCCAATCACAGCCGGTTGTGATACAGCCTGGAATCAAACCAGGGTCTGTAGTGGCGCCTCTAGCACTGAGATGCAGTGCCTTAGACTGCTGCGCCAATCAGGAGCCAGGTCCCCAGGTTTAAGAGGATGCACTACTCTATTGGACCATGTGTGTTGTGGTTTTTTACTATGACCTGAAGGGGTTTAAGAGGGTACTACACCTAGACTTTGCCATTGCAGAGCGGGTAGTCAATGTTGCATTATGTGAGTACCTACCATAAATTACTATGTTTTTGGTCACTTTAACCCAACAATGGTGGGACACTTCACCTCAAAACTGGTGGGACACACACCATCATAATACATTGTAAACAACTACCATGTTTCACTACATGCTGTTAGTACAAAACCATGCTATTCATTTTAATTGTACTACCATGGTTCATTTTTGTACCATGGTAGCTAGTATACTGAACAAAAACATAAAGGCAACATGCAACAATGTCAAAGATTTTACTGAGTTACAGTTCATGTAAGGAATTCAGTCAATTGAAATAAATAAATTAGGCCCTAATCTATGGATTTCACATGACTGAGAATACAGACATGCATCCGTTGGTCACCGATACCTTAAAGAAAAAAGTAGGGGCGTGGATCATAAAACCAGTCAGTATCTGGTGTGACCACCATTTGCCTCATGCAGCGGGACACATCTCCTTCACATAGAGTTGAGAGCAACTTCGCACCACCATTGAAGAAGAGTGGGACAGGCCACAATCAACAGCCTGACTGTTGATTGTGGCCTGTCCCACTCTTCTTCAATGGTGGTGCGAAGTTGCTGGATATTGTTGGGGAATGGAACACGCTGTCGTACATGTCGATCCAGAGCATCCCAAACATGCTCAATGGATGACATGTCTGGTGATTATGCAGGCCATGAAAGAACTGGGACATTTTCAGCTTCCAGGAATTGTGTACAGATCCTTGTGACATGGGGCTGTGCATAATCATGCTGAAACATGAGATGATGACGGCGGATGAATGGCACGACAATGGGCCTCAGGATCTCGTCACGGCATCTCTATGCATTCAAATAGCCATTGATAAAATGCAATCGTGTTCGTTGTCCGTAGCTTATGTCTGCCCCTACCATAACCCCACCGTCACCATGGGGCACTCTGTTCACAATGTTCACAGAGGCAAACCGCTCGCCCAGACGATGCCATACATATGGTCTGCGATTGTGAGACCGGTTGGACGTACTGCCAAATTCTCAAAAATTACGTTGGAGGCTGTTTATGGTAGAGAAATTAATATTAGATTATCTGGCAACAGCTCTGGTGGACAATCCTGCAGTCAGCATGCCAATTGCACACTCCCTCAAAACTTGAGACATCTGTGGCATTGTGTTGTGTGACAAAACTACACATTTTAAAGTAGCCTTTTATTGTCCCCTGCACAAGGTGAACCTGTGTAATGATCATGCTATTTAATCAGCTTCTTGAAATGCCACACCTGTCAGCTGGATGGATTATCTTGGTAAAGGAGAAATGCTCACTAATAGGGATGTAAACAAATTTGTGCACAAAATTTGAGAGAAATAAGCTTTTTGTGTGTATGGAACATTTCTGGGATCTTTTATTTCAGCTCACGAAACATGGAACCAACACTTAACATGTGGTGTTCATCACTACCATAGCACAGAAATACCATGGTATTTGTGATCAAAATATCTTTATAGTACCATGGTATTTTTTAATTGTACTATCATGGTACATTTTTGTAATGGACAGTATTAATATCTACCAAATCGTGAAATAAATTAGCAAAGAAAAAAGAGCCTCTCAATAATTGAGTTTGTTCTAAGTTCACTGAGGTCAGACTTACATTACATTTGCAAACACTATTCAATTCCCTCCTAATTCAAGGAACTCAATGCACTGAGGCTGGACTACAGTATGTCCCCTGTAATAAATGTTATCATTAGAGAATATAGATGACCACAGTACTCTATTTTGTCTATAGACCTGTAACACAGATATAATTTAACCTCTCAATGTAGGCTACTAGTGGAGGAGCAAGGAGAGATATGACTCTCCATGGTTCCCCCAGAGTCAATGGAAGTGTTTGGTGCAGACCAGTGTGTGTGAAGTCATGCACAAGCCCCGCTGGACTGATCATCTGTTATTCCAGAGCCATCTGGGCCAGGCTCCAGGGCTGTTTATATCCTCAACAATCTGACATCAATATGAAACAACAGTTGCGTCAGAGAAGCCCAGTCCACATTTTCTTCAATTCATCCACCAAAAAATAAAAACTGCAAGCATCTTTTGTATCTAATTTAAACATCAGCATAGAACAAAATGTATGCTGTTGCCCATACAGCAGAGGAAATTAGAGTGGTCTAATATGACCACATTGGGATCATGTACAAGCAGAGAAGGGGGAAACAAAGACCTCATCCTCCATGTATCTGAAATCAACAGAGTAACAAATAAACAAAAGAGCCAATCTGCAAATGAGGCCAGTTTAGCCATTGGCTTATTATTCCATCTAATAAACTTCACAACATTTTGTATTTAAATGAACAATTGGGAGATATCAGGAGATGCAAGGCACCCCACGAGTAGTTATGATCTTGCTCGAATGCCCTCTCCAACAGTTATGTTCCATGTAAAAAATGTGGTCAACATGAACCACCTATTGTGCAGCCTAAATCTCAGAATTTCTCAGAACCTAAATCTGAATTAGGAAAAGGAGGACCGAGCACGCCCCCATTCTCATCGACAAGGCTGTAGTGGAGCAGGTTGAGAGCTTCAAGTTCCTTGGTGTCCACATCAACAACAAACTAGAATGGTCCAAACACACCAAGACAGTCGTGAAGAGGGCACGACAAAGCCTATTCCCCCTCAGGAAACTAAAAAGATTTGGCATGGGTCCTGAGATCCTCAAAAGATTCTACAGCTGCAACATCACTGCCTGGTACAGCAATTGCTCGGCCTCTGACCGCAAGGCACTACAAAGGGTAGTGCGTACGGCCCAGTACTTCACTGGGGCTAAGATGCCTGCCATCCAGGACCTCCACACCAGGCAGTGTCAAAGGAAGGCCCTAAAAATTGTCAAAGACCGCAGCCACAGACTGTTCTCTCTACTACCGCATGGCAAGCACACTGCCTTTCTCTCTACTACCAGTGCCAAGTCTAGGACAAAAAGGATTCTCAACAGTTTTTTACCCCTAAGCCATAAGACTCCTGAACAGGTAAACAAATGGCTAACTGGACAATTTGCATTGTGAGCCCCCCCCCCACAACCCATCTTTTTTACACTGCTGCTACTCTGTTTATCATATATGCATAGTCACTATAACTACACACTCATGTACATACTAACTCAATTGGGCCGACCAACCACTGCTCCCGCACATTGGCTAACCAGGCTATCTGCATTGTGTCCCACCCACCACCCCCTCTTTTACACTACTGTTACTCTGTTCATCATATATGCATAGTCATAGTTAACCATATCTACATGTACATATTACCTCAACCAGCCTGACTAACCGGTGTCTACGTAGCCTCGCTACTGTTTTTCCACTCTTTTTACTGGTGTCTTTATTTCTTTATTTACCCATTGTTCACCTAATACCTTTTTTGCACTATTGGTTAGAGCCTGTAAGTAAGCATTTCACTAAAGTCTACACCTTGCACGTGACAAAAACTTTGATTTGAATTACAGAGCTCTCTCTCCCATAGCATATTTATGCATTTTATTTAACCTTTATTTAACTAGGCAAGTCAGCTAAGAACAGATTCTTATCTACAATGGCCTACACCGGCCAAACCCGGACGACACACGTCCGGTTGTGATACAGCCTGGATTCGAACCAGGGTGTCTGTAGTGACGCCTCTAGCACTGAGATGCAGTGCCTTAGACCACCGCCACTCGGGAGCGAAATGGAACAAGACTAAACTACAGCATACACCTTCCCTCCGTCCACAAGAGAGCCCTCACATACTATTACCTGCATGCACAGAAATAACAGGATACAGGTACAGAAAAATGCATTTTATTGTTTTAAAGAATTATATGATACATGAATCACCTTAAAGACAAACGCCTTCCCCTTCGCATGTCATAATTGTGCAAGCTTACAAATGTAAAATTGATTATTTTCTGCTTGTTCTGCCTACTCTGTACAGGGACTAGAGCACAGAGAGGATTGTAAAGCTTTGAAGACCAGATTTCCATAGTCAAGTCTCTTTTAGTCCACCATTCTGGCAACTGTCCACTTGTTTGCATACAATCAATGCTAAACTCAGGCTATAGTACAGAATTATTCTCAATGTTAGGATGTGTATTTGTACTTTAACTTCACAATGTGAGGTATTCTGTCACTGTGTATGAACAGTATGAATCAGGTCAGACACAAAGGCTGGTTGTAGTTTTCTAGCTATTGAAAAGTATATTTGTTCACTGATATGTAGAAGGCAACATTAATACACAAGCCAGGTCCAGATTGTTTGATCACATTGGTCTGTACTGTACATACTTCTAAAGTGACATCACATAAACACTTCTGGTTACAGTCTATCTACATTTTGTGACCAATCAGTACATGGGTGTTTTTTCAAACAGGTTAAACAGCAGTATCATCTATTTTGCACAGGTGTATTTAAAAACCATTAGATGCTGTACACACATTACTCAAAAAACAGGAACATAAGTCAGGAAATGTGGAGACAACACTAATATCACAACTTGAGATTGCTTATAAATGTGTGTCCTTGACTGATGTTATTGGATAAAGTGTAACAGTCAGACCTAGCTAAGCTACCCATAGAAATCTCTGTTACAGTATCATTTGTAATGTCAGAGGCTTTAGTTAAAACGAGTGTGACTCATTACTAAAGAGCAGAGTAGAAAACACGTGAAGTTCTGCATGTCAAATGTACGGAGCAAGCTTCGCTTACCTTGTACAAAAAAATCCAGAGTAATTAAGCTCCGAACATTGAAAAAGAAATTACATCAGTGAGACAGACAAAAGAAAACCCAGCCTCATTCTTCACAACCCTTTCAGAACTGAGTTCGAAATTAACTTTAGAAATATTTTAGGTTTTTCACCAACAAAGATTTACTGCTCATCGAGGAGTACTGTAGCTACAGTAAGGAGATCGTCCTGACATTGTGAAAGAGGAGGAAGAGGGTGGACCTCTCAAAAAAACACTTAAACCAACATATCACACATTCACTGTACAAACCTCTCACGCAACATAGCCCACATTATCCCACACTGCCTTTTTCAAATGGTCAGTAACATATCAGATAGTGTTCTGATTATTTGCTCTTTTTGTTGTGCGGTCTATTAATGGGATACTGTTTGAAAGTAGTGATTTAAAAGAGAAAATAAGACATACACTTGGCACAATGCAAAGTTGCACAAACAGAGGGGGCAGTGTTCCTGCTTTTTGTAGCTGCAACAAACAGATGATTTTATGAGTTTTGGTGCCTTTGGCTGTAAGTGATTAGAAACATGCCTGTAAATGAAAGAACATGAAACTGGAATATCCCTGCACTCTAAAATGAAAGAAGAAATCAAATAATACAAGAGTGCATATACATTTAAAAGTCCCTTTCTTGATCGTGTGAGGAGGTAAAGAGCTAATCCAATCACTGGTCTTTCTGCTCTATGCTGAAACATGCATGCATTATAACAGCTTCAACTACAGAAAAAGTCAACTTGTTCATTTGGAAATGCTTTACTACCTTGTTAAACCATGTAATTGCAAGAGAGCAGTCATCAGTGTCAATAGAGGAAGCTGATGCTAAACAGTGAATACCTGTTCCATTACTCTTCATATCCAACCAATATTAAAGAGTATTGTGCACAAACAGAAACGTCAGGCTCATTGGTTCTAACTTTGAGGTAGGATATTAAATATTGAAGGGGAAAACGAAAAGGGGATGAGTGCAAAGGGAATGAACCGAAACAACCAGTGGTGTTCCACTCCCAGCACTAAGGTTGTTAAGAGGTTTCTCAGAGAGACCAGCTGTGGGGATCAAAGGTGATAATGCAGGGGTGGGCAATAATTTAGGCTTGAAGGCTTTTCAAAATTCAGTGGAGAGGCACACAGATTTTTTTCCTGGACCGATTTGTTCGTCAAAAGTAATTCGCTGGCAGTTAATTGAAAACGTATAGGTCATTATAACATTTGAATTTTTACATACTTGATCTTGTTTTAGACGTTCAAGAGTGGCCTGGATTATTTTTTAACCCAATAATAATAATAATAATAATTTCCCCAAAATATATATTTTTTTATTACTCAAACCTCCCGCGGGGCCAGACTGGATAGGGCTCGCAGGCCGGGCTGTATGTTGCCCACCCCTGTGATAATGGTATGGGGAACTAATGCCTATCCTTTATGGAAAACCAAAAGCAGAACCCTCATTCTCAAGAAAACATGTTTTTTTAAGTAAAAAAAAAAAAAAAAAGACTTACACAAAGTGGCCCTCCTCAAGGCACATTTCAGTATTTCTAAAAATACCAGCACTACTGATATTGTGCAGGAGCTGATCAGTGGTGACCCTGTCTATAAGCTGTAGCAAACAGCCAACAACTTATCCTGGGGGCTTCTCAGTCTGAGGACAATGCTGTGCTTGCCCTCCTAACAATATTAAAATATCTCAACCCTTACAGCTGCCTTAAATCTCCTAAATAGGCATGATGTGTGATTTCATTTATAGAAATAAAATACAATTCCATTAAATAGAATGAAAGAAATAAATACATTTTATATATAAATATGTGGGCCCTTCTGTCCAAATTGCCACGGAAAGTATTTAGGGAAGGATGAACCGAATAATGAATACATCTGTTTACATTTTATGAAAAAATCTGTCCTATTATTGATGTGCTAATGTCAAAAAAATATATACTAATATTAGCAGGATTTTTTGGGTTGATTTTATAATTTACTTGAGTCACTAATACTCAGTCAGTATCTATTGAGTTATGTGATTCCCCAGGATACGATGCATCTTGAAGAGCATTAGGATGAAGAGTATTTCAGGGGAAAGATTGCACAATTTAACAACCTTTCTCTCTCGCTCACCTTCAGGTAGTCCCCCTTCCACAACATATATCTGAGATCATCTCTAGGAAACATGGTCCCTTTTCATCTGGTTAGACGCTTTCATCAGTCAATTTAACGTCAGAATCGTAACTTTAGATATAACATTCAAGACATAGACCCCCACACCTCACCATGACTAGAGACAAGAGATTAAATGAAAAATGCTAATTAGTTTAAGTTCAAAGTTAACATCTGCCATTTTTTCCAAGGACTTTTTCTCCATGATAAAACCTGGATTTTGTCCACATAATAATCATATATACTTTTTAAATCTCTCAAAGTCTCTGACTATGTACAGCTATACAGACAGGGTGTGGGTCTGGGTCCTGGGGAGCAGAGGGAGAAGGTTGGTTGGGAAGTCTCCCAGTCTCCCATCTCCTTCCCCATACAGGTGGCGGTTCTGCTTCACTTGCGATCATCGATGGTCTTAATGAATTCCACTGCCGCGGTGAACTGCATCCACCAATAGCACTCCTCCCCACTCAGCCGGCTGGCGTAGAAATTATTGATGTACTGAATAGTGGACAGCAGGCAGGGCGGGTTTGCCTGGGGGGTAGGGGGGGCTCACATTAACCACAGAGAGCCATACGCCAGGCCATGTATAATACATGCCATTGGGTAAATGTCTATACAGGTTATCATACAGCAAGATCTTCATGCTACTACACATGTACTATACAGCTGTCAATGTGAGAAAGGATTGTCAGAATGTGTGCTGAGGATTCAGTTTCTCCCTCTGTGCATTAGGGAGACTGGGTTCATACTTCTAGCAAGGCCTTTTGCTCACAGTTGAAGCAGTTTGACCATTTAATGAGGTATAATTTGTGTTATCTAAAGTGAATATGATATTGACGTAAACATCTCAGTAACTTTATATCAATGTGCGATGGATGCTCACCTTTATCAGGACAAAGACAAGCACAGGGACGAAGTCGTCAGCTCCAGGGACAGAGTCCTCGTTGGCCAGACTCAGGAGGTTCATGATGGTGGAACACATGCGCAGGATACACTGCACTTTGTCCCGAGGAGTCTTGTAGGCACTGATGGTCCGGATCTCTGACTGGGCAGACGGCCAGGGAGCCTCCCTCGCATACACCTGGAGCCAGACAGAAAAAAGCATTCAACATGTCAACTCTGTTGACTCTCTCCAAACATCAATACAAAATGAAAAAAATGACTGATGGACAATTGAGGGGATACAAATCTGTGGGGAGTTACCTCTGGGATTTGAAGAGCTTTGTGATTTGCCGTCACCACCTTTGAGAGACGCGCTATGTGTTCCTGTAGAAGCCTAGAGGGGGGAACATAGTGTATTGACTGTTCACTTAATATAAGCTTGAAACCTACTACTATAGCAATACAGTGTAATCTTCATTCAAATCTGTAAAGGATAATGACGTAAACTAGCATCCGAGGAGGACAGGAAGCTGGGTAATTTCTAAGCATGAGTGGCAGCAGCCACACGAATGCTGGGGCCATGTGACCGAGGTGAGGTGGCTGCGGTCACAGTTACTCACTGGTCTCTCAGGATGTCCCCGTCCTGGTTGGGGTAGAAGGCCAGCTTGAAGATGCGGTTCATGACGCTGCGCTCTATGGCCATCTGGGCATCCTGCAGCTGGTCCTCGCTGGCGTACTGCCAGATGGCATCATGGGCCATGGCCCCGTACAGGTAGCGCAGGAAGTCCTCCACCGCCGCCGTCTTGTCGTCTGACGCTGTGCACCCCTGGAAGGCTGGGGGGGGGGGGGGGGGGGGAATCAGAGATAGACACACTGAGCACTGGAACAGAAACTGAACACTGACAGACACACTGGGTACTGTTCACCCCTGGAAGGTTGGGGGAAGAACCTGAGGTACAGACACACTGAGCAATTAGAGTATTTTAGAGGTTCCAGATTGTAAATGAAACACTGCAATGTGATGCAGGTAGTTAGGTTGAATTTCAGTGTCTGTATTTTGAATTCCATACTATGGCCCTTCAGAGGTCAATCAACTAGCAGAGACACCATCAGTCAATTCATGGTTCCAAAGTCCCAGTCAGTACATCAGTAATAAGGAGCAGAGACCTTTGATGAAGTCCAGGGACTTCGCCTCCATGTGTTCCAGTAGGAGGCGAACACATACTGTGGTGAAGTAGCGGTTAGCCACCTCCTTGTCCCTCAGCACCCGCTGCAGCAGCCGCTCCAGGTGGGCCTGGGACGTCTGCAGGCCTTGTCGACACCGCGTCAGATAAGCTATGTAGGGCGCCCGCTTCCTAACGGGGGAGGGGGGGGGGGACAACATGCAGGCATTACGGATTATGCTTCTGAACAGTTGCATTCGGTGACAAAATTAGATAGCCTATCAATGAATGTTGTGAGTAACGTCCGATTACAGTAGTACTATCTGAATGTTTATGTTAGCCTTCCAAATAGAGCTACAGTTGAAGTCGGAAGTTGAAATGTATTTGGCTAAGGTGTAGGTAAACTCAGTTTTTCACAATTCCTGACATTTAATCCTAGTAAAAAATACCATGTCTTAGGTCAGTTAGGATCACCACTTTATTTTAAGAATGTGAAATGTCAGAATAATACCAGAGAGAATTATTTATTTCAGCTTTTATTTCTTTCATCACACTCCCAGTGGGTCAGAAGTTTACATACACTCCAATAGTATTTGGTAGCATTGCCTTTACAATTGTTAAACTTGGGTCAAATGTTTTTAGGTAGCTTTCCACAATAAGTTGGGTGAATTTTTGGCTCAATCCTCCTGACAGAGCAGGTTTGTATCCTTGCTCGCACATGCTTTTTCAGTTCTGCCCACACATTTTCTATGGGATTGAGATCAGGGCTTTGTGATGACCACTCCAATACCTGGACTTTGTTGTCCTTAAGCCATTTTGCCACAACTTTGGAAGTATGCTTGGGGTCATTATCCATTTGGAAGACCCATTTGCGACCAAGCTTTAACTTCCTGACTGTCTTGAGATGTTGCTTCAATATATCCACAATTTTCTTTCTTCATGATGTCATCTATTTTGTGAAGTGCACCAGTCCCACCTGCAGCAAAGCACCCCCACAACATGATGCTGACACCCCCGTGCTTCACGGTTGGGATTGTGTTCTTCAGCTTGCAAGCCTCCCCATTTTTCCTCCAAACATAACGATGGTCATTATGGCCAAATATAACTATTTTTGTTTCATCAGACCAGAGGACATTTCTCCAAAAAGTATGATCTTTGTCCCCATGTGCAGTTGCAAACCATAGTTTGGCTTTCTTATGGCGTTTTTGGAGCAGTGGCTTCTTCCTTGCTGAGCGGCCTTTCAGGTTATGTCGATATAGGACTCGTTTTACTGTGGATATAGATACTTTTGAACCGGTTTCCTCCAGCATCTTCACAAGGTCCTTTGCTGTTGTTCTGGGATTGATTTGCACTTTTTGCACCAAAGTAAGTTCATCTCTAGGAGACAGAACACATCTCCTTCCTGAGCGGTATGACAGCTGCGTGGTCCCATGGTGTTTATACTTGCATACTGTTGTTTGTACAGATGAACGTGGTACCTTCAGGCGTTTGGAAATTGCTCCCAAGGATGAACCAGACTTGTGGAGGTCTACAATTTTTTTCTGGGGTCTTGGCTGATTTCCTTTGATTTTCCCATGATTTCAAGCAAAGAGGCACTGAGTTTGAAGGTCGGCCTTGAAATACATTCACAGGTACACCTCCAATTGACTCAAAATATGTCTATTAGCCTATCAGAAGCTGTTCCAAGCTGTTTAAAGGCACAGTCAACTTAGTGTATGTAAACTTCTGACCCACTGGAATTGTGATAGTGAATTTTAAGTGAAATAATCTGTCTGTAAACAATTGTTGGAAAAATTACTTGTGTCATGCACAAAGTAGATGTCCTAACTGACTTGCCCAAACAATAGTTTGTTAACAAGAAATTTGGGAAGTGGTTGAAAAACTAGTTTTAATGACTCCAACCTAAGTGTATGTAAACTCCCAACTTCAACTGTACATATTTCAAACAAAACAATACAAAGTTCAGTGGTACAGTTGATATGTCCTTGCAGCAATAGCAGTGAATGTGCAGTGCTGCTCCTTTTGCAGCGTCTCTTCCTCCACAGTTACCTGTAATCCTCGGCGATGGCTGCCAGCAGCTTCCTGCAGGTACGTGCGTCGAAGCGGCTGACGCAGCGAGTGGTCTCCTGGATCTGGGCCATCTGGTTCTTATCCTGCAGGTTGATGGCCTCCGCCAGCTGGACCTTCAGGAAGCACACGATCTCATTGTCTGGGAAGGAGACGGGAGACAGACAGCGGTGGGTGAGACGCTCAGACACACTGGCCCCTCGCTGAGAGAAGGACTACTGCTGTAATCGGATCAGCCTGCCATGCTCCCCCCTGACATGTGAATGTGACTGATGACTACCAAGAGAGTGTCTTATGGATTTCAAATGTAACCATTTCAAAGGATGTCACTTTCTATTGTGTAGTCATGTCCTGCTGGTAAACGTGCAGCGGGCAGGCTTACTTACAGGAATGAATGTGGCCAGATATAACATGGCCAGAAATAATAGAATGGTACCTTCAGAGTCCGTGTGGTCTGGCAGCCCATTGCGTGTGGTGGCAGGAGCCATGAGGGGGAAAGCCACAGAGTCTGCTGAACACAAGGCCAGTCTCAACTTCTTCTTTGCATCACTGCAACATATGAGCAGAAAAAAGGAAAATGGAGATTTGGTTTGTTTCTTATCACTTTTGTCTTGTGTCAATTTTCATGCCTCTGAAGCACCTCTTGTTAATAAAGCATTGCATGAAAGCTGAAATATTAACACATTTAGTATTATTACTGTTATCTTAGGTGTGTGACTTATGTCGGCTGTTAAGGGTTTACTGACCTGAATGAGAACTTGCTGGAGTCGTGTTGCTGGGCTGTCTGGCTGGCTGAGTCTGGCAGGTCGTCTGTGGACATGTTCTGCAGAGCTTCGTCGTGTAAACCCTCCTCTCCACACAGCTCTGTGCACAACACATTCACACGCTCAAATTAATTCACTGAATGTGTGTGTGTGTGTGTGTTTATGTGTGTGTGAGAAAGACACTGACCTCCTGTAGTGTCATAGGCTGCAGCGGTGGCTCCTTCACTAGGGCTGGTCCTCTTGATGTTCCTGTATTTGTCCAGGATGTCTTCTGCTGCCTGGGCCTGGGAGTTCCTGGACAGAGTGTCATCTGACAAACACACAGGACGCATTTGGGTTAAACCTACCATGGGAAACACCCCCCCCCCCAATATCTGAGTGCAATGACAAATCAGAACAGACCTTGTGGGACGCGTTCATGGCCCACATCGTCTTTCTCCTGCCTGTCCCTTTTCCGGAAGGCTATCGGAGCTGTGGAGAGAGCATAATGAGTGGGCTAGGAGAAGTGATGCTCTGCTCTCACTCTCTCTGGACCGCAGTCTCATCATGACTCACTTCATGACTGCAGAACAAGAAGTGTTGTTGCACACATTTACAGTGGTTTTTACCATTGACTAACAATGTAGATGAGACATGCACACAGTAGCATAGCAGCATATAAACTGAACAAAATTAAGATGTATCCCTATTCTGAATGTACGATAATAGCAAAGGAATGCTAGAGAGGTAAATAAAAGCAAAATGGCTAAAATAATACAACTGCCAGACCGTAATGGACAAAACATGTCAGATTCACCCGAGTGTAGAAAACATTAGGAACATTTCCAATGACAGGCTGACCAGGTGAAAGCTATGATCCCTTATTGATTTCACTTGTTAAAGCCACTTCAAAATCAGTGTAGATGAAGGGGAGGAGACAGGTTAAATAAGGATTTTTAAGCCTTGAAACAATTCAGACATGGATTATGTATGTGTACCATTTAGAGGGTGAATGGGTAAGACAAAATATTGAAGTGCCTTTGAACGGGGTATGGCAGCATGTGCCAGGAATTGTGTCAAGAACTGCAACACTGCTGGGTTTCACACGCTCAACAGTTCTGTGCATATCAAGAATGATCCACCACCCAAAGGACATCCAGGGAACTTGACACAACTGTGGGAAGCATTGGCCAGCATCCCTGTGGAACGCTTTTGTAGTCCATACCCTGACGAATTGAGGCTGTTCTGAGGGCAAAACGGGGTACAACTCCTCAATATTAGGAAAGTGTTCCCAATGTTTTGTAAACTCAGTGTACACATACATACATACATACATACATACATATGCAAATAAGCAGGCGAGGCTATTAACACACGAGTGTCAAAAGAACAAACAGGGGGTCTAGATCCAGATGACAGAATAATCTTACAGGTCGGTATTTACAGCCAGAGAACGTGGAGAGGTATAGTAATGTATAAATGCGTTGCCATTCTGCGAGCCCTAATGCTGCATTGCAAACATTACAGTACAGAAAAATGGGGGCATCCAAAAGAAATGCATGAATGAGGAGCCGGGACATCAACTCAGGCAGCACCATGTCACATCACAGCTCTCTCTATCACAAAGGGCCACGTCTACAAGCGTCACGGCTTACAGCACTCAGCCACTAGCACTGCCGTCAGGGCAGCTAGCTCGATGATGACAGCTAGTGTTGGAAGTGTTACCTGGGACTTCACTCTCAGCCGTCCAATACAGCACTGTGTGAGGAACACAACAGACAGGGTTGGCCTTTCACACACTCAAGTCTACCTGGCTGACACTGAGGGGCTAGGCTACACATCACCATGATATTTCACAGCACAGCAGCAGCAGGACCAGGCCAACAGAAAGGCCTTTTTGTGGACTCTGGTTTTCAACAGTTTGACAGAGGGGTTGATATTGAATGGATGGACAAGGACATTTTTTTCTTCAAAGACTAAAATATTAATAGGCTATTCCATGTACACTAAACGGTGCTCTGCTGTTCTTTCTGTCAAACTCAACGGGTTTACACTTCTCTGTGCAGAGCAGGCTTTATTAATACAATGTTTAATGTTTACTAAAGGAACATCATTATCTAAAAGAGTAATAAGCAGTCATCTCTTGTAGGCACAGCTCATTATTTCCCTGACACTTCTATGAGAGATGGTTTTGGAGTTTAACCGCAACAAGAGATGTGTAATCAATCAGCGGTGATGACAGAGAGGTCTATGTAATGACCATTTGGCTGGGGATGACAGGACCGCTGGGAGGGGTACCACTGCACACTCTACACCCGCTCAAACCCCTCACGACTGATTCGTTTTTAGAAACTAAAAAAGAAAATCTAGAGCAAGTGAGATGTAAGAAAACACTTGTCCATTTGTCTGGTGTAACATTCAACAACAAGAAACTGTATTTTTCAAAGCAGAACATCGACGGTGGAGTGGAGCGATCGTGCATCATTCTTCTCACATTAAATTGTTAAAGTACAGGTCTTTGAAAAAAAAAAGTGTACATTTTCTGCAATAGACATTATTAAGAGAACATCGTGAAAGAGTGAAAATGAACGAAACATAGTAACAATTTCATGCAATTTTCAAAGAAATTGTCAAAATGCTTAACCCACTAAAAGCATTTGTTGCAACATAGAAAAGAGGGTGTGCCAAACTGACACAGAGATGGAGGGGGAAAGAGCAGGTTTATAAGTTATTTCTTACCTTTGGGAATGGCTGACTGAAAGCGTTTCTTCCACCATGGTCTGTTGCGATCAGACTTTTCCTCATCACTGTCCTTTCTCTCCTCAACCTTTGGAAAATAAATATTCAAGTATGTTTTTGAATGCATACTGACGCTGTACGGGTAGCACAGGAAATAAAGGTTTAATGTACTGACAAAGTGACATTCTACTTCCTTATCTCACTTCACCTTTTATAAATGTTATCTTTAGTGAAATGACTAAGACTGTTGTTACAGAATGCAGTTGGTATAAAACTGGGCTTGGAGAGCAGAGCAGCATGCAGGACTGATGTGACAATGATGAACAGCAGCTCTTACCTCTCCTTTTAGGGAATCCTTGCTGGGGGACGAGGACGGCCCCATGGAGAAGTGCCCGGCAGGATCCCGCTCCTCGGCTGCCGCTCTGCGGTTGAGGCCCGGGTCGCTGGTAGGCCGGCGGCCTTGGCAGACAATGTCAGAGCTGCGACTGCGTACCAGCCTGTCTGGGTAGGAGTGGCGCTGCTTGGTGTGCTCCAGCTCGGCTTGGACCAGGCAGTGGGGCGTGAACAGGGAGTAGCGGGGCTCCTGGCCCAGGGCACAGGTCTCTGGGATGGGAGGGTCAGGGGGAGGATGAAGGGGCCTGGCGTAGTGCACTTTGGGCCTCACGATGGTACCAGTAGAGAAACCTGTGGGGAAAAAAAGGCTTAGTTTGGTTATACAGCTTAGCACATAAGGGTGTATCTGAACAACAACTACCTCCTCATTCCTCAGAAACACTTTCACAATTATCGAGTGTGTCCAGAAACAAAGGAAACACAGCAAAACAATGAGGAAGTGGAGGAAAGTGAGGCTGGTTGGTGGGAAACTAGCCCTAGGTGTGGGTAGGCCACCTGTTCCAAGGGTAGATTCTCTCTCCTGAAAAGCTTCCAATGGCAGCCTGGTGCCATGAGCACAGTGGCACAAGGGACTGTGCCAATGTGCCTGGGGTGAGGTCTCTCAACCTGTCATCCCCCTCACCTTGCCACACAGCTCACCTCACAACCCTCACTCAAATTAGCTCATTGAAATGACATTCCCACCCAGTAGACATTTTTATTGCACTAATGTTTTGTCCAGTAATTAGGGCAAGATTCTTTTGGTTCATTTTCTCAGAAATCAAGCTGTTCTGTGAGCCTACGCCACTAGAAACTTAATGATGCTAATTTCCTGGTCTGATTGGGGGAGCAGAAATTACCTTCCCCGGAGGATAGGGGATCGAACATGGCCAGTAAGGAGTCTGCCTGCGAGGCCGGAGAAGCCAAACTGTGGTGTGCTCCTGAAACAAGAATGTTATTCATACATTAAACAGAGAGCCACTTTCTGATAGAATTGTTCATGCCATTAAAAAAAACAAATGGGCTATTCTTTGTATTGGCCATCATGTACCTATGCTTGATATGAGCCATCTGGTCTAAACATTCATTAGAAAACAAAGCAGAACGTTTCCAACAGGGTCAGCAGCATTCTAGTATAGTGGAAAGGTTATGGCAGCTCATCTGACAGGGATTGATAGGTCTAGCTGCTGACAGTGTAGTGATGCCACGTCCAGGCCACACGGGAGGTGACACTCTCCCCTCACTCCTACCGTGGGACGACTCCTCCCCATCTGGACTGGTCACAGAGTCCTTCCCCCCAAAGTCCGAGCTGCACTCCGACCGCAGGTCCTCCGTCTTGCCTCTATCTTCTGATGTCGCTGCAGGAAAAATAAATAAGAAAAAAAACAACTGTTAAAATCTGTGTCATCCAGGAGTTGGTAACATTTTGTGGAAGACTTGGTTTGGATTTGGCTGACTAGCTTCTATTCTGAGTGACGGGGAATGTGTGACAGTTAGCAGTCAGAGCATACAAAGCGTATTGAGAGGATATGCTGAACGGTCCCTCACAGCCAGGGGCCCACTGGGACCTCTAAATATGGTAGCGGGAGCTCCCTTGGGTGGGAAGTGAGATGCAGCAGTAAGATTGATAAATCAGACAGAGCCTATCCATCGGCACGGCCCTTGTGGGACAGGTTCCTACAGGAGCTCAGCCGTGGGCACAGGCCTAGTCATCTTAATCTGAGATGCTACGTCAAGCATGTCAATGCACCCTGTTCACCTGAGCTACCAGTGTTAACCTCTGTGTCCTAGCCAAACTCTCACAAAGACCTGGTTGTACTGGCTTATCTAGCACTATCTGACTGCTCTCCAGCTAACACAGACAAAACCCAATATGGCTCTGAAATACATTCATTATAATTATTTGACTGGTTAGACTTGTTTTATTTCAATATGTACGTTAGTATAGAAACTGATGTGTTAGGTATACTGTAAAGCTTCTATGAGTGAAAGAGGTGCAGGGTACCTGAGATGACGCTGAGCCCTGGGGTGCTGGGCCGGGAGCTGACCTCTCTGACCTCTGTGTCATCGGAGGTGCTGCCCAGCCCTGAGCAGCTCTCCAACTCCTGTAGACGCTCTTCCTGCTTCAGATCTGGGGCTTCTGGAGGGGGAGGAGCAACAGAGAGTACAGTCACATCCAGTTACAGTCAACAATGTAAGTTGTTCATAGGCACATAGTGCATGTAAGAATGCAAGTGTAGGCATATACCTTACTGTATGTTTAGTCTCCCTTTTCTGGCAGGATAAAGTAATAGCTACGAAAACTAATATGCACGAAAGCAAACAAACCATCTACAATTGACAAAGGGAAAAGCGTAAACTCGAGTCCAGGCCGTTTTGTGGCTGCCCAATGGAGCTGTTCAGCTTAACCCAGAGGTCCCAAAGTAACCGCAGTACTCATTTGCATGCTCGTTAGTAATAATGTGCTAGTGAAGTGCTCTTCGGAGTGTAGTTTTATGCTGCCTAGCCATGAAACAAACGCTCGACTCCAGGCGCGCATCAGATAGCCCTATTACAGAGCAGAACAGGGGCAGCAAACGGAAACAAAAAGCAATCAAGACACTCATGCATGTCAATTTAACACTGCACATATTGCAATGGTGCACTTCAATTAACAGAGAGAGTCCGGGCTTTCCCAAGAAACACTTGTACTGCTATTACTAAAGTAATCTATTGATATTCATGAAACACTGTCTTTCAAGGGGGTTTAACCACGTAATCTAACATACGTTTTAGGACATTGTGTTAACCAAAGAGACATATTTTAAGATTGATTTGACTCCTACTGTTCATAATAACGTTTGGTTTGTAATTGCTGCAATGGGACCATATTCACACTGTGCTGGAACTGCTCAGCACAACATGTCCATACATAACCCCCCCACTGTCAGAAGATTGTGTTGCAATGCCTACAGATTTGTGAGAGGATGTTGCCAGCAGAAAGGTTGACACCATGTCAATAGACTGCAAACAGCTGCTGTCCTTGAACATTTCCTCATGGCTGTTCCTCCACTACAGGTGCAAACACACCTGGAGGTTCCTTTGGGGAAACCCAGAGCTGTATTTTACTGGCAAAGGCAGATCTACCCTGATAGACAGGGTAGTGTACACAAACATGACAGATTGCACCCACTTCCTTGATATGGAACTGGGGGGGGGGCACACCTGGCGTGTCCACCCACACACATGGAGTCATACCGTAAACACACCTACTGGAGTGATTCCTGCCGATGTAATGCATGGAGGAAGACAAGGAAAGTACTTCTACGTAGAAACTCATGGGAAAAGTTTGTAGAGTTACGAAACAGACAAGAGGAGACTCCATTCAGCTCCTAGAACCCCTTCTCAACATTGAACCCACCTGAGTCGCTGGGCAGGACCTCCACACTCCAGGCCTCGCTGGTGGTCTCTGAGATGGTGGATCCATAAGGGTCTAGCAGCACTGAGCTGGAGCCTGGTAGGCACAGCAGGCTGCCCAGCATGTTCTCAACAGTCGCCCCTTAGCACAGACAGACAGAGAGAGAGAGCCTGAGGTCACAGGCATTTCACACTGGGCCCACAGGCACACACTACTGTGCCAAAGTTCAAAGGTTAATGGTAATATCTCACCCCACCATTGCCTCCTGAGCCATGACTTTGAGATGTTGATTAAGCTGGGCATTACTCACAACTAAATTACCCCACACCCACAAAGTCCTCCACATGACGTCCCTCCATTTCCATTTGGGATGCGGCAGGTTAACAAGGCGGAAGAATGCGGAGGAGGGAAAGATCTAGCAGGTGTGACTGGGAGTATGGTGGCCGGGGAGCGGATCAGGAGTCGACCCGTGGTACCCGCACCCACAGGTACGCCATGTTTCCACTTCACAGCACACACACCATGGGCGCACATGCGTGCCAGCGACCAGGCAACAGTCTGCGGGGCTGGGAAGGGGCAGGGCCCTTTCTAGCGGCAGGAGAGCTCTACCCTGCTGTCCATGTTTACAGTCTTCAAGGTAGGGGCGCAGAGCACTTGTCTTTCAGGTGGATGATTAAATGAGTGGCACAACAAGAAGTGAAACAATTAGAATTTCTGCCTCATTATCATGGTAATCTTATCAGTGGGATAATGAGGTATTAATGGATATTTAATGTGCATCTCATAACCCAATCCCTTGGAGAAAACACATAAGGAAATCGCTGTAAATTCACTTAATGATGGAAAAGTCCCCCAACGCCATATTCCAAGCAATGAAAAATGGTGGATGCAAATGAGAAGGAACCAAGGTCAATAAGACTGCAGGGACTGAGTGAATGTCAGAGCGAGAGAGAAACCAGTGAGGGAAGAAAGGAGAACGGAGGAAGAAAGGTTTGCGTCGAATAAAATGAACATTCTGATAATTATGTCTTAGAGAACATTGAAGGTTGTCCTTACTTATTTAACAATTGAAAAAAATAGATGGAATGCTCCAGAATATCGCCCCATAGCGCTCACATCTGTAGCCGTGAAATGCTTTGAAAGGCTGGTCATGGCTCACAACACCATCATCCCAGACACCATGGACGCACTCCAATTCGCATACCCCCCCCAACAGATCCACAGAATGACGCAATCTATTGCACTTCACACTGCCCTTTCCCACCTGGACAAAAGGAACTACATGACAATGCTGTTCAGTGACTACAGCTCAGCAATCAACACCCTAGTGACCTCCAAGCTCATCACATAAGCTAAGGATCCTGGGACTGAACCCCTCCTCCTGCAACTGGATCCTGGACTTCCTGCCACGCCGACCCTCAACACGGGGGCTGCTCAAGTCCCCTCCTGTACACCCACGTCTCCAACACCATCATCAAGTTCTAACGACACAACAGTGGTAGGACTCATCACCGACAACGAGGCAGCCTATAGGGAGGAGGTCAGAGACTTGGCAGTGTGGTGCCAGGACAACAACCTCTCCCTCAACTTCAGCAAGACAATGAGCTGATTGTGGACTACAGGAAACAGAGGTGCGAGCACGCCCCCATCCACATTAATAGGGCTGTAGTGGAGCTTCAAGTTCCTCGGTGTCCACATCACAAAGGAATTAACATGGTCCACACACACACACACAAATAACATGTATACTGACGCAAAACACACTCACCACATACGCTGCTTCTACTGTCTATCATCTATCCTGTTGTATAGTCACTTTACCCTACCTACAGTATACTGCTGCTACTGTCTATCATCTATCCTGTTGTCACTTTACCCCTACCTATATGTACATAGCTACCTCAATTCCCTCATACCCTTGTGCATAGCCTCGTCATTATTTTCTACTCCCTGTGCATAGCCACGTTGTTATTTTCTACTTCCTGTATATAGCCACGTTGTTATTTTCTACTTCCTGTATATAGCCACGTTGTTATTTTCTACTTCCTGTATATAGCCACGTTGTTATTTTCTACTTCCTGTGCATAGCCACGTTGTTATTTTCTACTTCCTGTGCATAGCCACGTTGTTATTTTCTACTCCCTGTGCATAGCCACGTTGTTATTTTCTACTTCCTGTATATAGCCACGTTGTTATTTTCTACTTCCTGTATATAGCCACGTTGTTATTTTCTACTCCCTGTGCATAGCCACGTTGTTATTTTCTACTTCCTGTATATAGCCACGTTGTTATTTTCTACTCCCAGTGCATAGCCACGTTGTTATTTTCTACTTCCTGTATATAGCCACGTTGTTATTTTCTACTCCCTGTGCATAGCCACGTTGTTATTTTCTACTCCCTGTGCATAGCCACGTTGTTATTTTCTACTCCCTGTGCATAGCCACGTTGTTATTTTCTACTTCCTGTATATAGCCACGTTGTTATTTTCTACTTCCTGTATATAGCCACGTTGTTATTTTCTACTTCCTGTATATAGCCACGTTGTTATTTTCTACTCCCTGTGCATAGCCACGTTGTTATTTTCTACTTCCTGTATATAGCCACGTTGTTATTTTCTACTTCCTGTATATAGCCATGTTATTTTTACTTGTTGTTATTCACCGTGTATTTTATTCCTTTTGTCAATATTTATTTTTATTTTTGTATTTTTTATATTTAACTCTGCATTGTTGGAAACGACCCATAAGTAAGCTTTTCACTGTTGGTCTACACCTGTTGTTTACGAAACATGTGACAATTAAAATACAATTTGATTTGATGAAGGCTTAACATGCCGTTTTCGCCATAAACCACAAGGTGGCAGTATTCTGCTACATTTTCTGATGTAGTAAGGACCTCTATGTCTTTGGGAGAATCTCAATTGCATACTCATCGCATCTTCTCTCCCTGCCCCCTTCTCAAAACCAATTGTTAGAGAAGGTCAGAGGGGAGGGACCTCTGGCTTATAAATCCAATGGATTTTAAGAAGGAGGCGAGGACACGAAGAGTACACCCTTGAGATTCTCCCTATGACTTACCAGCTATTTCCTGCAGTCGATCCTCATCCATGTTGGGGTCAAAGTCGCTGCCCAGCACGTCTGTGCTCCAGGTCTCACTCACTGTCTCAGAGATGTCCCGGTCATCTGTTAGGCCCATCATGTCGCGGATCTCAAACTTACGCAGTTTGTCATCCAGGTTGTCCTGAGTGGTGGCTGGGGGTGGGACAGGGATAATGACAATGTTATCATGGCTCAATGTAATGATCCCTGACATCGATTTCCCACAACACACCATGTTCATGCTCCAGCAGTTGTAGAGCCTCCACCCCATTGCTCCCTGATGGCCCAGCTCCCAGCTCAGACACAGACTCTCCCTCCAGGTCCAGAGATGACACGGAGTTAGACCGGTTGGACGGACCTGTGCAAAGAAAACAATTACATTTAGACATCTCCAACTACAACGCATCAGAATACACAAGGTCCTCTTTTTGTGGTACATGAAGAGTTACTGTTTACATTAGAACAGATATACTTATTACAGTAGTTTAAGATCCATTAACACCTCATTCCATGGTGATACATTCAAAACATTATGTTGTGTTGCTGTAGTAACTAGTAAGTCAGCAGGGCATGTGGGCTGTTAGAACGCTGACCCTCTGAGATGCCCTCCAGGTTGTCACTGCAGAGGGAGAAGCGTAGGGTTTTGTCTGGCTTGCCATGGTGCTTGGTGTCATCTGCAGGAGTGTCCCCTTGTGACCCATCAGTCAGCTGCATGGTCAACACCTGAGAGGGAACAGCACTGGTTACTGCCATCCTGGCTCTTAATGTGGGCTTCCGATAATGACAAATATACCTGTTATATAAAAAATGCATTGACCCTTCATTTCCAATGTTGTGTGCAAGTATATATTACACCATATACTCTCCATAACAACGTGCTTGTTACAGGCTCGTTAGTTACCTCATTCTCTGACATCATCCCAGGGATGGTCTGCGGGCTGCTTCCTAGTGAGATCACCAGCACCTCCTCTGGCATAACCTCCTGCAGGGACTCCAGAGAGCTAGCCTCTGCCTCCCCCTGCTGGGCCAGCTCGGAACGGCTACGACTGCGGGAGGCTGCTGGGGGAGCAGGGAGAGAGACAGGGTATAAGGCTTTACTCTTTCACTGACAGATTCAGGGGGAGCAGGGGCCGAGATGTTACTAACTAACAGAGACTCAGGGGCCGAGATGTTACTAACTAAAAGAGACTCAATGGAGGACGAGATGTTACTAACTATAAGACTCAGGGGCCGAGATGTTACTAACAGAGACTCAGGGGACGAGATGTTACTAACTAACAGAGATTCAGTGGGAGCAGGGGAGGAGATGTTACTAACTAACTAACTAACAGAGACTCAGTGGGAGCAGGGGACGAGATGCTACTAACTAACAGAGACTCAATGGGAGCAGGGGATGAGATTACGAACAGAGACTCAATGGGAGCAGGGGACGAGATATTACTAACTAACAGACTCAGTGGGAGCAGGGGACGAGATGTTACTAACTAACAGAGACTCAGGGGACGAGATGTTACTAACTAACAGAGACTCAATGGGAGCAGGGGACGAGATGTTACTAACTAACAGAGACTCAGTGGGAGCAGGGGCCAAGATGTTACTAACTAACAGAGACTCAGTTGGAGCAGGGGACGAGATGTTACTAACTAACAGAGACTCAGTGGGAGCAGGGGACGAGATGTTACTAACTAACAGAGACTCAGGGGACGAGATGTTACTAACTAACAGAGACTCAATGGGAGCAGGGGACGAGATGTTACTAACTAACAGAGACTCAGTGGGAGCAGGGGCCAAGATGTTACTAACTAACAGAGACTCAGTTGGAGCAGGGGACGAGATGTTACTAACTAACAGAGACTCAGTGGGAGCAGGGGACGAGATGTTACTAACTAACAGAGGCTCAGTGGGAGCAGGGGACGAGATGTTACTAACTAACAGAGACTCAGTGGGAGCAGGGGACGAGATGTTACTAACTAACAGAGACTCAGTGGGAGCAGGGGCAGAGATGTTACTAACTAACAGAGACTCAGTGGGAGCAGGGGCAGAGATGTTACTAACTAACAGAGACTCAGTGGGAGCAGGGGACAAGGTGTTACTCTGTAATACTGAGATTCAGGGGGCGCAAAAGACAGGAATCGGCTTCAACTATAATAATAATAAAAGCAAACAGGTAGGCTATACTAACAAAAACTCACATACCTATACACAACTACATACGGACTGCATTGCTTCTTTGATTACCTGTTAGTTGCTCCCAACCCGTTAGCTGCTCCCAACCTTTCAGTTTTGCATTGTGAAAGAGGTATTGCAGTGAAATGACTCAATTGGATTCAATCATTAAATCAATCAATCAATCTTTCCTAATAGAGACTGGATATTTAGCTCTGCACTGCTTAGACAACCTGTGCTGTGTAACCCGTCCAGTGTAATACAGGTCAATGAGTGCATCCAATAAGGTTCACAAATCACAAGTGCACGTCGGACGCGGTGAAGCAGCCACACTCCACATCTAATGACTGACCTGATAGTGCTCTGGATGGTAATTGTGATACATTGCTTTATGCAGAAGGATCTAAGATCCCTTCAGCAAAAAAAAACACCCCAAAAAAATGTCTGACTTCAATCTTCTCTTTAGCCAAAAGCACGTATCATTAAACACAATAGAATTTACCATGTGAGTGAAAACAAGCAGCAGAGAACCAGGTATAAACCAGGTCAACAAGACTAGAGCATAGGGCAAAGCAGGCATGGTGAAAAGGCATGGTGACAAGGGCACATCTAGCAGCTAGCTCTTTCTGGTGGTGAAGCAGTGGGACTGCAGCAGGGACCATGGCTATGAGCATGGCTGGTACTGGGTGTATGTGACTGGCAGTGGCACATGACTAGGTGGCACAAACACACTTTAGTTCTAGTCAGCCTCACAGGGCTGCCAGGCTACCCACCAAAAGGGGTAACTAATGGAATGTGAGCAGACAGGGTGGTGGTTGTGGAGTCCCAGGAAGTTGCTAACTGTTGTCCTGGGTCGATCACAGGCAGCAAAGGAGGAAAGGAGGAAGAAGGTTGAGGGCAACAGAGAGAATACAGAGCGAGTAGCAATCAACTGCGTAAAACAGCTTCAAATCGAAATGGTTCACATTTCAGTAGGGCAGCTTAAAGTGGCTTATTTCAAATGGAGGAGGATGTTGTCGCCATCACATTTAACTGATTTATTCCTAATGATGGAGAAGGTATATATTTCTTCATCCATACCAATTAAGAAAGGGTTCATTTATATTTTGTAATTTAATTGGCTTTCATTTGCGTAATGGATCTCCAATCTAGAGGCTGCTAATTACCTGTAGAACAGGCCCAGAACCTCATTAGCTTCCTACATAACAGAGGCTTCCTGCAGCCATTACAACTTTAGCTACTTCACCTAGTTATTTATTACCATGAATGAAAGAACCTATAGTTAGTACATAAAAAGGCTGGTTTCATTGTAATTTCAAACTGAACTCTCCAACTGGTGCAATGCTATAACAGGAATAACAAATACTGGAGATAAACCACGTATATCATTATGCAGTATGTATTTCTCTGTCAGAAAGCCAGTGGCTGCAGGTCTACAGTAACAACAGCCGAGGAGGTCGGTAGGTACCTATGTTCCTGTTTTTTTTGTTGGCGGGGGTGGTGGCTGGGGATAGCTGGGGTGTGTTGGAGGGGGTGAGCTCCAGACTGTTGCTCTTCACCGTGCGGGACTGGGGAACGTTGGCCAGCATGGTCTCCAGGAGCATGTGCTCCTCCTCCCGGAGGTGGTCCCCTGCCATCACACTCCGTACAAAGTCCACCTGAACATAGGAGTTAATTATTTAATTTAATACTCTCACATCCTAGTTTCTATGAGGAATCCAATTACCTTTTTACTAAGGCTTCAATAGCTAAGCTGGTGGAGAACTTATGACACGGGTGATAAATGCAGGGCTCTTCTTCACAATCAAACTAAAAGTGGGGCTTGAGACATGCCAACAGAATACAGCTAGGGTAATTATTGATTACCACACTAATGTTATAAGGAAAGGTAACTAAGGGAGGAGCCACAGTACCACAATTCCAGGAGGATGTGGTAATACTTTGTTTCTTGAGTACGCTATGGTAACTCCCAGTCGTTGAGACATAACAGCACCCTCAACAACCTGTGTGAAATGTCCCCTCCCTTTCTGGTCTGACAAGCCTGGACAAGCCTCACTTCCTGTAACATAGGAACGTTTACTGTTGCCCATCTAAAACATGTGTACATACTGTTCAAGACTAGGCTAACTACAACATAAGCCACACAAGATTCAGACTGAAACAGTCAGATCAGCAGCATACCAGGCAGAGGAGCTGACTGTGTGTCATGTACGCCACAGTCCTGCTGAGTCCTTCTAGTAGGTTCATGGAGGACATGGGCGGTGTCTCCACAGCTCTCCCTCCGATTACCACATCCAAGAAGGCAGCTACACAGCTCTGAGGTGACACAACCAGACAGTCAACTTCAATAATAACGCAAGAAGCAAAACATGTATTCAGAATGTAATAAAAGCTACCCCATGGACAAACCGGTTATATATTAAGATGTGTGTTTGAGGATCTTACCTTATCGAACTTGGCCAAACTGTTTTTCCTCCGGGGGTCTCCATCATCGTCAGCCATTGCCAACTGTTGAAGAAGCTGCCCTACCTACAGGACAAAGATAATGATTAGAATGCATAAAGGGGAAAGGTAACAATATTTGATTGTAAGCGGTCAATGTCCAGGCATGGATAAGAATAGTGTGGATGTATGAGTCTGTTGGGTTGTCCACTGACCTGCATGAGGTTGAAACGAGCCACCTCGTTGATAGGGGCGTCTGAGATGATGCCGTACTGCTCAGGGTTGACTATGGCTGGGCAGATGAAGCAGGTGAGCAGCAGGTCCGTGCACATGGTCCGCACCTCACCCACCTCCAGCCGTTCCACACACGATAGCGTCTTGTACATCTGAGACACTATCCAGCGCAGGTTGTGGGGGAAGCAGTAGGTGTTCTGCTTCAGGTAGCCGATGAACTTGTTGACCAGGGTCACCAGCTTGGCCTCGTTGGCTTCCACGGCAGCTGCCACCTTCTGTCTGTAGCCCTCCGAGCCCTTCTCCCCAAACAGGCGCTCCTGCTGGGCCGGCGTGAAGCGCTCCGTCACTTTGGAGGGGTCCGTCTCCAGGTGGTCCTCGTCCTCCACCAGCAGCTGCATGATGGGCTCGTGGAGGGTGGCGGTGAGGAAAAGCTTGGCCGAGTACAGCCCCTCGGAGAAGAGCTTGAAGAGGATGCTGAAGGCGCACGTGCCCCGCCGCAGCAGCCGCCGAGGGTTGTCGCTCTCCTTCAGCTCAAACTCCACCAAGTAGCGGAGGACCTGGAATTTATAGAAACAGTAGCACCATTACCATTAGATTTAGCAGTACAGAGGTTAGAAATGGCCTCATCACACTACCTATGAGGACAGGTAATAGTGGTAAATAAGAGGTGGCTGCTGTGCATTTGGGGAGTGCATGTGGCTATTGGCTGTGTGTTTATAGTACAAGTGTCTAGATCATAGATCAGAAGATGTCCGGGCAGCTCACCTGAAGCAGGTAGCGCTCATCCTCCTGCATGATACAGTTACCGTAGAGGGAGGTGAAGACCGTGTAAATGACTCCCTGTGTGTGCTCCTGGTTCAGCCTCTCCCCAGCCACCAGGCAGGAGGCCAACAGCCGAGGGTTCTCGCGCACCCGACCCAGGAACTCCCCATAGATGCTCTCCTGAAAGCCCAGAGTCTTGTAGCCGTCCAGGAACTGCGTGTCCTCCAGCACTTTGGCATGTTGGCAGCATTCGGCCGGGGAGGCCTCAGCACTGTAGGACAGGGAGCTTTAATTACTACGAGAGGAGAAGGCTCCACAAACCAGTGGCTGGAAATGGGCAACAGTGAGCAACAGAAAGCTGTTGATTACTGATTGGAGTGACATGCTTGTATGACATGCTTGCTGATCACAGGACTCCTCTGATTCCTTGCTATTTCCCTTTTGGGCTGCTAATCTACATAGTGCTCGGCTGGCTCTGACACGCACCGTGTTTGGCAGGATTTACAACAAACATCATCATCACATCAGGAAGATAAGACAGTTTAATATGGTGGGATCCTACTTCAGGACTACTAAGTTACTAGTTCACTAAAGGTCACACTGCCGAATGCAAACAAGTGGAGGACAACTCAAAATGTATTTTTATAATGGCGAGTTCCTATTAGAACTGTTTCTATTCTCCAATTGGATCAATCTCGTTGAAATGCCCTGGTAAGAACAGCTCTGGGGGGCCCCATGCTGACCTGGTGAGAATGAGCCGGTCGAGGTTGATCCTCTGCTGTTTGGTGATCCAGGCAGCACGGTACAGCCTCTCAGCAGTCTTCAGCACGTCCCCGTTGAGCCGTTGGATCAGCTGCTTCTCTGAAGCCACATACAGCCGCTCCTGCTTCAGGTGGTGGGCCAGAGTGTGGATGTCTGGCTTCACCATCTTTACCAGCTCACTCAGAGGCTAAAGACTGCAGAAGAGGGAGAGAAGAGGGAGATCAGTGACACTGGGGGATAAATGGTAATGAGGATGGTAATGACATTGTTGGCGAGAGAATGAGTACTGGACAGTCAGAACAGAGCACAAGTTGAAAGTTTACATACACTTAGGTTGGAGTTATTAAAACTCGTTTTTCAACCACTCCACAAATTTCTTGTTAACAAACTAAAGTTTTGGAAAGTCAGTTAGGACATCTACTTTGTGCATGACACAAGTCATTTTTACAACAACTGTTTACAGAGATTATTTCACTTACAATTCACTGTATCACAATTCCAGTGGGTCAGAAGTTTACATACACCAAGTTGAAATTCCAGAAAATGACGTCATGGCTTTAGAAGCTTCTGATAAGCTAATTGACAATTTGAGTCAATTGGAGGTGTACCTGTGGATGTATTTCAAGGCCTACCTTCAAACTCAGTGCCTCTGCTTGACATTATGGGAAAATCAAAAGAAATCAACCAAGACTTCAGAAAAAAAATTGTAGAACTCCACAAGTCTGGTTCATCCTTGGGAGCAATTTCCAAACGCCTGAAGGTACCACATTCAACAGTACAAGCAATAGTACGCAAGTATAAACTAGAGGATTATGACTAACGCCGATACCGATTGGAAGACCAAAAAATGCCGATACCGATTAATTGGACAATTAAAAATATATGACAATTACAACAATACTGAATGAACACTTAATATAATACATAAATAAACATCTATTTAGTCTCAAATAAATAATGAAACATGTTTATCTTGGTTTAAATAATGCTAAAACACAGTGTTGGAGAAGAAAGTAAAAGTGTAACATGTGCCATGTAAAAAAGCTAATGGTTAAGTTCCTTGCTCAGAACATGAGAACATATGAAAGCTGGTGGTTCCTTTTAACATGAGTCTTCAATATTCCCAGGAAAGAAGTTTTAGGTTGTAGTTATTATAGGACTATTTCTCTCTATACCATTTGTATTTCATGTACCTTTGACTATTGGATGTTCTTATAGGCACAATAGTATTGCCAGCCTAATCTCGGGAGTTGATAGGCTTGAAGTCAAACAGCGCTGTGCTTCAAGCATTGCCAAGTGCTGCTGGCAAACGCAGGAAAGTGCTGTTTGAATGAATGCTTACGAGCCTGCTGCTGCCTACCACCGCTCAGACAGACTGCTCTATCAAATCATAGACTTAATTATAATAAACACACAGAAATACGAGCATTTGGTCATTAATATGGTCAAATCCGGAAACAATCATTTAGAAAAACAAAACATTTACTCTTTCAGTGAAATACCGAACCATTACGTATTTTATTGAACGGGTGGCATCCACAAGTCTAAATATTGCTGTTACATTGCACAACCTTCAATGTCATAATTATGTAAAATTCTGGCAAATTAATTACGGTCTTTGTTAGGAAGAAATGGTCTTCACACAGTTTGCAACGAGCCAGGCGGCCCAAACTGCTGCATATACCCTGACTCTGCTTGCACAGAACACAAGAGAAGTGACACAATTTGTTAATATTGCCTGCTAACATGAATTTCTTTTAACTAAATATGCGGGTTTAAAATAATATATACTTATGTATTGATTTTAAGAAAGGCATTGATGTTTATGGTTAGGTACATTGGTGCAACGACAGTACTTTTTCGCAAATGCGCTTTAAATCAATAAAGAAATTACCGCATTAATTATTTGCAACGCAGGACAAGCTAGTTAAATTAGTAATATCAACCATGTGTAGTTAACTAGTGATTATGTTAAGATTGACTTTTGTATAAGTTTAATGCTAGCTAGCAACTTACCTTGGCTCCTTGCTGCACTCGCGTAACAGGTCAGCCTGTCACGCAGTCTCCTCGTGGAGTGCAATGTAATCAGCCGTAATCAGCGTCCAAAAACGCTGATTACCGATTGTTATGAAAACTTGAAATCGGCCCTAATTTTGTATTTATTTTTTATTTTATTTAAAAAATAATAATAATAAATCGGCCATGCCGACCTCTAGTATAAACACCATGGGACCACGCACACTTCATACGCTCAGGAAGGAGAGGTGTTCTGTCTCCTAGAGATGAACGTACTTTGGTGCAAAAAAGTGCAAATCAATCCCAGAACAACAGCAAAGGACCTTGAGAAGATGCTGGAGGAAACCGTTACAAAAGTACCTAATACCCACAGTAAAACAAGTCCTATATCAACATAACCTGAAAGGCAGCTCAGCAAGGAAGAAGTCACTGCTCCAAAACTGCCATAAAAAAAGCCAGACTACGGTTTGCAACTGCACATGGGGACAAAGATCGTACTTTTTGGAGAAATGTCCTCTGGTCTGATAAAACAAAAATAGAACTGTTTGGCCATAATGACCATCGTTATGTTTGGAGGAAAAATGGGGAGGCTTGCAAGTCGAAGTACACCATCCAACCGTGATTCACGGGGGTGGCAGCATCATGTTGTGGGGGTGCTTTGCTGCAGGAGGGACTGGTGCACTTCACAAAATAGATAGCTTCATGAGAAAGGAAAATGATGTGGATATATTGAAGCAACATCTCAAGACATCAGTCAGGAAGTTAAAGCTTGGTCGCAAATGGGTCTTCCAAATGGACAATGACCCCAAGCAAAGTTATGGCAAAATGGCTTAAGGACAACAAAGTCAGGGTATTGGAATGGCCATCACAAAGCCTAGAACACTAGTGGGCAGAGCTGAAAAAGTGTGTGCGAGCAAGGAGGCCTACAAACCTGACTCAGTTACACCAGCTCTGTCAGGAGGAATGGGCCGAAATTCACCCAACTTATTGTGGGAAGCTTGTGGATGGCTACCTGAAACGTATGACCCAAGTTAAACAATTTAAAGGCAATGCTACTAAATACTAATTGAGTGTATGTAAACTTCTGACCCAGTTGGAATGTGATGAAAGAAATAAAAGCTGAAATAAATCACTCTACTATTATTGACATTTCACATTCTTAAAATGAAGTGGTCATCCTAACTGACCTAAAACAGGACATTTTGACTAGGATTAAATGTCAGGAATTGTGAAAAACTGAGTTTAAATGTATTTGGCTAAGATATATGTAAACTTCTGACTAACTGTACATGCAAGGCAGTTTGGAGTAGATTTACAAGTGAGGACAATGGATAATTTTTTTTTCTCAGAGTGGAATCCTGAGGAAGAGCAGGAAAGGCCATGTTGGCAGAATCCTAGCTCACACACTGACAGAGGAAGTAGACTGTCAGTAGTCAAGAGAAGTCAGAAACACTAGTTCTATTGGCTAAGATTGACAGTAGGGTGGGGAGGCTTTTAAACAATAGCAAGTCCCTGCTCTCGCTCATACAAGCATCTGGTAGCATTATTCACAGCACGAGAGTATATGCAAATCATATTAGTCTCCCTTTCCTTCACACACAAACCAGACAAAATGCATGAAATTTAAATGATTTCCTAGAGCATTCTTTGACACAAGGTTCTTTGTGGATGGCTGCTACCAAGGAAAACAGACAAGATTGTGAGGCTCGGAGGCCTGTAAAAACAGCCCAGAGAACCCTGCCTCAGAGCTTGCACACCACTACAAAGGCTTGATACTATTAAACGTATGTGGTTTGAGGCATAAATATTTTGATGAGGCTTAGAAGCGTTTTCTTAACCATGTCATGCCAGATAAGAAAGGTTAATCATGGGTTATACACAAAGTGTGTTCCTTTAGTAGGCTAAATCCAATGATGGACTGGCCACTGTGGAGTTCTGGAACCATAAAGACACTGGGGGATCTCGGGCAAATAAAAAGAAAATCTGTCAAACACTTACTTAAGGCTAATCAATAGATTAATGACCAACATAGTGTACCAGTCCATGAGAATATGCATGTGCCGTAGGCTCTTGAAAGAGTAGACTACATTTGTCACAGTCCTGTGTGGAAGGGTGTAGGCCTAGGGCCGACACACAGGTGATACTGTAGGACCTGTGGCCTGGTACAGGTAAAGCAGTTTCTGAGTTGAATATTTGTTGAGTAGACCTACCTAATGAGTAAGTAATGGAAAAGGATGGGGGAACTCAAAAGCAGAAGAAAAACCACTGTAGGTGGTGTGAAAAGGCACAGGCGGGGGTGTGCGAGAGAATGTAGTTAGTGGTGGTAGTTAGTGGTGGTAGTTAGTGGTAGGTACGCTAGAAATAGAATTCAGTCCAAAGCCATCCCTCCCAACATTACGCACATGATGCTTAGGCTCAGAACAAGGAATCATTGTGAAGCAAACCATCTGGAAAAGAAAACTGAAAAGCACCTCAACCAATGATGCAGCTCACCACACGGCACATTTATGGAGGTGTTTGGAACACAGCCCAAACATTCCCTCAGTTGAACATGCAACACAAGCCAACAGAACAAAGTGCTTTTTATAGACACACAGAAAGGAATCACTTTCTAAAGGCACTCGAAACTCAAACACAAAGTCCCCTTTTCACTTCCCCTCAACATGAGATCAAATAGGACTGTTTGCATTAGCAGGTTAACGACTCCAGTTGTATTATCTGTGGTACGCCACACCACTGCCTAGCCTAACAGCTAAGCAGCAGCTTCAAGGGCTGTGTCCCTTTGAAATTCGTCAGGCCTTCTTCCGTTGGACTGCAGACATTTTACCAGCTCCTGTGTGCAATGGTTTGGGGTGCACGCTGCACCTCCCAACAATCACCTCTCAGAAGGAGCTCACACAGCACAAAGAGACATGGCAAAACTCTACCCAACCAATTCCAGCAATCCAGCCCCACCACATCCAACTGACAACATAAGATAGTCAGATATTTGGTCTTAGATAATTAAGAAAATACAAATATGAAACTGAAACCAGGGTAAGCAGGGTAGCTGAAAGTGAGGTAGTGGTGGTGGTAATAAAACAGCCTGAAGTACTTCAGTCAGAACAAGGATCTGAGAAATTATTCACTAGGCTACATCACCGAAGCTCAGGAATAGTGGGTGTCGGACAGCACAATAAAAATGTGAATAAGAGACCCTTGTCTCTTTCATGCGTGAGTTCCCCACAGACATTGTTTGTCACATCTAGTAGGCCTACCATATGCCTGTTCTACAACTACTGTGTAGGAACAAGGTTTTTTTTTATTTTTTTTTTATTTATTTTTTTAAAGACCTGCCACATACTTTTGTGTATGCGTTATACAGTGTAGTGTATGTGGATACTCCTTCAAATACGTGGATTTGGCTATTTCAGCCAAACACGTTGCTGACAGGTGTATTCAATCGAGCACACAGCCATGCAATCTCCAGAGACAAACATTGACAGTAGAGTGTAGAGGTCAACTGATTAATCGGGCATGTCTGATTAATTAGGGCCGATTTCAAGTTTTCATAACAAATCGATAATCTGCATTTTTGGACGCCGATTATAGCCGATTACATCGCATTCCACGAAGAAACTGCGTGACAGGCTGACCACCTGTTACGCGAGTGCAGCAAGGAGCCAAGGTAAGTTGCTAGATAGCATTAAACTTATACAAAAGTAAATCTTAACATAATCACTAGTTAACTACACATGGTTGATGATATTACTAGGCTAACTAGCTTGTCCAGCATTGCATATAATCAATTTATCATCGAATCACAGCCTACTTCGCCAAAAGGGTGATGATTTGGCAAAAGCACAATCGTTGCATGAATGTACCTGACCATATACATCAATGCCTTTCTTAAAATCAATACACAGAAGTATAATTTTTTAAACCTGCATATTTAGTTCAAATAAATTCATGTTAGCAGGAAATATTAACTAGGGGGAAATTGTGTCACTTCTCTTGCTTTCACTGCACGCAGAGTCAGTATGGCTCATCAGGCATCAAGCTTGAATGTTCAATCAAAGCTCTATTTAAATCCAGACATAGGCATATTTATATGCTTTATAATGCTTTTGAATGACACTTCTGGTTTTGGAGGGAAATAATGTGTTGAAACATTTGAAACATTTGTAAAATACTGGAAAAAATAACCTTAGTGATATCATCAATGCCTACAACCTTGGGTTAGGCAATCAGATCCCAGGGATAACAAATTAGTAAACGTTTCCTCTTACACAACCATACCAAAAATGAGGGGATTCTGTAGGTCAAAGCAGTGCAATATCTACAAAGGCTTTAAGTTCAGAGGTGGGAGCAAATGGGTAGCTTCCAAATATAAGGAAAGGAGAAATTCTGTATGCCTAAAATCAACACCTTCACTGAGATGTATGCTCAAAATCTTATTTTTCTAAATGTAGGCCAAATGCTTCCTGCCAGGAAGACAAAGCCTGACAGCGCACTCCTACTCTGAATGAGACATCCTGATCCTCTGCTCTGGAGCGTTCAACATCCTAACTCCTGACCTTGCCAAAACAAAGACTTCAACCTTGCCTCGGAACAACACGACTAGTACTCCAGGGGAAAAGTCAGTTGATATTCAAAGGAACCTGAATGATATCCAATGTCTGGTAGATCACTATAACTCAAGAATAAAAAATTTAAAAAAGCTAGGAGCACACTCTTCTCTTCATTTGTGTGATTGAGATGTATTCATGTTTTGGCTCTAACAATTAGCCTAATCAAAAGGTAAATTGCATTCCTTAAATCAACGTAAATTATTGTGACCATTATGTTTTGAAAACCTTTTGAGCCCCGCTTGATACACACACGTCTGAAGTTCTCTATGGTTCATCATACTACCCTAGTCATGGATAGTCACGGCCCCTGCACTGGGTGGGGCTCAATTCTACACCTAATGTAGGGGATCAGGTGAGTAGGGAGAGGCGACCGCCGTTCGCTAGCTAGTTAATTATTCCAGCAACAACTTGCCCATCTAGTCATTTTTGGGGCCCCAGCCTTGTCTTGTTCACTTTTGCAACACAGTCGACATCTTGCGGGATTGTTAGTTTAACTAGCTAGTTAGCTAACTAACGTTAGTTACTAATACTAGCTAATGTGTCACCGTCGGCCTCTGTTGTAAACAGTTAGCTAGCTTCCTTTCATCATACTGGCATACGTTAATAACAGTGAAATGCTGGCAATCTAGCTAACGTTAGTTAGAAAGCTTGCTATTAGAGGCGCATTGGATAGCTATCTAGAAAACTACATAATTATCTAACTAACGTTAACTAGTTAACACTAACAGGTCGCTATAGCGTAGTTAGCTAGGTGCCTAGGTACTAGTTTACAATCAAAATTGTTAACTAGTTATCAGAGAGCATAGCTAACGTTACTGTACTTAGCTAGCTATCAACAACGGTAACCGTTAACTAGCTTACTAACTCGTTGGTTAAGTAACGTTAGCTATTGACCTAGCCAACTTGAAATGTTGCAGCACTGTTACTAGCCAAACATCGAGTTACGGTGGGATACCTTTATAGGGATATGTCAATGTTGCCCGGGTAGGCCAGGCTGGCCAGTTGTGGAAGAAAATAGCGTTCAATCACGGAGGACATCCAAGAAGTAGCTAGCTAACGTTAGCAGAAGAAGGCCAGCGATGAAAACAGAACTAGCTAACGCGTTAGCTATAACACGAATTCAATGACTTACCAAACAAGTTGTTGATAGTATACCAGTTCTTTATGGAATCCCTATAACCGTGAAATAATGTCAGTGTCTGACCAGTTAAATCGCTAGATATGTCTATTCCAGACCGTTCCTGATCTCCCCTTTCCCTCAGCGCGCTAGCTCAGTCAGCTGTCATCTGCTGTCATCACGAGTAGGCGCGCTCCACCCGCATGCGCGCTGGGCCACTGAGATTTTAGTAAATATCTCAACCTGGGATAGTTTGGTGAGTTTTCTGTTTTTACATTTAATAAGAGCTAAGTAAGAGCTTGTTTATGAATGTCGTCTGTAGTGGACTTCAGGATGCTAAACTAGGTTTTCTTACTTACTGTACACATTTACGGAAATGTTAAAAAAATATCACATTTACTAATAATCGATTCCTCTACATACACATACAGTTAAAAATGTACACCAATAAAAACAAAAACACTTATGTAAAACATATACACAGTACCAGTCAAAACTTTGGACACACCTACCTACCTACCAACCTACCTCATTCCATGTGTTTTATTTATTTTTTACTATTTTCTACATTGTATAATAATGGTGAAGACATTACAGCTATGAAATAACACATATGGAATCATGTAGTAACCAAAAAAGTGTTAAACAAATCAAAATATATTTCATATTTGAGATTCTTCAAAGTGGCCACCCTTTGTCTTGATGACAGCTTTTCACACTCTTGGCATTCTTTCAACCAGCTTCACCTGGAATGCTTTTCCAACAGTCTTGAAGGAATTCCCACATGTGCTGAGCACTTGTTGGCTGATTTCCCTTCACTCTGCGGTCCAACTCATCCCAAACCATCTCAATTGGGTTGAGGTCTGATGATTGTGGAGACCAGGTCATAAATTGCCAACAGACACTATCCCATCACTATAGCGCACCACCCTGCAATATATATATATTTTTGCTGGGTCAGGAGGATATATGAACTGTGCATATGATGCTCTTGGAATCTCAAGGCTGTGAGTCCCTGGCCTTTTCTTGCTGGGGATGCAAAATCTTGAAAATCTTTGTCCATGACAAGCCCACCTTTCTTTCTTTTTTTACTGTAAATGTGTAGGAGGCGTCCCTACTGTTCAAACTAGGCGTACTACCTGAACAAAGAAAACATACTATTTTTACAAATGCAGGTCAGATTTGTATGCTATAAACTACAAACTAGGTTTTCGAATAATATGAAATACAGTAATTTGACTTTCCTGATTTGCCACTTTAGCAATGTCTACATTTCATCAATAGGTGGCGATCAAGTTCCATGAATTTATACACTCTTCAAAATGACTTGTCTCCAGGTTTTTCTCGCCATCCATCTCCATTTGTAAAGAAAAACATAGATGAAAACTGTCTTACATAAGAATGTTGAGATGTCTGTTTTAAGACCAGCAGAAGTAGTGCTGGTTTCTCACATTTAACTGCATATTGCAGGGTGGTGTGCTATCGTGATGGGATAGTGTCTGTTGGCAATTTACGAAGCACTATCAAAATGGCAATAGAATATTGATTAACCATTTAAATGACTATCTGTATTATCTTTGTCTGTATAATGGGCTGTAGTCCTTCCGGATATCTAGTTTCCAGTGCAGAGGATGTGCCATGGCTAATTTGATTTACAGTTTGTCTATGCATTAGTTAGAAAAGGATGTGCCAGTTGCTCATCAATCTTGAAGTCATCTGAATGTCCTTCAGGGCTATCTGATAGAAGTGTGAATAACTACAGGCTTCCCATCTACTTGTGCATAAATTGGTCAAAATGGAACAACACATGGAGACCATCAACAAAAGACACTGACGTAGCTTGTAAGACCAACAAAAAGGGGAAAGACTAAATACTTGGTCAATTGATCACATTGTATGATCATTGTTTTAGTGTTCTGTATGGTTTACTTAAGAGATGTGAGATGGCTGAATACAGGGCTCTGCATGGTTTACTATAGAATACAAGTGCAAAGAGAAGGGTCTGTCTTCATTTTGTGTTTATTATACATGGGTTATAAACATCACAAAATAGAAAATTGGGTAACATCTAGCAGGGGGAAATATGATGTAAAAGATCAACCTTAGATTTTCAGGCTCTATCAGTGGACATTTAACATGCTCGTTTCAGTGCTGTGTAGCTAGATGCATTAGGAGACATTCTGTATCATTTATGTTCAAGTGCAATAGAAGCTTTTAGCAGCTCAACGCTCCAGCTTGTCATTACCAATATGTTACTGTTCAAATATGAAGGTTGCTCTTTCTGTTCCTTCTCTTTATTGCATTTTTGTGTTCGTTTAAAGTTATGAAATACATTAGGCGGTATAGGATATTAATGTATATGCTTCAACAAATGTGTTAATTATACAATAAATATGTATCTCAAAAGAAAGGTGTATTTTCTCAACCAAAAATAAATAGTACTAGCATTTTATTCTTTAAACATAATATTATAATTCAAATAATTAAATGTCAGTTTATTATAACCATTGTCAGTTTTTCATAAGCATAATCAATATTTAAAATACCTGAATAGAAATAACATGCTTTAAGCAAAGTAAATATTCATTTGCAATGTCAAGCAAATGCACCACATTCATTTACAGTCAAGAGTCAAGCCTTACAAAACAAATCCACACATTGCTTTCTGTCAAATGCATTTTCTACTGAAGGCCACAATCTAACAAGTTATCAAGCGTGTTACAGTGAATTGAACAATGTAGAATCAATAGAATGTTAATAAAGTGATGAAAGAGGATGCAATTAATGCCTAAAACAAAACTCAAGGGGGGAGGGGATTCAGAGCATAGGTGTAGACACCTGATATTTCTATCCATAAGTAGACATAATGAAAGCATTATTATCAGCAGTGATATTAATCATCTTAACTAAGATGTATACCCAGACTCTGGCACAGCACAGCAATTTCAAGACAGACTTTGATATTCAAATATTTTCAGGATATAATGAAGCATGTGCAGAAATACAACTTTCAGTATTTTTATTTTTTTGTATATATATTACAGCTGCTGAGAACAGCCTCAACACGTAGAACACTAGTGGAGCTCTACATTTGGAGCAAAATGATGCTATGTAGGTTTAATCTAGATTGCTTTAGAAATGTTCTGAATAGCAGTGCCTCTCTCAGTTATATTCAGCCAGGCAGTGGTATTTTTCTAGATAATTGTGAATTATTTGTGCCTGACAACCCAACCCAATTCATGTGGTATCAACACAGACAGTACCTTGTCTAAACAGGGATTAAAAACAAAATAATGACTTGTAAATACAGTATGACCATTTTACATGCAGATCAAGCTATTTTCAGTGTAACAGGATAAAAACAACACTACTGCAACAAAAACCAACAATGATAAAGTGTTACATTACAGTTTTTTTGTTTGTGTGTGTGTAACATCAGTCAACACTTTCCTGCACATTGTTTTAATCATTCTTAGTGATTGCAAACATTAATGCAAACATTAATAACAGTAGTCTTATTAACAATCTTCCTTTCTGATGTAAAATACATATGTATCTACAAACATTCATCATAAATATCTGTTAAATTACATGTGTCTACATGTACATATAGGTGACATCAGAGGTGCACAGGTCAGTACTATATAATATCATCCAGGAGATGGGGGGTGCCCACCCAGTCTAGCGTTCTGGGCTCAGAAGCAGCCATGATCATACACATGAACTGCTTCCCTGTTCTCTTATCTATGGGGTAAATGGTAGTGGGTGTGAATCTCTTGTTGCTCTCCACAAACTCACAGAGTTGATTGTATATTTTGGGATACTCATGACGCAGGAAGACTCCCCTGGTCCTGAGCGCACGTTGGATATTGATAAAGCAGATCTCTCTGGCTTTCATACCCTCCTTTCCGTCTTTGTCAATATCAGGTGTGCCTGGAGGCGGGGTCAGAATGAGTGTCTCCATGTCACTCTCCTTCTTGAAGACATTTTTATCTGGGCTGGAGGAGGCCAACGAAATCTTTGCATATTTTCGGACTGTTGGTGTTTGGACTCTTGGTGAGGGTCTGTTAGGCACTAGTTCACCAACAGCTATGGATACATTCAAGAGGAAACATTCATTGGGGTCATACTCATTGCCAGCCTGCTGCAGGTCCTTGCAGTAATCCCCCAGGTTGTCTTTGAAGCTGTCCAGCTCTCTGAGAGACAGATATGTGGGGGACATGACGAGGCTCTCAAGCCCAACCTTCAGGAAGTTGTCAGCAGTCCCTGGGTTAGCAAAGCCCAGGAAAAGAATGCCTCTCCCTCTGGAAAGGTAGCCAGCTTTGGAAATGCGAGAGAAGACTTTATGGATCTCAGAGTTCTCTCTGCAGTACTTCAGCATGTGTCTGCACACACTGCTGATACGTCCATACAGACAGTTCTCTTTATGGCTGTCCCAGTCATCCCGACGGCAGTTCCGGGAGCAGTAGAAGGTGTAGCAACTATGACAGGATTTGAAGTAAAGACAGGCATTGAACAGGGTCTCTGTCCGCTTGCACTTCCTGTTGGCACACATCATGGTGTCATTGTCGTCTGTGCTATGGTCTGGGGAGATCTCCTCTGGACTCCTCTGTAAGCTCTGTAAGCCATCACACCCACTGTCTGGGTCTTTGATAGTGTCAGGGCTGGTTTTAGTGGAGGAGGGTGGTGTGTTGAGAGGTCCTATACTCTCTAGGCCTCCTAGACTCTCTAGGCCCGAATATTTTATCTTTCCTTTTTCATCATCCTCACTAATCAACTGTTTTATTTGGTTCAATAGATCCTGACTAGGCTTCCTGTTGGTCGGTGGTTTGTAATCAATGACAAGATCAGCTAGCAGCTCGTCCAGTTGCTCTAGGCTCTGCTGCAGGGAATAATTGTTGTGTTTTCTGTCTTTGGCCAGTTCTGCTGACTCAGATGGCTGCTCTTGATGATGAAGAACATTTTGAGTCGGTGCCTTTTCACAATCCAGTGTATCCCAGCTGGCTGAACGCACATCTCGCTGTTTGTGGTTGCGTGCACGTATGTCATTGTCGGTTATCGTGATCTCAGGAGTTGCAAACCATAGCCCAGCCTTAGTGTTCCTTCCAGGATTGTTTGGTCCTTTCTCTAAGGAGTTTTCAGAGATGGACCGGGCAGCATAGCGCCTTGGTGAACTAGATAGATTGAGTATAACTGGCTGTGATGTATCACTAGGAAACAGAGGATGTCTCCCCTGGTAAAACAGATTCTCATAGCTGCGTCCACGGGGTACTGCTTGCTCCCTGTCATGACGAGGATAAAGAATATTGTCCCAGGATTTGGAATGGTTTCTGACTTCTGCTACCAGTCTGTTTGGCTCCACATAACTGTTTGCAAACCAGGGGGACATTACTGGCTCTTGTCTTACTCTCTGTGGTGTCAGCTGAGAGGACTGGTTCGAGTATCCAGATATACTTGAACGATACCAGTCATCTGCATAAGCCTGGGACATTTGTGGTTGTTGACGGCCCTCCGTGTGATACGCCTTGTATGGAATATACTGTCCTGCTGGGGGGTTGTACGGCTTGCTGTAGAACACCTTGGAGCCATTTGACTGACAAGGATATGCTCTGGGATCTTCCCCATAGTATGCTCTTGCCTGTGGTGTTTGAGCAAAGTATGGCCCTGCTTCGCTTGTGGAGTAAGGTCTGGTATAGACAGCCTGCCCAGGGTCTCTGCTGGACATGTGTTGCTCTGTGTAATATGGTCGGCCTGGGAGAGTGTGAACCCAGCGAGTCCTTGGATCATGCACATACTGACTATTAAGAGTACTGCCTTGGCTGGTGAGGCTGGAATTATCATCCTGATAGTACGCTCTAGCAGACGGATGGACAGGATATCTAGTCGGATCCTCAGTGTAGAAGAATTTAGTTGGTATATTGGGGTTTGAGAGAGTCCTCTGCTCCCTTGACAAGTATTCCCTTGGCATTATAGGGGAGGGCACCCTTCGCATGTCTACTGGCTGAATGTAGCTGGGGGTCATGCAGGTAGTGTACTGATATGCTTGTCTATAATCACCACTGTAACATTCGCTTGGCGTGGGTGTCCGTACCTGCCGTGGCACAGACAGACCTCTACTCTGACTGGAGTAGGAATATCTCTGCCAGGGATGTTCAGTTCTCATGTTCTGAGACCTCCGGGCTGTGTGCTGCAGGACTGCCGCATCTGGCTTGATATCAACACGACACCTGACATGAGGAGTGATGGCAGGCTGATCCTGTTTGCTCACCTCGGAGAAACAGTCCGAGACATAGAGGGGAGAGCGTGGTTGCAGTTTTATAGGGTGTACCTCGTTCAAAAAAGCCCGGTTAGAGGAGTAAGAGTCCCGGTGTGGTTCAGATGTCCTTATAGGGTCTGGTACAGCCTGTGAGACATCTCGTCCCCTCTTGTTTGCTGGTGGGGTGACTGAAATGGGCACCGGGGTAAAGGTAGTCTTGACTCTGGGGGCACTTTTAGATCTAGACCTCTTCTTTGAATCTGACCTCGCAGCCTGACTGGTACTGGTTTTGTCTAAGTTAGCATGCTGTGGTGGTGGTAGTCTAGTGTTAAACAGATCAGGGGAGGAGAAACGGAGGTGTCCTGGATGATCCAGGCCATTCCAGGTCACCTCTTTATGCACCCCCTGATGCTCAGTCCTCTTGTAAGGGTATTCCATTGAGGCGGAAAAGGACTGTGGGTCGTCCAATGACTCGAGGAAGTCAAAGCTACGGCAGTGTCTTTTGTTGATGGTCTCCGTATGTCGCTCCAGTTTGTCAATCATTTGCGAGTCACATTGTTGAGAGTTCCCAGTGATGGGGTTTAACTTGATGTCCCGATACAGAGTGGATACCAGTATATCAGGGGGATCTGTGCGTGTCATCTTAGAGGGACTCCTCCGATCTCCCCCTTCTAATTGATTCAAGATCAATATGACCTGAGAAAAGAAAGATAGAGAAGCATTTTAGATCCATAGTAAAACATACACACATACACATTTTCTTTTCAATGTAACAGTGATTCTACACAGACATTAAGGTGTTGTGATGACGGAGATTACCAACATAAATAATATAATGATAATAACAGTCAGTAGGTTTATCTTCCATACTGTAGACCTATGGCCTATCTCCTTCCGGATCCAATAAAAAGAAGGAAAAGTTCACATCTACTAAAGCCTCTGTCATCTGTGGATTTTCACACAGCTTGAGAAAAAAAACTGAAGGATTTAATTGTATCATGCATGCTGTGATGTCCTTTTCTGCAGTGTGCTCTGTATCAAGGTCTGGATTTAAATAACTCAAATCCCTGCCAAAGGTTGTTGTAATTTTAGGAGAGTGGGACATTTAGATTTTACTGCCCATCATATTGCCAAGACGCTTTACACTATCTACAGTACATCGAAGATGAATGTCTTGCACGAGACACAACACTAATATACACAAGGCCCATAAATATACATTTTAAAGAGAGATATAATGGACATTGTGGACGTTCCCCTCAAGAAAGTATTGCCTATCTAACAGAGAGATAGTTACCTAATCAGCATTGTATTTTAATCTCAAATCAGACTCTCTTAGTTGGATCTTGCATGCAAAGTTTGGTAATGAAAAGAGTGCAAAACTGCGCTACACTGTAACTGTAATCATTCACTCTAGAGAAAAGGAGTCACTAAACCACACTGAATAATTCAATGGTTTGTTTCAAACACTTTGGGAATGATTGTGTAAGGATCCAAAAGCAAACACACAAATAGTATAATAGTGAAGGGCAACTCCTCAGTAAATAAATCCCTTTCCATTGATTGTAGATGACAGTCAATCCATAAAAAAGGCTATGTAAGATGCAAATGGTTTGATTTGTAGAATGATCACTGACTCTTTCTTTCACACAATATATTGATTTTGAAAGATAACTTAATTCATTGAAACAGAATAGATACAGTGGCACAGTGGCTTGCAGTACACACAGAGCATTTCACTAGTACATAGCTTGCTATTCATATCATAAACAACAGTACTTCATAATAAACAAAGGGGTATAGTTCACCACTGTTTACATGGAGAAATAGTGTCTGTTTAAAACCAAGAATAAGCGAGTATGTAAGCATTGATGTTTCAAACTGTGCAAACATTTACTAGCATTCATTTTTATATTTTTGCACATAGAACTTGCTTCTAATGCTTTTCCGTTGGACTTTTAAAGCATATTTTCATGACAGAGACATATAGAGAGGCTCCCTTGTTGGCTCTCGCCCATGAGCTAACCCTGAGATACCATCTGTTCATCCTGAGTTGATAGGACTGACCAACCATCTCCCCCGTCATGTCTCCACAACACACCTAAATATCATATTTTGAAACAACCATCCCAACCTTACCAGACCTACGGACACTATTAAATAATGTACCATGGTTACAGTCACTGATTCATCTTCTAATTAAGATTTTCAAACCAGATTTCAACATTCAGCAAATATGTTTGTTTTTTAAATCGTAAAACTTAGTGTAATACAATTGCTAACAACTTGCTATCAAAATGCATATGCACTGGTGTGTTTGTTTAAATGAACAAAATATAATTATTGGATTATTATAATGCTATTACTATTTTAAAAGGTTATTTCTGAAACAATACCTCATAAATATTGTGGCAGACTGTAAGATGAAGTGTAACCACATCTTTTTTGACAAAAGAAATGTTCGTAATTATTTATTTTTTATAAATATCCAGATGTCTTATTGATGGCCACCGCTCAAATTTCACTGAAGCATGAATATTCTCTAATCAATTTTACATCGGTGTGAGCCAATGCTACCCAAAATAGAATTAAAGTGGATAGAATTAATGATTAATATACAGTATTACTCAGAAAGTAGGTAAATGGGCTTGTTTGTTGCTTGTGTGTGTGTGTGTGTGTGTGTGTGTGTGTGTGTGTGTGTGTGTGTGTGTGTGTGTGTGTGTGCGTGTGCGTGCGCGTGTGTACTATCATACCCTTGTTCCAACATTATGCCAGCTATTATGCCATTGTCCATCGAAACATGGCACTCTCATGCTGATTAAGGCATTGAATGTCCTTTTTAGAGGGTAAGTCATCACAGTGACAGCAATTTTTTTTTTTTCTTTTTTACAAAAGACATGTGAGCAATGTTTGATGAACAATAAATAACTACTTAGCTAATTAAATACCCTGTTGGGAGCTGCTTTAGTGCCCCATACCAAAAATGGTATGTAAAGTGGGCCTCATGTTATGGTTAAACAAGTTATTTATCCAGAGAGGAAAAATGAAAAAATAAAACACATCTTTGAGCTAAACTATTGTGGATCTCTGGAATTTGTAACTTTTTGAAAATCTTGATGTTGTTGACATCCAGATATCTAGAAGGACAATTAACATTATAATGTTGAATCATGAAAGACCTACTCTGTTTGTATAGTCTCATCTGAAAATGGCCATCTGTCAGTGTGAGAAAATAGCCCTTTCCCACTGGGCACAGACGTAAATTCAATATATATTCCACGTTAGTTTAAAAAAGTAAACATCTACTCCACAGAGACAACTGTGTGGAAATGCGTCGGCACAATAATACGCGCATATTGTAATACCGTCATTATCAGATTGCTACATGATCTGATCATTGCGATCTGAAGCACACTTTTTCCTCGTTTATTGATGCGGCACGGCCCTGCTCACTGCGCTCGCATCCTTCCCAAGCTGACCCAATGTCTTTGAGCATCGATGACATCATTGGAAGAGGTAATCGCACACTCAAATATACCAACATGTTGTGGCCGTACTCAGAGGAAAAGGAAGAGTTTTAATTCCACCATCAAATAGGAGTGGATCTCATCTTACCCTTCTGCCAATGATCCTCTTCCATCATCTGTAGGCTACATTATCAATCCATTTCTCCTGTACGGTTCAGCCTATCTGTATCTCTTATATAGTCTTTATATTAATCATGCCATCTTTGCATCTTGTGCTACATGTTGTCCACATCACAGTCCCCACGCACGGATTCAGTGCGCCCTCATGGTTTATCTGAAGCATTCTGAGGAAGGGGGTGTGTCTGAGGCTGCGTTTATGGGCGTACAATGATGCGCTCGCGTACAATGATGCGCTCGCGTGCAACTTGTGTGTTCGTTCTTGTATGCGTGCCTGCTTTCGTGCGCGTTTATGGGGGGGTTTGTTACGCTCATTAAATCCATGTCTCTGACCAGGTTTTCATCCAACCTTTTTTTGCGAGTAAAGTACATGTCGGATAAAAAAAATTGTAATGACAGTCCTGATGGAAAAATAACATTAGTCGTTAAACTTTCCAAATGTCGACTAAACTAAATAGCCTACACTAGGCAATGTGGGATCTTTTTGTGTTGGTAAAATTAATTATGCCAGAAATGTTGGTGGAAACGCTTTTATGAGCAGATATTGCCAAAATAACCATCAAATCGATGTAATTTTGAGTCATGCGATGACATGTTGTGTGGCCCTCCCACTACTACTCGTTGGGAAAGCAAACGATTTATTCGGATACTGATGAATCTCGCAGGGTGGTGCGAGTGCAATGAGCTTTGATGCTGCTTTCCAATAATTATCGAGTCTTATTCTGGTGACATGATCATCGATGCTTGGCTGCCATTTGACAAATACAAACAATCTCGCTATTTTGTCCATAATAATCTCATAGTAGGCTATACCCGCAAGGTACCTGCGAGCCTATACCTGCAAGGTACCTATAACGCAATCTCTTTGGGAGAAAGTTAAAAATGCTATTTATCTTGTATTTTTCAATCTGTACATGGGCATTTGACCGCAAAATGTATTTTTATGTGCACCACGCCATCACGCACTTATTTTTTATCTGCAACAAGTAAATTTGATGGAAACACATCTGGTTGGAAAATTGAATATTATTGTTATGCCGATTTTAAAATATTCCCATGAAAATCTGTCCCCAATTGGATGGAAACCCAGATGCGAGGAGAATTGAACCCTATCTGTGTTCACGAAAGTAGCTGCAGACACAAACATGAAGGCTAATTTTTCCAAAAGGGATCATCACTCTTCATATGGGAAGATAATTCACTCATTAAATCATTTTCACTTAGCTCACACAAATATCATGTAAAAAAATGAACTTTTCATTTTGTGCTTATTAATTAATAGTATGTTATTGATTAAACAGCCCATTATATCCTCACCAAAAATGTAGGCCTACTATGTGAGATGAGGCATAGCAGCATGTTCAAATCCACACCTAAACAGTCCCCTGCTGTGTTCACACTAAGCCTCACATTCTTCACTCATTTTGTCACATGATCATCCTCTCTCACAACAGTCTCTTGCACAACAATAGAAAGGCCACTGATTATAAAATGGTGAATTCATGTCAAAATGATTTGGGGCGCTTCAGTGAAGTGAAAAACAACATAGCAAAGCAAAAGCTCTGAAAATGACCTCTCATCAGCACAGGGTAATGACTGCAGCTCCCCACACCTGCTCCTAAATCTCACCTAGACACAGTTTCTGCATTAGTTGAATTGATGATGGTGACAGCACTGTGTGGGCCCCAGAGCAGCATGTGACTAGCTGCAGCATTAAAACTGCTTACTAAAGCAGTCTCACAGAGAGAGGAGAGAAACATGTAGCATACAGACAGTGCTCATAAACTGGAGATTGAAATGATGCTCAATTGCAGTGGTACCCATTTTGTTAGAGGGCAGAACTAGCCCTCTGCATCTCTCTGAGCTCATAACATACAGCACCAGATCAGTTTCCAATTTCATTAGAGAGCATTGACACTGTACTTACAATAAATAAAAATTCATGCCTGGGAGATCAGTTTTATCAGAGCACTGCAAAACAGCTCCCATTGATGAGCCTGAGTCCTCCATCTGTCTCATCCCACGTGTATAAGATATGATTCAGAATGACAGCAATGAGGATCTCACTCTGCGATGTGTTTTAGCATCCAGTCTCACAGAGAGTGAATCACCTTCTCCTGCCCCACACTATGACATCAGCTACTGTCAGCTGTGTGATAGCAGGTGTCTCAGCCTCTGCAGAGGTCTTTGAGGGAGGAAATCAATGGCCTTGTGTTGATTTGAGGCCCCTCTCAAAGGGATCAATCAGACAAACACCAGATAGTAGCAAAATGGAACTGCACACAGAGCTTGACTGCTGTCCTCTGTCTGTAAACTGAGCCACTTTGGCTCTTGACTACTTTCAACTACCAGTATGCTCTCCAAATAGCCATGTTGCCAAAGTCATTGAAGAGTCCTCTGTACTCTGAAAAGTCTATATGAGTTGGTATACTACCGCTGGGGGATGAGTGGTCCCCAACATGAACATATTGCATAAGTCTCTGTGTCTCTTAGATGGACATTTCTATATCCGGCATAGAGTGTTATACAATTATATAAGAGATGTAGACTACAGCTTTCAAAGACATTCAGACCAATTCTCTATAATATAGCCAGCCAATAATAGCAGATCCAGCAGCCATCAGAAGCAAAGGCTTCACCTTCAAGTTAAATAAGCAAAAAGGACAAAAAAAACACAGAAAATACATTAGAGGGGGTTGTCGGGGTAAATATAAGCCTATGTGCTTGTAAAGAAAATGCATTCAGTTTAAAAGTTTGAAGTGAAATTCTCCAGGGAATCTCAAGATGTCTGTGCTCCCCTTGGTGGTGAATATTTTAAATACACAGGCTTGGGCCTTGAATTATGTGTGGATTTTTTAATTATGTGTGGTTTCTAAGAGTTCCTACAGTCCATGGAAGTTCATTATAAAATATGTAGATGTTTTAAATCAGGCCAGGCTTTACCCCAGGCTGAGACTCTGGGGATTGAGTTAAGAACAGTGTTTTGAATCTGAGGAATCCTTTGGGAGACTTTCCATAAATCCATTGGTCAAGACTGAGAGGTTTAAACAGTCAACAAATTAAACTAAACCACTCTCTTCTCAAAGGCCCCATATATATCTGCATTGCTCAAACAAACCCGAGCAACCATTGTGAGATACTACTGTACAGTTGGAGCTAGGAACACAAGTATTTCGCTACAACCGCAATAACATCTGCTAAATATGTGTATGAGACCAATCAAATTTGATTTGATTTGATGCTGTAATGAGGCACTAGCCTCTGGGCTCAAAAGTCTATGAGTATAGGGTGATGATTTAGACACAGCCAAGAGTGCAGTATTGTTGAGGCTTCAAACTAATAAGGAACTGAAGCCTCCACCCTTGCACAGTCTTGGGTCAAGCCTGGAGTGGAGTGGATTGAGTCAGGCTGGCTGGCTGGCTCATAGACAGACAGGATGATTGGGCTTTTTCATGAGTGAGAAACAGTTGAATCTCTTTTATCCTCATCACACTGAATTTTCTTGGGACATTTTGTATGGTGATGAAATTTGCACAGGGATTTAGTATAGCAGAGATTTTCTTATGAACCCCTAATTGAAGCAGTTTAAAGTGGTGTTGAGTATTTCAGTGAGGAAAAATGCATCAAGCATGCCTTCACAACAGGCTACATGTTAACATCAAGAACAGTGTATTGCATTTATTTTTTGTTGGGATATACAGTGGGGAGAACAAGTATTTGATACACTGCTGATTTTGCAGGTTTTCCTACTTACAAAGCTTGTAGAGGTCTGTAATTTTCATCATAGGTACACTTCAACTGTGAGAGAAAACCACATTGTATGATTTTGAAGTAATTCATTTGCATTTTATTGCATGACATAAGTATTTGATACATCAGAAAAGCAGAACTTAATATTTGGTACAGAAAACTTTGTTTGCAATTACAGAGATCATACGGTCATCCTTCAGGTTTCGGGGCTGTCGTTGGGCAATACGGACTTTCAGCTCCCTCCAAAGATGTTCTATTGGGTTCAGGTCTGGAAACTGGCCAGGCCACTCCAGGACCTTGAGATGCTTCTTACGGAGCCACTGCTTAGTTTCCCTGGCTGTGTGTTTCGGGTCGTTGTCATGCTGGAAGACCCAGCCACGGCCCATCTTCAATGCTCTTACTGAGGGAAGGAGGTTGTTGGCCAAGATCTCGCGATACATGGCCCCATCCATCCTCCCCTCAATACGGTGCAGTCGTCCTGTCCCCTTTGCAGAAAAGCATCCCCAAAAAATGATGTTTCCACCTCCATGCTTCACGGTTGGGATGGTGTTCTTGGGGTTGTACTCATCCTTCTTCTTCCTCCAAACACGGCGAGTGGAGTTTAGACCAAAAAGCTCTATTGTTGTCTCATCAGACCACATGATCTTCTCCCATTCCTCCTCTGGATCATCCAGAGGGTCATTGGCAAACTTCAGACGGGCCTGGACATGCGCTGGCTTGAGCAGGGGGACCTTGCGTGCGCTGCAGGATTTTAATCCATGACGGCGTAGTGTGTTACTAATGGTTTTCTTTCAGACTGTGGTCCCAGCTCTCTTCAGGTCATTGACCAGGTCCTGCCGTGTAGTTCTGGGCTGATCCCTCACCTTCCTCATGATCATTGATGCCCCACGAGGTGAGATCTTGCATGGAGCCCCAGACCGAGGGTGATTGACCGTCATCTTGAACTTTTTCCATTTTCTAATAATTGCGCCAACAGTTGTTGCCTTCTCACCAAGCTGCTTGGCTATTGTCCTGTAGCCCATCCCAGCCTTGTGCAGGTCTACAATGTTACACCTGATGTCCTTACACAGCTCTCTTGTCTTGGCTATTGTGGAGAGGTTGTAGTCTGTTTGATTGAATGTGTGGACAGGTGTCTTTTATACAGGTAACGAGTTCAAACAGGTGCAGTTAATACAGGTAATGAGTGGAGAACAGGAGGGCTTCTTAAAGAAAAACTAACAGGTCTGTGAGAGCTGGAATTCTTACTGGTTGGTAGGTGATCAAATATTTATGTCATGCAATTAAATGCAAATTAATTACTTAAAAATCATACAATGTGATTTTCTGGATTTTTGTTTTAGATTCCGTCTCTCACGGTTGAAGTGTACCTATGATAAAAATTACAGACCTCTACATGCTTTGTAAGTAGGAAAACCTGCAAAATCGGCAGTGTATCAAATATTTGTTCTCCCCACTGTATAGATATTTACTACCGTTTAAAATTTAGACATTTCCTTATTTTTGAAAGAAAAGCACAAAAAAATGTCCATTAAAATAACATCAAATTGATCAGAAATACTGTGTAGACATGGTTAATGTTGTAAAGGACTATTGTAGCTGGAAATGGCTGATTTTTAATGGAATATCTACATAGGCGTACAGAGGCCCATCATCAGCAACCATCACTCCTGTGTTCCAATGGCACGTTGTGTTAGCTAATCCAAGTTTATGATTTCAAAAAGCTAATTGATCATTAGAAAACGCGTTTGCAATTGTGTTAGCACAGCTGAAAATTGTTGTGCTGATTAAAAAAGCAATAAAATTGTCCTTCTTTAGACTGGTTGAGTGACTGGAGCGTCAGCATTTGTGGGTTCGATTACAGGCTCAAAATGGCCAGAAACAATTAACTTTCTTCTGAAACTCGTCAGTCCATTCTGGTTCTGAGAAATGAAGGCTATTGCATGTGAGAAATTGCCAAGAAACTGAAGATCTCAAACAACGCTGTGTACTACTCCCTTCACAGAACAGCGCAAACTGGCTCTAACCAGAATAGAAAAAGGAGTGGGTGGCCCCAGTGCACAATTGAGCAAGAGGACAAGTACATTAGAGTATCTAGTTTGAGAAACAGACGTCTCACAAGTCCTCAACTGGCAGCTTCATTAAATAGTACTTGCAAAACACCAGTCTCAACGTCAACAGTGAAGAGGCGACTCCGGGATGCTGGCCTTCTAGGCAGAATTGGTGTGGGTGCTATGCTTTGGCAAAGTGGGTGGGGTTATATCCTGCCTTCTATGAACATTTGAACATCTTGGCCATGTTCTGTTATAATCTCCACCCGGCACAGCCAGAAGAGGACTGGCCACCCCTCATAGCCTGGTTCCTCTCTAGGTTTCTTCCTAGGTTCTGGCCTTTCTAGGGAGTTTTTCCTAGCCACCATGCTTCTACACTTGCATTGCTTGTAAAACCCAGGGTTTTAGGCTGGGTTTATGTACAACACTGAGATATCAGCTGATGTAAGAAGGGCTTTATAAATAAATGTATAAATAAATAAATTTGATTTGATTTGATCAAGGAACCTACCAGGTACAACCCCAAATCCATAGACATGGGCACCCTCATAGATATCATCCTGACCAACTTGCCCCCTAAATACACTTCTGCTGTTTTCAACCAGGATCTCAGTGATCACTGCCTCATTGCCTGTGTCTGTTATGGGTCCGCGGTCAAACGACCACCCCTTATCACTGTCCAAATTCTCCCTAAAACACTTATGCGAGCAGGCCTTTCTAATCAACCTGGTCTGTGTTTCCTGGAAGGATATTGACCTCATCCCATCAATAGAGGATGCCTGGTTGTTCTTCAAAAGTGCCTTCCTCACCATCTTAAATAAGCATGCTCCTTTCAAAAAATGTAGAAGTAAGAATAGATATACCCTTGGTTCACTCCAGATTTGACTTCCCTTGACCAGCACAAAAACATCCTGTGGCGCACTGCACTAGCTTCAAATAGTCCCCGCAATATGCAACTTTTCAGGGAAGTCAGGAACCAATATCCACAGTCAGTTAGGAAAGCAAAGGCTAGCTTTTTCAAACAGAAATTTGCAACCTGCAGCACTAATTACAAAAAGTTTTGGGAAACTGTAAAGTCCATGGAGAATAAGAGCACCTCCTCTCAGCTGCCCACTGCACTGAGGCTAGGAAACACCGTCGCCACCGATAAATCCACGATAATAGGGAATTTCAATAAGCATTTCTCTACGGCTGGCCACGCTTTCTACCTGGCTACCCCAACCCCGGCCAACAGCTCTGCACCCCCAGCAGCAATTGGCCTTCGACTCTGTCAATCACCGTATTCTTATTGGCAGCCTCAACAGCCTTGGTTTCTCTAATGACTGCCTCGCTTGGTTTACTAACACTTTCTCAGATAGAGTTCAGTGTGTCAAATCAGAGGGCCTGTTGTCCAGACCCCTGCAGTCTCAATGGGCGTGCCACAGAGTTCAATTCTTGGGCCGACTCTTTTCTCTGTATATATCAATGATCTCGCTCTTGCGAGGTGATTCTCTGATCCATCTCTACGCAGACGACACCATTCTGTATACTTATGGCCCTTCCTTGGACACTGTGTTAACAAACCTAGAAACGAGCTTCAATGCCATACAACACTCCTTCCGTGGCCTCCAACTGCTCTTAAATGCTAGTAAAACTAAATGCACGCTCTTCAACCGATCGCTGCCCGCACCCGCCCGCCTAGCATCACTACTCTGGACGGTTCTGACTTAGAATATGTGGACAACTATAAATACCTAGATGTCTGGCTAGACTGTAAACTCTCCTTCCAGACTTATAGTAAGCATCTCCAATCCAAAATTAATCTAGAATTGGCTTCCTATTTCACAACAAAGCCTCCTTCACTCATGTTGCCAAACATACTCTTGTAAAACTGACTATCCTGCTGATCCTTGACTTTGGCGATGTAATTTACAAAATAGCCTCCAACACTCTACTCAGCAAATTGGATGCAGTATATCACAGTGCCATCCGATTTGTCACCAAAGCCCCATATACTACCCACCATTGCAACCTGTATTGTCTCGTTGGCTGGTCTACATATTTGTTGCCAAACCCACTTGCTCCAGGTCATCTGTAAGTCTTTGCTAGGTAAAGCTCCGCCTTATCTCAACTCACCGGTCACCATAGCAACACCCACCCGTAGCACGCGCTCCTGCAGGTATATTTCACTGGTCACCCCCCAAAGCCAACACCTCTTTGGTCGCCTTTCCTTCCTGTTCTCTGCTGCCAATGACTGGAACGAATTGCAAAAATCACTGTAGTTGGAGACTTATATCTCCCTCACTAACTTCAAGCATCGAATGTCAGAGCAGCCCATCTGTTAATAGCCCATCCAACCAACTACCTACCTCATCCCCATATTTGCTATTTTGCACACAAGTATTTCTACTTGCACATCCTCATCTGCACATCTATCACTCCAGTGTTCATTTCTAAATTGTAATTACTTCGCCACAATGGCCTATTTATTGCCTTACCTTCTTACTTCATTTGCACACACTGTATACAGATTTTCTATTGTGTTATTGACTGTACGTTTGCTTATCAAATCAAATCAAATCAAATCAAATGTATTTATATAGCCCTTTGTACATCAGCTGATATCTCAAAGTGCTGTACAGAAACCCAGCCTAAAACCCCAAACAGCAAGCAATGCAGGTGTAGAAGCACGGTGGCTAGGAAAAACTCCCTAGAAAGGCCAAAACCTAGGAAGAAACCTAGAGAGGAACCAGGCTATGTGGGGTGGCCAGTCCTCTTCTGGCTGTGCCGGGTGGAGATTATAACAGAACATGGTCAAGATGTTCAAATGTTCATAAATGACCAGCATGGTCGAATAATAATAAGGCAGAACAGTTGAAACTGGAGCAGCAGCACAGTCAGGTGGACTGGGGACAGCAAGGAGTCATCATGTCAGGTATTCCTGGGGCATGGTCCTAGGGCTCAGGTCCTCCGAGAGAGAGAAAGAAAGAGAGAATTAGAGAGAGCATATGTGGGATGGCCAGTCCTCTTCTGGCTGTGCCGGGTGGAGATTATAACAGAACATGGCCAAGATGTTCAAGTGTTCATAAATGACCAGCATGGTCGAATAATAATAAGGCAGAACAGTTGAAACTGGAGCAGCAGCACGGCCAGGTGGACTGGTGACAGCAAGGAGTCATCATGTCAGGTAGTCCTGGGGCATGGTCCTAGGGCTCAGGTCCTCCGAGAGAGAGAAAGAGAGAAGGAGAGAATTAGAGAACGCACACTTAGATTCACACAGGACACCGAATAGGACAGGAGAAGTACTCCAGATATAACAAACTGACCCTAGCCCCCCGACACATAAACTACTGCAGCATAAATACTGGAGGCTGAGACAGGAGGGGTCAGGAGACACTGTGGCCCCATCCGAGGACACCCCCGGACAGGGCCAAACAGGAAGGATATAACCCCACCCACTTTGCCAAAGCACAGCCCCCACACCACTAGAGGGATATCTTCAACCAACTTACAAGGCTGAGTATAGCCCACAAAGACCTCCGGCACGGCACAACCCAAGGGGGGGAGGGGGGGGGGGGGGCAACCCAGACAGGATGACCACATCAGTGACTCAACCCACTCAGGTGACGCACCCCCTCCAGGGACGGCATGAGAGAGCCCCAGTAAGCCAGTGACTCAGCCCCTGTAATAGGGTTAGAGGCAGAGAATCCCAGTGGAAAGAGGGGAAAAAATGGAGCTCTATAGGAGAAAGCCCTGCCTCCAGCTGTTTGCTTAGAAATTCTAGGGACAATTAGGAGGCCTGCGTCTTGTGACGCGTGTAGGTATGTACGGCAGGACCAAATCAGAGAGATAGGTAGGAGCAAGCCCATGTAATGCTTTGTAGGTCAGCAGTAAAACCTTGAAATCAGCCCTTGCTTTGACAGGAAGCCAGTGTAGAGAGGCTAGCACTGGAGTAATATGATCAAATGTTTGGGTTCTAGTCAGGATTCTAGCAGCCGTATTTAGCACTAACTGAAGTTTATTTTGTGCTTTATCCGGGTAGCCGGAAAGTAGAGCATTGCAGTAGTCTAACCTAGAAGTGACAAAAGCATGGATTAATTTTTCTGCATCATTTTTGGACAGAAAGTTTCTGATTTTTGCAATGTTACGTAGATGGAAAAAAGCTGTCCTTGAAATGGTCTTGATATGTTCTTCAAAAGAGAGATCAGGGTCCAGAGTAACGCCGAGGTCCTTCACAGTTTTATTTGAGACGACTGTATAACCATTAAGATTAATTGTCAGATTCAACAGAAGATCTCTTTGTTTCTTGGGACCTAGAACAAGCATCTCTGTTTTGTCCGAGTTTAAAAGTAGAAAGTTTGCAGCCATCCACTTCCTTATGTCTGAAACACATTCTTCTAGCAAGGGCAATTTTGGGGCTTCACCATGTTTCATTGAAATGTACAGCTGTGTGTCATCCGCATAGCAGTGAAAGTTAACATTATGTTTTCGAATAACATCCCCAAGAGGTAAAATATATAGTGAAAACAATAGTGGTCCTAAAACGGAACCTTGAGGAACACCGAAATTTACAGTTGATTTGTCAGAGGACAAACCATTCACAGAGACAAACTGATATCTTTCCGACAGATAAGATCTAAACCAGGCCAGAACTTGTCCATGTAGACCAATTTGGGTTTCCAATCTCTCCAAAAGAATGTGGTGATCGATGGTATCAAAAGCAGCACTAAGGTCTAGGAGCACGAGGACAGATGCAGAGCCTCGGTCCGATGCCATTAAAATGTAATTTACCACCTTCACAAGTGCCGTCTCAGTGCTATGATGGGGTCTAAAACCAGACTGAAGCATTTCGTATACATTGTTTGTCTTCAGGAAGGCAGTGAGTTGTTGCGCAACAGCCTTTTCTAAAAATTTTGAGAGGAATGGAAGATTCGATATAGGCCGATAGTTTTTTATATTTTCTGGGTCAAGGTTTGGCTTTTTCAAGAGAGGCTTTATTACTGCCACTTTTAGTGAGTTTGGTACACATCCGGTGGATAGAGAGCCGTTTATTATGTTCAACATAGGAGGGCCAAGCACAGGAAGCAGCTCTTTCAGTAGTTTAGTTGGAATAGGGTCCAGTATGCAGCTTGAAGGTTTAGAGGCCATGATTATTTTCATCATTGTGTCAAGAGATATAGTACTAAAACACTTGAGCGTCTCTCTTGATCCTAGGTCCTGGCAGAGTTGTGCAGACTCAGGACAACTGAGCTTTGAAGGAATACGCAGATTTAAGGAGGAGTCTGAAATTTGCTTTCTAATAATCATAATCTTTTCCTCAAAGAAGTTCATGAATTTATCACTGCTAAAGTGAAAGTCATCCTCTCTTGGGGAATGCTGCTTTTTAGTTAGCTTTGCGACAGTATCAAAAAGGAATTTCGGATTGTTCTTATTTTCCTCAATTAAGTTAGAAAATTAGGATGATCGAGCAGCAGTAAGGGCTCTTCGGTACTGCACGGTACTGTCTTTCCAAGCTAGTCGGAAGACTTCCAGTTTGGTGTGGCGCCATTTCCGTTCCAATTTTCTAGAAGCTTGCTTCAGAGCTCGGGTATTTTCTGTGTACCAGGGAGCTAGTTTCTTATGAGAAATGTTTTTAGTTTTTAGGGGTGCAACTGCATCTAGGGTATTGCGCAAGGTTAAATTGAGTTCCTCAGTTAGGTGGTTAACTGATTTTTGTCCTCTGGCATCCTCGGGTAGACAGAGGGAATCTGGAAGGACATCAAGGAATCTTTGTGTTGTCTGTGAATTTATAGCACGACTTTTGATGATCCTTATCCCGTGTGTTGTTGTTTTTGTCGCACTGCTTTGCTTTATCTTGGCCAGGTCACAGTTATAAATAAGAACTTATTATCAACTTGCCTACCTGGTTAAATATACTGTAGGTGAAGTAAAAAAATTAATTCAAAAAAGTCACCAGACATGTCACCCATCACCCATTAGTGCCTTTGGACTGAGGGGCAGCTCCAGACTGAGGGGCGGCTCCGAACTGAGGGGCGGCTCCGGACTGAGGGGCGGCTCCGGACTGAGGGGCGGCTCCGGACTGAGGGGCGGCTCAGGACAGACAGGAGACTCTGGCGGCTCAGGACAGACGGGAGACTCTGGTGGCTCAGGACAGACGGGAGACTCTGGCGGCTCAGGACAGACGGGAGACTCTGGCGGCTCAGGACAGACGGGAGACTCTGGCGGCTCAGGACAGACGGGAGACTCTGGCGGCTCAGGACAGACGGGAGAGTCTGGCGGCTCAGGACAGACGGGAGAGTCTGGCGGCTCAGGACAGACGGGAGACTCTGGCGGCTCAGGGCAGACGGGAGACTCTGGCGGCTCAGGGCAGACGGGAGACTCTGGCGGCTCAGGACAGACGGGAGCATCTGGCAGCGCTGGTCAGGAGGAAGGCTCTGGCAGCGCTGGACGGGCGGGAGCACCTGTAGAGATGAGACGGAGAGACAGCCTGGTGCGGGGGGCTGCCACCGGAGGGCTGGTGTGTGGAGGTGGCACCGGATAGACCGGACCGTGAAGGCACACTGGAGATCTTGAGCACCGAGCCTGCCCAACCTTACCTGGTTGAATGCTCCCCGTAGCCAGGCCAGTGCGCGAGGTGGAATAGCCCGCACTGGGCTGTGCTGGCGAACCGGGGACACCATGCGTAAGGCTGGTGCCATTGTATGCCGGCCCGAGGAGACGCTCTGGAGACCAGATGCGTAGAGCCGGCTTCATGGCACCTGGCTCGATGCCCACTCTAGCCCGGCCGATACGAGGAGCTGGAATGTACCGAACCGGGCTATGCACATGCACCGGGGACACAGTGCGCTCCACCGCATAACACGGTGCCTGCCCGGTTTCTCTCTCTCTCCGATAAGCACAGGAAGTTTGTGCAGGTCTCCTACCTGGCTTCGCTACACTCCCTGTGTGCCCCCCCCCAATACATTTTTGGGCCTGCCTCTTGGGCTTCCAGCCACGCTGCCGTGCTGCCTCCTCATACCGGCGCCTCTCTACTTTTTTCTGTCACGATCGTCGTAGTGAGGAGACCAAAGCACAGCGTGGTGTGAATTCATATTTTTAATGAATGACGAAAAAACACGAAGTACACTAAACAAACAAACAAAATAACAAGATGAGCGTGACTGCTATCAAAACTGAGTGCTAACATGCAACATCACATAGACAATAACCCACAAACCACAATACAAAACAGGCTACCTAAATATGGTTCCCAATCAGAGACAACGACAAACACCTGCCACTGATTGAGAACCATATCAGGCCAAAACACATACAGTGCCTTGCGAAAGTATTCAGCCCCCTTGAACTTTGCGACCTTTTGCCACATTTCAGGCTTCAAACATAAAGATATAAAACTGTATTTTTTTGTGAAGAATCAACAACAAGTGGGACACAATCATGAAGTGGAACGACATTTATTGGATATTTCAAACTTTTTTAACAAATCAAAAACTGAAAAATTGGGCGTGCAAAATTATTCAGCCCCTTTACTTTCAGTGCAGCAAACTCTCTCCAGAAGTTCAGTGAGGATCTCTGAATGATCCAATGTTGACCTAAATGACTAATGATGATAAATACAATGCACCTGTGTGTAATCAAGTCTCCGTATAAATGCACCTGCACTGTGATAGTCTCAGAGGTCCGTTAAAAGCGCAGAGAGCATCATGAAGAACAAGGAACACACCAGGCAGGTCCGAGATACTGTTGTGAAGAAGTTTAAAGCCGGATTTGGATACAAAAAGATTTCCCAAGCTTTAAACATCCCAATGAGCACTGTGCAAGCGATAATATTGAAATGGAAGGAGTATCAGACCACTGCAAATCTACCAAGACCTGGCCGTCCCTCTACACTTTCAGCTCATACAAGGAGAAGACTGATCAGAGATGCAGCCAAGAGGCCCATGATCACTCTGGATGAACTACAGAGATCTACAGCTGAGGTGGGAGACTCTGTCCATAGGACAACAATCAGTCGTATATTGCACAAATCTGGCCTTTATGGAAGAGTGGCAAGAAGAAAGCCATTTCTTAAAGATATCCATAAAAAGTGTCGTTTAAAGTTTGCCACAAGCCACCTGGGAGACACACCAAACATGTGGAAGAAGGTGCTCTGGTCAGATGAAACCAAAATTGAACTTTTTGGCAACAATGCAAGATGTTATGTTTGGCGTAAAAGCAACACACCATCCCCACTGTCAAACATGGTGGTGGCAGCATCATGGTTTGGGCCTGATTTTCTTCAGCAGGGACAGGGAAGATGGTTAAAATTGATGGGAAGATGGATGGAGCCAAATACAGGACCATTCTGGAAGAAAACCTGATGGAGTCTGCAAAAGACCTGAGACTGGGACGGAGATTTGTCTTCCAACAAGACAATGATCCAAAACATAAAGCAAAATCTACAATGGAATGGTTCAAAAATAAACATATCCAGGTGTTAGAATGGCCAAGTCAAAGTCCAGACCTGAATCCAATCGAGAATCTGTGGAAAGAACTGAAAACTGCTGTTCACAAATGCTCTCCATCCAACCTCACTGAGCTCGAGCTGTTTTGCAAGAAGGAATGGGAAAAAATGTCAGTCTCTCGATGTGCAAAACTGATAGAGACATACCCCAAGCGACTTACAGCTGTAATCGCAGCAAAAGGTGGAGCTACAAAGTATTAACTTAAGGGGGCTGAATAATTTTGCACGCCCAATTTTTCAGTTTTTGATTTGTTAAAAAAGTTTGAAAAATCCAATAAATGTCGTTCCACTTCATGATTGTGTCCCACTTGTTGTTGATTCTTCACAAAAAAATACAGTTTTATATCTTTATGTTTGAAGCCTGAAATGTGGCAAAAGGTCGCAAAGTTCAAGGGGGCCAAATATTTTCGCAAGGCACTGTAGAAACAGACTAACTAGACATGCAACATATAATGCCCACTCATATCACACCCTGACCAAACAAAACATAGAAACAAACAACGCAAATAATGGTCAGAGTGTGACACTGGATTGACGTGTAGAACACTGTGTTCCAGTTCCCACCAATATCCAGCAACTTCACACAACCATTGAAGAGGAGTGGGACAACATTCCACAGGCCTCAATCAACATCCTGATCAACTCTATGTGAAGGACAATTGTATGAGGCAAATTGCAATCACACCAGATACTGACTGGTTTTCTGATCAACTCCCCTACCTTTTTTTTCTGGTATCTGTGACCAACAGATGGATATCTGTATTTCCAGTCATGTGAAATCCATAAAATAGGGCCTAAGGAATGCATTTCAATTGACTCATTTCCTTAAATGAACTCTTAGAAAATCTTAGAAAATGTTGTGTTGCGTTTATATTTTTGTTCAGTGATATATATACAGTCGTGGCCAAAAGTTTTGAGAATGACACAAATATTAATTTTCACAGTCTGCTGCCTCAGTTTGTATGATGGCAATTTGCATATACTCCAGAATGTTATGAAGAGTGATCAGATGAATTGCAATTAATTGCAAAGTCCCTCTTTGTCATGCAAACGAACTGAATCCCAAATAAACATTTCCACTGCAATTCAGCCCTGCCACAAAAGGACAAGCTGACATAATGTCAGTGATTCTCTCGTTAACACAGGTGTGAGTGTTGACGAGGACAAGGCTGGAGATCACTCTGTCATGATGACTGAGTTTGAATAACAGACTGGAAGCTTCAAAAGGAGGGTGGTGCTTGGAATCATTGTTCTTCCTCTGTCAACCATGGTTACCTGCAAGGAAACACGTGCCGTCATCATTGCTTTGCACAAAAAGGGCTTCACAGGCAAGGATATTGCTGCCAGTAAGATTGCACCTAAATCAACCATTTATTGGCTCATCAAGAACTTCAAGGAGAGAGGTTCAATTGTTGTGAAGAAGGCTTCAGGGCACCCAAGAAAGTCCAGCAAGCGCCAGGACCGTCTCCTAAAGTTGATTCAGCTGCTGGATCTGGGCACCACCAGCACAGAGCTTGCTCAGGAATGACAGCAGGCAGGTGTGAGTGCATCTGCACACACAGTGAGGCGAAGACTTTTGGAGGATGGCCTGGTGTCAAGAAGGGCAGCAAAGAAGCCACTTCTCTCCAGGAAAAACATCAGGGACAGACTGATATTCTGCAAAAGGTACAGGGATTGGACTGCTGAGGACTGGGGTAAAGTAATTTCCTCTGATGAATCCCCTTTCTGATTGGGGCATTCGGAAAAAAGCTTGTCCGGAGAAGACAAGGTGAGCGCTACCATCAGTCCTGTGTCATGCCAACAGTAAAGCATCCTGAGACCATTCATGTGTGGGGTTGCTTCTCAGCCAAGGGAGTGGGCTCATTCACAATTTTTCCTAAGAACACAGCCATGAATAAAGAATGATACCAACACATCCTCCGAGAGCATCCAACCAGGAATAGCTTGGTGACGAACAATGCCTTTTCCAGCATGATGAAGAATCTTGCTATAAGGTAAAAGTGATAACTAAGTGGCTCGGGGAACAAAACATCGATATTTTGGGTCCATGGCAAACTCAAGGCATTGATTATGCAAGAATGGGCTGCCATCAGTCAGGATGTGGCCCAGAAGTTAATTGACAGCATGCCATGTCGGATTGCAGAGGTCTTGAAAAGGATGGGTCAACACTGCAAATATTGAATCTTTGCATCAACTTTATGTAATTGTCAATAAAAGCTTTTGACACTTGAAATTATACTTCAGCATTCCATAGTAACATCTGACAAAAATATCTAAAGACACTGAAGCAGCAAACTTTGTGGAAATTAATATTTGTGTCATTCTCAAAACTGTTGGCCACGATTGTACACTGAATATGGCAAACATTAAGAACACCTTCGTAATATTGAGTTGCACCACCCCCTTTTGCCCTCAGAACCACCCCCTTTTGCCTCAATTCGATGGGGCAAGGACTCTACAAGGTGTTGAAAGCGTTCACAATCTACAGGGATCCTGTCCCATGTCGACCCATGTTGACTTCCCACAGTTGTATTAAGTTGACTGGATATCCTTTGGATGGTGGACCATTGTTGATTCACACAGGAAACTGTTGAGCGTGAAAACCCAGCAGCGTTGTAGTTCTTGACGCAAACCAGTGTACCTGGCACCTACTACCATACCCCATTCAAATGCACTTAAATATTTTGTCTTTCCCATTCACCCTCTGAATGGCACACATACACAATCCATGTCTCAATTGTCTCAAGGCTTAAAAATCATTATATATCCTGTATCCTCCCTTTCATCTACACTGATTGAGGTGGATTTAACAAGTGACATCAATAAGGGATCAAAGCTTTCACCTGGATTCATCTGGTCAGTCTATGTCATGGAAGGAGCAGGTGTTCTAAATGTTTAGTATACTCATAAAATCAACAAAAAAGAAACATAAATTTTTCAGGACCCTGTCTTTCAAAGATAATTCGTAAAAATCCAAATAACTTCACCGATCTTCATTGTAAAGGGTTTAAACACTGTTTCCCATGCTTGTTCAATGAACCATAAACAATTAATGAACATATACCTGTGGAACTGTCATTAAGACACTAACAGCTTACAGACAGTAGGCAATTAAGATCACAGTTATGAAAACTTAGGACACTAAAGAGACCTTTCTACTAACTCTGAAAACACCAAAGAAATATGCCCAGGGTCCCTCTCATCTGCGTGAGCGTGCCTTAGGCATGCTGCAAGAAGGCATGAGGACTGCAGATGTGTCCAGGGCAATACATTGCAATGTCCGTACTGTGAGACGCCTAAGACAGCGCTACAGGGAGACAGGCCCGACAGCTGACCGTTCACACAGTGGCAGACCATGCATAACAACACCTGCACAGGATCGGTACATCCAAGCATTGCACTTGCGGGACAGGTACAGGATGGCAACAACAACTGCCCGAGTTACACCAGGAACGCACAATCCCTCCATCAGTGCTCAGACTGTCCGCAATAGGCTGAGAGAGGCTGGACTGAGGGCTTGTAGGCCTGTTGTAAGGCAGGTCCTCACCAGACATCACCGGCAACAACGTCGCCTATGGGCACAAACCCACCGTCACTGGACCAGACAGGACTGGCAAAAAGTGCTCTTCAATGACGAGTAGTGGTTTTGTCTCACCAGGGGTGATGGTCGGATTCACGTTTATCGTCGAAGGAATGTGCGTTACACCAAGGCCTGTACTCTGAAGCGGGATCGATTTGGAGGTAGAGGATCCGTCATGGCCTGGGGCGGTGTGTCACAGCATCAGCGGACTGAGCTTGTTGTCATTGCAGGCAATCTCAACGCTGTGTGTTACAGGGAAGACATCCTCCTCCCTCATGTGGTACCCTTCCTGCAGGCTCATCCTGACATGACCCTCCAGCTTGACAATGCCACCAGCCATACTGCTCGTTCTGTGCTTGATTTCCTGCAAGACAGGAATGTCAGTGTCCTGTCATGGCCAACAAAGAGCCCGGATCTCAATCCCATTGAGCACATCTGGGACCTGTTGGATCGGAGGGTGAGGGCTAGGGCCATTCCCCCCAGAAATGTCTGGGAACTTGCAGGTGGAAGAGTGGGGTAACATCTCACAGCAAGAACTGACAAATCTGGTGCAGTCCATGAGGGAGGAGATGCACTGCAGTACTTATTGCAGCTGGTGGCCACACCAGATACTGACTGTTAGTTTTGATTTTGATCCCCCTTTGTTCAGGGACACATTATTCCATTTCTGTTAGTCACATGTCTGTGGAACTTGTTCAGTTTATGTCTCAGTTATTGAATCTTGATATGTTCGTAGAAATATCTACACATGTTAAGCTTGCTGAAAATAAACGCAGTTGACAGTGAGAGGACGTTTCTTTTTTTTGTTTGTTTAGTTAGATACTGTAGATAGAGATGTAGATATACAGTACTGTGAAAATGTATTTGCCCCCATACTAATTTTATTTACTTTTGCATATTTTTGATACTGAAGGTTATTAGATCTTCAACCAAAACCTAACCAAACGGAAGTAGTTGTTGATCAGTCTCTCACGTCACTTTGGAGGCATTTTGGCCCACTCTTCCATGTAGAACTGTTTTAACTCAGCAACATTTGTGGGTTTTCAAGCATGAACTCCTTGTTTCAAGTCCTGCCACAACATCTCAATTGGGATTAGGTCTGGACTTTGACTAGGCCATTTATTTCAAACTTCAAATGTGTTGATTTTGAGCTATTTTCATGTAGACTTGATTGTGTGTTTTGGATCATTGTCTTGCTGCATGACCCAGCTGCGCTTCAGCTTCACCTCACAGATGGATGGCCTGACATTCTCCTGTGGAATTCCAGGCGTTCCATTTAACTAATATTAGGTTTTGGTTGAAGATCTGATAACATTCAGTATCAAAAATATGCAAAAATAAAGAAAATCAGAAAAGGCTAAAATAATTTTTCATGGCACCAATCAACTAGTTCATGAAAAAAAGCTAAGACAGTTGGGAGCAGTATCCATGGTAACCCATACTGAGTAGGAGCAAAAAAGTCTGCATTGATTTCAAAGGGAATGAAGTAAAGTGTTGATGGGAGCCACCAATGGAGACCATCTACTTCAGGAGCTGGAGATGAATGAAGGCGAAAATTGCTTGTAAACATGTAACAGTCCGTGAGTTCACTGTAGATTGGATCTAGGGGTTAAAACTTTCTTCCCCATTTGTTGATGCAATGATGTCAACAAAATCCAATCACTTCACTATCCAGTCCATATTATCAAGAATAATCAATGAGGTTTCTATTATGCAGGATACTATGCTGTTGGGGAATGGAATGTTATATAACCATAACAGGAACCAAACCCCTAGCGCAGTTCCTCAAAGCAGCATTTAGGGAATATAATGTTTTTATTGTTTATTCTTATATAATGTAAGAATAGATAATACTATTTGCTTCTGCGTTCTGCAAACACAAACTCGTCTCTGCTAGTCTCCTGAGTGGCAGAGGCATCCTGGGAAGCGGTTTAATTAAATCTGTGCCACACACTCCAGTCTCTCATCTTTCATCATCTGTCATGTTGGCCAGAGAAACACTCAGTGGGCTTAGACCATGTGTGCAAACATAACACAGACCATCATTCGAAGTGCACCATGGAAAATTGGAACTTACCCCTTCTGAAAATGATGAAGGAAAAAAAATGTTCTAGTGGTTCAGACAGTTACAGACAATCCCAATATCCCACTATACTGGTGATAAAACTACCATAAATATCACATGAATGTGCATGTTCCTGGTTTTGTGCAGTATCAGTATATTGGCCAAACTTCTGAGCCTAATGGATTCTAAGACACGGAGGAATCCATTGTCATGGGAAGTTTAACTTAAATGTAATCAGAGCTTTTAGATTATACATGCAGTAATTTGTTCATTTATTGATCGATTTTTTTTGAGAGTAAGGTTGTCAATGAGAGGTCATTCATGCCTTTCTGTTAAAAAGGCTTTAAAAGGCTTCATGACTTGACAGACAACAAATCTTCAGTGCTTCAGTTAATAAAATCAATGAGGTCCTGTCAATGCTGAAACCACCTCAACAAAGGGCTCGTACAAGCCTAATCACGCTTGGTTGAAGAATGTAAAAAGCAATCACAATTTATGAGATCAACATTTTATTTTATTTTTACAACTGACCAAATATGCAGTTGTTCTACTTGCAAAATATGAGGGAAGGGGGTGTGTGTCTATTTGTCAATATCTGCTGGTGTGCGATGACTAATATTAAAGAAGTCTCGGGGTATTGCTCGCCTGAGGTAGAATACCTCATGATAAGCTGTAGACCACACTATCTACCAAGAGAGTTCTCATCTATATTATTCGTAGCCGTCTATTTACCACCACAAACCAATGCTGGCACTAAGACCGCACTAAACGAGCTGTATAAGGTCATAAGCAAACAAAAAAATGCTCATCCAGAAGCGGCATTCCTAGTGGCCGGGGACTTTGATGCAGGCAAACTTAAATTCATTTTACCTCATTTCTACCAGCAAGTCACATGTGCAACCAGTGGGAAAAAAAACTCTAGACCACCTTTACTCCACACACAGAGACGCATACAAAGCTCTCCCTCGCCCTCCATTTGGCAAATCTGACCATAATTCTATCCTCCTGATTCCTGCTTACAAGCAAAAACAAAAGCAGGAAGTACCAGTGACTCGCTCAATACGGAAGTGGTCAGATGACGTGGATGCTACGCTACAGGACTGTTTTGCTAGCACAGACTGGAATACGTTCCGGGATTCATCCAATTGCATTGAGGAGTATACCACCTCAGTCACCGGCTTCATTAATAAGTTAATTTGACGACATCATCCCCACAGTGACCGTATGTACATATCCCAACCAGCAGCTATGGATTACAGGCAACATCCGCACCAAGCTAAAGGTTCGAGCTGCTGCTTTCAAGGAGCGGGAAACTAATCCGGACGCTTATAAGAAATCCCGCTATGCCCTCAGACGAACCATCAAACAGGCAAAGCGTCAATACAGGACTAAGATTGAATCCTACTACACCGGCTCTGACACTCGTCGGATGTTTGATTTGATATTATTAGCATCGCTTTTAGTCCTCATTTGGACTAATCTTCCAAGAGTTCTTAAAACTGTTGCGACTCTAGGGGCAGTATTGTCATTTTTGGAGAAAAAAAACGTTCCCGTTTTAAACAGGATATTTTGTCAGGACAAGATGCTAGAATATGCATATAATTGACAGCTTTGGATAGAAAACACTCTAACGTTTCCAAAACTGTAAAGATATGGTCTGTGAGTATAACAGAACTGATTTTGCAGGCGAAAGCCTGAGAAAAATCCAATCCGGAAGTGCCCCATATTTTGAAAGTCCTGCCTTCCAATGAGTCCCTATTGAGCTGTGAATGTGTCATCAACCAGCTTACGCTTTCTACGTATTCCCCAAGGTGTCTACAGCATTGTGACGTAGTTTTACGCATTTATGTTGAAGAATAGCCGTAGGCTACATTGCGTGGTCACCTGATGTCTCCCAGGGTGACTCTCGCGTAAAATACAGAGGTAGCCATTACTCCAATCGGTCCTACTGAAAAACGAATTGTCCCGACGGATATATTATCGAATAGATATTAGAAAAACACCTTGAGGATTGATTATAAACAACGTTTGCCATGTTTCTGTCGATATTATGGAGCTAATTTGGAATATTTTTCGCAGTTTTCGTGACTGCAATTTCCGGGAGATTTCTCAGCCAAACGTGAAGAACAAACGGAGCTATTTCTCCTACAAAAATAATATTTTGGGAAAAAATGAACTTTGGCTATCTACCTGGGCGTCTCGTGAGTGAAAACATCCGAAGCTCATCAAAGGTAAACGATTTTATTTGATTGCTTTTCTGATTTCCGTGACCAAGTTACCTGCTGCTAGCTGGACAAAATGCTATGCTAGGCTATCGATAAACTTACACAAATGCTTGTCTAGCTTTGGCTGTAAAGCATATTTTGAAAATCTGAGATGACAGGGTGATTAACAAAAGGCTAAGCTGTGCCTCAATATATTGCATTTGTGATTTTCATGAATAGGAATATTTTCTAGGGATATTTATGTCCGTTGCGTTATGCTAATTAGTTTCAGGCGATGATTACGCTACCGCATGCGAGTTTGGGAGTCACAAGAAGTTTTAAACATTCAAATACAATTTAAAATATGAACACATTTTCACATAACACACTGTTGCAAACAGACATAACACACTGACATATTGACCAGATAAATACTGTAATGCTGTTCTTTATTTGTATCCATTTGTGTGAATGTGTATAGTGATTTTTCTAATACATTTTCTCCTTTCTGTATCTGTTACAGAAATATATTCTACTAAAGATTCTTAACGGTACCAGTGCCTCCCTGATTCTTTATTGGAAGAGTGTAAGCTTTGTGCCAAGCTTTGTAGCCTACACATTGTGAGGGCAGAACAGTAAAAAGACTGACTACACGACGGGCCCAGCCACTGGAAAAGTGGATCCCTTCTTCACATCGCTATCCAGCCAGACTCTTCAGCCATCAGACATCATCACAGGGAAGTAACCCAAGCTCATTGTGCAACAACAAAAGGATCAAGGTAACACCCCAGCCTTCCTTCAGCATCAAGATGTAGAGGGCAGCCCATACAACACGCTGGAGACCAGGTCACGGTACTCAAGCTCATGCTCTAGAGACTAGGCAATCAAACCTGACATCAGCTAGTGCTGAAGCTGCCAGGTCACAACGCACAAGTTATAGGCATTCGAGTCACTCTAACCTGTCATCAGCTAGTGCTGCAGTCACCAAGGCTTGTGCTAAAGCAGAGGCTGCACTCGCACTGGCTTCCTATTCTATATGTGATGCTGATATAATTATAAAACAAGCCTGCATAGAAGAAGAGCAGCAAAGGGTTACGGCTGAAGCAGCTGCCCTGGCAGCTAGAAGGAAAGCAGAGGTAAAAGCAGACATACATGTTCTCAAACAGGAGAAAGCTGCTAGTGCAGCCATAGCTGAAGCTGAAGTTCTGGAAGCAGCCGCTGAAGATGAAAACATGGAGTCACATCGTGTGATGGAATCACAGATGACACCTCTCAGCACAGCCTAACGCAACAGTGAGTATGTACAATCGCACACAACCATGTACACTGCTCCACCTCGTCGTGACCCAAGGTCATTGGAATCGTCAAAGGTCCATCCAGCAGTGATCAACGTTGATACAACCGGATGCTACAAAACTGAACCGGCCTTCTCGATTTGACAAACAAAGTGGTCATGAGCACAGAGGTCTGTTAGTCTGTTACCTACCTGTTAGTCCTTCAGGTAACCAGCAGAACTGCAACATATTCCCCTCTCTCCAGAACACGATTAAAAGTTACAGAGGAGAGATCATGCCTGTAAGAGAACAGCTCTGCAACATTGGGCGGTCCAACCAAGCTCACCTGCCTGTCGTTTCAGCCGCAACCACGGCCTGCAACTGCCTTCAGAGAGGATCCACCTGACACATCAGGAGCTACAGATGTAACTAAATACCTGATACGTCGGGAAATGGTGAGTTCCGGCCTATTGAACTTTGATGACCATCCAGAAAACCATTGGGTCTGGAAATCATCCTTAATTAGCAGCACCCAATACTTAAATCTGACAATCAGAGAAGAGCTGGCCCTAGCTTGGACCTGAGTCATCTGAGCAGGCCAAGAAGATCAGATCGGTGCATGTCCACAATGCAACAGCAGGGCTCACAATGGTATGGCAGAGACTTGAAGACTGCTACGGTTCACCTGAAGTGATTGAAAACGCGCTTCTGAAGAAAATTGAGGATTTTCAGAAGATCACAAACAAAGACAACAAGAAGTTAAGAGAGCTTGGAAACATGCTTCTAGAGCTGGAGGTGGCTAAACCGGTGGACACCTGCCAGGCCTCTCATATCTGGACACATCTCGCGGAGTCAATCCAATCATAGAGAAGCTCCCCTACAGCCTACAAAAAAAGATGGATCTCACAAGGGTCAAAATACAGGAAGATCATTGGGTTGCATTCCCACCGTTCTCCTTGGCCAATCTTATTGTCATCCAAGCGAGGACCCACAATGATCCAAGCTTCACCTTCCTAAACACAGGAGGCTCAAGCTTCACAAGACTGAAAAACCATCAGAGAAGCACAACAGAAGAAACAGAACTCCAGTGTCCATACGGAAGACCGGGCCCCATTGAGAACAGAGAACTCCGCAGCCAAGGAAGACCATTGCGGGGGGTAGAGGGAAAGGGCAACACCTGCAGTAACCTCGAAGTGCACGGAGATCTGTGGAGAGGCAGTCAGCTCTAGATTGTGTTCCAAGATATGCTTAGTCAAAGTGTATCCTGCAGGTCACAGAGAGAAGGCAGTCAGAATGTATGCAGTCTTAGATGAACAGAGCAACAGGTCGTTAGCCAGAACTGAGTCTTCGACCTCTTCACTGTCAGAGGAGATTCAGCTCCCTACACTCTGAAGACATGTTGAGGAGGTATGGAGACATCTGTAAAAAGAGCAAGCAACTACATTGTGGAGTCATTGGAAGGAAAAACACAGCTTACTCTTCCCACTCTCATAGAATGTGACATTATGCCCGACAATAGATCAGAGATTCACTCACTTGAAATTGCATGTCATCACCCGCATCTGATGCCTGTTGCAGACAAGATTCCAGCACTCGACCTGGGTGCAGCAATCCTTCTCCTGCTCGGAACAGACATATTAAGAGTGCACAAGGTCAGAGAGCAATACAACGGGCCTCACAATGCAACCTACGCACAACACCTGACCTCAGATGGGTCATCATCAGTGTGTATGTCTGAACGGATCTCACAAGCCAGCTAAGTTAGCGTTTACAGAACAAATGTGCGGCAAAGTGGACGCACATCATTCCTTAGCCCTTGTGCTAACATCATTCAGATCAAAGAGAGACTGAATAATACCACACAACTTTTGGAAGCTCAGAGTTGCATAGAGGCCGCTGGCCCAGCTGGAGATGCGGACAACTTCGGATGCAAAGGGTTTGAAAGAACACAAAACGACGACAAGCCAGCCCCATCGATTGAAGATAGCATCTTCCTTGAGATCATGGACAGACAAGTCTTCATGGACAAGTCTAAAAGCTGGGTAGCTCCTCTACCTTTCCGTTCACCCCGGTGTCAACTCCCTAACAACAGAGGACAGGCACTTCTCTGCGATTTACTCTGGAGAGAAAGCCGGACATGAAAGAACAATTTCATGGCTTCATGCAGAAGCTCTTCGACAATGACCAAGCTGAAAAAGCTCCACCGTTGAAGAGGAAACAAGAATGTTGGTACTTACTCATCTTTGGTGTGTATCATCCCCAAAAACCAGGTCAGATTTGAGTAGTGTTTGTCTCCAGCGCTAAGCATGAACACATCTCCCTCAACGATGTCCTCCTCAGTGGACCAGACCTGAATAACACATTCCCCGGAGTCCTCATCTGATTCAGGAAAGAATGTATTGCAGTCACAGCTGATGTGCAAAAGATGTTCTACTGCTTCTTTGTCGGAAAAGACCACCAAGATTACCTGAGGTTCCTGTGGTATGAAGACAACGACCTTAGCAAAGATATCACAGAATACAGGATGAAAGTACGTGTTCGGCAACAGCCCCTGGCCATCTACGGCCTGAGGTGGGCAGTCCAGAAGGGTGAAGAAGAGCACGGCACAGATGCGAAACAGTTTGTCGTGAGGAACTTCTACCTTGGATGGTGGACTTACCTCATTCTCTAGCGATGAAGAAGCAATTGACATCCTGAAAAGAACAAGTCAAATGTTAGCCGAGTCAAGCGTGGGGCTGCACAAGATAGCTTCCAAAAGCAGCAAAGTTATGGAAGCATTTATTCCAGAGGATCGCGCAAAATATCTCAAAGATCTGGGGTAGATCCACTACCTCTTCAGCAAAGCTTAGGCACCAGTTGGAAACTGGAAAAAGACAGCTACACCTTTCGTGTATCATGAGAAGAGAAGACGTTCACAAGAAGAGGTGTTCTGTCCATGGTCAACAACCTATACGACTCCCTAGGGTTTGTAGCACCTATCACTGTGCAAGGCAAGGGTCTAATGAGAGAAATCTCTACTGAATATGAACAATGTGAATAGGCGTATGCATCACATATGGGAGGAGTTTGAGAGAGAATGATTGGAATCGTTCGTTGGAATCGTTCGTCGCATTCTGGATGCCATGCTTCTGGAAGTTAGTTCTACTCGTCTCACACATGAAGTCCTCATCACACTCATGACTGAAGTCATGGCCATCATGAACGCTCTACCAATAGTTCCAGTGTCCATGGATCCAGAGATGCCAGCAGTTCTTATACCTGCAATGCTTCTGACACAAAATATTGAAACTACAACAGCACCTCCAGGAGACTTCGACCTCAAAGATCTCTACAGCAAGCAATGGAAACAAGATCAGAGCCTCACAGACACATTCTGGAAAAGATGAAGACAAGAATACCTGGTGACACTCCAGTCATGCAGAAAATGGCAAGTTGACAAACCTAACCTGCAAGTTGGAGATGTCATCTTACTAAAAGACAGGCAAGTCCACAGAAACAAATGGCCTGTTAGACGTAAAAACTGTACCCAGGGGTGATAACAAAGTCAGAAACGTGGAAGTGAGAGTGATGAGACATGGCATCCCTAACGTGTTCTTCAGACCTGTCTCCGAAGTCGTCCTAATCCTCCAAAAGTAAACGTAGTGACATAAAAGGTCATTATGTCAAGCGGGGAGTGTACAACGTATTGTATTGTCCTATGTTGTCATCTAGTGGCGAAGTTGGGTACTGTGGCTTTTAATTGGCTAACTCTCGGTGCAGAGCTATTTATTGTCAGAACATTCCAAGCTACAACAACAGACAGACAAGCTCTATTTTTCCATTTTACTAGGCCTTGGTTAAAGATAAGTCTGTAAGTACAGTTGAAGTTGGAAGGTACATACACTTAGGTTGGAGTCATTTAAACTCATTTTTTCAATGACTCCACAAATTTCTTGTTAACAAACTATAGTTTAGGCAAGTGAGTTAGGACATTGACTTTGTGTATGACACAAGTAATTTTTCCAACAATTGTTTACAGACAGATTATTTCACTTATAATTCACTGTATCACAATTCTGACTGTGCCTTTAAACAGCTTGGAAAATTCCAGAAACTTATGTCATTGACATCATTTGAGTCAATTGGAGGTGTACATGCGGATGTGTTTCAAGGCCTACCTTCAAACTCAGTGCCTCTTTGCTTGGCATTATGGGGAAATCAAAAGAAATCAGCCAAGACCTACACAAGTTTGGTTCATCCTTGGGAGCAATTTCCAAACGCCTGAAGGTACCACGTTCATCCGTACAAACAATAGTACACAAGTATAAACATCATGGGACCATGCAGCCATCATACCGCTCAGGAAGGAAACGCATTCTGTCTCCTAGAAATGAACGTACTTTGGTGCAAAAAAGTGCAAATCTTTTCCAGAACAACAGCAAAGGACCTTGTGAAGATGCTGGAGGAAACAGGTACAAAAGTATCTATATCCACAGTAAAATGAGTCTTATATCGACATAACCTGAAAGGCAGCTCAGCAAGGAGGAAGCCACTGCTCCAAAACCGCCATAAGACAGCCTGACTACGGTTTGCAACTGCACATGGGGACAAAGATCGTACTTTTTGGAGAATCCTCTGGTCCTCTGGTCTGATGAAACAAAAATAGAACTGTTTGGCCATAATGAGCATCATTATGTTTGGAGGAAAAAAGGGCCGGCTTGCAAGCCGAAGAACACCATCCCAACCGTGAAGCACGGGGGTGGCAGCATCTCATGTTGTGGGGATGCTTTGCTGGAGGGACTGGTGCACTTAACAAAATAGATGACATCATGAGGATGTGGCTATATGGCTAAAATTATGTGGCTATATTGAAGCATATTAATGCTTGGTTGCAAATGGGTCTTCCAAATAGACAATGACCCCAAGCATACTTCCAAAGTTGTGGCAAAATGGCTTAAACTACAGTTTTCACAATTCCTGACATTTAATCCTAGTAAAAACATCCTGTCTTGGGTATGTTAGGATCACCACTTTATTGTAAGAATGTGAAATGTCAGAATAATAGTAGAGAGAATGATTTGATTTATTTCATCACATTCCCAGTGGGTCAGAAGTTGACATACACTCAATTAGTATTTGGTAGCATTGCCTTGAAATTGTTAAACTTGGGTCAAACATTTTGGGTTGCCTTCCACAAGCAACAATAAGTTGGGTGAATTTTGGCCCATTCCTCCTGACAGAGCTTGTGTAACTGAAACAGATTTGTAGACCTCCTTGCTTGCTCACGCTTTTTCAGTTCTGCCCACACATTTTCTATAGGATTGAGGTCAAGGCTTTGTGATGGCCACTCCAATACCTTGACTTTGTTGTCCTTAAATTTATTTGGCTAAGGTGTATGTAAACTTCTGACTTCAACTGTACTTTTGAGTTATTAGGACATGCTTTTGCTAATTCAAATTGTGTTTCTAGAATATTTATGTTTTCTAGTTTTCTAAGTTCCGATGATGCTAAGCTAATTGTGCTATCTATCGCCCATTCACCCAACATATTGTCATAATTTCTGCACGGGTCATGTTGGCTATCTAGGCTTATTTTCTTGTTGCCAGCTCGTGATAGAACTGCTGTTCTTTATTTGTATCCATTTGTGTGAATGTATATAGTGATTTTTCTAATACATTTTCTCTTTTCTGTATCTGTTACAGTTTTACAGACAAAATATATTCTACTAAAGATTATTAATGGTACCAATTCCTCCCTGATTCTTTATTTGAAGAGTGTAAACTGTCTGCCAAGCTTTGTAGCTTATGTAGCTCATGTTTTTTTCCAATTATCTTGTTGATTGATGAACAACTAAGAGCGTTGAGCATGACTACCTCAGAAGAACCATATCTCTACCTTAAAAAAATCCTTGCTGCTTTGTTCTGTGCAATCTGTAGCCTCCTAATTTAATTTACTGATGCATTTCCCCAGACCACAGAACAGTAGTTAACCTGACCCCCCATTAACCTTTGGGTTGTTTAAGAATCTTTCCCGGTAAATATTTAGCCATCCTTCTGATCATGCAAGCAGTTTGAATATTTGTTTTCTTCATAGATTAGTTATTTGTGACAACCATGATAAGCAGTTGTCTAGCTGCACCCCTAGTAGATTGGTTTCTGCCACCTCAATTTGTACTTCCCCCATACTTAATTGTATCCCATTCTGTGTTGGCCTTTTGCTGGTTAAACAGACCAACGTAACCTTGGTTTTCTTGATGTTCAAAATAAGTTTGTTACGACAACTCACTCCCTGATATTTCCCAGATCTACTTGTAGAGCTTGCTTTTACCTGTTGAACCGATTGTCTTGCTGTTTACAGTGGGAAGAAGAAGTATGTGAACCCTTTATAAATACCTGGATTTCTGCATAAATTGGTCATAAAATTTCATCTGATCTTCATCTAGGTCAGAACAATAGACAAACACAGTCTGCTTAAACTAATAACACACAAACAATTATACGTTTTTATTGTATTTATTGAACACACTGTGTAAATATTCATAGTGCAGCGTGGGAAAAGTATGTGAACCCTTGGCCAGGAGGAATTTTGGACCATTCCTCTTTACAAAACTGTTTCAGTTTATTCTTGGGATGTCTGGTGTGAACTGCTCTCGAGGTCATGCCACAGAATCTCAAATCGGGTTGAGGTCAGGACTCTGACTGGGCCACTCCGGAAAGTGTATTATCTTCTGTAGAAGCCATTCTGTTGTTGATTTAGTTCTGTGTTTTGGGTCGTTGTCCTGTTGCATCACCCAACTTCTGTTGAGGTTCAATTGGCGTACAGATAACCTAACATTCTCCTGCAAAATGTCTTGATAAACATGGGAATTCATTTTTCTGTTGATGATAGCAAGCTGTCCAGGCCCTGAGGCAGCAAAGCAGCCCCAAACCATGATGCTCCCTCCACCATACTTTACAGTTGGGATGAGGTTTTGATGTTGGTGTGCTGTGCCATTTTTTCTCCACACATAGTGTTGTGTGTTCCTTCCAAACAACTCAACTGTAGTTTCGTGTGTCCACAGAATATTTTGCCAGTAGCACTGTGGAACATCCAGGTGCACTTTTGCAAACTTCAGACCTGCAGCAAGAAGCAGTGGCTTCTTCCGTGGTGTCCTCCCATGAACACCATTCTTGTTTAGTGTTTTACATATCGTAGACTCGTCAACAGAGATGTTAGCATGTTCCTGAGATGTCTGTAAGTCTTTAGCTGACACTAGGATTCTTCTTAACCTTATTGAGCATTCTGCACAGTGCTCTTGCAGTCATCTTTGCAGGACGGCCACTCCTAGGGAGATTAGCAACCATGCTGAATTTTTCCATTTATAGACAATTTGTCTTACTGATGACTGATGAACATCAAGGCTTTTAGAGATACTTTTGTAACCTTTTCCAGGTTTTATGCAAGCCAATAATTCTTAATCTTAGGTCTTCTGAGATCTATTTTGTTTAAGGCATGGTTCACATCAGGCAATGCTTCTTGTGAATAGCAAACTCAAATTCTGTGTTTTTTTTTTATAGGGAAATCTCGTCTCATTGACTGTACTCCATGTTAGCTGACTCCTGACTCCAATGAGCTTTTGGAGAAGTCAATAGCCTAGGGGTTCACATACTTTTTCAAACCTACACTGTGAATGTTTAACTGATGTATTCAATATAGACAAGAAAAACACAATAATGTGTGTGTTATTAGTTAAAGCACACTGTGTTTGTCTATTGTTATGACTTAGATGAAGATCAGATCAAATTTGATGACGAATTTATGCAGAAATCCAGGTCATTACAAAAGGGTTCACATATACTTTATCTTGCCACTGTAAATTGTAGTATCATCTGCAAATATAGTAGCTTGAATTTCAGATAAGGCATAAGGCAGGTCGTTGGTTAAGTAAAGATGTGGCCTTAAAGGCAGCTGCCCTGCGGTATTCCACAGTTTAAAGCATGAGGGAAAGAAAACGACCCATTGATATAGGTGGACTGTTTCCTGTCAGATATGACTGTACCCAATTCAATGCTGCCTCCTTAAACCAATAATGCAATAATTTTGTCTAAATTATTTCATAATCCACTAAACCAAATGCTGCACTAAAATCTAAAAATAGTACACCCACAAACCTGCCATTATCCATAGCATTGAGCCACTGGTTAGTCATGTCAACCAATGCAGTGGAATGGTTTTTGCGATAAGCATGCTGATTGGCAGTAATCAGATCATTCTTTTCCATGTGCTCCCATATTTGTCTACTCACAATACCCTCCAATATCTTACTGGGTGAAGGGAGTAGACTAATTGGTCGAATATTGGCAGGAGAAATGGGTTCTTTGCTGTCTTTTGGGATTGGACACAGTTTAGCATGCTATACATTTGCAAATGTCCCCTTTTCCAGTGACCAATTAAATATGTATTTCAGTGGAGCTGCAATCTGGGGAGCAGCATAGAAAAGTAAAAACATTCCAGATCATAACCTGTAGATTTACCTTCATGATGGGATACCGTTTTTTCTCCTTTCATTGATCTCCGTGGGGAAGTGATCATTCATTCCAAAAACAGTGTTTCTGAGTTCTCTGCCCCTGCTCGTCTCCATTTCCTTTTTCTTAAAATGTTCAAAACATGCAATAATAGCCCGTGGCCTATTTCCAGAGGCCTTACCTATTCTATGGACTCTGGAGAAAGTGACATTACGCACAACATCTGTGGGCAGTTTCAGTTGAGTTGACATAAAGTCTCAGACAGTGTCCTCACAGCCTCTGCTGTTGTCATTCTCCGGTATCCCTGAAAAGATTACATTGTCCCGCATTGATCGACACTGTACATCAAGCAGGGTTTCTTTAAGTTGTTTCTTCTCCCTTTGCACCACGTCCACCTTGCCATGAATAACGTCTACAGTACCTTTCAGCACCGTGTTCTCTTTCCTTAGATCATCAATCTGACATTGGCTGAATTTAGACTGGTATATAATGGTATATAATGCTGGTATATAATGCTGATATATAATTGATGTCCTCTCGTAGTATATCCAAGATACTAAGTTTGGCAAGCCTTTCATTGATGGATTTCAGCAAGTCAACATTCATATCCGTAAACCTCTCCCCACACTCCACGCGTGCCCTCTTGTTTGGGGATGGTTTGACGTCATCGTTGATACCGCTTGGCCAACTTGGATTTCGTTTCTTTTGTTGATTGGGTGTGTTGTCCTTAACAGTGCTTAAATCCTCCAAAACTAGCGACATGTTTCTTTGAGCTCGTAAGTATCTCTCGATAATGAATCGTTCAAGCTCTTCAATAGATTATGAATCATCCAGCGTGTTTGCAGGCAGAGTAAAACAAAAATAACAAAACAACGGATGCATCTTTCCGGACCTGTACAGGCCGTCGGTAGACACACACAAAGACATTTTAATTAAACGATTGTGTACTCAAATATTTCCTGCAAACAATTAAAAGAGAGAGGTTAACTTTAGGATAAACTCACTAGCTCACTGATGTGGCAGGGCTTGAAAACTATTACGGACTACAAAGGGAAACCCAGACGCGAGCTGCCCAGTGACGCAAACCTACCAGACGAGCTAAATGCCTTTTATACTCGAATCGAGGCAGGAAACAGTGAAGTATGCATGAGAGCACCAGCTGTTCTGGACAGCTGTGTGATCACGCTCTCCATAGCCAATGTGAGCAAGACAATTTAACACGTCAACATTCACAAAGCCGCGGGGCCAGATGGATTACCAGGATGTATACTCAAAGCATGCGCGGACCGAGTCTGTAATACCTACACGTTTCACCACCATAGTCCCTGTGCCCAAGAAAGCGAAGGTAACCTGCCTAAATGATTACTGTCCCGTAGCACTCACGTCGGTAGCCATGAAGTGCTTTGAAAAGCTGGCCATGGCTCACATCAACACCATCATTTAAAAAAAAAAAAAATATTTCACCTTTATTTAACCAGGCAGGCTAGTTGAGAACAAGTTCTCATTTGCAACTGCGACCTGGCCAAGATAAAGCATAGCAGTGTGAGCAGACAACACAAAGTTACACATGGAGTAAGTAAACAATTAACAAGTCAATAACACAGTAGAAAAAAAAGGGGAGTCTATATACATTGTGTGCAAAAGGCATGAGGAGGTAGGCGAATAATTACAATTTTGCAGATTAATAACACTGGAGTGATAAATGATCAGATGGTCATGTACAGGTAGAGATATTGGTGTGCAAAAGAGCAGAAAAGTAAATAAATAAAAACAGTATGGGGATGAGGTAGGTAAAAATGGGTGGGCTATTTACCGATAGACTATGTACAGCTGCAGCGATCGGTTAACTGCTCAGATAGCAGATGTTTGAAGTTGGTGAGGGAGATAAAAGTCTCCAACTTCAGCGATTTTTGCAATTCGTTCCAGTCACAGGCAGCAGAGAACTGGAATGAAAGGCGGCCGAATGAGGTGTTGGCTTTAGGGATGATCAGTGAGATACACCTGCTGGAGCGCGTGCTACGGATGGGTGTTGCCATCGTGACCAGTGAACTGAGATAAGGCAGAGCTTTACCTAGCATGGACTTGTAGATGACCTGGAGCCAGTGGGTCTGGCGACGAATATGTAGCGAGGGCCAGCCGACTAGAGCATACAAGTTGCAGTGGTGGGTGGTATAAGGTGCTTTAGTGACAAAACGGATGGCACTGTGATAAACTGCATCCAGTTTGCTGAGTAGAGTGTTGGAAGCAATTTTGTAGATGACATCGCCAAAGTCGAGGAGCATTTTCACTTTTGGATGAAAAGCGTGCCCAGAGTAAACTGCCTCCTACTCAGTCCCAGATGCTAATATATGCATATTATTAGTAGTATTGGATAGAAAACACTATGAAGTTTCTAAAACTGTTTGAATGATGTCTGTGAGTATATCAGAACTCATATGGCAGGCAAAAACCTGAGAAAAAATCCAAACAGGAAGTGGGAAATCTGAGGTTTGTAGTTTTTCAACTCAGCCTCTATTGAAGATACAGTGGGATATTGGTTATGTTGCACTTCCCAAGGCTTCCACTAGATGTCAACCATCTTTAGAACATTGTTTGATGCTTCTACTATGAAGGGGGGCTGAATGAGAGGGGAATGAGTCAGAGGTCTGCCAGCAGTCACGAGCTCAGTCATGCGCATTCACATGAGAGGTAGCTCACGTTCCATTGCTTTTCTACAGACAATGGGATTCTCCGGTTGGAACATTATTGAACATTTATGATAAAAATATCCTAAAGATTGATTCTATACATCGTTTGATATGTTTCTACGACTAGTAATATAACCTTTTGGAATTTTCGTCCGACCTTTCCGCTGGAAGTTGCACGCGCGTTTCGATTTGTTTACCAAATGCCCTAACAAAATGAGGTATATGGACATAAATGATGAACTTTATTGAACAAATCAAACATTTATTGTGGAACTGGGATTCCTGGGAGTGAATTCTGATGAAGATCATCAAAGGTAAGTGAATATTTATAATGCTATTTCTGACTAATGTTGACTGCGCAACATCGGCGGATATTTATTTTGGCTTGTTTGGGCTCATTAATGAGAGGTTTATCTAAAGTTCCATGCATAACACTTGAATTTTCATCAACATTTATAATGAGTATTTCAGTAAATTGATGTGGCTCTCTGCAAAATCACTGCATGTTTTGGAACTAGTGAACATAACACGCCAATGTAAAATGAGATTTTTGGATATAAATATGCACTTTATCGAACAAAACATACATGTATTGTGTAACATGAAGTCCTATGAGTGTCATCTGATGAAGATCATCAAAGGTTAGTGATTAATTTTATCTCTATTTGTGCTTTTTGTGACTCCTCTCTTTGGCTGGAAAAATGGCTGAGTTTTTCTGTGACTTGGTGGTGACCTAACATAATCGTTTGTGGAGCTTTCGCTGTAAAGCATTTTTTAAATCAGACACTGTGGCTGGATTAACACAATTTTTATCTTTAAAATGGTGCCTAATACTTGTATGTTTGAGAAATTTGATTTATGAGATTTCTGTTGATTTGTATTTGGCGCCCTGCAATTCCATTGGCTGTTGGCTAGCGGAACCCCAGTCCTAGACAGGTTAACCAGCTCAGCATTCAACACCATAGTACCCACAAAGCTCATTACTAAGTTAAGGACCCTGGGACTAAACACCTCCCTCTGCAACTGAATCCTGGACTTCCTGATGGGTCACCCCAGGTGGTAAGAGTAGGCAACAACCCATATGCCACTCTGATCCTCAACACTGGGGCCCCTCATGGGTGCATGCTTAGTCATCTCCTGTACTCCCTGTTCACCCACGACTGTGTGGTCAAGCACGACTCCAACACCATCATTAAGTTTGCTGACGACACCAGAGTGGTAGGCCTGACCTAGAACCTATATACTAGGCAGTGTCAGAGGAAGGCCCCAAACATTGTCAAAGACTCGTCACCCAAGTCATAGACTTTTCTCTCTGCTGTCGCACGTTAATGTTATGTCTTTTTCTTGTGTTACTTTTGATCATTTAGGAAATATTTTCTTAACTTTATTTTCTTAACTGCATTGTTGGTTAAGGGCTTGTAAGTAAGCATTTTACAGTAAGGTCTACACCTGTTGTATTCGGCACATGTGACAAATAAAATGTGATTTGATACTAGCAAATCTCCAGATTTACTTCCGGGTGTTTTTATTTAAACAAGAATTTAGTTAGCATACAGTGGCAGGTAATCTCCCTAAATATGATTGTTCACACTTCATAGCTTTGACTGAATTTCCCATTTCATTACTGTGTAAAGATCCTGAGTGGCACAGCGGTCTAAGGCACTGCATCGCAGTGCTAGAGGCGTCACTACAGACCCAGGTTTGATCCTGGGCTGTATCACAACCGACTGTGACAGGGAGTCCCATAGGGACCCAGCGTCATCCAGGTTAGGGGAGGGTTTGGTCGGGGTAGGCCGTCATTGTAAATAAGAATTTGTACTTTAACTGACTTGCCTAGTTAAATAAAGGTTCAATAAAAAAGTATTGTAAATATCTATGAAGGGCGCAAAACATGTCCAGTCGTCAACCATTCCCTAATGTGACATGTCAGATTATGAGTTGTTCTGTTTTAGGTTGTCATTTTCTATTCTTATGCTAATTACTGTGTCTGTCTGGGTATCAGAGACAGTCAGAACCAGATGCACCTGTGCTCACGGTGTCTCAGGGCTGTTTAAGTAGGTCCGATCTAGAAATAGTGAGAGAAAGAGATGTCAGGGCCCCCTCCTCGCTCTGCCATCTTTGTCTTCGCCCTCCCTCCCTGTCGGTGACAATGCAAGGCTCATGTTATCACAGAAATTGTATTAATCTCTATCAAGATAATGAGAGCTGAACTCATTAAAGACATTTCCCCCAACACTGCATTACTGACTAACAGCACCAGGCAGGGTTTGGGTGGAGCTGTAGACCTGAACTACTTCCTAAAAGCTTTAGAATAGATTTGCTGTATTTGCTCCTTGAACTAATATAAAATGTTGCACTTGAATGTGTGTTATTTTGTCATATATAAACACTTTTCTTCCATCTGATAGATAGGGTTGACAACATCTCATATGTCACTGTCACTCCACCTCCACTCTACATCATGTGGTTGTCAGTGCGATTCTCATGTCATATTGTGTCAACTCGAGAGGTGGAGAGGTAGCAGTAAACGACACTATGCCATTTGTATGCCAGGAGATCAGAGAGGGATTTTGTGCAAGTACTTATTCAACATGAAATCATCTCATCACTGTTGAGATGAAGGTCTCTCTATAGGTCATCAGATATTTAAGAAGATGTATAGTGAGGTTGGAAACAGCAGCGCTCTGAGTATCTAGATAAGAAATGCAGGCAGACAGAGCTTTAAAATCCTGTGTGACCTTTCAGAAAAAGTTAGCCGGTTAGAACCCATATAACATCCTGCAGAAATTGGATTCTGCACTCCAGACACACTAGTGTATAATGAAAACTTTCAAGGGAAACATAAATTGATCCACGGTGTAATTAAAATATCGAACTCCCTCATCCTTCCCTAGCTATGTCCTTCTGCTGCATGGGCCAACCATGGAGTTTTGACAGAGCTCAGGGACTTTTATTTTACAAGACAGTTGTGCAACACAGCCATGGGTTGACTTTGTCTTAACAACCTTTTCTCCAAGCCAAGTCACAGCAAGAGCACTCAAGGGAGTACTTGGATTATTAATATACAAAATAAAGCTTAAAACAAACAAGCCATGAAGCAAGTCCTCTGTCCAGAGTAAAGAGACCAAGAATAACAATATTATCTAGATCTATTTGGCCGTATGGGGTAAATGCTGCTGTTGTCTGGTAAGACATTCCTATTGAATTTACAGGGTTGGTGTGTTTGCTTGTACTGTATATTAGCCTTGAATGAACACACATGTTGCACTGTAATAATAAAAAAAGAAGCCATGATCAGCTTTGGATATTTTCTGTGCTTGCTGGCTCAGTTTTAATGAATAGGATAATTTGAAAGTGGATAGTATTTTGTAGTAATGCTGGCACCAAATCGTATATCCTACGTCTCACCATACTACATTTATTATCCATTTCGTATAGCTGGCATATCATGCATGAAAATAGAAATCTTACAAGGTTACCAGATGTTTAGAATATCCTCTACAGCTCATTTGTTGCTGTAATATGGTTCAAGCCTGTTGCATTCCTTCCTGTTAAGGTGGCGCCAACCTGTGGTATTCTATTTTCTGTATATATCTTTCTCTTATAACATGTTATCCAAGCAATAAAACATTATTTCTGTCCTTACAACAATATGATAAGAAAGACATTATCAGAAAATAATCATTTAGGCCACTCCACTCTAGGTACTGTATTTTGAAACTAGGATCTCATTTTGGTGCATTGTGCGTGTGGTAAAGTTCACAGTACATACTGTAAAGGCCTCTGAGCCTTCCACTGGCTGGTCAGTCAGACTGCAACCCTGCACCACCTTGTGGTCACATTGGTAGAGCTAAACCTTATTACACCAATATTATTGAGTCAAACCTTATGTATAGAATAGCTTATCTCTCTGTGTGTACTGTATGCAACTATGCTATCATTCCACAGAGGAAATGAGCCATTGGCTATTCACAGTTTTGCACTGGGCTTGCTGATGTCATATCTACTCAATGATAAGTTATCCTTTATCTGAATCATTCCTCATTTGAACATAACAAAGAAAATGTTTAATCAATGTTACTATTGGTCTTGAACTTTATTGAATATGTGCACATGTTGATAGCATAGTAATTTTCACATAATTATTCAGCTACATTGCAAATAACATCAACTATACGTTTCTACATGTATTTTAACACTCCACCATGATTTACAATATATTTAATATTTCCTCTTCATTGTTGTTTATTTTAGATACATATATAGATTTCTTATTTTATACATCTGGCAGGCATCAATATTGACAATCAATTTCACAGAAATTCATAGTGCAGATAACAGATAAAAACCTTTCCAAAATAAAACATCTGCATTTAGAAAACAGGAAAACCACTTTACCAAAGGAAAAAGGCATAGCCTACCAATTGTAAACATACATTCAAATATATCCATTAAAAAGAATGTAAACATTTAAAAGAAACATGTACCACGTCAACAAACACGTCTATGAATGTCAACAAATAGGATTCATCAAGATTGTTGTAATTATCACCCCAATGTATAACCCACAGGAGGATTATAACTCCAAACATAGCTATTAGTTATAGGAGGGAGAGCATACCACTCTGTTACGAGCAGAGGCAGAGGGCAGAGTAAAACAGTAACAATGCATGCCAATCACGCCTTCATCTAGACAAGTCAATTTCACAGATTTGTAGGAGGTATCATTTGAGGTTTCTGTGATCCACACAAAATGGTATACCATGACAATTCTGTTTGCCGAGTTATGATTTACATTGAGTCCTATTATAAGAAGTTTAATAGACGTTCGAAAACCAAAGACATGTAATCCTGAATAGAAGAGAAACTGAAGTTAAAAAAGCTTCTTCAAAAAGTAGAAATAATCCATGACCATAAATGCCAGTACTAAAAAGGGCATAATCCCCAAAAAATGAATGACAGAAATGCCAAAAATCAACAACCAACATCCACAAGTATTCATTGAAAACACACAAAATATTAACAAGCACGTCAGCGGGAGGGGGGAGGGTGGGGGGGGCGTGACGAATCTGCATAATTTGTATGTCACTATCTATACAACAATTCTATTTGGTTTGACAGTTTTACAGAACAACATGAACACGTTTATGCACCACTTATCACAAGGGGTCACTGTGGATACACAAAGGGGCAGATGCACAGGGTTCTGCAAGGAGGTTGGGACTTTCCGAAATTGGCTCCAAAACAACATATTGCCATGTTGACATGGAACACACTCTTTTTGGAAGACATGTTTAGTGCCCTTGAAAGAGGTCTCAGCAATGGGCTCTCTTTCTGACCAATTATCAAAGGGGTCATTGATTGATATTTTGGGGAGAAAGTGTTATGAGTAGAAAATCAAACAGAAGTATAATGCAGTGCTATATCCCACAGGGGGAATCCCAGTGCGTTTATTTTACACTGCCTACATGATCCATGGGACATTCCTTGGCTGAGCATTTCCTTGGACTAGGCCTCCTGCTCACAAGCTGTGACGCTGTTGGGAACCAGGGGACAGACAGCACAGGCACCCAGACACTCTCCACTCACAGAGACAGCAGCATTCCAGGCCCTTGTGGGCTGGTAAAATAGAGCACTAAGACGGCTGTGTCTCTGCAATCTGACATTAAAATCAAAAAAACATCTCTTGGGTCATTTCAAATAACAAATACATTCTACCTCAATAAAAACACATGCTTTTACTATCATTTGCAGTAGATCATTATCCTAATTACAGTGCAACGTATGGAAGACCTGACTCCTGACACGAGTGTGTCACAATCACCAGGACATCCCTGAGACAATACCATTTGATCTGACTGAACTCTGTGTCTGTGTAAGGCATGTTTTCCAAGATGAGTGCTATTGGGGTTTTGTCCTAATGTAACAGGAGAAGGGAGAGGGAGGCAGCAACGGCATTCTCACAAAAATAACACATACTTTTGCAATGCTAACTACTCTAGCTAATTACATGTGACAACACGGTTACAAGCGCCAAAGTGAGTGGTTGAAACTGCAACCATACCTCCTTTATTGACATGCATCTAAAGCAACATCACTTAGAATAAATGGGTAGCTCAAACAGCTATAGTGTTGCTTTACTGTAACAATGAAGTGACCTACTGTGATGGTTCATTTGAGAGCCAACCAAAAGTTGGTCAAATGTGTCACTATGATTTTACAGTAACAACAGAAAACTGGCAACACTTTCATGAAGATTACCAGTGTATTGATCCCACTATTAGCATAAAAAACATTCAAAATGATCAAAGGATGACCAAGCAGATATCTTTCAATACATACCATACAAACAGCCACTGTCCCATTATATAACAACACAATCTATAAAGGGACAAGAATCTTCACCCTTTTTTCAGAAATTTAAACACACGTGCAACAACAAGAGAAGTGTGTGTGTGTGTGTGTGTGTGTGTGTGTACAAATAATTTTGAATGTGAAGGTGACTGGGAATGTTTCAGACTGACACCAACAAACCTATCTGTATTATATTCTATGTGTGGTCTTGAAATGTATAGGCAGTGAATGTTTTATAATGAATGTTCACATCAATGTACATCAATGTCCATAATAGGGAGGTGAAGTCCTGTTGGTCCTTTGCGCATTGGCGGGGAAGGGTCTGTCTTTCAGTCTGTCTGTCTTTCTGTCGGTGTGGTAGGGGGGCTTACTCCATCTCTCAGTCTGAAAAGAGACTGGCAAAAGATTTGCGTAGGTTGCGTATGGTCTCAGCCTTCACCTCATCCTGGCTAAGGCTGGCCTGCGGGGCTGGGGTTTCTGGAATGTTGAAGGCATTGGTAAGAGACTGGGACTTGCTATAAAGAGAGGAAATGGCAATAGAGGAGAGGAAGAGGCTATTAACGTCATGCAGCAAACTCATGGAATGGTAAGACTAGGGTATGGCAGGAGAGAAAGAGAGAGAGACACACAAGTTCCTTCAGTATGTAATATAATTAATTACATAACTGATTCAGTGCATTGATCAGCTCAACTTGATCGGTGAATGACAAATGGCATGCTCCTTTTTCAACTTTGATTTTGACCAGGGTTCCAAGTTCTGGAGGGCACGAAGAGAAATTAATTGAAGGAATTGTCTGCAGCTTTGACTGTTAATAGCTTGTTAAAGCCATATTCCTGATGCCGTCCTAATCTACTACATAACACTTTCTCTTACTCCTTCCACATTTGGGCACTCTATCACATGCACTAAGGGACACTGCTCTTTTAAATCTTTGTTTTATTGAACATGACGTAATGATAAAGGTATTTTAATGACATGACGAGTGCCTTGGTCTTCCTTGTTTTTTTTATTTATGACCAATTAACCCCTATACCAAAGAGCACCTTTGAACGACAAACACCTACTGTTGTGTATCCTAGTAGCAATTCCTCTCTTCCTTTCTCTGCGAACACTGCTCCAGTTTTAAAGGATGTATCAACTAAACTTCATTTTTCATTCATCACCAGAGAATTACAAAGAAATTCAACATGGTCATACCCGATGGTATTTAATACCAACCTCTCGTCAATGAGACCATCAAATCTAGCATGATCAAAAATAGTCCTTGTAATTTCCTGATCCTCAATGGAAAAGTAATAGTCACCATGTCTTTCATTACAATTATTCATTACTTTTTCAGTGTTTCCTGAAATTGGACATATTTCATGTTATTGTTGAATCCTGTGAAGAATAATCTGAATCTAAACTTGATCAGCCATGCACATAATCACATGCTTGATTGTAAAAGCTTTTAACACACACTTCTACCGTTTCTGCAAATTATTTTGTAGAGCAATGATAAAGGGGAGCACAACATATAGGCAACAACAAATTCCCAAGGTTTGACAAACAAAAAAAAGGGTTGAAGGAGTGCAGGAAATTCTAGATGATGGCAGTCACTGGAAAAGGGCTTGTTGAATAGTGTGCAGTACACGAAGTGTGAAAAAAACATTCCTTTGAGCATGATTTTACATGATACAGAAACAGTCCACAAGACTTATGCATATGAGTGATTCATGCACACCCAGTCCAAACATTTGTAATGTCGATCAAATAGCGATCTTATAACATATCCCATTACAAAACATAGATTATTTGCAAATTCAATATTTATCTCAATATCTAGCCTACAGGAATAACAGGATCATGCACATCAGTCTCCATGGTGGAGATAAAAATAAATTAAAGCTAAATCTGGAACACAGAATGCTCTCATCAGTTATACAACCATCTTTATCTGGAGTGAGATAGATAGAGCATCCTGTGTGGCTGACTGGTGTCATATTACATATGACAAAAACAACAGGAGGTTGTTACATCCTCTCCCTCAACGTGATCAAGACAAAGGAGATGATTGTGGACTACAGGAAAAGGAGGACCGAGCACGCCCCCATTCTCATCGACGGGGCTGTAGTGGAGCAGGTTGAGAGCTTCAAGTCCCTTGGCGTCCACATCACCAACAAACTAACATGGTCCAAGCATACCAAGACAGTCGTGAAGATTGCACAACAAAACCTATTCCCCTTCAGGAGACTGAAAAGATTTGCCATGGGTCCTCAGATCCTCAAAAGGTTCTACAGCTGCACCATCAAGAGCATCCTGACGGGTTGCATCACTGCTTGGTATGGCAACTGCTCGCCCTCCGACCGCAAGGCACTACAGAGGGAAGTGCGTACGGCCCAGTACATCACTGGGGCCAAGCTTCCTGCCATCCAGGACCTCTATACCAGGCGGTATCAGAGGAAGACCCTAAAAATTGTCAAAGACTCCAGCTACCCTACGGCAAACTGTACCGGAGCGCCAAGTCTAGGTCCAAGAGGCTTAAGTCTAGGTCCAAGAGGCTTCTAAACAGCTTCTACCCCCAAGCCTTAAGACTCCTGAACATCTAATCAAATGGCTACCCATACTATTTGCAACCCCCCCCCCCCCCCCCCCCCTTTACGCTGCTGCTACTCTCTGTTATTATCTATGCATAGTCACTTTAATAACTCTACCTACATGTACACATTACCTTAATTACCTTGACTAACTGGTGCTCCGCACATTGACTCTGTACCGGTACCCCCTGTATGTAGCCTCGCTATTGTTATTTTACTACTGCTCTTTAATTATTTGTTACTTTTATGTCTCATTGTTTTTAGGTATTGTTCTTAAAACTGCATTGTTGGTTAAGTGCTTGTAAGTAAGCATTTCACTGTAAGGCACATGTGACAAATACAATTGGATTTGATTTGAAATATTAAGCTATTGAGTAATACAGGTGGGATACACTAAGAAAAAAATATATTGTTTTGAATGTTTTGGAATATTTTAGGAAAGCTTTGCTTACTTCAGTGGAGGGGTGGCTCCCATAGCAGGGTGGTCATGGCTGGGCTTCAGTGGGGGCTGGGGTTTCTGCTGCAGAGGGGGTTTCCCTCCGGGGCCTCCCTGGCCCTGTGCACTAGGGCGGGGCTGCTGAGTAGTAGGGGCCCCGGGGCGACCTTGCTGGGCTGGAGGCCTCTGCTGCTGTGGAACCTGGGGACCTCCTCCCTGGGACTGTTGCCTGGCGGGCTGACCTGGCTTCTGCTGGGGCCTCTGCTGGGGCTGGCCCCCTGTGGGCTTCTGGCCCGGGCCTCCAGGGGGGGGTCTCTGCTGCTGCTGGGGTCCTGACTGCTGTGGCCTCTGGCTCTGAGGGGAGCCACCCTGGCTCATGGATCTCTGGGGGGAGCCCTGACCAGAGGAGGGTTTCTGCCCTTGCCCTGGGGGACGCTGCTGGGCCCCAGCTCCTGGGCTGGCCTGTCTGGCCTGCTGTGGTGCCTGGGCAGAGGGGTTCTGGGTGTTGGAGCTTTGGGCAGGGGACTGGCCTTGGGGTGAGGGGCGCTGCTGGGAGGGGGAGCCTTGGCGAGGGCCTATATTGCTGGTGGGGGCTTGTTGTGGGCCACCTGAAGGAGACAGAGCACTGTTTATCCAGAGTCCAGAGTCCCTATCAAGCAGTCATTTGAAAACAACTATGTAGCTATCTTATTACCAGCTAATGAACAAAAGCAACAGTGAAAGCAATGGGATTTGGGGCCTTAATATAGAGCCATTTTCTTACCTTGGGGAGGAGGGCGTTGCTGAGCCTGTGGCACTTTGGGTTGTGAGATGGGCTGAGGGGATGCAGCTTTCTGAATGGCCAACATATTATAATGAGACACAGAGTTAATGGGTTACAAATACACTTTTAGTTGATCAATTGACCAAATATACTGGCCAATTAACAAAAGAGACCACTCATCTAAACACACGGCTTTTGACAATTGTTGACTCATTTTAAGTGTAATAAACTGAGTTGTGGTTAGCAACAGTGTGTCTGTCACCTGTGCGGGCTGTGCAGCTGTGGGGCGGACAGGAGAGGGACAAATGTGTGGGACTGTCTGGTTCATTTTGGAGACGACCAATTCTGCAATTTGTGCACGGTCTTCATCCTGCTGGTCTCCAATCAGGGGCATGGAGCAGCCCACCACCTGAGGGAACGAGGGGGGGAAATGACATGTTAATACAATGCTGTTACCAGTGTAAATACAGTGTTACTACACAGGTATAAGAGCAACATCATGTAAATAGTTAAAATTACTTCTAATCCTTTACCTCTATGATGTAATCCTTGCCATCTTTCCCATGCAGAGCCTCCACAGCACACATATCTAAACCACCAAACACCTCAGAGCAGGAGTCCACCCACATTCGATACCTACAATGTTGGAGAACACTGTTACTAACTAGGAAACACACAGCTGTCTGTGTGATGCACAAAGGCCAAGTCTGTGATAGAACTCACCTGTCTGACATGGCTATCTGCTCCAGCATGGCTGAACCAGTGTTGGTTTTCCAGTTCCCTGAAATCGATGTCCGCCTGTTAAAAAGACAAGATCTACCATTTAGCATGTTCTCTCTTGATCATCTAATTCACATCAATGTTGGGATAAGCAGTCTAAATGGATCTTGTTGGTCTTTGATCTGTAGCCTGTGCTAAATAGCTTGGAAATTTGTAGAATGGATTGACCTCAGTCACACCACAACAAGGAGCTCATTTATTTCACTCACATGTAGGCCTTGTAATTGTCTCCAATCTTCTGGATGCGGACATCGTACTTTGCATCAATGAAAGGTTCAGATGTGGCATAGGTCTTGGTCAGAGCAACAACACTGGCAATATCTTGGAAGTCATATTGATTGTCCACTTTCACCTACAGGGTAAAGATACGATTGAAATAGATTATGTTAATAGTAATTACTTGTGAAGCATAAACACTGATCCAGGCCTACTTTATCTCATTTAAAACAGTAACAAGAGCAGGCCTATCCTACCTTCCCCATCCCTGAGTGGGCGTGGCCCATTTTCACCACCACAGGGAAACCAGGAGTGGTGATCTGGAGCAAAAGACAACACAACACCCTCCATTGGCAAACATCATACTACACAGTCTCCAGATATGTAGGTTTGTTTGACTAAAGAGAATGTGCAGCACAGAGTTTCTTAGTAAATTGCTAATTGAGTAAACCATAAACTCAAAGTTGCTGTTCTTTGCTAAAAGAGTCAGGATACAGCTAAATAAGAAAGCCACATCAAGTGTTAATGGGCTATATAGATAAGATGATACAGTGAAATCAACTGAGTGAGAACCCTTGTAATTAAAACATCTACTGTATACTACCGTTCAAAAGTTTGGGGTCACTTAGAAATATCCTTCTTTTTGACAGAAAGGACATTTTTTGTCATTAAAATAACATCAAATTGATCAGAAATACAGTGTAGACATTGTTAATGTTGTAAATAACTATTGTAGCTGGAAACGGCAGATTTTTAGGTGTACAGAGGCCCATTATCAGCAACCATCTCTCCAACGTTCCAATGGCACGTTTTGGCACGTTAGCTAAAAGTGCATCATTTTAAAAGGCTAATTGATCATTAGAAAACCATTTTGCAATTATGTTAGCACAGTTGAAAACTGTTGTGCTGATTAAAGCAATAAAACTGGCCTTCCTTAGACTAGTTGAGTATCCGGAGCATCAGCATTTGTGTGTTCGATTTTCAGGCTCAAAATGGCCACAAGCAAAGAACTTTCTTCTGAAACTCGTCAGTCTATTCTTGTTCTAAAAAATGGCAGCTTCATTAAATAGTACCCTCAAAACACCCGTCTCAATGTCAACAGTAAAGAGGTGACTCCGGGATGCTGGCCTTCTAGGCAGAGCTCGTCTGTCTAGCGCCTGTGTTCTTTTGCCCATCTTAATCTTTCCTTAGACTAGTTGAGTATCCGGAGCATCAGCATTTGTGTGTTTGATTACAGGCTCAAAATGGCCAGAAGCAAAGAACTTTCTTCTGAAACTCGTCAGTCTATTCTTGTTCCGAGAAATGGCAGCTTCATTAAATAGTACCCTCAAAACACCCATCTCAATGTCAACAGTGAAGAGGTGACTCCAGGATGCTGGCCTTCTAGGCAGAGCTCGTCTATCCAGCGTCTGTGTTCTTTTTCCCATCTTAATCTTTTATTTTTATTGGCCAGTCTGAGACATGGCTTTTTCTTTGCAACTCTGCTTAGAAGGCCAGCATCCCAGAGTTGCCTCTTCACTGTTGACGTTGAGACTGGTGTTTTGTGGGTACTATTTAATGAAGCTGCCAGTTGAGGACTTCTGAGGCATCTGTTTCTCAAACTAGACACTCTAATGTACTTGTCATCTTATTCAGTTTTGCACCGGGGCCTCCCACTCCTCTTTCTATTCTGGTTAGAGCCAGTTTGCACTGTTCTGTGAAGGGAGTAGTACACAGTGTTGTACGAGATCTTCAGTTTCTTGGCAATTTCTCGCATGGAACAGCCTTCATTTCTTACAACAAGAATAGACTGACGAGTTTCAGAAGAAAGTTCTTTGTTTCTGACCATTTTGAGCCTGTAATCGAACCCAGATACTCAACCAGTCTAAAGGCCAGTTTTATTGCTTCTTTAATCAGACAACAGTTTTCAGCTGTGCTAACATAATTGAAAAAGGGGTTTCTAATGATCAAGTAGCCTTTTAAAATGATAAACTTGGATTAGCTAACACACCGTGCCATTGGAACATTGGAGTGATGGTTGCTGATAATGGGCCTCTGTACGCCTATGTAGATATTCCATTAAAAAATCTGCCGTTTCCAGCTACAATAGTCATTTACAACATTAGCAATGTCTACACTGTATTTCTGATCAATTGTATGTTATTTTAATGGACAACAAATGTGCTTTTCTTTAAAAAAATAAGGACATTTCTACGTGACCCCAAACTTTTGAAAGGTAGTGTACATCTACTTCATTGAGTGAAATATGCCGAGGCCAGCATGAGCCCAAAAAGGAAAAGGAAAACTGGAGTGATTATGGAGTGATTCATGTTGATCGTTGAGGCGAGCTGAGCCGAGAGCAGGCCTGCGACTGTAGTCATGGAGGGGGACAGCACTGCGGCAATACAGGCAGACACTGATCTTAGTGCAGTGCTTCTAAGGGGATCCGTAGGGCACAGGAATAATCAAACCCACTCTGGCTCAACTAGGACCTGTACACATGCACTCTGAGCCAGTATTAAGATTGATCGCTGTAATTAGATCTGAGAAAATAGATGTGAACTAGCTATTCCTTTATCCTTTTCTTACTGGCCACAGAAGCATGTGTGTCATCCAAACAGAGGGGCAACCTAATAGTCTGTGCTTAGGTCTGTTTAGTGTGAGGACATGGCCATGCCGTGGTGGGGGAGGAGTAGAGAGAAGCAGATGGCAGAACACCCACCATTTCCCTGTGGTTGGGATAGTAAACCTGCTCGATCAGTGGGAATTCCTCTGGTCCCAGTTGTTTGTACAATCTCACCATATTAGCAAACTGAAACAAGACATGATAATACAGAAAATACATTACCTTTACAGTAAAATCAATAGTCATGATCTGTCTAGCTCAAGAAATAAACAATTTAACCTGCTTTATATTGCCATGCTTACCACTAGTGTTGTCAGAATTTTGACTTCGATACTGATACCAGGTTTAGTATCACAATACTCGATTACCATCACGATACTCGATACCAAAACAATATAAAAAAGGATACCAAAACGATACCATGGCATAAAAAGAAGGCGTATTAGCCTAAGTCACATAATGGCACTAGATCCAGACAGATCTTTTGAGTTCAATATCATTACATTTGAAATGTTTGATGTCAATTTTTCCAGAGACAGCCATGTATGTATTAATGAATCAATTATACAAGCATACAAACAATTTGACTTTGTTTTTACCAATCTAACTACATAATGTTAATCTGAATATTAAATCAAGCTGTAGACTAGGCCTATTCACAATACAGGTGAATGCATATTCAATAGGAATGTGTCCATGCATTGAGTTATTGAGCTTATTTTGGCTGATTTCATACAGATGAAAAATGTTCTGTTTCCTTTCTATTTGGGACCTATTTTATTATACTGATCAAAAACATTTGTATAGAAGAAGCAATCTCTTATTTTATCAAAGTGTGCACTGTCTCTTTAAGATCAAATGACATCATTCACATACAGCGAGAGAAACAGGAGAGATGTGACTGAGGCGAGGGAGACAAAGTGAATGAATAACGTTTTTTGCAATGATTGTATGGTTTTTGGTGACAATCCGCTTTGAAATCAGCCAGTCGCGACCCGTCATTCAGGGCAAGTGGGGCTAGCCGTTGCCTGTTTTGCATGTTATTTTATCATTAATACATGTCACATATCATTTTGCAAACAATGTAAAAAATATATATAATTGAGTTAATAAAGCGGCATACAAACATGGTCTCTTTTTTGCTTTCTTGAGTAAGGCAGCTCCAAAATGCAGGTGTTTCAGCCTAGTACAGTGCTTTCTGAGGTGGTGGGGCAGCCAGCGGAAAATACAGAGTGTAGGGGTTGGTAATGTTCTGTAGTTGCACCGTGATTGGCTTGGTGCTCATCGGTCATTTGACATAAACATTTCACAACAAGTTGGAAATCGCAAATTCAACAATGAGTGGTTTGTACGGAATCAGTGACTAACTAGCCTGCTATTCAGTGGAGAGGGTGTGTGGTCCAAGTCTGGGTAAAAGGGTCCCTCTTCCAAGCTTAAAAGGATAAACATTCACATGCAACACCACGGGCCAGAAAAGGTTGAATACATTGGCCATGCAATCAATCCAGCATGACTTCTGCCGCGTTCAAAACAACTGGAAACTGGGAAATCTCAGACTTCAGTGAGTTCAAGCCAACTGGGAACTCTAGCTCCGACTGGGAGATCTGAGAAGTCGGGAACTCTGGCCTCTTTCTGAAGATCACTGATTTCATGATTCAACCTAGTTTTTTTTCCAGTTCCCAGTTGTCTTTAAAGAACCATAAATCCAGAGAACGCCAGACATTGATGACAAATTCTGATGACAGAATATGCCCACAAGTCCACGCCACCTTCCTGTTCAAGTGAGCAAGGCACAACAAGGTGAGTCCAAAAAGGTATTGTGTGCTGCTGCATAAATGATGTAATATGCCAGGAAGATATGTATACTGTAGCTAAGAAAGTAATACAAAGTCTATGTTGTGTAGTTAGCTGTTAGTAGCCCATGTGCCTCACTCTAATAATTTGGTCCCTTTCCCCCTCATAACTTCTGACTTGGTGGTGCACATGAGGCCTATAGCCTGTTTTAGAGAAATGTCATCATTTAATATTTTAAGAGCTTAAATTGTCTGCTTATATTCCCCCTCTACTTATCCTATGGTTCTGACTTGGTGTGCAGGGAGAACACTGTAAGAACGGCCCATGTTCGGAATTCTGTCACTGTACATTTCAAAAGCGCTGAACAAATAATTATATTGACTAGGTCCGTCTTAGCTCGCTCATTAATGTCTTAATCGAAATTACGAATTGCCTCTTTCCCTTATGCCATAGTTTGTACATCTCAATTGTCAGTAGAAACAACATTTGTTTAAGCAAGTCAGCCATATCAGCTATATTTTTTTTCAAGTCAATAAATTAGGTTGAATTAACTGTTTTGCTGCCAGACAATGCTCAGCTGATAGTGAGGTATAGGGTGGTAAGAATTCACTCCATGGTGCTAAAAAGAAAGCTCTGCTGTTGGGACAGCTTTATGTAGGCCCTAACAGTTTGTGGCACTGTTTGTCACCATTATAGTGCAATTAATGTATTGTTTACTGTTGTGTTGTTTATTGGCTTTACTGGAATACGTCTACATAATATATATATTTTTTGCCCCACAGAAAAATGTACATGCTAAAATCACCACTGAAATCATCTTGTAGAAGTAGGGTAGTGAATTGATATTAGCTTCAACTGTAAGCTAGAATGGAAAGTTAGCCTACAAAGCTGGAAGCTACCGGTATCTTGCATTGAAAGTGTTCTTAGCATGTAAACGACATTGTTTTGGGAACAGTAATTAACAATTGCAACATTTTGCCATGTTGCATTATTCAAGTGTGTTAACTTTTCTGCAGCACAATGGAGTGGGGAGCTAACATGATGCAGCCCAGACTGTGCAGGTGTTCCTCAGGACAGGCTAGAACTAGCAATGAGTTAAGCTTACCGTATGCTTCCCAGACTAAACAGTTTGCGCATATTTTATGCTGACATTTTCTGACGTTTTGGTTAGTTTTGGTCTTCGGCAGGGTTTGTTTTCTTGACTCAAGTTAAGGTTCGGTAGCCAAAGTCTACGCCCCTTCATCGGTGATTGGTCAATAGTACTACTCCTAGTAGGAGTGGGAGCTATGGACGGGATTATTCAATTAAGTGCTCGTTGTCATTCAACGAGAAAAGACTAGTTTTCATGCAAATTTTTCCACTTGAGAAATACTGCACCAAACATCTTAGATAGATGTAAAAGGACCTCCTCGGCAAAATCGTCTAAATTAAATATAGATTTTGGATTTATTTTAGATTAATTCTACCTATTTTGAGAAAGTGTTACTGGGTATGTTATTGCTACGGTGGCTCAATAGGGACAAACAACAGTAATATTGCCGCTTTTTTCTTCTTTCAACGAAGGTCTTTAGGGAGTACGCGAGCACAGATGTTCATTTCGCATAGTCGAGTTCTGCCAGAATGTATAAGGACTCCTTAAGTGGAGCAGGCACGGTGTACTTGCTCTAAAAGGGGACATCGGCTGTGCTGACAGACAGACTTGATCCTCTCTCAATTACTAGACAACGTGAGACACATTTGATAGAAGCACCGAAAGTAACAAAAATTATAGTACCAAACCATTTTTTATGTTCTAGCATCAAAAAATATGTTTCAGTATACCGGGCAACACTACTTACCACCCATGGCTTGTCACAGAAGTTGTAGACAGAGTGCAGAGAGTTTACACCTGGGAGACCAGCATACTGCAACCCAATCACTATGTGTCGGTGGTCTCCATTCTTGGCCATACTGAAGGCATGCTGTCTAACCAGCACAAAGTCAGGCCTGAAACATCTTGCAAAATAGAAAATACAAAACAATTCCACAAATTACCAATACATTATATTCAGACAGACATATGAACATTTTATTCTGGTATTGTACTTGAAACTTGCAAGAAATCCTGCATGTCTTGTAACATCAGCAAATCATGACACACTGATGATCTTTTTAAAAAATGTATAACTATCTTAAAGATCCATTGCAGAAGTTTTTTTCTCAATATCAAATCATTTCTGGGTAACAATTAAGTAACTTGCTGTGACAGTTTTCAATTAAAATAGTCAAAAAGAAACAAAAATAGCTTTTTCTCAAGCAAGAGCAATTTCTCAAGCAAGAATTTAGCTAGGACTGTCACCAGGCAGACCAAAACTCCATCCCACCAAAACAGGCAGAAATGTCAGGTATTTTCAAGCAGCTCTTACACTAAAAAGGCATTGTCAGAATTTTCACAATTTCACAGCATTATTCTAAACTCATAGTGTGGAAATATAAAACACATGAAAATCATGTTTTTGAATGCACTCAGCCTTTAAACAGCATGTAGAACACTGTATTCAAAGGATGTACAGTGGACTTACTTGGTGACCTTGGTTTCATTCCGGATTGCTTCTATATCAACACTATAGGCCCCCGTAGCATGAGCTATCAAGTTGATTTCAGAGAAGTCAGCCTGAATGGAAAACATCAGTGTCAATCCCCAACCTGGTCTCTGATTATTTTGTATTATTCTGTATGTAAATCTGGGATACTACATTTAGTATGATATGTTAAGTTTCATATAGTTACATAAGACAGATGGTTACTTAAGGCAAAAACTAAAGTAAGGTGGTTGGTAGGGCTGGATGAGTGTACGTATAACACAAACGTCTAGCAACCCAAAGGTTGCGAGTTTGAGTCTCATCCCAGACAATTTAAGGTATTTAGCTCATTTGCAACTACTTAGCATGTTGGCGAATTCTTCCCCTAACCTTAACCATTTTAGCGAACCCTTCGCCTAACCATAACCTTAACACTTTTAGCTAACCCTTCCCTTAACCCTAACCTTAACCCTTTAACCTAACTCATAAACTTAACCCTAACCTTAACCCTAACTCTTAGCATATTGTATGTTTTTCAAATTCGTAACATATTGTACGGAATAATACGAAATGCTCTGAGACCAGGTTGCAATCCCAGTCAAACAGCATTGTGATTATAATAACAGTGACATTCTAAGGTTATAGTTCACTCCAGAAATCGACGTTTGTCAGACGTGATTAAATTAGATGATAGAGTTAAGACAGATGGATCTAGAAGACAGATTGTGTGGAATACCTTACCGTATTAATTCAATGGCTTTGTCCCCAAATACTATGAAGATTGTACAAGGTAACGACTATCACCTCTGCAGATAATGAGACATTCATTGCACAGGGCTATTCCTGCTGAGAGACTCATGGCACACATAGCGGAAACACTCTAATGCAACATAAAAGGAGAAGACAGAAATAGGAGACATGGAAAATGCCACAAGGCAGAAAAAATAATCCCAACATTTTTTCAAGTCTTCATTTACAAAGCACAGATGGTAGCATTAACTCCACCACCGGGTATAAATGTTTTGGGGTCCCACATAACATCATCTTATTTTCCATAGATATTGTTATCAGATTCAAAGTGACAACATATTATCACACTTAATGATTATCCAACTCTCAGTCAACTTAATATGTTATTCATGTCTTGTGTTTTCTTTGATTCATTGTTTATTGCATATAGTAAGTGCAGGTCTGCAGCACCAATGTACAGTCTGATAATGTCACTAGATGCAAGGGTTGTCTATCTGTGTGCTTCAATCCCTACACTCAATAATGCCCATCATGAGGTTACCTGTGAGTCTCATTGGGTGTTGTATTACCTAAAATCACCTCTCCAACTCCTGTGTGGCTCAGTTGGTAGCGCATGGCACATAAAATGCCAGGGTTGGGGGTTCAATTCCCATGGGTTACCAGTACATATGAAAATGTATGCACTCACTACTATATGGTTCTCTGGATAACAGCATCTATTAAATGACTCAAATATAAAATCAACTCTATTCTAAATTGTCCTTCTTTATTTCAAGCAAACACCCCTTTAATCTACAAAAATGTCAAGCTAAAAAGCAAGTCTTTAATGGCTTGTATGGGAAAACCAGTCACCAAAATAATTATACAGGGAAAAGAGACAATGAAAAAAACAAAGGTGCAAGAGCAACCCACCTGTTCCACCTTAATGTCGAATTCACCATGAACCTTTTTACCTTTGAAGACCTTTACCCTATGGAGAAGAGAGGCAAGAGGGTTAGAAATATATTTGACTTGCATAGCAACTAGGCCTACTTTGGACAGGAGTTTTTAATGCTATCCTACCACACAAGCATACTCAAATGATGGTGAGATGTACGTACATCAAATAAAACAGAAAAACATGAACTATTTTAGAACAATACATCGTCATGGTATCTTACACAAGTATCTCAAATTGAGTGTGAAGCTCAACAAAGACACTTACAGATGATTTGAACATGATGTGCAAATTCTAGCTGTCCATATGCTCCTAACTGAGAGCTTGTTTATTGCTTGATTAATTGAGTGATGTGATTGGCTCACTGTTTTTCTCTGCCCCTTTATAAACTGTTTGCGGTGGGCAATACAGTGGAAACCTTGGTTTTGTGGAGAGAAGTATTACTTGGATGAGATTATTTAAATTAAGGTTATCATGGGAATGCTTTCCATCCACTTAAACCTGTTTTTGTTTGATTAAAATTTGATTGTGTTTTATGTATCCCTCCATTTTGTTGCGACGCTAAAATAGTTGATGATAAAATACCAAATTGGGGAAGAAATAAATGAGCTTCCTAACCAACAATAACGCTTCATAATAAATATAAACATCTAGAGCAAGACTTTACAGCTTTCACATTGAGGATTGGAGTTTTGGGCTTGAATAAAAAATGTTTTTGTTAGATTCAGTTTGATAATGTGCAACTGCGCATTAGTTGGCTGGCATATGAAACGAATGGGTAACAGAAGCACAATGCACACAATGCTTTACCAAGCTAGCTATTTTAAGATTAATACATATTTTAATTCGCTCTCCATTATCCCATACTGCCAGTTTGCTTGCTAGCTAAAGTTAGCTAAATGGTTAGCATCACTATTTAGCACAACATAACTAGCTAGCTAATCCACTGACTCTCAACAGTTAGCAGGCAGCTGCTTCATTCTAAAAATGAATGAATTGTTATTTATGTTGCTAGCTACACTAGTTATCCAGTTAATGCCAAGTATCAACAAAGGCGTACTACAAATTAGATTGCCAGTTAGCTTACTTTAATTACAGCAGGCACAAGCCAAAAAAGATACTGCCACCTTATGGCCTGCTGTATTTCAATTTAGTAAATTGGAGGTAAAACTGTTCTATATGCACAACAAGAAGTTAAAGGTTCACTGTGTAGAAATCACTCCGCCATTTCCTGGTTGCTAAAATTCTAATAGTTCGTCTAACTTCAGTTAAATGGGACAAAACAAGCAAGTATGGTGTAGAGAATCATTGTACCATCTAAACCCCTATTTTCATTAACAAAAAAAATATTTTCAGCTGTTTGAAGCTGGTGTACAAAACCGAAATTAAAAGACGCCAAAACAAAACTTAAGATCGGGAAGCATTGAAATAGCAGACATAGAACAGATCTACCACTTAGACTTGCTTTCAATGAGAATGACAATCAAGAACTTATGTTTCTATGTGAACTTGGTCAGGTTACCCAAAAGGTTACATATAGCAGCTTTAACTGCCAAAGCTAGGCAGAGGTGCTAAGTAGACAGTCATATTTCTCAGTGTGTCTGACCTATTACCTGCCTCTGACTTACCTTTCATGTATTTCCACTCAAGCCCATTCTCAAATAACCTGCTCTCTTTGCTCTTGGTGTAAACCTAGGGTGTTGTAGTCGGTTCTATGGTACTGAAATTAGTCAAAAGTCAAAGCTCTCGGCCAGGGTGTGACACGGTCATACCTTGTCCATAGGCTGCTTACAGGGAAAGGAAACCAATGTGTAATTTGAGTGAACCATCCCTTTAAGAAAACCAAAAACTCTAAAAATGGTATATTATGCATGCTTATTTGGCACGACATAATCATCTGAATATGTAGCATAGTCTCGTTTGCCATGCTTGGCACACGCGAGACCACCTGGAATGCGCTGGTGATGCAAACGAGCAATTTCTGTGTCCTGTTTAGGTAATGACTGTGGATAACATGTCTTTGACATGTACACTGTATTAGACTCACTTTGTTTCGCTCTATATGCATACGTGTGTGTGTTATGACTATAGTAAAGATTAAGTATAGCCTAATCATGACCTGTTTATTGGAAGCATAGGCTACTGGCTCACATTTGAGTATAATGGCGTCTAACCTTACACATCACTCTCCTTACCAGTCTGTCTGTTGGTCATCAATAACCAGGAGTATCTTGGCACCAGAGGCAACGCCTGCTTTGTCTGCTACCTCGGTGACTTTCTCAGCGACAGCGGCAGTGGTTTGTTTGACAGCTTTAGTAAAGGAGGATAAAAAGCCAGCTCCGGCTCCGCTTCCAGTGCCCTCAGATTGCTGGTTGGTAGACATACGCCTCTCTGGTGGTCCAGGCGACACTATTGCAGGGTCTTGCTGAGGCGGGTCAGGGCGTTGTAGGTCAGTCATGTACCCATTGGGCAAATTGGACATAAAATTACTGTCCGACAGCCGACGACGCAGGTAATTCATGTTGAAGATCAAAAAAGTATACGAAAAGGTATATGGCGAACCCTCCCCTCTGATGCAAATTAACAATGGATGAATTAACCTACCAATAGCCTATAACCAAACCTATTTTTCCATTTGAATAGAATAATCAGTTGGAAAATAATAAATCCGGGGTCGCAGAAGAAAAAAACAGGTTGTCAAAATGGGTATCAATTAAATTCGTTTATTTTCTAATTCTACCGATGGAGTGGCCTGTACCTGCTTCAAGGTTTAGACCTGTTCAATTGACTCGAGGAAGGATATGTCTACTGGTCACGGTAAGAAAAGTCAACACGAATATCTAACCTTTGCCTACCTCAAATAATTGTCCAAATTCGATTCGCATCCATCAAAAGATTCGTGGGTGGCTGCGTAAAATAGATAACAGGTGAGTCTGGCTTCCACGTCCTCTGACCAGACAGGACGTGCTTCGGTCTCAGTTCTAGGGAACGGATGATCCGTGACTTACAATTGGGTGTACATATTTTTTCTTATTGCAGCACCCCCTACCCAATCCTTCTTTCGAGGTTCGGCGCAGTTTTTCCTTCTATCCTCCTGCGTCACTCCCCTGTATCCTTCGAGACGAGCGGGGCAGGTTGGGATGAAGGGTGGTGCTGAAGAGAGACTATTGATAGGCGCGTAGCTTTCGTGTCGGGGGAATGACTGCGGGCATTCTGAGAAATAAAACAGACACTTCACCTCCTACACTGTAATCATTGCATTATAAAGTGTAGGAAATTAGTAATTGTGATGTGGTAAAACAATCTATACAGGAAATGCGCCATCTGTTGTCTATGCTCGTGATGAATGAAAAAAGTGAATAAAGCGGTAACAATAGCGATATGTTGAGGCATCTGGTTACATTTTGATATTAAAAGAAAGTCATTGATTTTAGAGAGTTTTGTGATGCATTATCATAGGCTTCAAATTTATAGACAAAGCAACGAGTGATTGTTACAGAGAGAATGACTTCTTTGAGTTAAATTGTTGCCAGTTCAGAACCCTGGACGGCACCATCACTGATTCCATTACTGAGTTCACTGGTTGAATTTCTTACTGGTGGGTTCATGTTATATAAATACAGGTCCAGCAAAGCTCTCCTGTTCTTGTTACTCTCAATTAGCCTACTCACCCAGAACACTCATAGAAACCAGTTGGTCTACTAACTACTAGCCCATAGAACCCAGTAAATGTTTGCTGAATGGGAACTGCTCACAATGTTGTTTCTATTATCCACACTACATCAAGTTACGCCTCTTTTGCATGTTGATTGGTTGACATTATGGCAGGAAATATTCCCATAAAACAAAGCAATGAGACAATGACTGCAGGAAAGAAAACATCACTAAATAGTCTGAACATGCAGAATCATTTTCTGTCCTATTAAAATGAGTCCTATTAAATCATCCTATTCTATTGAATGTTGATAAAAGCAAATGTAATGTAATTCATGTATAACATTGGTGATCATGAAGGAATGTCAGTTTTACTCTGCACACAGTATTCTTGAAGTATATATACATTATAATTAACAAAATCCTATGAATAACATTTTAGAAATTCCAGTGTGCTCCTCATGGGGTCACTGTTGAGCTTGCCTTGCTTTAAAGCAGCACCAATCATATTCTGACACGAGTAGTCTCCATATTTGTTGAGTGCATTCACAGACCTTCATCACCACAAAAATAATTGAGACAGAATATACCAATAACTCCAGAATGCATTCGTACAACACATAAACCCAATAAGATATTTCAATGAGTTATTACATCCTTTAATCAAGGTACAAAATAAATATATAATGTAGGCTATAACAAAATGTAATCCACTAAATGAGTCCCCCCATTAAAAGGCATATCAATCAATACAAATTCTAAATGTGCTAATTTTTAAAGAGAAAATTTAAAAGTTGTATTTATTTATTTTTAAGTGACTTTATATGTGTCAGGTCCTGAGTGTTGAGTGTGCTCATTTGTGTCCATACTCTTCAGCATGCTCAGGCAAGATTGTTTCTCAGGGCAGTAGCATTTCCAGGACTTAGGAGCCTTTGTCTGGCCATCAACAAAAGCCTTTGGATTAATGGTGAGGCTGGCTCACAGTACAGCTGTGTGCGTGTATGGGCAGGTCAGTGGAATGATTGGAGCACCAGTGGGTTAAGCACTCTAAAAAATGCAGTTTGGTGAGATTGTAGATTAGGAGCGAGGGAGGGGCTGAGGGCAGGTGCTGACTTCCAGAGAGAGGAGAGTCTCTGTTAAATTAACTTGTGTGTTGAGTAATCTATACTACAAATCCTGTTTATTCCTGAAATAGCTAGTCTTCTGGATAAGTGAAGTAGATGCTTGGTTGGGTGGTGCAGGGACAGTCATAGAACAGTTTACCATTATTTTCCTTCTCTGAGGTACCTACACACTTCCTGCAACAATAACAAAAGCATCTAAAATGGGGGAGGTTGTGATCGGAACAACCAATGACAATGCAGGAATACATTTTCCTGAAAGACACTGCAGCTCTGTACAGCCTCCTGATACGTTACCTGGGCAAGCTCTAGCCAAGCATCTCATTGCCTTTCCATTACCAACCAGAACTTAGGCTCATTGTGTCCTCTAAGCTCAAACAGACAAGGTGGTCCTCTGTAGTTGGCTTTATTCACAGACAAAGACAATTAAGGAGCCATGGCTGTTGCAAATTTCCAATACATAACTCGGATGAGCAGTGGTTTCAAAGTCTACATCTTGGAAGGTAATAATTCTTATTTATTTTCTCATACTATTGTTTCACAAAATATAATTGTGCTGCAGTGATCTGTGCTGCTTTAAATAGCGGTCTTCACAGCTGCGTATTGCATTGTTATCATGTATGATGGCACAGTTGTTATATTGTTATTAGTTAGTAATTAGTTCACAATGTTTTTAGAAATGCAAATGTTTATGGCCATTATAAAATAACTTTTACTAAGTCGGCGTGAATGTCAATGAAGCCATTTTAGCTGATGGTTTGAGTTGTATAAACACACAAACATATGTAATCCATTCTAAAACATTTTTCTCCCATTCAAGAAACCAAGACAAACGTTCACTTTTACAGTCTGAGTTATAGATAATGTAGACGAGTGTGATAATGATACCTCACTGTATAAACTTTGGTGCAGTTTCAACTTCCTAAAATGTGTCATGGCACTCAAGCATCATTTCAGAGGGGTTTAGGTCAGATGCTGAAAATAACTGTGGTAGATGGAGATGCTCTGAAGATACTGCCCTCTTGTACCTCTACTCCTGCATGGGAAACAAATAACCACGCCTCAGGCATCAGAAAGTCAGTCAGGCAAGGTGTGGTTTCCCCCCAGTCCCCCTCCACAGGCCTCCACTGTGACACTGCTGTCCAAAGGACAGAAGGGGAGGTCGTAGGTGAGAGGTTGCGATTGGAGGGACAGTACTGTTTGGGATGTGGATTGGATTGAGGATTGTGGATTGGGGGAGTATTTGAGGTTAGGGGGACCAATCATGTAATAACATGACCTAATCATTCAGCGTTGCATCTCAATGTGGTAGTAGAGCATTGCATGCTAATGTGGTGGATTTCTTTTGGCATTCATTTGAATTTAGCTTGAAAGGAACAACATGATGTGAGGTATGAAGAGGACTGGTGTTAGCTTTACAAAATACAAAAAACAGTGTCATGTATTGGTAAGCTTCACATCGATCTCTCTGTCAGTAACAAAAAGGATGTTAGCAGCTGCTGATGTGTTTCAGTTAGTTTCTTGCAATAAGGAGAATGCTTCTGTGTGATGTGTGTATTGTAATGACAGTTGTGAGACATTTAGTTCTCTTTTAGTAAGAAGTGATACTTCAATCAAGGCATTAGCAACTGAAGTGTTAAGTTTGTCCAGTTCAAATCACATTTTGAGTAGAAACTAATATTTCTCTCATAGATATGTAAATGAGATGGGTGTCATCATCACTGTATGTAGAAAAACAACATTTACCGTTCACATTGAATCAGCTGGAAAGAGTTGTAATACTCACCAATCTGGTTGGTCTAGTTCAACAGCTTAACGGAGTTTACAATTAACGGTGGCATGAAAGCTTTCCCACGAACCACTCATACAGGTGATGAACCATATGTCACAGTGCCACAGACCAAAACAACCAGTCACCTATTTACTCATTGCCACACCTAACGTCTTTTCAGTCAGTTACAGTTAGGTGTAAGTCATCATTATCTGTGCCAATATATCAACCAATATTTATACTGTATATTATTTCAAATAGTAACCATGAGCTTTACTTGTGCTTGATCTTTCCTCTTGTAGGTCAGCCCAACCAAAGAAGTGAAGATAGATTCAGGCATATGGCCAATGAGAGAGTTCGAGTGCCCCAAGTGCATCCGGTCAAGCGCAAGCACAGCTTTGAGTGTGGTCTAACATTGGAAGAAAGGTTTGTAAAACCTCCCCATGACTTTATAACATTATCATTGACAACCACTGGTTTCATAACTCCATGTCCAGTGTGTGATTCCATGTTTCAATGTGTGGTTTTGTGTTTCAGGCGAGAAAGGGCACAAAGCAGGAGCAACATGAGAAGGCCAACTGTGTTTAGTGTTCCCCAGAGTCCCACATCCTCCTGGAGCCCAACCCCCAGCCCCACAGGTCATTTGCCCTGCCATGTGTATCCCACACCACCTATCGATGAGCCACTGGACCTAATTAAGAAACCAAGGAAAGAGCCTGAGAGAACAGAGGAGAAAACCAAAAGCACCGCAGCCATCAATCAGGTAATTTCAAGAGGAAGAATTATAATAGTGAGTCCAGGTGCTAACAACTTGAAAGACGGGATTTATTGTTTGTGTCAGTCATATTGTATGTGCCTTTGTAATCTCCCAGTGTAGCCCTAGGCAGTCAGAGCCTACATATCTCGGAGATCTCTGTAGGGAGTCTAAACTCTCAGGCACATTCTATTCCCAAGAGACTTTATGGGACTCTGCTTGTCCATGATATCCAATCCAGCCTGATTTGGGAAGATAATGTGAGCAATGGTGGGAGGATGGTCATCAGTAAGAGCAAACAGACAGCTCTCTCTTTGGCCTGTTTGTGCCACCCTGATGAGGGTGAACAGTTTTCAGGTCCCATCCCATAACCAAATGTATTTTGTTTCCAATAACAAACTGAACCCTCGACAAAGAGTTAGTGATGGTGAAATGTTTTATGTTTACATTGACATGTTAATCCTATTGTTTTGGGGGAATGAGAATTTCAGCTACACAGCTACAGAGTCATATACTGTTGTGAAATGAACCAATGATTTTGCCTTGTTCAGATGCGTCCTTCTGTGATCACCTGTGTGTCCTCCACAAGAAAGCCCACCTGCAGATCTGAGGTCGGCAGCAGTAGCCACTCCTCCACAGGTCAGTCTCATACTCCTTTTATCTCATCAAAACTAGTGCTACAACGCTGCTGTTATATTGCAGACTTGTTAAGAATTATGCCTGACCTTTGTTGTATTCTTTCCACTGTAGTGTTATCTAAGCACAGCTATGACCATGTTGTGGAGGAACATTTCAAGAGAAGCCTGGGGATGGATTACCAAATGGCCAGCTCCCGCCAGCTCTCCATCAGCGTCTCTGTGGATGACCATTTTGCCAAGGCCTTGGGAGAAAAGTGGTTTCAGATCAAATCGAAATCCTCCTCATGCTCCTCGTCTACATCCTCTCCACCCAGCAGCCCAAGTTTCACTTACTCCCCCAGCTACGGCCACAGCCCAAACCAAGCTCCCAAAGAGTCTCCAAGTACCACCACTCCCACCTCCAGCTTCTGGTCAGTCAAATAAAACTACAGAGAGCTTTCCTGGAGAAAGAGTGAACTTTGAGACATAGCATTTAATGCGATACAGCGGCAGATCCATGCTTTTCAAGGAATAAGAGCACCAAGGAGACAACGTTGGTGAAAGTTTATACTGGAGAACAGGAATACAGGAATACTAAGCCACTCTTGGTTGAACCATTGAGTGCATCTCCACGAGTCTATTCCCTGCCAGTGGAAGGGGGAGTTATTTCAATTTCAGGGGACAAGCAAATGTTGCAGTGATGTCTTTATTTCTCAATTTCTGTCCCAGCCTGTCCCAGCCTTTTCAATAGCATATCTATCTCTGAATAGATGGTGATGTGGGATGATAGTTGGAGAAAAGAAATGTGCCATTATATTTCATTAAATGTGCCATATTTCATTTCATTCGGTGATGATGCCACTACTTTCGTGATACTGTATTTATACTATATGTTTTTTTAACTAACCTGGATCTTATTTTCTGTCTAATAAATTATCTACTGTATATAGTGCTAACAAATTCACAAAATCTGTTCAACACAGTAACTTCATGTTTTTGTATAAACTATGGACAACTCAAAAGGAAAAACCTATTTGTGTTGGGATATTGCAAGTTATTCCATTAGCTTTATGAATTCAAACTTAAGCTAACCTTATTATTGTATAAAAAATAAACCTGGAAATTTCAGAAAGAAAATGTGTGTGCAATTTCTACATGATGCACTTGTTCGAAAAAAATGTCATGCTTAGAAAACGGTTGAAATGCATGTACAAAACATTAGGAACACCTTCCTAATATTGAATTCCACCCACAGTCTCTCTTTGTCGAGGTGCTTGGGACCTACTACCATACCCCTTTCAAAGGCACTTAAATATTTTGTCTTGCCCATTCATCCTCTGAACGTACACCATCCATGTCTCAACTGCCCCATTCTTAAAAATCATTCTTTAACCTGTTTCATCCCCATCATCAACACTGATTTGAAGTGGCTTTAACAGGTGACATCAATAAGGGATCAAAGCTTTCACCTTGATTCACCTGGTCAGTCTATATGGAAAGAGCCTAATGTTTTGTACACTCATTCAGTTCATTATCATTACCTCCCTTGAGTCTATGATTGTAATTGTTGTACATAGGTTTTTAATAAAATACCACTGACTTACACCAGACTGATTTGGTAGAAGAAAATACAATCGCAAAAACAGATATCCTTCATGACCTTACTTCTAAAGAAGACACGGTCAGAGAGGTTGGTTGGGTGTCACTTCCACATATGGGTAAAGAAGTCAGAGTCTCATGTGAACACAAGTCCTGCAGCCATTCAAGGTTGCGTTCCAGACGGCTTAATTTCAGTGGTGAGTCACTGTGTGTCTGGGCTGTGCGTCTGGGCCAATATACTATGCACGTACACCAGGTCACAAGATGGCGGCCTTATGGCATTCAGCACTTGATTCTTTAGGGAAAGGGGAATGTTTATTTAGCTTTTGGTGATTTAGTCATGGCAGCGTTCAGGGGGGTTTGAATCCCTATCCCTCCTGGGTTTAAAACTAAAGGAAAGGCGAATACATCATCCTCAGTACATCATCCTTTTTTCTGGGAGTTTTAGGGAATGTCAGGAGCCTGTTCCAGCAGGCAACAGGGCTTGTACTCAAACATTCCTGTCTCCTGAGAAAATTATTCTGAAAGAACCTACAGATCCTGTTTGGCAAGGGAAGGGAGGGAGGGATAGGGGCAGGATGGGCAGGTCTAATGTAGGCCCTGGCTTCAGAACTGATCATGCTTTTCAGTTGCTTATTTGCATGTTCTATCTTGTCAAACAAGTGTAATGATATGATACTCTGAAACATTTTCCAGAAATGAAGACTTTGAACTCTATAGCAACGTGTCTTTGCAGTTTTATACCTACATGTACAGAGGTGTAAACTGGAAAAACTGAATGTGTAAGTTAACCACTATTGACAGAATAGACTATAGATCCTGCAGGTTTGGTTTCAGTAAAAATGTGTCACTAAATAAATACACTATAGACTGATTGATTTTATTTCTGTTGTACACTAATTGGTGCCCAGCCCATACGGGCTTATAAAACACAATATCAAGTCTGTGTACACAAAACACTAAACACATTTTTTACATTGAACAAAGTAAATGCATTTAACAATTAAATTAATAATTAGCACTCATAAAAAAAAGTACAGTTTTCACCTTGTTACATTACACAAACAATACACTTCTCCTTCTCCCACATGCTTTGAAAATAAATTGTGCAATGTCAAAAACTCCCTTTCTGAAAAGAAAACAAACTTCACTTTCTATTTCGTAGAGGATCACACAATACACAAACATGTTCCTCTTCAGGGATTCTGTTGAATCTACCTGTCTGTAGTGTCACAGGGAGGGGGGGCAGATCTTAGCTGGACACAAACTAACTTTTGAGCTTTTGTTACATTCAGATTTACATATAGTTCAGGGTTTTACTTCTGTTTGAGAAGAGTACACATTCTAAGTTCAGGATTAAACCAAATATCAGTTGGCAATTTTTCCTTGTGGATCAGAAAAAGCTTGTACCTGATTTGGTTAACACCACATGGTAATTTGTGGCGCAGCAGACTTAGGCACTGCATCTCAGTGCTAGAGGCATCATTACAGACACCCTGGTTCGAATCCAGGCTCTATCACAACCGGCTGTAATTGGGAGTCCAATAGGGCGGCGCACAATTGGCCTGGTGTAGACCGTCATTGTAAATAAGAATTTGTTCTTAACTGACTTGCCTAGTTAAATAAAGTTTATTTTTATTTTTTAAATATGCTGCAAATCAGTTTCACAAAAACAGATTCTCTAACCCACGGATAGTTATGAGTAAAGTCCCAGTCAAGCACTTTTTTGTGATTCTGTGTTCTGGTATATTTATCAGTCTATTCCATAGATGCACCATGTGACACTGTTGCCTAACCACACACGGTTCCCAACCCATATCTCCACAGATGGCTAGGTTCGGAGTCAGTTTATGCACACCAAGAAAGCAGCGGATTGCTGTGATTTGAACATTGTTACAATTAGTACGTACTTTGGATCACCATACCCCAGCAGCATAGTCCATCACTGGACACACACATAATTTATACAGCTGAGAATAAGCACACTAACCAAGGTCCTTACATACTTTAATGTTCTTTAACACTGACCCCAAGACTCTACCTGCAGAATCTTCTGGTGATCTAATGCCACCTTCAAAAGTCATGTGTTCATCCAGAGTGAAGCCAAAGTATTTATAAAGCCCAGTGTAGAATAATAGGGTTGTACCAAAATAAAAGTTGTGTGTACTTCTCTACACACTCTTCTTTCTGAAATGAACAACCTGGGTCTTATCCTGATTTATCACTAATCTCCATTTAGTACACCATAAATTAACAATATTTAAATGAACATACACTGAGTGTACAAAACAACTTTCCATGACATAGACTGACCAGGTGAATCAAGGTGAAAGCTTTGATCCCTTATTGATGTTACCTGTCAAATCCATTTCAGTCTATGTAGATGAAAGGGAGGAGATAGGTTAAAGAAGGATTTTTAAGCCTTGAGACAATTGAGACATGGATTGTGTATGTGTGCCATTCTGAAGGTGAACGGGCAAGACAAAAGTTTTCAGTAAGCTTGAACAGGGTATGGTAGTAGGTGCCAGGCGCAGTTTGAGCGTGTTAAGAATTGCAACACTGCTGGGTTTTTCATGCTCAACAGTTTTCCATGTGTATCAAGAATGGTCCACCACCCAAAGGACATCCAGCCAACTTGACACAACTGTGGGAAGCATTGGAGTCAACATGGACCAGCATCCCTGTAGAATGCTTTTGACACCTTGTAGTCCATGCCCCGAAGAATTGAGGCTGTTCTGAGGGCCAAAGGGGATGCAATTCAATATTAGGAAGGTGTTCCTAATGTTTTGTTCACTCAGTGTGTTTTGTAGGTCATCGTATGTCTCAGCAAGGAGAACTATGTCATCAGATGCCCAACAAAATGCCAAGGAATATATCCTCAACTTCAACACCAAGTTTAGCATGTTTGATTTGTAGGGCTATATATGATTAACATATAGTGTAAATAAAGTGGGTGAGAGTATGCTCCCCTGCTTTACATAGTAAGGGGTTGGAAACCAGCCAGTCCTGAGGTCATTGACCTGAACACAGGTAACTGGAGCCCAATAAAGAGCTTGATAGCATCATAGAATTTACCATCAATTCCCATTTTAATTAGTCTAAAAGCAAGGAGGTCTGTATTCACCCAATCGAAAGCCTTTTGAAAATCAATAAAACGAGCAAAAGTTGATTTTCCCTCTTGAATTCTAGGCAGAACCACTGTAAAGACAGTATAGATGGGATACACGCTATGGCTTTGCCTAATTCATCTGTACTATAAACAAATTATTTATACATGAAAAAGAGAATCACTCTTAAATGACCATATTTTCTGCATTTCAGAATGGGTTACAATGTGAGGTCATCTACAAAATGGTATTTGTGACAATACCATATAATAAGTGGCTTCTAAACAGCTTCTACCCCCAAGCCATAAGACTCCTGAACAGCTAATCAAATGGCTACCCATACTATTTGCAACCCCCCCCCCCCCCCCCCCCATCTCGATTTGATTTGAATAACAATGCAATGCAAAAGTATTCATCAATAATCTGACAAGAATCATATCTGCTTTGACTCTGAAGAAATTGATGGAGTGCATATTCTGAGAACTGATAGCAGCAAGTTTCTTAACTGACTCTCGAACTGGACATCGCTGAAATTGAAACTAACTCACTCAACCCTGTTCCAACGAAATGCTGCCTTTTCAGGACTTACTAAACACGTACAGAGATATTATTGCCATCTAGAGGACTTGAAGGTAAATTGTGTAGAAATATCTGAAACAAGGCCAATAGAAAGGGGTTACGCGTTGACTATATAATCAAGGTGATTGTATAAATGTGATCTTGGTTACTAACTACAGGATAAATCCCCCCAACACACACACACACACGCAGGCACGCACACACACACACACACACTTTCTGCTATCATTGGGCCTGACCTACAGCCTCTGGTGTGCTTTAACATACCACCAAGGGGCGTCTCTTCAATGGGCTATTTTAGCCATACCAGTTAGGATTTAATTCCCAAGCACTAAATCCATTTCACAGATCTTTAACAATGGGGCTTAACAAGAACTGGGACTGGGAGGTTTTCTAATAATTTTCATCTGGTTTCTTTCCGTATGCTTTCTGTGAGTGTGTGTATGTATGTGTGCATGTGTCCAGGTGTTTGTGCGTGTGGTGTATTTTATTGTATTTTTTACATTTTATTAGGATCCCAATTAGCTGTTGCAAAAGCAGCAGCTACTCTTCCTGGGGTCCACACACAACATGAAACATAATACAGAATGACATACAGAATATCATTAGACAAGAACAGCTCAAAGACAGAACTACATACAAAAAAAATGTAAAGGCACACGTAGCCTACATATCATTGCAGACGCACAAACTATCTAGGTCAAATAGGGGAGAGGTGTTGTGCCTCGAGGTGTTGCTTTATCTGTTTTTTGAAACCAGGTTTGCTGTTTATTTGAGCAATATGAGATGGAAGGAAGTTCCATGCAATTAGGGCTCTATATAATACTGTATGCTTGCCTGAATTTGTTCTGGATTTGGGGATTGTGAAAAGACCCCTGGTGGCATGTCTGGTTGGATAAGAAGTGTGTCAGAGCTGTGTGTAAGTTGACTATGCAAACAATTTGGGATTTGTTTCTTATAAAAAGAAGAAGTGATGCTGTCACGATCGTCATAGTGAGGAGACCAAGGCGCAGCGTGATATGAATACATGTTCTGTATTTAATGAAGAAAGAACACTGAAACAAATTTACAACAAACGTGACACTATATAATCTAAATGTGCATACACATGCAACTAGACATAGATAATAACCCACGAAATACCCAAAGAAGATGGCTGCCTAAATATGGTTCCCAATCAGAGACAACGATAAACAGCTGCCTCTATTTGAGAACCAATCTAGGCAACCATAGACATACATAAACACCTAGATGGTAAACAACCCCATAACCTACAAAACCCCTAGACAGTGAAAAACACATACATCACCCATGTCACACCCTGATCTAACCAAAATATATAAAGAAAACAAAGAATACTCGGGTCAGGGCGTGACAGATGCAGTCAGTCTCGCCGCAACTCATAGACAAGAGAAACCGGCATGCATAGTATTTATATAAACCCTCTGATTACAATTAAGAGCTACATGTGCTGCTCTGTCCTGGGCCAGCTACAGCTTAACTAGGTATTTCCTTGCATCCCTGGACCACAAGACTGGACAATAATCAAGATTAGACAAAACTAGAGCCTGCAGAACTTTCTTTTTGGAGTGTGGTGTCAAAAAAAGCAGAGCATCTCTTTATTATGGCCAGACCTCTCCCCATCTTTACAACCATTGAATCTATATGTTTTGACCATGACAGTTTACAATCTAAAGTAACGGCAAGTAATTTAGTCTCCTCAAGTTGTTCAACAGCCACATCATTCATTACCAGATTCAGCTGAGGTCTAGAACTTAAGGAATGATTTGTACTAAATACAATGCTCTTAGTTTTAGTGATGTTCAGGACCAGTTTATTACTGGCCACCCATTCCAAAACAGACTGCAACTCTTTGTTAAGGGTTTCAGTGACTTCCTTAGCTATGATTGTTGATGCGTATATGGTTGAATCATCAGCATACATGGACACACACACATGCTTTGTTTAATGCCAGTGGCAGGTCATTGGTAAAAATAGAAAAGAGTAGAGGGCCTAGAGAGCTGCCCTGCGGTTCACCACACTTTACATGTTTGATATTAGAGAAGCTTCCATTAAACAAAACCCTTTGAGTTCTATTAGATAGATAGCTCTGAATCCACGATATGGCAGTGGTTGAAAAGCCAAAACACATACGTTTTTTCAATAACAGATTATGGTCAATAATGTCAAAGACTGCACTGAAATCTAACAGTACAGCTCCCACAATCTTCTTATTATCAATTTCTTTCAACCAATCATCAGTCATTTGTGTCAGTGCAATACATGTCAAGTGCCCTTCTCTATAAGCATGCTGAAAGTCTGTTGTTAATTTGTTTACAGAGAAATAGCATTGTATTTGGTAAACACAACTGTCAGTGTGTGTATGTGTGTATGCTCTCACAACAACTAAATGCAAACATTCTAAGCTAACCAAACTAGCTGTTAACCTTGTGCAGTATATTTCTTAACATCTCCTGTCCAGACATGTTACTATATTTATTGTTTAAACTTATGTAACAATATTAAGCATCAAGAAATACTTGACACATTACCTTGATCAGGCATTATTCAACATCATATGTACAATACAACCACGGAATGCCTTAGGAAAGCATAATGGCAATACAAACATTATACTTTTTTTTAAAAATCTCATTTTTGCTGTCTATACCATTGTTATGTCAAGACTTTTCTTGTAACAATATCTTCATTATGTAGGCTACTCTGATTTCTTACCGAGAAATATTTTTCACATGTAAGACCCCATTGTTAATAACACTGTATCTTTCTCAGCCTTGTTACAACTCGTGTCTTCAAGTTTCCTATGTTTACACTTTCCATCACACTCTCTCCCACAAGTGTTTCTTAGTTATGAAGAACAGTATAATCTAACTAAGTGGTGTTTTAGTAGAGGCTCTTTGTATAGTATTTCAACATCAGCCTGCTCTGCTCATTGTGAAAGATCCATTCTGCTTATTATGTGATCAACCAATAATGGTTGGCGGTATTATGCATACTTTAAATTGTGTGTATGTATGATCATACAAAACAGAAATGAGAAACCACGGTATTAGAGCGCAACTAACAATTACTGTGGGAAAAGGCTCTACTGTACATCCTGTATAGTCAATGTGAAGCCCAAGCCTGGGAATGTTTTTTTTTTCAATATGTTGGGGCCGGGGGTTTGGTTCTCTCACACGAGTTATCCTTGTCACAAAGTTATTTCTCACGCCTCAAAAGAAAACATGCAAAGACCAAAATGGCACATCCCTATGATTTTCAACAACAATGCCATCAGCTTCACTAAAACCATAGAAAGGTACATTAATCTAATGATTAGTTTGGAAGTACTAATTAAAGATGCATTAATGTGATTATTTGATTATACTGTACATTTTCTGGAAAATGTAAGACATTTTCAACGGTTAAATAACTAATGTGCTAATTCAATAAAACATTTTCAAAAATGGTCAAGAGATGATTTCTAAAACTATTTTGTTTTATTGTGTTTTTACATCTAGAGGATGCCGTGCCAGCTAGTGTAATGAGGCAGTTGTACAGCCCGACTGTAAAAATAGAGAGACTCAAACCCCTATGATTGTGTAATGAAACCATGAAAGTAGTGCAGCTAATCTGAAAGCTGGTGTTTGGATGATGTTTGAATGTAAACCCAATGTAAGTGTTTTGGTACACAGAATGTGTTTAAAAACAGAATCGAAGTACTCTGAAACACCCAAAGTAGTTCTTCAATCTGAATATTGGTGTTGTTTTTTTTAATGTTGTGATAACACTTTTTTGGGTTTCAGTGCATGTAAACGGCAGCATCAAAACACACACACAAAAAAAAATGTTTTGCTGACTGTGTCTCTCATACAATCAAATTGTTAAGAAATACACACTCAAAAAAGTATCCATATTGTAAAAAAATATTCTGTGGTGAATTAAAATGGACAAAAAAATAAAAATAACATATACTAAATTAAAATATTTGACTTTCAATGAGGTCATTTCAATGATTTGTTAATTTCATTTTACCAAACATTTAAGAATAAATCCAACTTAATATGTTACTCAAAAAGTAAGTATACATTATTAGGATAACAAAAGAGAGAAAATTGAGTGACTTAACTTTTTAGAAGATTGTTGGTAATTCAACCTTTTTGACTTTATGATTCTTATACACAATGTTGTTTGCATGTTTGAAGAAAGAAAAGTATACTTCTATATTAGTATTAATCAGCTCGTTGTACCATGAGATGTAATGGATCATGATGAACGGATATCAAAACCGTCAGACAAAATTACGGTCAATGTTGAGAGGAAGCATTCCCACATCTAAACATGAGAAAGAAATACAGTATTCTACAATACTTACTGTAAAACATCTAATTATTGCTGGTGGATTGAGAGCTGTACTCAACATAGCCTGCCAAAATGGATTAAACTGGCAAATTATTAGACAGATCAATGTTAAACATTAAAATACTTCATAAGGGATCTAATTCCATACTAGACAGAATTTTAAACACCAAAGTGTTTAACCATTTCCGGTAGTGTGCCCAGTCCCTGGTAAGGTTTTGCACAACACTTAAGTTTAGTTACAACACCATGTAATCTTTCAAAAACATCTCAGGATGATGTGTTTCAATACTCCAGCAAAGTTAAGGTTTCATCTCCTTCGTGTTGGTGGCACATCAGTTGTCACTAGTTTTGGTGTTACAAAGCACTTAATTTTAAATTCAGCCTGCCAGTTGGGGAACCCTGGTGTAGAGAAATAACTGTGTGGGTGAGACTCTTCAAACCACAATATTTTAATTTAAGGATGCTCTTCCTTTTGTCCCACATTTTCCCTAATTAAGAATTGAGTGTGGTAACGAATAACAGACAACATTACGTGATGCTAAAGTTTCTTAAATGAGAAAAAGAAAAGGCCCGAACAAGTCTGGCACATGCAAAGAGGACAAACTCGTAGAAAGCTTTTCATTCAGATCTTTTCACTGTTCACTCTAAATCACAGCCTTTCAAGAGCCTGAAGCCAGCTAAACACATATTGTATACACAACAAAATGGTTGTGGGTTGAGGAGAAACATGCATCACACACACACACAACAAAGCAGAAACAAACAATACAAAACACATGAGGGTCAAATTGAAGGAGTTTCAAAATATATATTGGATCACAGATTGTTTGGAATGCTACATACACCTTTACAAGAGATTCAGGAATCATTGTTGGATCTAGTCTGTTCAATTGTTCACCCTTATGTTATTAACATTCCATTGACAATATTATTAGCTTCAGCAATGTATAACGAAGACGGAGGGAGTCAGGAAGCAGGTGCAGTCGGTGAGTCTAATATGAACAACCTTCGAGAATACAAGAACAAGAGTAGCGTCTGAACATGAACGCAGAAACAATACTGCCTGATGGGTGATACAACGGAGTGCTAGATAAAGGGGAAGTAATCAGAGAAGTGATGAAGTCCAGGTGTGCCTGATGAGGCGCATGTGTGTGTAATGATGGTTGCCAGGTGTGCATAATGGGTTGACAGGACCAGTGGTTAGTAGACAGGTGACATCGCGCACCGGAGCGGGGGTAGACATGACATTACACACTCAGTATATTTATTACCTTATTGACACTCCAGAAGACTTTGAATGGCCCCACACAATGTGGGCTGAGCTTCCGGCAGGACATGCAGAGCGGGAGGTTCCTGGTGGAGAGCCAGACGAGATCACCAGGATGGAACACTGTAGTCTCACTTAGGTGGCGGTCCGCCTGCTCCTTCAGGCGGCAGCAGCCATTTGGAGCCTCACATGGACAGCGTTTCAAACCTCCTCTGCGTGCTGGAACCACTCATCCACCGCAGGAGCTTCGGTCTCGCTCGGTGTCCATGGAGCCAGGGCCGGCTGCTACCCCACAACGCACTGGAGTGACGAAGTGAATTCTGGGCGCACGCTGCCCAGGGAAGGAACCGGTCCCACTGCCGGTCATGGCAGTGACTTTTAAGGAATCTCCCCAGCTCCTGGTTCATCCTCTCCACCTGCCGTTGGACTGAGGCTGGTACCCGGACGTGAGCATGACCATGACCCCCAGCTTCTCCATGATGGCTCTCCACGTGGAGACGCTGTCCTTCGGAAGGCCATAGTGCCGAAAGACCTGCTGGAACAGTGCCTCAGCGCCTGAGAGCGGTAGGGAGACCAGAGACAGGGATAAAATGGCATGATTTTGAGAATATTTCCAATGGACAGATGAGAGCAAGGCTGAGGCACAGGAAGGGGAAGGAGTTTCCCTGCTGGAGCATGCAGGGGAGATTTGGTTTGGGCACATACGGAACAGGAGGGGATGTAATGAGCGACGTCCTGCACCAAGGTGGGCCACCAGTACTTAGCGAAGATGGATTGAATGGTGCAGGTGATACCTAGGTATCCAGCGACAAGGGATGTGTGCGCCCAGGTCAACAGCCGATCCCTTACCTCCGTGGGAGCGTAGGTGCGCTTCGGAGGGCAGTTAGCAAGCGCCGTTTCCCTCTCCAGAGCCTGGCGGATGTCCATGTCCCAATGCACGGCACATTGATTTGGGAGGGCGTAATGATGGGTGCACTCAGGACAGGAACCTCTCCCAAATCGTGGAGATGGGAAAGGGCATCAGCCTTGATGTTCTTTGAACCTGGGCGGTATGACAGAGTTAAATCTAGCGAAGAAAAGGGCCCACCTTACTTGGCTTGGGTTCAGCCGCCTCGCTGTCCGTATGTACTCCTGGTTCCGATGGTCGGAGAGAATGTGAAATGGGTCCTTGATGCCCTGCCGCAAGTTGTTCCACTCCTCTAGTGCCAACTTCATTGTCAGGAGCTCCCGGTCGCCCGCGTCAAAGTTCCTCTCCGCAGGAGACAGTTTTTAAAGTTATATTCACATGGATATAATTTGTGGGTTACCTTGGCGTTGTGACAGGACAGGCCCCACGCCCACCTCTGAGGCATCCACCTCCGCCACGAAGGGCAGCGTAGGATCTGGGTCTTTCAGCAATGAGGCGGAGGTGAAACGCCCCGTCAGTATGCGGAAATCCTCATTGGCTGTGGGATTCCACACCAACTTACGGAGACGACCCTTGAGGAGAGGCGATGGAGATGAAGTTCTTAATGAAGCGGCGGTAGAAGTTGACAAACCCCAAAAACCATTGTAGTCTCTTTATGGTGATTGGGACTGTTTAGTAAAAATTCGGGCCCCGCAGAGCTTTTTGATGGCGGCTGTCACCAACGGGAGAGGGTAGCGGTAGTGATGGAATTGAGACCTCTAGTCGATGCACAGGCATAGACCAGCCTCCTTCTTGGCCACAAAGAATAAGCCTGCCGATGCAGGGGAGGTGGATGGGCAGATGAAACCCTGTTGGAGAGCATCCTGGTTGTACTCCTCCATAACCTTGGTTTCAGCCACCGACAGGGGTTAGATACAGCTGTGCGGAGGCGCAGAGTTTGCTAGAAGGTCGATGGCATAGTCCAATGTGAAGGGAGACCTCCCGGAGATCCTGGTCAACCTCCGGGATGTCGACTTGTAGGGTAACCATAGGACTCTCAACTGACGTGGAACCACAAAGGGAAAGAAGGTCTTCCGACATCCAGGTGCCCAGGCAGTAATCTCCATTCTCCACCAGGAGTTGGAGGGGTTGTGGCGTTGGAGCCATGGGAGGCCGAGGATGACTTTGTGTACGGGTGCCTTGAGGAAGGGAAGGCTTTCCTGGTGCAGGGGTCCCATGGTAATGGTGAGTGGTGCTGTGATGTGTGTGATTGTCCCAGATCCCAGTGGTCGATTATCCAGAGCTTGAACCGGAAATTAAGAGGTGAGCGGGTATGAGGTTATGTTAAGGGAGAAAGCAAGGCCTGGTCAATGAAAGTCCCCGGGGAACCGGAAACCACTAGAATTGTAGAAACAAGGGACAGCCAGCTGATGAAAATCGGTACTTAAAGGGCTCGGTGGAAAGTGATGGAATACTCACACCTACCCCAGGAGACGGATGATCATGGGGCCGTCCCTCTGCTCCAGTGGATCTCGAGTTGGGATGTAGCAGACAATTGAAGCTGGTGCCCCTCCTGACCACAATAGGGACAGAGCCCCAGCTGTCTCCGACGGCGTCGCTCAGTCGTGGGGAGACATGTAGGCTCTGAATCAGAACGGTCAACGAAGGAGGGCGAGAGGTGATGAAGACTCCTTTGATTAGAGCCGTAAACCTCTCATAGGAACCCAGTTCCTCCTCTCCGCTCCCCCAGGCGGCTGTAGCCCACTCCAACGCCCGTCCAGTCAGCAGGGAAATAACTGTGGCAACCTTGGACCTCTCGGTGGTAGTAGCTCCCACCTGATGAGTGAATTAGAGGGAACACTGAAGGAGAAAGCCAGGACATTTGAATGGAGTCATTTGTCCGGGAGGGACAAACGGGCATCGCTGACCTGAGTGGCCTGCTGAATGGGCTGATGTGCTGGCTTGACTCATGGTAGAGGATCCTTCGATCGTTGGAGGTGACGCCTCAAGGAAGATCTAGATGTTGAAGAACGCGGAGGACCTCATCCATCAACGTCGCTAGTTGTGCCAGCTGGTCATTGTGCTGGCGAAGCAGATCTTCCTGTCCATTGACCATCTGGGAGATGTCTCGGTTGGCTGCTGCTTCCATTTTGTGAGGCTGTATTCTGTAACAAAGACACAGGGAGTCAGGAAGCAGGTGCAGTCGGTGAGTTTAATATGAATGAACATGGCAAGAATACAAGCACAAGAGTAGCATCTGAACATGAACACGGGGATGATCCTGCCTGATGGGTGATATAACGAAGTGTTAGATAAAGGGGAAGTAATCAGGAAAGTGAGGAAGTCCAGGTGTGCTTGATGATGAGGCGCAGGTGTGCGTAATGATGGTTGCCAGGTGTACGTAATGATGGGTTGCTGGACCGGTGGTGAGTAGACCTGCGAGCGCCGGAGTGGGGGAGCGGGAGTAGACGCGACACTAAAAAGTATGACTTGCTTTTACAAATGTAATCTCTTCTATCTTCCCACTGTAATCTCCCGTGTTTGATTATTCTTTGTGTAAAAGGGGGTAAAAAAAGGGGGTAAAAACATCACACAAAAGATGTCCAAGCTTCCCAAAACTGTCACACACTTGTTCACACTCTTGTCTCTGTAACTGAGTTAATAAGATGGTATCGTAAGCTCACTCCACAGCAAGCTTGAAATGTTGGGGATGGAGCTATCAAATCAAATTACATTAGATATAACCGTTGGAATGTTGTCAAGGATGGTAGTTACGTGTGTTGCTAAGCAGAGGATCACTGGTTTTAGCCCAGTATGGGGCAGTTGGACAGTGGAGGAAGCAAAACTAGTAAGTGCACACTGACCCCATGTTGTCAGTGTATTCACAATTTGTTTATCACTTTAATTGAACATTTACTGTGCCTTCAGAAAGTATTCAGACCCCTTGACTTTTTCCACATTTTGTTATGTTACAGCCTTATTCTAAAATGTATTAAGGCACACGCCTTTCCAAATATATAAGGTCCCACAGTTGACAGTGCATGTCAGAGGCCTGAATGCTGGCCTGAATGCCAAGCTTCACGTCTGGAGGAAACCTGGCACCATCCTTACGGTGAAGCATGGGGGTGCAAAAGTACAGAGAGATCATTGATGAAAACCCACTCCAGAGTGCTCAGGACCTCAGACTGGGATGAAGGTTCACCTTCCAACAGGACAATGAACCGAAGCACACAGCCAAGACAACGCAGGAGTGGCTTCGGGGGCAAGTCTCTGAATGTCCTTGAGTGGCCCAAAAAGAAATGGAATAACTTATTCAAGAAAGATCCAGTGTAATATATTATAAAAAATAAAGTGAACTGGATGGAATATGCACCAAATTATTTTTCAATCTTCAACATAGAAATGCTACCAAAAAAAATGTATTGAAACTTGTTACAAATGATGGAGTCATGCATGATTCACTGAATTATATTTTGAAAGAGGAAGTAAAGAACTTGTTTTCATTTCAGTCTCCTCCATCTCCACTAACCCAAGCTAATTGTATGGATTTTTTCCCAATTAATGATGTAAAATTAACATCTATACAGAAAGACTCATGTGCAGGCCAAATTACAGAGGAGGAACTTCTTGATGCAATTAAAGCCTTTAAGGTCGGGAAGTATACCAAGCTTTTTTTTATAAACTCATAGGACCATTATTAGCATGTTTTAACCACTCCTATATAAATGATAGATTATCGGACACACAACAAGAAGGTCTGATTTCAATATTACTGAAACAGGATCCAAGAGGCATGTATAAAGATCCAGTCCATTAAAAAAATTGGGGGCCTCTTACACTACAGTGTTGTGATGCAAAAAATCTATCTAAATGCTTGGCGCATAGAATTAAAAAGGTATTGTTATTATTGATCCTAATCAGACAGGTTTTTTACATGGATGATACATTGGAGATAATATTAAGACATGTACTAGAAACAAGAGAATACTATGAAATATCAGGGACACCAGGCCTTGATGATTCTGAAAAGTATTTTGATAAAGTATGACTGGAGTTTATATATAAAAATATATATGCCTAGAATATTTCAATTTTGGAGAATCTCTTAGAAAATGGGTTAAATATATGTATAGTAACCCTAGGTGTAAAATAGTAAATAATGGCAACACCTCAGAAAGAATTAAACTGTCAAGAGGAGTAAAACAAGGTTGTCCACTATCGGCATATCTATTAATTATTGCCATCGAAATGTTAGCTGTTAAAATTAGATTAGGGATTATAAATACGTGGTTTTAAAATAGAGGTGTCATTGTACACTGATGATTCATGTTTTCTTTTAAAACCACAATTAGAATTCCCCCACAGCCTCATAGAGGATCTAGATACTTTTGCTGACCTCTCTGGATTAAAACCAAATTATGACAAGTGTACTATATTTCGTATTGGATCACTAAAAAATTCAACTTTTACATTACTGTGTAGTTTACCAATAAAATGGTCTGACGGGGTACCATTCTCGGGATACAAATCCTGAAAGATAGAAATTATCTCACTCCAATAGATTTTTATAGAAAGTTGGCAAAAATAGATCTTGCTACCATGGAAAGGAAAATAGCTGCCTATTTGTGGAAAAATCAACTTCTTTGGGATCGATGTCCCTTCCACATGACAGTTGAGCTAACATAGGGTAATGCGATTAGCATGAGTTGTAAGTAACAGGAACATTTCCCAGGACATAGACATATCTGATATTGTCAGAAAGCTTAAATTATTGTTAATCTAACTGCACTGTACAATTTACAGTAGCTATTACAGTGAAATAATAACATGCTATTGTTTGAGGAGTGCGCACAATTTTGAACATGAAAAGTTATTAATTAAAAAGTTATAAATTAGGCACATTTGGGCAGTCTTGACACAAATTTTTTAACAGAAATGGAATGGTTCAATGGATCAGTCTAAAACTTTGCACATACACTGCTGCCATCTCGTGGTCAAAATCTAAATTGCACCTGGGCTGGAATAATACATTATGTAATTTCTCTTGCAAAACAAAGATGATGGTACAAAAAAAGACAAAAGAACGGTTGAATTTTTCTTTGTATTATCTTTCACCAGATCTATTGTGTTATACTCGCCAACATTCCTTTCACATTTCCACAAACTTCAAAGTGTTTCCTTTCAAATGGTACCAAGAATATGCATGTCCTTGCTTCAGGGCCTGAGCTACAGGCAGTTAGATTTGGGTATGTGATTTTAGGCAAAGATTTGGGTATGTGATTTTAGGCGAAAATTTAAAAAAGGGGCGGATCCTTATTAACTCTTTAGTCATATCACAGTTGACCTATTTGCTTATGGTTTCCCCTACACCTAGTTTAATATTATATGAACAAGACATATTACATTTTATTTGGAACAGCAAGCCAGACAAAATTAAACAGGCATATCTATATAACGAATATGAATTCGGAGGGCAGAAATGATTAAATATTAATGCATTAGACCTCTCACTAAAGGCATCAGTCATACAAAAGTTATACTTAAATCCGAAAAGGTTCTCCAGTAAATAGGTAGGAATGTCTCACCCCATGTTCAAGAATGGCCTTTTTCCCTTTATTCAGATTACAACTGCTCACTTTCGGGTGTTTGAAAATGAAATCATCTCCAAAATATTGTTATTTTTTTTAAACCTTCTTTAGAAAGATGGGTTGCAATTTCAGTTTAATCCACCTGAAAATATAGAACAAATAATACAACAAATATTGTGGTTAAACTCAAATATACTAGTTGATTTAAAAAAAAAACGTATTTTTCGATAATAAAAAAAAAAAGTATAATTTTTGTAAATTATATCATAAATAGGACTGGTGGAGTTATGTCACACATGCAGCTAACACAGACATATGGAAATGTCTGCTCTATCCAAAATTACAACCAACTATTTGCAGCATTACCACAAAAATGGAAGAGGCAAGTAGAAGGGGGGAAAAGTAAGGAACTTGTCTGTCGGCCCTGCATTAAAGACCATAAATGGTTAAAAAAAATTGTGATAAATAAAAACATATAGCAATTTAATTTAAGGACCAAAAAATTGACAGCTGTGCCATATAAACTGCAAAATAGAGATTTTCGATGTACCCATTCCATGGCACATGGTTTATGAATTGAGAAGCTTAACAACGCCGATTCAAAACTTCACATTTTTTAAATTTAAATTATTACACAAAATTCTTGCAACCAATGGAATGTTATATATATGGGGGATACAATCTTCCCAGGTCTGCAGATTTTGCTGTGACGAGGCAGAGTCATTAGATCATTTATTTTGGTACTGTCCAATATGTAGCTCGTTTTTGGTCACAGGTCCAGGAATGGCTGAATAATTGCAACATTTGCCTAGAACTAACGCTGCAGATAGCAATACTGGGTGATTTGAAAGGTCATAGTCAATCAATCAATAATATAATAATTATTTTAGCAAAAATGTTTATCTTTAATTTACAATCTGTAGAAGCTATGAGAATAGAAAGGTTCAGTACTTTTGTGAAGCATCACAGCACAGTTGAAAAATACATGGCAAATAGAAATCCAAAATGAATGGTGTTAAGAGATAGATGGGAGGGGTTGAATTGAGCTGATGGGTGGGACTAATAACAAGATAACCGATGTAAAACATACGGGGTCTGTAAAATGTATTTAGGTTCAGACATTCTGTGAAATAGCACAGTTACAAATACAAATCAAACTGGATGGACATCAGAAATAGAGGAAGGACTAAAAACAAACTAAATATCATTATTGTAAAATAGATTGTGTCTGTAAAATGTGTATAATATGTATAAACTGAAGGTAGAAGCCTAAGTGTTATTGTTTATTAGTTTACTCCAATTGGGGGAGGGGTGGTTGGGTTTGCGGGGAATAATAAAGGTATATTCTAAAAAAAGTATGTATGTATATATGTGTATATGTATGAATGTTTATGTATACATATAAAAGTACAGAGAGATCATTGATGAAAACCCACTCCAGAGCGCTCAGGACCTCAGACAGGGACGAAGGATCACCCTCCAACAGGACAATGACCCTAAGCACACAGCCAAGACAACGCAAGAGTGGCTTCGGGACAAGTCTCTGAATGTCCTTGAGTGACCCAGCCAGAGCTCAGACTTGAACCTAATCGAACATCTTTGGAGAGAACTGAAATAATTGTGCAGCAATGCTCCCCATTCAACCTGACAGAGCTTGAGAGGTTCTGTAGAGAAGAATGGGAGAAGCTCCCCAAATACAGGTGTGCCAGGCTTGTAGCGTCATACCCAAGAAGACTTGAGGCTGTAATCTCTGTCTATGGTGCTTCAACAAAGTACTAAGTAAATGGTCTGAATAGTTATGTAAATGTGATATTTCCATACATTTTTTATAAATTAGCAAAAATGTATAACCAGTTTTGGCTTTGTTATTTTTATTTTACCTTTATTTAACTAGGCAAGTCAGTTAAGATCAAATTCTTATTTTCAATGACGGCCTAGGAACAGTGGGTTAACTGCCTTATTCAGGGGCAGAACGACAGATTTTTACCTTGTCAGCTTGGGGATTCGATCTGGAACCTTTCGGTTGCTAGTCCAACGCTCTATTATGGGGTATTGTATGGAAATTGAGAGAGAAAAAAAAGGCTCTAACCTAACAAAATGTGGAAAAAGTTAGGGGTCTGAATACTTTACGAAGGCACTGTACTGTATGTGCAGTATCAATAGAAACATTACACGGTTATCAAGACTTCAGTTAGAGAATCATCAGCTCTGTCTTCCTGGCACAAAAAGTTCCATCCAAGGGGCAAGCGGACCACATAAATGCTGACTAAAAGGTTTAGATCACATGCACTTCAACTACCACAGCTTTTACACTACAGAGTACCAAATAATTAGTGATGTTTAAAGGGAAGCCATCAGCAGTTTTGAGGGCAATGTTGCAATTCAAACGTGGGCAAATTCTGCTGACTGACATGGGCCTGCAGATTTCCTATGTGAATTTCACAGAAAATGTGATTAATAGTTAATTGGAGGTTGACCTAACCCCTAGACTTTTAAAGTGACCGCATAGTGCTGATGTGCAGAGACACTACACTGAGTATACCAAACATTAGGAACACCTTCCTAATATTGCCCTCAGAAAAGACTCAATACATTGGGGCATGGACTCTACAAGGTGTCAAAAGCGTTCCACAGGGATGCTGGCCAATGCTTCGTACAGTTGTGTCAAGTTGGCTGGATGTCCTTTGTGTGGTGGACCATTCTTGATACACACGGGAAAATGTTGAACGAGCAAAACCCAGCAACATTGTATTTCTTGACACAAACCGGTGCGCCTGGCACCTTCTACCATATCCCATTCAAAGGCACTTAAATATTTTGCCTTGCCCATTTAACCATCTGAATGGCACATACACAATCCATGTCTCAAGGCTTAAAATCCTTCGTTAACCTCCAAAAGTCTAAGCCATACTATAGCCCATAGAAACACATTGAATAACACATTCATAAATGGCAAAAAAGACATTCAAATTATAAATAAGGAATAAGGCTTTGAAGTGTCTGTCCTATATCTAGGAGATATAGGACATATTTGAGTTGTTTTGGACACATATTCAACCTGTTATCTTTGTTAGAAAAAAAATACCTCCATACTTCAATTCACATACTAAAGTAAAGATCTCTTAATAGAAAATGACTCAAGTAAAAGTGAAAGTCACCCAGTAAAATACTACTTGAGTAAAAGTCTAAAAGTATTTGGTTTAAAATATACTTAACTATGCAAAGTAAAGATAATTGCTCAAATAAATAAAAAACAATATTTTTATCCTTATATTTATCAAACCAGAGGGCACTGTTTTTTTTATTTATTTATGGATAGTCAGGACACACTCCAACACTCAGACATAATTTACAAACAAGCATGTGTGTTTACTGAGTCCACCAGATCAGAGGCAGTAAGGATGACCAGGAATGTTCTCTTGATAACTGTGTGAATTGGACAATGTTCCTGTCCTGCTAAGCAGTCAAAATGTAACGAGCACTTTTGGGTGTCAGGGAAAATGTATGGATTCAAAAGTACATTCTTTTCTTTAGGAATGTAGTGAAGTAAAAGTAGAAATTGTCAAAAATAGAAATAGTAAAGTACAGACAGATACCTATAAAAACGACTTAAGTAGTACTTTAAATTATTTTTACTGAAGTACTTTACACCACTATAGACACGCTCATTTGGATGAATTAACTCCAGGAGTATAGCCTAGCCTGTAAAATAAAAGTGTTTTTTGTTGTTGTAGAAAGCAACATGCATTGAAATTGGTTGATTTTGCAGCACTATTCATAAACACATGCGCATACACTGGAAGATGAGCCATGATATTTACTTTCTGCATCCCATGATTTGTAGTGGTCATGAGAGCAACGTCACTAAAAACGATGTAGAACATAATTCGAAACTCTGATTTGATTATCAAACAATAAAGTAAGAGGCCTAATTTAGATGATACACAACGCCTTGAAGAAAATTGTCTAGTTATCTGAACAAGGTGTGCCTTTTGCTAAAGGAGCTGCAATTAATGTTTCCTGTAAACAGGCTATTAAGCTTTGCCTCTGGCGGCGACGGTCTTATGATTAGAACTGAACGTGCGTGCGCATGAGCCGTTAGGCTACTCTCCACCCATTGCCGAACAAATATAAGCCAACAAGCAATTTAACATATAACAACATTGGCAGCGCCACTTCATATAGACCTCTCCTCCGATGACTGTTTAGCCTACAAGTGGACAAGTGACAGGATACTGCAGATGCTTGCTTTCTAGACACACAGTCTTTTCAATGTCAACTACTTATTGTAACAGGAACAGTGGCGCGCCAGCCTTCGGAGAGACACTTTTTTAACGACATTATTGGTGAGTTTTAAGCAACTTGTTCCTCTTATGGTTTTCAGAATTGGACAATTAAAAGGCTACTACTCTATGATGGTTTTATGTTCCACTTGTTTTAATTTCATAACTGGTTTTAGTATGAAGCACACGTGAAGCAGCCTAACCAGTCAGTTATTCATTGCAGCTTATGCAAGATACAGAACTTTCTGGTTGCCTAGTCGGCCTATTGCATAAGACCACTTTTACTGTGTTAGTCTATAATAACTGTATGTAGCATTCATGGATAAGGCCTCACTAAATCAAATAACACTGCTCTTGAAGTGCTTGAAATCTACTTTTGTGCTCATTTATTGTATAAGTATGTTACTTTTATGTTAGTATATGATCACTGACAACTTGTGAAGGCCTACAGAAAGACTACTTTTATACTGTATTCTTTCAGCGATTTAATTTAATTTTGAGCCATCATACATGATTTCTAAAGTACCATCTCTCAAATTACAGTACAAAACATAGACTCCTTAGGGTAATGATTCACACCATGGTTAACCCACCATTCTTGGATGTGCTCTTAGTTCACAAATGAAAGGCTACTGTAAAAGAAGCCCAGACAGTTCACTAATGTTAAAGTCAATAGGTCAGCTTGACAGAGACTGCGCCAGTGAGCATGGTGGAGAGAATGGATTACTATCAAATGCCAAAAATTCCAAAACAGGAGTTCTGTCTGCTTTTTTTTCCACATATACAATGGTCATTAATTTGACCCCACCCAAGTTGTATCCATATTGACTTTGATCTGTCAGCAGACATGCTGTAACATTGTTGATCCATAGTGACTGTTTTGGTCCTGTCTGTTAACTCTTGGTCTAATATGTTTATGTCACTTCAAGTATGTAATTAGTGTTCAATGCTGAAATGAAACAATGCTTTATATCTTCTGATTCGGTGTGGTGGATTCATCTTTTTGGTCGTTTTTTTTGCAGAACATTGTATATCATCAACCACCTGCTGAGGCTACCACACAATGGATGTCCTTTGCATATCATCGCAGTGTCTAAGAAAACTCTCATACCAGCTTTGTGTACTTAGATAACAAATATTGTTTTACCCTTCCCATCAGCCGCTTATTGAACAGAGCTCGGAAAGGAGTAAGAAAATAGCTATATTCTTTGATTTGAGGCTGGATACCTTAAACATTTATTTATTGAATCTCAAAGAAGCAATATACCTTGTTATTTATTAATCATATCGGAAAGCATTGTTAAGTAATTTTGAAACTATCCTAATATTTAGAATTTAGTTTCGAGATTCAAACACACAAGTTTTTTGCAATGGAGTCTTCCACTAGAGCATCTCTCGCAGCAGCCACCACTTTAGCTACCACGGCCTATTCAAGCGATATGTCAGGCTACCTGTGGCTACTGATCCTGGGCTTTGTCATTGCCTTCATCCTGGCCTTCTCTGTGGGGGCCAATGATGTGGCCAACTCATTTGGCACGGCGGTGGGCTCTGGCGTGGTCACCTTACGGCAGGCCTGCATCCTGGCCACTATCTTTGAGACCGTGGGCTCCATGCTGTTAGGGGCCAAAGTCAGCGAGACCATCCGCAAGGGCATCATCGATGTGAACATGTACAATGGCTCTGAACACGTGCTGATGGCAGGCTCCATCAGTGCCATGTTTGGTGAGTGCTTATATGATGGTCACTGTTAGGAGTTCCGAAACTCCTTGCATGCTATGTTGATTTGAAAGGTCTCAATGGCATTTGTTGATATCCTTTTGAAAAGGGCATCAAATTAGGATTTTGTTCATCCTTGTGTTCTACAGGTTCTGCTGTGTGGCAACTGACCGCTTCATTTTTGAAGCTCCCTATATCTGGAACCCACTGTATTGTGGGTGCGACACTTGGTTTCTCCATGGTAGCCAAAGGTCATCACGGGGTCAAATGGATGGAGCTACTACGCATTGGTATTTAAATGACTGTGGAGATATTCTGCAATAGGGACTTGCTCAGAAATTATAATTGTGAGATGACAATACTATTAAAAGGGTGCTTATGACAAGTCTTACAATGTGTTATATCTGTATCATAATGCATTATATATGTCTGTGTTAAGGAAAGTGTTGACGAATAGTGTTGGTCAGAGACTCGTTGAAATATGCATTGAAAGGATTCTCTTTTAAAATATCCCTATTTTCTCTCTGTAGTGGCATCTTGGTTCCTCTCACCTCTGCTGTCAGGCATCATGTCAGCAATTCTCTTCTATTTTGTTCGTAAATTCATCCTGAATAAGGTAAGATAAACCTGTAATTCACTATTGTTTATAGTGTTTCAACTTTCCCTTGGGGAGTGAATGTAGAAGGATGAAATTACTTTTTCAACACAACATGGGGAGTGTCTGAGGAATATATGAAATAACAATGATATTTAAGAAGAGATCCTTAGCTATGTACTCCAAGCCAGACCTTACCCATCCTGTCTTCCTCAGGAGGACCCTGTTCCCAACGGCCTAAGAGCTCTCCCTGTCTTCTATGCTATCACCATGGCCATCAACCTGTTCTCCATCATGTTCACTGGAGCCCCCTGTGAGTACAATACACACTATGGCACAATGCACACATACACACCACCTACTTCATCCTCCCAAAACGCTCTCTCACAGCACTAATGCAGGGACCATTGACACCCCTGGAGCACGCTTGATGCCTTATTAAAGTGTCACTGGAGGCACCAAGAAGTCTGCTTTGATTACATCTGTAAATATTTCACTCCTATGTTTTGTCATTCAGCATATTTAACTACCTGATTCTTAGAAAAGCAAGCATGCCGCTGTCAGAACCTCTGCAATGACATTTCTTATACTGTGTTTTGGAAACAATTTTATTTTCAAGTTGAATGAGCCACTGAGAGAAATATGGATATTAAAATGGGACATTTCCACTCCTTTGTGTTTCACTTGCAGGGCTGAACTTTTCAAGAAGTCAACTGGCCTGGGCCCTTCACTGAAGGCTGCAGGCCGGTGTATGTCAAGGATTAATATACACCATAACCCCTGCACACAGCACACATTCAACACACATTCAGCACACATAGACAGCAATATATAGGCTATTTTGTATGGTATTGCTCATTTAGCAGGATAAACATTTTAATGCTTGCCCACATACTCTTTTCACATACACTTGCCCACTTTTTCTGTTTCTCAGACACTCACAGTATCACAGCTGATGCTGATAATCTCACTCACTCCAACAGACACGTAATCAGAACCACACAATTGCATGTAGTATCATTGAGAGCAGGGCTTTCCTACCCTGTTCCTGGAGAGCTACCGTCCTGTAGGTTTTCACTCCTACCTTAATCTAGCGCACCTTATAATTAGCTGGTTGATAAGCTGAATCGGGTTAGTTACAACTGGGGTTGGAGCGAAAACCTACAGGAGGGTAGCTCTCCAGGAACAGGGTTGGAGAACCCTGATTGAGAAGATAAGAAGTGTTCTCTTGGGAGCCTCTTGCTGTATCTATGGCAGTAGGAGATTCAATGTCACTACATTACAGCATTTTCCATCCTGTATATTTTTATTGTTCATCTCTTCCTCTTACTGTAAATGGTGTTTGGCTCCCTCTCTCTTACTTCTGTCAAGTCTTCATTAAAATAGGCAGAGCTAGACATCTTCTTTTGCTTCATATACCACTGAGACACTTTGAAAGAGCATCTCTTAATTACATTTACTAGTTAGCTATACATTAGTCTGTTACATTTCATTCACTACCGGATTAAACAGGTAAGTATTTGATGAAAATGGTGTTACTAACCATATAGTATAAACATATGTTAATACATAGGAAACAAAAACATAAAAACAATTACTAGTGATTGGTACATAGTAATGCACTGGCCTATTTTAAAGTGACCCTAAATCACATAATCACTATGCCACAGCGCCTGTCTGACTCCCATTATCTGTTGTGCAGAGCATGTCCTCTGTCTGATACTGCTAATCTCTGAGGACATACACAAACAACTTAGCTGGAAGTTAAAAATTTCTCAAGAAATTCTACCACGTGTCTCCCATCTCATGTGATCATGAAGTAAGCAGGGGCATAGAAACTACCAAGAAAGGACAGCAAGAGGGGTCATTTGGTTTGTGCCATCCTAGTGATTATCTAAATGGACTTTGAAGGCACAAGCAATAGTATACTCAATAGTGTACTGGACACTGGCATAACTTAAATGAAATGGTCACTTTCTACATTATTCAAATTACTGAATTATGTACAATTTCTAATTTTAGAAAAGGCATCTAACCCAACTACGAATGTAAACTGAGATATATTTAATGTTTTGTGCAGAATTTTGTTGCTATGAGTGTGATAAAATACAGTGGGAAATGTTGACAATCCCATGGCAGGTGCTGTGTATGATGACCTTGGATTATGTGGAGGGTACATGCTTTAGTGAAAGCGTCCTCTGAGCATTCTGTTCTTTGTTCCATTGTCCTGTACATAGTGCTGGGGTTCAACAAAATGCCATGGTGGGTAACACTGCTCATATCGCTAGGCTGCGCCCTCGTCACAGGCCTGGTCGTGTGGTTCTTCGTCTGTCCACGGCTCAAGAAGAAGATCAGGCGTAAGTGGCATTGCTGTACTTTTTCTTTAATTTGCAAAAAATAAATACTGGACTTCAAACTTGTGTTGATTTAAAGGGAATTGACTGATATGAAAATAATCCTGAGTGCTCCCTTTCTGCCTGTTTGTCAACCAGGTAAAGTTGCCTCCAGCCCCTGTATGACTCCACTGATGGAGAAGACCCCTTCCAAACCTGCCCTACAGGAGCATCCCTCCACAATTCAACCTTGTGACTCTGTTCCCCAGACACCACCAGCCTATGAGAAAAGGGCGGCCTTTAAGATTGGAGGTTCGGAGGAGGCTGATCTGGACAGCAACATGGACACCAAAGACTTAGGTGCTAGCAGCGGTGAGATCCCCCTACTTTGTTGCAAGTGGCTAGTGACCATTTTAGTTAGGGCACAATACATTATTTGTAAATGTATACATTTTATATAGATAAAGTATTATAATATTATTACATTACTAAATTAAGTGTTATAGTATTTGTACACTCATCTGTATTGTTTGAACTGAATGTATTGTTGCTGGTTATCCCTCTTAGGTATTAATGGCATGGGCCCCATGACCATCACGGACCCACACAGTGGTCAGGCTCACACTGTACACAAGGATTCAGGGCTCTACAAAGACCTGCTGCACAAGCTTCACCTAGCCAAGGTGGGTGACTGCATTGGTGACGACGATGGGCGGCCCATACGGCGGAACAACAGCTACACCTCTTACACCCTGGCCATCTATGGCATCCATGGGGACCCCAGATACAAGGAGGGAGAGCTAGCAGATCAGCGGAGGAGATTGCGGCTGGACAGCTACAATAGCTCCTGCTCGGCAGTAGCAGATGGTGGCACAGTGGCTAAGGAGGAGGCAGGGGCTGTGGGGCTGACACTGGAGGCTGGCCAGGACATACTCCAAGAGGAGGATGAGCTGGAGGTGGACCGGCCAGAGGTCACACATCTCTTCCGGTTCCTCCAGATCCTCACTGCTTGTTTCGGCTCTTTCGCCCATGGAGGAAATGATGTCAGGTATGCTAGGATAGAGAATATGGAGAAATAATTACTGTCTGTGAATTATCATAGGCTGATTATAGGCTGTTATTCTCTCTCAGTAATGCGATTGGTCCTCTGGTGGCTCTGTGGCTGGTGTTTGAGAGTGGCTCTGTGGTGTCCAATGCTCCCACACCTATCTGGCTGCTGTTGTATGGAGGAGTGGGCATCACTGCTGGGCTCTGGGTGTGGGGACGCAGAGTGATCCAGACCATGGGCAAGGACCTCACCCCAATCACCCCCTCCAGGTATGCCATGCACTCAAACTAAATATCTGTGTTTTACATAAGTCTGTGGGCCAATACAACAACATATCACATTGTTCAAACTCCCAATGTTTATTCAGTATGAATGTCATTCATTGTACTCTTGCATCGTATTACACAGTATAGTGTATAATGTGGATCTTATTTGCTTCCTCCAGTGGATTTAGCATTGAACTGTCCTCAGCGCTCACAGTGGTAGTGGCCTCCAATATTGGTCTCCCTGTCAGCACAACTCACTGCAAGGTAATTCAACTTTAAATGTATAGATGAGTCTGTCAAATTTCTTAGCTTAACAACAAGAAACTCTATAGTGCTAAATCACTGTTAAGAAATATTTTGGAAAATGTGTGTTTTATAACAACATAATGGAGGAGTCGCATGACATGTTAATAAGTCATTCATTAATTGACCAGTGTGAGCCGGTAGAAACAAGTGTGAACCTGTGCATAGTGTCGAGTAAAGTTGTTTCTATTATGCTCACTCAGGTGGGCTCTGTGGTTGCTGTTGGATGGCTGCGCTCCAGGAAGGGTGTTGACTGGCGTTTGTTCAGGAACATCTTCATCGCCTGGTTTGTAACCGTCCCCATCTCTGGGCTCATCAGTGCTGCCATCATGGCTCTCTTCACCTATGTTATCCTGTGAGGTTCAAATGGACCTGGGATGACCTTGACTTCACCCCTGACGAGGGTCTACTACACTGCAGCCGGGGATACTGTTGTTTTCTCACTGACCATAGTTTAAAACTGTGTTGAAAAATGTGTGTTTCAGCATGTTTATGTTATCTGTACATATCAAGTCCTGACTCTGTTTCTTTGTTTCTTTATACACATGTGATTACTGCACAGTATTCAGCATCATTGAAGTTGATTACTATGTAATGTTGATCATATATCTATCATGTAATGAATTGTTTGAAAAATTGTAAAATATCTAGTTTACAGAAGAACTAGGAGGTGTCCCTCCAATGGTGTTTCTAATTACATTTTTGATTCAAAATAAAATGACATTACTAACCCATTTGTTGTTGGGGTTATGATGTCAGTACACTTACCAACAAGAAAATACAATGCAGTAAAAACATAGACAATTCATTTTAAATAGTCAATTAATATTTAGTTTGAAGAAACAATAGATAAATACCCTCTGTCATGATTTGCGCAGGCACATACAATACAGAGACATTGTAATCCTCATAAAATGTAGATTATTCTAGTCTTTCATTCACTTAATCAAGGTTGCCATTCACTCTAGATTACAAACATTTATGCTATGTGCGGCACTTGGGTGATAAACATCTAGAGGATCATAATGAAGTAGTGGATGCCACTGGACAGTATTTAAATCTATATGTAGGCTAGTGTGTGTGTGTCCAGATAATTTGACCCTGGGTGGGACTGAGGTGATCTGTCACACAGTGTAAGTATTTAGTGATGGATAAGATCCAGGAGATGAGGCACACACTAGCCTACATATAGATTTAAAATGCAATACATAATTTTGTTGACTATGAAATAGGCTGTGCAATAGAGATTAGACTATACTACAACTATATTTTTATATTGCAGTATGTACAATCACAAAGCGAATTGAGCAACTGCAGGCAATTTCATGACCATTTTTTAAAAGAATGGCTCAGCAGCCCAATTATTAGCTATGCCTTTGCTGGGCAGTATTCACAAACCTATATGATCTCTTGCAATTATATAATTGCCACCAAAGCCCAGTCTGGCTAATAATACTGTCAGTGCTGGTTGAGGATGAACAGTCTGGGGTTTGGACCAGGGACAGACACTGTGTTGAGTGAGTTCGTGGGGTGAGTGCAATACCGCATGGGCAATAAAATAAATAATTTCTTAGCAGATGCAGCACTAATATATGGGGAGGCTAAACCCACTTATTAACAGAGTTGAGATTCTAGAAAACCAAATCATTGCAATAGTAAAGTTGGCCGGAGCGGTGACGCTTCAAATAGTCGATAGAGGGCATTGTAGGAAAAATGTAACGTCGAATTTGACCTATAACACGGACGGAAGCGGAAGTAATGACTCTTGTTGTTACATCGTGTTTTCCGGGACGTAAGGCCAACGCTTTTATTTACAAAACGTAAATTATTTATAGTACATCACGTATCGCTAAGTGTAAATATAGATATATCTATAGATACAGAGGATTTCTGCTTATCTGTATTTATTGATCTAAAGCACACCAACATTGGCTGTGGAGCTAGCCAACCTTAGCGGGCTGCTCCGCAATCTAGCCATCGTTTTTCCAGTGTTGAACAACAAAAGTGCGATTACGTTCATTCAACAATGGCAGATGTTACTGCGCGTAGCTTGCAGTATGAATACAAAGCGGTGAGTATGAAATTGAACTAAGTAAGCTATCGTTAACTACTTGGAAATATGTTCACTCAGGCTATTGTTTTGTTGCGCCTATGTAGCTAGTTCGCAGCGTAGCTGGATACAGGCTTTTAACTTTAACAACCAAAACTGACTAAAGTTACGGGTTACTAACCAGCCGCGCTTGTACGACCAGTTACCAGCTAGCTAGCGAGACAAGTTAGTCTGCTAACTAGACAGTTGATTGTCCAATGTTGGGAAACACGAATTCCTCAAAATAAGTTGTTTTTGTGCCTCAGTAACTGTATAACCAGCCAACATAATAATAACTTGGTGTAGGGAAGTTTACATTGCATTACAGTTCCTCCTTTTATATTTTGTCTCTTGTCCAATAATAGAACTCTAACTTGGTCTTACAAGCGGACCGTTCGCTCATTGACCGCACAAGGCGCGATGAGCCCACGGGAGAGGTGCTGTCCCTGGTGGGAAAGTTGGTGGGAACCAAGATGGGTGACAAGTCCCAGAGGACCAAACCTTCAATGCAAGGAGAGAAACGGGCAAAGTAACTACAAGTGCCTCTTCATGTCTATTTTCTGGTGCATGTCTGAATCACTTCTTGACTAACTAACCCACATATGACTCTTCCTTCCACCTTTGTCTTTTAAACTGTGCAGGAGGAGGAAGAGAGATGAGGATGGGCACGACATGAATAAGATGAAGGGCTTCACCCTCCTGTCAGAAGGCATTGATGAGATGGTGGGCATTGTGTACAAGCCTAAGACCAAGGAGACTAGGGAGACCTACGAGGTCCTTCTCAGCTTCATCCAAGCAGCCCTGGGAGATCAGGTCAGAGAAACAAACAATAAGGCACTTGTGCAATTATGTCTGTCTCAAGAGTCACTGAGTTGAAAAGATTGAAGAACACTATGCAGACAATATATACTGGTGGAATTAACCTCTCTAGGGGGTGTGGGACGCTATCGTCCCACCTGGCCAACATCCGGTGAATTTGCAGAGTGCCAAATTCAAAAACAGAAATACTCATAATAAAAATTCATAAAACATACAAGTGTTATACATCGGCTTAAAGATTAACTTCTTGTTAATCCAACCGCGGTGTCAGATTTCAAAAAGGCTTTATGGCAAAAGCATACCATGCGATTATCTGAGGACAGCGCACAGCTCACAAAACATTACATACAGTTACCAGCCAAGTAGATTAGTCACATGTCAGAAATAGCAATAAAATGAATCTCTTACCTTTGATTATCTTCGTATGGTTGCACTCACAAGACTCCCAGTTACACAATAAATGTTTGTTTTGTTCGATAAAGTCCCTCTTTATATCCAAAAACCTCAGTTTTGTTGGCGCGTTTTGTTCAGTAATCAAATGGCTCAAAGGCAGTCACAACAGGCAGACGAAAAATCCAAATACTATCAGTAAAGTTCGTAGAACTTGTTTATAATCAATCCTCAGGTTGTTTTTAGTCATAATAATCAATAATATTTCAACCGGACAATAGCTTCGTCAATATAACAGAAAAACAAGAAAGGTGCGCTCTCGGTCGTGCGCAGCAAACAGCTCTGGGGACTTCTCACTATCCACTGACTCAAAGTGGTCTTACTCCCTCATTTTTCAGAATTACAAGCCTGAAACAATTTCAAAAGACTGTTGACATCTAGTGGAAGCTATAATCTAGGTCCTAACCATTGACATACTGTATAGGCAGGCAAGAGAAAAGCACCCACATCAAAAATATCCCACTTCCTGGATGGATTTTACTCGGGTTTTCGCCTGCCATATCAGTTCTGTTATACTCACAGACATTATTTGAACAGTTTTGGAAACTTTAGAGTGTTTTCTATCCAAATCTACTATTATATGCATATCCTAGCTTCTGGGTCTGAGTAACAGGCAGTTTACTTTGGGCACGCTTTTCATCCGGAGGTGAAAATAGTGCCCCCTACCCTAGTGAGGTTAACAACGTTCTATTCAAATCAATGATGACTTAAATATGCCTGTGATGTGTGTCTGTGTCTCCACAGCCAAGAGACATCCTGTGTGGAGCAGCTGACGAGGTGCTGGCTGTGCTGAAGAATGACAAGATGAGGGACAAGGAGAGACGGCGTGAAGTGGAGCAGCTACTAGGGCCTGCAGATGACACACGCTACCACGTGTTGGTCAACCTGGGCAAGAAGATCAGTGACTACGGGGGTGACAAGGAGCTCCAGAACATGGGTAAGGAAATTAACACAATGATGAAGGAAAGTTTACATTATGTTCACTCAACTGGAACATGCCTTTATTTTAGGCTAGTATTATGCACTCAAATTAATCAATGTTTCAACACACAGATGACAACATTGACGAAACATACGGGGTGAACGTCCAGTTTGAATCTGATGAGGAGGAGGGTGATGAGGACCAGTTTGGGGAGGTGCGAGATGATGGCTCAGATGAAGAGAGTGAAGGAGAGGAAGCAGACTTGGGCTGCACCCTGACGGCCAACGTAAGAACCCTCGTTTACATGACAGCACACACATCTGTGTTCATACTAAACCACAATGTCTTTTTTAACCATTGCACTAATGAAACATGCATCTCCATGTTCCTCTGTAGCTTGGTGTGACAGGTGATGTGATGACAGCCAAGAAGAAGGAGCTGCACCCTCGTGACATTGATGCCTTCTGGCTCCAGCGTCAGCTCAGCCGTTTCTATGACGATGCCATAATCTCTCAGAAGAAAGCAGATGAGGTTCTGGAGATCCTCAAGGTGTGTGTTTTATTTGTTTCAGTGTGTCTGTGTGGTTGCCTTGGTCTCTGACTGACTCCCTGTCTCTGTATTCCACAGACGGCCAGTGATGACAGAGAATGTGAGAACCAGCTGGTCTTACTGTTGGGATTCAACACTTTCGACTTCATCAAAATCCTTCGGCAGCATCGGCGGATGAGTGAGTACCTGTCATTTCCACAATGGAGAACATCACAGCCTGCGTTGCCAAATTTGAAAGGTCACTCATAATCAATTTACCTTCACAGTCCAGTACTGTACCATGTTGGCAAGTGCTCAGAGCGAAGCAGAGAAGGAGAAGATTATAGGAAAGATGGAGGCAGATCCAGACTTGTCCAAAGTTCTTTACCAGCTGCAGGAGACTGAGAAGGAGGATATTATTAGGGTAAGACGCCATCTTCATTGTTGCATTAATCACTGGATAAATCATTGTTTCTATACTGTGTAATATAAACATATCGGAACAGACTGAAATAAATAAACAAATGATCACCTTAACATTTCATGTTGGTTCCCTTGGTCTTAAACAATGTCTGGTGTTCCATGTCTTTAGGAGGAGCGATCTCGCAGGGAGAGAGTGAGGAAGTCTCGCGTGGACAATGACTTGGAGTCTATGGACATCGACCACGGAGAGGTGAGGAGGAGAACCATGAATAATGCACACACTAATATAGCCCGTCTACCCACTGTGTAGCACACAGACGATTTGCACATACATTGCAAACATGACACACATGTTGCCATTCCACACGTATTTAATATGAATACATTGTTGCTAAATACTAACTTGAATCATTTACCCCCCTCTCAGTCCATGGCCCCTAAACAACTGCTGGACCTGGAGGACCTGGCCTTCACCCAGGGAAGCCACTTCATGGCCAACAAGAGGTGCCAGCTACCAGACGGCTCCTTCCGCAAGCAGCGCAAAGGCTACGAGGAGGTGCACGTTCCTGCCCTCAAGCCCAAGCCCTTCGCTGACGATGAGGTGTGTGTTTGTGTGCGCCTGTGCATGTTTTATTTTTTTGCTGTAGTCAGTACTGAGGCTTCTAGCAAGTGAATGGTCTTGTTTTCAAGAACTTTCTGCCAAGCCTCTTAATTAATTTATTATCTGTGTTATTAGGTGCTGGTGGTCATTGAGAAGCTTCCCAAGTATGCCCAGGCAGGTTTTGAAGGATTCAAAACACTGAACCGCATCCAGAGCAAGCTGTTCAAGACTGCTATGGAGACCGATGAGAACCTGCTTGTGTGCGCTCCTACGGTTAGTAAATAAACCACGGTCAATTATAATACTTCTTCCCACAATACACTGCTCAGCACGCTGTCATGTTGCATATGTTTCGAAAGTGCCACTGTCGAACTCTGTTATGTTTTCTAACTTATCACTATGTATGGTTTCCCTCTGTCTTTTCCCCTGGGTGCCTCCAGGGGGCAGGAAAGACCAACGTGGCCCTTATGGCAATGCTGAGGGAGATCGGCAAGCACATCAACCTGGACGGAACCATCAACTTGGACGACTTCAAGATCATCTACGTTGCTCCTATGCGCTCACTCGTACAGGAGATGGTGGGAAGCTTTAGTAAGGTGAGACTTGTTGTCCTTTCTATGGGGTCAGAACTCGGTGTTCAATGCTGTCAAGGGCTTGAATTGCCAAGGAATCTGTGTTTGTATAATTAATCATAAGGCATAATGTCCTGTTTGATCAGTTTTGCTTGTCTCCCTCCATCCCAGCGTCTGGCCAGTTACGGCATCACAGTGTCTGAGCTGACTGGAGACCACCAGCTGTGTAAAGAGGAGATCAATGCCACCCAGGTCATCGTCTGCACCCCAGAGAAATGGGACATCATCACGCGCAAAGGAGGCGAGCGCACCTATACCCAGCTAGTGCGCCTCATCATCATTGTAAGTACAGACACTCAAACGGTCCTCTTGTGGACCTCATGCATAATCGTTTGAGTGTTTAGTCAAACATCCCATTATTACATTTCCCAAGCATTTACATTCTTTTACATTATTTTTTAAACTAGTTCTAAACTCATTGGGTGTAAGTACTGTATATAACGGAGTGTGTCTTATGGTCAGGATGAGATCCATCTGCTGCATGACGACCGCGGGCCAGTCCTAGAGTCTCTGGTGGCCAGGACCATCCGCAACGTGGAGCTGACCCAGGAGGACGTGCGTCTGCTGGGTCTCAGTGCCACCCTGCCAAACTACGAGGACGTGGCCACCTGCCTGCGTGTGGACCCCGCTAAGGGACTCTTCTACTTCGACAACAGGTCAGCCAGGGCTCAGGAAGGAGGGACAATCTCTTCTACACTCATAATCCCACTTCAGTTTAATAGGTTTTATTGTGTGAGTGGTTGCATTGTCAGCATAAGACTAACAGTCTTTTCTGTCCGGTAGTTTCCGCCCAGTGCCTCTGGAGCAGACGTATGTGGGCATCACTGAGAAGAAGGCCATCAAGCGCTTCCAGATCATGAATGAGATCGTCTATGAGAAGATCATGGAGCATGCTGGGAAGAACCAGGTGAGGCCAGCTCAGTCTAGTGTTCTTCTGTTTTATTACATTAAAAAAAAATGTTTTACCCCCTTTTCTCCCCAATTTCTATCTTGTCTTATTGCTGCAACTCTCCAACGGGCTCGGGAGGCAAAGGTCGAGTCATGTGTCCTCCAAAACAATATGACCCGCCAAACCACACTTCTTACAGGGATACAAACTAGTCACCTTTCTGCAAAATTTGCCGTTTTGAATCCAAAATAGGTGACCTATGTGATTCGTGTAGATCTGATGAGACATGTTTGGGGTGGGGGGGCTTTGGATGACCACTGGCTGCATGTGAACTAGTGATGCGTGTTTGGAGCAATACTGGCTGCATCCAAGGCTCAGCCAGTCGTTCACATAACAGAATGCAGCACGCGACTGAAGAGATTGGCTAGTTACAGCATCAGCGCACGTTCTGGAAAGACAGCAGGAGAGTTGAAAGGCAGTTTACCAGTTAACTTACAGCAGCGCGTCCCCTGAACGATAACTAAGGTAGGTGAGAAGCCTGACCACGGAGACGAGGGTGAGAAGGGGATGAAGCGTACTTCATGAGCTGTAACCGAAAAACAACTGGCATTTGGAACGTTTGAGGTGAGGGAGAAAGTGGTAGAACAAGTATTGTTAGCATTGTTAAGTATTTTTCTAGCTGGATCAAATTATCCGTTTGCTAGCCAGAGAAATGTTGAGCAACATTAGCCAACTTTACTGATCAAATAATTGAGTTCATGGTGTGAAAATTAGCAGACTAATAAAGTTTGTCTGAGCTAACGTTAGTAACCTAACCAATTCGCTATAATATTAACTGGTAACGTTATACGACTCCTTGCCGTTCCTCAAGTTATAATGTGTTGCTTACTGGACCCTGGCAATCTGTGTGACATGTTAACTAGCTAACGAACGAACTACAATCTGTGTGACATGTTGACTAGCTAACAAACTAACTACAATCTGTGAACTAATGTTTTCCCTTTACAGTATGTGGTTCATTTTCAGAATGAGAGAATTAGATGAAAAATGAGGTGTTGCTTGTTAAACAAGTATAGCTGGGCCTGGCTTAAACTGGATGCCACTAGGTGAAAGGAACACCACACACTTTCTCACTTTTTCAATACAGTGGATACAAAGGGTTATGCCAGGTGTACTCTCTGCCTGAAATAGATCAATTATGCCAACAAAGGGTATCATGCTGTGCTGGCTTATTGTAGAACAGATGTCCACAGGTAAAGTGCAGTGTAGGCCAAATATATTGCTTTTGTTGTGTTGAACTTGACTAACACGTGTGTGAGTGAGGGGGGATTTTTACATTTTTTTACTCTGTGAACTTTATTTTTGCACACATGTAGCCTTTGTTTCATTCTATTTCTACTTAAGATGTTTTTTTTCCCAAGTATAATATTTAGAAGTGTGTGATCACAAGCGTTCTATTATAAAGGTTGTCATGGCTAACTGCAATATTAATGTATTGTTTTTTCTCAAGGCTTGAGTGTCATTTGCAGTGAAGTCTAGGCAACAAATAACATTGGATTGCTTTCTTTACATTTGTTTAGCTGTGAGTTAGTTTCACATCAACTACTTTTTATTTTACACACAAAGACTGATGATTTAGATCATATTCTTTGTTTAATTCGTTAACCTGCATTTCCCCAGGAGGGATTTTTTTTACATGTTTCAGTGCAAAAAAAGTGTCACCTTTTTGGGCCCTCACCAGTTTGCATCCCTGTTCTTAACACCCGCCTGCTTAACACAGAAGCCAGCCGTGTTGGAGGAAACATTGTTCAACTGACAACCAAGGTCAGCCTGCAGGCGCACGGCCCACCACAAGGAGTCACTAGAGCGCGATGAGCCAAGTGAAACCCCCTTAGGCCAAACCCTCCCCTAACCCGGACAACGCTGGGCTAATTGAGTCGTGTTCTGTAATCATCATCTGACTCCACATTGCTCTAGAAAATCCCAATGTCTGTTTATCAGAGGAAGAGCAACAGAGTTCCACAATCTAGTATCCCTGTGCTAACTTGTGTTTGTTAGGTGCTGGTGTTTGTCCACTCCAGGAAGGAGACTGGGAAGACGGCCCGGGCCATCAGGGACATGTGTCTGGAGAAGGATACTCTGGGGCTGTTCCTGAGGGAGGGCTCAGCCTCCACCGAGGTCCTCAGGACTGAGGCAGAGCAGTGTAAGGTGAGCTCATCTGACCTGGAGACTGATTTTAGCTGTCAATCTATGCACTTCATTGAAAACCAAATCTTACAATCTGATTATAAAATAAAAATTCTCTAAACAGTACATACATTTTTTCATCCACCAGAACCTTGAGCTTAAGGACTTGCTGCCTTACGGTTTTGCCATCCATCATGCTGGTATGACCAGAGTGGACCGTACCTTGGTAGAAGATCTCTTTGCTGATCGCCACATCCAGGTTAGTCTCTTCTAAATCTCTACTAACCTCTTTCCCGTGCTCCTATACAGTCAGAGTTATTGTTACAATGTCACTAGACCTGTCCCACTGAAAAGGCTTTGTCCGTCTGTTTCAGGTGCTGGTGTCCACAGCCACATTGGCCTGGGGTGTGAATCTGCCTGCTCATACTGTCATCATCAAAGGCACCCAGGTGTACAGCCCAGAGAAAGGCCGATGGACAGAGCTGGGAGCCCTGGACATTCTACAGGTTTGTCTGCATTGGCTGGATTAGATGACTGAGATGCATACACAGGGCTAGACTTCATTGTAGTACAGTGCAATTTGTTAGCTAAATAATCCTCAAACTCTGGCTGTGTTTGTGAGTTTGAATGACACCTCTCTGTGTTCTGTGTTCAGATGCTTGGTCGAGCTGGGCGTCCTCAGTACGACACCAAGGGAGAGGGCATCCTGATCACATCCCACGGAGAGCTGCAGTACTACCTGTCTCTGCTCAACCAGCAGCTGCCCATCGAGAGCCAGATGGTGTCCAAGCTGCCAGATATGCTCAACGCTGAGATAGTACTGGGCAATGTGCAGAATGCTAAGGTGAGCATATAACTGGGGTTCACCCCCCCACAACCAGGGCTGTGTCGGTCACGAAGTTTCGTCAGCCGGTAATTGTCAAGCAAATAACTGTCGGTCTCACAGTAATTGCCCGCAAATTAACAAACACATTTAGCATCTCCTGGCTTCCACACAAGTATGTAATATAGCCTACACCTTCACAATAAATCAATTATTTATTTTAGACAAGTCTAAAGAAGCATGATATGAAGAAAATGTCATCCATTTCAGAAGAACAGAATAGCATAGAGTTGTCCTTTATGTTAGGTCCTGATCATGCTATGCCAAATGGATGTGGACTACACTAGTTCATTTAGCAGACAAGATTTGCTTAGAATTCCGTGGCATTATTTTATATTATGAAGAATACAATTGAACAAAACTGAATAAAATAAAAAATGATAATTTGAGGGAGTGTGCACATGCGGTTATTCTGTGTCGAGCGGTTAATAACAAAGAAATAGGTACTCCTATATGCTTAGAGTTATTCATGTAACTTTAGTTGTTCTAGAAACGTTGGGCTGTATGTTTTGATTTTTAATACATTGTAAGGCTGCATGATGCGACTCTAAATTATGATTTGAAAAAAGTTGCTTGAAAGGCATGAGCTCTGCTTGGTTTTTTTGCGCAGACTGTACACACTCCAATGGTCTCTCATTCACAATTTGACAAGCACTTGATAATGCCTTTAATTTCACAGCGGCATCCCATTTGTGTGGCCATAATGCCACCTAAAAAATACATGCCTTTTGCGGCCAGTGACCGTTGTGCCCTTCTCCCTGAGTGCTGCGTTGTGCCCTTCTCCCTGAGTGCTGCGTTGTGCCCTTCTCCCTGAGTGCTGCGTTGTGCCCTTCTCCCTGAGTGCTGCGTTGTGCCCTTCTCCCTGAGTGCTGCGTTGTGCCCTTCTCCCTGAGTGCTGCGTTGTGCCCTTCTCCCTGAGTGCTGCGTTGTGCCCTTCTCCCTGAGTGCTGCGTTGTGCCCTTCTCCCTGAGTGCTGCGTTGTGCCCTTCTCCCTGAGTGCTGCGTTGTGCCCTTCTCCCTGAGTGCTGCGTTGTGCCCTTCTCCCTGAGTGCTGCGTTGTGCCCTTCTCCCTGAGTGCTGCGTTGTGCCCTTCTCCCTGAGTGCTGCGTTGTGCCCTTCTCCCTGAGTGCTGCGTTGTGCCCTTCTCCCTGAGTGCTGCGTTGTGCCCTTCTCCCTGAGTGCTGCGTTGTGCCCTTCTCCCTGAGTGCTGCGTTGTGCCCTTCTCCCTGAGTGCTGCGTTGTGCCCTTCTCCCTGAGTGCTGCGTTGTGCCCTTCTCCCTGAGTGCTGCGTTGTGCCCTTCTCCCTGAGTGCTGCGTTGTGCCCTTCTCCCTGAGTGCTGCGTTGTGCCCTTCTCCCTGAGTGCTGCGTTGTGCCCTTCTCCCTGAGGTGCTGCGTTGTGCCCTTCTCCCTGGGTGCTGCGTTGTGCCCTTCTCCCTGAGTGCTGCGTTGTGCCCTTCTCCCTGAGTGCTGCGTTGTGCCCTTCTCCCTGAGTGCTGCGTTGTGCCCTTCTCCCTGAGTGCTGCATCTGTCGCGTCCTTATCCAATTCCGTCCGAGGTGCATATTAAAGATATTGGAAGAACTGTCCACGTTCACTTTTCTATGCCAACAAGAGGTCTAACAAACAGCAAAAGCACCAACCTTATGTCAATCTACTATCCTCCATAGTACAACAGTCAACCTATTCTGTACGAGAAATAAATATTCCAAACAGTCTGGGACAGTTGTGGGATGCGATAGATCCCAAATGAATACAACCACTAGCATTAAAACAACTTTTACGCAATGTGGCTGTTGCAACAGATCAGAACATTTAGCTTAAAATGTTGATAAATTATTAGGCTTTTTCACATTATAAGCGCAGCAATGCGCACATGGCAGTAGGCTATAAGCGCAGATATTCTATTAGCGGAAAATAGCATTTATCAAAAGTGACCGCCAATGCAATTATGCATGTACTGCTTTTATTATAAAGGTGCATTTTTATGGCAAATGATCTTCCCCAAACTTGAAACTCACCTGCTTCTTAAGTATGCCAGTTAGGCTCTACACCCCTTGTAAAGCAGATTAATGTCCTTCATTTTAAGAAGTTATTTGGCCACTTTAGTTATGTAACTAACCTTATTAAAACAAATAGGCCTATGGGCTAGGCTACATGAGGTGTGCAACTATAATTTGAAAAAGTTGCCAGAAAAAAGGCATTGTTTCTAAATGCAGGGCACCATTCACAAGTGAAAATATATATTTCACGTGATATTGTCACCCATCAGACTATTATTGATTTAATCTTGTATTTACATATATTATTTAGTATATGTGTGAAATTTGTTTTGATTTAGAATGGACAATTATCATGCACCTGTATCGAAACAGGGGCAGCGGGAAAAAATACACGTCATCTCTGCATTTATGTAGCGAATGGAAGATGCTTTTCCTATGGTTTATTTTCATGCCAGCCAGGTAGGCTATACTCTTGTTGTAAAGATAAACAACGTGCTTAATATTTGGGAAGTTGAGAAATAAATATAGTAGGCCTAGCCTATAGAAAGCTGGGGTCCTCCTCTTTTTAATAGAGGCCGTCACTCTGTTAACTCGCGCAATTTCATAGCCTATAGAAATGTTGAGCAACATGAGCTCATGGGCTCTCATGAAGTGTTTGATTAGATTTTCAAATACATTTTCATTGATGTTAGAGGGACAATAGAGTGCTGAGTACCAGGCAGTTAGCAAGTTTGGTAGGCTACTAATGACCAACAGCAGCATCAGAGCTTGGAGAAGCCTAATTACCATGACTGAACGGTCACGGGGAATTTGACTGCCTTCATGACTCGTGACCTCCGGTGTGGCGGTAACAACTCACCACAAATAACCATACAGACATGCTGTGGTGTGCTCTTGAGACTGCACTTTACCTGTACAGAAACTGGTCGGCTAGAATCATTAGTGCTCACTCCTCTCTCGTTGTCTCCTCATCAGGATGCAGTGAACTGGCTGGGCTACACCTATCTGTACGTGCGTATGCTCCGTAACCCCACCCTGTACGGGGTCTCCCATGACGACCGCAGCTCTGACCCCTTGCTAGAGCGCCGCAGGATGGACCTGATCCACACTGCAGCCAACGTGCTGGACAAGAACAGCCTGGTTAAGTACGACAAGAGGACCGGCGCCTTCCAGGTACACACATGTTATTACACTTTATTTTTGTTCAGTCGGATCAATGACCAATTGCGAACTCTCTTCAAGATTTTAAGATGGTGAAAGCAAGGATTATGCTATTGATATGAATGAGACAAATTGATGTGCATAATAGATTATATTTTGGGCAACTTTTTTGCATCCCTCCCTGAAGGTTACTGACCTGGGTCGCATCGCCAGTCACTTCTACATAACCCACAACTCCATCCAGACCTACAACCAGCTGCTGAAGCCCACCCTTAGTGAGATTGAGCTGTTCCGCGTGTTCTCCCTCTCCTCAGAGTTCAGGAACATCACTGTCAGAGAGGTATGCACCACTCTGGGATACTATATCAATTACTAAAGCCTACACATTTTTTTGTGGGGGGGGGCTTTTGGTTGGATCTACACAAAACTAGTTACTAGTAAAATGCTACAGATACATAAATACTCACATGTGGGGATTTATTTCAGGAAGAGAAGCTGGAGCTGCAGAAGCTTCTGGAGAGAGTTCCCATTCCAGTGAAGGAGAGCATTGAGGAACCCAGTGCTAAGGTATACTACATGTGTCAATGTTGTCACTGATCAGACTTGGGTTGAAATACTATTTAAGGTATTCCAATTACTTTCAAAGACATTACATTTTTTTGTTGTTGAAAAGACAAGCACTTGAATATTGGAATGTATTTGGAAATACTCAAATACACTCCTGTGCATTTAACCCAGGTATTTGAAATAAGTATTTTAAGATAATTTCAAATAGTAGGCTATTTATAGGAAATCCAATAGAAGTAGTTGATTCGGGCCACATTATTTGAAAATACTAAAATACACAGAAAATAAGTATTTCATTAACAAATACACATATATTTGAGCCCAGGTCTAACACTGATCAATGATATGGTACACCACTGCAGTATGTATTACTACAGCCCTGTTGGTATGAACCAGTTCTGAGGTGTGTGTTCTTATTACAGATCAACGTGCTGCTCCAGGCTTACATCTCTCAGCTCAAACTGGAGGGCTTTGCTCTGATGGCTGACATGGTCTATGTGACACAGGTGTGTTGATTTTGAGAGTTGTTTTAAGTATGTTACCAGTCTCTGACTAATGCTGGAATCCTTAGTTGCTACATCAATTTTTTGTATAATTATTTTACAAATACATTCAAACTCAGCTTTTCACAATTCCTGACATTTAATCCTAGTTATAATCCCGTGTTTTAGGTCAGTTAGGATCACCACTTTATTCTAAGAATGTGAAATGTCAGAATAATAGAAGAGAGAATGATTTATTTCAGCTTTTATTTCTTTCATCACATTCTCAGTGGGTCAGAAGTTTACCTACACTCAATTAGTATTTGGTAGCATTGCCTTTAAATTGTTTAACCTGGGTCAAATGTTTCGGGAAGCCTTCCACAAGCTTCCCACAATAAGTTTGGTGAATTTTGGCCCATTCCTCCTGACAGAGCTGGTGTAACTGAGTCAGGTTTGTAGGCCTCCTTGCTCGCACACGCTTTTTCAGTTCTGCCCACAAATGTTCAATGGTATTGAGGTCAGGGCTTTGTGATGGCCACTCCAATACCTTGACTTAGTTGTCCTTAAGCCATTTTGCCACAACTTTGGAAGTATGCTTGGGGTCATTGTCCATTTGGAAGACCCATTTGCTACCAAGCTTTAACTTCCTGACTGATGTCTTGAGATGTTGCTTCAATATATCCACATCATTTTCCTCCCTCATGATGCCATTTATTTTGTGAAGTGCACCAGTTCACAGTTGAGATGGTGTTCTTCAGCTTGCAAGCCTCCCCCTTTTCCTCCAAACATAACGATGGTCATTATGGCTAAACAGTTCAATTTTTGTTTCATCAGACCAGATGACATTTCTCCAAAAAGTACAATCTGTGTCCCCATGTGTAGTTGCAAACCGTAGTCTGGCTTTCTTATGGCGGTTTTGGAGCAGTGGCTCCTTCCTTGCTGAGCTGCCTTTCAGGTTATGTCGATATAGGACTCGTTTTACTGTGGATATAGATACTTTTGTACCTGTTTCCTCCAGCATCTTCACAATGTCCTTTGCTGCTGTTCTGGGATTGATTTGCACTTTTCACGCCAAAGTACGTTCATCTCAAGAAGACAGAATGCGTCTCCTTCCTGAGCAGTATGACGGCTGCGTGGTCCCATGGTGTCTATACTTGCGTACTATTGTTTGTACAGATGGACGTGGTACCTTCAGGCATTTGGAAATTGCTCCCAAGGATGAACCAGACTTGTGGAGGTCTACAATTTATTTTCTGAGGTCTTGTTAATTTTGATTTTCCCATGATGTCAAGCAAAGAGGCACTGAGCTTGAAGGTAGGCCTTGAAATACATTCACGGGTACACCTCCAATTGACTCAAATGATGTCAATTAGACAATCAGAAGCTTCTAAAGCCATGACATCATATTCTGCAATTTTCCAAGCTGTCTTAAGGCACAGTCAACTTAGTGTATGTAAACTTCTGACCCACTGGAATTGTGATACAGTGAATTATAAGTGAAATAATCTGTCTGTAAACAATTGTTGGAAAAATTACTTGTTGTGCATAAAGTAGATGGCCTAACCGACTTGCCAAAACTATAGTTTGTTAACAAGAAATTTGTGGAGTGGTTGAAAAACGAATTTTAGGGCCTCCCGGGTGGCGCAGTGGTTAAGGGCGCTGTACTGCAGCGCCAGCTGTGCCATCAGAGTCCCTGGGTTCGCGCCCAGGCTCTGTCGTAACCGGCCGCGACCGGGAGGTCCGTGGGGCGACGTACAATTGGCCTAGCGTCGCCCGGGTTAGGGAGGGCTTGGTCGGTAGGGGTGTCCTTGTCTCATCGCGCACCAGCGACTCCTGTGGCGGGCTGGGCGCAGTGTGTGCTAACCAAGGTGGCCAGGTGCACAATGTTTCCTCCGGCGCATTGGTGCGGCTGGCTTCCGGGTTGGATGCGCGCTGTGTTAAGAAGCAGTGCGGCTTGGTTGGGTTGTGTATCGGAGGACGCATGACTTTCAACCTTCGTCTCTCCCGAGCCCGTACGGGAGTTGTAGCGATGAGACAAGATAGTAGCTACTACAACAATACCACGAAATTGGGGAGAAAAAGGTAAAACCCATTTTAATGACTCCAACCTAAGTGTATGTAAACTTCCGACTTCAACTGTATATACCCATTAATTCTTGAAGAATTTAACTTAGAAATGCCTCATGGGCTTAGTTCAACTGTTGTTCCCCATCAGTACACAAAATATAAGCATGTTTTACTCCAATGATTGTAAACAAACACTGTATATCCTCAACATGGTTAACTATTGTTTTGAAATCATGGATGTCCTTGCATCCATAGCTCTGTCTATGAATTTGAGAAAGGTGGCATTTCTCAAGGCGGCTGGGTGAACGCTTTGTCTCACCTTCTGATTCTAGCTTTAACTGTGTTCTTCCTCAGAGTGCTGGAAGACTGATGCGAGCAATCTTTGAGATCGTCCTGAGCAGGGGATGGGCCCAGCTCACAGACAAGACCATGAACCTCTGCAAGATGATTGACAAGAGGATGTGAGTTAACCATTGCTGTTTATTCCTAGTTTTCACTATTTAAGACCTTAGTCTACAGTCCTAGTGAATTACATGATGAAGCTAGAATGAAATGTGACGTTCTTCCCTGTGTGGATGTGTCCCTCCTACACAGGTGGCAGTCCATGTCTCCTCTGCGTCAGTTCAGGAAGCTCCCAGAGGAAGTCATCAAGAAGATTGAGAAGAAGAACTTCCCCTTCGAGCGCCTCTATGACCTCAACCACAATGAGATTGGTGAGCCTGCTCTGCAGTCTGCTCCAAATGCCCCACCTCAGACCTGCACAAACTAACACTACATTCTCATTGATTCATCCCCGGTTGTTAAAGTCCTTCTGTCCCTCAGGTGAGTTGATCCGCATGCCCAAGATGGGGAAGACCATCCACAAGTACGTGCACCAGTTCCCCAAACTGGACCTGGCCGTCCACCTGCAGCCCATCACCCGTTCCACACTGAAGGTGGAACTCACCATCACACCAGACTTCCAGTGGGATGACAAGGTCAGTGGTTTCTAAATGTGGATCTGTTTTAGTACCGTCAAGCTATAGTAGTTTAACAGGATTCACTTACTGTAACACACACACCAACCGTTAACACTGCTCTCTGTGGCCCATACAGGTGCATGGCTCATCGGAGGCCTTCTGGATACTGGTGGAGGATGTGGACAGTGAGGTCATCCTACACCACGAGTACTTCCTGCTCAAGGCCAAGTACGCCCAGGACGAGCACCTGGTCACCTTCTTTGTGCCCGTGTTTGAGCCCCTGCCCCCGCAGTACTTCATCCGTGTGTCCTCGGACCGTTGGCTATGTGAGTGACATTCCTCTGGCTAGATATTATATATATATATGTTTTTTTTTGTGGTTAAGAGCATTGGGCCAGTAACCAAAAGGTCGCTGGTTCAAATCCCCAAGCTGACTAGGTAAATAAATGTTGTCTGTGTGCCCTTGAGCAAGGCACTTAAACCTAATTGCTGCTATAAGCTGCTCTGGATAAGGACTTCTGCTAAATATGTCAAATGTAGTTAATTAAACTGTATGAGAAAATATAGACTTTAGAGGATGTCCATTGAAAATGTATCTCTCTCTCTCCTTCTCTCAGCCTGTGAGACGCAGCTGCCGGTGTCTTTCCGCCACCTGATCCTGCCAGAGAAGTACCCCCCTCCCACTGAGCTGCTGGACCTGCAGCCCCTGCCTGTGACAGCTCTGCGTAATGCCGCCTTCGAGACCCTCTACCAGAACAAGTTCCCCTTCTTCAACCCCATCCAGACACAGGGTAAGATGGCACCATGTTGGCTAACAGTTTCTCACTGCACCCATCTGACCTCTTAAGACCAATGTGGCCCATTCAATGACTTCGATCAGGCACATGCCTCTATACCTTTTGGTGCTTACACTGGGAGTAAGCTGTGTGGTATTGTTCGTCTTCCTCCAGTGTTCAACGCTGTGTACAACAGTGACGACAACGTGTTTGTGGGAGCCCCGACCGGCAGTGGGAAAACCATCTGTGCTGAGTTTGCCATCCTGAGGATGCTGCTGCACAACGCAGAGGGCCGCTGTGTGTACATCACACCCATGGAGGCCCTGGCTGAACAGGTACAGTTATCAATACGGACTGTTTTTACATTTACAATTGTTTACCAACGTTGGATTAAAGCAAGTTTATATTTTGGGTTCTGATGGGGCAGGACAGTAAAACTACGCTCGTGAGGCATTTAGAAATGATATTCCTCAAGAATCAATGGGTACATATCATTCATTTAGATGTAGTAACTGCACATTGCCCCCCTTTTTAACATAATGTTGTTTTCATCTGACTTCTAATTGTTTACCCATTCCTTACACCTCCGTTTAATATCTTCCTGTGTGTGTCCAGGTGTTTGTTGACTGGCACCAGAAGTTCCAGGATGCTCTGAATAAGAAGGTGGTGTTGCTGACGGGAGAGACCAGCACTGACCTGAAGCTGCTGGGAAAGGGTGACATCATCGTCAGCACCCCGGACAAATGGGACATCCTGTCACGCCGCTGGAAGCAGAGGAAGAACGTTCAGAACGTCAGCCTCTTCATCGTGGACGAGACTCACCTCATTGGAGGAGAGAATGGAGTAAGTCCATGAATCCTATCTGATAAAACCTATACATCCACCTGCCTAGTGCTTTGATTAGATATAAACTATACAATACTTGTTTGTCATGTGAAGTAAAATACATTGATATTCAACTCATTGTCTTGCTTGTAGCCTGTGTTGGAGGTGATCTGCTCCAGGATGAGGTACATCTCGTCTCAGATTGAGCGTCCCATCCGCATCGTGGCCCTCAGCTCTTCCCTGTCCAACGCCAAAGACGTGGCCCACTGGCTGGGATGCAGTACCACCGCAACCTTTAACTTCCACCCCAACGTCAGGCCTGTCCCTCTGGAGCTGCACATCCAGGTCTGGACCATGACTGTAATGTCTTAACATGTTATCATCATCAACCTGCCACCAGTAAGGGTTTGGCTGGGTAATATCATCTGCTCAATTGAACCTCATTGTAATGTCTGTCTCTCCTCAGGGCTTCAATGTGAGTCACACCCAGACTCGCCTGCTGTCCATGGCCAAGCCAGTGTACCACGCCATCATGAAGCACTCCCCCTCCAAACCGGCCGTGGTGTTCGTCCCATCCCGCCGACAGACCCGCCTCACCGCCATTGACATCCTCACCTTCTGTGCTGCTGACGTGGTCCCTCAGAGGTCAGACCCATAACCTCACCCTTTAATCTCTGAGGGGTGCAAGGGGTTAAAACTTTGAATAGGTATCCAGTAATGATAGGTGTAACCTGAGGTCTCAGAGCAGTAACATGTCTCCCTGTAGGTTCCTGCACTGCACTGAGAAGGACCTGGCTCCCTTCCTGGAGAAGGTGACAGACGGCACCCTGAAGGAGACGTTGGCCAATGGGGTGGGCTACCTGCACGAGGGCCTGTCCACCACAGAGCGCAGGATCGTGGAGCAGCTCTTCAACTCAGGTACAACTGGCCATTCCATTAGACCTGCTGATGCCTAGTTAGAGGGATTATGGGCCATGGTTGTTAAATGACATGCTGTGTCTGGTCCTCGGTCTGCAGGTGCAGTCCAGGTTGTGGTGGCTTCACGCTCCCTCTGCTGGGGCACCAACATCTCTGCTCACTTGGTTGTTATCATGGACACCCAGTATTACAACGGCAAAATCCATGCGTAAGTAGCTACGACACTGGTTTTGGTGATGACTACATTTCCTAATCTATACCCGTCAGAACCTCCTACTGCCTCAGGTTGAGTGTGTGTTAGTGACCATGTCCTCTCTGTCCCCAGCTACGTGGACTACCCTATTTACGATGTGCTCCAGATGGTGGGCAAGGCCAACCGGCCCCTGCAGGACGATGAGGGACGCTGTGTCATCATGTGTCAGGGTTCCAAAAAGGTACGTTGGCAATATACTCATTTACTCGCCCTCCCCATTTTCACTCAGTCCCTCTCCATCTCTCGTACTCCATCATTCTGTCGTTTATAACCTACTCTCTTTTTCTCAAATGTAGGATTTCTTCAAGAAGTTCCTGTATGAGCCCCTGCCGGTGGAATCTCACCTGGACCACTGTATGCACGACCACTTCAACGCTGAGATCGTCACCAAGACGGTGGAGAACAAACAGGACGCAGTGGACTACCTGACCTGGACCTTCCTGTACCGCCGCATGACCCAGAACCCCAACTACTACAACCTGCAGGGTGAGACAGACACTCACAGCACTGCGACTGCTCTCTACTGTTGACATTCTTACAGATGGGCGATACAGGTTTTAGGACTATATGCCTTTTAGTTGAAGTTGATTTATTTTTTAAAGGAAACGCCTAAATAAAGTGTCTTAATAGGGCGTTGGGTCACCACAAGCCGGAACAGCTTCAATGCACCTTGACATAGTGTCTGAAAGTGTCTGAAACTATTGAAGGGATGCAACACCATTCTTCTATGAGAAATTCCATAATTTGGTGTTTTGTTGATGGTGGTGGTAAAAGCTAGCTCAGCCGCTGCTCCAGAATCTCCCATAAGTGTTCAGTTGGGTTGAGATCTGGTGACTGAAACGGCCATTTAGTATACAGTCATTGAGAATGACACAGTCATTGAGAATGACACATATTAATTTTCACAAAGTCTGCTGCCTCAGTTTGTATGATGGCAATTTGCATATACTCCAGAATGTTATGAAGAGTGATCAGATGAATTACAAATAATTGCAAAGTCCCGCTTTGCCATGCAAATGAACTGAATCACCAAAAAACATTTCCACTGCATTTCAGCACTTGCTACAAAAGGACCAGCTGACATCATGTCAGTAATTCTCTCGTTAACACAGGTGTGAGTGTTGATGAGGACAAGGCTGGAGATCACTCTGTCGTGCTGATTGAGTTCGATTAACAGACTGGAAGCTTCAAAAGGAGGGTGGTGCTTGGAATCATTGTTCTTCCTCTGTCAACCATGGTTACACGTGCCGTCATCATTGCTTTGCACAAAAAGGACTTCACAGGCAAGGATATTGCTGCCAGTAAGATTGCACCTAAATCAACAATTTATCGGATCATCAAGAACTTCAAGGAGAGCGGTTCAATTGTTGTGAAGAAGGCTTCAGGGCGCCCAAGAAAGTCCAGCAAGTGCCAGGACTGTCTCCTAAAGTTAATTCAGCTGGGGGATCGGGGCACCACCAGTACAGAGCTTGCTCAGGAATGGCAGCAGGCAGGTGTGAGTGCATCTGCACGCACAGTGATGCAAAGACTTTTGGAGGATGGCCTGGTGTCAAGAAGGGCAGCAAAGAAGCCACATCTCTCCAGGAAAAACATCAGGGACAGACTGATATTCTGCAAAAGGTACAGGGATTGGACTGCTGGGGACTGGGGTAAAGTCATTTTCTTTGAAGAATCCCCTTTCCAATTTTTTGGGCCTTCAGGAAAAAAGATTGTCCGGAGAAGACAAGGTGAGCGCTACCATCAGTCCTGTGTCACGCCAACAGTAAAGCATCCTGAGACCATTCACGTGTGGGGTTGCTTCTCAGCCAAGGGAGTGGGCTCACTCACAATTTTGCCTAAGAACACAGCCATGAATAAAGAATGGTGCCAACACATCCTCCGAGAGCATCCAACTAGGAATAGCTTGGTGACGAACAATACCTTTTCCAGCATGATGGAGCACCTTGCTATAAAGCAAAAGTGATAACTAAGTGGCTCGGGGAAAAAACATTGATATTTGGGGTCCATGGCAAACTCCAAGCATTGATTGTGCAAGAATTGGCTGCCCAGAAGTTAATTGACAGCATGCCAGAGCGGATTGCAGAGGTCTTGAAAAAGAAGGGTCAACACAGCAAATATTGACTCTTTGCATCAACTTCAAGTAATTGTCAATAAAAGCCTTAGACACTTATGAAATGCTTGTAATTATACTTCAGTATTCCATAGTAACATCTGACAAAAATATCTAAAGACACTGAAGCAGAAAACTTTGGAAATTAATATTTGTGTCATTCTCAAAAATGTTGGCCACGACTGTACATCGTTTTCATGCTCATCAAACCATTTTGACCACTTGTGCCCTGTGGATCGGGGCATTGTCATCCTGCCCAGCATTTGTACACAAGCATGATGGGATGTTAATGGCTTAAGTAACTCAGGAACCACCTGCATTCACGATACTTTGTATCCCTCATTTACGCAAGTGTTTGTTTTATTTTGGAAGTTACCAGTATATGTGTAGTCTTCTGTTAAACTGCTGCTCTCCATCTCCCCTGCAGGCATGTCTCACCGTCACCTGTCAGACCACCTGTCAGAGCTGGTGGAGAACACCCTGCATGATCTAGAGCAGTCCAAGTGCATCAGCATCGAGGATGAGATGGACGTGGCACCTCTTAACTTGGGCATGATCGCTGCCTACTACTATATCAACTACACCACCATCGGTGAGAACTACCACAACCAACAACCCACTCACGAAATATGGCTGTATCAGTCACATCACCTATACTGTGAACCATCACAAAGACTAAACAACTGTTGAAATAGAATACATCCATCATTGAGTATATAACGTGTTGCTATGTACAACAGTTCTGGAGTTACTGACATATTTTATTTGTGTTTGTATCAGAGTTGTTCAGTATGTCCCTGAACGCCAAGACCAAGATTCGTGGATTGATTGAGATCATCTCCAATGCTGCGGAGTACAAGAACATTCCCATCAGACACCATGAGGACAACCTGCTCAGACAGGTAAACATACTAATGCACATCAATAATCATAATATGCATTTTGAGCAGACTCATAACCCACTCAAATACCCATGTAGAAGTGGAAAAAATGGGAATAGCTCACGAATACTAATCTGGAAACACTTGTCATTAATCAAATTGTATATGTGGTGTTTTCAGCTGGCCCAGAAGGTGCCACACAAACTGAACAACCCCAAGTTCAACGACCCACACGTGAAGACCAATCTGCTGCTGCAGGCTCACTTGTCCAGGATGCAGTTGAGCGCTGAGCTGCAGTCAGACACAGAGGAGATCCTCAGCAAGGTGAGGAGGAATGGCATTGATAGATACTTTGGTGGAATCTTAGCTGTGGTAAATGGACTCTTTAGAGCAGTAAAGGCATCCACATATATTATGATGACATTTTGAGACGTTTTGGACATGGGCAAGGGTTTTTCCGGCTGTTCGGGCACAACTTTTTTTTCTAGAGGCAAGCTGAAGTCGGAAGCCGAGGCCGGAAGCCCTCGTTCGTCGATTTGGTCAACAGTAGGGATTCTTCAATTAAGTTATTTGTAATTTCTCTCGGACGACTCATCCATATGCACGTTTTTTCGAAATACTGCACCAAACATCCTAGTCAGAAGCTAAATTGTGTGACTAAGATCTTGCCTGCAAATTAATTACAGATTTCTTGAGTTCTTTGACTTTTGAGGAAGTGTATTTTGGCTATGGCAGGGATCATTAACTAGATTCAGCCACTTGCCAATTTTTTTTCTTGAGCAGATGGTTGCGGGCCAGAACTTAATTACAAATCATTTGTAGACTGCAAGTTGACTGCAAGAAGCCCAAACATACAGTACCAATCAAAGGTTTGGAACACCTACTCATTCAAGGGTTTTTCTTTTTAAAACTTTTTTCTACATTGTAGAATAATAGTGAAGACATCAAAACTATGAAATAACACATGGAATCATGTAGTAACCAAAAAAGTGTTAAACAAATCAAAATATATTTTATATTTGAGATTCTTCAAAGTAGCCACCCTTTGCCTTGATGACAGCTTTGTACCCTCTTAGCATTCGCTCAACCAAAATCACCTGGAATGTTTTTCCAACCGTCTTGAAGGAGTTCCCACATATGCTGAGCACTTGTTGGTTGCTTTTCCTTCTCTGCGGTCCAACTCATCCCAAACCATCTCAATTGGGTTGAGGTCGGGTGATTGTGGAGGCCAGGTCATACGATTCAGTACTCCATCACTTTCCTTCTTGGTGAAATAGCCCTTACACAGCCTGGAGGTGTGTTGGGTCATTGTCCTGTTGAAAAGCAAATGATAGTCCCACTAAGCGCAAACCAGATGGGATAGGGTATTGCTGCAGAATGCTGTGGTACAGTAGCCATGCTGGTTAATTGTGCCTTGAAGTCTAAATAAATCACTGACAGTGTCACCAGCAAAGCACCCTCACACCACCTTCATGCTTCACGGTGGGAACCACACTTGCGGAGATCATCTGTTCACCTACTCTGCATCTCACAAAGACATGGTTGTTGGAACTGAAAATCTCAAATTTGGACTCATCAGACCAAAGGACAGATTTCCACTGGTCTAATGGCCCAAGCAAGTTTCTTATTATTATTGGTGTCCTTTAGTAGTGTTTTCTTTGCAGCAATCCGACCATGAAGGCCTGATTCACACAGTCTCCTCTGAACAGTTGATATTGAGATGCCTGTTACTTGAACTTTGAAGCGTTTATTTGGGCTGCAATTTCTGAGGCTGGTAACTCTAATGAACTTATCCTCTGCAGCAGAGGTAACTCTGGGTCTTCCTTTCCTGTGGGAGCAGATTTCACAAATGTAAAATCATTTGAAGCTGATTTCCTGATGTTTTTACAGTTTTTATACATATGTCTCAAAAAAATATATTTGTATAAACATTTTTCAAAACTTGGGAGGCCAAATAGGCCACCAGTTGGGTAACCCTGGGCTACGAGATCTCAAAATGGACAAACAGTACTATTGCTGCTTTTTTTCTCGTTTTTCAATCAAAGGTCTTTTAAGGGAGTACGCAAGCACACTCGTTCAATTCGGCTAGCTGGTATCGGCTAGGCGCCAGCCAAACTGAAGCATGCTTACACCTTAAGACTGTGGTATGACCTAGTGTAATCTGTATATGGTTCTGTCTTGTCCAGGCTGTGCGTCTGATCCAGGCCTGTGTAGATGTGCTGTCCAGTAACGGCTGGCTGAGCCCTGCGCTGGCTGCTATGGAGCTGGCCCAGATGGTCACCCAGGCCATGTGGTCCAAGGACTCCTACCTCAAACAGCTGCCTTACTTCACCCTGGAGCACATCAAACGCTGCACAGACAAGGTAACACATCCACTACTGCCTGTTACACTATCCATTTGTAACACTTTAATTTACCAGACAAGCAATGAACATCTTGCACGGGTGTGGATCCTGAAGCTGATCTCTCAATATATTTCTCAGGGTGTGGAGAGTATCTTTGACATCATGGAGATGGAGGATGAGGATCGTAGTGGGCTGCTGCAGCTCTCAGACACACAGATAGCTGACGTGGCTCGCTTCTGTAACCGCTACCCCAACATTGAACTGTCCTACGAGGTGGCAGAGAAGGAGAATATCAAGAGGTGATTTAAATGGGGGCTGTTAGCGGTGTAGGGGAATAGCTTGACCGAATATAAAGAGATCGGTACCACAGGAAACTGTCAATTTGCTTAGGGAGTTTGATAATGTTTTTACTAGTTACTACTACTGCCCAGTGAATCTATAGAACATTGCGAATGAGAGAGAAACTGAGTAGGTGTCTTATCATATCTTTGTGTTCAGTGGAGGTCCAGTTTTGGTTCTGGTCCAGTTGGAGAGAGAAGAGGAGGTGACTGGGCCTGTTATTGCTCCACTCTTCCCCCAGGTACCTATCATCACTACCAACTTGTCAGAACTCCCATACTGATTCGTTCAAAAAGCACAAACTTAACAATGGCCATTTTTAACATTTGATTGTTGTGTTATTGTTCCAGAAACGTGAGGAGGGCTGGTGGGTGGTAATTGGAGACCCCAAATCCAACAGCCTGATCTCCATCAAGAGGCTGACACTGCAGCAGAAGGCCAAGGTCAGTTAAATACCACACATCAATCTGATCTTGTGGAGCCAATGAATACCTGCAGGCAACTGCATATGTTTGACAAAATTGTTGCATATGGCTTGTGGGTGTAAAAACAAAGTAGACAAATAATCTTAAAGGTGAATGCCCTCTGTCAGCAGTGCTTGGCCTCACTCTGTGCCCCTTCCTCCCACTGCAGGTGAAGCTGGACTTTGTTGCACCAGTGCTGGGCATTCACAACTACACACTGTACTTCATGAGTGATGCCTACATGGGCTGTGATCAGGAGTATAAGTTCAGTGTGGACGTGAAGGAGGCAGAAAGCGATGGAGACAGTGACTCAGACTAATCTGGGATCTATAGATGGTGAGGAGCCTCCCCAGACTGGGATCAGATTGGATTGTTGGTTTTGTTTTAGGTGAAGCATACACGGGTTAGCTGAGAACGTCACGAAAACGATGCGCACGCTTCAATGGGGCAGAAGTCGGCGTTGTCATTCTGGATAGATAGCAACAATGACAAGTAGCTGCCATATGGGGAATTGTAGGTGGCTCGTTTTATCTTGTTCTTGATACCATGTCTTGTTTTGAGGTGTTATGGCTATAATTCGCTAGCTAGCTAACCAACAACTAACTATTTGAGACAAGTGCTCATATAGATTACATGTCAACAATCTTAGCCAACCCTGTCTTTGTTGCCCCAAAGTTCTGCATGCGTCAGTTTTGTTGCTAAACCGTCTAAAGTCGTTTTTTCCCCTTGAATCTATTTTTGGACTTCTCATTATATGCTCTTGAGGTAATGTTAAACTTTTCCTGTCTACAGTAGTTTTTGAATTTGGATCAGTCGAGAATGTATATAGTACCTAATTAGATGTCAACCACAAGGTTTGAATTGTACATTAAAAAAGCATACTTACTATTTTAGTGAACAGTCATTGAATATTAAAGATTTGTCTACTATAACTGTTTCAACAACGTGATTAATATTGACCTGTTTTTTTTTGTAAAATGCTTGTGCAGTTTTTTTTACAATAAATAATTCAAATTGACCTGACTGCTTTGACTGTCAATTTAAAGGTAGACTAAGTGTAATGACGTTGCCACAAGTAGCACTGCAGATATTGCGATGAACGAGGTGCAAGACTTCGCTCTCACACAGTGTCTATGCATGTGCATGGGTTCGCTTCATGCGCTTACGTGGTAGCCAAAGGACCGAAATTTACCCACTATGCATTTTACATATAGCTGAGTCTACCTTTTAAAATGAGGACAATAATCCTTACGAACAATGTAATATTTTTTTAATGCAATGGTATTGAGAGCTAAGGCACTTTCCATCATAATTGTAAGCTAAGGGCTTTCTTTCCCTTACAACGTTTCTGGAAACTTTTAGCTAGCACCAGTCCTAGACATCCAAATGTGCCGAACCACTCAACTTTGATTAAATAGCTATAACAATTTTATTTTATTGATATTACAAAATGCCTTTGGAATGTGTGTAAATTGTATTGTTTTTCAAATACATAATTATGACAATACACATTTGGGACCCTTGAAACCATGATTTATGAAGCACAGAACAAGTGCACAGTGTGTGTGAATGAGTCTTATCAGTATCACATGAGACCAAGAAACCTAATGTTACAATCAACCACTAATCTAGTTAGAACAGGATATTCCAAGAGACAAACAAAATACATGACTATTTCAGTGCTGGTAGCACCCTCGATTGTACAAGGTCAACTCAGCACTGTTAAACACTGGATGTGGAAGTCCTAACTGGCTCAGCATACTGTACATTTTCTCAGACCTCAGACTGGTAGTTCCAGACGGCTATCTCCCCATTGTCACTGCAGGAGACAAGGAGCCCAGCCTCCTTGGGGTTCCAGGCGATACAGTTGACATCCTGGCTGTGGGCCTTGGGTACATGGGCAGACAGGGAGAAAACAGGCTGGTCTGGGTCAGCCGTCTCATCCTCCTTAAACACACGCACTCCGTCATCACCACATGCAGTCGCCAGAGCACCGGTCAGCGGACACCTGAGCACAACAAATAAGTACTGAATTGGATCTGTGGCTGCATTTTATCAATATATTTTTTATATAAAAGAGGATGCTCACCATGCAATATCATACACTGTCCTTCCATGAAACCCTGAAAGGGTGCAAACACATTTCCAAGCCCTGTCTGTGCCTTCAGTAAAAAAAACAAATCAGGCGTTAAATGGGCATTTATCATTACCTTCCTTTTCCCCTTACATCATTCACACATTCATGGAGCATCTTGCTCACCCTGCCCACCTCCAGGCTGACATTCTTTCCAGATCTTCACAGTACGGTCATCACTGCACGAGGCCAGTCTCTGGCCACTTGGGTCAAAGGTCAAACCCCAGACAGTGGAGGTGTGACCCTCCAAGGTCGCCCTGCACTCCCAGTCATCATCCTCTTCTTTATAGACACACACATTGTTGTCGTAGCTACACGAGGCCAGAAGCTGCGTAGAGAACATTTAACTTCAGTGGGTAAAAACACACTGAGTACAGAATACTGAAACGATTAGTCCAGAGAAGCCTTGCAATAGTGTTGGGGTGTGAAAGGATTTTATTATGCTGCTATTTAGTACAAAAAGTGAAACAGTATGAAATAGGCAGTACCTCCTGTGTTGGATGCCAGACAACATGCTTGACATCCTGTGTATGAGAGTTCACCACGCTCACACACTCATACTCATCCTCCTCATCCACTGAGAAAGACAGAAAGAGACATGGTGACAGACTGTTCAAAACAACATACAGATACAACAGCTGAATGTTTATGTGGAACACAAGTAATGTGATAAAAATACAAGGAATTGTATTCCTTTGTTAATGCAGCACTAACCCTCCCAGATCCAGACACTCTTGTCTCTGCTACATGTGGCCAGCAGGTTACCGGATGGGGCCCAGGCCACACATTTGACCTCATTCTCATGTCCTTCCAACACTGTCAAGCACTGAAAGAAACAGAGACAGTGTGATGCTCTCACGGGCCATATCTTACTATCATCGCAAAGCATTTGGTCAATTGTCTGTGGACGACTCACCTCAAAGTCATCATTCTTCTTCTTCCAGATGCAGGTTGTGGCATCAAAGCTGGCTGAGGCCAGGTAGTTTCCACATGGGGACCATGCCACCTTTCTGACAGCTCTCTGGTGTCCATCCTGGAGCACTGTCTTGCATTCCCAAGAGTCACCTACACAGACAAAGGGGTTCATTTTTTCTGTTTTCCCCACCGGCACATGCCTCTGATATGGTTGATTTCACACAATGGATTTGGGATATTTACCTTCCCTTCCCCATATCCGAATGGCCCGGTCACCACCACACGAGGCCAGCAATGTGCCCTTGGGGTTCCATGCAACATACCAACAGCGGGAATCTGGATGCGCGTTGAATTTCTGTAGAAGGGCCAAAGTGTCCTTCATTGCTAACAAGCTTGCTATCTTGCAGTTACTGGCAACTGATAAGCACAATGTGCAGCCACCAAACTAGTCGTAGCTATGAATGATACCAACAAAACCGTATCTCCAAGAAGATAATGCAAATATCATACAGACATAAACAATGACGATAGCTACTATCCACTTAAAATGCGATGTTGTTATCCGGTATATGTAAATACATTTACCAACCAAATCCAAAAACGCTTAACCTCAACTTCCTACTTTTTCTTCCTGTTCGTATCTAGTTACTGCTGGCTGCCAATCTAACGTCCATCTGGCTCATTACCGCCCCCATGAGTACAGGGTGAACATTGCGCGTGTTTCTGGTGTGTAGCTGCACAATAACCCAGTAGATGGCGGTAATAACCACAAAAGTACCTTGGTTTGTGATGAATAACAAGGAAACAATTTTACAGGAAGCCAGCTAGCGAATTGGCTGCCTTTTGTTTTTGTTTTTAGCGTGAGAGCTAGTATAAATCCTGATGTTCGCGTTTTAGATACATTTATTGGCCAGATTGTAAGTATACTATCATAAGATTGTATTTATTATGCCAGTTCACGTTACTGTTTCAATTAGGATTTTATACTTGGCTAGCTAACGTTATACGTCTAAAACGAACTAGATAGCTAACTTCTGCTGCTAACAGGCCTAGGTCGAGATCTTAGCTAGTTAGGCTGAAAATTATCGGTCTATTTTTTTTTGTCATTTATCATATCACACCCAACAGTTGAAACTTATTTATTTGACAAATAATGTAACCAGTTGACCTTCACTATCGGTTTTGGTGAGCTGATTATTTCACAGGCGAAGGGCGCATTGTCAAAACAAAAGCTGTCCGTCCTTTGAGTGACATAACATAGATATATACATCAGGCACTGAGTCCTGGTTGAAGACAAAGCGGGAATTGAATGACAATGTATGCACCACCTGGTGCCACTGTCCCTGGAAGCCGGCGAAGGAGAGGGGGTACCGCACTGCCCAAGCAGCCAGAGCGAAGCCTGGCATCTGCCCTCCCCGGAGCACTCTCCATCACTGCTCTATGTACGGCATTGGCTGAACCAGCTTGGGTCCGAGTTCATGGAGGGACGTGTCCCAGGCAGGAGCTTGGAGTGGCTGATGTCCTGGGATACATTGACCCAAAACTCATGGAGGGTAAGTAATGATATTGTCAACAGTGGCTCGAGCACCAAATGTGAAATCACGTTGGCATGTTTACAAGACCTGTGGTTTGTGTTAACTATCACGAACTTCTTCTAAAGATTACTGCATGAACTCCCAGACCATCTTACTGATAAGGGTCATTGCTGCATTCTGCTTCCTGGGCATCCTGTGCAGCCTGACAGCTTTCCTGTTGGATGTCTTTGGACCCAAGCACCCTGCCCTCAAGATCACCCGCAGATATGCATTTGCACACATTCTCACAGGTATGAATGGTTTTGGGTGGTGGAAGGGGGGGGATGAGCTTTTCAGCTAAAGAGTGTGAAAACAATTGCAAGGCAAGGTAGAAACAAAAAAATATTTTCCTGTTTGCTGTTATTTTGTATGGTTTCAGTGCTGCAGTGTGCCACAGTGATCGGGTTCTGCTACTGGGCCTCAGAGCTCATCTTGTCACTTCAGCAGCAGCACAAGAAGTACCACGGATCCCTCATCTACGTCACTTTTGCCATCAGCTTTTACCTGGTGGCGGGGGCTGGTGGAGCCTCTATTCTGGCCACAGCTGCCAACCTGCTGCGCCACTACCCCACAGAGGAGGAAGAGCAGGCTCTGGAGCTTCTCTCAGAGATGGAGGAGAGCAGTGAAACATATCCTGCTGATTATGACATTGCCAACCAGTTCCAGCCGCCTCCTGCATACATGCCTTAATGTTGCCAGACGGCCGCTTCTTTCTCTTACATCCAGGCTTCTCTATGAGTACCACTTTTTGCCTCGTAACAAACACATATACAGATATGTGATCCAATAATTGTACCAAATGGATATTCTCTGCAAATAGCTTATTCTCCTTTCCTTTATCAACACACTAATGAACACACTTATTTCTTGATTGTGGGTGCTTGAGTGCATGAAAGCTTCCTTTTATGATGGCAGAGATTCAATACTTGAATCTTATTTTCACCACTGAAGCTTTTAGTAATTTGCATGTAAATGGCATTAAAGTCTTGACTCATACATGTAAAGCAAGAGACAGTGGTAATATATGGGGTGTTAATTCACTGTGCGGTTTGGGTCTACGCCTGGTTATTGGATGATCAGATATGGGTTGTGACTCAACTTGGTATATGACAGTCATGGCTTGACAAAGGTCAAGTTTTCAACAAAGTTTCAAGTTTCCACAGTGTGGCAGTAGTATTTGGCGCTTGGTTTGAAGCATTAAATACCCACTGAACATCCAAAACTTGGTGACTTGCCTGCCATGTGAATATTATTTGACATTTTATCAGTTAAACCTAATAAAAGGCACCAAGATTACACAGACACTGAATTGTGGACATTTATTTTTTCAATTGAAATGGACCATTATTTATTGACTGCCTGTCCCTGGTGTGGTAAATGTATGTTTTTCTTTGTATGTGTATGAAAGGCACTGTTTTGCATTTTATTTAGTCTTGCAGTTGTGAACTTGGAAATTAATAGGTTTTCAATATTCTGTCAAATTGGTTTGTCATGGTCGTAAAAAAAAAGTTATTTTACATGATTATGGCTAGTGAGTTAGGCATTCATTGCTGTGAAAGTAATTGATGGAAAACCATGAGAAATGTGAAGTGTCTCATATTGCAATGGACATTATTCAAGATGTTCCTATGTTGGACAACTAGAGGAACATTATTTTCTCATTTTAACAATGGGGAAAATGGGTAGAACGTCATTGTAGAATCATCAATCCACAATGCATTGGTAATTTCATAAATTAAGTAATTTCACTTAAATATACACAACTGATTGGCAACTCTTAATTGTACTTTGTGATTACTTGGCTTGAGTTATGTGACAGTTGTGTGTTGTCTGTGCATGAGTTCTTCCCCCTTGATCCTCAAGATAGTGAGAATCTGATTGTAATTATTTGGGATGGAATCTTACACACACATATCTTAACTTGTGTTCAGATTCAGCCCTGTACTGCTTACTTTTTACATTTTTTTTAATAAATGTGGTTAATAATATACTTTTACCATAGGTGATTTGTTGCTCTATTGTTTATTTTATTTTAGCCTTTCCCCTCATTGTTGCTTTACTTTCATCAGTCTGTAAACATGTATTGTGGACTGTTTATACAAAAGCAGGTCATATTCGAAAATAAAAAGAAATTGTCCAATTTTTCTTTTAGATAATTGCTTTCAATGTAAGAATTGTAAATGTAGGCTCGTACCCGGCTCCACAAGGGTACTAAAGGGGGCATGCTTCAGTTCGGTTAGCGCCTAGCCTAGGAGAACCGAACGAGTGTGCTCGCATACTCCCTTAAAAGGCCTTCGCTTAAAAACAAGAGAAAAGTGGTAATTGTACTGTTTTTCCATTTTGAGACGCCGTAGCCAGTAGTCACTTCCTCAAAATAGTCAGAATTAATCTAAGATTAAACCCCCTTTTTTAAAATCATTATTATTAACAACAAATCAATACAAAAAGTACATGGGGGAACACAAGTGTGAGATCTATGTGTATAAAGAATATACAAAGGACATTTGGGCTAGGGAGTACAATATCACATTACACATGGACCTTAAGAGACATACACACACATTTATAACTCTTAGTTTTTTTGTTGGTAGAGTATAGTTGTCTTATGGTTCAATTTATTTTTGTAAGGTAAGAAAATGTGGTGTTTTGTTTGTAAATTTACATTTGTGAATATGAAATTGGGCCAAAAGAATAATACAATTAATTACATCATTGTTTCAACTTATTTCTATCGTAGGTAAAGAATCCAAGTAGTACATCTCTCCATAAGTGTAAAATCTTCATAAATGTGTTCAATTATACATCTACTGATGTCTTGCCACAGATTCATTACATGAATACAATGCTAAAAAATATGCAACACCGTTTCTGGGAGGTCATTACAAAAGGTACAATTTGAATATATGTTTCTTCATATAGTGGTTGGCAGGATAATATTCATGATAATATTCATACTTCTTCATATAGTGGTTGGCAGGATAATATTCATGATTTTTTTTTTTTTTTAAACGTCCTTAATTTTGTTAATTTTGTTAATACAGTAAGTAGGTATGTGTGTGGTAACATCCAAACTTTTTTCAACATATATGATCAATAAAACCATTCCAATAAAGGCATGACATGAGGTATAGATACAACATCCTGCTGAAAGAAGGCTAGTATTGTTGTTGGATGGACCAAAAGAGAAACAAATGTTTCCTACTGATGAGTCACCAGGGTTAATCTTAGGTATGTTCTGAGGGTCAGGCCTTGACACGTTCCTGAAAAATAAAGCAACACCTGCGGGAATGTTGCACATCTTTAGGTGTTACAAGGATCTTGTAGAGTGGTAAGAATTCCTTATAATTAAGTAAAAGACCCTCTGCAGCCGAAAAAAAACCTTACCGAAGTCCAAAACGAACAAAAACGTCACAAAATTGTGTCATAATATGGGCTCCCGAGGTCCGCAAAGTCTAAGGCACTGCATCTCACTGCAAGAGGCGTCACTGCAGTTCCTGGTTTGAATCCAGGCTGCGTAACATCCAGCCGTGATTGGGAGTCCCATAGGGCGGCACACAATTGGCCCAACGTCGTCCGGGTTTAGCCATCATTGGAAATAAGAATTTGTTCTTAATTCACTTGCCTATTTGAGGTGTCCAAATACCTTAGAAAATATGGTAGTAATATTGCTAAGACCAGAAGAGCTGAGGAGGAAAAGGTGATCATTAAGATGCCTTCCCTTTTTCAGAGGTCCCTAGCAGACCTCTCGGGGGAGGAGAAGATGGAACTAATTGAGTTACAAAATAAACTGGATAATATATATAAATTAAAAGCAGAAGGAGCCTTTATTAGATCTAGGAAAAAATGGATTGAAGAGGGAGAACAGAATTCATCCTATTTCTTTAGACTTGAGAAATGTCACTCTAAAAATTACACTATCCATAAATTAAACATTGATGGTGTTATTACACATGACCAAAAATTAATTGCTAAATACTGTAGCAATTTTTACAGAAAATTGTATAGCTCTACGTATTGTCAGGAATCCACAGATATGTTTTTTAACTCACTGAAAAATGTTCACTCTATCAGTGATATAGAATCTAAACAGTGTGATGAACCCATCAAAGTTGAAGAGATTATAGAGTATATCAAACATCTAAAGAACAATAAATCACCAGGTGTTGATGGAATTACATCCGAATTTTACAAATTATTTTCTGAACAAGTAGCTTTTGCAATTGTTTTAGATGCCATTCCCTCGGGTGTTGCTATGTTATTCAGGAACGTGTCAAGACCTGACCCTCAGAGCCTACCTTCTATTGACCCTGTTGACTCATCAGTAGGAAAGATTTGTTTCTCTTTTGGTCCATTCAACAACAGAGCGATACGATCCTTGTTTCAGCAGGATGTTTTATCTGGATGTATACCTTATGTCATGCCTTATTGGAATGGATTTTTTGATAATATCTGTTGGAAAAAAGTTTGGATGTTGCCACACACATGCCTACTTGTTAACAAAATTAAGGAAGTTTCCTTTAAAATTATTCATAAATATTATCCTGCCAACCACTATATGAAGAAGTTTAAGGAAAACATCAACTCAAATTGCTCCTTTTGTAATGACCACCCAGAAACAGTGTTGCATCTTTTTTGGCATTGTATGAATGTAAGAAAACTGTGGCAAGACATCAGTTGGTTTATAATTGAACACATTTATGAAGATTTTACTCTATTGTTGAGAGATGTAGTGTTTGAATTCTTTACATACAATAGAAATAAGCTGAAACATTTTCATGTAATTCATTTCATTATTCTTTTGGCCAAATTTCATATACACAAATGTAAATTTACAAACAGAAAACCACATTTTAGTACCCTACAAAAATAAATTTAACTGTATTTTAAGACAGTTAAATGCTTTACTAACAAAAAAGCTGTTAGAATTGTAAGCATATGTATGTCCCTTAAGGTCCTTGTGGAATTGTAATGTGATATTGTACCCCCTAGCTCGATTGTCCATGGTTTGTAATCTATGTATGCTTGTGTTCCCTCGTGTGCTTTATGTTTTGATTTGTTGTTAATAAAAATAAATTAAAAATAAATTAAAACGAAAAAAAATAAAAAACTCACTTGCCTAATTCACTAAAGTTTAAATAAAAAAATATATGCATTTCCGGCTAGGAAGCATGTGAACGCCAACAATGTGCCACCTCAAATTGAAACTATTGCCAAAGATATTTATAACTAATCTGTGTTGTTTACAGTGGGAGCAAGAGGGAAGCTTAGTGGGCAGAACAAGCAAGGAGGTGGTCAAAATCAAGCGCGAGATCCTATTGTCTCGTAGCATATACAGTGGGGCAAAAAAGTATTTAGTCAGCCACCAATTGTGCAAGTTCTCCCACTTAAAAAGATGAGAGAGGCCTGTAATTGTCATCATAGGTACACTTCAACTATGACAGACAAAATGAGAAAAAGAAATCCAGAAAATCACATTGTAGGATTTTTAATGAATTTATTTGCAATGATGGTGGAAAATAAGTATTTGGTCAATAACAAAAGTTTATCTCAATACTTTGTTATATACCCTTTGTTGGCAATGGCAGAGGTCAAACGTTTTCTATAAGTCTTCACAAGGTTTTCACACACTGTTGGTGGTATTTTGGCCCATTCTTCCATGCAGATCTCCTCTAGAGCAGTGATGTTTTGGGGCTGTTGCTGGGCAACACGGACTTTCAACTCCCTCCAAAGATTTTCTATGGGGTTGAGATCTGGAGACTGGCTAGGCCACTTCAGGACCTTGAAATGCTTCTTACGAAGCCACTCCTTCGTTGCCCGGGCGGTGTGTTTGGGATCATTGTCATGCTGAAAGACCCAGCCACGTTTCATCTTCAATGCCCTTGCTGATGGTAGGCTTTGTTACTTTGGTCCCAGCTCTCTGCAGGTCATTCACTAGGTCCCCCCGTGTGGTTCTGGGATTTTTGCTCACCGTTCTTGTGATCATTTTGACCCCCACGGGGTGAGATCTTGCGTGGAGCCCCAGATCGAGGGAGATTATCAGTGGTCTTGTATGTCTTCCATTTCCTAATAATTGCTCTCACAGTTGATTTCTTCAAACCAAGCTGCTTACCTATTGCAGATTCAGTCTTCCCAGCCTGGTGCAGGTCTACAATTTTGTTTCTGGTGTCCTTTGACAGCTCTTTGGTCTTGGCCATAGTGGAGTTTGGAGTGTGACTGTTTGACGTTGTGGACAGGTGTCTTTTATACTGATAACAAGTTCAAACAGGTGCCATTAATACAGGTAACGAGTGGAGGACAGAGGAGCCTAGTTACAGGTCTGTGAGAGCCAGAAATCTTGCTTGTTTGTAGGTGACCAAATACTTTTTCCCCACCATAATTTGCAAATAAATTCATTAAAAATCCTACAATGTGATTTTCTGGATTTTTTTCTCTCTCATTTTGTCTGTCATAGTTGAAGTGTATCTATGATGAAAATGACAGGCCTCTCATCTTTTTAAGTGGGAGAACTTGCACAATTGGTGGCTGACTAAATACTTTTTTGCCCCACTGTATTTGCATATTTCCGTTAGGGAATGCCTCTTCTGAAGTGCGCGTCTGCACAAATGCAACCTTGCACTTTTAAACGACTTTTTATTTATGTTTTACTTTGGCAGAGCGTCAAGTCTATAAAATTTAGTGCACTGTGTTCATAACAGATCCTAGTTTTGGGAACAGAAAAATGTATTGAGATGAGATGATTAATCAATGAGAAAGAATATTGGCTCGGTTTCATCTAGTCCCATTACCCGTGGCTGGACTTCATCTCACTACCATATGTGGTGGTGAGAAAACATTCTAAACGAATGCTTCAACTTTATAGCCTCTGTGACGTGTTTGGGTTACCCCTTCTGTCTGTGCTATTGCCCCCTCAGTTTTAGTTTTAATACAGATGTGTGTGTCTGGGTATCTCCTGTAGAAAATGTTGAACTCTAGGTTTCCATCCTTCTTGAACCCACCTGTTCTTATGGTGTCATCCTCACAGCATACAAACACAGACAATACAATTATTCTTCATGATTTCGATGGAAATCAAGGTTTATACTGAATAACATCAGATGTGATCATAGGCTAAACCTTGCAGTGAAATTCTTAATCATGGGATCCTCTCAACTGTGCAGTACACATCCACCATTACCTAAGGTGGCAATATCTGTTCATGATAATGCAATAACAATGTCCCAGTGATGTGTATACCTGTATCTTTAGGCTGGCTGAGTCGAGGACGGTGGTCACTAGATTGGGCTGGGGAATACACTGTAATTTATGATGCAGATGTCACAATATAGACTTTACGTCTGTCCCCTCGCCCCGGGCGCGAACAGCATCGTTACCCATCGCTCCACAAAAGCTGCGGCTCTTGCAGAGCAAGGGGAACCACTACTTCAAGGTCTCAGAGCAAGTGACGTCACCGATTGAAACGCCATAGGGCGCACCACCGCCAACTAGCTAGCAATTTCATATCGGCTACACGGAGACATGTTGTAGGTTTGTGTGTGGAAACGTGTGTGTGACCTGACAAAAGCTAAACATTGGTTCCTCTTGAAGTCTGATAGTCCTGTCCAGCTGGTCTGGAATCAACTCAGGTATCTTCCACTATAAAGATATAACTCAGAGACAGACACACAACTGATAATGTAGCTTAGCTATACCTCATAAGAATGTGTCATGCCATGCATAAATTACAGTATTGTGATAATCAGATGCCATGTGAGGCTAAGGTATTCTTCCCCAGATGCATTCATTCGCTCCCTCTCATACTAGCTAGCTACTCCTCTCAAACTCACGATCACACACAGATGGCTTCAACCTAACAAGCTTAGGAAACATCATTCAGTGTCGTAACATTAGCCCGTTTGTTTGCTATATAGCTAACTAGCAATCTAGGTTAACTAAAAAAGATAAGTGTCCCGTCTGGTCAGCATCTAAAACAGCTAGTTAGCTAGCCACATCCTCTAACTCAACGATTTACGATAGACTTGAGTTTAGCTTGGTTGGCTAGCTAACGTTAGTGAGAGAGCTATGTAGATCCTGTAACCACAATAGAGCCTAATTTAATGTAATCTATATAGCTAACTAGTTAGTTTATCTAGCTGCTGTTATTATGTAGCTAGCTTGCTACAGTTAGCTCGTTAGCTAGCTATCTAGCAATATTAACCACAAACAAAAATGCTCAAACAACCAAAACATAATAGGCAATTGTAGCAGCACGTGATCACATCAACCCGCATTTCTTCCAATCCGTCCCCTGGACTCTACTAGCTAGTCAGTCAACATAACACTCCATAGCAGTCTGAGCTGTAGCTACATATTGTGCTGCCTCCCTCCCTCCACTTCTCAACGTTCTTCAAAAGAATTGTGATGTGAAGTTTGCACTTACAATCGTACACTCCTCCCCATAGAAGTCGTCACTCCTGGTTCTCGTTGCATCAGCAGTTCGAGTCTCCCAATAATCACTCTATTGCGGCATTGCCTTATCAGTTGTTAGTTAAATATTATATTTTACAATCGAGGTATAGCACGCATTACGCCTCATACCCTAGCGCCGATTGGCATGAGAGAAAGAGTGATCTTGGGTCTCATCAAACAGAGCCTAAACTTCAACATAGAAGAGAGGAGGAACAAACTGTGCTGAAATCCCGTCTGAGAAGAGTAGTGCTGTAGGACACAACATAATAATCACAAATTATGCTTCCCTCAGTTTTGAACCCAGTTCACTGAATGGTGCCCTCATGTGTAAAGTCTGAAATAAATAAAGGTGTAAAGTCTGTGAATGATTCACTCTTGAGTTTTATCTCACTGTTACCAATCAAATGAACATGGGTGCAGACTGGATAGTTCAGGACCCTGTTCAAGACTTTTCAATGTCAAATCATAATGTCACATTCTGATACATTCAGAATAAAACAATTTATTCAATACAAAAATAAAAACGACAATGACAACAACCAAATGAGCAAATATTGAAAAAACATCCAGTTTGTACAAAACATCAAACGTATTTAAAAAAATGCCAATGTACTCCAAATGTACAGATGTACAAATGCTCCTTAAGTATAATACATGCTTCAAATCTTTCTTTTTATGAAATTGTATAAGAAATATCTCTCTTGGTTACTGTAAAACAGTTCCATTATAAAGTACAGTTTTTTTTATTAAATAACAAATGTCAGGACACAATTTTGGATATAAAATGTACAACACTAAATGGAGACTTCTTATTCCAGCAGAATTCAGCTTAATGGAGTATATTCACAGTGTGCTTTTCACATCAATAATGTGAACTTGCATGTAAACATTGTTGCATATCAAAACTCATGTTAATAAATATACAATAATGTTCAATAATGCTTGTAGTACAAAAGGTGATGACATACATTATACACAGTACTTCATCTCAAGCCGTATTGTTATTCTTGAATTCCAATAATTTAATATAGGCTTAGTTTGGGAATAATGTTCAACCATATTTGTGAATGGTGAACTACCATTTTTGGGGGGGACAAAGGTAAAGCAAAGATGATACACAACCTGTCCCTGTCATGGACAACTTTATAACATATTTTTCATATGATCAAGGATTAAGATGTTGAGTTGCTATGGTACCAAAAATACAAGGTGTAATTGTCTAGGGCTACAGTATATGAAAACATTGACACATAAATTACAGCAATCACTCAATACTTTCCTGTTAGTCTGAAATACTCTGCGGAGAAAACAGAGTATAATTACAAACACAACAATGAGGGAGATTTACCTGTTTAATTGGGAAATGAATAAACATGTTTTTCTGCTCAGGTAATGGTGAGCTAGCTACCCACTCACTGTAACAATGCAACACAAAGATGAAGGCTCGCTCACTCAAAGCACATGCCATTTAGGTGGCTAATGACAAAATACTGTTTGTGTTGAGTACGGTACTAAATCTTCATATTCAGTGTTTTCACATACAGATCCATACATTGTCATAAACTGACTGGTGTTTTCACCAATTTTCATAAAATGGTGGTGGAAGCAAAAAGACTTTGTCCTTGATGTGAAATACTCTTTGGACTTGAAATACAGATCTCAGGCACAAGTTATAGCTTGCCTCCATTAGCTGGCCAAGTGGTTATGTACAAGCATGAATCCAGGGACTTTTCCAAGATCTTTTTTAAAGAGGGACAGCTGTGTTTGATTGTCCAAGCTTACCAAAAGCCCATAAAACACTTGTTGTTTTGGTTTACATTTGTACTTGCCTCTTTGAAAGGTTCCTGGTCAGTTTCACCAAAACACAAGAAATATAAATATCCAGCATCTCATAACAGGCTCCAATCAGGGCCAAATATTATTCTGTGTCAATAATGATGGCACAACACAGGTATCAATATCTGTGGCAACTGGTGTGTACGACGTGCGCCATATGATCAAGCATATCCTGTCTCTTTCAGTTGGTTACACTTTTGACAGTGTTCCGTCCACAGCGGATCCAGTTGGATTGTGGAGGATTTGGATATTGAGGTGTTGCATGAAGCTTCAAAAAAAGATATCAAGCATACATCCAGGACCACAGTACTGTCAGTTCTCTGCATCTGAGAAACTATTTGCTTCCTTTCTTTGACATATCTGAAATACAAAATGTTAACACCGTTAAACACATTCCCAGGACAAACAATATAAGATTCAGAAAGACAAACATCAAAATACTGTGAGATTAGGATTCCATTAGCTAGTATAAATTGGTGCTTTGCTTAAAAAATACAGTGTTCTAAAATAAACAGAAAAAGTGAACGCACAATTTCACAACAGATGGATGAAAACTAGCAGGGACAGAGGCAGGCAGTGAGAGGTCAAAGAGAAGGTGAGGGGGTAACAGTAGCAGGCAGAGAGGAACGGACCAGGGTGGGCAGGCAGTTAGAGCAGTGCTGAGTTGGAGTCAGAGTCTGTGTCGGGAGGGAGGCAGGGATCACTGGTGCAGGAGGATCCCTGAGAGCGCCTGTACTCCTGGTACTCCAGGCGGAGTGCATTGAAGCGCGCCTCACTTAGGGAGCGGGTGTATTGGCAGTGAGGTAGGTTGGAAACTGGTGGACTGACTGAGGGAGGAGGGCCTGAGGGCCAGGATCGAGAGGAACAGCATGGAATGGGAAGAATCATGGGTACAACTCACATCACCACAACCACAACAAAAGGCACATGATATGATACATTCAGTGTGGTGAATAATAAAATACAATTGTCTTACCTTTCCTGTAGAGGTCCTGAAGGCCAGCCACAGAAAGGACTCGATCATGCCTGCCCTGCCCCCTGCCCTTCCCTACCCCCACCTGTGGCTTCATGGCCTCCAGGACTTCCAAATCCACACAGACATCAGCAGAATCCCACTCATAACTCTCATCTACTGATGTGTTCCTTTTAATGACACACACAAAACAAGTAGTCAGAGTCAGACATACAGGGGACAATAGCAATAATTTAACAGTAAATCAATGACATTTTGGCAATATCCTCAATTTCTTCAGCTGTGAAGACACCTGTGTGTGATGTTGGACTGGTGCGGTAGTTTCACCTTTTTTTTCTCCACTCACGTAGATCCATCTCAGCTCTGTGTCTCTGTGTCTCACTTTCCTCTGTTGTCTCCGGGGAGCTGAGAAGGATGGGAGTGATAGAGATGGACTGACGGAGGAGGCCAACGCTACCTCTCCCACTGCTCTGACTGGCATAACTGGCCCTCCATCCTTCCCTGTTGTCGCTCATCTCTGCCTCAGCTCCTGGCCCCTTCCCTGTCCCTCTCTCTGCCTCTCTATGACTGTCTACATCCCTGGCTGGGAAAGGGCCACCATGGTAGGGTGAAGGCCAGCTATACATCCGGGGCAGGTTGGGCCTCGGTTGGCCCTTCTTGGACTCCATCGGTCTGGGGTAGTCTCCCCTCATGCCTGGTCTGGGTGTGTACTGGTCTGGTCTGGGTGGGTACTGGTCTAGTCTGGGTAGGTACTGGTCTAGTCTAGGTAGGTACTGGGGTATTGATGAGTTCATAGAGACATATCTTTGCTCTACAGACCTCAGAGCATCCTGATATGTGATAGGCGACGTGGCGGCATCAGGATAAGCACTGGCCTGTCTACACGGATCTGATAAGTCTAGTCTAACAGAGACTGGGGGTTGTCTTGGTGGGTACATGGAGGGGCTGAGGTAGGTATAGGAAGAGCTGGCTAGGGATCTGTCATACTGAAGCCTCTCCAAGGATCTGTCAGCATTCAGAGGCTTCACCAAGCTTCCTACACTCGGCTGTCTAAACTGGACCCCTTCCCGCCACAAGGGGTCTTGTCTGGAAAGGGAGGATGCAGGGTTGCGTCCTAAACTATACGATTTGACCCGGACGTCTGGGTTTGGGAACTCATCCCAGTAACATTTCTCTGAGACATAAGTCCTTGGTCTTTCAAAATGCTCCCATTTCTGTGACCCTAAGCTGATGGACTTTTTTATGAATGGACGAGGCTGTCCCATGCCTGAAAGAGTTCTGCAGGGCCCAATGCTCAGAGATTTCTTGATGAACGGTGCAGGGTGTTGATAGATCCTAGAGGCTATTTTATTAGTCCTGTTGCCCTGAGAATGAAGTCTTTGGAATTGTTCTGAAGCTGACTCTGGTTTCCCTGCAAAAGTATTAGTGTGTTTAAACACATCTTCTGCCATGCTTTTAGCTGCACTAGCCAACGTCTGGGCTGGACTTAAACCAATTCCCGTTGGTGGTCTCTCTGAGCCTGTTGTCTTTTGACTAATAAGTGGTTGTGACTGCTCATAATAACGATAATTCCCTGTGTATTCTGACCCGGGTGCTAGTTTTTTGGACCTGTCTGGAATCGCAGCGCTGTGGCTTGAATCTCTTGCTTGCACTTGCAGAGAGTATCTATAGTCTGGCTTCTCAGTTGCCTTTGAAGTTCCTGCTGGACCAACAAAGTGTCTGTTTTCTAAAAAAGAAACCGTGTTTTGGCTTGAACTTTTCTCTAGTTTCTCCTGCACATGAACATCCCAGTTTTTTGGAACCACGTCTGGCTTACCTTCCAGAGAAGTGTCTGTCTGTGGCTCTACGCTTTTGCAAGCAGTGTCTGTGAGTTCAGATTCATCCCCAGGGTTGTCCACACTCATCTCAATGAAACCCGGGAGGCTCAAATACTCCAGAATTGCACTTGTTTGCAGTGGGGACATTTTGGGTGCCTGGGTTGCCGGCTTATTCTTGAAAGACTCTGTTATTCTAGCAGCAGAGAACTGGGACTGATCGCTCTCACACGCTTCCAGAAGAGTTAAGGGAGAAATTTGACTGGGGCTGTCACTAAAAAGAGCCCTATCACTCCTTCTGGAGCGTGCCCTGACACCCTCTCTCTCCTGCTCAGGGTTTGACAGTGAACTCTGAGGGTCATCCCTAATTTGATCACCTCTCACTTTCCCTTTGGCCCCTGCTTTGTGGAGCAAGGTAGAGCAACCATATGGCAAGGTAGAGTAACCATATGGCAAGGTAGAGCAACCAGAGGGAATTTGATTTAATCTCTCCCTATCATCCATTGTCTCTGTTCTCTCAGACAGACTATATGGTGCAGTGCCTGGGTAGGGCTGGCCAGAACCTGTGGCCCTCACTCGCTCTGCTGAAACAGATTTTTCAGCTGTTGGCTCCAGATGCTGTGTACCATAAGCAAAGGACGATCTTGGTTTTAAGTCACCTCCCCCTGGCTGTTTTGTCTCCCTCCAGCCCTCCTCAACCATAGACCTTCTACGATACATGTCCTGCTCTCTTTCTACAGTTCTGTCAGGACTCCTTGACCTGGCTCTGCCTACGTTTCTGTCTGTTCCTTGACTGATAGGTGGTCTTTCTGAGGTAGGGGAGAGCTGAAATGGAGAGGTGCATTGAGTGACTGGCCAGCGTGAGCAGTCCACATGTAGTGAGTCCTCCATGGACAGCCCAGCTTGACGTTGGTGAGGATGTTGGGATCTTGGCGTGGTGCTCTCTAAGGGGCTCTGCACTGGAACAAGGCTGCTGATAGAGGTGACTGGGCTGATGTCCCATTGGATGTAGGAGGAAGGGAGCCGGTCCATTGGGCTGCTGGTGTTCCCAAAGTAGCAGGCCCTCCTATAGTCCGACAGCTGGTGGGTCTGCCCGGACGCCCGGTGGGCTTTGGGACGTAAGGTAATGTCCTGTGGCTTCCATATAGGATCCTCAGCCCCTGAACTGCCCAGTTCTCTTTTAGGGCTTGTTGCCTTTTCAAGCTGGTTCTCCTCTTTCTCCCACTCCCTTTCCCTCTGGCTGGCAGTATAGTTACCCAGCTCCCTTTCCATCATCTCCCTCTCTTTGGCCAGCTGCCGACACTTTCTGAGGTTATCCTGCTTTTGTTCACTTGTGTCAATCTGTGAGACCAGTGTGCTGGCGTTAGTCAGCTGGCTCTCTCTCTCCATGGGTTGGTAATCTGCTAGGTGATGCCTGTCCATCTCCAGCAGTCTGGCTGTCCTGCCCAGGCTGGGGAAGATGTCCTCTGGGTGCCCAGATCGGTATCTTTTCAGGGAGTCACAGACTCTCTTCTCACTCCTATCGGAGTGGAAACTGGCTCTCTCCAGCAGAGCCTCTGAGAAGCCCTGCTCGTCATCAGAGTAGAAGCAGCCGTGACGGGAGAAGTTCCTGGCCATTGCCCTCACTCTGCCTGGGGAGGCAGGGGGCTTGCTGAGTTCTGTAACCTCCACTGTCAGGGGGGAGTCCTTTCCCTCTCCCCTCTCAGAGCTCAGACTGCTGGACTTCGGAGAGTCTCTGAAAGATGTCCGGTTGCTCCCTGTGCCGCTGCCTCCCCTAATGGTCTGGGTTTGTAGGAAGACTGTCTTCATGTTGGAAAGAGTAGGTGCCTCTGGCAGGGGTTGGACAATGAAACGTCCATCTGGGCCTCTTAAGATGGACTCCAGAGCAGAGGGTGAGGGGGCCTTACCTCCCAGGTGGCTCTCAAAGAGGGTGTAATGTGGTGGGGGAGTAGAGCTGGACAGGAGCTGCCGGCGCTGGTCCTGGTACTCTCCACGGCTGCCTTTATTGAAGGAGGAACGATCAGCCTGGGAAGACGAGGAGTTGGGGAAGAAAGACAGGGGAGGACAAAACTTGATCTTCAGGACGCTGTCGGGGCTGTCAGAAGGCGAGCGAGCTCTGAGGAAGAGAAGAGTCATAAAGGAGGAGAGATGAGTTTAACAGTACAGGTTAATGCATTATTACATTATTGTCTCAAGCTTAGAAGAACCATATGTAAGGATGCATTCAGTGGATACAAATAGTTATGTTTGTTATTAGTAGCAGATCAAATAAATACACATTCATTTGCAATGATTCTCCAAAAAATGCACAAGAATGAAACATGGGTTTGTGAGAAGACGGCCAATGCAATGAGGAAAACATGCTGGTAAGGATGGGAACTTACTCTGGAGAAAGACTCTTCTGGAAGGCAGAGGGTTGATCTGAAAAGGCGGGGAAGGGTGAAAAGGTCAAACAATGGCACATGTAAAATAAACAAATAGATGGGATGAAAAGGAACGCTGTCAACTGAAATACACTGAGTATACAATTCGCCGGGGCATGGACTCTACAAGGTGTTGAAAGCGTTCCACAGGGATGCTGGCCCATGTTGACTTTAATGCTTCCCACAGTTGTGTCAAGTTGGCTGGATGTCCTTTGGGCGGCGGACCATTCTTGATACACACTGGAAACTGTATAGTGTGATAAAACCCAGCAGCATTGCAGTTCTTGACACAAACCAGTGTGCCTGTCACCTGCTACCATACCCCGTTCAAAGGTGCTTAAATCTTTTGTCTTGCCCATTCACCCTCTGAATGGCACACACACAATCCATGTCTCAATTGTCTCAAGCTTAAAAATCCTTCTTCTTCCTCCCCTTCCTCTACACAGATTGAAATGGATTTAAGTGACATCAATAAGGGATCATAGCTTTCACCTGGATTCACCTGGTCACTCTGTCATTGGAAGAGCAGGTGTCCTTAATATTTGTATACTCAGTGTAGATTAGCATGCATAGGAACCACTTGACAGTTACAAAGAGTTGATCCAGTCACCAAGGAGTTGGAACTCCAGCTGAGTAGGCTTTGAAAATACTTTCTTAAAGATAACCTCTAATAAAACAAAAGCTTGAAATTCTCTGTTTTAGTATCAGAAAAATGTTAGGATGCAACAGTCTTTACCATCTCTCCTATTCCTGCGCCGATGGGCTCTTCTGTGACTCATAACACAGGCTGTCACCAAGGAGAGGATGATTGCCACGAACAGGAAGCACACTCCACCCAACACACCAGCCAATAGGGGCTCAGGGACAAACTCCAAGAAGCCTGGCTGGACAGGGTACATCTCCATCCCTGCAACCATACCAGGCACAGTGTCTGAGTAATGCACTACCAACAGCGTAGACAGCCATGCTTTTGGCTAACAATGGGAAATACCTACGCAATACATTTATCAACATAACGACAAGTGTCATGACCATTGATTATTATCAAGCACAATTGATATACCTGCTACATAATGTTTAGGACTGTTTAGTCTAGGCTTTATGAACCTAAACAGTGTTTCTATCATGCAGTTGATCACAGCTGGCTGTACAGTAATGATACTAACCTGTGGTGTTCACATTGACAGACTCGCTGGGCTCACTCAGTAGTTTGTTACTGCGAGACATCAATCTCAGATCATAAATGCAGTCCTGAGAGGGGAGAAGGACAAGTGTTCAGTAGACACAATTCTGGGCAACGTATCTGAAAACACATTAGAGCTTGGAGGTCATAGCCTTCAGATTACAGTTCATTACACCTCATTTATCAAATAGTCAGTGTCTTCATTCATTCTGCCAAGGTCCAAAATTATCATCGCCTCTCACCCTCAGTAATCCTTCCACCAGTAGTTCACTCTGGTTGGTCTTCACAGCACTGTTGAGAATGACCCATTGGCCTCTGTCCCTCCGAGCCTGGAGGACATACCCAGTGAGTAGTGTGGCCTGAGACTCAGGAGGATACCACTGCAGGACAATCCCCAGCACTGTCTGATTGGCTGACAGGAACAAGGGAGGGTTGAGAGTTGGTAGACTGGTCACCACTGTCGGTGGATATGTTGGTAGGGCTGTGGAGGTGAGACAAGATAAGATCAGACTTGTACATACAGTAAAAATGTAGATAAATGTCCAATACAGACAAATTAAATAGTACTTTGTCAGTTAAAATTTGTACTGACCCTGCGTCCTGACAGAGGTAATTTCACTGAAGGGTCCAGAGCCCAGTTTGTTCTGAGAAAGGACACTGAACTGGTAGCTGGTGCCAGCCAGCAGCCCTGTCACCAACAAGTGAGACTTGGAAGTGGGCACGGAGATAGATCCCCATTCATGTTTCCCTCTGGAAGTCTGCTTGACCCTGGAAGCAAAAGGGAGGAACAGAGAGATTCAACCACCGTGTTCCAGAGAGCAGTGTTGAGTTGAGTCTCATTCGGATAAACATTTAATGAGTTACTAACCAGACAGTAAACTTCTGGGTGTATCCTCCATCAAAGCCAGGTTCCCAGGACACATTGGCCTGGTTCATCCCAGTACTGACTGATACAGATGAGGCAGCATGAGGGCTGGTGCCTGGGAGAAAGATGAGGAGAACAATGAGAATAGACCAGCGGAACTGTACACACCAGTGTCAGTGTCTACAGTGCCTTGCCAAAGTATTCGGCCCCCTTGAACTTTGCGACCTTTTGCCACATTTCAGGCTTCAAACATAAAGATATAAAACTGTATTTTTTTGTGAAGAATCAACAACAAGTGGGACACAATCATGAAGTGGAACGACATTTATTGGATATTTCAAACTGTTTTAACAAATCAAAAACTGAAAAATTGGGCGTGCAAAATTATTCCGCCCCTTTACTTTCATTGCAGCAAACTCTCTCCAGAAGTTCAGTGAGGATCTCTGAATGATCCAATGTTGACCTAAATGACTAATGATGATAAATACAATCCACACCTCCGCACTGTGATAGTCTCAGAGGTCCGTTAAAAGCGCAGAGAGCATCATGAAGAACAAGGAACACACCAGGCATGTCCGAGATACTGTTGTGAAGAAGTTTAAAGCCGGATTTGGATACAAAAAGATTTCACAAGCTTTAAACATCCCAATGAGCACTGTGCAAGCGATAATATTGAAATGGAAGGAGTATCAGACCACTGCAAATCTACCAAGACCTGGCCGTCCATCTAAACTTTCAGCTCATACAAGGAGAAGACTGATCAGAGATGCAGCCAAGAGGCCCATGATCACTCTGGATGAACTGCAGAGATCTACAGCTGAGGTGGGAGACTCTGTCCATTGGACAACAATCAGTCGTATATTGCACAAATCTGGCCTTTATGGAAGAGTGGCAAGAAGAAAGACATTTCTTAAAGATATCCATAAAAAGTGTTGTTTAAAGTTTGCCACAAGCCACCTGGGAGACACACCAAACATGTGGAAGAAGGTGCTCTGGTCAGATGAAACCAAAATTTAACTTTTTGGCAACAATGCAAAACGTTATGTTTGGCGTAAAAGCAACACAGCTGAACACACCATCCCCACTGTCAAACATGGTGGTGGCAGCATCATGGTTTGGGCCTGCTTTTCTTCAGCAGGGACAGGGAAGATGGTTAAAATTGATGGGAAGATGGATGGAGCCAAATACAGGACTATTCTGGAAGAAAACCTGATGGAGTCTGCAAAAGACCTGAGACTGGGACGGAGATTTGTCTTCCAACAAGACAATGATCCAAAACATAAAGCAAAATCTACAATGGAATGGTTCAAAAATAAACATATCCAGGTGTTAGAATGGCCAAGTCAAAGTCCAGGCCTGAATCCAATCGAGAATCTGTGGAAAGAACTGAAAACTGCTGTTCACAAATGCTCTCCATCCAACCTCACTGAGCTCGAGCTGTTTTGCAAGGAGGAATGGGAAAAAATGTCAGTCTCTCGATGTGCAAAACTGATAGAGACATACCCCAAGCGACTTACAGCTGTAATCGCAGCAAAAGGTGGCGCTACAAAGTATTAACTTAAGGGGGCTGAATAATTTTGCACGCCCAATTTTTCAGTTTTTGATTTGTTAAAAAAGTTTGAAATATCCAATAAATGTCGTTCCACTTCATGATTGTGTCCCACTTGTTGTTGATTCTTCACAAAAAAATACAGTTTTATATCTTTATGTTTGAAGCCTGAAATGTGGCAAAAGGTCGCAAAGTTCAAGGGGGCCGAATACTTTCGCAAGGCACTGTACGTAAATAGTATAGCATGTCTTGTACCATGTTGCTCCATGCAGTTGGCACTCACCCAGCACCAAGACCACAGTGGCAGTGCCGACGGTGGCCACACGGTTGGTGGCGAGGCACTCCCAGCCCCCCTGATGATCTTTGCTGAGAGGCTTCAAGAGGAGGGAGCCATTGGACAGAACAGTGTACGGGGAGCGAGGAATGGGACCAACCTACAAATGAAAGGGACAACATGTAGAGATTAGCGTAAGTAGAGAGAGAGAGAGGGCTATGATGTCTGGGGTTCCTTCAGCAATGTCTATCAGGGACACCTCACCTTGCTCCAGGTGATATTGGGAGAGGGGTTTCCATCAGCTTCACAGGGGATGACCAGCTCCCCGCCCACCTCCTGCAGGTACTCAGCACGAGGGGACACCGAGAATGAGGGTGGGTCCTGCAGAGGGAGAGAGTTTTAAGTCCATATACTCTCAGAAAAATGTTCCCTGGGGTACAAAAATATGAAAATACGCATAACCTTCAGAGGTACATACACAGTATACCAAACATTAGGAACACCTTCCTAATGTTGAGTTCCCCCCCCCGCCCCCCTTTGCCCTCAGAACAGCCTTAATTTGTCAGGGCATGGACTCTACAAGGTGTCGAAAGCGTTCCACAGGGATGCTGGCCCATGTTGACTCCAATGCTTCCCACGGTTGTGTCAAGTTGGCTGGATGTGCTTTTGGTGGTGGACCATTCTTAATATACACGTGAAACTGTTGAGTGTGAAAAAGCCAGCAGTGCTGCAGTTCTTGACACAAACCGATGCGTCTGGCACCTATTACCATACCCGGTTCAAAGTCACTTCATCTGATGCAGCACTCCACACTTAACCAGCATAACTACCACAGCATTCTGCAGCGATATGCCATCCCATCTAATTTGCGTTTAGTGGGACTATCAATTGTTTTCAACAGGTCAATGACCCAACACACCTCCAGGCTGTGTAAGGGCTATTTGACCAAGAATGAGAGTGATGGAGTGCTGCATCAGATGACCCGGCCTCCACAATCACCCGAACTCAACCCAATTGGTTTGGGATTAGTTGGACCGCAGAGTGAAGGAAAAGCAGCCAACAAGTGCTCAGCATATGTGGGAACACCTTCAAGAGTGTTGGGAAAGCATTCCAGGTGAAGCTGGTTGAGAGAATGCCAAGAGTGTGCAAAGCTGTCATCAAGGCAAAGGGTTTTAAGAATCTGAAATATAAAATATATTTGGATTTGTTTAACTTTTTTGCTTACTACAAGATTCCATATGTGCTATTTCATAGTTTTGATGTCTTCACTATTATTCTACAATGCAGAAAATAGTAAAAATAAAGAAAAACCCTGGAATAAGTAGGTGTGTCCAAACTTTTGACTGGTACTGTATATATATTTCCTGAGCTTTCTTATATTTCCTAGATATAGGACAGACATGTCAAACCCTTACTGCTTATGATAGATGTTTTACTGTCTTTTTGCCATTTCTGAATGTGTTATTCAATTCAATGGCTTAGTAGTAAAGGCCACATTCGAAATTGTATCAAATCGTTTTTAAATATATTTGTTTTATAAATCTAAATCAAATAGCTAAATAATCCATGGTATGACCTTCTTAAAACAATTCCATGTGTTAGCTTAGTAGTAAGAACAGGAAGGATACAACTATGTACCTATAACTAATGGTACCTTACAGGGTACCTACAGTGACAAGCGTTTGTAACCCTTTAAGTACAATTCGGTACCTTTTTTTGCGTACACATTTACAGGTAGCACTGTAATCCATAACTAGGGAACAGAGGCCTGGGGTACAGCCTTACCTGCAGGATAACCTTAGTGGGTTCAGACTGTCCCATGGTCCCGTAGCTGTTATAGGCAGTACAGGTGTACATACCCACTGCATTGTCATTAGCTGTGGCTATAAACACAGAGCCCTCGGCGTTCACCAACCAGCCAGGGAACTGAGCAGGCAAAGACAGAAGGAGAAAAAACAAATATGAAATACAACAGAGATTAATGGTGGATATACTGTGTGATAGAATTCATGTTGCCCTGATTGCCTACATTGTCAAGGTTTAAATTGTTCCCATCTTTGGTCCAGTTGACAAAGATCATGGGGGGCTCAGCCTGGACTGGGCAGAAGATGACTCCTCCCATGCCCGTAGGTAGATACGTCTCCCTGGGCATCCGGCCCACCCTGGCAGGGTCTAAGAGAGACAGAGGAAGTAGATATAGTAAGTCACTCTCCCAGAGATGGACTGAAACACACAAGCCAGGAAATCAAGGCATGCATAGCAATAATCAACCACAATTCTTACGTTTGACTTTGAGGTGTGCTGAGGCAGAGGGTGAGGTCATCAGCCCATTGGTTGGTATACAGGTGTAATTCCCAGTGTCCTCTGGGACAAGACTAGGGATGAGGAGTGTGCCGTCCACTAGGATCTTCACACGTGTCTTAAGATACCTGAGGACAAAACACACACATCACAACCCGGCCTTGAGTTAGTATCTTCTTAGTTGCATTATGCACCACTGTCTAGGGATTACCTGTGGTGACAATGCTACTATCGGTATTTAACTGACTTAGTAACAATCCAATTAACCTGAATTGTAGTGCCAATGGCTTTGTAAGATTACATGGAATCAATGCTTGAAAACATAAATGCACAACATAAGAAAAAAGGGTTCCAAAAGTTATTCGGCTGTCCCCAAAGGAGAACCCTTTTTGCTTCCAGGTAGAACCCGTTTTGGTTTCAGGCAGAACACTTTTGGGTTCTATGTAGAACCCCTCTGTTGAAATGGTTCTACCTAGAACCGCAAAGAACCCTTTAAGAACCTAGATAGCACCTTTTTTCTAAGAGTGCAGTATGATTCTCACATTTCCCTGTAGCTACTATAGTTTGTGTTATTTGTGTGTGTTTGTGTTGTAGTCAACTCACTCTATATGGTAGACATTCTGTCCCTGTTTCCACCACTCATAGGTGAGGTTGGAGGGATAGGCCTCAGCTTGGCACTGTAGAACTGCATCCTGGGATATGTTGAGGGTGGTGTCCTCTGGGGCGATAATGATGAGTGGAGGACCTATTTTAAATTTGGGAGATTTTCAGTTACTGCATGTGCTATTATCTGGCTGTAAAACAAGTGATTCAACTGATTAACCTTAATGATACAGTTATTCTCATGCCAAATAACAGCTTCACAATCAGATCACGATTTGATGTGACAAGGGCAGTGCATTTATAGACCATACACCACTAGATGGCAGTATGACAGTAGCTCTGATCTGCATTTGTTTATCTGCTGCTCATTAAAGGACAAATCCACTCAAAGACTATCTTCTGGTCTTTTTTCATTAGTCCACTGTTGATACAGTCCCAAAATGTTTTGCATGTCAGCAGTTTTCAAGAATTTGGACGTTCAAAAAGCAAAGTGTCACTTGCCACATCATCATATGATGCAAACGCATCATCGTGATGATGTGGCAAGTTACATTTTTGTCGCCTTCACGTGCTCTTCGGAACTAAGAAACTCAGACATTTCTGACTTGGTAACTGGTTTAAAATAATCAATTGTACATTTATTTAAGTTAACTGCCTTGTTCAGGGACAGAATGATTTTTACCATGTCAGCTCAGGGATTCGAACCAGCAACCTTTCAGTTACTGGCCCAACATGACGGCCTACCCCGGCCAAACCCTAACCCGGACGACTCTGGGCCAATTATTTGCCGCTCTATGGCGGCACATAATTGGGGTCTGAACCAGGGTCTGTAGTGACGCCTCTAGCGCTGAGAGCGCTGATATGCAATGCCTTAGACCGCTGCGCCACTCGGCCTTAGACTGGTTAACCACTAGGCTACCTGCCGCTATAACTGCAACTGTGTTGCAGTTATACACAAGTCGCCTACACGTCTTTTGGGCACCCGAGTTGCGCAGCGGTCTAAGGCCGAGTGGCGCAGCGGTCTAAGGCATTGCATATCAGCGCTCTCAGCGCTAGAGGCGTCACTACAGACCCTGGTTCAGACCCCAATTATGTGCCGCCATAGGGCGGCAAATAATTGGCCCAGAGTCGTCCGGGTTAGGGTTTGGCCGGGGTAGGCCGTCATTGTAAATAAGAATTTGTTCTTAACTGACTTACCTAGAACAAAAAGCTAGTTGGAAATGTTTCCGCGTTCTGACTAGCACGTGAATACGGCATTAGCTTCTTGAAAATCCTATATCTTGAAAACTTGACTGCCGACATGCTAAACATTTTGGGACTATATCAACAGTGGACTAATGAAAAAAATATTAATATTTTTCCTTAAAGAAAAAACAAAGATTTGAGTCTTGGGGGTGTGGTTCGATGTGGCTGTTATGTTCACTTTATCATACCCTGGCAGTTAGAGTTGTTTTTCCCTCTTGAGGCACGGTAACAACAAAACAGCCACTACCACCTCCTCAAAATAGTCCGAATTAATCTCAAATTAATCAAGAAATCTGTCTATTTTACATCTAACTAAGGTGTTTGGTGCAGTATTTCTCAAGTAAACATTTTTGCATGAAAAACTAGTCTATAACCAGAGTGTGCATCTGTCTGGCAGTGTTTCATAGCGTATCATGTTACAAAACAGGTCGTGCCCTTGGGACTATAAGGCTTTATCTACGCAAAGCATAGTTCTGAGATATTGAGCATCCCAGTTTTCACATCCCAGATCTCAGAACAGTTTTGTAGTGAATGCTTATTTCATAACCCATTAAGGTCCTCACCATAAAGGTACCTAGAGTGCAGAGTATCAAAATCCTGAAACATTTTAGAGGGTTGCAAAAGCAGATAAAACCGTATGGCTCTGAAATGTCAATCTGGGTTTAGCCATAATGTTCTATCTGACACTTCTGAATTAGACATGTTCTGTTTTTAAGAAAACTGTTATTTTCATACATAAATGATAGAATAACACGATTTTACCAAGATAGAGTCAGAAAACATCATCAAATACATTAATACATGTATTATGATCATCAGACCAACTACTGTCATCACTGAACAACGATGTGACAACATCATTTACTTTAAGATTTCTGACAGTGTTGTTTTTTTTGTTTGCGTGCCATTATTGCTGGTTAGACTAGCCTAGACCATACTTAGAGTGAGATGGCAAAGACATACAGTATGTTTTGATTGGTCCATCTGTATTTGTTCAGGCTTGTTATTGGATTGCAGATAGAACATTGGGTTTATGCTGATATAACTTTTTGATAGCCTAGCGGTTAATAGCATTGGGTCAGTAACCGAAAGAGCTGAAGTGTCAGCAGAGGGAAGACCTTTCTGCCTCTCCCAGATGGTTAAAAAATAGTCAGACTCTGACCTTTGACCTGCAGCTGGGTAGTATGGGTCAGATTCCCTTCCGAGTTGGACACCTGACATTTATACATTCCTGATGTCTCTCTGGTGACGGTGACCAAAGACAAGGTGCCATTGAGCACCTGAGCGAGAGAGAGAGCGAGAGAGAGAGTGAGAGAGAGATTGGAGATGCTTTAAATCATAACCAACAACTTCATCCAACAACAGCAAACATGGGTTTGTTTTTGTTTTTTTACATACCGCCATCTTTTCATGTTTCTCAATTCGGGTCTCATCTTTATGCCAGATAACAGTTGGTCGAGGATTGCCATGAGCACCACAGCTGAGGGCCAGGGAATCCCCTTGCAAGACTTCTACAAAGGTAGGCGGAGTCTTGATAAACACAGGTGGGGCTGTAATAGAGGAACAATTGATGATCTTTAAACAAATATGTCACAATTAGCTAGCTAATTAATTAACTAATGTGTAACAATTAGATAATAATGGCAAACTATGAATTCTGTTATTGCTACATCTGTAAGCTAGTCATGGCCTTTGTGCATTACTTGGATGTAACACAATACTTGCCCTGATGATATCCTATTTGATGCATGAAGGAGGCAGGAGACAAATGGAAAGAAAGAGAGGTAGAGGTAGATAGTAAATTGGAGTGGCATGTGTTTTGACATGAGTGTGGATGGGAAAAACAGAATAGGAAAAGGAGAGAAGGAGAGAGTGACAGTAGGGGAGAGATGATCCAGGACTGCAACACAAACTGCAACACAAATCACTGTTTTCCCTTTAGCCTCCACTATCCTGGTGAGGTCACATGCACTGTGTCTACGTCCCCTGTGGCTCCTAACAGACACTCCTGTGTCAACGTCATCCCACAGTGAACAGCAGAACCATACAAGGATGAGACGTGAGCACTGTGTAAAATACTGAGCATTATGCAACAACAGCTCACACACTGCAATAAGACTCCATATGAAGATAAACAGGAGAGGGACTGTCATGCTCCAGCCTCATGCTGAGGATATTTTAAAGGGAAAACATTGATGGTTGTAAGCAGCTGGAGGATTTCCTGTCCTGTAAGCGCTAGTCCAGTTCCTCTGACTGCCACAGAGTCCCACTGAGCTGCACCTGTGATGGAAAGAAAGGTCCAGGTGCCGTTGCGGAACTCGTCTGTGGTGCGTTCCAGGAGCAGGATGCGACACTCGAACCAGCCCTCGTCCTCCAGGCTCAGCCCCTCCACCAGCAGCGAGGCCCCCCGGGTCAGAGACACACGGCCTGGGCACAGAGAGAGACAGGGAGCCACCAGGGTCAGAACACACAACCAGACTATCAGAGTCAGCACATGCAGACAGAGGGCTTACCAAGCAGAGGACACAGGCATCCAGTGTCACAAAAGGCCACAGTCAAAGTCCAACCTCTTGGGTTTTCAGCTCGGTTCAAGAGGACATTAACTATGCTGTCCCATAATGTTTGCTGTTAGTATCAAATATTCAATTATGCATTACATCCATTCCCAAAGAGGTTTGGACTCAGGGCTTTTTGGTCTGCTGAATGGAATGAGAAAAATGGCAGGGAGATAATACAATTTCAAGAGAAGCCAGAGACCTTGGGTTTCGGGAAGTACAAACACATGATTCACTTGTGACAAGTAAAGCAAGATTATAGTTGAGGAAGCTTTACTATGTTATTTAGACTCCTGTTGTTTACAATAGGAAGAGTGCAGAAGGCAGGTTGGTACCAAGATCAACATATAGAGAGAAGCTCCTATCAATGTGAAAATGTCAAGATTTCTTAAGAAATGTACCACCTGTTTTTGTTTATCGTGGAGGAGCATATGGCAGAGAGAAACAAACACTGGAGAGCGGAAGACACCCCACGTCTCTCTATTTCTCACTCACACCCCTCTCTTTTTCTTTCAACTTTGAAACATGATCTCGTGGTTGCCTGGTGACTGAAGCCTGGTTTTCAGGGTACCCACCCCTTTATTCTGTCTTTCAATTATTATTTTTTTCTCTCAAATGTAGAGGATGTGTATAGTACAGTACATCAGGGGAAAACACATGCACTTAGCAGGCAACTGCCAAGCAGTTTGAAAATAAACAGAGCAGTTACAGAGAAACCTCATGCATCCCCCTCATGAGAACAAAACAAATGTAGGACCCACCCAATCAGTTACCCATAACTGTAATAACGTGTGTAGCTTTATATGAGCAGAGGAGTAAGTGCATGGCTTCTAAAAACAGGAAATAGACTTAAGGTTAGGGGAAGGGTTAGCTTACATGCTAAGTAGTTGCAAAGTTGCTAATCAGCTAAAATTCTAATGTTGTCTGTGATGAAATTTGAACACGCAACCTTTGGGTTGCTAGATGTTCGCGTTATACACCCATTCACCCTGACCAACCACCCTACTTCCATTTTTGCCTGACCATACTAAACATAACATATCATACTAATTTTAGTTTCCTGGATTTTCATTTACTATGTTACTTCTAGTCTATGAGACCAGGCTGAGCAGTAGTATAGGGAAATTATCAGACCAAAGGTAAGGACACAACAGTTCACCTGACACAAGACTGAATCCAAAAGTTACACTTGATTTTATGTACTTTTCACAGCATTTGTCAATGATAAAATCTGAAAATACTCTACATTCAGTAACATAATACAAATATGAATTGTAATTTTGGAGTAGGTGCAAGATAAGAAAAAACAATTACGAGGGTTTGAGTGATAGGTCTAACTGGTGTCTCCAAGTGGCCACACCCCTCTGCACAGTTCTTAAGTCATTTCACTGCACTTTTATGACTCAATGAAAGAGCCTTCAACTATAAGGTGAAGGAATTTGAATGAATTGAGGAATTTAAGCAAGCACACTTGTAGTTTTTTATTTGGAAAACAGCCCTGTGTCCCCATCATTAACACTGTTGTTGTTTACGCAATCCAAAAATGTTCCATTATAAATCGCAATCTGGGTCAGGTGGGCATCATGTTCTATTGCCAACATGGCTAGCTAAGTTATAAAATACGATCTTACAGTGTTAGGCTTTCAAAATGCACTTCAGAGAAACATAGTCTCATTCTGTTCAGGACAACCCAGGGTATAACGCATGTCATCCTTGTAACTGTGGATCTTTCACAACACATTGACTCAATTTACAGCATTTCCCTCACTCAGACAACAACAAATGTGCAAAAGTAGCACAATTAACGGAAGGGATGGGGGCATCTTCTTGTCGGGCGTGGTGCTCAAATTACAGCTGTCAGTCAAAAACCACACAGTGCTGTGATGCGGAGAACCTGAGCTCTGATATCATGTATAGCATGTTACTGTACAACCACTGCATTCCAACTTAGGCGCTTATCAATGACAAAAATCTGCCATTTTCAACCCATATATGGGATGACAGTGGCTGTGAGTGGAAAGGGCTACACATATTTTTCAAGGTGAAAAAGTTGGACCAATTAACCCTGACAAGGAATATGATTAGGTCTGATAAATGCTTAGGCTTTATGAGCCTATGTAGTAAGCAATTATAATAGATAACCAATTGAACTCTAGAGCCTACAGAATCTGGATAAAAGACTGTAGGCACCTTGTACACTAAATCCTATGATTGACAACACAATGTGTAAAAAGCCCCTATTTGAAACCTGGTCTGTTCATTGAATAACCATGAGAATAGAAACGGAGTAGCACCCTCATCATTGAATATTTTCACCACACAATCTTGTAGTTCAGCTACTGCGGTCATCTCTCCAGGGTGTTGTATGACAGAGATTTATTGAATTTATGTCAACCTTAAAATTATGCCAAAACACGTCAGAGGAAAACCCAATAGCAACCCTATTCAGCTTTCCAGGATGTTTTCCCTTCAGACAGCAGTGAACAGAGGTAGCCTTGTGATTAATTATGCACCCACATGGTGCAGGGTGAAACACCACACTGTGTTTAAAAAGGAATTACAGTGACTAACAATTGACCCCACATTCCTGATTGGGGCTGTTGCTTTGGTTAATAGTAAGGTTTGCTTGCCGAGGTAGGGATTGACCTGCTTAAACACAGACCCAACCCTTACTGGGCGGCGTTCAGTTTGTGCTTCCATAAAAAGGTCCCATTAATCCCAGGTCAGTGTTACCAGGAGAACTGACAGAGCACTCAGAGAGAGGAAATGTGTGCTGAAATGATAACAGGTGTATGAAAGACTTCATCCACTGGCTGATATCTCAAACTGAGGGATCCTCCCTGAGCTGCCTATTTCCTATGTAGGCTTTCCCCCAAACAGCAATAAAATGTATTCTACACTTAGTGAGTGAACTGGAGGAAAAACACTTTCATGTGCAACACCACACAGACTCTCTCTCACACCACATCCCCGTGTGGCTAAATATTGCGGGAGATTTTAAGGTCATTAAGATTTCCAGCACCTCTAAGAATGATTAAGAAACAAACACAAACCATGGAATTTTTAATGGTTAATCAAATCCAAATGCATGTGAGTGCTAGTGTTTAGTGCCAACTGGCTTACCAATGGGGAATTTCTCATTTGACCATCAAACATTTAACCATTTCCTGCTCCCCTCCTGCCTGTCCATCACTACAAAGGGACTGCAACCCCCTTCCCTCACCACCCCTCGTAATTCCCTCAGGTTGCCATAGTGATGAAACCAAGAATACCCCAGGCTGGGCGTTTAGATTTGAATTCAGTTGCTGTAGCAACGGGGAGCGACGGCGGCAAAACACTGGGAAGGGAGGGTCCATCACAGGGGTTTGTGCCTGTGATTTGAAAGATGACACGTGGAAGAAAACATGTTTGTATTTAAAGAATGGGTAAATGGCTTGTGACTGATAAAACAGTATGAAATGGAGAGAGAGTGAGAGGAAAAAGAGAGTGAGAGAGAGAAAAGCCTGTTTTCGTTTGAATCTGTGGTCAGACAATAGCCCTTGACATAGAGTGACAAATGCAGTTCAATTTGAATTTGAATATTTATTTTCTAGCCATGGTTAAAATTGCTTCCATTCATTAAAAAAAAACAATTAGGATAAGATACAAATAAATATGTGCCCTGTCAATGATTGCTTTTGTTAAGATGGACAGACAGGTCTCTACCACATTATTTAAAATATGTTCCAAATTTAAACTGTCGAGAATTTCCAATCCATCCTAACTCAAAACAAAAATATGGGGATCTGAATACTCATCAAAGATGACCAAGTATTGATCAAAACGGTTAAGTGTCCCATCACTGCATTCCACAAGGAATACAATGAGAGGTTATGAAGAGGTTATGGAGGGAATTTTGATCAATAATTCACCGACTGCTACCAATGAGTGAGAGACCTCTATGACCTCAGTGAGCCTGCAACACTCCAGCAGAGACATTGATCACTCCCCCTTCGTCTGCATTAGCACAATGTCTAGAGGTCCTCTACACTAGTCTCTACACAACACAGAGGCAGAGAAACAATAGCTGCTGCTTTCTCCTGTCTGTTCTCCTTACTCTTTTTCCACCCCCAGATATCACATGACGGCTCCATTCTACCTTAAAATGAGCTGCTATTCTGGCTGGTGTGCAGTGAAGGGTGCAAAATGGAAACACTATAATCCACCCTCATCGCTAAAACGTACCACCCTCTTCACATTAGCCAGAGTCAGGTTCTCCCCCACTGGGTGGCAGGTTAAAAATCACTCAGCTCTTTCTGATCTGCACTGCTCAGGGGGATTTAATATACAAGGACTCTCTCTGTGGTGTACTGCATTGTGTTTAAAATCACTGTGTTCCCCATGCTTACTTCATTGAAACTAGCGTTAAAATCATATTCATTTTACCCACATAATTCCAGTGACCTCGCAGTGCTAGCTGTGCCACTAGATATTCTGGGTTCGAGTCCAGGCTCTGTCGCAGCCGCCCACAACTGGAAGACCCATGGGGCGGCGCACAATTGGCCCAGCGTCGTCCAGGTTAGGGGAGGGTTTGGCCGGCAGGGATGTCCTTGTCTCATTGCGCACTAGTGACTCCTCTGGCGGGCCGGGCGCAGTGCACGCTGACACGGTCGCCAGGTGTACTGTGTTTCCTCCGACGCATTAGTGCGGCTGGTTCCCGAGTAAAGTGGGCATTGTGTCAAGAAGCAGTGCGGCTTGGTTGGGTTGTGTTTCGGGGGAAGCATGGCTCACGACCTTTGCCTCTCCCGAGTCCGTTACGGGATTTGCAGCGATGAAACAAGACTGTAACTACCAATTGGATACCATGAAATTGGGGAGAAAAAAAGGGTCAAAAAAATATAATTAACAAAAAAATTGAATGTTGTAATGCGCTGGGATATACAGAATTTCATATGCTACAATAACAGTGGCACCTATGGAGGAAGACAGATCATTCTGAGAGGCCTCAGTTCTGTTGTTCTTTGTCAGTTCCGTATGTGGCAGAGGTGCATTGTGGGATGTGTTTTGATTTGAATACAATCATAAGTCTGGGCTGGACCACAGCCCCTGGCAGCCCACCCCTCCCTTCCTCCAAAATCTCTCTCTTCAAACCTCCTCTCCCCTAATCACTTTAACCCTCTTATGAATAGCTCTTTGTCAAACGATTACAGGTAACTCTGTCCCTCACTCTCTGTCCGACTGTGGTAACCCCTGCTCACATGTTCAAGCCACTGCTTGACACATCCAAACTTCAGCACTCAGACAACTTGGCCAACTTCAGCATGACCTGCCATTGCCTGAATCAAGAGAACATGCAATCTAGTCAACCATGGTCTGTGACAGAGCACGAAAGCATGTCAGTGTGTCATCGCTGTTTTTAACAACACTGTATTTGACCCTTACTAAAACATGACTTAGAAATCACCATGTGTATATGTTCATGCACATGTGAGTTCTCTCATAATCCCTTCTGTATTCCACACATGATGTGTTGGTAAATGATTCACAGTTAGATTGACTTCCCAAAATATATGCAGCATTTTTGGGGGCTCATTCAGGCAAGTCCAACCTCTTTACTTGCAAACTAACATGATGCATCAGTTTAAACCTTTTTAAGTTAATTCTACATAATAAATCAAGCCTTTCAGCGGTGTGTAATAACACACATGTTAAGTTTAACTTATAGCCCTATCCTCAGGTCTCAGGTCTGGGATAAGGTAGAACGTCCCAGGAAGTGTTTGGGCCTTAGAGAAGGCTTTCATACAAAAGCTCCCAGGCAGCACAATACTGGGTCTGATCTCCTTCCCCCTGCTCTGATCCCAGTCCCATGGGACACACCTACAGCGTTGTGAGATGAAGAAACCGAGCCTTTTGTCTTGATGGACCACCTCAGAGCTGGAGAACATGCCACAACTTCACTTTACCCCAACCTACATGTACAAATGACCTGGACTAACCTGTACCCCCGCACATTGACTCGGTACCGGTACCCCCTGTGCATAGCCTCATTATTGTTATTTTATTGTGTTACTTCTTTTTATATTTTATTTTTACTTTAGTTTATTTAGTAAATATTTTTTTAACTCTATTTTCTTAAAACTGCATTTTTGGTCAATTAAGGGCCTGTAAGTAAGCATTTCACGGTAAGGTTTACACCTGTTGTATTCGGCACATGTGACAAATAACATTTGATTTGATGAGCTCCACGGGTCCAGCCTGCTTTCTTCTCTTATTGTGTCACTGTTTGGCAAACGTCTCCCTGGTCCAGTTTCAGCAGAAATGCAGGCTGCAGCTGGATCATGTGGATCGGCCTCAGCTGCCACCTATGTTCTGGTTTAGGTGATCAAATAGGGTTATGTTTACTAATGAAAATGTAAATTCCAATTAAGATTTGTGTTGGAACAAGGCTCATTTATTGAGGTTCTTTAATGTGTGTATTTGTAAAAAGGTGAAACAAAGCTATGACTCCCCCAGCGTTTAGGGCTCACACTGAGACCGAGTAATGGGGGCCTGCTGGGCTGAGTCGGGGGTTTTTGCTGCTGTCGTTCAACCCCCTCCACACCGTCTCCACTCATTTACTTCAGCAGAGAGGACACAATTGATCTGCCCTTTTTTAGATTAAGTGCCTCTGACAGGGCATCCAGTGCAGGGAGACTCACAGGCCAGCTTGGACTAAACATTTCCTCAACAAGCACAACTCGAACAGACTTCACCAGTCAAGTTGACTGCACATTCAGTCACTATTTATTTGTCTGTTCCTCTGTTTTGTCAGGTGATTGATGTTCAGTCCTCCAGGGTATGTTTAGAAAATAGACACGGAGGAAGAAGGATGTGGTACTGGGAAGCCTCCTTCAAAAGGGTTTCTGATTCCCTCCAGAAATAAGAGATTTGCAGAGCAGCCTGCACAAGTAATCTGTCTGTGTTTCAGAGGGATTGGCTTCTAATGGGGTCAACAGAAGAACATTACTCTGTTGCACAGACACAGACATAGACACAGCAAGCACTCCTCAAGCACTCACTGTCATCAGAAATACACCTGATATCCTACCGGAACAACTGGACATTAAATGCATGGCAATATTATGTCCTCATCCAAGATAACGCTTCCTCTCATTCTTGCATGTGACATTTTTAGGTTGCGGGATGGCATCAGGGCAAGATTGTACATGAGAGAAAGAGATGACAGAACAGGCTTATAGGCTCTAAATAAGGTTTAACAACAGTGAGTCATTTCTTCCCCTAACTAAAAAGTTGTTCTTGTTCGTCCCTGAGCATAGACTGCTTGAGACAAAGACCAGGCAGTGGTTGTGTTTCATACTGTCTAGTGAGATGGGGCTGTGGTTAAATCCCAAAACATTTTAATTTGAGGGTAGAATATATTAGATCTGCAGTGCTGATACGCTTCACATGTTGCCATCTGCCTCCAGAGGAAGGGGAGCTGAAAGGATATGAGGCAGACAGGGGTTAAGCGGAGCCCAGACACACAGAGAGGGAGAATATCCCTCATCAAAGCTAAGTAACAAACCGTTAGACTGTTGTTGCATCTTTTCTGTTGGTTTTACCCCCATAGATTCAGTGATGAATTCTGGGTCATGGAGCATCACATGATAGCCCTAAAACAATAACACTGTTAATGGCCTATCTATGGGTGGGTCAGACAGACTGCCAGACATCTGTTGGCCAGTGCTCTCCAGGCCATTCCTGAGTGGTCAGAGTCTGGTGTGTGTCCAGTGCATGCCAGGGTCCATTTGATCTTCAGTGTGATAGCTGAATGTATCTAGTGATTGTTTTTAAATGCAAACAAACTCTAGGTGGACTTGAAAAGCTTCCTGCCAGTTCAGTGACCTAGATGAGAGGGTATGGGATTTTGGAGTATTGGCATGGGCTCGGTCAGAGGATGTGTGGGGGGGGGGGAGTGACATAGCCTTTGTCTTATTTCTCCGAGAAACAATGACTAGATTATGGTACTCAATGAAAGAGAACTCTAATATTCCATATGCTTCATCCATCCTCCTTACAGCTAAACAAGGTCACCCCTCTGAATACCAAGAACAAACTGTCATCAGACCACCAGCCCCCACCTCAGCCAAGCCTGTCTCAATTTAACCCCACTCTCTTCAATCCATACTCCACTTGCACTCACATAAACACACACACACACACACACACACACACACACACACACACACACACACACACACACACACACACACACACACACACACACACACACACACACACACACATCCACACACAGCCCCGCCTGTCATCCCACTCCCCTGACTAACATATTTCCGTCCTTGCCTAGTCCCTGTCCCAGTGCCCTGCCCTACCACACACACACACAGACACAGACACACAACGCACGCACGCACACACACACACACACACACACACACACACACACACACACACACACACACACACACACACACACACACACACACACACACACACACACACACACACACACACACACACACACACACACACACAATCTCTTCAGATATAATCAGATACAGTTGTAAGGTCCTTCTCTTCACTCCTTTGAGATACCACAACTGCTATCGTCGCGTCTAGGTAATTAAGGTTAAACTCTCCTTTGTCCTTTTCCTATACCCTGCACTGTAAAAAAAGCAGTAAAAACACTGGGCTGTTGTGTGCAGGCAAATGGCTCCCAATAAACAAACAGGACAAAAGATTCAATTGCACCAGGACTCTGAAAGTGAGAACCAAAAGGTTCACATGTTCAGTCATGGTGTATAACTGCAATTACCACAATGCCTTTCCTGTGCATTGCGTAATTTGAAAGAAGCAGTGCTAAGACATAGATCTGGGACAAGAGGACTCACCCTTGTAGTTGGGATGCACGCGTGGTGCGTACACTCCGAATTTGATGAGGATGGGCACATTGTAACCCAGGCGAACCCACTCCACCACGTGCAGTGGGAACAGGTTTGGGGTGGTGGCTCCTGTAGAAGGGGGGGTAAGACTGCAACTGAGCTCTGCAGTCCCCCCAACCCTGGCTCGTACCACCGCCTCCACACCCTGGGATGTACCTGAGGAGAAAGCACACAGGTAACACACAGGTGTTACCATGGAGGATGGCTGAGCATGACTGGTGAATCTGCAGTAAAACATGCTAATATCTGAACGGTCAACACCCACAACATAAATCAATATTTAAGAGCTCCTTATCATCCATAAGCTATGTGGATCTGTTCCACATAGGTTTGAATGTCATGCAGAATCAGATAAACTTTAAGTGTTTTTCTAAATGCATTCAGTGGAATTTCTGGTTACACATTCCAGGAAGATATTGAGTAAATATTCAATAAATCTTTTGCAGGGCAGAGAACTGATGATAAAACTGTTTTGCAGCAAAAGTGTCACTTCATGCGAGGGAAGGGGAGGACAAAGACAGGAGAAACAGGGCTAAAACCAAAACGCATGGATAGAGAAAAACTGGGAGGAGATTGAGAAAATATCAAGCAGTAGGCCTACGGGGAAAGAGGACAAGAGTAGATAACATAAACACACATTTAAATGTGAATAAATATTCATGAGTTGGATGCCAGCCTGAATATCTCCAGAGTATGCTCTGTTTAAAAAAGGCACACAGAGGCCATGTAAAACAATGGTACTCCATTTGGTGACAAGATCACTAGGCTGCAACCGGCTCTGTAGACATGCTGCAATCTCATTAACGACACTTGGGCCAGAGCCTGTGTTGTGTTGTATCTGCACCTTGTTTAGCCTGGTGATTAAGTACTAATCTCAAAGGGCTTACCTGTAGTCTTTTTATCGAGCAAAACACGACAGCGAAGGTACAACACTACAGAGACTACAGACCCCTCTGCGCAATCAATATATGCATTGTACAATATGCTGAGTTTCCCTGTACTTGCGCGGGAAACAGCTGTGAAAGAGCAGTAGCGAATTGCATGTTTGTGTTTGAGTCTGTTATTAAAGAATGTGAAACAATGTTGTGTCTGTTTGCTGCTTTTTCATTAAATCATGTATGGCTATTTTTTTAGGCTATGACCTAAAATAAATGTGTTAATATGGGCCGAATATTAGTCTTGCCTATTAGCCTACGGACAGTTGATCAGTTATGGAAATATTCAGTCCATGCAAAAATATAAGAATCTAGTAAAAGGCCAACATATTTTTCAATAAAATGTATTATTTGTCACATGACTATAGAAATGGAAACAGTGTGGTTTTAGAGACTCAAAGTAACAGTAGCCTACTCTATGATTAAATGGACTGCAGTCAATCTGTTACTGGGCTCACATCATCATTATAATTATCATTAGGTACGTTACATAATTCAAATTCCATCAAGTCACATGCACAATTCGATCGCCCGTCATTCATTCATTGTCATCAGTAAGAGAGACACATTGGTTCTAACAACACCATAGATTTAGGTGTAATACTTCTTCGTCATGAAATGTCATAACCAGTTCATTTTGTTAATAAGCCCACTAGGCGACTCGTTTGTTGTATGTCCTGAATAATGGTAAGGAAAATACCGTTGGCTGTTGGGCAATAGCAATAGGCCTACACAATTGTGCACAGTGGACTAGGTGTTGATGGGTTATCTCCAATTTAACTGGAGAATACAACTATATCCCAGAAAATGCTCGGATTCAGATCCGAAAGGTGATGAACGGCCTAAAGGAGAGAAGCCTGGAGACCCAGGAAGAAACCGACCAAGTTGTGGGCCGTGGTACACACGGTTTGTGCTTATTTGGGGAGAAAATACATTATTTCAGTGGCGACCCATCATTCAGGGCAGGTGGGGCAGAGCCCCCAATTTTTTGCAAAAAAAGAAGCAAACAAACAAAAAACATTTGGTGGGGGGCTTTCCTGTTTTGCATGATATTTTGGCATTAATACGTGTCACATATCAGTTTGCAAACAATGTAAAAAATATTAATATATATTAGTATTATATATATATATTAGTATATTAGTATTTAAGCCGCATACAAAATCCGTGTACAAACATGGTCTCTTTTTGTTTTCTTGAGTAAGGCAGCTCCAAAATGCAGGTGTTCCAGCCTAGCTCAGTGCTCTCTGTGGTGGTGGTGGGGCAAGCCAACAGAAAATACAGAGCAATGCGCGGTGATTGGCTCAGTGTTCTATCACTCATGGGGACACTACATCACCGCCAAGTCTAAGGGTAGAGCTAGAAAATTCTAGCCCCTTGGGTGCTGCCATAGAGTTACATTAGAAGTGTCCGTCCAAGAAGGCTCAAGGTCATTGGCCACAGATAAAATGACGTCAAATCACATTATATCTACAGTAGCTTTGATTGGACTGATCATGTCAACATCATACTTTCAAAATCTTAGCTAGCTGTCATCATCATGAATCAAGTCGATAATCTACTGGCAAATCCTTTTTAATCCTTCCGTCATCGGAAGAGAAATAATGAAGAGAAATTATAGATAAAATGTATGGGTATCGGCCATTGGACATAAACATTACAAAACAAGTTGGAAATGGCAAATTCCACAATGTAAGTGTCTTCACTGACATTTTCAACATGTCCCTGATTGAGTCTGTAATGCCAACATGTTTCAAGCAGACCACCATAGTCCCTGTGCCCAAGAATACTAAAATAACCTGCCTAAATGACTACCGACCCGTGGCACTCACGTCTGTAGCCATGAAATGCTTTGAAAGGCTGGTCATGGCTCACATCAACACCATTATCCCAGAAACCTTAGACCCACTCCAATTTGCATACCGCCCCAACAGATCCACAGATGATGCTATCTCTATTGCACTCCACACAGCCCTTTCACACCTGGACAAAAGGAACACCTATGTGAGAATGCTATTCATTGACTACAGCTCAGCGTTCAGCACCATAGTGCCCTCAAAGCTCATCACTAAGCTAAGGACCCTGGGACTAAACACCTCCCTCTGCAACTGGATCCTGGACTTCCTGACGGGCCGCCCCCAGGTGGTAAGGGTAGGTAACAACACATCCGCTACGCTGATCCTCAACATGGGGGCCCCTCAGGGGTGTGTGCTCAGTCCCCTCCTGTACTCCCTGTTCACTCATGACGTCATGCATGACTGCACGGCCAGGCACGACACCATCATTAGGTTTGCCGATGACACAACAGTGACCGACAACGATGAGACAGCCTATAGGGAGGAGGTCAGAGACCTGACCGTGTGGTGCAAGAAGAACAACCTCTCTCTCAACGTGATCAAGACAAAGGAGATGATTGTGGACTACAGGAAAGGGAGGACTGAGCACACCCCAATTCTCATCGACGGGGCTGTAGTGGAGCAGGTTGAGAGCTTCATGTTCCTTGGCGTCCACATCACCAACAAACTAACATGGTCCAAGCACACCAAGACAGTCATGAAGAGGGCACGAAAAAACCTATTCCCCTCAGGAGACTAAAAAGATTTGGCATGGGTCTTCAGATCCTCAAAAGGTTTTACATTTGCACCATCGAGAGCATCCTGACGGGTTGCATCACTGCCTGGTATGGCAACTGCTTGGCCTCCACCTTAAGGCACTACAGACGGTAGTGCGTATGGCCCTACTGGCATCCAGGACCTCTATACCAGGCGGTGTCATAGGAAGGCCCTAAAAATGGTCAAAGACTCCAGCCACCCTAGTAATAGACTGTTCTCTCTGCTACCGCATGGCAAGCGGTACCGGAGTGCCAAGTCTACGTCCAAGAGGCTTCTAAAACAGCTTCTACCCCCACGCCATGAGACTCCTGAACATCTAATCAAATGGCTACCCAGACTATTTGCATTGCCCCCCCCCCCCCCCCACGCTGCTGCTACTCTCCGTTATTATCTATGCATAGTCACTTTAATAACTCTACCTACATGTATATATTACCTCAATTACCTTGACACATTGACTCTGTACCGGTACCCCCTGTATATAGCCCCACTATTGTTATTTACTGCTGCTCTTTAAATATTTGTTAGTCTCATCTCTTACTTTTTGGGGGGGTATTTTCTTAAAACTGTATTGTTGGTTAATGGTTTGTATAAATAAGCATTTCACTGTAAAGTCTACACCTGTTGTATTCAGGGCATGTGACAAATAAAATGTTATTTGATTTTAAAATTTGATTTGATTTGAGTGGTTTGGAAGGAATCAGTGTAGCTAACTGCAAGCATTGTAAAGCCATTATTAGCCTGCTATTCAGTGGAGTAGCTGTGTGGTCCAAAGTCTAAGATTAAGGGTTTATTTTCCTAGTTTAAAATGATAAACGTTCAAAATTGCAGCGCTCAAATCAGCTGTTAACTGCTAAATCTGACTTTAGTGAGTTCAAGACAATTGGGAACTCGGGAAAAATGAGCTACGACTGGGAAAGTATGTTTTAAACTTTCACTGAACTCGGAATTGTAAATTCGGAACTCTGGCCTCTTTCTATAGCTACGACCTGAAGATCACTGACATTATCATGATTCAACCTTTTTTTCAGAGTTCCCAGTTGTCTTGAAAGCACCATAAATCCAGAGAAGGCCAGACTTTGATGACAAAATTTGATGATAAAATTAGCCAACGAAGGACTGCCGCGCCACCTTCCTGTTCAAGTGGGCACAGCACAACAAGGTGAGTCCAAAAATGTCTAGTATGCTTCTGCATAAATGATGTAATATGCCAGGAAGATATGTATACTGTAGCTAAGAAAGTAATAAGTGTATGTTGAGTAGTAAACTGTTAGTAGCCAATGTGCCTCACCCTAATAATTTGGTCTATTTTCACCTCTTAATTTCGCCTACTGTTCTGACTTGGTGGTGCACATGTAGCCTATAACCTGTTTTTGAGAAATGTAGTCTTTGAATATTGTAAGAGCTTTCATTGTCTGCTTATATGCCCCCTTTATTTATCCTACGGTTCTGACTTGGTGTACAGGGAGAACACTGTAAGAACAGCCCATGTTCTGAATTCTGTTGCTGTACATTTCAAAAGTGCTGAACAAATAGTTATATTGACTACGTCCGTCCTAGCTCGCTCATTAATGTCTTAATCGAAATTACGGATTGCCTCTTATCCGCTTGTCGTCCCCTTATGCCATAGTTTGTACATCTCAATTGTCAGTAGAAACCACATTTATTGAAGCAAGTCAGCCATATCAGCTATGTTTTTTTAAAGGCAGTAAATGAGGCTGAATGAACTGTTTCGCTCCCAGACAAGGTTCCGCTGATAACCAGGTGTAGCAGTGGTAATGTGTTGGGACTGCTGTTGGGACTCTGCTGTTGGGACAGCTTTATGTAGGCCCTAACAGTTTGTGGGCACCGTTTTTCACTGTTATAGTGCAAATAATGTAATGTTTAGTGTTGTGTTGTGTAATGGATTTGCTGGCATGCATCCCAAATAAAATGTTTTTGCCCCACCAAGATTTCCATGCTAAAATCGCCAGTGCAGTCTTTAAAACGAAAACACATTGTAGAAAACTAGAAAAAGACCTAGATATAGTATAGGCTGTTTTTAGCCTTCAGCCTTTATATAAACATATGAATTCATTTATATACAATTTTCTGCCCATATGAACAAATGCATATGCAATATTTATATTCATACATGACTTAAATGAAAAGCAGTAAACATAAACATTGCTTCACATCCTTTAATAACAGACTCATAAACATAATCACGCAATTGGCTACAGCTCGCTTCACAGCTTCCCAGGGAAATTCAAGGCATTGTATGCCTCACACGGACAAAAGAGTAGTGGAAGGAGTTCGCTTCTGCTGCACTGTTCTCTTTAAAATACAACACGTTGCGGCAGTGCTTTGCTCAAAAGGGGACACTCCCTGATAGATGGTAGGGTAGCAGGCCCCTCACCCCTCCCTCCAGATCCACAACCCCCTGGGGTCCACACATGGCCTCGCTCCACTAAACTCCCCTCCCCCTAGAAGCGTGCTTTTTGGATGGGACCAGTATAAATCCCAGATTAATCTAAATCCGCACCATCAGATGTATTTTGTACATTCGGATTTCACCCCATTCCCTTGTACACACTTGTGTCTAGACCCCCCGACCCCCTCCTCATCACTTTCCCCGATCTAAGTCCCATGTACATAGTGGCTGATGTCAGAGACTTATCAGTATGATGCTTTGAATCATATGTTCTAGGGAGTGCATTCAGAAACGTCCACCAACCAGTACATGAGAGCCAAGGCCTTGGACTCTTTGCCATTACATAAGCGTCCACGTAAACAAGGAATGTAAAGAGAGTGGTATAAACTCCAGAGGAAAGGACATTGGTAATTACGGGTGGAAAGGGATGAAGAGAGACAGAAATGGCGAGAGGCAGATAGCGAATTGAATGAGAGGATTTCTCTAGAGGCACATTTTATATGATTTACAGTACATAACTTCACTATATTGATTTACCATTGTAATAGAAATGTATGAAGTGAATTACTTGGGTAGCTAGGAGAGCAATGTAGGTGTAAGGAGAGAAACCAATAAAATGTTATGAGCATAGCAAATGCACTGTGCAGTATTATACTTACGCAGCAGACAGAGGGCAACAGCAGTGGTGACACCCAGAAGCCACAGCCTCTCCAATCCCATCGCCGTCCCTCACACTGCTTTACATATCTCCCAACCTGAAAACACAGAAACACACACATTCAAATCAAACCTCTGACATAAAGTAACACACAGCCTTCAATACTGTACAAGGACATTCCCACTGCATCTGGCATCAGACAAGACCAAGGTAATCCTCCAAGTTAACATCAACCCTAAAGTATTTCATAATCCCTACTTCAAACTGTATTACAGTCTGTTGACGGAATGATAACTGACTGCATTCTGTAAAAAGTCTTTGCTCACTGCAAAATTGGATGTCTGATTTGTGATTTGGATTTGGATTAAGGGAAATGTGCTTATTCAAACTAGCTTTGGGAGTGAAAATATATTGATGTGTATGTGTGTGTATGAGTTTGTGTGTATCACCATTAGACAGACCTGTGGGTGTCCCTGTCACTGATATGGTCAAAAAGATTAACCTTCTGCCTGTGATTTGCCCAGCTCATACTGTAGGTCTTGTCTCAAGCTAACTGGGCTAACAGCTTTAGACAGGTGACACATGCAAGAGGAAAACATCAGGGACATCTCTGTTTATCTCGTCATCCCAACCCCAGTCTAATGGTCAATGCACTTTCAATTCATATTTACTCTTGTGTTTCAATATATATATATATATATATATAAAAAACATTTACAGTATTCGAGAAGACAACGCTGTAAATTCCATGAATGTCATTTCTATCTCTGACATTGTGCATTATTGCACCAACCCACTGAATGTGAACCGGATATTACTGTAACCAGACTGCTCAATAATCCACTTCCTAGAAAGAAGAATGGATGGGGCCTGACAATACCAAGGGTCAATAAAGCTCTGAAAACTGAATCTGTGTTGCACTGTCTGGCCCATGATGTGTTAAGGTAGCAGCATACAGCTTAAAATCATCTACAGTTTAAGCTTTCAGTCACTAATACCAGCTTATCACTAGTGTAAGTTAATTACACTAATAGAAGGAGGCCATTTTTAGAAAGCTAGGAAGTGTAATAGCAACAGATATGCCAACTCAACTCACGTGACACATTTGGTTTCATAGTAGTAACCTGACATAGTAAACAGATCTGGGAAGAATAGGTTAGGGATATTGTTATCCTCTGCACTTGTCTGATAAGGGTATGGGACTCAGCGGGACTCTTTAGTCCTGATGGGAATTAGCCATAGCATCTGTCCTGAGTTGGTTAAATCAGTGTGATATTTATCACTGATTTGGGGGCAAGGCAACAATGATGTTATTATATGAGAGTAGCAGAAATGACAACATGGCCATGGGCTATGTCACAACCAAAACAAAAGTCTCTCCTCTCTGAATGGAAAAGGAGCAACAGAAATTGTTTCACAGGGATACATGATACCTATAACTTGCTCTGACAGGACAGAGATGGAAGGAATAATGATGTCCTCTCGTTCCTGCCTTACGCCTGAAATGCCAAATTAAATCAAACATTGCCCATCCCATTCTATTTTTTCCCCTACTGCACTAGCTATTGTGTCATCATCCCTACAAAGTGACAGAAACACACGATTACTTGACACTGGAGCTGATTGCACAGCACTGCATCATTCTCTGAGGTAGAAGTAGTCTTCCGAGGTAAAAGTTTTCATCATTCAGCCACATGGCATCCAATGGAGCACCCAGCCAACCAACCCCCTCTCATGTCATGTTGCTGCTATTGAGGGAAACGTTTAACTGCTAAAATGCTTATTTTGGATAGCTCTTTACATGCTTATCACATATAGGTACTTATATCACCTGTCAAATTCTTTAGAGTTTCTCCAGCCTTATAGTTGGTGCTTTGACAGGGCAGTTGAGAGGGGAGAGCCAGACTACAGACCCTGCAGAGAGAGCCTCTAGGGTTCCAGGTGTATAGGTGTAGACAGAAGAGATAGAGGACAGAACCCACCACTATTATGTGGCTACAGGTATGACCTGTTTCCCAGGGCAGGAAGTCCTTTAATTTAAATACAAAACAGAGGAGGCCTACAAGTTTATCTCAAGATGCCACATCATACATAGTAATGAGGGGTTGCATAGGTCACTGATAGTATGTTGAATGACAGTGCTTGGAGATGCACAGTACACAAAGCATCATATCAATGTGCCTTTAATCTCATAATGGAAAAGCAAATTGGGTGCCTTCAGAATGATTATCTCTCTATCTTCAAACGAATGAGAGGACTCAGTGTTCTTTCTAAAAGCATATTGTCAAGAGAAATCATTGCAATTATGGGAGCTGCTCAAGGAGGGTTCTGATTTTGCTTCTTCAATGAAAAAGTTGCTGGTTGCATACAAATACACCAAGTCAATTATTATGAATTATTGGATTATGTTAATATTGCCCAAAAGTCATTTAAGTTTCTTTGCCTAAAAACTGGCTTTAGTTTACAGGGTTGGGAGTGGTAGCTAAGCCCATCTTATACAGTCCTGAACAGCAGACAAATGCAGCTCTGCCAGGATCAACTTTACATGGAGCAGATGCGGGTTAGGAAGTGAGGGGAGCTGAGCCTGAGGGTATCTGAGGGGAACACGGAGACGTTACATAAGTGTCTAAGTCACACAAAAGAAGCCATTGAGGGAGATCCGGACCGTTCTGTCATACTGAGTAAGACTGTTCTGTCAGTACACAACCGATACACAACCTCAGACACTCAAATAGTCTGGGCCTTTTCTCCCATAAGTCTGGCAATCAACGCAGTAGACTAATGGACACTTACACAGACGACATTTTACTTTGAAATGACAGTGTAAAGACTTTCAAACCTGTTAAAGCTGCAATATGTAACTTTTTGGGCGACCCGTGACATGTGAGTTAGAGACCTGTCATTCCCATTGAAAGCAAGTTTAAGAAGTGGTAGATCTGTTCTATGTGCTCAAACAGCTGAAAATACAACATTTTTGGTTATGGAAAATATTGGTCCGAGCAGTTTAAATGGTATAAAGATTCTCTACACAATGACTGCTTGTTTTGCCACTTAAACTGAAAATAGGCCAACAAGGAAATGCGATTTCTGCATATTGCACCTTTAAGAATAGTTGCATCTCTTACTGGGCTTCAATGAGACAAATGACTTTGGACTGCACCCTTGTGAACACCTAGTCTAATCCAGTACTGCTGCTCCCAACCTTAATAGTGTAATCGAATTAGAAATCAAAGATAAAGGGCATCTGTCAGCAGCACGCTGTCCTGTATATGCTTTTACAAACAGTTGGTGAATTTGTATTATTAAGCACTGCTTGCCATAGCAGAGTGACAGCCATTGATCTCACTGACAAATGTACCATACCAAACCGTCCATCCATCCCCTGTGAGAGAGCCATCATACATAAATCCAAAATCTATCAAGACTGTTGTCTTCTCCTCAGTAAACAGTTGTCAGCAAATACTGTTCCATAACCTGCCAGATTGTTCTGTTTACAGGGATGCTTGCCATTTTGATGGCATTATAAATAACATGAATGGTTTATCCCATCTAAATGTGGCACAGCGTGCATGGTACACACTTACAGTAGCGCTAAGGGAGCAAATGACGAACAGGGCTGAGCTGGATCTCACAGGTAGGATGCAGCACAGTTTGAAGAGCCCTGCATTAAGAGGGAAAGAGGTGAAAACATGGAGGAAAATGATCCCCCCAGGCCAGGCCAGGCCAGTAGTAAAGTAGTAAACCCACTGAGAATAAACCCCACCACCCACAAAAAAGTTTTGCCGCATTTGCACCCAGACAAAACCGCAAATGTGTACATCAAACTCATAACAATAGAACACGACACTATCCATCTGACTAACTCTCTACGTTCACACACTTGGTAATACATACTAAGAAAATCCTATCGGCCTAGCGGCCAAGGCCCATCTGTGATGTTGGTGATAGAGACGGACCTGATAAGCAGCTGTATTACTTTCTTAGTAATCCTGGTTAATCCTGCTTGGGCCATGGCCTCAGAACAGGCCTGCTGGGTTTGATGGGGGAACTGAGGGCCCTATTGCAGGTGCAAAGAAAGAACACACCTACTAGTAAATCATAAACAAATATAGAATTCATCCACTGCACATGCCACCAGATTACTTCATAAAAGGAAAGGGTTAAGGCCAACAATCAACATTTTGCTGACCGAATTAGCGAGAATAGAGACCAAACTCTTCTTTCAAGGTGTAACTTAGTGTAGTGGGGGGGAGAAGAGATGGATACGTCTGTCATCATTGAGACCCATTATGAATAATAATGATAATCATTTGGTTGGTGCTTATATTTGTGTGTATTGTACTGTACGCATGTGTGAATTAGATTTTTTTTTTTTTTCATATCCCAACTCCCTCTGATACACCCTCTACATCTTGTGTACTGACATCCTCCATTAATTCAACCAGCCCTTTAGAGTAGTTTGCCCCACCCCATGACCTCTGGTGGCCATGCAAACCTTAATTTAGGGTCAACCACTGCATTGATGTGAAATGAAGTGTCTCAAGGCATAGATAGCTGATTGCTGCACCTGATCTAGAATACTTCACACGCAATAACCACATTGGCCTTGTTAGAAGAAGGAGAGAGACAAAAGTGAGGTGCTGCCCAAATGTCTTGGTTGATTGAAAGATAGCTAAAATAACACTAAAGAACCCATTTAGTTCTGGAGGTTAATTTATACCACACCAAGTCAACTCTTACCATCTACGACTGAGAAACACATTCAGAGTTTCCAACAACACTGCAGACTGACATGGACATGTCTATACAATGGTGCCTTTTACACTGCATTCAGCTGAATATGTCTTTATTTGCTCCCTTTTTCTAATCTCCTTTAGGTTTTCCCTCAAAACTCTAAGCGGTTTTGTATCAAATCCGTGAAAGAAACAAAAACTTGCTTTATTACACCTCAATGCTAAATAATAACGTTCCGTTTTGCAACTAAAACAGAGTTTCTATTGGACAAATTCTGTTTGGTTCCGTTATAATAAACGTTTTTCAACAGAATCGGTGGAATAAATACAACCCTGATCACCCGTACACACAGTTCACTCTCACAGCAGCCACATAGAGCATCATCACTTTGCTCATTGTATAATTCCTTCTCGCATCTATCTGCTTTTCTTGCTCTCACCTTTTTTCTTCGCTTGTGGACTTCAGTGCACAACACAACAGCTGTCTGTGACCAGGTGTAAAAACCTCTCTGAGCCAAACCTTCAAACCATAACCGCTAATCACTACACAGCCTACATCGTTGTCACCATATTAATGTTATAGTCAACAAACTAGAACAAATGCGTTAGTAAACCCACAATCCAATATGTGTGTACAATCACACAGTACAGTGTACAGCAAGCAGTTACACCAGGCACCGGTGGCAATGAATTAATAAAACTGAACACTTACCTTGACTTGGAAGAGTTGCTGTGTTGGATATCTTTAGCCAGCTAGCTAACATTAAGTAGCATTCCTCTCTGTTTGAGTCAGCTTGTTGAGTAGGCTAAATTAGCTGCATTAGCTACATAAGTGAAAGGTAAAGGCTAAGAGGCTAAAATACAACAAAATATAGTTAGCTCTCTCTGCTGCTTCTCCTTAATTTTTGAATGAATATTTTTTTTCAAAACTGTTCAACCATTGTCCTTTCTCTCTTTGAGTCACATACTCACAACATTTTATGCACTGCAATGCTAGCTAGCTGTAGCTTATGCTTTCAGTACTAGATGAATTCTCGGATCCTTTCATTGGATGGACAACATGTTAGTTCATACTGCAAGAGCTCTGATAGGTAGTAGGACGTCCCCCGGAAGTTGTCATAATTTCTTGTATTGAAGTCAATGTACCCATTGGAGGACGGAAAATAGCTGTCCTCTGGCTACACCATTGTTCTACCCTGGAGGGTGCTGTTGATGCTACTGTGGAACTTCATTGCTAAACTGTGTTTTAATCAGATATTTGTTGACGTGAATATATTCAGTACAGTTTTATCTAAAAAGGATAACTTTTTTTATGTTTCACTATTCTAATTTTTATGAAATTCACTGAAGATGATGGTCCTCCACTTCCTACTCTGAGGAGCCTCCACTGTGCAGAACATAGAACCACAGAGTCCGGTAAATCACTAAGGCCCATGGATGAACTGAGCTTTACAGTTGGACTTTGGTCACCTGAGTAAGCAATTAAAATCTACAAAATCAGCAATAAAAAACATCACTCTAATACAATGGACACTTTACTATATCATGAAATAAGTGCCATGGTAGATAACTGAACTATTTAGCATCAATGATGCCCTTGTGTCATGACTCATGAATTGCCACAGTCCAAGTGAGGATATCCAGTATAAGTAATTCATAAACATATCAAACAGAAGAACTGAACGACACAATACATGATCTTTCAGAATGAAGTTAGTCTCAATAACCAAGTGTGGATTGAACTGGTGACTCATTATGGAGTAGTGTAAGAAAATATGCATCATATTCTGTTGGGTTTTTGCCTTTATCCACAGTGGGGGATGGGAGGGTTTAGTAGCAGATGCTGTTTTCATTGATCAGTTTTCAAACATAAAGAAAAATATAATATGTGGCATCAAGGCTGATATCTGAATGCAGTAAATAATTAAAGAATAGGAATAACATCATATATCAGAAAAAAAAATCTGAAAGTCATTGTTATTTTAGAGTAACTACATGGTTTGTTTACAAGGATGGTCTCCATATCAGGCAACAACAACAAAAACAGGTGCCTCTATTGTCTGACATGGACTGATTGGAAAGGGACCCAACCTGAATACAAAATGACCATTCTGCTGTGATTGAACATTGTTCTCAGTATGCATTCATTTAATGCATTAATTAATCTTAATTTCGCCAAAGGCTATGAATAATCTACCTTGTTCCAAATGTACACTTAAAAGCTAACGCACGCTAAATAAATCACACCTCAACCGGTAATCATAAAGCAACATGTCTAGAGCAAAATGGTCAACAAGAACGGACGTCAACACAATGCACTTCAGGGAATATTCTGCTTGTCAGACTGTTTTAACAGTAGGTCGAATACTTGAGACAAAAGTATAAAGCTACAACGGAATCTTTGTCTAGACTAAAAAGAAGGGTGAGGAAATGTGTGTTTGTGAAAAAAAGTAGATTCTATAATAAGTGAATGTACATTTGCAATAAAAGTGGACCACATGTGTAACTCACATAAACTGTTATTCACATGTAGGATGTGGCGGAGTCGATTTACCTTGCTTGAGGCACTTCTCTGAGTTGACCAGAATACAATCAGTCCATCGGGTCCTTTGCTTTTTTCAGCAGTTGACGTATTTAGGCTTTCATTGGTTATTCTAAAGTTTGATACGTTTGACTTAAAAATGCAGGTGTTCGCATATTTTATAACAGCGTGAAAATGTCTTTCACGAGCCCCTGATAGGTGCTGACTCAACAAGAGTGAAGATAGGAAAAGCTCAGTTTAGATGTAGCTGTAGCAGTATTTCATTATATTCTAAGTCATTAAATCCAATATAACGACAGAGAAAAACTTAAGGAGTGCCTAGATTGGTTTATAATAATTTGAAAGTTTCCGAGCATATTTCAAATGTTCTCCTTCTTGCAGCTTTGTCCAAAGTTATCCAAAGTGTAGTAAAAAGGACCAGTAGAAAAAAACTATCTGAATCCATTAAGCGCATTTATTTAAGTAATGCGTTGCTCAAAAAAATCCCCAAATGATGTGCACCTCTCAGTTCCACCCTACAATGACGGAGAATGTGTAAGAGTATAGTCGTCTATTCATGCACTACGTTCCTCGCGGTTTCTTTCCTTCCTCGTATCTCCCTCCTCCTCCCTAAGATATTCACTCAGTTTAAGCGCTCCAGACAAAAGCGCTTTTCCGTGGGAGAGGACGTTTTGGAGACCCTGACAAAAGACACATGCTATACAACGGGACACGTCCATAAACAATGACAATGTAATGTTGCCTATGCCTCAGTCATACATTTTTAATAAGGGTCCAAATTTCATCCAAAATGCCTTGCTTCTGTTCTTCTCAAGTCTCTTTCCGTGATGCAATGATCAATAACGCCTTTATTACAAGGGGAAATACTTTGCCCCACAAAGTTACAACAAAATGCCTTCACAACATCACATTTTTTATCAATATGTGTGGGATAGTTTTCCTATATGAATAGATGTCCCTCCAGCAACTTTTTTTTTAATGGTTTGGGGTCTGAGGTCGTTGGGGTAAACTGCTCCTAGAGACCCTCACTTAGTGGTAATCTCGTTCCCAAACACTTCTACCCAAATGCAGAATAGCCTGTGCGCAATAGCCTGATGAGGTTACCTTAGTGGTAACGCCCTACCTGCTTGATTTAGGCATAACTTCATCTACTCTACCAGTAGCATCATTCACCCAAATATGTCAAATAATAGCTCTCAAACAAACACAGATCTTACATTTTCGAAACATTTGGTTCAGACAACATCCATGGTTGTCTGTAGAATATTGGGTTTGTTTTTTTCCCCACTGAGAAAACTTTGGAACACCACATGAGGGCGTGAGTTGACACAAAAGTGAAGATGGTTGTTTATAATAGCCTTTATTTGAGCTGGTGCACAACCACAATTGCCTTTCTTTTCAACATTTGGATACACTCCTGACGTCATTGCCAGTGGCAATGCCTCTCAAACTTAGTCAGTAGATATCTATACCAGACACTTTGAGCTCTGTATTGTTGCGTGACTACTTTTCCCTCTTGACTCTCACAGGCCTAGCAGCACACCATATGGAGATCAAAGGATTGGCATTAATCACATAAGATACTCCTACCAGCAAACCCTACAGGAAAGCACAAGTGACATTTCAACAGAAAAACAGTCAACTTTCAAGTTTAGCCATAATGTCTCAAACTCATGGTTCTGTTTATGGTTACAGTGATCAGGTATAGGACTAACAGTTGGACAATAATTTTAACTCATGCCTCCCTCACAGCACAGCTAAGTATTTTATCATCATAGAAATGACATCCTTCTCTTTCATTGAAAAAAAAATAGCATCCCAAGAAATACATTCCCAATTGATCCGTCAACTAAAAAACATGTTCTTTGTTAGAAATAATAACACAAACATATCTAAACTAAATATAGTCATCAATCATAATGAACTATGGTGGTAATTCAGTCAAAGAACAAAAAGTTAAGACATTCTATGATTAACAAAAACATCAAAGGACATCTGCTTTAGGACTAGATCCCTGTCTGATTACTGTATTTAACAACACTATATAAAAACAACACATGACTCTCAATTAGGAGTTGCTCAGTCATCAAAATCTGGTATATCATCATAGGAGTAACCACGGTAGCCCTTTGATGCATAGTAAGCTATCCGCAGGTGATAGAATCCAGGAAGGAAAACCAGGATTCCAATGATGAGAACAGGCACAGTCCGGTCAGCATGCTGAAACGAATGAAGACAGAAAATCTATAAAATATTCATATCTAAGGAACACACTAGAATGTGTCAAAGTTAACTGCGTGAAAATGTATTTGTTGTAAAACATGACAGGAATGTACAAATAGACTTAACTGTCATACTCACTGTGACTTCAAAGTATCCTGCCAATAGGAGGGCTCCAATGGTGATTAACAGAGAGCCAATCAAGAAGAGGCCAGTGGCCAGTGCAATGGCTTTGTATGGGACCTTGGGTGGGCTCTTTTTGAACTGTGGGGGGATAAACCTTACTTAATAACAACATACTACAGAATATCAAACATTTTGTCATTTGTGTTTCACCAAACCATCCCAAAAGCTTTTTCCAGTGCAATGGCTTTGTATGGGACCTTGGGTGGGCTCTTTTTGAACTGTGGGGGGATAAACCTTACTTAATAACAACATACTACAGAATATCAAACATTTTGTCATTTGTGTTTCACCAAACCATCCCAAAAGCTTTTTCCAATGCTGATATTACAACATTATTTCATATACAGGGTTGATTGATGCAATAACGATATTGGACTATGTCTATAGTTACATAATGATGATGGTAGATTCCCATAATTGCCATGGGCAGTTCATTTCAAACGGCCTATAGATTCCAGATATCCATTCCAACCCTACCAGGCCCATTCTAGCACACTCAAGCCCTTACCTGCAGGTCAATGTAGCCGTCATCGTCACTGGCTAATTTGGAGTACCTGACCTTAGTGTTGGGTATTCCATGTGTTACACTGTTGCGAGCTGTCATCCTTGCTATAAATTACAGGAAACAAAAGTGTCACTCTTGCTTAAAAATGTTGCATTGTTCTGTTACATTGGCAGCCGATTATATCATTTCATATTTAGAAATGCTACACTGATGGCGCCCGCCTTGTCAGACACAATGTTGTTTCTCTCGATAATTAGCCTACTGTAACCTACGTTGGAACCAAGTGTAAATAGAAAGAAGGGTACCGCCGATTCAGATAATAAGTTAAAAAGAGAGGTAGCCTAATTCTGTATAAATCAAAACGATGGTTGGAAGTCCACCTAGCTACTCATGCTGAAGTGACCTCTTCCGTTGTTTCGTCTGTACAACGCCTGCGCAATGCGCGTTTCTTTTCTCCAGATAAGAGATGTGTATTCATTACGGAAATCGTTTAACGTTTAAGAACCAAGAACGAAGCAAAACAGAGCGAAATGAAAGTTTATATTACACAAATACCATTTGCTTTCGTATGAGAAACGTTTTGCATCAGAATGGGCAGGATGAATACATCCCAGGTCCCTAAAGTGTATTGGAAGAAACCTACCCCTAAGGGGCGCTGCCGCATCACAGCTGAAAAACAATTTGGTACCGCTCAAGTGAATATATATATAGTATATAGGCTATCGTGGTCCTGATGTTATTTCATGTGCATTTAATAACTTTTTTGAGCGTGTGAGTTCCTCTTTGTCAAATAATATTTAGAAAACTGATGGCAATCCCTTGGATTACGTTAAGTGACATTTCCCTTCTCTGCGTCAGTTTGATCCTCCTGATGTAATGGAGGTGATGGAGATAATCGTCAATTTAAAGACATCAGCAGCAGGTCATGATGAGATTGGTTACTCATTGGTGAAATCAGTGTCTTCCTCGTAATATCTTCACCAAATATATGCAAACTGGTATTGTTCATTAAGATTTGAAAATTGCCAAAGTTATCCCCCTCTATAAATCTGGGGATCCAAGATATTTTACAAATTATTGCCCAATTTCTGTACAAGAAAAATTGGTGTGTTGAAACATTTAAATCAACACTGTATTCTATATGAGCACCAATATGGTTTCCGTAAAAACTACTGCAACTTGTGAATAAAATCTTTAGTCTTTAATTAACAACAATGAATACGCTCTTGGCATCTTTTTAGATTTATCCAAATAGTTTGACATGGTTGATCATGAAATATTACTTTCTAAATTGCATTATTACGTTTTTCATGATTATACATTTAATTGGTTATATAGTTATGTTCATGATAGAGAACAATGTGTTTATGCAAATAACTGTGTATCTACCAGGGCCAAGATATCATGTTGTGTACCACAGGGTTATAATTGGGCCTTTGTTATTCCTAATCTATATCAATGACCTTGCTGCTGTGTCTTCTACCGTACTTCACATTCTCTTTGCTGAGGATACCAATTTGATTTTATCACACAGTAATTTTGATTCACTAATTAATGAAGCAAACTCCGGTAAGGCCACATTTTCAGAATGGTTCCAGATGAACAAATTATCTTTAAATGTTACAAAAATTCAACTTTATTGTATTCACTAGTAAGAATAAGAAATAGTGTTGTTTTTTTCGTTTTTTTAAAAAGCCCGAATTTCAATTGGTGGGAATGAAACGGAACAAGTCACATCCACTAGATTCCTCAGAGTTCTAGTTAATGAAAAGTTATCCTGGAAAGATCATATTACATTTGTCTGTAGCAAAGTGATGAAATCGGCTGGTATCATCAGAAAGATTAGTGGATTGGTTCATCAGGCTTATGTCCTAACTCTATACTATAGCTTAATTGACCCATATCTCATTTATTATAATATTGTCTGGGCCAGTACATATGCCTCGTACCTACACAAATTATTCATCATACAAAATACATTTGAAAGACTAGCCACCTCCTCTAATTACCTGGCTCCATCTGCACCTTTGTTTAAGAAACTTGTCTATTTACAACATTAATGTATGCCAATTATGCACTTTCATCTACAAATACTCCTATCTCCCAGACAGTTTACCTAAACCCTTCAATGTATTCTTCCAGACTAATTCTGAAATCCATCTATATTACACAAGACACTATGATAACCTTCACCCTCCCTACTGCCACACCTCACATAGTCATTTCTCTATCAGATACAGAGGTACCATTCTCTGGAATTCTTATCTTCACATTGCCAAAACCTCATCATCCCTCAATAACTTCAAGCGAAGACTTGAACACACACACACACACACACACACACACACACACACACACACACACATGTTTTTTCCTGTTTACTGGGTAAAGTATGTAGAATTATAATTAATATGCTTTGTTTAACTGATTGAAGACATTTTTTTTAAACTTATATTTGTGGTGTGGTTTTCATATAAGTACCTTTGGGCTTCTAACCTCACCTGCACACCGTTTTTTCCATTTTTTTATCTGTACTGTTTTGTCTTTTACTTCTTTTCTTTGATTGCGAATAAATAAATAAATACATATTTCAAAATAAACTAGGCTATAGGCTACCTGGCATTCTTCTCGGCAGAAGATGCTAGCTTACTGGCTTGGAGACACTTACTGACTTTTCATAAAATCAATAGATCTATCACATGTAGGTTTACATAATGTGATACTGTCAGTGATGTTATTAGTTAGTTAGTGCTGAAATATTCAGTACATTGTGATTTAGTATTGGTTTTAGTTGACAGCTTTCTCTACATCGTCTTCCCGTGCATTATTTAACTTATAACCTTCACCATGAGGTAGCTGTCAGATCATACATGATTCTACATGTTCGCAGTATAGTGCATAGTCATGACTCATTTATTTTGTATGCACACAGATACAGATATCTTAATTTGATGATCCTGTTGTTGCAGGAATTTTCCTGCATGGCAGAAAAGAAAACTTGCAGTGCATTCAAAGTTTAAAAAGGCTTCTAAGGGACGGTACATTATTTAGAATGATGGAGGCCTGGAGAAAATATTACCTCTCTGAAGTGAAAATGGATGGCCCTCCCTTCAGCAAAATATATATCTTTATATGCCATTTAACCTCACTCCTAGGACAGACCAGAGCCTTAGATATGCAGTTTTAGAAACTGTTCTTCGTTTTTTAAGCATTACATGGCAAAGAAGCCAGAAGGTTGTGGATAATACAGACCACTGCAGACAACGGTAGGGGTGAAACAATCTCAATTATAATAAAAGCACTACAAACTATGAAACTATGATCTTATTTACAGAACCAGTTACAACTGAAGCATCTGATCATCAATGAATTTGAGAAAAATACATTTCTTTAAAAAAAACCTCTAGCAACTCCCCATCCCGGGTCCGGGAGTGTAATCATCGACTGACACTAATTAGCATAACGCAACGGACATAAATATTCCTAGAAAATATTCCTATTCATGAAAATCACAAGTGAAGAGACACAGCTTAGCCTTTTGTTAATCACCCTGTCATCTCAGATTTTCAAAATATGCTTTACAGCCAAAGCTAGACAAGCAATTGTGTAAGTTTATCGATAGCCTAGCATAGCATTTTGTCCAGCTAGCAGCAGGTAACTTGGTCACGGAAATCAGAAAAGCAATCAAATTAAATCGTTTACCTTTGATGAGCTTCGGATGTTTTCACTCACGAGATTCCCAGTTAGATAGCCAATGTTCCTTTTTTCCAAAAATATTATTTTTGTAGGCGAAATAGCTCAGTTTGTTCTTCACGTTTGGCTGAGAAATCGCCTGGAAATTGCAGTCACAAAAACGCTCCATAATATCGACAGAAACATGGAAAACGTTGTTTATAATCAATCCTCAAGGTGTTTTTCAAATATCTATTCGATAATATATCCACCGGGACAATTGGTTTTTCAGTAGGACCGATTGGAATAATGGCTACCTCTGTATTTTACACGAGAATCACTCTGAGAGCCATCAGGTGACCACTTGTGCAATGTAGCCGCTTACGAGTATTCTTCAACGTAAATGCGTAAAACTACATCACAATGCTGTAGACACCTTGGGGAATACGGAGAAAAATTAATCTGGTTGATAGCCCATTCACTGCTCAATAGGGATGCATTGGAACGCAGAGCTTTCAAAAGATGAGTCACTTCCGGATTGGATTTTTCTCAGGCTTTCGCCTGCAATATCAGTTCTGTTATACTCACAGACAAGATTTTTACAGTTTTGGAAACTTTAGAGTGTTTTCTATCCTAAGCTGTCAATTATATGCATATTCTAGCATCTTGTCCTGACAAAATATCCCGTTTACTACGGGAACGTTATTTAAAAAGAAATGAAAATACTGCCCCCTAGTCACAATCACAGCAGGCGCATATCATCAGGTAGGGTGAAACTATAATTTTCAATTTTATCCTATTTTATTCCATGATATTGTTGTAACAAAATAGGTTTGTGTCGACAGTGATTAGGGCATGGGAATATAAATTAACAAACTAGGCATGCATAGCTCACCTGATCATCAAACGCATCGCCAAACTCATGTTTCTAAAAGTGAATTCAAAAGGCACTGTATAGCCTAATAAGGCATTTTTTCATTTCATGATTATTTCATTCTAAGTCATATTTTTTTACATTTCATTTTATGTAGTCTAAATGTGAAATGTATAGGCATGTTGTTGAAGTGCTGTTGTTACATGCTGAGTGTTCCTTCCAGCCTTCTAGCATGTCACAAATGCTTCACAATTGATTTCTTAAATGACAAGCTATAGCCTTGAAATAAGAATAATATAGCCTAAATAATTAACTTCCGTTCCTTCTTAGGCTACCTGGCTTGCTCCTGCGCCTGTTGAAATGTTGAATATCAATTGATAACAGTGGAGTGTATTCATGATGCCAAGGGAAGCCAGGCTTCCCCAAAAAATGGACCAATAAAATATTGATTTAAAAAAAATAATAATTTAACTTTCCTCTCTGTGTTTCATAATTTCCCTTGAATTCGCAAGAGGCTAAATGTTTTTCACAGGAGAATCCGAGCGAGCAAAACAGCGCCCCTCTGTCTCTCTACGTGTAGGCCGTCTATCTGATGCTGTCTGGTCGAAACGAGTATCACATTGTTGCTGCCTGTAGCATTGAAGACATGGGAAGCCAAGCAAGCTTTTGTTCTTCCTTGATAAAAAGGTATAAAACATTAGCTTGTGGGCTAAACAACTGTGAATGGTCCTGGCGCACCAAAAAAAAAAAAAAGTGCTTGGCGTCCCTCCTATCAAATCCCATCGAGAGCATATGTCATTGACAGAAAAACTTGATTTGTTTCATCTACTTCTGTTGTTGTCCTCCGGTGGCTGGACTTGTGGTTTTACTTCATACTGGCCAGTGATTATAAGGCGATTCAATATAAGTTAAGTTCAATATGTAGCTAGATGTAGAAGCCTAATGTTAACTAGCTAACGATGCCCATGAACAGAAGTTAGGCTAACGAGCAAGCATTTTAGCCAGGTAAAAAAATATTAGCGTGTACTGTATGACAAAGTGACAGACCGTTTCATCAACATGAAAGAGGAGGATGGCATTGGTCTTTCTCTACAAGTAGGGTGAGTCAACATGTTTTTCTACTTGCATGAACGCGCACGCACGCACACACACACGCACACATGCACACAGAAATCAGAAGTATGGGCATCCACATATTTAGCTTAAGTTGATTGGACTAAATTGTTTTTGGTATCTTTTAGTTGTCACTGTATTAGACTAATTAGAGTTGATTTGATGATGTTGAAATGTTGAAGTTGAAATGGTGCTGGAATAGTGGAGGCAGCTCTTGTTTTCTTTGCGACTTGTGGTAACTCTCTGTGGTTCAAAATCAATAATTGTTTAGTGGTCCAAGAATGTCGGCTTCCCTAGTGATTTTATCCACACACCGCAACTGATTGATAGTGACAGAATCACACATTACTTCCCAAGCATAGTCAATGTTTTCTCTCCTCAGGAATAGAAGGTTGTAGCGCAGCCTCTGAATGCCATACAGACAAACCCATATGATATCCCATATGTATCGGAGTCACATCTTTCCCTGGAATTGTACAGTTTGTTTCTAGCACAAAGCATTGCGGACTAAAGCGTTGTTATAGATCACTTTATATAATCAGGCCCATAAAAAATATATGTCTAAAAGCCCTATGCTTTTAGACATTTTCTTTATCAAAGACCACAATACCTTCACATACTCCTCAATTTCAGCCCTGTTTTTAACTTAACACTTTACTAAACCATTCACTGACACTGAGATATTTAAGGAGTGCATGGTGACTGAAGGAATTGGCAGACAAAATATGTGGATAGTAGACTATAATTTTGTCTGTCAAACTTATTTCTCTTTTTCTTGAATAGGAAGAAATAGGTTCCAACACAAAGCCCCTCTTGTTCTTCGTAGGCTAAATTACAATTAAAATGAAGACATTTTAAATGAAGCCATCTCAAATTGGCCTACTTTCAGCACCTGCGCTGTCCATCTCTGTGGCTGCCAAATTCATAGTAAATTATGTAAACATGGCTTATTGTGAGTTCAATAACTCTGGTAATTAGCTTCCTTATGGGCAAAGAAAACATATTGTTTTATATTACAGCAGTAACAAGCTTACCTCCGGTCATCTTCACTCTCTCCCTCTCAAACTGAACAGGACATCAGTAGGCCTGGTCCACACCACAGATAAAGCATTTTTTGGACACAATATTTTGTTGTTGTTATAAGAAGCCCCTGAAGTTGTTATAAGAAACCCCTGAAGTGACACTGGTACACAGCACAAATAGGGCAGGCCAGGGCTTACGATTGGCAAAGCCTATCACTGCAGTGTATAATGCAATGTAGCCTAGTTATATATGCACCATCCCAGCAGCGCAAAAACTCGGGAAGGAAGTACATTTTCTTAGAAATATTACTTTGCCCTGCGCTTCTCCGAACGTGCTCTTCGTGTTTGCCTATAGCCTATAGTATAAGCTATGGATCATTTGATTGAGACCACTTTAGGCGCACTTGATATTGTGCTCCCAGCAGAGAATCAGGAATGAGAGCCTGCAATGGGCACACATCGAGATATAACAAGCAACTAATTCTCAAACACTGAGCAATATGACTTTTAATCGATTACCAATTACATGACCCTCCCCTGGACTTAATAAAAAAGTACTAAACCCTCTCCCTGACTGAAATGTAAAAAGCTTAACCCTCCACTGTTTTCCACTGGGTAACAATTGTGTAGATTTGGACTTCTCCCTAAAGTTTGTAATTTTCACTTTGAATTTTCAAACTTGATTTGCCCTAACAAAAAATTGTATCAACCCCTACACAAATGTTTCATTAATTATAATCCACATAATAATTTTCATTTCCTTTTGTTGCAAGATTATTTTCCTGCCGTAGCCAACTGGCTCAAATGAAGATCCTAGATCTATATGAAAGAAAGTCAAATCAACAGATGGTAACTGTATTAGAACCTCCAGCTACTGCATCTGTCACTTCCTGTTGTTTGTGCGAATAAAATTAAGAAGCTCTGTTGAAATAACAATCAAAACTGTGCAGGGATCACCTCCCACCCCTACTCAAACACACACACACACACACACACACACACACACACACACACACACACACACACACACACACACACACACACACACAAGCCTTCAGTTGCAGCTCAACAGTCTTTGTCAATAAACATGAAATGGTGCACATTGTCATAGTAATCCATGTTAGAAATTCATTTTCATACAATGACAACATGTCAGATTGAATTGGCAATTACTGTTATCTGAAATTCTTATCTAATATGGTTATATCACATCCTTTGCCCTGAGGCTTGTACTCAGATATGGATTGATGTGCTTAAATATACTGTTTCTCTTATTCAGGGCAGTGTCTCCTTTCTCTAAGATATACTTTTTTAATCTCTGTATATTTCTCCCATATACTGAATAAACCAGTCTTTGCAGGGTCAATCTTGTCCAGAGCTCTGTGTTCTGTAAAAATATCAATGAGCCCTCTAATCAATTTATTAACTGTGATACGATAAGTTGACTTTTTCAATTAATGGTGATATTGAGTCAACAAAACAATTAAAGAACATCACTTCCCAGAATATGTTGTCGTTGTTGACCTAGGCTGTGTCTCAGACAGTGTTTAACAGACTAGAAATGATTTGATTATCTATCCGGTGTCTGTGCAATAAGAGATGTGACTGATCGCTCTGCACAGGTCAATAAAGTAGATACACTTGGTGTTGTCTGAGAAGAGAAAACAGGGCAGAGGCAGACAAAGTCTACTCAGGTTACCTGATGATTCAAACACACAAAGAATAACAATACTGCACGACTTTTACACTGATAAATAATTGATGTCGTTGCAGATGATAGAGAGAAATTGTCTTCCTTCCTTTAAAAATACTATATTATTCCACATTGCCCCTCTGGTCCTGGGAAAATTGGACCATCAACACATAGACAAACTAGAGAGCCCCGTTTAGGAAGTGGTGTCTGATAGCATCCTCACAGTACAGCCCTCCAGCTAGCTAGCGGGGAAACAGTGATATGAGCGCTTTGCCAGGGTCACACACAGCGTTCATGGAGTAAATGCTCAGATTATGAATTATCTTACGGCTAAATGTGAGTCAAACAGGGAAGATTTCATTTAAATATCTGAGGACTCGTTCCACCGCTACTGTGATAGACTCATCAGAGTTGCTTTGTATGAAATAAATGAATCTCTTCTCTGGCAAGTTATTAGACTCTTGAGACAACACATATCCACCTGGACACACACATATGACACGTACATGCTGCTATTTGTGTTGTCATCACACTTTTGAAGTGAAAAACAATACAATCTTATTCCTTGATGTTCTAAATGTTGTATTTTATAATGCAGTACAGCATATACAGTACAGTGCCTTCAGAAAGAATTTACAACCCTAGACTTTTTCCACATTTTGTTCTGTTACAGCCTGAGTTCCACCCGATCTACACATAATACCCCACAAGGTCAAAGTGGAATTTTGTTTTTAGAAAAGTTTACAAATTAATATAGAATGTAAAGCTGAAATGCCTTGAGTATTCAACCCTTTTGTTATGGCAAGCCTAAGTACGTTCAGGAGTAAAGATGTGCTTAACAATTCACATAATAAGTTGCATGGACTCACTTTTTTTATGATTACCCCATCTCTGTTCCCCACACATACAATTATCTGTAATGTCCCTCAGTCGAGTAGTGAATTTCAAGCACAGATTCAACCATAAAGACCAGTGCGGTTTTCCAATGCCTCACAAAGAAGGGCACACTGAATATCCCTTTGAGCATGGTGAAGTTATTAATTACACTTTAGATGGTGTACCAATACACCCAGTCACTCCAGAGGGGAAGAAAACCACTCAGGGATTTCACCATGAGGCCAATGGGGATTTTAAAACAGTTTACAGAGTTTAATTTAACAGTTTAATTAACAACATTGTAGTTACTCCACAATACTAACCTAAATGACAAATATTCCAAAACATGCATTCTGCTTTCAATAAGGCACTAAAGTAATACTGCAACAAAAAAATGTGGAAAATATATCAACTTTTTGTCCTGAATACAAAGCATTATGTTTGCGACAAATCCAATACAACAACACTGAGTACCACTATTCATATTTTCAAGCATGTTGGTGGCTGCACCATGTTATGGATATGTTTGTTATCGGCAAGGACTAGGGAGTTTTTGGTGGGATAAAAAGAAACAGAACAGAGCTAAGCACAGGAAAAATCCTAGATGAAAACCTGGTCCAGTCTGCTTTCCACCAGATACTGGGAGACAAATGAATCTTTCAGCAGGACAATAACCTAAAACTCAAGGCCTAATAAACACTGGAGTTGCTTACCAAGACAACATTGAATGTTCCTGAGTGGCCTAGTTACAGTTTTGACTTAAATCGTCTTGACAATCTATGGCAAGATGTCTGTCTAGCAATGATTAACAACCAACTTGACAGAGATTGATACGTAATTTTTTTAAATAATGGGCAAATATTGTGCAATCCAGGTGTGCAAAGCTCTTCGAGACCGACCCAGAAAGACTCAGCTCAACATGCTCAACATGTTTTTACTCAGGGGAATCAATACTTATCTAATAAAGATATATTAGTGTTTCATTTTTTCTTGGGGTGTGAATACTTTCTGAAGGCACTTTAAATGATGCATTGCGTAGACTTTTTCACCATTTTCTGGTATAGATTTCTGGTAGTGCAGAGAGCGCAAACAAAAATGTCTGTGGGAAACATTTATTTCCTTGTATAGAATTTTTGAGTAAACAAAGCTACTAAAATGTATCGGTATTGTTTAATTAATGATGGCCCAACAGTTCCTTCTGGAATTTGGTAATGGAATCTTAAATAATGTTGTATTGATGTGAAACTGATTCAGAGGATTATTAGATAATTACTCCGTGATCAGATAAAACAGATGGTTAGACTTGATGGCAACCAATACTTCATTGACATTGACTTCATGTTACTTTTAACATAAAGATGTAATGGCCATTTTAATTGGAAAAATATTAGTACTGGTATTTTTATTTCTGTTTCAGGGTGTAAGGCATTGATTTTCCTTTTCAAATCTCACTCATTAAGACTCAAAAGACATGACAATAAAGCCAGTAAAACACATCAACATAGTAACATGATTAAACCATGTGTGAAACCAAGCCCTAACTCACGCAAGAGTCAGTTTGTCAACATCTAAAATAGTTTGTCATTGGTCCAAAGGAGACGTGAAGGGTTGCCATTTTAGATGATAACCACGAGAGCATTTTCCCCCCACAGTCAGTTATAGCATAATACCAGATGTGCATAGCCCCGGGGATGTTTGTGTATGTGCAGCAGTCAGGCAGCTGCAGCAGGGCCATAATTAGAGTCCTGTTTGGGGGCAGAGTTCCATCGGCAAAAATAATTAGGGCCGACTTCATTACAGCAATTCAGACAGTGCCATGACTGGAAATGTCAAACGCAGAGTTCTAAAATCCCACGGCAAACACAACCGCAGAGGCAGGCCAAAGTGAAATCAAAGATCATTTTTTAAAATTCCGCGTTTACAATAATGACAATAATACGTAGTATCACTATGGCCCGATTAGAAACATATGAAAGGCATAGGATTTTGGGCTATAGGCTAACTATGGGCACCGGGCCAAACTAACACTGCAGTTGATTCACTCACGGAGCGGTGGCCAGTGTTAGTTCATTTGGCTCTACCCAAGCAGGGTTCATCTCTTCCTACTGAGCTGGGGTCGTTAGTCGATGCTCCCCATAGCCGCCGTTACATAGATAGAACGTTTTAAATTCCTCTAAAATGGATGGAAAAGGTGAAATTAGCTAAAGTGAGGGGTTCACAGAGAATGAGATATTCACTGTTTTGGCTCTTGTACTTCTAACCTGTTGAATATTATCTGACAAGATAATGTTGGTTTTCAAGCATGCAAGAATTTCTTCCTCATCTTCAATCTGTCTGCCCATGTGAGGCTTGAACACACTTCAACCAATGATGCACAAGCCTGTCTTTTTTTCTACCTGAGATGTTTTTGTGTGTGGGTGGAGGATTGGCTGGTGCGCTAACACATTTCGTCAGATTCCGTAAGGTTTTATCCTCGGTTCAAATGGATGACTAAGACTGCCACCTTCCTGTGTAAATGTGAAGACCCGGGTATCTATAAGCGGCTGCTGGACAGATGTCCATGATCATACAATGTCATCTAACATTTTGAAGGCTCTTGCAGCTGAAACTGAACTACATTATTTTTTGTCAGTAAATCCAAAAGAGGGTTGTGTGCTCCAATCGACTAATAACTGTGTTTAAAATATGTATGTATGTGAAATTTGGAACATATTTGATCGACAACAAGAACATCTCTAGCGGAAGTCATTAAGGTGAGTGTCGGTGTAAATGGCAAAATTTGTATAAATGTTTAGGCAAGATATGTCCCTCAGTTAAGTGTAATGTTCTCTAACTTGATTTTAAAAACATCAAAACTCAGCAGACTGAAAGGCTCAGACTGATAATTGCCATTCAGACAGGTCTTTTACAGATGGAACTTGACAAGATGAACAGACAGACAGACACAGAGAGAGAGAGAGAGAGAGAGAGAGAGAGAGAGAGAGAGAGAGAGAGAGAGAGAGAGAGAGAGAGAGAGAGAGAGAGAGAGAGAGAGAGAGAGAGAGAGAGAGAGAGAGAGAGAGAGAGTGAGAGAGAGAGAGAGAGAGAGAGAGAGAGAGAGAGTGAGAGAGAGAGTGAGAGAGAGAGAGAGAGAGAGAGAGAGAGAGAGAGAGAGAGTGAGAGAGAGAGAGAGTGAGAGAGAGAGAGAGAGAGAGAGAGAGAGAGAGAGAGAGAGAGAGAGAGATGGGGTGGAAAGAAAGGGAAAGAGAGATACGATCTGTTATCCATGCACAGCACAGCGCAGCGCAGCGCAGCACAGCACAGCGCAGCGCAGCGCAGCACAGCACAGCACAGCGCAGCGCAGCACAGTTATTTATTTAAAATGTTTAGCATGTGTTCATAGTCCATCATTCAATTTAATGACGTCCTTGATGTTTTTTAATCACTGATAATATCTCATCAGTGAATTAAAATGTTAGATGTTTAGTAAGGAAGGGTCAGAACAGATTTGCTCTGCAGTAACCCAAATGTGGGAAATGGAAAGGGGATACTTAGTCAGTTGCACAACTGAATGCATTCAACCGAAATGTGTCTTCCGCATTTGACCCAACCCCTCTGTGCAACCCAAATTTCATCACTGCTAAATATGTTTATTATATGTTTACTAAATATGTTTACATACAGATGTAGGATCTTAATTTGAGCCAGTTTGCTACAGCAGGAAAACAATCCTGCAGCGACAAGAAATGGGAATTATTATGGGAATTATAGTTATTGGACATTTTTGTAGTGGTTGATGCTTTTTTCGTTAGGAACATTCCTGCAACAACAGGTTGATCAAATTAAGATACAGCATCTGTAACAACACTCTTAGAAAAAAAAGTTATATCAAGAACCTAAAAGGCTTACGCTTTGAATAACCCTTTTTGGTTCCAGGTAGAATCTTTTGGGTCCCATGTAAAATCCTCCACAGGATTCAACATGGAACTCAAAACAGTTCTATGGGGACAGCCAAAGAACCCTTTTGGAACCCTTTTTCTATGAGTGTACCATTGCTAGTCATTTTAAATGATGATGAACAACTAGGAGTTGTCATGGTGATGTACTGTAAGCGCTGTGAGGGGAAAGTGAATCGTCCCCAGGCAGGAGAAGCAGGTACTGAGAGGTGGTTCGCTGCTCATCTGCTTGTGGGGGAGAAAGGATTCTTTGCTATGATACAGTATCACCCTAAAGGCTTGTGTTGGTGTTGAATCTTTATGAGCTTGAAAACAAACAAGCTATGGACAGTTTACAATGGATGGTAGAGAGAGAGGGGGGGGGGGGGACTAGGAGTAAAGCTAGCATATCGATGAAGGTAATGAGCCTCAGATGAATTGTTGAAGCCGAAGATGGTCAGATGGTCTTTTCAGGGACATCTATCCCTGGTAAAGTAATTTATCTTCAGGGCCCTAACTACAGTCATCTCTCACTGTAGGGCTCAGATATCGTACAGTTCCCAGCACCCCATAAATATCTTACATCTGGAACCATTTGAGATAAGATTTCAACCGCATGGCAGTTTATACTATTTGAGGATTTATCCATGTGTGTCAATGTCTTGTTGCTTATTGTGTGTGTTTAAGTCTTTGTGTTTGTTTGAGGCCCATGGGGGATATGAGACTAATCTATTTAATCCACAACACATAAACACATGTTTTGTTCTACAGCTCTTCTAAACTCTTTGACCCGCAGACATCTTTTTTAGCATTAAAAACACAGTGGGGGGCGGGGGGGTGCCTTAGGCATTTTTCAGAACTTTGGGTCTTCTTTATGGACCCTCCACCGCAATCATTTTGAGTTTAATGTAACATAACTGTAAACCAATTCATTCAAGAATAAACAATATACAGCGTCTCCAAACCAGTTTCATTCGATTCCTTAGTTCGACCATGCTATAATGAATCATCATTTTCTGGAAGCCATGAAATATGGCTATGCCATCGCTGAGAAATCGCTGGGAAAATCTAAAGTTTTGTATAAATATTGATGACGCATGGTATGCTGATTTGTAGAAGGAAGCTGAAATGTATAGGCTATAGTGGAGGCGGGGGGGGGGGGGGGGGGGGGGGGTGAAGGGGTGGTAGCAATGACTCATTTCGTAGTCATCGTTTCAAGGAGTAAATGCTCTTGAAGAGCAGCACTTAAATGGATCCAGGGCTTTCCATTAGGAGCGCACTTGGCTATCTGAATTAATATCCGATACCTCACCTCGGTCGAGAGAGCGTAGCATATCACAAAAGCCCGCAGTTATTAACACCCTGTCCTTTTTACACCTTACAATGCTCCTTTTTCATCTTTCTTTTTGCTTTTCCGTATACTTGACATTTGTTGCTGTTCAAACCATCCGGACAAGTGTCAAGAGTTAGGTGAGTAACGGTCCAGTGAAAATGTTTGATTGCTTTGGTCAATGGGATCGATTTTTTTTGAAGAAGTAACTAATTTATTGCAATCTATTTTTAGTGGATTGTCAACAGATATGTTATTAATGTTTTCATGTATTGCATAGGCTACTTTGATGTACCATATTGGAAAAATAGTCTAAGGAGAACGAAATGTAGACTAGTATTGGTTTAAAATTACATCCAAGTACATTGAAAACAGTTCAATTTATGAGAATCACAGTTATGGTCAAAAAGACGGAACATCTACTCGACTTTTTCATTCTCTCATTATTCTTATTCTTTACAGAAAGAAAACGTTTCCTTCTAGCGTCTATAGACAAACTTTGTCATTTTCAATACTAGTCAATAACCTAACCAACGTTAGATATGTGGCGCTTTTGCAGAGCCTAGATTGTGTAGTTTAAATTTGTACAATTAAATAATTCTAAAACCTATAGCCTATGTGCTTGCTACAGTAGGCTATAACGATGTATGAAATAATATGTTTAATTGTTTGTTGCGTTGCACCTTGCATTAGCCTTGAAGAGCAAGCTGTAAGGAGAAACAGTCCATAGTTAGAACATGGCTTCCATGGCTTCTTTCTTTCTTTCTTTGCAGAGGAAATAGTATGTTGTTCTTATAAATTGTGAATTTGTATTTATTTTATGTATTTTTCCCACTGGGCCTACTGTATATTCATTGTCTTCCATCAGTTTTTCATGTAATAGAATTGAGCTGTGAGAGGTCACCACAGAGTCCATTAATGTATGAAAAAACAAAGTGTGATTACTGAGCATTATACAATGGGTGTGTCTAATGCTGATTGGCTAAAACCGCATTCCAGCTGGTGTATATTCTACAAATGACCACCTGCTAAATCTATGATGTTAAAATTCCTATTTACTCTGTTCCATTTGACTGCGAAATCCACTGTCTCATTAGCCCAGCCAGGCAATTTATATCTCCACTACAAAGAACATCTAGCCATTATCTCATCTTTTAGACAAAAATGTTGTTTTCAACAGCGGAGATTAGTATAAACATTGCTGTCTGTCTCTCCGACATTTGCAACATTGCTTCAATATTCATATTCGATCTACAGCTGTCGCATAGTAATGAACTTGTCACGAATCGGGATTACACAGACAGGCAGGCAGCTTTTGTCAGCCAGTCGAAATCATGAATAAGCATAATTTTATGGATATATACAAAGAAAATGAAACAAAGTGCAGCTAGTTTGCAGTCTTTCCAGCTTCAGTTTCAAGGAATTGTGTTTGCTGTGTTGTTGTCTATTTCCTATGAACAATAGTGTCCTGACGAGGATCACATTTTCTATACCAGGTGAAATCGCGCCTCATTAGCTTATCGTTATTGATGTATCCAAATAAATTCCACTAGAAAACAGCTTAAACAAATGCAAAGGCAGCTACTTTGTTTTTATTCTGGCTGCACTGTTTGACGTGACAAAGTTAGCCGTAGTTGGCTAGCTAGCAAGCAAGGGATAAGTATGGCAATAGAACATTTAGATCAAATAACTGGGTCGTGTCCATATATACAGAACAAAAACGACTGGATCGTGTCTCTTACAACTGAACCGATAGAAAGAACGACCAGCCAGCTTGGGTAGCAACCCTCGATTTGTGTCAGGACTATATCTTGTGGGAGGATGAAATAGTATGAATAAATTAATCAAAATAAGGTTTGTAATGAAAATATGTAAATCATTATTTGAATATGTTGGTAACTCGTTGTATAAAAGTGATAATGCCCTCGAAGCCAGTGTTCGGAGGATATATTGGCACGGTTTGCCGACCTCCGACTTCGTCTCGGCCTAACAACACCCGTGCCAATATATACTCCAAACAACGGCTTCTCTGGCATTATGACTTGACTAGAGCTAATGGTCGGAGACAGTGAATACCACCATACTACTGCAATAATGTGATAATTGTTCATTAAAGCGTACCAGTAATTGTGATGTAATCATGAACAGAATGGATGTTGCTTTAGGGGCAGTCATGTCTGCCGTTATGTGGACACACTGTCTCAGGCATAATGTAATGCTTTTACCATCCCTAATTTGAACAAATCCTAACAGGCACCATTTAGAGGGGGTTGGCTGTCTGTGCAGCTTGCTAGACACAAACAATCCTTGTTTTCTTGATTTGAGTATAATGTCTTTGCGGTTTGGGTTTGTGGTAATTTATTGAGGCATTTCATGTTACCTGTGCACCTGAGTCTGGTATGCACCTAATTTCTAACATCCAGATGTTGCTTACAAGGCACTATGCTGAGGGAAACTCATTAAGTAATGCTTTCATGTGTGACAATGATGCAAATGTCATTGTTGTTTATTCGTAAGTTTGCCATGGGCAGTTTTTTATTTGTCCCACGCGCTTCAGTGGCTAAAATCAGACACTGTCTTAGCACCCTATATTGCCCTTAAATCAAATGAGCACTCTCTCATCCTGCTAGTACACTACCCAAGTAAGTATCTGTGCATTAGAGACATTTCTAACGCCTAGAAAACTCTGATTCAAACTCCCATTCACCAGCTATGCAAACATTATAATGTCAAAATACGTTTGTTGATCACTAAAATTAACATGGAGTTTTGCTGAGAAATTATCTTCATTTACTCCTGTCACGGTTGGTATGTGCTTCCAAAAAAGGTCTAAATAAAAATGAAATAAAAAATGTACAAGCAAAATGACTATTCGGCACCTCCAATTTATTGAGCTGTTGTAGACTTCCGACCTGTGAGGGGCAGTAATGAGTGATTGGAGGTGCAGAATATGATTTTTTGGGGGTTGCTTGTACATTTTTATTTAGACCTTTTTTGGAACAACAAACGTATTTAGACATTAGAACGCTTTCAGAGCTGGTGAATGGGAGTTTGAATCTGAGCTTTCGGGGCGTTAGAGAGGTCTAGAGATACTGGTTCAGCACCTATATTGCCCTTAAAGCAAATGAGCACTCTCGCCCTGCTAGGACACAAGCCAAGTGCTGTTGTGTGTTATAACCCACACCATGAGTAATATCATTGCACCATCCCAGTGTTCTCTCCAGCAGCACACCACACGCAGGAACTAGTTGGAGGTGTGAATGTAAGTGGCATCTGGCTGTACACAGGAGTTCACCAGGCTGCTTCAGCAGCTGCTCAGCCAGTGTGGAGCAGGACTCTGTAGGGCACAGAGGAAAGGTCACGCTGCGGTAATAATAATATGACGGAGGAGAGAGGGGAGGAGGACAGTAAGGGACTAAGTCATGTTTTAATTTAGACCCATCACTAACGGTCCACTTTCACCTATTCTGTATGGTAATGGATGGTGTGCATACAAAGTACAAGAGAATTGGTTAGAATACATAAACCTTGACACTGATGGATTTATAGTCTAAGAGCTGCACTCAGATGAACTTCTAATGTCATCATCTAAGTCAAAGCTGCTTATCATAACCCAATATAAACCAAACTAGGGCTGTGTCCATCCACTTTTAGTATTCTACTGTGTTGTCAGGCATTCGATCAAATCTACAGTATATTCCATATATGACGTCCATGTACCAAATGCCATTGAGCAGCAGAGACAAGGCTGATGAGATTAATTTTACATCAGTCAGACAGTGGGTGTTTTCTGTGGGACATTGTGAAAAATACATGTAGCTATGTCCTCTATTATGAAAGTTTACTCTTTGAAGGCGAAGGAGAGACAGCTCGAAAGATTGTTGCATCACCACCATACAACAAAGTCAAGATGAATTACAGTGCCTTCAGAAATGATTCACACCACTTGACTTTTTCCAAATTTTGTTGTGTTACAATTTGGGATTACAATTTATTTAATTGTCATTTTCTTCTCAATGAGCTACACAAAATACTCTTAATGTCAAAGTGGAAGAAAAATTTGAACATATTTTTTTTAATTATGGAAAATAAAACACTAATGTACCTTGATTAGATAAGTATTCACCCTCCTGAGTAAATACGTGTTAGAATCACCTTTGGCAGCTATTTCAGCTGTGAGTCTTTCTGGGTAAGTCTCTAAGAGCTTTGCACACCTGGATTGTACAATATTTGCCCATTATTCTTAAATATATTATTCAAGCTCTGTCAAGTTGGTTGTTAATCATTGCTAGACAGCCATTTTCAAGTCTTGCCATAGATCTTCAAGCCGATTTAAATCAAAACTGTAACTAGGCTACTCAGGAACATTCAATGTCATCTTGGTAAGCAACACAAGTGTATATTTGGCCTTGTGTTTTAGGTAATTGTCCTGCTGAAGGGTGAATTTGTCTTACAGTGTCTTTTGGAAAGCAGACAGAACCAATAATATGATGGAGGAGAGAGGAAAGGAGGACAGTAGGGAACTAAGTCATGTTTTAATTTAGACCCATTACTACCCGTGTGTGTTTTTTTCCACCCATTGATTCCACTTTCACCTATTCTGTATGGTAATGGATGGTGTGCATACAAAGTACAAGAGACTTGGTTAGAATACATAAACCTTGACACTGATGGATTTATAGTCTAAGAGCTGCACTCAGATGAACTTCTAATATCACCATCTAAGTCGAAGCTGCTTATCATAACCCAATATAAACCAAACTAGGGCTGTTTCTATCTACTTTTAGTATTCTAATGTGTTGTCAAGCATTCGATCAAATCTAAATTCCATAGATGACGTCCATGTACCAAATGCCATTGAGCAGTAGTGACAAAGCTGATTAGATACATTTAACATCAGTCAGACAGTTGTTTTTTATGTGGAAGATCTTGAAAAATAGAGCACACATAGCTATGTCCTCTATTATGAAAGTTTACTCTTTGAAAGCGAAGGAGAGAAAGCCAGCTGTGAGTCTTTCTGGGTAAGTCTCTAAGAGCTTTGCACACCTGGATTGTACAATATTTGCCCATTATTCTTTTTTCAACTTATCAAGCGCTTTCAAGTGGGTTTTTGATCATTGCTAGACAGCCATTTTCAGGTCTTGCCGTAGATTTTCAAGACGATTTAAGTCTAAACTGTAACTAGGCCACTCAGGAACATTCAATGTCGTCTTGGTAAGCAACTCCAGTGTATATTTGGCCTTGTGTTTTAGGTTAATGTTCTGCGGAAAGGTTAATTTGTCTTCCAGTGCCTGTTGGAAATCAGACTGGAAAACAAGGTTTTTCTCTAGGATTTTGCCTGTGCTTAGATCGGTTCCGTTTATTTTTAAAAAACTTGTAAAAATGAATCACAGGTCCTTTGTCGATGACAAGCATACCCATAACATAATGCAGCCACCACCATGCTTGTAAATATGAATAGTGGTAACCAATGATGTGTTGTGTTGGATTTTCCCCAAGCATAACGCTTTGTATTCAGGACAAAAAGTTAATTTCTTTGCCACATTTTCTGCAGTATTACTTTAGTGCCTTATTGCAAACAGGATGCATGTTTTGGAATATTTTTTATTCTGTACATGCTTCCTTCTTTTCACTCTGTCATTAATGTTAGCATTGTGGAGTAACTACAATGTTGTTGATCCATCCTCAGTTAACTCCTATCGCAGCCATTAAACTCGCTATTGGCCTCATGGTGAAATTTCTGAGCAGTTTCCTTCCTCTCTGGCAACTGAGTTAGGAAGGGCACCTGTATCTTTGTAGTGACTGGGTGTATTGATACATCATCCAAAGTGTAATTAATAACTTCACCCTGCTCAAAGGGATATTCAATGTCTGCTTTTTATTACCCATCTACCAATGGGTGCCCTTCTTTGCGAACCATTGGAAAACCTCCCTGGTTTTTGTGGTTCAATCTGTGCTTGAAATTGTATGTGTAGGGTACAGAGATGAGGGTAGTCATTTGAAAATCATGTTAAACCCTATTATTGCACACAGAGTGAGTCCATGCAACTTATCATATGACTTGTTAAGCAAATGTTTAGCTTATTTAGGTTTGTCATAACAAAAGGGTTGAATAATTATTGACTCAAGACATTTCAGCTTTTCATTTTGAATTCATTTGTAAACAATTCTAAAAACATAATTCGACTTTGACGTTATGAAGTAATGTGTGTAGATGGGTGACACAAAACCTAAATTTAATATATTTAAAATTCAGGCTCCAACACAACAACAAAATGTGGAAACAATTCTAGGGGTGTGAATACTTTCTGAAGGCAATGTATACAGTACATGAAAGGATATGGCACACTGCATGTCTTAAGACAGATGAATACATTTTTACGTCATAAAAGTCAGCAATCAAATCCAATTTTATATGGAGGCTTTCCTTCTATTCCATTCTTAGGCTACACAGATAAATTGAGAAAAAGGGACAGATTTGCTCAACATTTGCAGCAGGTGCAAAGTCTGCACCTGCTTTTCTTTCAAAAAGGAAATGAATTCAGGACGAGAAAAGGGATTGTATCTCCCATACAATGGGACTGGATAGGGGCCAGATAGGTAATTTTAAGCAGCTAATGATATTGAAACACGTGGCTGAATACAAATTGTGGCAGTCTGAAAATGTTTTAAAAGATGTAGCGACTTGTCTTACTGAGGTTTGATTTTGCATGAGATCTGTTGTGGTGGTTGGATGTCATACCAGCTTATACTTAGTCTTACTCAGACCAAAGCATCAATGTGGCTGTATCTCTTTTTTTTCAGGGAGAGTCATGCCACAGATGCACAGTGACTATTCAACTCATCCACATCCAAGCTGAGGCTGTTCCCACTTTCAGGAGGCTTGGCCAGACTTGCCCTGGGACTGACCTGTCACCTGTAATAACCCTCCTACCTCCTGACTCCTACTCTGGCTAGCGGTCTGGTGTGGAGCTCAGGCTCAGTGAGAATACCTTTCAGTATTCTCTTCCAGTTGGATTGAGCCAAACTAAAACCAAACTACTCAGATTGCAGATTGTATATGATTCACTGTCCTCTTCCCACTATTCTAAATTTTTGATATGACACAGACTTGCCCTTGTACACTTTGAAGTAGGTATTGGGAAGATCAGAGAGATCGACCTCAGAGCTATGCCTATGATCATGATCCTCAGTAACCAAATACGACTCTGACAGGTCAGACTATCAGAGTCAACTCCACACTCCATCAAAGATCTTTTGTGGTCTCCAACTGTATTTTAACTTGTGGCTTAACATCAAGCACAATCTCAAAATGGATTATGATTTCTGTGTTAAATAGCATTCCTCTGCATACACAATGTGTGTCTCGCTCAGTGTTTAAAACAAGAACATAGCTTACTATTTTTGATTCATCTTAATTGCTCATTAGATTGAGACATCATCAGTCAAATTATAATTTGACATGACAGTCTTAATGTGATCCTTATTTTAATTATTTTAATTTCTCAGGAAAGTGCTCTGATGTCCTTGTCTTCTCTCAGCAAACATAACTGTCTGCAGTCTGTTTATCAGTCTACTGTTACAGTACAGGGCAGCACAGTGTATCAATACTGTATAGAGAACAGATGGTTCCTATAGCAGACAACATGAACATGACCCCAGAGCCTCCGACACAGAACTGCTCCAACTGCAGCCAGGCATTTGTCCCAGAGCTCAATGTGATCAAGGCTGTGGTGCTGGGACTGATACTTGGGACCTTCATCATATTTGGGGTTTTTGGGAACATCCTGGTTATCTTGTCGGTGGTCTGTCATCGACACCTACGCACAGTCACACACTACTTCATTGTCAACTTAGCGGTGGCAGACCTCCTGCTGAGCTCCATCGTGCTGCCCTTCTCTGCCACTTTTGAGATCTTAGGGTACTGGGTGTTCGGACGTCCATTCTGCAACGTGTGGGCAGCGGTGGATGTGCTGTGCTGCACAGCCTCCATCATGAGCCTATGTGTGATCTCAGTGGACCGCTACATTGGGGTCAGCTACCCGCTGCGCTACCCAGCCATCGTGACAGAGCGCAGGGCACTGCTAGCTCTGGTGGGCCTGTGGGCTCTGTCTGTCACAATCTCCATCGGCCCTCTGTTTGGCTGGAAGGAGCCGGCGCCTGAGGATGAGTCTATCTGTAAAATAACAGAGGAGCCTGCCTATGCCATCTTCTCTGCTGTGGGCTCCTTCTACCTCCCGCTGGCCATCATACTGTCTATGTACTGCAGGGTGTATGTGGTGGCCCGCCAGGAGAGCCGGGGCCTGAGGGAGGGGCACAAAACAGACAAGTCAGACTCAGAGAGCATCACGCTGAGGATCCACCGCGGCAACACGGCTGTGTCTGAGGACGAGGCTCTGCGCAGCCACACACACTTCGCCCTGCGCCTCCTCAAGTTCTCCCGAGAAAAGAAGGCCGCCAAGACCCTGGGCATTGTGGTTGGCTGCTTCGTGCTCTGCTGGCTGCCTTTCTTCCTGGTTCTGCCCATAGGTGAGTGTTACCCATTGTACCTAGGCTCTGTACCTTGTGGACCGTGCTCCACAGCTGCTGTGTCATGCTGTTAATGCCACCTCCTTTTGTATCTACACTTGGCAAAATAATTTATGAGGGTTTATAATTAAATTGCATTGCAGAGATGGATGTAGGAGGGAGTGTGGGATGACTCCCAAAATAGATGTTCACAACAGTCTCATGCAAGCCTTTCTTATGTCATACGGTATCAACCATAGAAATAGAACAAGTTTATTTATGTGTGTAATAAATCAGTTATTTTAGGTTATGTGAGGTTGTTGGATGATGTAAAATGTAGTCTATTGTCGCATCAATCTATAATGGGCTGCATCTGCAAAGATTTACTTTCATTGATGACACTAATTAAAACTGGTTTACAAATAGAAACCATCTGAAGTAACGCAAATGTATGATTAAAAAGAGTACACTAATCAAAGTATTTGTTTGAGCTGTGCAAAATGTCAATCTTCTCTTCACCCTTATGTTATTTTACTTGTCATACATGACTGCTTTTGTCTAACTTAACTACCAGACATTTTTTTAGTAGTATATGCAGTTGAAGTCAGAAGTTTACATACACTTAGGTTGGAGTCATTAAAACTCGTTTTGCCACAAATTTCTTGTTAACGAACTATAGTGTTGGGAAGTTGGTTAGGACATCTACTTTGTGCATGACACAAGTAATTTTTCCAACAATTGTTTACAGACAGATTATTTCACTTATAATTCACTGTAACACAATTCCAGTGGGTCAGAACTTTACATACACTAAATTGACTGTGCCTTTAAACAGTTTGGAAAATTCCAGAAAACGATGTCATGGCTTCAGAAGCTTCTAGAATCTACATAATTTGAATCAATTTGAGGTGTACCTGTGGATGTATTTCAAGGCCTACCTTCAAACTCAGTGCCTCTTTGCTTGACATCATGGGAAAATCAAAAGAAATCAGCCAAGATCTCAGAAAAAAATTGTAGACCTCCACAAGTCTGATTCATCCTTGGTAGCAATTTCCAAATGCGTGAAGGTACCACGTTCATCTGTACAAAAATAGTACGCAAGTATAAACAACATGGGATGATGCAGCCGTCATACCACTCAAGAAAGAGACGCGTTCTGTCTCCTAGAGATGAACGTACTTTGGTGTGAAAAGTGCAAATCAATCCCAGAACAGCAGCAAAGGACCTTGTGAAGATGCTGGAGAAAACAGCTACAAATGTATCTATATCCACAGTAAAACGAGTCCTATAACGACATAACCTGAAAGGCTGCTCAGCATGGAAGAAGCCACTGCTCCAAAACCGCCATAAAAAAGTCAGACTACGCTTTGCAACTGCACATGGGGACAAAGATCGTACTTTTTGGAGAAATGTCCTCTGGTCTGATGAAATAAAAATAGAACTATTTGGCCATAATGACCATTATGTTTGGAGGAAAGCCGAAGAACACCATCCCAACTGTGAAGCACAAGGAGTGGCAGCATCATGTTGTGGGAATGCTTTGCTGCAGGAGGGACTGGAGCACTTCACAAAATAGATGGCATCATGAGGGAGGAAAATTAGGTGGATATATTGAAGCAACATCTCAAGACATCAGTCAGGAAATTAAAGCTTGGTTGCAAATGGGTCTTCCAAATGGACAATGACCCCAAGCATACTTCCAAAGTTGTGGCAAAATGGCTTAAGGACAAAGTCAAGGTGTATTGGAGTGGCCATGACAAAGCCCTGAGCTCAATCCCATAGAAAATTTGTGGGCAGAACTGAAAAAGCGTGTGAGAGCAATGAGGCCGACACAAGCTCTGTCAGGAGGAATGGGCCAAAATTCACCCAATTTATTGTGGGAAGCTTGTTGAAGGCTACCCAAAACATTTGGCCCAGGTTAAACAATTTAAAGGCAATGCTACCAAATACTAATTGAGTGTATGAACTTCTGACCCACTGGGAATGTGATGAAATAAATAAATGCTGAAATAAATAATTCTCTCTACTATTATTCTGACATTTCACATTCTTAAAATAAAGTGGTGATCTTAACTGACCTAAGACAGGGAATTGTTACTGGGATTAAATGTCAGGAATTGTGAAAAACGGAGTTTAAATGAATTTGCCTAAATTGTATGTAAACGTCCGACCCCAACTGTACATACACTTACCATAATGTGGTATTTCATGTGGAAATAATGAAATAAAAAAGTAATTTCAGTAGCTTTTATTTCAGAGGACACAATGCCCAATAACAAGTATAATTGCCATAAACATTTACTGATGTTATCACAATCTTTGAATAGAGTCAGTATTATTTTAAAAGAAAACTGATTGATGAACATTTCAGATTAGGCCCATTATCCTCATCATTTCATTTGATTAAATTATTGTGTTCACTATTGTGTAGAAAATATAGAGAGGATGTTCACACGCACACGCACACGCACACACGCACGCACGCACACACACACGCACACGCACACACGCACGCACGCACACATGCACACACACGCACACGCACGCACACACACACACATTAGAAAGTGATAGAGATAGAGAGCTACAGAGAAAGATAGAGTACGTTTGGAACTTCCATTCATTCATTTCCAAGACACCATTGTCGATCTTTGTTATCCAACCATAGCCGTAAGTGCTTGTGAAATGTTGGTGTTAATTGAATGGTTTTTCGGAAGGCCACTGAGGAGTTACTGCAATTTGGGCCAGGTGTCTCAGTGATGCAGTGCAGGCAACAAAGGTAAAAGCTGTGACCGGGTCTGGTACTAGGCTAGCCAGACACTGGGTCATCATAGGATTGTTCAGACAACAGAGATACTCTCAGCATGGGTGCGTGGTCACTTTCAGTCAGCCTCTGTCCCAGTCATCTTCTCAGTGTGATCAAAGAGCTGCTGTGGTTGAAAGAAAGCGGCTTTCCAGTTTGGCTGGTCTGTGAATAAGGCAACCTCACAGAGAGTTACACATAAGAAACTGTATTTGAAGAGTTGAACGCTATATCCACACATTTTTCACATTTGTATTTTTTCACCAGAAATGATTGCTTATGGGTACCTTCATGTGTGTGTAAAATATTACTGTTGTCAGATATTTTATTCATAGATTTGAGAGAGTATGAAAATGTTTTTTTTTGCTAAACGCTATATATTCATTGTTTAGCTGGAATGGAATGTTCGTGTCCTGTGTATTTAACTGTGATATGTACTTGTCTTTCCTTGCTATCTTAAGATGAATGGACTTACTGTAAGTCTCTCTGGATAAGAGCATCTGATAAATTACTAAAATGTCAAATGTAAATGTTTTACATACAGATCTCATATTACTGTCTTTAATTATATATATTTTAAAATTTGATATTGATGTCGCAAATATATCATTTGTACATTTCTTGACTAAAGATGTAGTTATTTGTTCCATGTGACTGTGTAAAACCTAGCAGTACTACTTATTTCTCTGAGAGTGAGGTTTGTCTTTCTGAAATTAAACCATGACATGACAGATTTTAAACTACTACATATCTGTCAATGAACAACCCCATGCCATGATTAGATAGTGGAAAAAAAACACATTCATCTCATTCATAATGTCTTTAAACAATACAAGCAAATTTACCAACATTTCTGAAAATTGGTATGGCGTTTTGGAATTAAACTAATCATTTCCAGAGGACATAGGTGGTTCTGTACAAAGATAATGAATATACTATACATAATGAACATAACATGACAATGACTGTTTAACACGTAGTAGCATCAACTACTATTAATGACTGGCATTAGTAACAACCAACAGTAAATGCACACAAGTTTCAATAACAACATCACTCACGTCTGTCCACGCACTCCACTTGGAGAAAGACTGATGAGGCTCTGACCTGAGCAGGCAAAATGACTGTCTGCTGTCCTGCCCCCTAGCAACCTCCCTAGCAACCTATAGGTGGCCTGGTAGCTGAGGTAACTCGGAGTTTGGGGAGCCAGTTTATGATCCCCTAGTCTCTCTGGCAACATCGGGGAATGGGTGGAGTGAGCTGCATGAAGTTAGGAGTGCTGAGCACATGCTGCCGGAAACTTTCTTTTGTGTCATATTTCACACACACTTTTCAGACAACCATTCTCTCTCGGCATCTATTTCTCTCTCTCTCTCTCTCTCTCTTTCTCTCTCTCTCTCTCTCTCTCTCTCTCTCTCTCTCTCTCTCTCTCTCTCTCTCTCTCTCTCTCTCTCTCTCTCTCTCTCTCTCTCTCTCTCTTTCTCTCTCTCTCTCTCTCTCTCTCTCTCTCTGCATCTATTTCTCTCTCTCTCTCTCTTTCTCTCTCTCTTTCTCTCTCTCTCTCTCTCTCTCTCTCTCTGCATCTATTTCTCTCTCTCTCTGCATCTATTTCTCTCTCTCTCTCTTTCTCTCTCTCTCTCTTCTTTCTCTCTCTTTCTCTCTCTCTCTCTCTCTCTCTCTCTCTCTCTCTCTCGGCATCTATTTCTCTCTCTCTCTCTCTCTCTCTCTCTTTCTCTCTCTCTTTCTCTCTCTCTCTCTCTCTCTCTCTCTCTCTCTCTCTCTGCATCTATTTCTCTCTCTCTCTCTTTCTCTCTCTCTCTCAATTAAATTAAATTAAATTAAATCAAGGGCTTTATTGGCATGGGAAACATGGGTTAACATTGCCAAAGCAAGTGAGGTAGACAACATACAAAGTGAATATATAAAGTGAAAAACAACAAAAATTAACAGTAAACATTACACATACAGAGGTTTCAAAACAGTACAGTCTCTCTCTCTCTCTCTCTCTCTCTCTCTCTCTTGAACATAGATTCATTTTCATCAATGTGATCACAGCAGGAAGGAAAGATAAAGTCTGCTTGTTAGCTTAATCATTTCAGTATAGGATGAATGTGGGAAGAAAATACAAATCCAATCAAATTTAAGATCAAGTCAACTCCTTCCTAACTCCTCAGGGTTCCGATTTATTATACACTCTCATGCTCAGAAATAAAGTAACTGCAATAGAGAGCTAGGGTGGTGATTCTACTCCCTTACCATGTCTGGACAACATGTCACAATGTTATGTATTATTATCCTGTTAAATCACAGAACCGTTTTCAAGTTAAGATTGATTGTGTTCAGCTGGGGATGGTTATTCTTGTTTGCTTTGGTTTATTGGGGCAGGCTTTATTTCTTCTTTAAGAGGGACATTTACCCTTGTGGGGATTTGAGTGGGTCAAAAGGGTTAAAGAGGGCTATCACTGTCTTGGCAGTGTGTTTATTTTGAGACTGGTTTGTTCCAGTAGCTATTTAAAAGGCATGACCAAGAGCTACGCAACTGTTTACTCACACGTTCACAAGGTGGTATCTTGTCTGCTGGTGCTGTGGTCGTTAGTCGGTAGTTGCACTTGTGCCTACCATGCATCTTTGGTATTGTTATCTTAAATCGTTATTGACATTATGAATTATATTTGGGGGTGTTGGTAGTGAGCTACAGTATTAGAGCAGTAGTGTGCTTCTTTGTCTTCCTGGATGTATGGCAACGTCTCACTTGGGAAGTGAGCACATTTATTGGTCATCCATTATTTATTTCTCACTCTATCTTGTTTTCCATCGCTATAAATCACTGTATACCCTCTGTTTGGTGCAGTAGAGGGAGAGAATGAAACCAAATTATTTGTTTAGCTTGTTTAACATGCTTTGCATCACTGTCTTTATTGTGCTTCTCCATTAAAGAATTTCACAAGACAGCTCACCCAGCCTACCTTTGAAGATAGACGCTCAAATTCAAGGCCATCCAAGACACTAGCCATTTAATTATTTTAATGTGTCGAGCATTGGCTGTGAAATGTCCTTCATGTAATGTGCATGTTAAACCATTTAATCTACTTCACTATTAAGTGTGCAGTTCACACTCTATCACACTTTCTCCCATGAGCCCCTGTAATCAGAAGCAGTAGGATTTATGAAGGCAATTTTAAATCAACTGATACCTTGACGTCAATACCTTGATGTTAATCAGTTTTCTTCCCTTTGTATGTGTGGCATGTGTGTCCGTGTCTAATTCTCTCTCTCTCTGTGTGTGTGTGTGTGTGTGTGTGTGTGTGTGTGTGTGTGTGTGTGTGTGTGTGTGTGTGTGTGTGTGTGTGTGTGTGTGTGTGTGTGTGTGTGTGTGTGTGTGTGTGTGTGTGTGTGTGTGTGTGTGTGTGTGTGCGTGTGTGTGTGGCCTATTATAGGTTCCATATTCCCGGCATACAGACCTTCGGACACAGTTTTCAAGATCACCTTCTGGCTGGGCTACTTCAACAGCTGCATCAACCCTATCATCTACCCCTGTTCCAACCAGGAGTTTAAGAAGGCCTTCCAGAGTATTCTGGGAGTGCGCTGTCTGAGAGCCCAGCCAAGAGCCACTCATCACCTAGGTCCTGGCCTCAGTCAAGCCCAGGTCCAGGGTCATTCTCTCACTCTGAGAGTAGATGGCAGAGGTGACCCCTCCCGTCTTAGCCCCTCCTCCTCCATAGCCCTGTCCCGCACACCCTCCTCTAGGGATGACAGAGAGTGGAAGATAGAGACAGGACAGGCTAAGGTGGCCCAACTGTGCAGTAGGAGTCTGCTGAAGACCTGCTGCTGCATCAGAGACGGGAGCCTCAACCAGGGGCCCAGCCATCCCCAGCCCCCTCCACACGGGACCCTGCCCACCATTAAGATCCACCAGCTGTCGTTCTGTGAAAATGGAGAGGCCGTATAACCAGAGATAATGATGGAGTAAATCATTTTGAATGTCTCTGGTATGAATACTGTAGTTCTTCTTCTCTTAAACAAAGCATGGTCTACCCTCAAGGTCCAGTGCTATTAAAGGAAACTAAAGTGAATAGTGAATACATTTCTAAGCCCAGTGGAGTTTACAACGATGGAACATTAATAATAGCTGGTGGAGATGGTCGATGAAATTCGGAAATATTTGGAATACTCTGACTGCAGATACACAATGGCAGTGTTTAAATTCATGACGGTTTGTTTTTACACACTAAACCAAGGTTTTACCTCGAGATGATGACACTCTTTAAAGGTCCAATGCAGCAGTTATAATCTACATATCAACTAATTTCTGGGTAACAATTAAGTACCTTGCAATGATTGTTTTAAATTAAAATGATCAAAAAGTAACATTACATTTACATTTTAGTCATTTAGCAGATGTTCTTAATCAGAGAGTCTTACACTAGTGAGAAACAAAAATAGCTTCTTGGCGAAGAGCAATTTCTCAAGCAAGAATTTTGCTAAGGCTGTCTGGTAGTGGTCTGAGTGGGAATGGGGAAATGGAAAATTAGCTGTTATTGGAACTCTCTTTCTTATTGGTCTATTAACTAATTTACCACCTGGTGATGCCACCAGGCAGGCCGCAACTCTATCCAGCTCTTACACTAAAAGGGCATCATCATAATTTCCACACTTCACAGTATTATTCCAACCTCATAGTGTGGAAATATATATAAAACACAGTAAAATCACGTTGTTGACTGTACTGGACCTTTAAGACAAGTGCACATTCTCTCAGGTGGTCTTTGCCACTCTTCACACTTTACCCTCCAGTTGATTTGAATGGTAAAGAAAAACCGTCAAAATTACTATTCCAATCTAATGCCAAAAGTGATAGTTCCTCAAGAGCAAAATATACCCCCCCCCCCTTTTAAATATACATGTTAGAAAACGTTTTACATGGGGATCTTACTGGGATATACACTAGCTATATCAATATATGTATTATTTATTCCAGATATTCCTGATAAGATATTGGGGTTTGTGAAGTTATTTCTTAAGAAGGACCAAATTGTGTGTTCCTTGAGTAATGTTTACAAGTTGTATACTTACAAAGAATATTACCAATGCATTCTAGGTCAAGTCTGTACATATGTAATTGGTGGTAACCTCACAAATTGTTCAAAATTGTGATCTTTCTCCCAGTGTCTTACCCTTTACCAAGCTCTTGTCCCGTTGTGAGAATAGTGTGTGACTGTGTGATACTGTGACATCACTCCCAGTCTCCCTGGGGAGTCAGAGGGCAGGCACAATGCCCATCACAAATGAATCACACCATACTGTCCACAGCAGGCTGGAACCCAAGAGGATACTGTCCTTCCATGTCACGTATTCCAATAAAAAGAGTATGAGATATTCTCAGTTTGGGAGTTGCAACATTACTTTGAGAATCCTTTTTTTGTGATTTCATGGACACACATGTTTCATAAACACGCATGAACAGTATTGCTTTGTACTCCAACATTCCCACGATACCACTTTCCAATCTCCACTGCCAGACAGAAGATTAACTTCCTCCTTTGGAATTCTGAGGGATCATTTCATGGGTTTTGACCTCATAACTGCTCCCAAGCCTCTAAATCCACCATAAACCAGTGAGAAATTTGCCTTCATACTGTAGCTCAGGCTTTCCAGTATCAGGGAACCATTTGCAAATTGCATCCATACAGTGGAGGCTCCTCAGAGGAGGAAGGGGAGGACCATCCTCAGTGAATTTCATAAAAATAGTGAAATTAAAAAGGTTATCCTTTTTAGATTAAACTATACTAAATATATTCACGTCACCAAATAATTTTATAAAACACACTGTTTTGCAATGAAGGTCTACAGTAGCCTCAACAGTACTCTGTAGGGTAGCACCACGGTGTAGCCGGAGGACAGCTAGTTTCCGTCCTCTTCAGGGTACACTGACTTCAATACAAAACCTAGGAGGCTCATGGTTCTCACCTCCTTCCATAGACTTACACAGTAATTATGACAACTTCTGGAGGATTTCCTCCAACCTATCAGAGTTCTTGCAGCAGGAACTGACATGTTGTCCACCCAATCTGTATCAAATAATTTTACAGGAGAATGTCATCCATCTGTGAACTGAAGCTAAAGCGCAGCTGGGTCATGCAGCAAGACTGATCCAAAACACACAATCATGAAAATGGCTAAAAAGCAGAAAATTTGAAGTTTTGGAATGGCCTAGTCAAAGTCCAGCCATAATCCCAATTGAGATGTTGTGTCAGTTCATGCTGCAAAACCCACAAATATTGCTGAGTTACCGCAGTTCTGTATGGAAGGATAGGACAAAATTCCTCCACAGCGACATGAGAGACTGATCAACAACTACAGGAAGCGTTTGGTTGGAGTCATTGCAGCTAAAGGTGGCACAACCAGTTATTGAGTGTAAGGGGGCAATAACTTTTTCACATAGGGGTATTGGGTGTTGCATAACTTTGTTTATGAAATAAAGGAAATAAGTATGCAATTGTTGTGTTATTTGTCCACTCAGGTTCCCTGTATCTAATAATAGGTTTTAGTTGAAGATCTGATAACATTCAGTATGACAAATATGCAAAAGTAGAGAAATTTAGACAGGGGGAAAACATATTTTTTACAGCACTGTATATATCATTGTAATTTTTTTCACTTTCACTTAGCTAGCAAATGCAGCTAGCTAGTTTAGACTACTCAAACACCCACCTCAAATGGAGAGGGATGGCTATCCAACACTGGAGAGGGATGGCTATCCAACGCTATGGCTGTCCAACACTGGAATGCTTTCAAGTCAAGGCAAACTTTTGGTTTCATAAATTTATTGTCAACAGGGCCCCTTGATGTAACTGCTAAACTGCTTGCTGACTGTACACTTTACTGCATGATTGTAGCGGATTTACTAATGCGTTAGTTCTAGTAGCTATGTTTACTAGCTATGATGTTAGCTAACATGGTGACAACGATGTAGGCTGTGTGTAGCGGTTATGATATGAAGGTTTGGCTTGGAAAGGTTTTTCTGCCTAGCTGATGTGTTGTGCACTGAAGTCCACAAGCGAAGGGAAAAGGTGAGAGGAGTAGAGTGCGTAGATGCAAGAAGGAATTCTACAATGTGTGGCTGCTATGAAAGTGAACTGTGTTTGCATGTGATCAGGGGTGTATTCATTCCACCAATTCTGTTGCAAAACGTTTCTTAAACAGAAGCAAAAGGAACAAAATGGGGATAAACCTACCTGAATTTGACTAATAGAAACCCTTGTTTGCAACTGTTGGACTAATGATTACACCCTAGATTAGCTAGATGCGGACAAGAGCGTGCAAGGCGGTATTGAATATGTCACTGTCTGTCACCTTGACGACTCCTCGACGACTTCTCGAACTGTGCACCTACGTTGTAAACTGTCATTCATAGGCTAGATTGTAGCAACCTCATGATGGGTATAGGGAAATTAGAGTATAATTTAGTAGCCTAAACCAATTGATGTTATATCGAGCTGGGTGAATGGAGTAGGAATGACAGCCATCCAATATGCTGTAATAGAAATAAGGCCACGCTCATAAGAAAAGATAATGTCCTCCCTCATCTTAAACATCACCAACCGCCACTTATACAAGCACACAAATAAAAGTGATTGCATGGATACCCACGTGAAAAAATACTACAGTTTAGTGTAGAATACTACAGTAAATACTATAGAACTGTAATAACTGTAATATACAGTACTGTAGAATACTATACTACACACTGTAGTATCCCGATCATGTGTAGTACTTACTATAGGACTTTGTAGTATACTGTAAAATACTAGAGTAAATAATAGAGTATACTACAGACCGCAGAACACTACAGTAAATATTACAGTGATGTCCGCAAAAACACTACAGTAATTACTAGTATATACCACAGTTTTTAATTTGCATATACCTTGCCCATTCCCCTCCCCCATATCCCAATTTGTGCCACCCATAAGTCAAAAACCTACATGCCAAGTATAGACCATATATTGTGTTCCCTTCAGGTTATAGAAAACAGCAGAAGCACTGAACTTTCCATTCCGACCTGCCTGCCTACCTACCTGATACAGAAAATTTGCTCCCTGAGTATTTTCTCAACCAGGTTTCCTCATGTGGGTATGCACTGACCACATTGTTGGCATAATAATAATAATAATCTCTACAGAGAGGGTTATCTGTAATTTACATCAAGGCAGAAGCATGGTAGTGAACAGGGTATGGAGCGCAGGCAGTATTGGTTGACTTTCCTGTGGTTATTTTCTCTTGGGTGTTACAATGTACTCCCTCTGTGCGTTTGGAATGTGAATGGCATTGCAACGACAATTGTCACTCCCGGCATGAAGATGAGTATCTCCAGCAAGTCCTGGCAGCCAAGTGGACAGGCTGACCTGAGGGGAGTGGCCAGAAATACTTATTGAGCCAGCAGACACTCTGTCCCCATTGACATTGGCTGGCATGAATGTGCCTCTCTCTCTGTGAGTCATACTGTCTCAGTGCTGACGTAATCTAGAGACTATTGGCTCATAACACAGAGGGTATTGATGATGAACTGACTGTCTCTCACTCTCTGGGCTGGAGAGAGGGATACAAAGAGTGATACAAAGAGAGATATAAAGAGAGATACAAAGAGACTAAGAGCCCAATTCAATCGAACCTGCATTATTAAAAGCACGCAATTTCTTTTTTCTGAATATAGAAAAGTTGTGGGTAAAAACCTACAACCAGTACTGAGTAGATACCCCTCCTATGCAGATGCTCCCAGTTTCCTGAATAAGAAGTGTGTGGGTGCGTGGGCTGTAGTTTCCAAAGAAAGATAAAATAGTCATGCAGGTAGCACACTAGTATCGTCAAAGAAATAATACAAAAAATAAGTACTGAGAAAGGTATTACACATTTTTAAGTCTCTCTTTGCTCTGCCCTCTGCTTCTGGTTTTCAATTATCTACCGTCTTTGAAATACAACCCTTCTAATGAATTCCACTAATAGAGCTTTGGCTGAAAAGGGATCAGACTGGAAAATAGAAGTTTCCATCCTCTGTTGCAATGACAAGTGAACCAGACCCTGCTGATTTTACTTTTGACTCAGCCCAATGTGACGTGCTTATGACATACGAAGGATAGACTTCCATAGAAATACTTCGATACGAAGTTCCCACGAGGGCAAAGACGCTGTTAATTCATTCCTTCTCTGAGAGAGACAGACTCAGACACAAACGCCTAACTGCCATGGTCCTGAAATAGACTCCAAAAAACTCCCAAAGCTTTTTCACCCACATTAAAAAATACTATAGTATACTATGGTATACAGGGCTTTCTGAAAGTATTCACACCCCTTGACTTAAAAAAAAAAAAAATTGTGTTACAGCCCAAATTGAAAATTGGTTACAGAGGGTAGTGCATACTGCCCAGTACACCCCTGGGGCCGAACTCACTGCCATCCAGGATATCTATGTCATCTATGCCGCCTGTGACAGGGGGATACACGTGACTCCTGGGAATAGCGGCGTCTACCAGGAGATTTATCGCACAATCCCACAATCCCCAACTGAACCACCAACTGAAACCCCTAAACACCTCCCCGAGCACTCACGCGACCACCCCATGAGAGCCCTCCGTTGCTATGAAACAGTGGGGTCATGACAGGCTAGCCAGGGTAGGCCTACCACCACGGGAAATGCAGAAGAGTTAATAAGACTGATTCTCTCCTTGTGACCCCCCTGCGTCACCATGCACAGGGGAGTGGTGGCCTCCCTAATCAACCATGACCCCAATGGTCGACTGTCTAAGGCTTGAACTGGGAAGGGCACAGCCACTGGAACAATGGGGATCCCTAAACTATGAGCGAATGCTGAGTGATGAGAATGGTGCCTGCTGCCTCGACCCCCAGAGGAACCAACTCGACACCGACCGGCAGTGTGTCTTCTGAGGCCACAGATGGTGCACGCGAAGGCCTCTCCTTCGGCCTCCCTAAGCGCAGCACCTCCCAGCTCCATAGGTATCAGAGCGGTGGTGCTGGAGGATGGAAACAACAGAGCCCGATCTGGACGTCCGCGGGTGGCCAGCAGGTTATCCAGCCGACTGGACAGGTCCACCAGCTGGTCAAACGTGAGGGTGGTGTCCCTGCAGGCCAACTCCCGAGGGACATCCTCGCGCAAGCTGCAATGATAGTGGTCATTCAGGGCCCTGTCGTTCCATCCCGCTCCGGCTGCCAGGGTCTGAAAGTCCAAAGCAAACTCCTGTGCACTCCTCATCCCCTGCCGCAGGTGGAAAATACGTTCCCTAGCTGCTCTCCCCTCGGGCGGGTGGTCGAAGACTGCCCGGAAATGACGGGTGAACTCCTCAAAGTGGTCCAGCACCGCATCTTCTTCCACCCACACGGCGTTGGCCCACTCCAGGGCTTTCCCCGAGAGGCATGAGGCGAGGGCGGACACCCTCTCACGGCCCGAAGGAGCTGTGTGGTCGGTCGCCAGGTATAACTCCAACTGCAGCAGGAAACCCTGGCAGCGGGCAGCCGTCCCATCGTACTCCCCGAGGAGGGTGAGGCAAATCCCAGTGGAACCAGGTGCAGGGGGAGCGAGTAGTGGAGGCCCCTGTTGTGCTGGTGGAGGTGCTGGAGGAACTTCCTGTCTCTCCCAGTGGTCCATTGTTTTGACAACGCGGTCCATGGCGGCGCCGAGATGGTGGAGCATCACTGCGTGTTCCTGGACGCGCTCCTCTACCCCAATAACAGGGGCACCTGCTCCTGCTGACTCCATTCGACGGTGGGGTATTCTGTCAATGGTGGGTGTAGCTGGTGCATGGAAGTCAGGCGCAGGAGAGCAGAGATGAATAGACAAAGCACTTTACTTAGGCAATCATAATACAGAACACAACTGCATCACAACACAAACACCCAAAGAACAAGTGAGGCAGCACAAAGTACAAAACCCAAGTACAAAGCTGCCACAAAAATGGAAAATGAAAGGTGGATCGGCGATGGCTAGAAGACCGGTGACGTCGACCGCTGAACACCGCCCGAACAAGGAGAGGGAGAGGAACCGACTTCGGCGGAAGTCATGACAGTTGTTTAGAAAGCATGTGATAAATATTTTAATTTAATTTGAATTTGTTTTGTATTCAGTGTAGTGCTTTTACAGACTTAACTGTAGTATTTACTGTAGTGTACTGTAGTAATTACAGTTAACTATAGAATAAATACTGTAATAAAATAATATGTAGTACACATAATAGTAATTAATGGAGTGTTTTTGCTGACTGTAGTATACTATAGTATTTACTGTAGTGTTTTTGCGGACATTAATGTAGTATTTAATATAATGTTTTTGTTTTATTATCTTTGACATAGAAGTGAAGAAACCTTCTAGAGAAATACTAAAAGAGCACATTTTCTATAACCTGTAGGTAGGTAGGACTGGGGTCTGAATGGCAGTGGTGTAAAGTAACTAAGTAAAAAATATTTTGAAGCACTACTTAAGTAGTTTTTTTGGGTATCTTTACTTTACTATTTATATTTTTGACACATTTTAAATGTACTACATTTCTGAAGAAAATATGTTATTTTTACTTCCATACATTTTCCCTGACACCAAAAAGTACTCGATACATTTCCAATGCTCAGGCAAGACAGCAATAGGGTTCAATTTCCACACCTATCAATATAACATGTTGACATCCCTACTGCCTTTGAGCTGGTGGACTCGCTAACACAAATACTGCATTTGTAAATTATGTCTGTGTTGGAGTGTCCGTAAATTGAAACAAACAAGAAAATCATGCCATCTGGTTTGCTTAATACAAGGAATTTGATGAATACTTGTACTTTTCACTTGATAATTTAATAGTTTTTCCACCACTGTACTTAAGTACATTTAAAACCAGATATTTTTAGACGTTTACTCAAGTAGTATTTTACTGGGTGACTTTCACTTGAGTCGTTTTCTATTAAGGTATCTTTACTTTTGCTCAAGTATGTCAATGAGAACTTTTTCCATCACTGCTGAATAAATAGTTTAGCATTTCTGCTATTTACTATAATCTGTAGGGAACACAATACAGAAAAGTATGTGGACACCCCTTCCAATTAGAGGATCTGGCTATTTCAGCCACACCCGTTGCTGATAGGTGTATAAAATCGAGCACACAACCATGCAATCTCCATAGACAAACATTGGTAGTAGCATGGTCTTATTGAAGAGCTCACTTACTTTCAAATCTAAACTTTCATCTTTCCAACAAGTCAGTTCCTCAAATTGGTGGAGGAGGAATTATGTTCTGGGGCTGATTTTCAAGGCTCCTTAGTTCCAGTGAAGGCAAATCTAAACTCTACAGCATACAATGACATTCTAGACGATTCTGTGCTTTGTGGCAACAGTTTGGGGAAGGCCCTTTCCTGTTTCAGCATGACAATGCTCCCGTGCACAAAACGAGGTCCATACAAAAAGGGTTTGTCGAGATTGGTGTGGAAGAACTTGACTGGCCTGCACAGAGCCCTGACCTCAACCCATCAATCATTTTTGGGATGAAGTGGAACACCGACTGCGAGCCAGGCCTAATTGCCCAACATCAGTGCCTGACCTCACTAATGCTCTTGTGGCTAAATGGAAGCAAGTCCCTGCAGCAATGTTCCAACATCTAGTGGAAAGCCTTCCCAGAAGAGTGGAGGCTGTTAGAGCAGAAAATGGGGATGAACTCCATATTGACTCCCATGATTTTGGAACAAGATGTGCAATGAGCAGATGTCCACATACTTTTGGTCATGTAGTGTATATGGTCTATACTTGGCATGTAGGTTTCTCACTTATGGGTGACACAAACTGGACCATTGGTGGGGGGGGGGGGGGGGGGGGGGGTATATGCAAATTAAATAATGTAGTATTCATATATAAAAAATGAAGTGGATTTTGCAGACATTACTGAAGTATTTATAACAGTTTTGGGGGGGATAATATGGAAGTATTTAGTATTTTACAGTATACTACAACATTCTATAGTAAGTACTACACATGATCTAGGGTTACTACAGTGGGTAGCATAGTATTCTACAGTATACTAGTTTACTATACAATTCTATAGTATGTACTGTAGTATTATATAGTAAACGGTGTAGTCTTTCTTCATATGGGCACTGCATGTGCAATGAATGAGAAATGTGTGTGTGAAAGAACATGCTGGTCAATAGTGACTGTCACGTTCTCACTGTTTGCAGTTCTCACTGATGATGACTACATGTGCACTTATAGGATTCCCCTGGAGCTTTATTCCATTGAAGTTCTTCTACAGTGTCTGTTTTCAGAAGCTCTCGTCTGTGGGGGTGGATTGATCGACCTGATGCTCTCCCTTCTCCACTACACTACCAATTAGTGTGTCCTCACATAACTAGATCCAGTCGTAATTGGACAACTGCATGGTCGTGGATAATCATGAAACTGTTGGTGGAGTAAATAGCCCATGTTGTTTTAGCCCCACATTCTGAAATTGCATTTTTCTCCACCCCAGTTTTATAATTAGAATGTGATACAAAACGAGGCAACGGTGTGCTTCAGGACCATGCGGATGCCTCCGAGCGGTCGAGTAGGCTGTTTGGAGTGTTTATCTGACAAAAATTATAAATATGCCCGCTTCAAAAACCAAAGTTGCGCCCTTGAAAAAATAAAAATAAAGTTTTAACGTCACATTCACCGGATAGGTGCAGTGAAATGTATTATTTTTCTTTACAGGGTTAGCCATAGTAGTACAGGGTATTCGAAGCAGCGACTTTGCAATTACTGGTCCACCGCTCTAATCTCTAGGCTACCTGCAGCCCTATGACGAGGTTGTAGAGAGGCTATTTTGAGGCTGACCACACAAAGCGGACTGTCTCCACCTAGTGTGCTTTCCTGTAGCCTACACTTTCATTTTTACTACATCATTTCTGAAACTAGCATCTCATCTCAGTTATTAGCAAATCAATATAATTAAAGCGCATGATTTATCAAAATAATTCAAGACAAATCTAATGAACAGCAAACTACTACAATGAACAACATTGACTATTCGCCTTTAGATTGAGAACAGTGATTTATAATTACAGGATTATATGTAACGCTGAAAATACATTTGAAATAGTAGTCAGTACAATGGGAACATGAGATTCTTGTCATTATTTATATAATGAATGTGTTTATTTATCCTCTCATATTCATATACATGCATACTGGTTTTATCAGGGGCGCAACAGGGGTGCAGCTTTCACTGGGGATGTCCTCCCCACATTCTGAAATTGCATTTTTGTCATCCCCAGGTTTAGCATTCGAATGTGATACAAAATGCGGCGACGGTTTGCTTTAGGACCATGCGGACGCCTCCGAGCAGTCAGGTAGGCTGTTTGGGGTGTTTAATCGACTGGATTTAGGACCGCTAGGACCCCACAGAGCGGGCTGACAGGTTGGGTGAAGTCAAACGTTCTGGAAGGCTGGCTGGACAAGCATAGGAGAGTTGAGCATGGTTTAGTGTGTACGTGTAGTGCTCTTTCACCGAGTTGTAAAATGTAACAGAACAGAGACTGGCTACTCTTTAGTTGACTGATGTAGCTGCCAAGGTAACTTCTGTTTAACTTAACAGAAAAAAACTAAACTAGTGTTTATTTGCAGTGCTGAGCTAGTATTGTAACTGAAATGTAACGTTAGCTAATGTTTCATCCCCTCTCGACTGAGGTGAATGAATAAGCTACGCTAGTGAGTAGCTACCACAGCCAGGTTAGCTCTAGCCTCTAGCTATCTGTCAGATAGTAATAATTGCCACATCATATTGCTAACAGCAGTTGTTGGTATGTTAATGTTTTGTAGACTTTTTTTGTCCTGTTTCAGGAGTAAATTAACTTGGCAAGCTTTCGCCAGTTGATGTACCGTTCGAGAGAGAACTGACCAAAAGTTGGCTTTCATTAGCTATTATTTTTGCCTCAATCAACAAGACCTGAATCAAATGATGAAACCACCCGCTGGCTTTCTCTCCCACACCCAACCGCTACCGCAAGAACTGGTCCCAGAACCAACCGCAGTCCCGCAATGTTATTTTAGGCATATCTGATGCAGCTCCCTTGCCAGCCATGGTCCCAGCAATTTTGCACCCTATAGACAATATCAAATGCGCAAAAATAACTTATGAAATAAGTAAAATTACAAGACAGGGCCGTGGACCCCTAGGGACAGGATGGGGTGACCCAGCTATATTGTGTGCAAGTAAAACGAGCTCCACAGTACTATTAGGCCAATGATATGAATTATACGGAGGATGTGCGGTTTCTGTGTGTTTTCATTACACTGTGTGTCCAAATCTTTCCCCTGAGACAAAAATAAATAAATATGAGAAGGATGTTGTGTTGGAGAGTTCAGTTATTGACTAGACTGGTGGGGGTCGGCCGTGTAGGCTGCTCGGGTTGGCTGGGCGGCCTGGCTGTAATTTGATATACCGGATATTTTAAAAAACAATCAGAAGTTAAGTTCACATAGAAATTAATAGAAATTAAAAGTGGATGGTGTTCAGAGATAGATGTTAGCAGTTGAGTGGAGCTGAAGGATGGGACTAAAAACGAACAAAAGATAACTATTGTAAAAATACTGTGTCCGTAAAATATATAAAGTATGTATATGCTGGAAGTAGAAGCCTAAGTGTTGTTGTCCATTAGTTTAGTCCAATTATGGGAGGGATGGTAGTGTTAGGGGAAAATAATAATATATATATATATATATATACTTACAAAAAAATAAATGGGTGATTGGAATTGATGCAAACAATTACATTGATGGATGCCACAATCTATCTGCAATATTAAAGCTGATCCCCCCCCCCCCCCCCCCCCCCCTGATGCAGCACTCCATCACTCTCCTTCTTGGTCAAATAGCCCTTACACAGCCTGGAGGTGTATTTTGGGTCAGTGTCCTGTTGAAAAACAAATTATAGTCCCACTACGAGTAAACCACATGGGATGGCGTATCGCTGTAGAATGCTGTGGTAGCCATGCTGATTAAGTGTGCCTTGAATTCTAAATGTATCATAGTGTCACCCGCAAAGCACCCCCACACCATCAGACCTCCTCCTCCATGCTTCACAGGGGGAACCACACATGCGGAGATCATCCGTTCACCTACTCTGCGTCTCACAAAGACACAGCGGTTGGAACAAAAACTCTCAAATTTTGATTCATCAGACCAAAAGACAGATTTTCACAGGTCTAATGTCCATTGCTCATGTTTTTTGGCCCAGGCAAGTCTCTTCTTATTGGTGTCCTTTAGTAGTGGTTTCTTTGCAGCAATTCGACCATGAAGGCCTGATTCACGCAGTCTCCTCTGAACAGTTGATGTTGAGATGTGTCTGTTAAATTAACTCTGTGAAGCATTTATTTGGGCTGCAATCTGAGATGCAGTTAACTCTAATGAACTTATCCTCTGCAGCAGAAGTAACTCTGGGTCCTCCTTTCCTGTGGCGGTCCTCATGAGAGCCAGTTTTATCATAGTTCTTGATGGTTTTTGTGACTGCACTTGAAGAAACTTTCAAAGTTCTTGACATTTTCTGGATTGACTGACCTTCATGTTTTAAAGTAATGTTGGACTGTCGTTTCTCTTTACTTATTTAAGCTGTTCTTTCCACAATATGGATTTAGGGATATATTCTGTATACCACCTTACCTTGTCACAACACAACTGATTGGCTCAAACTCTCTAACAAGGCAAACCTGTTAATTGAAATTCATTCCAGGTGACTACCTCATGAAGCTGGTTGAGAGAATGCCAAGTGTGCAAAGCTGTCATCAAGGCAAAGGGTGGCTACTTTGAAGAATCTAAAATATATCTTGATTTGTTTAACACTTTTTTGGTTACTACATGATTCCATATGTGTTATTTCATAGTTTTGATGTCTTCACTATTATTCTACAATGTAGAAAATAGTCAAAATAATGAAAAAACCTGGAATGAGTAGGTGTGTCCAAACTTTTGACTATATGTGTATGTCCCCCCCCCCCCCCTCACTTCTAAAACCAAAGTTGCACCTCTATTTTATGACCAAAACTAAACCAGTATCTGCTAGCACAATAACTGTTAGAGATCATTTTGTTGAATTTTTTAATGTTTAAAACCATTTACATCAACACCGATGGGATTCAATGCCGTCAGGAATAAGTACCCCAAAATCCCAGTAGCCTACAAAACATACATGGTCAACAGTTTATCACTAGATGGCAGGGCAGAGAGGGCAATGACAGTGCTAAACTTCAGAAATTAAAAATAAACACTATACAAAACCTCTCCATCTGCAATTCACTTACATCACATACAAGCTTGGCATGATGACCTGTACCTAAACAAGGCAAGGAGGAAAGAATACAATGCTATACAGAAAACTGATCAGATGAATAAGGACCCTACTGTAAAAGGTCCCTACTGTACCTTTCACACAGTGAGTGCTTAGTGAGTGGTTAACTAACATTGTCCATACCCTGATGAGTGGCACTAACAGTGGGGTCTAATGTGAATAGGTAAGAGGGTAAAGAGAGTGATGATGGAGCACCTGTTAAAAGTGGCTCCCATCGTCAACACTCACAGAGCTACAAGGAGATGCTATTCTAATGTCTCCAACAATAAGGACAGGAGTCAAACCACATAACCGGCACACTGTAAATAATGGATTTCATTATCATAGCTTTTTTTCACTGGATCTCAAAGCACCACTTGTACTAGCTTTGTCACTGAGTGCTTAAGATATATTTTTCATAAATACATGGTTCATATAGTGTGCAATCAATCAATACTTTATAGAATAGGCAGGCAAGTGATATTGAACAAACATTCTGAAAAATAACTAAAACAAACATCTAATACAAATCAACATTTTCACAGATTCACCTTTTGCACTTTAGCAGATAGAAAATGAAGACCTGTGACGTATGAGACCATGATGGAGGAATGGTAAGAGCTAACCCCGCTTCCCCCGTAAAGTGGTTTTCACAAAGCTTGAATTTGTGTGGTTGAGTGGAAAAAGTAGGCACCACCATCTGCACATACACAGCATTGAACAAATAGCACCAGAGAGGTTGCTAGGGGCAACCTTCTATCCAGCATGGCTGTCAGTGTCATTATAAATAAACAGCAGTGTGATTATAGGAAGCCTGGTGTCTTGGCGAGCTTTAACTTTGGAAAGCTAGAGAAGAAAAAAAAAAGGATGAAATAAGAGGCAAAATGTCTCTCGTCTGTTTTTTTTTTGCCGAAGGTTCTCCCTGCTGCCATGTATTGTGCATGCTTTGTGTCAAAGGTGTTCTGAGTGAGGAGATGAATGGTTTAACTCTACAATACTCTCACCTTTGACTTCTGTGCATTCCATCAGCAAACAAGCTAAGATCTAATAGTCAATATTTCAAGGATTACAGTAGTGTTTTAGCTCTAGACACGATTGAAAATGTAGAATATTAACAACAAAAATATTACAACAATACAAAAAGTGCAGCAATAAGAGAAAGGAAGATTAAAGTGAATTTGTTTAGCTGAAACTTCTGTGGTAATGCTGACCAGAAAGACTGGGAGGATAATACCAAGAACTCACAGCTGTTTAAAGTCATTCAAATACTGCAAACTGACAGAGCGGTTAAAAGGTCCTCTCAGTTACTTAAACGACACTACTCTAAAGCCTTAAAATTATGCCAAATGCAAGAAACCATTCCATTCACTTATAGGATAGAAGGAAAACAATAAGATGTATTTTAATAAAATATGCCACGTGTCTTTGACAATGATTCAATTCAGTGTCTCCGTAGTTCATAACGACATTTATCACTTCTTGGAAACATTAAATAGCAGATACATCAAATGCCACGACTGCAATCCACAGTTCCTCTTGTACAATTAAAAGCCAAAATGTAAACAAAGCCCAAACTTAAATGGGATATAAATATATTTGTCACAAAACTGTAAAACATCAAGCGGTCTAAATTCACTTGACTCTTCCTTAAAAAAAAAAAAAAATGAAGATGGCATATAGGTCATACAAAACAAAACATTGAGTGCTATCACTTTTTTTATTTGAATGAGGTGACAGAGCTGTTAAATATGGATGAAGATGAAGTGTTTTTGACCAGGGTGCAGTTGAGTCAGGGAGAAGGATCACATTATATGAAGCGCCCTCCGTTGGTTGTGATGGTTTGTCTGGGAGTTGGGGTGGATTCTCCCGCTCATCTCCTCTCTGGCTCAGCTGACAGGAGAGCTTAACCCAGGCTGGTGATGTTCGACCTACCACCAGGGGGCGCCGCGATGCGCTGGGTGTTGCGGCGAGGAATATTATCATCAACCTGTGCACCTGGGCATGAGAGATAGAGAGAAAAAAAGTCTAATCTTAAAGGGGATTTGAATGAGACATCGTTCTGATTTCCCTGACAAAAAAACAACACGAGAAGTTGTTTATTTGTAACAGATTAAATATATTGTAAAATTGCAGGCCAAATTATAAAACTGGAGTGCCTACAGTCGTGGCCAAAAGTTTTGAGAATGACACAAATATACATTTTCACAAAGTCTGCTGCCTCAGTTTGTATGATGGCAATTTGCATATACTCCAGAATGTTATGAAGAGTGATCAGATGAATTGCAAAGTCCCTCTTTGCCATGCAAATGACCTGAATCCCCCAAAAACATTTCAACTGCATTTCAGCCCTGCCACAAAAGCACCAGCTGACATCATGTCAGTGATTCTCTCGTTAACACAGGTGTGAGTGTTGACGAGGACAAGGCTGGAGATCACTCTGCCATGCTGATTGAGTTTGAATAACAGACTGGAAGCTTCAAAAGGAGGGTGGTGCTTGGAATCATTGTTCTTCCTCTGTCAACCATGGTTACCTGCAAGGAAACACGTGCCATCATCATTGCTTTGCACAAAAAGGGCTTCACAGGCAAGGGTATTTTTGCCAGTAAGATTGCACCTAAATCAACCATTTATCAGATCATCAAGAACTTCAAGCAGAGCGGTTCAAATGTTGTGAAGAAGGCTTCAGGGCGCCCAAGAAAGTCCAGCAAGTGCCAGGGCCGTCTCCTAAAGTTGATTCAGCTACGGGATCGGGGCACCACCAGTACAGAGCTTGCTCAGGAATGGCAGCAGGCAGGTGTGAGTGCATCTGCACGCACAGTGAGGGAAAGACTTTTGGAGGATGGCCTGGTGTCAAGAAAGGCAGCAAAGAAGCCACTTCTCTCCAGGAAAAACATCAGGGACAGACTGATATTCTGCAAAAGGTACAGGGATTGGACTGCTGAGGACTGGGGTGAAGTCATTTTCTCTGATCAATCCCCTATCCGATTGTTTGGGGCATCCGGAAAAAAGCTTGTCCGGAGAAAACAAGGTGAGCGCTACCATGTCATGTGTCATGCTAACAGTAAAGCATCCTGAGACCATTCACGTGTGGGGTTGCTTCTCAGCCAAGGGAGTGGGCTCACTCACAATTTTGCCTAAGAACACAGCCATGAATAAAGAATGGTACCAACACATTCTCAGAGAGCAACTTCTCCCAACCATCCAGGAACAGCTTGGTGACGAACAATGCCGTTTCCAGCATGATGGGGCACCTTGCTATAAGGCAAACGTGATAACTAAGTGGCTCTGGGAACAAAACATCTTGGGTCCATATTTTGGGTCCATGGCCAGGAAACTCCCCAGACCTTAATCCCATTGAGAACTTGTAGTCAATCCTCAAGAGGCGGGTGGACAAACAAAAACCCACAAATTCTGACAAACTCCAAGCATGGATTATTCAAGAATGGGCTGCCATCAGTCAGGATGTGGCCCAGAAGTTAATTGACAGCCTTCCAGGGCGGATTGAAGGGTCAACACTGCAAATATTGACTCTTTGCATCAACTTCATGTAATTGTCAATAAAAGCCGTTGACACTTATGTAATGCTTGTAATTATACTTCAGTATTCCATAGTAAAATCTGACAAAAATATCTAAAGACACTGAAGCAGCAAACTTTGTGAAAATTAATATTTGTGTCATTCTCAAAACTTTTGGCCACAATTGTACATGTCTTAGTATTATGCTATTCCTACTGATGTTCTATGTAAGAGCTGTGAGAGACATTTTGAGATGTACTCACCAGACAGGCTGAAGCCAGACTGGTGCAGGTTGCGGACTGGCTGAGGACCCTGCTGATGCTGTTGCTGCTGCTGCTGCAGCTTGGCTGGAGAGGTCTTCACCGAGGTGACCGGAGTCATTACCTTAGGTGTCACATTCTCACATACTGGCCCGTCATAGAGACCCCTGGGGACCCCCCTCAGCTCCGTCAGCTTGGAGGAGACAAACAGAGAGACAGACAGACAGACAAGATGACAGCATCAGTTCGGCTGTTCGAGTTCTGCGATCATCACTGTCAGTGGGAATGGTCATAAACAATCTATTCTGTGCCAATTTCCCAGCACTATAGACTCACCCTGCTGCGAGCCTTTATCCTCCTGTAGACATGGTCAGGGAAGGGCTTGCGGCTCACATAGCGCCCACATCCCTCAGTGGTATGGAGGTCGCCCTCTTCCAACACGATTTTGCCCTGGCTGATCACCACCAGGGGAGCTCCACGCACCTCAATGCCCTCAAAGATATTATAGTCCACAGCCTGCAGAAGAACAGCTCTGATGAGAACAGTGACAAATAGACTGACACAGTACAAAAGGGCAAATAACATAGAAAGAGAACACCAAGACTACACGATTATCACATGCACAAAACAACAACACATTTAAACAAGTTGAGGCCTTTTTCAATTTGAACTTCAGTCTGGGCCTTAGTCTTTCAATGACTTGTGCCAGCATGGTGATGGCCATCAATCACATCAACATAGATGCCCAGAGAGAAAGACTGACTGTTACACAGTGAGTCACTGACATTCAGCTGACATCCTAATGGGAAACTAGTGCTAATATAGCCAGCTAGCTCCTCTAAATGAAGAGTAGTGATGACTCAGTGAGCGATAAAAAAAAAATAATAATACAAATCGTTTGTCACACCAGATAGGTGCAGTGAAATGTGACGTTTTACAGGGTCAGACATAGCAGTACAGCGCCCCGGACCAAATTATGGTTAAGTGCATTGCTCAAGGGCACATCAACAGATTTTTCACCTTGCCGGCTTGGGTATTCAAACCCAAACCGACAAGTTACTGGCCGAACGCTCTAACCGCTAGGCTACCAAACAGTCTGCATGAGGTGTTCTGTGACAAGTCATTTCAGGTGAGTAGATTTTTACTTGTCAGGTTGGATCAAAGCTTTGTTGGTAAAAGAGCTTCAATGTTTCATATGAAAATGAGTCCTACATACAGTAGGTGTGACTAAAACCATGTATAAATACCATGACATGGTCAATACAGTGTGGGTTGGCCAGGCTCTTACCACGTTGTGGCTCTTGGCAGAGATGACCTTGCTGACGTCTGGGTCCCAGAGGACCAGGTCGGCGTCAGAGCCCACAGCGATGCGGCCCTTACGGGGGTACAGGTTGAAGATCTTAGCTGCATTGGTGCTGGTCACAGACACAAACTGGTTCTCATCCATTTTTCCAGTCACCTAAGGGAATCAGAAGACAAGGCGCTGTCACTTCCTTTCTAACAAAACAGCTGCAAACATTCACCACTAACTGAGACAACCGCTTGATGACATGAATAACTGTGGCACAAACAGGGAAAGTAGATTGATTGTTAATACCACAATATCTGTGTCTATTTACAATAACAGGATACATTTAAAAGAAGCATGTGCGATTGGGGTATGTTTGATGGTAGGAAACCCGGCAGAAAAGTCAGTAGTGTGCCTCACCACACACTTGTCCCAGATGAGGGAGAGTCTCTCCTCAGTGCCGTTGGTGCCCTCTGGGATGAGGGTGAAGTTGTCTTTACCCACGGCACGCTGGGAGGTGTGGAACGTGCAGTGAGCACTACCAGTCACCTGCAGGTCACCACTGGAAAGGAACAGAGGATGGAGGGGAAGAGGGAGAGAGACTACTGACAGGTCTTATGTTTGATCTTTCTGTCTTGAGTGATACGACTTTCCAGGAGGCTAGGATGACATACCGCCCTCTGGTGGAAGATGTGTGTAAGTAACACACGATTACTGCATAGCTCTGTGCTGAATAGAGGTACATAGTGTAAATGGTGTACCTACCAGGAGAGCAGTGAGTTGAGATAGTCGGGGGTGGTGGGGTCGGGGCTGAGGGGTGGGGAGGTGATGAAGGCAGCTGCCTTGGCCCAGTTCTTACTCCAGTAGTGGGTGCCGTCCGTGCCCAGGCTAGCAGAGATGGGCTCTCCATACACCACAGCGCCTAGAGTACCACAGAAACACAGCAAAACACAAGATCAGCATGGCAGGGAGAGTCAGTGTTCTATACACCTCAGAGTGCTCGTGCCCGGTCTCCAAGGCAGGACTGATTTACAAGTGGAATCATTTATGTGGGATTTGACATTTAGTGTATCTATAACCACAGAGAACAATCAATACAAAAACATGTTGCAGTAGTCCATCACCACACTACTTTCTCCTTTTTACTAGTACCCTTTTTCCTGGCCAGGGCGATGACGTCAGCAGCACTCTTGCTCATCACCTTGGTGATGTACAGGGGGCAGTTGGTCTGATTGGCCACAGTGACTGACCGGTTGACTGCCTCTGCCTCCACCTACACACCAGACAGACACAGAGAGAGGGATTTCAGTCCAAACGGACCAGACTCAGTGACCTTCATGTTGAGTTACAGACTAGCTTTAATGCTTCTTGGCATTCTGGAAGAAGCAAGCATAGGAAAGAACACTCAGACACTTGACTCACTCATTTACATCTGTAGTGAAATCTGTTAATATCATACAGCCTCTTCCCTAATGTCCATGTAAAGCAACCAAAGGCACACATCAAATACAAGCAGAAGGCTGATAGAAGCACAGGACCTGGCAAGAGGTCATACTTACCTCCTCTGGGCGGCTCAGTACATGACCCTCAGGGCCAGTGATACCCAGCTCCAGGATCCTGCACTGCTCCTGCAAACACATCAGACAACAGCTTTTTTTTAAATATATAATTTATTGCCACATACAATAAAACTGTGAAATGTGTTGTTTTGCAGGGTCAGCCATAGTAGTACGGCACCCCTAGAACAACCTAGGGATAAGTGCTTTGCTCAATGGTACATCATCCTATTTTTCACCTCGGGTATTTGAACCAGCGACCTTTCAGTTACAGGTGCAACGCTCTAACCCTTAGGCTACCTGCGCTTGGCCAGCGGAGAAGGCAAGCTGGGACACGGTGATAGGGTTTATTAGAGGTTCTGTTACCTGGGCAATGATGTCCCCGTTTTCTGCGTGCACCTGAGCGATGGCACCCAGGTCTCTGATGACACCGAACACCTCGTACATCTACAGGAGGAAAGCAGCCGGTCACACGCAGGGCAGGGAACCAGAGGCTTTAGGCAATGAGGACATTTACAAGATGACTGGAGATCTCTTTATCAGAGCAACACGTGTTGGATGAGAATCAGAATCAGAGCGCTAAATGCACAGATTAGTTAATTTACTCCACTTCTCTCTTTAGCTTGGACCACTTTGTTCAACTCCGAATTCCCACGGCAATCAACTAGGTATTCACAGCTGCAATAGGCCACAGGAAACGGTCAGGCAATCTTTCAGCACGTGTTGCAAGAGTCATCCCCAGTGTCAGTCCTAAACACTAACCAGCCTGTGCTGAGTGGGAAAACTCAATATTGGCCCATAACAAAGCTCTCACAGAAAGACATGAGGCACATGGGAGTGATCATTCACCCCAGACAGACAATCCTTTACCTAGCATTCAGAAAGCAGTAGACTTTCCAGAAGAGGTGAAGAGGTCTACAATAATCTCTGAATGTTTGGAGCAGTGACGTACTGTAGCAAGCAAGATACGCAGGCGTAACGTGAACACTCGTGCAAATCCCTCATTTTACGTCAACTACTTTTTACGCCTGCTAATCTATAGTTAGGATTCAGCCTCCAAAGAGTTTATCAGAAATGTAATACAGAATGTCATTCTGTCATGCCATTTAGCTACACAAAATGCAATGCAATCATTACTTTAAAAAGGCACAAGCCTCCAGAAATGTTGACTCCTCCATCCGTCGCCAGTAAATCATACCAATCTGAAATGCTTCAAATCGTACCTGGGAGTCGGAAAGTTGGAAAACATCCTTATAAGCCAAATAGACCAGGAAAGAGTTGACACCTAAAGATAGAAAACTTATGAGCAATAGTAGCAATAAAAGGATAGAAAATGGAGAGGAAAGGACAGTCACAGGAAGGAAATAAACCAGAAAGAGTCTTAGTAGAAGTAATAACTGCCCCAACCCCCTGACATGAGTGAATGTAGGGAGAATGGGTTGTGTAATTGTGTTAGCGGCGTACCATGGTCCTTCACCAGGCTCTCCATCTCCTCCTGCATGCCCTTGTGCCAGTTAGTGATGTCCACATGCAGGGAGTAGTCACAGCAGGACTTGCTGTCGGCCCATTCCCTCCACTGGTTGAACGCTGCCAGCAGGCTCACACCAGGTTCTGGAACCACATGATCAACTACACACACACACAAACACACACCATTGAAAACACACTAGCAGTAACATTATCACATTTTACAGAGGCCAGATATATTCAAAATCATGAGACAATGTGAACATCTGGTATTTAGTATTTTATTAGGATCCCCAATTAGACCACTGCCAAGGCAGTGGCTACTCCTCCTGGGGTCCAAACAGGAAACAAAACACAACAAATAAAATGCATAACACAATTAAAAATACAGTACAAAATATTGTCCCTGTCAGCGGGGTGGCAGAGAGTTCCATGTAGTCATGACTATTTAAAACTGTGCGTTTCCCAGCCTCTGTTCTGGACCAGGGTACTGTGAAGAAACCTCTGCCTGCATGTCTTGTGTTGTACTGATGAGTGCCCGAAATGTGTGCAAACTGCTTGAACAGACAGTTCTGTACCTTTAACCCATCAACACCTTGCACAAAGACCAATAGTGATGCAGTCAATCTCTCCTCAAATCAACATGCGCGCAATGACGGACGGACACACGCAGGCCGCCTGGTCAGCATGTTAGAGAGGCTTCCATTAAAGAAAACCCTCTGTTCTATTAGATAGGTAACTCTCAATCCATGATAAGGCAGAGAATATAAATCCATAAAACCTACGTTTTGTCAGCAATAGGTTATGATCAATGATATCAAAAGCTGCACTGAAATCTAACAAAACAGACCCCACAATCTTATTATTATCAATTTCTTTCGGCCAATCATTAGTCAATTATGTCAGTTTCGAGCATGTTGAGTGCCCTTCCTTATAAGCATGCTGAAAGTCTGTTGTTTTCTGTAAAATAACATTGTATTTGGTCAAAAGTGATTTCCAAAAGTTTGCTAAACACTATTAACAGGCCGATTAATGGTTCAAACAGCCAACCAAAGGGTGATATGCTATTCTTTGGCTGTGTAATGACCTTTTCCCTTCCTCCAGGCCTGAGGGCACACACCGTCTTCTAAGCTTAAATTGAAAATGCGGCAAACAGGGGGAAAAATTATTCCGTTACCAACTTCAGCAATTTACCATCTAGGATGTCAGTACCAAGTATCAGTAAGTCAGAATCTACCTAGACATCACATGTATTATGGGTTTCTGTCAAGTATGCCATTTCATTAGTACATACTGATCATGGTGGTTCCCCCAGCCAGAGCAGCTCGGGTGCCCTGGTAGAAGTCATCTGCTGACACCATGCCCCTGTCTGGCATCTGGAAGCGTGTGTGCACATCTATGCCCCCGGGCATCACCATGTGCCCATGGGCATCAATGATTTTCACCCCACCAGGAACAATCAGGTTCTCTCCAATTTGCCTGAGAGAAGAAGAAAGGGATTGAGAGAAATTATCAAAGGGTATTACAAAACAATATACAGATTTTCTTCATATAAACTCCGCAAAAAAAGAAACGTCCTCTCACCGTCAACTGCGTTTATTTTCAGCAAACATGCGTAAATATTTGTATGAACATAACAAGATTCAACAACTGAGACATAAACTGAACAAGTTCCACAGACATGTGACTAACAGAAATGGAATAATGTGTCCCTGAACAAAGGGGGGAGGTCAAAAGTAACAAGCAGTATCCAGTGTGGCCACCAGCTGCATTAAGTACTGCAGTGCATCTCCTCCTCATGGACTGCACCAGATTTGCCAGTTCTTGCTGTGAGATGTTACCCCACTCTTCCACCAAGGCACCTGCAAGTTCCTGGACATTTCTGGGGGGAATGGCTCTAGCCCTCACACTCCGATCCAACAGGTCCCAGACGTGCTCAATGGGATTGAGATCCGGGCTCTTCACTGGCCATGGCAGAACACTGGCATTGCTGTCTTGCAGGATATCACGCACAGAATGAGCAGTATGCTGGAGGGTCATGTCAGGATGAGCCTGCAGGAAGGGTACCACATGAGGGAGGAGGATGTCTTCCCTGTAACGCATAGCGTTGAGATTGCCTGCAATTATTTTAAATTGTACCTTTATTTAACCAGGCAAGTCAGTTAAGAACAAATTCTTATTTTCAATGGGTTAACTGCCTGTTCAGGGGCAGAACGACAGCTCGGGGGTTTGAACTTGCAACCTTCCGGTTCCTAGTCCAACTCTCTAACCACTAGGCTACCCTGCCGCCCCAATTACAACAAGCTCAGTCCGATGATGCTGTGACACCCCGCCCCAGACCATGGCGGACCCTCCACCTCGATCTCGCTCCAGAGTACAGGCCTCGGTGTGACGCTCATTTCTTCGACGATAAACGCAAAGCCGACCATCACCCCTGGTGAGACAAAACCGTGACTCGTCAGTGAAGAGCACTTTTTGCCAGTCCTGTCTGGTCCAGCAACGGTGGGTTTGTGCTCATAGGCGACGTTGTTGCCAGTGATGTCTGGTGAGGACCTGCCTTACAACAGGCCTACAAGCCCTCAGTCCAGCCTCTCTCAGCCTATTGCGGACAGTCTGAGCACTGATGGGAGGGATTGTGTGTTCCTGGTGTAACTCGTGCAGTTGTTGTTGCCATCCTGTACCTTTCCCGCAGGTGTGATGTTCGGATGTACCGATCCTGTGCAGGTGTTGTTACATGAGTCAGTAGAAAGACCTCTTTAGTGTCCTAAGTTTTCATAACTGTGACCTTAATTGCCTACTGTCTGTAAGCTGTTAGTGTCTTAACAACCATTCCACAAGTGCGTGTTCATTAATTGTTTATGGTTCATTGAACAAGCATGGGAAACAGTGTTAAAACCCTTTAAAATGACGATATGTGAAGTTATTTGGATTTCTACTAATTATCTTTGAAAGAAAGGGTCCTGAAAAAGGGACGTTTCTTATTTTACTGAGTTTATATAACCAACAAAGGTGCAGGCAAGAAAATGGCACTCTAACTATTGGACTTACTTGATGACTCCATCCTCCATATAGATGTCAGCAAGGAAAGACTGGTCATCATTCACAATCTTCCCACCTTTGATTAGGAGACGATCACTCTGTGGGAAGAGACAGAATTTCATTTACATTTGACTTGATTGTATTTATAGCAGTGAGCACCACAACCCATTGATTAAAAAGCATATTCCACATTGAACATATTTGCCATGAAAAGGTAAGCTAGCCAATACTCAAAACCGGCACATCCATCCGTCCAGGAGAGCTTTAACAGAACCACACTGAATAGAAGCACTGAGGCGTTCCATGAGTAGCTAACGAACAAGCTGCACACAAGGATAGAATCCTCGGCATGCATTCCTGTATAGAACAGCACTAGGGCTTTGCCAAGACATGGCCATTGTCTAGACTGCCAAGAAACCCCAAACATCAATGCATAAGCAGAGCTAAGTGAAAAACAAAGTAACACAACGGTATTCAAAAATGTAAGTTTGATTTGTTTACATGGAAAATTTCAAACAAAAGGACACAGGTTTATGGCCACATCTTTCTTTCTTTGTCTCTTTCTGCAAAGTTTTCATAACCAACTATTCCCAACCAGAGCTGTTTCTTTCTCTGTCAAACCAGTGATGCAGTTAACAGATGCTCATAACGCGTCTCCATATTATGTGAGTGCAAAGACTAGGCTAATGTCCAACAGAAAAGCCTTATTAAAGCAACCACATCCATAATCTACTCAGACAGCACTCGGATTGTACATTTTTACTAGCCTAGGCTATATCTTTCATATAGAATTAGGCTTTATACATTAAGTCATAAGAGATTCCACCCCGATCACAAACAGCTCAGATCATGGAGAATAGCTCAGATCAGAGGGGTAGCTTAGTTCAGTCTGAGATGCAGAGGAAAGTGCTGTGTAGACTAGGGCATGGGTTAATGGAAGACCAAGAGCATGCACTTAAGCTGCAATACGTAAATTTTTGGGCAACCTGACCAAATGCATCTTTTACTTTTGGTTTTGTACACCAGCTTCAAACTGAAAAAACAATATATGGTTATTGAAAATATATTTCACAGCAGTTTAGATGGTACAATGATTCTCTACATTAGGTGAACTACACTAAACAAAAATATAAACGCAACATGCAACAATTTTACTGAGTTACTGTTCATAAGTAAAATCAGTCAACTGACAAATGAATTTGGCCCCAATCTATGGATTTCACATGACTGGGAACACAGATACGCATCTGTTGGTCAGATACTTTTTTTTATTTTAAAAGGTAGGGGTGTGGATCAGAAAACCAGTCAGTATCTGGTGTGATCACCATTTGCCTCATGCAGCATCTCCTTTGCATAGAGTTGATGTGGCTGTTTATAGAGGCCTGTGGAATGTTGTCCCACTCTTCAATGGCTGTGCAAAGTTGCTGAATATTGGCGGGAACTGGAACACACTGTCATACATGTCAATCCAGAGCATCCCAAACATGCTCAATGGGTGACATGTTGTGTGAGTATGCAGGCCATGGAAGAACTGGGACATTTTCAGCTTACAGGAATTGTGTACAGACATGGGGCCGTGCATTATCATGCTGAAACTTGAAGTAATGGTGGCGGATGAATGGCATGACAATGGGCCTCAGAATCTCGTCATGGTTTCTCTGTGCAATCAAATTGCAATAAATAAAATGCAATTGTGTTCATTGTCCGTAGCTTATGCCTGCCCATACCATAACCCCACCGCCACCATGGGCATTCTGATGTCAACGTTGTGAACAGCAAACCGCTCGCCAACACGACGCCATACACTGTTTGCCACCTGCCAGGTACAGTTGAAACCGGGGTTCATCCGTGAAGAGCACACTTCTCCAGAGTGCCAGTGAAGGTGAGCATTTGCCCACTGAAGTTGGTTACAACGCCGAACTGCAGTCAGGTCAAGACCCTGATGAGAATGATGAGCACGCAAATGAGCTTCCCTGGGACGGTTTCTGACAGTTTTTGCAGAAATTCTTCGGTTGTGCAAACCCACAGTTTCATCAGCGGTCCGGGTTGCTTGTCTCAGACGGTTTCCTGCAGGTGAAGAAGCCGGATGTTGAGGTCCTGGGCTGGCATGGTTACACGTGTTTAGTGGTTGAGGCCGGTTGGAAGTACAGCCAAATTCTCTAAAATGATTTTGGAGGCGGCTTACCGTAGAGGAATTCAAATTAAAGTCTCTGGCAACAGCTCTGGTGCACATTCCTGCAGTCAGCATGCCAATTGCGCGCTTCCTCAAAACTTGAGAACATTTGTGGCATTGTGTTGTGTGACAAAACTGAACATTTTAGAGTGGGCTTTTGTCCCCAGCACAAGGTGCACCTATGTAACGATCATGCTGTTTCATCAGCTTTTTGATATGCCACACATGTGTAACGTGGATGGATTACCTTGGCAAAGGTGAAATGCTCACTAACAGGGATGTAAACAAATGTGTGCATGGGACCAACACTTTACATGTTGCGTTTATATTTTTGTTCAGTATATTACAATTTTAGCAACAAGGAAATGGAGGAGTGACATCTGCACAATGCACCTTTAAGAGTAGGAAAAATAATCCCATTTCCATCTAAGGAGAGCATGTTAGTGTAGGCTCGGGCTGGCCTACTTCTCATCAGGCTTTCCTCTGTGAGTGTGGGCTGGGTAGCTTCTGTAATGAGGCTGACAGAGGCTCTCTCCAGACTGCACAGCAGCCCACAAGATGTAGGATGTTAGTATCCCCTAGCTAGCACCCTGACCTGACCACTTCCACCTTCAGACAGTGACCAATAGCCAACCACTAATGGCCGCAGAGAAGACTTTAGACAAACCTCAGAATCTTAAAGGCAATCCAAAAGGGCATTCTTCCATCACGATCTAACAGACTATTGTCAAGTGGGTCAGATTATGCTACATTTCTGGACTCAAACTGGAACAATTTAATAACAGGCCTGAATGCAGAGAATAAAGCACACTGGTTCCAATATCCTCTTTTAGAACCATGAGTGATCTTGTCTTACTTATCTTCCTCTGTTCATCATCCATAGTAATACCTGTATCTTTAATAGTCTTAGGAGATCTAGGCAAAACACTGATGTATTGTGTTTTAATCTATGTCTTGCCACTGCAGAGGCAGGTGATAACTGAAGCATATTTTAATAAACACCTCACAAACAGAATGACTTCATGAATCTCTGTCACACCTAAATGCACCAGTGGAGGTAAACTATTTATTCAGAGAAATAAACATCCCTGAGATTGAAAGCCTCAAGGGCAAGCATATAATTGATTTATGTCATGGTAATGCTGTTAACAATTGGGCCCAAGGTATAATTGTGAAAAATCTGAGCAACTCCATGCTGTGCAAATTCTTGACACAGTGATGAAGTGAGAGCGAAATGAAATACAACCACTCCACTGAATGGCATTTAGAACATACATTATGACTAGTTAGGTAATGAAAATCCATATCCTCACTTAAAAAGGCTTCCTCCTGCCTCATATACAGTGAGCCCAGCCCAGTAAAAATGCTGAGCTGGATGGGCTCTGTGGATGAGTGGATGGGTAATCTTTGTGACACGGAAATTATTCTGTACCAAACACTCTCCTGGAATTATTTAGGCTACAGCCATAGACTTCGCATCATTGTATCTGTCCCATTATGGTGTCTGTGAGAGCATGGGCAGTGCCATTAAAGCCATCTACATTTTGAAGTAGTCAATTTTCTTATTCTGCTGCTTCTATGAGTTTTGGAATGGCAGGTAGCTTACTGGTTAGAGCGTTGGGCCAGTAACAGAAAGGTTGCTAGATCGAATCCCTAAGCTGACAAGTTAAAAATCTGTCGTTCTGCCCCTGAACAAGGCAGTTAACCCACTGTGCCTAGGCCGTCATTGTAAATAAGAATTTGTTCTTAACTGACTTGCCTAGTTAAAATAAATAAATAAATGAGTTGGAAAACAAACTGAAAGGGTGCACACTGCCACCTAGAGTGTGTTGTTTGAATTGGTATGAAGCCACGGTTGGCAATTTACTGCCCCCTGCAGTTATGGAATGTTTCCTTACTAGTATAATTTATTGGCTGATCCCTTCTGGTGACTTGGATGGAATTATGTGATCCTTCCTTAAAGAGATTCTCTGGTACTTTTGTATACATTTTAGCAAGTAGTTCTGAAAGTAGCGATCACAAGCATAAAGTGGTCCCTGAAAATTGCATACACATATGTGCAGATATGTGAACTATGTCACTGCCGTCTCTGCTGTGTGAATGATGTGCATCTGGCTCAAATGGCGAGGGGCTGAAGCTCATTGGTTGAACTCAAATTGCTTGGGGCTGGCCCATGTGGGGGAAAATATAGGGCAAATGGCACTGCATAGCTTCCAGAAAAACAGTTGCTTTCAAACTAGGGATTTTGTGGCTAATTGAGATAAAACACAGGGTTTCTATTAGCTGATAATAGCCGGATTTTGGACGATACAAAAATGAGAAAAGTCTATAAAATTGGGGTCCGCCGATTGTCCGAGAAGGAAAAAAAACGTGTTTTGAAATAATGCTTTTTAACCTATTCATTGATGGAAATACCAATCAATGTAAATGCATTGGACTGGTCATGCTTATTGGTCTATAGGTTAATTTGCATAAGAGGAATTAAATTGGAACATGTGTACTGTATATTAAGTATCTTATTTATCACATGTATACAAAATGCAGATACAGAGGCTTTGAGCTGAAAATCTGTCAGACAGCGCGAGAGCTGCTGCTACGGCATCTCAAACAGCAACCACACAGGAAACGGAAGGCAGGTTTCATCAGCGCATCACACACCATTTTGCATTGGGCTGGAGACAGTATGCACTTTCAGAAAACATACACTTAATTGTCTGAAACCTGAAGGTTTTACTACATATTATGAGGCATGTTTGGCCTTGCTTCAAAGTAGCCCAGTCAAAATCAGACCATATCCGGAGGCAATTATTTTATATCAACTTTTTTTCATCGTCCAGTAGCTAAAGGCACAATCCTAGTGATATTAGCAACCCATGCTAGTTGTTAAATATTAGAACTCCCCTCTTTCTAAATTTCGAACAGACATTTTCATCTCTGTCACATGAAACCGTTTGCATGTGTTGTGCACCTTTGACATCTGTGTTTTCCCGCTAACTGCATTATGGAACAAACATTCATCCATAGCCTACTGCCTTCTGTGCATTGCTACTCTTATAATGTGAGGAAATAATAGTTTATCAACATTTTAAACTAAACATTCTGATCTATATTCCCACAACTGTCCCAAAGTCTGTTTGGAATAGGCTATTTCCTTCTCGACAAGCTGACCAATACAATAGGTAAACCTTTCTACTATTGGGGATAGTAGATTGACATAGGCTAGTGATTTTGCTGTTCATTACTCGTGTTGTTGGCTGAGAAAAAGTAAATGTGGCCCGTTACTCTAGCATCTTCAATGTGCACATCAGAATTTGGTATGAAGGAGCGCACATCATTGCATCCTCGACTTGTATGTTCTGTTAATATGAATTATCGTAATCAAATGTGATTCTTTCATTCTGAGCTCTGTGGGAGGACTCCCTAATCAGGTTACGCACCCCATGCTAAAACAGGCTTTAGGGCACTACAGTCCTCCAACTATCTCTATGGCTACAGGTCAAATGTTCAGTAGGTCTAGGCTAGAGGTCGACCGATTATGATTTTTCAACGCCGATACCGATTATTGGAGGACCAAAAAAGCCGATACTGATTAAAATCGGCCAATTAAAAAAAAAACGTATTTGTAATAATGACAATTACAACAATACTGAATTAACACTTATTTTAACTTAATATAATACATCAATAAAATCAATTTAGCCTCAAGTAAATAATGAAACATGTTCAATTTGGTTTACATAATGCAAAAAACTAAGTGCTGGAGAAGAAAGTACAAGTGCAATATGTGCTATGTAAGAAAGCTAACGTTTCAGTTCCTTGCTCAGAACATGAGAACATATGAAAGCTGGTGGTTCCTTTTAACATGAGTCTTCAATATTCCCAGGTAAGAAGTTTTAGGTTGTAGTTATTATAGGAATTATAGGACTATTTCCCTCTATACCATTTGTATTTCATTAACCTTTGACTATTGGATGTTCTTATAGGCACTTTAGTATTGCCAGTGTAACAGTATAGCTTCCGTCCCTCTCCTCGCTCCTCCCTGGGCTCGAACCAGCAACACAACGACAACAGCCACCATCGAAGCAGCGTTACCCATGCAGAGCAAGGGGAACAACTACTAGAAGGCTCAGAGCGAGTGACGTTTTAAACGTTATTAGCGCACGCTAACTAGCTAGCCATTTCACTTCGGTTACACCAGCCTCATCTCGGGAGTTGATAGGCTTGAAGTCATAAACAGTGCAATGCTTGACGCACAACGAAGAGCTGCTGGCAAAACGCCCGAAAGTGCTGTTTGAATGAATGTTTACGTGCCTGCTTCTGCCTACCACCGCTCAGTCAGATACTTAGATACTTGTATGCTCAGTCAGATTATATGCAATGCAGGACACGCTAGATAATATCTAGTAATATCAACCATGTGTAGTTAACTAGTGATTATGATTGTTTTTTTAAAGATAAGTTTAATGCTAGCTAGCAACTTACCTTGGCTTACTGCATTCGCGTAACAGGCAGTCTCTTTTCTTTTTCTTTCTTCTTTTTAAATAATAATAATCGGCGATCAAAAACACTGATTTCAGATTGTTATGAAAACATGAAATCGGCCATTCCGATTAATCGGTTGACCTCTAGTCTAGGCATAGCCATGGGAAGAATGGATGCTGAGGGTGCTGCAGCACCCCCCGATAAAAAAAAACATAAAAATAATAATTACTTTTCAGCAGAGCGGAGAAAACTACTCCTCAGCATACCTCCCCACAGCCAAATCCATGTACATTACCAGCATCCCATAACTTATCTCTTTGCTTAGGTGGGGTGAGAGAGTAGCCTAGTTCATGCAAATAACAGGGCCCCCTTTTAAAGCCACACCATGCTGTCATCTGAAGGCTGGGGGCTGCTGGAATTGAGCCGTTTGTATGCAATGCCTGGGATGTCAAGGGTTTAGATAGGCCTCCTCCAGTTGTGAAGGAGATCCGACAGCTGCCTGAAAATAACAGTTCCCCTCCATGCTGCCCTTGCAGAAACAAAAATGGACAGCTATCAAGAACCTTTTTATTTCAAGAATTCATATATTTTAGAGAGAAACGCACAAAAATGTGTGGTTTGTTATTTGACTCAAGCCATTTAATGCCTAAATGTCATTACTGTATCTACAGTATATTTCAGCATATAGTCAAAAGCCAGGCCTTCACGATCACAGCAAAAAGCAAGGATGGATTTCATCCAATGACCTACTTTATAGAAATGTTTTTTGCCCTTTCAATTACTGTCCCCATCCCCAAATGTCATCATGGCAAATCAACCCAATGCTTTCTAGGTGACAAATACATATTTATTCAATTAATATATTTCCAAACAATTTGGAAAATAATGAGGCCTAGCTAAAACAAATGCTATTGTTGCTGGGATTTTCCTCACATTTGATTTTATATGATGGTATTCCCAAGGTCTATAACTACAGTATTACCAATACTGCATTAAAAGTATAATATAATCAATCTGAATATAAGGAGGAAGAAGTACATAATGTCCCAATCGTCTATTATTTTTCCCTAAACCTGCCGCTAGGCTAAATCGTCTAACATGGTAGGATATGGAATGGCTGCAAAATAGGATGCACACAATAAAACGCGCGTCCCAATGAGTATTCCAATGACAAGAGCGAGCTACAATGCGTTCAATTTCTTATGACCAATTACCGTGTCTTTGTTAATTATAGCAGTGCAAGTGGTGACATTGCATTTGTACAAATGGACCCAGTCCTCCTCAGACTATGCTGGCTGTAGCTAGCAAGCTAACTGTGTAATCCCCACTGCTAGCTTGTTCAGCCATGCATCGCCGGTCTAGATTTTATATACCATTTTGTAAAACTATAAGCATTTAAAACACAATACTCACTGTAATGCGTGGGATATTTTTCTTTCCCTGGTACCCGGACATTTTAGCGGCGCGTTGTCAGCCTCCTCGATTACGGTAGTCACCACACTTACGTAAACTAGACCGCTAGCAATGAAAGGAATGGATGCTCAGATGTGTTGAGACCAGTCCACGCCCAGGCAAAATTGTGTCTGCAGCTATCCCCTGCAACAGAACCAATAACTAAATTCGTGAAATAACTCTATCCGTTCCAACGTCCAAAGAGGTTTGCTGAATGAACCTGAACGGTCTGACAGTCTTTCCTCACGTTCCAATGCTGAGCCAAGCCTGTCCAGACAGTCAGTCACCAACAGGGAGCGAGAATATAACCGGTGATGAGGGCCATGTCCACCGTGCATGCGCAACGCCCCACCCTGCTCCCATCTTCGCTCTCCAGCTCACCTGCTCTACCAGCAAGTCTGGAGCATGAGAGAAGTAGCAGTAACACTGATGCTAATTTGACTTGTCTGAAACAATGCAACTTTCTTATTCAGAAAGGACAAACAAAGTCAAAAGGGCTGTGTGTTACGAATAACCCAAACCTGTATAATCAAGTTGTGCATGGTCAACATGAATGTTACTACGTTACTAATGTAGTGGGGAAAAGGCCCACACACTGATGTTCCTATACCAACTCTATTGTGACAAGGTACTGTCAGGTTTAAAGTTAACCACCACCTTTGATCGAAAGCAATGTTGTGCTTATTTAGTAAGACATATTGTGTGTGGAAGCCTTATGGATTAAATGCTGTTACTTTTCACTAAACAATATGAAAATGAAGTGCATGTTGATTTAATTAATTCCTTAATTTAAAAATGAAACAAGGTCATTCACTTGTATAGGCCCAGTTAGTCTGCCTAACACCTAACTCGAAGTCCTCCTAACTTCAGTCTGGAAAGGCTATTTTGATGTTCTCGGCACGATGCATCGATAATGAAGAGGATGTGATGTTTGTACTGATTGGTTCTCTGTGTCTTTCTCACTCGAACACCAACATGGACAAGCACAAACAGCCCCGAGCTCCCCCTTCCAATACAAAAGTTGGATTTTCAAATCCAAACAATTTAGTCTCAAACCCCAGGAAAGACACCCGATTAGACGAATTACCCCATTAAAAGGTAGAAATCATCATAACAATCACACCATTGTAGTCTAATCGGGTGGGAAAAAAATAATCACAACACATAACACCTACTTCTCCTACGGCTAGCCAATCAAAATGTCTGAAATCCCCAAACCCCTCCTCTATTGCCATGGATTTACGATGAGATAGTTTATGTCAGAGTTGACTTTTAGTAGCAGGTTAGGATAATGCATGTAGCAGGTTAGGATACTTAGGTTATGGTTAGGAAAAGGTTAGGGTTAGCTAAAATGCAAACAAATCTACTTTTGACTTCAATTTGACATAAACTGTATCCCAATGGAAACAGTGAATAATCAATGGAAACAGTGAATGGGATGAACCAAGAGGGATCTCTTTCCTACAAAACATTGTTCCGGCATACACACAGACTTTTAAAAAAATCACAAAGAAATGTAAACATTAATTTGGTCACATTTCATGTTGAAGCTTAGAGGACAGACATCCAAATCCAGTACTTTTCTATTTATATAATTCCTCTAAACCTCAACTGCTCCGTAACGTGGTAAAAGGGGTAAATTGACATTGTTTAGGCCTACATGACAGACAAAACGGCGACATACCTTGCAACAATCTATAACCTTTCACAGATATTCAGATAAATGCTTAATGGTCCATTTTTAAAAATGTATTTTTATTTAACCTTTATTTAACTTAGCAAGTCAGTCAACAAATTCCTATTTACAATGACGGCCTAGGAATAGTGGGTTAACTGCCTTGTTCAGGGGCAGAATGACAGATTTTCACCTTGTCAGCTCGGGGATTTGATCTAACAACCTTTTGGTTACTGGCACATTTGACCCAGATTATTGATTTTGTGCACCACTGTTTGAAAATATGGAGAGAAGGCACTGTTACATCTACCCAGTCCATGCTGTCTAGGTTCAATAGCATCAGCCAATGAATAATGTGAGACCTCTGCACATGTCCTTGCTATTCTTTGTACTTTTCATGCATCCCGGTCAGCAATGTAAAGCCACCAAAAAGACACATTAACACTAATCTATCACCTACCTTCCTCTTCTGTTGACATGAATTTATAAGGAACTCAAATATTTGGAAAGCATCAATCCTCTCCTGCTCACTCATTCTCACTTGATATGAGAGCACATAATTTTGCCCTCCTGCTTTTTCCTATTCAAAAGGTTGTAATATGCTCTTCCCACTTATAACCCCACTCCCCTGGAAAAGGTATTCTAAAATGGGAGCATGAAAATCAGTTGTGGTTGTGTATTTGGTAGGAGGGGGTTTCACAACAAGCAATATTATTTCCATCATTTTGTTTTACAACATGTTGTGTTTTACAGTACATTTATGTTCTCCATTTTTTCCTTTCAAAAACTCTGCTTGGGAGTATTGTGGTTAATTTCTCATTTTAATGTCAGTTTTTTCAATATGATTACAATGAATCAATCTACATGGCTGAAACTTCTTGCTTCTGGAATATTTTTTTACAAGCATGTTCAATAAATTCCTGAGGGCCCTGCCCTCCATACAAACAAGAAAAGCATATTTCAGTTTGTATTTTGGATTATCAGAAGAAAAAAACATCAATGTGCATACTTCTTCTGCCTTACAAACAAGGACGGACTTCACAATTTTTATGAAAGCTATAACAACATTTGGCATCTCGTGAATTATACTACGTAAATGCCAATTACAAACTAAGGGCATGCATGCAATGGGAGTTACTTTGAGTTGGTACAAACCAAGAAAAGGCACAAAAAAACAATCCCACTCAGAAGGAAAAAAAATACCCCACTCATGTCATCACACCTATCCCCATTGCCCACCAACCTTCCCCCTAAATATACAATACAAAACCCTAAATCACCAAGTAACTCAATACAGTGGAGGAGTGCTGGTTCTGTATAACCACTTTCCAGGGAGTTCCTGGGATAATTACCTAGTGTGATGAAAAGAAAACATGTTTTTTACCATTGCCAAAAAAGGGTAATTTATCATAATTCTTAAAATAGGTCAGTGTTAAACACATATACAAAAAGCATTACTTACGTTACCTTAATAAGGTAGATAATGTCTGCCTATGGGTAATGGCTGAATAGAGCCCATGCTTACATAAAACAGATCACCAAAGGCCATGTCAAAACTTATCAGAGCTGGAGATAGTTTGAGTTTGTCTGTTTGAGTTTGTCTAACCCTATAGTTCAACTTCTCCAATAGTTGAGAGATCAGTGTCAGTGGTACCTTTCCAATGCAATGAAAACACTGAGATGAAAATATATCTATATTTGGCAATATGCAGTAGTCATTTGTGGCCAGTTATATCATAATTCCACTAATACATCCAACTCAGTATGGTGGCTGGACCTATACACTGGATCTCACTCTGAGGGTGTGTAGCCACACAGGAAAACTTTAATTCAAAGGTTTCTAGAATCAGCTTGAAAAAAACACAAGATATGACAAAAGAGATGAAGAATGTGTAGCATTGACACATTTGAGTTACTGAACAGCAGGCAGGCAGATGTGTATATTTGTATCTACTATATTATATCTACATAAAAAAATGACACCTTCATTCAAACTTTGCCCTTCTCCTTACTACTACAGTACTTCACCATGTACTGCATAGCATTTAGACATGCTACTCTTTCTGCATCAACACACCCATCTGTTTAACTATTTGCTAGGTTGTTTTCCTGATAATCAATGGAAACTTGCAGTAGCCACTAGCATTAATATTCACATCCTTTCACCAAGAGACCACCCTCTTTAGAGAAAATTGGTGCTACTAAAATATGACAAATTAGGTACAACTAGAATAGGGTGGAATTACAACAAAACTTCTGCTGAATTAAAGTCTGGGTTAAAAAAAAAAATCCAAACCATTACAAAAAACAAACAAACTGAACAACAATACCACTTGATTCAGAGTCACTGCAACTCTTGAAGAGTGTACTTCAGATATGGAGCTTATTTTTGGTTCAGGTGCAAGTCACTATGCAATTAACTGACTTGGAGTAAGGAGCAGGAAGATAAAACACTCCAAGACACTTGACCTCTCACAGCACAATCTCTGTCTAAGCTAAGGCATCTATATGGAAATCTCAAAGAGATTCCCAAAGGTTCCCGCTGCCATCCAATACCAGCCACCTCAGTGTTTGTGCAGTATAGGATTTCAATAACTGAATTGAGAATCATTTGTTCCAAAAGTACCACAGTCAGGTTCAGGCAGGGGCTGTGAGCTATTATGGGTTGATAGTGGTCATTACTGTCCGATGCTACAGTTCGCACTGTGCCCAATCTGTGTCAAAAGGTAAAGGGTCCCAAACGTTGACGAATTGTGAACCTTCCAAAAGCACCCAACATAAAAAAAACTGGGGTGAGTCAGTGTCAGGTAAAGTGGTAAAAACATAGGAAAAAAATCTGAGTAAACAGAATATAGAATGGAAAAGGGAGGAGGAAGCTAGCTAGGTAAACAATGGATGCAGAGGAAAAGAGGGCATTTTAGCACAAATATTTTTTTAGACAGGACAACTTCCAGGCACTGCTTTAGTTTGGGTTTAGAAAGAGCTGGTGGAAGGCGTGGTGAGTCTCTTTCCAAGGTAGACCCTATGGAGAGAATAAGTACAGCATGACAATGATTCAACAGCAGACATAATCTACATTGAACAAAAATATAAATGCAACATGCAACAATTTCAAAGATTTTACTGAGTTACAGTTCATAAGGAAATCAGTCAATTTAAATAAATGTATCAGGCCCTAATCTATGGATTTCACATGACTGGGAATACAGATATGCATCTGTTGGTCACTGAAACCTTAAAAAAAAAAAAGTGGGGGCGTGGATCAGAAAACCAGTCAGTATCTGGTGTGACCACCATTTGCCTCATGCACCGCAACACATCTCCTTGGCATAGAGTTGATCAGGCTGTTGATTGTGGCCTGTGGAATATTGTCCCACTCCTCTTCAATGGCTGTGTGAAATTGCTGGATATTGACAGGAACTGGAACACGCTGTCATACATGTCAATCAAGAGCACCCCAAACCTGCTCAATGGGTGACATATCTGGTGAGTATACAGGCCATCAAAGAACTGGGACATTTCAGATTCCAGGAATTGTGTACAGATCCAACATTATCATGCTGAAACATGAGGTGATGACGGTGGATGAATGGCACAACAATGTGCGTCAGGGTCCCATCATGGTATCTCTGTGCATTCAAATTGCCATCGATAAAATTGTGTTCATTGTCCGTAGCATATGCCTGCCCATACCATAACCCCACCACACCCACGGGGCACTAAGTTGATATCAACAAACCGCTTGACCGCACAACTGCCTGGTACAGTTGAAACTGAGATTCATCCTTGAAGAACACACTTCTCAGGCGTGCCAGTAGACATCGAAGGTGAGCATAACACCGAACTGCAGTCAGGTCATGCACACAGGTGAGCTTCCCTGAGACGATTTTTGACAGCTTGTCCAGCAATTCTTCGGTTGTTACAAACCCACAGTTTCATCAGCTGTCCAGGTGGCCTGGTCTCAGATGATCCCGCAGGTAAAGAAGCCGGACGTGGCGTGGTTACACGTGGTCTGTGGTTGTGAGGCCGGTTTGACTTTTTAAAAATTAAATGTTTTATTTAAAATGTTACATTTATTTAACTAGGCAAGTCAGGTAAGAACAAATTCTTATTTACAATGACGGCCTACAACGTTCAAACACGGACAACGCTGGGCCAATTGTGCGCCGCCCTATGGTACTACCAATAACGTCCGGTTGTGATACAGCCTGGATTCTGTAGTGACGCTTCAAGCACTGAGATGCAGTGCCTTAGATCTTTGCGCCACTCGGGAGCCCCCAGTCAGAGGAGGAAGGCCCAGAGAAAGACAGAGAAGATGATATCCTGATGAACAAAGGTGCAGACTGGGTTGCAGATTGGTCGTACTGCAAAATTCGCAAAAACAACGTCGGAGGCACAGCTTATGGTAGAGAAATGAACATTCAATTCTCTGGCAACTACTCTGGTGGACATTCCTGCAGTCAGCATGCCAATTGCACGCTCCCTCAAAACTTGAGACATCTGTGGCATTGTGTTGTGTGACAAAACTGCACATTTTAGAGTGGCTTTTTATTGTCCCCTGTGTAATGGTCATGCTATTTAATCAGCTTCTTGAAATGCCACGCCTGTCAGGTGGATGGATTATCTTGGCAAAGAAGAAATGCTCACTAACAGGGATGTAAACAAATTTGTGAACAACATTTTTGAGAAATAAGAAATAATCATATTTTTTGTGCGTATGGAACATTTCTGGGATCTTTTATTTCAGCTCATGAAACATGGGACCAACACTTTACATGTAGCGTTTATATTTTTCTTCAGTGTACAAATACTCACACATCCAATTGATTTTCTAGTTGTGTAAGATGGTACAGTCACTCACCCGATACCAAGGGCAAGGATGTGAGACAGGACTAAGGAGGGGATGAAGACTTTGAGGAAGTCAGCAGAGAAAACACCCCCTTTCTTCATGGCTCCACTCTTTCTCATGCTGAGGGATACTGAGTGTCTGGGGTGTTGGAAGTGGAACTCCCTACAAAAAAAGAACAAAAAAAATATCACTGAACATGTTGGCAATTTTGAATTACATTGGCTTCCTACAGGAAATTATCATTTCTATTATATGCTTTAACATTCTACATGGACTGATATGGAATTGGATACTTTTAGTCTATTTTTGCTATGATGTAGACTAGAGGTCGACCGATTAATCGGAATGGCCGATTAATTAGGGCTGATTTCAAGTTTTAATAACAATCGGAAATTGGTATTTTTGGGAGCCGATTTTGCAGATTTAAATTTTTTTACATTTACACATTTATTTAATCTTTATTTAACTAGGCAAGTCAGTTAGAGAACACATTCTTATTTTCAATGACGGCCTAGGAACGAGGCAGAACGACAGATTTTTACCTTGTCAGCTCGGGGGATCCAATCTTGCTACCATACAGTTAACTAGTCCAATGCTCTGACCACCTGCCTCACGAGGAGCCTGCCTGTTACGCGAATGCAGTAAGCCAAGGTAAGTTGCTAGCTAGCATTAATGTTATCTTATAAAAAACAATCAATCAACGACTGTCGTTGCTCCAATGTGTACTTAACCATAAACATCAATGCCTTTCTTAAAATCAATACACAAGTATGTATTTTTAAACCTGTATATTTAGCTAAAAGAAATCCAGGTTAGCAGGCAATATTAACCAGGTGAAATTGTGTCACTTCTCTTGCGTTCATTGCACGCAGAGTCAGGGTATATGCAACAGTTTGGGCCGCCTGGCTCTTTGCGAACTAGTTTGCCAGAATTTCATGTAATTATGACATAACATTGAAGGTTGTGCAATGTAACATGAATATTTAGACTCATGGATGCCACCCGTTAGATAAAATACGGAACGGAATAAACGTTTTGTTTTCGAGGTGATAGTTTCCGGATTTGACCTAAGGTTCGTATTTCTGTGTGTTTATTATAGTTAAGTCTATGATTTGATATTTGATAGAGCAGTCTGACTGAGGGGTAGTGGGCAGCAGCAGGCTCGTAATAGTCAAAGGTATATGGTTTAGAGAGAAATAGTCGACGCGTTATAATTCCTGTAATAACTTGCGGCTGAACTTGAAAGGGGTTCCTTCGTTATTTTACCGTTCATGTCTTCCATACAGAATGTCTTGATCTACTTCAAATAAGGTCTGTGTTTCGTACAGGCTTAAACCACCTCTGTTCATGTCTTCCATAGAGAATGTCTTGATCTACTTCAAATAAGGTCTGTGTTTCGTACAGGCTTAAACCACCTCTGTTCATGTCTTCCATACAGAATGTCTTGATCTACTTCAAATAAGGTCTGTGTTTCGTACAGGCTTAAACCACCTCTGTTCATGTCTTCCATACAGAATGTCTTGATCTACTTCAGATAAGGTCTGTGTTTAGTACAGGTTAGGGTGCAGGCTTAAACCGCCTCGGCTTTTTGATACCCGTGTAAATCTCACTAGGATAAGGTAACGTTTGTCAACATATTTTCATAAATCCACTCTACAAAAATAATGATCTTGGCTTATATTTAGCCAATATTGATCGGAATTACCTTGTCCTATGGATATCTACACAGTTATAAAATTGGCACGGTGGTGAAAGCCTACACGAAACACAGACGTTATTTTAAGTGAATCTAAAAATATCCTATGGAATAAATGAATGAAAGAACCGGTTTTCAGATTTTGCTAGGTGTCATGGGAATTATGACTCACACTTTGGTAGTCAATTCTTACCATGTCCATTATTAAAATAGGATTTCCTGCATATAGAAATTACAGTCTTTGTTTTCAACATTCATCACAGGTAACTTAAACTCTATTTTTATTCAAACAGTTGAGAGTATTTGTCTCCTAAGCAGACTCTTCAGTATAATTGTCACTTCAGAGCTGTGTGTGTGTTTTACAGATGGCAGAGAAAAGCAGAGCACCAGTGTGGGAATATTACATGGAATTGGCACCGGGGAAAGCAAGGTGTCTTATTTGTGATAAAGATGTAAGCATGGGGTCAGCAACGGCTAAATCAAAAAATACCACCAACCTGTGGAATCACCTTAAGAACACCCATGCAAAAGCCCATATATATATATATATATATATATATATTCGGCCCCCTTGAACTTTGCGACCTTTTGCCATATTTCAGTCTTCAAACATAAAGATATAAAACTGTATTTTTTTGTGAAGAATCAACAACAAGTGGGACACAATCATGAAGTGGAACGACATTTATTGGATATTTCAAACTGTTTTAACAAATCAAAAACTGAAAAATTGGGCGTGCAAAATTATTCAGCCCCTTTACTTTCAGTGCAGCAAACTCTCTCCAGAAGTTCAGTGAGGATCTCTGAATGATCCAATGTTGACCTAAATGACTAATGATGATAAATACAATCCACCTGTGTGTAATCAAGTCTCCGTATAAATGCACCTGCACTGTGATAGTCTCAGAGGTCCGTTAAAAGCGCAGAGAGCATCATGAAGAACAAGGAACACACCAGGCAGGTCCGAGATACTGTTGTGAAGAAGTTTAAAGACGGATTTGGATACAAAAAGATTTCCCAAGCTTTAAACATCCCAAGGAGCACTGTGCAAGCGATAATATTGAAATGGAAGGAGTATCAGACCACTGCAAATCTACCAAGACCTGGCCGTCCCTCTAAACTTTCAGCTCATACAAGGAGAAGACTGATCAGAGATGCAGCCAAGAGGCCCATGATCACTCTGGATGAACTGCAGAGATCTACAGCAGAGGTGGGAGACTCTGTCCATAGGACAACAATCAGTCGTATATTGCACAAATCTGGCCTTTATGGAAGAGTGGCAAGAAGAAAGCCATTTCTTAAAGATATCCATAAAAAGTGTTGTTTAAAGTTTGCCACAAGCCACCTGGGAGACACACCAAACATGTGGAAGAAGGTGCTCTGGTCAGATGAAACCAAAATTGAACTTTTTGGCAAAAATGCAAAACGTTATGTTTGGCGTAAAAGCAACACAGCTGAACACACCATCCCCACTGTCAAACATGGTGGTGGCAGCATCATGGTTTGGGCCTGCTTTTCTTCAGCAGGGACAGGGAAGATGGTTAAAATTGATGGGAAGATGGATGGAGCCAAATACAGGACCATTCTGGAAGAAAACCTGATGGAGTCTGCAAAAGACCTGAGACTGGGACGGAGATTTGTCTTCCAACAAGACAATGATAAAAGGTGGCGCTACAAAGTATTAACTTAAGGGGGCTGAATAATTTTGCACGCCCAATTTTTCAGTTTTTGATTTGTTAAAAAAGTTTGAAATATCCAATAAATGTCGTTCCACTTCATGATTGTGTCCCACTTGTTGTTGATTCTTCACAAAAAAATACAGTTTTATATCTTTATGTTTAAAGCCTGAAATGTGGCAAAAGGTCGCAAAGTTCAAGGGGGCCGAATACTTTCGCAAGGCACTGTATATGTTAAAAATCGACCGATTAATCGGTATCTGCTTTTTTTGTCCTCCAATAATCGGTATCGGCTTTGAAAAATCATAATCGGTCGACCTCTAATTTAGACTACAAGTTTATTTATGTTAGATTGTGTGCAGTGTCTCCTTACTTGGGGGGAATGTTTTCGGGCCGACTGGACCAATCTGCAACCCAGTCTGCACCTTTGTTCATCAGGATATCATCTTCTCTGTCTTTCTCTGGGCCTTTCTCCTCTGACTGTAGATGTGGAGAAAGAGAGAGCACACAGGTGAGTGAGCAGAGAGGTCCTGTAGGCCCATACTGTAACAGTGATGTCAGGGGCATGGATGGAGCAACAGACACATGAGAGCAGACTGGGTTTTTTATACCTGGCTCCCTCTCCTACTGGACATCTCCAAGTCAAAGGTAACCTGGCTGTCATCCTGATCTGGACTGGAAGGTCTGTGAGGACTGAGGCACAACACAGGAAGCAAATAAATACACAAATTATACAAACACCCAAACATGGAGAAAAGAGCTCAGGGAGGGGGCTCACCAAAAACATGACACTCCCTTCCTACCTGTCACAGGAGGAGCTGCTTTGGCTGGACTCATGCTGGGCATCCAGCAGGATCTTATTCATGTCTGCATTGTGGATAGAGGAGGATGAGGGCACGTGCCCCAGCCCCCCTGTCAGACTCTCCTCCACCTCCTCTGGCACCACTTCCAGAGCCTGAGGGGCCTGACTCTCCCCCTCATTCCCGTTCTCCGTGTTGGGGTTTGGCAGCAGAGCCTGGTTTCTGTTGTTTCCATTCATCTCCAGCTCTACCCACGACCCTGAAAACACAAGCATAAAATGGGGATCAGAGTAAGTGTGGGTATCAGTACAAATGTTGATAATAGTGACATAAGTCCATGGTAAAGATGCAGTGACAAGTTCTCAAAGTCAATGCACCAAAACATTGACATTTTGAAAAGATAACTTGTAGCACTGTTGTTTTATAATTTGGCTATTGTAATTCAAATGAACAAGCTTGAGAAAGAAGGCAGTAGTACAAAGACAGAAATCATCATGACACAAAACGACTTACTCAGCCTGAATGTAGATCTAGGCTATAGATCCTGAATCAGCAGACATTTGCATTTCAGGTTGGTCTACAGCAGAGAGCCCCTGGCAGAGCAATGCATCCCTTCTGCTGTTTAGGACCCTTTATCTCAGATGCATGAGACCTGTGCTTTGTCTGGCACTCAGCCACTCACAGTATGTGTAAAGCAAAGTCACTGTATGGAACATACAGCAGTGTATGTTAACAAGGAGAGCCATGAGGATTAGACCTAACTCCACATTTTTATTTGATTTATTTCACCTTTATTTAACCAGGTAGGCTAGTTGAGAACAAGTTCTTATTTACAACTGCGACCTGGCCAAGATAGAGCAAAGCAGCGCGACACAAACAACAACACAGAGTTACACATGGAAAAAACAAACATACAGTCAATAATACAATAGAAAAAGTATATATACAGTGTGTGCAAATGAGGTAGGATAAGGGAGGTAAGGCAATAAATAGGCCATAGAGATGAAATAATTACAATGTAGCAATTAAACACTGGAGTGATAGATGTGCAGAAGATGAATGTGCAAGTAGAGATACCGGGTTGCGAAGGTAAATAAATAAATAACAGTATGGGGATGAGGTAGTTGGATAGGCTTTTAACAGATGACAGGTGCAGTGATCTGTGAGCTGCTCTGACAGCTGGTGCTTAAAGTTAGTGAGGGAGATATGAGTCTCCAGCTTCAGTGATTTATTGCAGTTCGTTCCAGTCATTGGCAGCAGAGAACTGGAAGGAAAGGCGACCAAAGGAAGAATTGGCTTTGGAGGTGACCAGTGAAATATACCTCCTGGAGCGCGTGCTACGGGTGGGTGCTGCTATGGTGACCAGTGAGCTGAGATAAGGCGGAGCTTGACCTAGCAAATACTTATAGATGACCTGGAGCCAGTGGGTTTGGCGACGAATATGAAGCGAGGGCCAGCCAACGAGATCATACAGGTCGCAGTGGTGGGTAGTATATGGGGCTTTGGTGACAAAATGGATGGCACTGTGATAGACTACATCCAATTTGTTGAGTAGAGTGTTGGAAGCTATTTTGTAAATGACATCGCCAAAGCCAAGGATCGGTAGGATAGTCAGTTTTACGAGTGTATGTTTGGCAGCGTGATTGAAGGATGCTTTGTTGCAAAATAGGAAGCCAATTCTAGATTTAACTTTGGATTGGAGATGTTTGATCTGAGTCTGGGAGGAGAGTTTACAGTCTAATCATACACCTAGGTATTTGTAGTTGTCCACATATTCTAAATCAGAACCGTCCAGATTAGTGACTCTGGACGAGCGGGCAGGTACAGGCAGCGATCGATTGAATAGCATGCATTTAGTTTTACTTGCATTTAAGAACAGTTGGAGGCCACGGAAGGAGAGTTGTATGGCATTGAAGCTCATCTGGAGGGTTGTTAACACAGTGTCCAAAGAAGGGCCAGAAGTATACAGAATTGTGTCGTCTGCGTAGAGGTGGATCAAAGAATCACCAGCAGCAAGAGCGACATCATTGATGTATACAGAGAAGAGAGTCGGCCCGAAAATTGAACTTTGTGGCACCCCCATAGAGATTGCCAGAGGTCCGGACAACAGGCCCTCCGATATGACACACTGAACTCTAGCAGAGAAGTATTTGGTGAACCAGGCGAGGCAGTCATTTGAGAAACCAAGGCTATTGAGTCTGCCGATAAGAATGTGATGATTGACAGAGTCGAAAGCCTTGGCCAGGTCGATGAATACAGCTGCACAGTCTTGTCTCTTATCGATGGCAGTTATGATATCATTTAGGACCTTGAGCGTGGCTGAGGTGCACCCACGACCAGCTCGGAAATCAGATTGCATTGCGGAGAAGGTACGGTGGGATTCGAAATGGTCGGTGATCTGTTTGTTAACTTGGCTTTATTTTATTTTTTTCATAGAAAGGTAGGGCAGGATGGATATAGGTCTGCAACAGTTTGGGTCTAGAGTGTCTTCTCCTTTGAAGAGAGGGATGACGGCGGCAGCTTTCCAATCTTTGGGGATCTCAGATGATACGAAAGAGAGATTGAACAGGCTAGTAATAGGGATTGCAACAATTTCAGCTGATAATTTTAGAAAGAGAGGGTCCAGATTCTCTAGCCTGGTTGATTTGTAGGGGTCCAGATTTTGCAGCTCTTTCAGAACATCAGCTATCTCTATTTGGGTGAAGGAGAAATGGGGGAGGCTTGGGCAAGTTGCTGTGGGGGGTACAGGGCTGTTGACCAGGGTAGGGTTAGCATTGTGGAAAGCATGGTCAGCCGTAGAGAAATGCTTATTGAAATTCTCAATTATCATCGATTTATGGGTGGTGACAGTGTTTCCTAGCCTCAGTGCAATGGGCAGCTGGGAGGAGGTGCTCTTATTCTTCATGGACTTTACAGTGTCCCAGAACTTCTTGGAGTTTGTGCTACAGGATGCAAATTTCTGTTTGAAAAAGCTAGCCTTTGCTTTCCTAACTTCCCTGAAGTTATGCACATGCACAAAAGCAGAATCATTTTGTAAAACTAAAAATGGATGTGGATGCAAGGTTTTTAGATGTCAAAGACACCGGTAGTGGTTCCCTGTACAAAAAGGCTGCATGTGCATATTATTGAAACAAGTGACGCCATGAATACAAACAAACATACTGTACTTCAGGAGAGTTCAGTTTAAAACATGGCCCTGGACTAAGTCTAGCCTGCTTTAAGCTGCAACTTTGGAACAAAGCATGCTCTTGGTCTTTGCTCAAGTCATAAACAAGCTCCCATGCCTATTAAAGAGCAATTCCGCCACTTTTCAATCTCATATTCATTATTTCCAGGACCATACCAGTGTTTACAAATGTGAAAACGGTGCGTTTCTATGATCTGTGGTTAAAAAAATAAGGTCCTAAAAAATCTCTGTGACATCTCAAGGCAGGATTAAGAGTAGGAAAAGCAGTGATTTTCAAAACCTGCAACGAGTTTCTAGCCAGAGTGAGTGTGTTTTCTTAGTCCCGACATAACCATGAATATCAGTGTTTGAAAAGCAACCTCTTTACATTTAACATTTTTTTTTTTTTATGTTAAACTTCATATTTGTTTCTACAAAATGTAGAAATACACCGTTTTCACATATGCAGACACTGGTATTGTGCTGGAGTTAATGAAAATGAGATTGAGAAGTGGAGTGGTGGAGTTGCCCTTTAAACCTCCTGTTGTGTTCACTTCATGTTAATTAATTCTGTTCCCGGTCCAAAATGACCGCCCCATTATAGCTGATTATAAATCCATAATAATACATATATTATCACCTAATGTTGTGTTAGATATTTTTATCCACTTAAGTTATTTTGAACATTACACGTTTTTAACTTCTATTTGCTATTTATGGCCTGTAGGCCTCATTCACCTGAGCTCACACAACTTGTTTGAGTAAAAAAAAAAAAATTGGATTATTTTGACTATAACAAATACTCATATTAAACATATTGTGCTATTTATAGCAGACTACTTTGTGCCAAAGTTTAACAAGGACTCCTCACCAGTGTCTTGATCAAAGATATGATCAAGATCCTCACATACAGTATATTGTTTGGTCATTGTGCTGCCACAGAATGAATTGTGAGCAAGGCCTCAAAAAAGCTTTATATACCAGAGCTGCAAGAAAAGTTCTATATATTATTAAAACAGGTGTGGTTCCCTTGGGGGAAAGATCCTATTTCCTGTGGGGGTTGCCATGGAAGCCAAGAAGGGGATTGAGGTGTGTGTGTGTGTGCTCAAACACACATGCATGTGGGGGTCTGGGAGAGGAAGTGTGTCCATCTGATGAATGGGCATGTGCCTGAACTCAATTTCATACACTAGTTGTAGTTTCACCCATTCATGTCTAATGATCAGTCATTTTTGACAGGGAACACCAAAATGTATTTTGTGTGTTCAGATGCCCTGTGTGGACGAAGTCATGGAACCATAAAACAATCAGATTAAATGAACTACATTTTTCAGAGAGAAAACTTGTAAATCGGTCCAATTCGACCAGAACACAGGAGGAGGGTTAAGCTAAAATATTCCTTATTTCCTCTTTGAGGGACATCAATTGTAATTGGGGGTCCTAAATTCCACTGTACCAGTGACGTTATGTTGTTCCATTTCCAATAGAGGCCCTTACATAATGTGCATATTCTATCAAACATAGCATACAAAATGTGTTTATTTAATAAAGGATGTATATCCATTAACAAATGAAATGTTACTTGTCACATGAGAAGAATACAACGGATGTAGACTTTACTGTGAAATGCTTGATTACCAGATCTTCAAAACGATGCAGTTAAATTATAATAAAAATAGTAACACAAGAGGAATACAATGCACAAGAATGAGGCTATATATAAGGAGTGCCAGTAGCAGATCAATGTGCAGGAGTAAGGTCCATTATCTGTCGTAGTACGCCTATTTATCATTCATAACTTACCATTATCGGTCTGTCTATAAATAACACACTATCCAGCCGATAGCCTGCATTTCATGATAGTGGTACTGCCTCTCACAGCAGCCTGCCCTAATGGTATTCAGACTGCTCCCAGACAGGCAGGAAAGAGGGAGGGAGGAGAGTTACGCAATCTCTGGAAGCTACGCTAAAGCATCAAATCAAAGCTCCTCCCCACACCCCTGTCTGTTAACCAGTTTAGCCTGAGCAACATTCAACTCACTAAACCTCTTCTAGGAAATTCCCAGTGCATGCTACTAGAAACCGACTGAATCGCCATAACGTGTAAAGGGACAGAGCCTCCGTGACAGAAAGTACTATACAAGGACACCGATCATTAAAACATATACCATCTTAACCTTGTGCTTTTTCCTCCAAAGTGGACTTCTTGGGCAGTTTTGAGACTGCATCTGATGGTCATATGAATATTGAGTCGGTTCAGCATACAGTAATTGTCATTGGGGGTTGAAGTAGGTTATACGCTTATTGCGTTAAGTAATTCAATGCTAGCTATACATTTGAAATCGTTTATTTTTTCTTACGGATTAGATTGAATAGGCTATCTTTAGTATACATTTTATGAGAAAGCCTAAGGATATGGGATGACACTCAGTATCACCGAGTATTATGGGCATTGATGGACCTATAGTTGTTCAAATATTTTTTTACTCTAGAATTAATTAGAATATTTAATCTAGAATCTACATTGTCTAGTATGTGCTTCTACACCTGCATTGCTTGCTGTTTGGGGTGGGTTTCTGTACAGCACTTTGAGATATCAGCTGATGTACGAAGGGCTATATTAATACATTTGATTTGATAGTAGTCAGTGGTGTTGCACTGCATTCTTTCCACAGTAGACAAGCAGTTTCAAAGAATTCCGTTCGCCTTGTGGATTCAAAAAAATTCGACAATGCAGAGTGCAACAGACAATATAAATCAACAATCCTTATGCATAACTGGAAATTGAGTTAAGTAAATATATTACACAATTAAAATGGAAGAATTGTCTCTAATTCGACAAAATTGGTTTGTTTTTCTCATTTTATTTGGACTTGTTTTGATATGGGTTAAGCCTGCCCCCAAGCAAACCAGCGTTTAGTTATCCATGATTGGTTGAAATCCTGTCACTAAAACATTTAAAGTCAATCCATTGGAGCAGCAAAGTTGACTTATGGTCAATATTGCTATAACCTTCTGTTTATAAACACATACCACGAAAAGCAAGCCCATTCGTTGCAAATGTATTTAAAACTCTCGAGATTGTTCAAAAAGGTTTACAATTATACTTACCGTTGAGGCCTGGCTCCCCGTTATTGTTTTGCAGAGCAGCAGCGGTGGTGGACATGTTGCCTACCTTAGTTAGTGATCGTCAACATGACGCAAGCAATGGCACGCGCAGGCGCATAATTATTTAATGGCCCCGAGGGAGACTTATCACAAATATTTCACCAACTCATTTGTAGTCCCGAAATATGCAACAAAACAAATAAAACAGGGAAAACAATATAACGCATATTATTTGGGCACAAGTGTTTTGATTATGTGTAGCCTAGCACAAATACCAATCATATTTGAGGTATGTTTGCAATGCATATTTCTTGTATTTCACATCAATATTCATTCTGGTCTCCTTGATCCTTAAAAAAAAATAATAATAATAATAATAATAATGTTGCTTGTGCATGTAATGCCAAGATAATTTCCTGTATGATAAGACACTATGAGGACATACAAATACAACGTAACTCAGCATCTGATAGAAATAGTCAAAACGAATTATAAAAAGTGTTGTATTCATAGTTCAGTTTTGAAATACTTTATTACTCATTAAATCTAAACTATATTTTATTCCATTTGACAAAGGCAAACAGACCTATACAGTAAACCTTTAAAACTGCTGTATTGATATTTTTTTAATCACCCAAAATGTCCCCCAATCTTTATCAAGAGCCTCTCAAAACAAAACATACAAATCAATGAAATTCACAAAAATAAAAGTGCATTCTGTTGCGAGTTCTGTGAATACATTATATTTAAGTTCCCGTGAGCAGTCTCGTGCCTGAAAAGCCACCAGTCACTTCAGGAAACATACTTGATTATCTCATTATTTCCTCTGCTATGAAAAAGGCAATTAGGTCCTTCTGAATGACATTTGGTGGCTTTGCACAAGAGCTGTAAAGACAGGAGTGTGTTGGGGGAAAAGTACTAATTTATTTTGTTTAGGTGTCTCCATGTATTGACGCTTTAGAATAACTGACAGTAAATTTAAGAAAAATAAAAAAGCCAATTTTGACAACTACATTTGTACCGTAACTGAGCCTTGATGTTCTGATGCCAAGTGTGTGATAGTGGTATGGGGTCAGGGGTATAACGTGTGGCTTCTCCTATGTAGCATTTAACATCTTAACCATGACAAAACATGTACAGTAGGCTACACTCTTGTTCCTCATGTCATGACACATTCTCACAACAGCTAACAAAGTGACAGCCATTATAAACTGTCCACAAAACATAAGAAAATCTAAGTATTCAACAAGGACATAGGCTGAGTCCTAAAGGAAGTGACAACACCAGTAGGGCTAATGACCTTGATTGCAGACAGACTGCAATAGTGCTTATTGGTAGCATTACTAGTGAGTGAACCTCAATTCTTAAGCTTAATGCTAACTTATTATGATCCAATGGCTCACAATTGGCATTTCTCGTCAATCAAGTGTATACATAAACAAATGTACTACAGACAAAACCTCCCAAAACATCCTTAACAAATAATGCCACATCAACTAAATACAGTACAAATGCTGGACATGCCATACGTTTGAAATACTGTCTCCAATGCCCTGAGCTGACATTAACCAGTAATTTCATCCAATGATACACTTAACAGTTTTACTTTGTTTCCTGCATAAATAACTTGTTATGCACAATCGAAGAGAAAACATCTCATTATAAAATATGTCAGTAAACCTGTCTAGTCAATCAACCTGATTCTCCTCAGAGTGAATATGGTTAAGAGTGTTTCTTCAGTCAAACTGAAGCAGAGAAAACAGATAATGCCTTGCCCATTCTCACTGTACAATGGCCTATTTATTATTCATTATCTTTCACTCAGTGCAAATGTTTAGAAAACATAGCCATGGCACACACAAACAGAGTTGAAACAATTTGCGCAAATAAACTAAAACTGAAGCAACCGAAACCATTCCAGTCAATATCAGTTACAGTAACCCAAATACAAAAACATTCAGATAATGACCCTAATGAGTCCGCAGTGGCACCGATACCTGAAAAGACTGCTCTTTGGACATCAACATGCATTAAGCCTTTCTTAAATGGTACATTAATATGCACTCCATATTTAGACCAGCGGCCCACTTGAATTTAACACAATAAGTCACATTAAATATCACCAGTTCAAGTAATCTTTCAGTCTACAGATCAGTCCAAAACCTACAGTTTAACAGACAACAGTGATCAGACTAAACCAAGTAGTGTGAGGGGGTTAAATGTTATCAATATTTCTGTCTTAGTTCATACAAAAATAAACTAATTATAGTGATTATTATTTATCTGAAGTACAAAATATCATTAAAAAATATACAAACAAAAAACTTGATCCAGAGGGGAAACAATTCATAAGAAACATAAGCATAAGTCAAGACACATGCATGGAACTTAGCAGCAGAGGTACAAATGAGTGCCTCTCACATTTAAACTGACAAGTCATGCAGGTCAGCACAATATGGCCAAGGCATGCCTCTGCCTGAAGACTATCTTACAATAACTGCACTGGAGCCTCTGTGCTGAGCTGTACATGGTGGCACTAAGTGCAAGAGACCAGTCCCTTCCATGTGAGATTAGGCTGCCTGCAGCACCTCTGCCCACTACCATTTACTTGGAAAAGCAATGGCTTCATACTGCAGGTTACCTCTGGAGAAGGAATCTGTGTTTACCAGACTGTTAAGCCTTGTCTGTAGTCTCAGACTAGATAACAACTGTGCATTTGGCATAGTTGTCTCGAAATTACCCCCAAACCAATCCACCAACTGAGTTGAGCTTTGTATGTGTGTCTACATCGATGTTAAGAGTGAGTGTGTACTGTATGTGAAAGATGAGGGTGAGGAAACTTGGCAACTTGGCAAACAGCCTGGGACAAATATAGAGAGCTGACAGCTTGCCAATTTGGTCAATGCAGAATGGCATTTTGTAATTTGTGTCAAAAATAGAGGGTTGGAGGTGGGAACCCAGTTGAAATAACTCCCTATCAAAAGAAAAAATGCTTGTTCATATAAAAATGCTTGTGGCACCAAAACCGTGAAATTAGCAACATAGGAAATTAGATTAATAAACAATATCCCACCAAAAGACTAGAGTGTTAGAAAAGTGTTCCCTTTGGGATGTAGTGGACATCAGTTGCAATGTGGCAGGAGAAGTGTGGTACTGTTGGAGCCCCCTGAACAGGAAATAAGACTAACAAAGCCATCAAAACAGATGTGTTTTGCTGCACTTCTCCAGATGAGGTGTTGGTGACCAGAGTAGTGGGGCTAAAGTGGGATCTGAGATATGAAGGGTTTATTGTATAATAGTTACAGTCTGTCCTGAAATATATAGAGGTTGTTAGTGGTGGCCACAGCAATGATGTTGTCCTGGGGGTGCCAGGCCGTGTGGAGGATCTTCTTGTTAAAGTCCAGGCTGTCTACACTGATTTCGTCCTTCTTGCGTTTCCCACCTGTGCACACCTTACGGGGCTTGAGCACAGAGCGAGGCTTACTGCTCTCCCGAGACGCCTCCAGGGTCACATCCTGCCGGTAGCCTCGGTCAAACATCCGGAAGAAGTTGTTGTATGAGCCCGTCATCACAACACTGAGGAGGACAAGGGTGGGGAATGAGACTCAGAGGTAGTGGCAGACTTACAGTGGTTTCAATTAGTCTTTCAATCACAGAATCTAACCAACACATTCATTAAAACAACCCATACAACATTCAAGTATACTGTGGCATGTATACAATGATGTCAAGGGACAGGAACAACAGTCTGTATAATGGCAATCCAGTGGAGTTTGTGCAGGATGGGAAACCTAAACGTGTACGGTGAATGAGTAAAAAAAAAAAAACACGTGTTAATAAGCTAATACAGACAGATCCACCTTGAGTCCACCATTACAGACGTAATGCAAGGGGCAGCCTTGAGTTCTGTTTGACAGAGATAAAGGCAGCCTTTGATAAGCGTTGTGCTGCTAAGTTCAGATGAGGGGACATCCCAATAGTGTCTTACAGTAGCTACAGCCTTTCTTCTGTAGACCGAACATAAAATGACTACGTACAACTTATAAATTAATACAACTATTACTTTGATAAGTAAGGGTCCTCGATGTCAAACATTGATCTAATGTATCGTACCGCATCAACTTCCTGATAAATGTCAGACGTCTATTAATATTTAATGCCTGACCGATGAGGATATATTTGTATCAGCATTTAGTCCACCAAAAAGGACCGATTTAAGATGTGGAGAAAACGCTCTGGAAAAAAGCAGTTGATAGAATTATTTGGGCATTGTATTACTTGCCCCAAAGAGGAAGCTCTTTATATGGCTATAAGCCCATCTTGCCTTGGCGCGGTACAGACTGGACACATCACAACTATACCAGTTGGAGAAGAGAGTAAAATACTGGGAACTAACTGTTAGGTCTACTGCTTCTACGGTCAGTAGATAGAAGCACGCCAGCTCAATAAAGTGCCAAAAATCACACTGGTCATATACTGTTGCGTGAAGTATCATGGTAGGGCATTGGGTGTCATGACAAACAACGGATGCTATGCCCAAATGTGCTAAGAACGTTCAACTCTATGGCATTGTTAACGTTACAGCCCCTTAGTGAGGCACACTAAATCTGGTGTGTTATATTTGCTCTTTGCGAAGGGTATTCCTCAAGCTCTGCCTTTGTCATTCAAATGTTTTCAGAAAAAAACAAAAAAAAACATATCAGGTTACAAAGTAGCGCTTCGTTGCTCCGTTTTTATATATGGTTTGTCACTTGTCAGGGATTGGTCCAAATTCACGTTTCACCACCCCCATTTCTACAACAAGCGCCAACTAGCTGTGTGAGAGTACCTGACGCCGTTCACCGAGGGTTAGTGCTATCTGGAATCCTTGGGACATCCCTACTCTAACCATTTTAAATGTCAACTTCAAATGGGGTAGGGATGTCCCAAGGATGCCGGAGAGCAAGGACACTTCACTGAGGCAACGCTTGGAGCGAGAGGCAGAGCAGTGCCAGCAGTTCATTTTTTGATTGATGTTTTTCCTTTAGGTGGCAACTCCCAGAATTCAGTGGCTACAGCCCTACAATCGATAAAAACTTAGCACAGACTTTCAATGTATTGGTACTTATCTATGTCCAGCTGGCTAGCATGAGGCAGCTCAGTTCTCAGAAGCTAATGTTTTGCAGGAATTAGTGCAGTTTATCCTCCTTTCACTAGAGTGTAACAGTTTTTCCATAACAAAACTTCATCTTTCTGGTGTCCTTCATATTTTAGGGCAGAAATTCAAAGCTTCCTTAATCCTTTTACATGATTCTATTATGTCCAGCTATCTGTATTTTATGTTATTTTGGCTTACTGTTTAATTATTCAGATAATGACCCCTAATGAGTCCGCAGTGGCACTGAAAGCTGAAAAAGAAAATCAGGATCCATTCATACTGTGCAGACTTATTATTTTATGATCTACTTTTGGAATACACCGAATGACCATAAGCAAACACCACGGCCTCATTTGTCAAAAACAAAAGTTAATAGTAACCATTTATCATAAATGCTCGGCTTCCAAATGTTCTTTCCTCAAATTTAAGAGCATCTTTCTGAGTATCTTTGTATGGCTGTTTTAAGCACAATGCAAACAGAAAGCGTTTTTTTCTCTCCCCCCATTCCAGCTATAATAATAAAAACATCGGCAGATATATCGATTATCGTGAATATTTTCACCATAAAACCAGATCCGTATCGGTCGGGCTCAATTCATAGATCCAGTATCAAGTTTAAAATGTATGGCAAAACTTAACAACCCTCACCTGTCGTTTCCATTCCAGCAGCACTCAAACTTATCAAAGATGCAGTCATTCTCATAGAGTGAGCACAGTTTACTCCTGAGGTATTCATGAACCTGTTGGGAGGAAAATGATAGTAAATCAAGACACGAGTACACAATATTTTCACAACAAAACACATTGGTTCAGTCTAATATAAGCATACCTTCAAATGATAACATTCAAGTGAATGTATCTTTGCTATAAATAAATAAAGATACAACAGGGCAATACAGGACATGACACATTTACACATAACATCTCCCCCTAGTGGAGGATGTACTTATCAAACTAGAAGTTTAGAGCTGACAAGCAAATTGAACTTTGGATGCAACATCCATGATGATGTCACTACATCCCACCACACAGACACCAGCTGACCTGATAAGTCTCTACTGGACGGGACTCCATGTTGAGGTCCCAGATTTTGACGGTGAGGTAGTCCCGGGTCATCATGTAGCGCCCACTGTGGCTGAACTTGACATCAGAGATGGAGGAGATGATCTCAGAGAAGAATGAGCGGTTGCTTGGATCCTCAGGCTCTTCAAACACTGAATGAAACAACGAGAGGTATTCTAGGTCAGTCACTTCATTGGAGTAGTCAAAGACAGCAAAGGACTGTTGAAGCATCTGCTCCCGAGGTCTCTGAAATTGCTGGGCTTTTCAGTACTTTTAATCTGTCTCCAAAAAACTGGGTACATATGTAGTCATTTCAATCAATATGCCACTTTACCTAGTCATCTCCACAGGGCACAGAATTCTGTCTGAAACTAATATCATGGACTGCACTGTCACATGCCACTTACGCTTGGAGTGCTGGTCACAGAGAGCTGATGCCCTCATGTCACAGAGGCGGATGGTGCCCTTGCTGCTGCTGTAGACAAAGGTGTTGCACTGGTTAGGATGGAACTCTGCTGCTGTGATCACCTCTGTCAACTCCTCCATGTTAGCTGGCTTGATGTCTACAATGTCTAAGGAGGTCAGGGAGGTCAAGGGCAAACATAACAGCTCTGACAAGCAAACTCAACGCATAATTAACAAAAATGTAAAGCATTAAATCAAGACGGAACAAGATCACCAAGACCTTCTGAAGAGCTCAGCAGAGACTGAAATAAAAAGTGATGGGGACCAAAGACAGAGAGGATACTAAAGCTGCGGTCAGTGATCTCCAGGTTCCAGAGGTTGATGCGAAGGTCATCGGCAGACAGGTAGGTCTCACAGTCGCTGTTGACCGAGATGGAGTTGATGTGGTAGGTGTGCGCGTTAGCAAACACTCGTCTGGGGCTGGCCTCCACCATCAGGTCCATGGGATGAAACACTGGGACCTATGGTGAAGAGGAAGGAGGAGATTTAGCAGGTTCTCTCTAGCCAGGTGTACGACTTGTGCGTAGTGTATAGGAGGAGGTGTATAGAATGAGTCAATGTTGGGGCATCTGAGTGTGCAGGGTATATGTACGTGAAAGTCTACACACCCGTAGTGTTGTGACAGTGGTGGGGTCTCTGTAACGTCCATCCTCTTCCTTCAGGTTGTACCCCTCTGGTCTCTTGTCCCGTTCACTGATTTTCCACAGCTTTATAGTTTTATCTGCAAGAGAGCACATATGTATGTCAACGCTGCTTCTTCACCAGCAATATATTTCCAGACCTGCCAGCCCCGTCCAACTTTTTAGAGTCCCAGACGCGCTCGGCAAATTGGAGATTCAACCCTGAATTGGGGTTCTCTTTCCCCCGCCCGCTCGTCTGCACGCTGTTTGAGTCAGATCGCAATTATAGAATAGGACCAAATAGCAAATACTGGAAACTCATTCATTCTTCATCACGCAGTCTTCTAAACTCCCGACTCCATTTAATGCCAAGATGTCTATATTTGTTTTTGATTATACTTTTGTATTGCTTTTTGTGAAGTAGATCATAATTACAGTTACAGTCTATCAGGTTGCGTGGAAAATAAACTAATGGGACGCAGAATTAAATATCACACTGCCAGTTATTTTTGGTATTTGCATTTAATTTCTTTCACTAGCAAATGTGAGTGAACTGCTGGCACTTTAGAGCCCACTGAATGTCCATCTTATGTTCGCTAACATTAGCTTGAGACAATGTGTTTACCTTCCCACAACACACGAACTCAAAAAGGGATTTGTCCATGTGTTTGTGTACAGCTGACAGTCGGCAAACTCAGCGTCACAACAAAAACAGGAGATGGGGCAGACACCGGGTACTAGCATCGTCGAATAATGACGTATTAATCTCCCATGTGCGTTGACACAAACACCATACATGTATGTGTGTTGCAGCTCGAGAATCAGGATGTTAGATTTACTCAGCGGATTTATTTATTATTAAATCGTAATTTTTATTTATATATATATATATATATATATATTTAAAATCAGGCCCTATTCATTTCTGTGTACTTTTAACTTGGATCTCGTACATGGACAGAGAAGTGCGTAGTTGGTACGCAAAATGCGTGCACGTTGGCAGGTCTGTATTTCCGTTGATCCCTCTCCTATTCAAAACATACAAATGAGTCAACGTAATGAACAGCGTATCCAGAGTCCTGTCAGGTCCCCTCCGTCCCTCAACAGAGGAAAGGGCTGTGGAGGGTAAGGCTACATGCACACAATGCTCTACTGACCATTCGTGGACAAGAGGAACTGTGCAGCGTTCTTCTGAGGAAGCCACCGGATCTTGTTGATCTTCTCCTCGATCTCAAGGCTCTTCAGGTAGTCGAACTCAGGCTCGTGGCTCTGGAAGGTGCTGTAAACATTGTACTCTCCACGGCACTGTGGCTGGTTCTTACTCTGCTCGATGACAACATGCATAACACAGTCATGTCAAAAATAAATACACTACTGACACGAGACTCTGTACAGTGTTTAAATGCAGTGGACTGTGTTGAGCAGTAATCTCCACGTACCTCTAGCTCCTGCTGAAAGATGACAACACGGCCCCCCTTGTCCCCAGTGGCTAGTAGCTCGCCAGAGTGATTGAATTCCACAGTGGATATGATGTCAGCTGTCACAAATAACATGGCAATTATTAGGTTCGATTGCGTATTGCTAAATAATAGAAGGATCAACATTTGTAATGTTTTGGGGGTACAGGGCATTCGGAAGGTATTCAGATCCCTCGACTTTTCCCACATTTTGTTATGTTACAGCCCTTTTCTAATGGATTACATTATCCCCCCCCCCCCCCCCCCCCTAAATCTACATATAATAACCCATAATGAAAAAGTAAAAACAGTTTTTTATTTTTTGATGGTAAAATAAATAAATAATTTACACAAGTATTCAAACCCTTCGCTATGAGCTCAGGTGCTTCCTGTTTCCATTGATCATCCTTGAGATGTTTCTACAACTTGGGAGTCCACCTGTGGTAAATTCAATTGATTGGACATGATTTGGAAAGGCACACACCTGTCTATATAAAAAGGTCCCACAGTAGACAGTGCATGTCAGAGAAAAAACTAAGCCATGAGGTCTAAGGATTTTGTCCGTAGAGCTCTGAGACATGATTGCATCTAGGCACAGATCTGGGGAAGAACACAGTGGCCTCCATCATTCTTAAATGGAAGAAGTTTGGAACCACCAAGACTCTTCCTAGAGCTGGCCGCATGACAGCCCGCTTGGACTTTGCCAAAAAGAAATCTAAAGACTCTCAGACCATGAGAAACACTCTCTGGTCTGATGAAACCAAGATTGAACTCTTTGGCCTGAATGCCAAGTGTCACTTCTGGAAGAAACCTGGCACTTTCCCTACAGTGAAGCATGGTGGTGGCAGCATCATGCATGTGGATGTTTTTCAGCGGCAGGGAATGGGAGACTAGTCAGGATTGAGGGAAAGATGAACAGAGCAATGTACAGGGAGATCTTTGATGAAAACCTGCTCCAGAGTGTTCAGGAACTCAGACTGGGGAGAAGGTTCAGCTTCCAACAGGACAATGACCGGTACAAGTCTCTGCATGTCTGAGTGAAAATACCTGTGCAGTGATGCTCCCCATCCTACCTGACAGAGCTTCAGAGGATCTGCAGAGAAGAATGGGAGAAACTCCCCAAATACAGGTGTGCCAAGCTTGTGGTGTCATACGCAAGAAGACTTTGAGCATGTAACCACTGCCAAAGGTGCTTCAACAAAGTACTGTGTGAAGGGTCTTAATACTTAAGTAAATGTAATACTTAAGACAACTTTTTTTCTATATTTTTTTTAATACTTTTGCAAAAATAAAAAAAGTTTTGCTTTGTCATCCTGGGGTATTGTGTGTAGATTGATGAGGGGAAAAACTATTGTCAATTTTAGAACAAAGCTGTAATGTAACAAAATGTGGAAAAAGTCAAGGGGTCTGAATACCTTCCAAATGCACTGTAATCTAGCTGCTTGCTGTGCCACACTGATTTCACAACTACTGAGCCTAACTACTGAAGTATATATGATTTTGTGAAGTTGTGGAAAGCAAGATGTACATAACCACCCCAGAGGGAAAATGTAACAAATGTCATATCTGCAGCTAACCACTTCCAAAGAAGTTCTCAACTCAACAATCTCTCCCTTGTTGACCGAGGTTGGCACAAGCCTGATAATGTAGGGTTGTGCAGGGCTATCATCCACATAATAGGAGTTCTATGGAGGTGCTTGACCTCTGCTCCTGCCACAACCACACTGCCACACTGTTTTGTTATGCTTGTTCTCAGATTCTGACCTAATCTGTTTTGTTATGCTTGTTCTCAGGCAAAGCTTGTACTGTAAACAGAATCTTGTAATGTGCACACATAATCAAGCACACTCAGCTCAAATCATTCATTTACTTCAACGGAGGTCAGCCAAAAAGGCACCTACAAGTTCTTACCCTTTATCTTATGGGCAACTAAGCGCACCGTCTATGCAGCCTAGAAACTCAAGTAGGCTACTAGCTCTCAATTTAAAAAGCATACTTCCATGGTGGTACCATCATCTTAAAAAGTGGAAAACTACAACAGTTACCATTAGCTCTTTACCAATGCTTTATTTACCTGCATCATGGGATGAAGTAGGCTACAGGCCAAAACCGCATGTAGTGGCTGAGACTGTAGATCAGTCACGAGCATCACCCAACATGATATTACCTTTCCATTGGGACACACAATTAATGCATCCTCAAACATCTGAAAAAGTGTCATGACCCTTTATTTGTGGACATGTATTGGTGGGTATATGGTGTTTGGTGAGGAGAAGTGAATCAGTGACTGATTGTCAGTCTGAACATAGTGCCTTCAGAAAGTAGTCATACCCCTACACTTATTCGACATCTTGTTGCGTTACTGCCCAAATTCAAAATGGATTAAATATATGTTTTCCCCTCACCCATCTACATACCATACCCCATAATGACAAAGTGAAAACATGTTTTTAGAACTCTTTGCACATTTATTGAAAATAAATACAGACATCTCATTTACATAAGTATTCACATCCCTGAGTTAACACTGTAGAACCACCTTTGGCAGCAATTACAGCTGTGAGTCTTTAGGGGGTAAGTCTCTAAGAGCTCTGTACACCTGGATTGTAAAATATTTGCCCGATCTTTTTTTTTATTATTCAAGCTCTGTCAAGTCGATTGTTGACCGCCATTTTCAAGTCTTGCCATAGAGTTTTCAGCCAATTTAAGTCGAAACTAACTAGGCCACTCAAACATTCAATGTCAACTTGGAAAGGAACTCAAGTGTAAATTTAGCCTTGTGTTTATCGTCTTGCTGAAAAGGTGAATTTGTCTCCCAGTGTCTATTGAAAAGCAGACAACCAGGTTTTCCTCTAGGATTTTTCCTGTGCTTATAAGAGGGCGCAACACCACCTCTTCCGCCTCAGGAGGCTGAAAAGATTTGGCATCCTCAAAGTTTTCTACAGCTGCACCATTGAGAGCATTTTGACTGGCTACATCACCTCTTGGTATGGCAACTGCTTGGCATCCAGCCGCAAGGCGCTACAGAGGGTAGTGTGTACCAGCACATCACTGGGGCTGAGCTCCCTGCCATCCAGGACCTCTATACCAGGCGTTGTCAGAGGAAGGCCCTAAAAATGGTCAAAGACTCCAGCCACCCAAGTCATAGGGTGTTTTCACATATCATCCTCTTTAAAATAACCAATCTCAGTGTTCTTTAAAGTTAACTCTGGGGTAAGAAAAAGCTAGAGAACTGCGTTATCTTTGTATTCACACTTCCCTTTGAATGAGGACTCAACTCTTTTGCCAGTCCACTTCACTTATTTGGTGGTCTGAGTCCTCTTTGCATTCACATTGCTGTTTAGAAAGGAACCAAGATTTTTTCCCCAACATTCACCCAATGAACTCTGGGTTTTTACAAAGTGCAGGATAAGCCATTGCATCAAAATGATTTATCATCAGTAGCTACATATTGGTAGCTAACAGATTACAATTTGTCATTAAACTAAACTCAATCAGAAGATACTATTAACATGGAAATATTATTGGTAACAGAATAAATACCAGAAGATTAACTGCAGATTAAATAATGCTGTAATTGAAAACTGTACACCCAATATATGCTCCTGCCCCTTTAAGATTCTAGAATTGATTTTGTACCCCATGTCTTCTCACACTAGCATTTTGCTCTAGTCCAGGAAAGGTAGATGCAGCCTTCCAACAGGGGAAGGCCAGCATAGGGGTCCAAGGTTTTCTGGGTATTTTGTTGTTTTGAGCGGTTTTTACATTTTCTTTATATTTTATTACTCTGACCTTTCAGCACACTGGCCAACATTAATTTCTGGTTACTATGACTGACTAATTCACATACTCTAGGCTCCACTTGCTTTATTAGCTGGAACGTGAAAGGAATTAACCAGGTGGTCAAGCGTAGCCGAGTTTATGCTCATCTTAAGTCCGGACATTGTTTTTCTCCAAGAAACGCATCTCCGGTCCAGCGAACACTTCAAACTAAAGAGAGGATGGGTAGACCAAATATTTCACTCCAACTTTGGTGCTAAGCGGCAGCCATCCTTATCAGAAAAGGCACCCCGATTGTCTCCAAAGTAATTTCAGATACTAATGGAAGATATATTATAGTGATAGGGAAATTGTTTAGCACACAGGTTATTCTGGCTAACCTCTATTGTCCTAATTGTGATGACGCTCAATTTCTCTCTGACCTCATCGCAACACTTCCCTACTTTAACTCTCATAATTTGATATTGGGCGGAGATTTCAACTGTATATTGCATCCAAGTCTAGACAGATCCAGATCGAAGCCCAACAATGTAATTTCAAAATCAGGTGCAGTAATCAACTCATTTCTAGAATACTATAATTTGTCTGATCCATGGAGGAGGAATCCCACTGCTAAACAGTAGTCCCTTTTTCTCCAGTCCACCGCTCAAACTCTAGGATTGACTTTTTTCCTGCTGGACAATAGAATTCTTCCTTTGTAACTAATATCCAATAACACAGTATCGTTATTTCAGACAATAGCCCTGTCCAGTTAGATATCTGCTTTCTGGACAGTACTGTGTCGCAACGCGTGTGGCGACTTGACCTCCTCCTCCTACTACTATCCTGTAGTGCACATATGTCAGAGTCAAGGCCCGCGGGCCACATCCGGCCCGCAAGAAGGTTTTTTACGGCCCCTGGGATGATCTTGATTTATTATTAGAACCGGCCCGCAGCAAGCCGGCAGCCCGCAGATCTTTTACACGCACCAATACTACATTTCCCACAATGCAAAGGTGACGCACCGAGCAGTAGGCTGCTTCATTTCAATATTTATTGGCACAGCAGTCGTCAGCATCACAGTAAAATTAACTTTCAGATACCCATCAAAAATGGCAAAACGGAAGGTGGATACTGAGAACCGGGGGTTTCAAACAAGGTGGGAGTCGGAGTATATGTTCACGAAGGTAGCTGGAAAACCTGTGTGTCTTCTGTGTGGAGAAAGTGTGGCGGTACTGAAAGAGTATAATCTGAGACGACATTATGAAACGAAACACGCGGACAAAAACAAGAATATGGACATGGAACAAAGGCTACAAAAGGCAGAGGAATTAAAACGAGGCCTCAAATCTCGACAGGCTCTGTTCAAAAAAGCCAAATCACAAGGCCAGGCTGCTGTCAAGGCCAGTTTTATTTTGGCAGAAGAGATCGCTAAATCAGCCCGGCCATTTACGGAGGGGGATTTCATCAAAAACTGCATGATTAAAGTTTGTGACGAAGTTTGCCCAGAAAAAAGGCAACTCTTTTTAAATGTGAGTCTGAGCAGAAACACCATTGCCGAGAGAGTAGACCAGTTGTCCATCAATCTAAAAGAGCAGCTTGTGAAAAAGGGAAAAGATTTTATTGCATATTCCTTGGCTGTGGATGAGAGCACCGACATTTCTGACATTGCCCAGTTGTCAATTTTCATCCGCGGAGTGGACTCCAACCTAAGCGTGACAGAGGAGTTTTTGGCTTTACGTCCTATGCATGGCACAACTACGGGGCATGATTTGTATGAAGAGGTGTCAAGATGTGTAAATGAGATGGAGCTGCCTTGGGAAAAACTCGTGGGTTTGACAACCGACGGAGCACCTGCGATGTGTGGACACAGGAGCGGACTGGTGGCGAAGATACGGGAAAAGATGCAAGAGGAAAACGCGACAGGTGAGCTGACAGCTTATCATTGTATCATACACCAGGAAGCGTTGTGCGGTAAAGCCTTGAAAATGGAGCATGTAATGAGCATCATCACGCGCACAGTTAACTTTATCAGAGCCAAAGGTTTGAATCACCGCCAGTTCAAGGCATTTCTGACGGAGTTAGAAACGGAGCATGGTGATTTGCCTTATCACACAGAGGTGCGATGGCTAAGCCAGGGAAAGGTGCTTCAAAGATGTTTCGAGCTTCGTGAGGAGATTTGTCTGTTCTTGGACAGCAAAGGGAAAGACACAACACAACTCCGAGACGAAATGTTTCTGTGTGAAATGGCTTTTCTGTGTGACATTACGAGTCATCTGAATGCAATAAACTTGCAGCTGCAGGGTCGGGATCGTGTCATCTCTGATATGTACAGTACAGTGAAGGCATTTAAAACCAAACTGACTCTGTGGGAGACGCAGATGCGGAAAGAAAATTTGAGCCACTTTCCCAGCTGCCAGACCATGAAAGAGAAGCTCTCTACCAGTGCGTTCCCGAGCACACAGTTGGCTGATAAAATAGGTATGCTTGCCGCTGACTTTCGACGCCGATTTGCTGACTTTGAAGCACAAAAAAGCAGGTTGGAACTGCTCGGTAACCCATTTGCTGTTGACGTGGAAAGCTCACCACCAAACCTCCAAATGGAGTTGATTGACCTCCAATGCAATGATGCACTGAGGGCAAAATATGCGGCAGTGGGTGCTGCGGAGTTCGCCCGTTTCCTCCCCGGCACAATGCCCCAGCTGCGCATCCAGGCTGCTCAAACGTTGTCTATGTTTGGCAGCACATACCTGTGTGAACAACTGTTTTCTTTGATGAACCTGAACAAAACATCACACAGAAGTCGACTTACTGCTGAACACCTCCACTCAATTCTGAGGATTTCTTCAGCTCAGAGCCTTACCCCGAACATTGATGAACTTGTGGAAAAGATGGGACACCACCAAGTATCACCCTCAACCTCAAACAAGTGAACATTACTGTGCAATCACATATTTAGAGTTTTTACTCAGTTCAAGTTTAAAAGTTAAAATTTAATATTTGTTTTCACTGCATGTTACTTCTCCTTAAACAAAGTGTTGTTTTTGATTAATAGATTTTTGCACTTTATTTTTTTGTATTTCAATCCAATTATATTTTAAAAATATTTCAGTTGAGTGGATGATAGAAAATTGCTATTATTGTTTTTTCTTTGAAGTAAATTTAGCCCACTTTTGCTAAAATAGAAAATATAGTCTACTGATGGTGCCTTGAATACCGGTTTCTTTCATTTAATGTTCATGTTATGGGGATATTTATATAAAGGAAATTTGTCTTTTGTGTCTGTTGAAAATTAAAGATTACTGACAGAGCCATAAGAAAATATTGCTTTATTTATCTGATCATATTGTAATATATTTGTTAGGTTTTCAGTAGGTTCAATTAGGTTCACTAGACTATATGCGTCATTTAAAAATTTTTCAATGAACATTCGAACAGTCCGGCCCTCGTCTTGTAGCTGATTTTTTTATTTGGCCCTCCGTCCATTTGACTTTGACACCCCTGCTGTAGTGCCTTTAAAAAAAATACATATCAATTGATGTCTTTTACAGATCAACCGCATCACTGACGTGTCGCACTTTACTGTGTGGGAGTCGTTAAAAGCATATCTAAAGGGGCCAAATTCCGAAGGGCCAGCATCCCGGAGTCACCTCTTAACGTCAACAGTGGAGACTGGTGTTTTGTGGGTACTATTTAATGAAGCTGCCAGTTGAGGACTTGTAAGTAGTCTGTTTCTCAAACTAGACACTAATGTAATGTGTACTTGTCCTCTTGCTCAGTTGTGCACCAGGGCCTCCCACTCTTTCTATTCTGTTTAGAGACAGTTTGCCCTTTTCAGTGAAGCGACTAGTACACAGCGTTGTACAAGATCTTCAGCTTCTTGGCAATTTCTCGCATGGAATAGCCTTCATTTCTGAGAACAAGAATAGACTGACGAGTTTCAGAAGAAAGTTATTTCTTGTTCCTGAATGAGTGAGCTTTCATTTGCAAAGGATTTGCATTTCAATTGTTATAATTATCAACTTTGTAGTTTCTCATCTCAGTTGACCCCCACTTCCCTTTTTGTCCACCAAGCCGCGATACCGGTTTATCCCACTAGGGAAACGCCGTTATCATTTCCTTGTAACTATCTGTTTGTTTATACATTTCATAGTCGGGTACTCCCAGAGGCCGAGTGACTACACGCTCACAACATAACTCCATGGTCTAGTCTCTGCTGTGAGTCGGAAGCGCCCCATGGCAGAGGCCCAGCTCTCCTGCAAGGCCTCGCGGATCTCTGTAGAGATGGGGACAGATGAAGAATCATCACTGTCCACCAGTTTGATGTCCAGTGCAGTGGCTACCCGAGTGAGTAAGCTCTTCATAACCTCTCAAGCTGCTGGGGGCGAAGAAGCCCCGCTGCCAGCTTCTGATGGCCTGTCAACCTGGTAGCCCCGCTCATGGTAGTAAACAGCGGCAGCATTGTCCCCCAGGAACAACCTATCACTGGCCAACAGGGAACAGCTGTCGTCACCATCGATGCTGGCAACCACCTGACTGAGGACATGCACCCTCCGTTCAAGGTGGCCCCAGCGGTCCGACTCATGCCCTCGTCCTGGACTGGCAGCAGAAGGGCCCAGTAGAGGCCTGCGGTGGCTCCGGACATTCTTCCTGGGAGGGGTACTGGGCCCAGTAGAGGGACTAACAGCTCGCTGCGCACCACAGACACACTCGCGCATGGCCTCCGATCGCGTTTTGAGAACACCACATAAAAACAGGCATCCAGTAGGGCATTCCACCACCCTCTCCATGTGGCTCAAACCCAGGCAGTGCATACACAAAGTATGCAGAACCCCAGGGGGAATGCCACCATCACACCTATCAAAAGAAATCCATAAGCTCAGCCAAGCCAACAAGGCCAAGGAGCAGGGGTCCGACGCCCTGGAAGAGCTTATGTCGTGACCCTCTTGGAGGAATAGGAACCAGGTGAGGGATAAATTACCCAGTAACTCTGTAAAAACCAGGGAAGACCCATGTGGGATAAACAGGCAGACAAAAAAATAATAATAACAGCAACCGGGTAATAGATTTGATTTACATGTTGTTTTTTTACTTCAATACTACCTTTAATATCCAAGCAGTAAAAACAGCACTATATGATGGATTAACTCCATTAAGGAACTCCAAAGTTAATTTCTCAATGTAGTGGAAGCCCACCACAATACTCTTACACTATGCAGAGGTACGAACACCTAGAACAAGCCAGTCGGCAAGTTGAGCATGGTCAATTACAGTTTGTGAAAGCAAGAGCCACCATACCAATGAAAACACAAGTAAGACAAACCCCGGACGGAAGCGACAGATCAGCCCAGCGCAGCGGGTGAAGCACTCAAGAGGAGCTGGACATTAGGCCAGCTGCTCCAGGCTGCAAACAGCCAGTGAGTATATTTCCACACAAAATATTACACTTACCAAGCAAACATCAAAGTTTGTACCTCAAACCATATGGATGTCCACCGAGAAAATGAAAGAGAACGTGTGTCGCGACCATGGGGTCTACAGTGGCTTGCGAAAGTATTCACCCTCCTTGGCATTTTCCTATTTTGTTGCCTTACAACCTGGAATTAAAATCGATTTTTATCATTTGATTTACACAACATGCCTACCATATTGAAGATGCATTTTTTTTGATTATGAAACAAACAAGAAATAATAAGAAAAAAAATGAACTTGAGCGTGCATAACTATTCACCGACCAAATTCAATACTTTGTAGAGCCACCTTTTGAAGCAATTACAGCTGCAAGTCTCTTGGGGTATGTCTCTATAAGCTTGGCACATCTAGCCACTGGAATTTTTGCCCATTCTTCAAGGCAAATCTGCTCCAGCTCATTCAAGTTGGATGGGTCCCGCTGGTGTAGAGCAATCTTTAAGTCATACCACAGATTCTCAATTGGATTGAGGTCTGGGCTTTGACTAGGCCATTCCAAGACATTTAAATGTTTCTGTTTAAACCACTCGCGTTGCTTTATCAGGATGCTTAGGTTCATTGTCCTGCCGGAAGGTGAACCTCCGGCCCAGTCTCAAATCTCTGAAAGACAAACAGGTTTCCCTCAAGAATTTCCCTGTATTTAGCGTCATCCATCATTCCTGACCAGTTTCCCTGTCCCTGCTGATGAAAAACATCCAAACAGCATGATGCTGCCACCTCCACGCTTCACTGTGGGGATGGTGTTCTCGGGGTCATGAGGAGTGTTGGGTTTGCGCCAGACGTAGCTTTTTGGCCATTAAGGAAAATGCTATATTTGTCTCAAATGACCAGAGTACCTTCTTCCATATGTTTGGGGAGTCTCCCGCATGCCTTTTGGTGAACAGCAAACGTGTGTGCTTATTTTTTTCTTTAAGCAATGGCATTTTTCTGGGCACTTTTCCGTAAAGCCCAGCTCTGAGGAGAGTACGGCTTAGAGTGGTCCTATGGACAGATACTCCAATCTCCGCTGTGGAGCTTTGTAGCTCCTTCAGGGTTATCTTTGATCTCTTTGTTGCCTCTGATTAATGCCCTCCTTGCCTGGTCTGTGAGTTTTGGTGGGCAGCCCTCTCTTGGCAGGTTAGTTGTGGTGCTATATTCTGTCCATTTAAAAAAAAAAGAAACTTTGTCCCTGACCTGTTTGGAGAGGTGCTTGGTCTTTATGGTGCCGCTTGCTTGGTGGTGCCCCTTGCTTAGTGGTGTTTCAGACTCTGGGACCTTTCAAAACAGGTGTACATATACTGAGATCACGTGACACTTAAATAAGGTCCACCTGTGTGCAATCTAACTAATTATATGACTTCTGAAGGTAATTGGTTGCACCTGATCTTATTTAGGGGCTTCATAGCAAAGGGGGTGATACACGCACGCACCCCTTTTACATTTATTTTATTTTTTGAAACAAGTTATTCTTTTTTTTCATTTCACCAATTTGAACTATTTTGTTTATGTCCATTACAAGAAATCCAAATAAAAATCTATTTAAAATTACAGGTTGTAAAGCAACAAAACAGGAAAAACGCCAAGGGGGATGAATACTTTCGCAAGGCACTGTGTATATATAGGGGCAGACCCCAGCCGTGACGTGACACGGGTGTACACGGGAGTACATCTGTAAATCCTCACCTCGAATGTGTCCCTCCGCTGCAGAGTGATATCAATGTTTTGGAGTGATCCAATATAGGGAAACATAACTGAAGGAGATCTGAGCAGAAACAGAAAAGGACTCAACTCACACAGGTGAGGAAAGTCAAACAGGATGGATGGCCTGAGGAGAGGACAAAATGCCCTCAGAGCATCTCAGAGTTCTGGAACCATCGTGATGAACTATCACAGATCAACGGAAACATTTTCAAAGGAGACAAAAATCATAATTCTTGCCAGTCTCAGAGAAGAGACTTTGACAAAGATCCATGTTGGACACATGGGCATGGAAGAGTGCAAGCAGAGAACACTCTTTTGGCCTGGAATGTGCAAATAAATACAGGACATTGTTGGTAAATGTTGGTAAATGTGCCACCTGTCTTGAGCGACGCCCCTCAAACACCAAAGAGCCAACGTTATCTCACTGTAGCCCAGACCAACCATGGCAACGATGACTACATAGTAACAGTGGACTACTGCAGCAGATACTTCAATCCACATCTGCAGCTGTGATACACAAGCTGAAAGCAATCTTTGCCAGGCATGGCATTGTAGAGACTTTAATATCTGACAATGGCCCCTGTTACAAATCAAATGAGTTTGAATCCTTCACAAAAGCATGGGAGTTCACACGTCACCACAAGCACACATTACCCTCAAAGTAATGGCCTTGCTAAAAAATTATTATTATTATTATTTTTATTATTTTTTTTAAATCGGTGCAGATTGCTAAATCACTCATGGACAAAGCAAAAGCAGACAAGAGAGACCCCTACCTCAGTCTCCTTGAATACTGCAACACTCCAGTTGACAACTTCAAACCACCAGCCCAGCTTTTAATGAGCCGCAGACTTTGTTCAATCGTTCCCAGCACCAACCAGCAGCTGCAACCTAAGGTCGCCAGCTACAAGGAAATGCATGAAAAACGTACACAAAGACAACAACAAAAGCGGTACTTTGACAGGTCAGCGAGACCAATATCACCACTGAACGACGGTCAGTTAGAATCCAGGAGCATGGACACTGGAAGCCATCAGTCGTCATCCAGCCATCTGACACTCAACGTTCATATCACATCCGCACCGCAGAAGGAGCGGTGTAGCGCTGCAATTGTCGTCGCCTACTCAACACAAAAGAACAAGACACTGAGGAGATGAACTGTTCCCCTGACATAGAAAGTGATGGACTAAACACACACAACATTCACCATACTTAACTGCAACACCACAAGAACTGATGACTGACACAGAAGCATGCTCAGCATCATATCACACAAAGTCAGGAAGAGAGGTCAAGCTGTCCTAAACCTGTGAAATGTAACAGGTGAAGGCAAATCACTGCCCTAAGAGTTCCAGACTGTAAACTTGTTATTGAAAAGTTGACTTGAAATGCTTTGGTATTGTATTTGTTTGAAATGTTAAGATGTCATTGCTACAGTGAATCCTTCATAACAGTATGCTGAATCATTGTTTCAGTCTGTTATGTTGATTCAGTTGGTGCAGTATGCAGTTTAAATGGTTACTTACCTTGAGTTCAAACTACAGAGCATGTATTCAAAAGAAACACTTAGAATATTGTCATGACGTTGGCCTGGGGGTAGGTTTATGGCAGTCATAAATACCTCTTCCCCCCTTTTTCCTCGCTCTACCCTACTGATGTTACATTTGCAAAGTGGTACTGAATGAATATGATTTAAGTTCGGTTGTCATCTGAGACATTCTCATCAATGATAAGATGACAAACTCTACAGTGGAAAGTCTACACATCAGAGTTATCGGACTCACATGGAATTGTTGTTCAATTTAAATGTTTGAATATGAAATTATTTGTGATGGGATGAAATGTGATTTTAGCTTCTAAAATGTGAGTTTTGGTTTTTCATAAGATATGTCTCTGCTCAATCAGTGGCCCGCCCCTGTGAAGGGACATGGGCTATAAAACTTTTCAAACACACCCTCCTCTCCCTTCCGATATAAGCCCTTGACGACAATATAACCTCCTGTTCCGAGGATGTGGGGACGACGGTCCAATGTCAGAATGGTTCAAATAACTACAGAACGAAGCCAACATCAGCGTGAGCTTTGGTTGTGAATGGTATGAACTTGTAATATTCATGTAATATTCATGTGTAAACATACTGAATTGTAATTGGATGCATTTTACCCCCGTATCATACTGCGCTATGATTGGTTAAGACCACCCATGTGAAGAGGTTATCTTAATTTGATCATGGTATGAGACACTGAATATGCCAGTTATAGCTTGCTAATAAATACATATCCTGTCATACTGGATTTTATTATTTTGTACAAAGCATGCAAAACAAGACAGGGACCTTATAGATAATGGTATGTGTGGGGTACAGAGATGAGGTAGTTATTAAAAAATAAAATGTTAAACACTATTATTGCATGAGTCCATGCCAATTATTATGTGATTTGTTATGCACATTTTTACTCATGACTTACTTAGGCTTGTCATAACAAAGGGGTTAAAAACATATTGACCCAAGACATTTCAGCTTGGAATTGGTTAATTTAAAAAAATGTCTTCATACAAAATTCCACTTTGACCTTATGGGGCATAGTGTGTAGATCAACTTCATCCATTTTAAATCCAGGCTGTAAGTAAGGGTGTGAATACTTTCTGAAGGCACTGTACAGTAGCTAGCTAAATGCATTATTGACTACACCCTAGCTAGACTAAATCAACTAACTAACTAATCAACTGTCTATAGAGCCTGAATCACCAGTCTTACCTTCAGCAACATCGTCATCAATCGCTCCTTTGACTTGAGAAAAACACCACTGCACATCATTGCCCCCGCCGCCGGCTCCTGGAACCCCATAAACAGAGCAACGCTTTAGAACTCAAAAACTGCATCACGCATGGCTTTGATGTCAAAGATTAACGTGATTCTTCTATATCTAGTTAGCAAGCTTTTTTTCTAATCTAGTAACGTTAGTGACTAACGCTACTTTCCATAATCAGAGAAGACCACCATTAAGCAATTTATTGACATCATTGTTTGGTAGCTTCAATACAGAGAAAGTGATAGCAAATATAGAAAGTTAGTTAGCCAGTTAGTTAACATTAACTAGCTAGCTAATGTTGTTGGTGCTGCAGTTAGCTACTATAACTTTATATCTAGCGGAAGCATCCGATACGCGGGACAACATACACGCCCAACTCCGGGGAGGCTAATGTTAGCTAGCTAGCTTCTCTCCAAATGGCAAAAAAGCGGACAATATACATAGAAACAACTTAGCAAATGTATGGGCGATAAACAAGCCCCTTCAATTTATGCATCAGACATTATTAGCTTGCTAGTTAACATTACCTGCCATGGTGTGAGGGAATCTCTGTCGAGGGCTTGGTTGGGGCCCTTGCTTATCTTTCCAGTTTGCCGGGCTAGGGTGTGTACAAGCAGAATCTCGCTGAGAGTGCAAGTGAAGCTATGGAGGGTGTGGCTCTTTTCCCCTGCTATTCTTCAACTTCTCCTGTCACTTATCTTGCTAAGCAATGTTTTGACAATCAGCAACGCTTTCTCGGATCACTTTGCAACTATTATTTCCCTCTCCCTGCTTCTACTTTCAAAATGGCGCAACCTGGTCCTGCACTGACGTCAGTGAGAGGCAGGTGCGCGCTTCCCAACAGTTTAAAGTGATTCCATATCCAAAACAGCCCCCTTTCGAATACTAAATAATACCCTTCCTCCTTTCCTTGACGGAATCACTGATCTGACAAATGGTCGGTGATCCACTTCTATACTACAGATCCACTACATAGTTGCCTATCACCAGAAAGAGCAGCATCTTTGCTATCACCAATCAGAAAAATGCATTGGAAAGCATTCAAAAATAATACCACCTATGATTCAAACAGGTCATCCAAATAAAACAATCTGGTTCCCCCTGAGTTTGTCTTAGGGGTTAAAGACCTAAAAGTATTGAGATGTGTTGATTTAAAAATACAGTAACAGTATAGGGCCTTTCCATTTGATTTCAATCACTTTTTGAACGCACTCCTTTTGATTTGAACAAAACTTTCTATACATATTTGCCCGTGGTAGAAGTGGTCAGAAAGTTACTTTTTGGACCTGAATGCCAAAACATTTAGGAGATAGATGAGCTCAAAGTTGACCCATTTTGCATACCCCACCATAGCATGAGACATCCATGTATTTCTTCATCACTAGAAAAGATAAACGTTTTAATTTATATATTTTAAAAGCATACAGATAGGGTTGTCAAACAAATGTATAATTCTGTACTAAAAGAAATCACAAATAAATTAGGATTTTTTTTGCCATTCGCGTATATTATCCAAAAATCTATAATGTGTAAACTCAATGTCATAGTTTATACCCAATTTTAAATAATCTGAGGTGGTATGTGTTGTGCCCGCTTTCAGTTGAGACACAGCAATCACTGAAATGCAGAGTGGGTGTCATGTTTTGGCTGATAAATGTACTAAAACAGGAATAACATTTACATTTTAACTTTAAAATGGTAGCACTAAGATGGTTGGAAAGCCACATATCAAATAATGTTGACTTGAAAAATATAATTAGTTTTAAATTATCCTAATATTCCTTAGGAAACCCATAGAAATAATAGACATTCCCAATTAGGTGCACGTTCAATGGTGGGTTGACCTGCGGCCATCTTTGTGGTAGTAATTGGAAGTTAAAATGTTAATGCAATTTAAAATTAAACGATGTACCAGCTAAATTACACTGGTCTGAATAGATATGTCCATTCTATGAATTCTATTTCTATGATTGAAATGACACCCACCCTGTATTCAAGAGTATGTTGTGTCTTTATCGATGGGGGGCACAACACAAACACCTCAGGTGATGTAAAATAATAGGGTCTAAGCTACAACATATGCAGAATTTTTGTTGTTGTTGTTGTTGTTGAGTTTATGAGTTTTTAGATAATTGATGTAAAAGGTCAAAAAATGACCACATTTTATAAAATAAACAAGAAATTATAAAATAGTTTGATAACCCTTAAGCTTTTAAATTATATCAATCTCAAGCTTTGTGATGAAGACAATTATGTCTCATGGCATATGGGTCAATTTTGAGCACCTCTATCTTCTAAATGTTTTGGCATTCAGGTCCTTTCTGACCACTTCTACCATGGGCAAAAATGTATGGAAAGTTTTGTTCCAATCAAAATTGGGTGTGGTCAAAAAGTTATTGAAATAAAATGGAACAACCCTATTTTATTGTTTAATGTTATTAATGGTATTAGAATGGTGTGGTGAACAACAACTTTCCAAATATTCCACTAATTTAAATGAATGTGGGTAAATACATTTAACTATTAGTCAAAGGCATTCTATATAATATATCACATGCGATGAACCTAGTATCCTGATTCCTGATTTCCATCAGGAAGAAAATAGAAAAACTTCAACCACAAGATGGCAATAATGTAACATGTAATCTGTGTCTCCAAACTGGTTCTTCCATGCCTGGCAGGCAACCTGTATATTTGGAAAAAGAGGGCAAAACAACACTTCAACACAGTTTTACCTACCTTCCCTTAGTAGGTAAAAGCTGTGTGTACCATAGTAACATAGATGCCAGCCAGTATCCATATGTCATATACCTTTTCAATCCAGGAGGCTCTCCTTGATAAAAATGTAAATCATTTGTTTCACTCCCCAAGAATCCCATTTCACTAAGGTTATCAAAGAAAGGTAGGCTACAGACTCAAAAAGCATGTTACATATAATGTCGTTGTATGTGTCGAACTGCTTTGCTTTATCTTGGCCATGTCGCAATTGTAAATGAGAACTTGTTCTCAACTTGCCTACCTGGTTAAATAAAGGTGAAATAAATAAAAAAAATATGTGGAATCTCTTTGTTCCAGTTAATTTCCTGCTCGGACAATTGCTCTTTGCTGTACAATGATAAAAGATATGCCTAAATCATATTTATGAGTTTGATTCCACCAATCAAGGTAGGTAGCCTAGTGGTTAGAGCATTGGACAAGTAACCGAAAGGTTGCAAGATTGAATCCCTGAGCTGACAAGGTAAAAATCTGTCATTCTGCCCCTGAACAAGGCAGTTAACCCACTGTTCCTAGGCTGTCATTGAAAATAACAATGTGTTCTTAACTGACTTGCCTAGTTAAATAAAGATTTAAAAAATATATATATTATTTGTTTGCTTCAAAGTGTGGTGATCTATGCTATCCTTGTGGTAAAATCTGACAAATAACATGACTGAGACTGTTGCCTGTAGCCTACTCTCTTGTACATAATAATGGGCTGCATAATGTTTCTTCTGCACAATACCTCTGATTGGTTGTAATCTGCAATACCGCAATCTCATGTTGCCAAATTTATTCATTATCCTGATCTCCCCATCTATGCAAGTCATTAAATGTCAATGAGAGTGAAGATAGACCTGCATGTTGGGAATGAAATATTAGTGTCCAATCACATTTGATTGAACTTTTGATAACTTTACAAGTTAAATAGATAACTTTGATAGAGGACTCATTAAGTGAGTGTATTCAGCAGAAAATTGAAAATGACAGTGCAGGAAACCACATAGCATCCAGGCCTACCTGATGTGCACCCAAACCAGCCTTTATTTCCCAGAGGCTATGGTTATTTCATTAAAGCAGGGTTCCCCAATAGGCGGCCCGCAAATAATTTTTGTTGTTGAACATAAACGACTAAAATCACCAGGAAATCAGCTCAAAGTGACATATTTGATTGGATCCCAATGTAATCAAGAATCAAGAAATGATCCTATATCTGTTTGGGATTCTTGTAGTCAATTTGCAGTGTACAAATGATTTAGAACTATGTTCCGGCCCCCCGACCATCCACTCAAGAAAAAAACTTATTTTGGGGACCCCTGGATTAAAGGGTTAGACCATTCACAGCACAGTTTTGGTTCTCCTTCAGTAAATTTTGAAAGATAATTTAGTTGACTGTTTTGTCACTAAATACATGCATAATGTTTGTGAGTATGTACACTTAATTGGCCAAGTTATTGACTTTCTGAAACGAGTTCCAATATGTGTGAGAAAATACTTTCAGGTTTGATGTTTGGGAGGGCAGGGATTAATCCTTCAAACCTTTTAGATTACAGCAGTACCTGTAGCCTATGCTTTGTTATCTGAAATATTAATTTCAAATACACAGCCACCTCCATCCTAATGAAGACGTAGCCCCCTCTATGATTAGAATAGATGAAGAGGTCGTAAGGTTTTGATAATCAAAGGGAAATATGTCATCTGACATTTTAGGCAGTCACAAATGTACTGATTACAAATCAGCTTTTATAAATAGAGATATGTGCCAATCCTTCATTGATATCATCCCCAGACTAAATCACCATGAAGAAATTGTAACAACACAGCTGTTGTCTTCTATGCTGTTTTCTGGCACATTTCATAGGCTAAATCCAAGAAAACACTGAGCCTTCTCATCAGAAGATGCAACTCAATAACTGTCCATCTCTACTGAATAAAATTATATGTTCTGTTGGTTTCCAAGGATTTTCAACAACAACAAGAACAGCAACTATGTCACGTTCTGACCATAGTTCTTGTGTGTTTTCCTTGTTTTAGTGTTGGTCAGGACGTGAGCTGGGTGGGCATTCTATGTTGTGTGTCTAGTTTGTCTATTTCTATGTTTGGCCTGATATGGTTCTCAATCAGAGGCAGGTGTTAGTCATTGTCTCTGATTGGGAACCATATTTAGGTAGCCTGTTTTGTGTTGGGATTTGTGGGTGATTGTTTCCTGTCTTTATGTTTGCTGCACCAGAAAGGACTGTTTCGGGTTTTGCCACGCTTATAGTTTTGTAGTGTGTTCATGTTGAGTTTCTGTCATTAAATAGCCATGGACACTTACCACGCTGCGCTTTGGTCCTCTCCTTCCCAGGAAGAAAGCCGTTACAAACTACCACAACAAAAACTACAACAACATTGTAAAAGGATTGTGGCTAACAACATTTTTCACACGCTCACGTGTTTTCTTCTGTCAGTGATATTAAGCATGTAACATTAAATCTATAAGCAACAATTATGTAATATATTAAAGCGTTGTATCAATTTATTATTTTTGGGTGAAATATTCAGTTACCAACATTGATTGCAAAAGCTGCCAAAGGTTTTGGCAAAATGTTACGTTTTATTAAAATCGTTGAAATAGATATCCTCTGGATATTCCATCTGCCTGTCCTGTGTGTTTTTTTTAAAACAGACTCAACAGTGAGCCCTGCAAGATTTCTTTGTGTCATTTTGAAAGGAGAGGAAAATCAATGACTTTTCTGGAATAAGTTTCCTCTGTTTGACTCCGTTTCCTTTATGAAAGTTACTTTTTGAATAAATGTTTTTAATAAAAGACAAATCTATTGCTTCTTCCATATGTTTATGTTGCCTTCTTTGTTTATACTGAATGTAAGGTGGCATCAAGGTCACCCCAGACTCCTTTGCTCCCAGCCAATATTACTGTATGATATTAGAACATGTTCTTATTAATTACCCAATTGAGTCACTCCATTTATAAAAATAGATTTTTTGCCTTTGACCTTCAGAGTCTTTCCTGTGCAGAACTTTGTAGTCCATGTGATGTATAGTTAATGTCCTATTAGAGACATTTTTTAAGGACTTGACAAATGCATTTGGGATTTTTTTTCTTTACATCCACAGATGTTGTATGGAGCTGCTGAAGTAAAAAGAGTCACTTAACATCTCATGGTGAAATTGGTTGTCCGTAGCCCCAAGAAAAAGTGATCATTTGAAATTGGAGCAAGCAAGTGTAGTCTACGTAGTTATTTAAAAAACAGAACTTACAGCAATCCTCCCACAATCCGACCGGTGCCTGGACGGGTTGGCATTACCTATTCATCAGAAGAGACTTGCCACTCTCTATGGAAATGAAATGCTAAAACATCCAATCACTTCCTGGAGTTGCAGAACTTACATGACATGTGCTCAACCTCATCCTTGGAATTATAATTTTCTAATGTATTCTCCTTGCATATTTGAATGTGGTTTTCAAGTGGACCACACCACAACCCAGTTCACAAACAGGGATGACATAGTAATAAACAAAGTATTGTGAAAATTCTCCAACAAAAGAGGCATATCTTGTATGTCCATATGTCCATAAATCCTTAATAGTATGATGGCACAAAAGGAGCGATTGAGAGTTTTGGAAGATTGCTTATTCAATATTGTTCATGTGGGTGAGGAGTATGCATCTCTGTTGACAGAGGTGTCATGCCAATAGGAGGCACAAGGGCACGTGCCCCCTCAGATTTGTTCTGTTTTATAATTTTCCAAATGTTGAATTAATTACTAAACTTAATTTTTAAGCCCACATTTTATCATTATTTCTTTTTAAAAATCTAGCAGCTGTAGTTGCGGAGGGGGCACACTGACTGGACCAGGCAAAGACCACCCCCCTTAGATATGCTGGACAGGACGTTAGATACTCTAGTGTGTGCAGAAAGGATTGTCAGTGGAGGATGAGAGAGACTGTTGTGTGACCATTTGATTTGATTTTAGCTGCCGGTGATGGACAGGACTTCCAAGAGGTACGTTTGTAAATTTATTTGATCAAGCTATTGTATGAATTCCATTGATTCCTTCATGATGAATGAATACAATGAAAATGTTTTGTTGTTTCTCTGTAATACTAGCCACCTAGCAATTAGCCAGCTAGACCTCCCATCCTCATAACTAGCTACCTGTCATGTATCTCCCCAAGGAGAAGTGGGTGTGGAGTCAGGCGCAGGAGAGAGCAAACTTCGAAAAGGGGTGTTTTATTATACAAGTCCAAAGAACAGGAACAGGACTATAACAGTAGCCTCAAAACAACCGGACACCGGTTCAACAGAACACAAGAAAACCCAAACAAAATGACAGCTAACGTAACAATCCCGCACAAAACCCAGAGGGTATGGTGAAATTAAAATACCCCCCTAATTACCCTAAATCGAACACAGGTGAAACACAAGACAGGACATAACCAAATTAAAAGGGAAAAGGATTGGTGGCAGCTAGTAGACTGGCGACGACGAACGCAGGGAGTGGGAGTGGAGCCCCCTTCGGTGGAAGTCGTGACAGTACCCCCGCCGACGCGTGGTTTCCGCAGCGCGCCGACGCCGGACTCGAGAGGAGCAGGGTGATCTGAATGGAGGCGGTGGAACTCACCCAGCAGAGATGGGTCCAAGATGTTCCCCACCGGCACCCAGCACCTCTCCTTCGGACCGTACCCCTTCCAATCCACAAGGTACTGCAGGCCCCACACCTGACGTCTAGAGTCCAGGATGGAACGTCGATGTCCAGGGGCGGGCGGAGGGACCTTCCGCACCTCAACGTCCTGCAGTGGACCAGCTACCACCGACCTGAGGAGAGACACATGAAACGAGGGGTTAATACGATAGTAAGAGGGGAGCTGTAACCTATAACACACCTAATTTATTCTCCTCAGGACTTTAAATGGCCCCACAAACCGCGGGCCCAGCTTCCGGCAGGGCAGGCGGAGGGGCAGGTTTCGTGTCGAGAGCCAGATCCTGTCCCCCGGTGCAAACACTGGAGCGTCACTACGGTGGCGCTCACCTTCTGTTGCCCAGTTTACATACACTTAGGTTTGCATACACTTAGGTTGGAGTCATTAAAACTTGTTTTTCCCAGACCGCGTTGGCCCACTCCAGGGCTTTCCCGAAAGGCAGGAGACGTGGACGTTGACACTCTCCTCTCCCGAGGGAGTCGGGTGAACGGTCGCCAGGTAAAGCTCCAGCTGGAGCAGGAACCCTTTTCACCCGGCTGCCGTCCCATCGTACTCCCTCGGGAGCGCGAGCCGAATCCCGCTGGGGTCGGACACCGCCGGAGAAGGTGGTGCACCACCAGGCTGGAGAGTGGCCGAAGAGGGGGTAGGGAGGCCGCTCCTCTCCCATCTCTCCATTCTCGCCATCACCTGATCCATAGCCGTCCCCAGACGGTGTAGCACGGCTGTATGATGGAGAACACTCTCCTCCATGGACGGGGAGGGCATGTCCGCTCCTGCTGACTCCATGATTTCAGTGCGGGATTCTGTCATGTATCTCCCCAAGGAGAAGTGGGTGTGGAGTCAGACGCAGGAGAGAGCAAACTTCGAAAAAGGGCGTTTTATTATAGAAGTCCAAAGAACAGGAACAGGACTATAACAGTAGCCTCAAAACAACCGGACACCGTCCAGAAAAAAACACCTGTTCAACAGAACACAAGAAAACGTAACCCAAACTAAATGACAGCTAACGTAACAATCTTGCACAAAACCCAGAGGGTATGGCGAGATTAAAATACCCCTAATTACACCAAATCGAACACAGCTGGAATACAAGACAGACATAACCAAATGAAAAGGGAAAAGGATCGGTGGCAGCTAGTAGACCGGCGACGATGACCGCCAAGCTTCGCCCGAACAGGGAGAGGAGCCACCTTCGGTGGAAGTCGTGACACTACCAAGCCATTTCAAGCTATCAATTAAGGTAGAGTAGCTTGTCTAACTATCTTAGCTGGCAAAATTACTTTAATTATTGGGTTATGATACTATATACCAGTGTGGCCATTGTACTAAACTCCTAAGGCATAAAAGTTCTTAAAGAATCAATGTGTATCATTAATTAAAATGACAATTGAACAGGTAAAGACGCATGCTTCGAAAACCTACACAGAAAAAGATGTATTTTTTACATACTCATACACTTTTTTTACCACTCCACAAATTTGTTGTTAACAAACTATAGTTTTCGAAAGTAATTTTTCCAATAATTGTTTACAGACAGATTATTTCACTTATAATTCACTGTATCACAATTCCAGTGGGTCAGAAGTTTACAGTGCCTTGCGAAAGTATTCGGCCCCCTTGAACTTTGCAAACTTTTGCCACATTTCAGGCTTCAAACATAAAGATATAAAACTGTATTTTTTTGTGAAGAATCAACAACAAGTGGGACACAATCATGAAGTGGAACGACATTTATTGGATATTTCAAACTTTTTTAACAAAGCAAAAACTGAAAAATTGGGCGTGCAAAATTATTCAGCCCCCTTAAGTTAATACTTTGTAGCGCCACCTTTTGCTGCGATTACAGCTGTAAGTCGCTTGGGGTATGTCTATCAGTTTTGCACATCGAGAGACTGAAATTTTTTCCCATTCCTCCTTGCAAAACAGCTCGAGCTCAGTGAGGTTGGATGGAGAGCATTTGTGAACAGCAGTTTTCAGTTATTTCCACAGATTCTTGATTGGATTCAGGTCTGGACTTTGACTTGGCCATTCTAACACTTGGATATGTTTATTTTTGAACCATTCCATTGTAGATTTTGCTTTATGTTTTGGATCATTGTCTTGTTGGAAGACAAATCTCCGTCCCAGTCTCAGGTCTTTTTCAGACTCCATCAGGTTTTCTTCCAGAATGGTCCTGTATTTGGCTCCATCCATCTTCCCATCAATTTTAATCATCTTCCCTGTCCCTGCTGAAGAAAAGCAGGCCCAAACCATGATGCTGCCACCACCATGTTTGACAGTGGGGATGGTGTGTTCAGGGTGATGAGCTGTGTTGCTTTTACGCCAAACATAACGTTTTGCATTGTTGCCAAAAAGTTCCATTTTGGTTTCATCTGACCAGAGCACCTTCTTCCACATGTTTGGTGTGTCTCCCAGGTGGCTTGTGGCAAACTTTAAACAACACTTTTTATGGATATCTTTAAGAAATGGCTTTCTTCTTGCCACTCTTCCATAAAGGCCAGATTTGTGCAATATATGACTGATTGTTGTCCTATGGACAGAGTCTCCCACCTCAGCTGTAGATCTCTGCAGTTCATCCAGAGTGATCATGGGCCTCTTGGCTGCATCTCTGATCAGTCTTCTCCTTGTATGAGCTGAAAGTTTAGAGGGACGGCCAGGTCTTGGTAGAATTGCAGTGGTCGGATACTCCTTCCATTTCAATATTATCGCTTGCACAGTGCTCCTTGGGATGTTTAAAGCTTGGGAAATCTTTTTGTATCCAAATCCGGCTTTAAACTTCTTCACAACAGTATCTCGGACCTGCCTGGTGTGTTCCTTGTTCTTCATGATGCTCTCTGCGCTTTTAACGGACCTCTGAGACTATCACAGTGCAGCTGCATTTATACGGAGACTTGATTACACACAGGTGGATTGTATTTATCATCATTAGTCATTTAGGTCAACATTGGATCATTCAGAGATCCTCACTGAACTTCTGGAGAGAGTTTGCTGCACTGAAAGTAAAGGGGCTGAATAATTTTGCACGCCCAATTTTTCAGTTTTTGATTTGTTAAAAAAGTTTGAAATATCCAATAAATGTCGTTCCACTTCATGATTGTGTCCCACTTGTTGTTGATTCTTCACAAAAAAATACAGTTTTATATCTTTATGTTTGAAGCCTGAAATGTGGCAAAAGGTCGCAAAGTTCAAGGGGGCCGAATACTTTCGCAAGGCACTGTACATAAACTAAGTTGACTGTGCCTTTAAACAGCTTGGAAAATTCCAGAAAATGATGTCATGGCTTTAGAAGCTTCTGAGTCAATTAGAGGTGTACCTGTGGATGTATTTCAAGGCCTACCTTCAAACTCAGTGCCTCTTTGCTTGACATCATGTGAAAATCAAAAGAAATCAGCCAAGATCTCAATAAAAAATTGTAGACCTCCACAAGTCTGGTTCATCCTTGGGAGCAATTTCCAAATGCCTGAAGGTACCACGTTCATCTGCACAAACAACAGTAGGCAAGTATAAACAACATGGGACCACGCAGCTGTCATGCCGCTCAGGAAGGAGACGCGTTCTGTCTCCTAGATGTGAACGTACTTTGGTGTGAAAAATGTAAATCAATCCCAGAACAACAACAAAGAACCTTCTCGTGATCTTGTGAGGATCTTGTGATGACGCTGGAGGAAACAGGTACAAAAGTATCTATATCCACAGTAAAACGAGTCCTATATCGACATAACCTGAAAGGCCGCTCAGGAAGGAAGAAGGCACCTCTCATGGGGACAAAGATCATACTTCTTGGAGAAATGTCCTCTGGTCTGATGAAACAAAAATAGAACTGTTTGGCCATAATGACCATCGTTATGTTTGGATTAAAACGGGGGAAGCTTGCAAGCCGAAGAACACCATCCCAACCGTGACGCACGGGGGTGGCAGCATCATGTTGTGGGGGTGCTTTGCTGCAGGAGGAACTGGTGCACTTCACAAAATAGATGGCATCATGCGGGAGGAAAATTATGTGGATATACTGAAGCAACATCTCAAGACATCAGTCAGGAAGATAAAGCTTGGTCGCAAATGGGTCTTCCAAATGGACACTGACCCCAAGCATACTTCCAAAGTTGTGGCAAAATGGCTTAAGGACAACAAAGTCAAGGTATTGGAGTGGCCATCACAAAGCCGTGACCTCAATCCTATAGAACAGTTGTGGGCAGAACTGAAAAAGCGTGTACGAGCAAGGAGGCCTATAAACCTGACTCAGTTACACCAGCTCTGTCAGGAGGAAAGGGCCAAAATTCACCCAACTTATTGTGGGAAGCTTGTGGAAGGCTACCTGAAACGTTTGACCCAAGTTAAACAATTTAAAGGCAATGCTACCAAATACTAATTGAGTGTATGTAAACTTCTGACCCACTGGGAATGTGAAGAAAGAAATAAAAGCTGAAGTAAATCATTCTCTCTACTATTATTCTGACATTTCACATTCTTAAAATAAAGTGGTGATCCTAACTGACCTAAGACAGGGAATTTTTACTTGAATTAAATGTCAGGATTTGTGAGAAACTGAGTTTAAATGTATTTGGCTAAGGTGTATGTAAACTTCCGACTTCAACTGTACATTGTAGTAAAAAGTTGTTTCAGGTGTTTGCAAATGCACAATTCCAAAATTCCAGAACCCCCCCATCCATCCTCACATACTTTGTGCGCCCTATAAAATAATGGGTGCATGACGCCCCTGTATGTTGAAGACGCATGGCTCATAGGGATATTATCCAATGCATTTATCCAACAGTTATAGTTAAACAGAGGGTTTATTTGGAGTCATCTGCAGCTGCAAAATGCTAGGTGGATAAGGTGAGATGTATCTATTGGCATTATCTTTCTTTAAATTATGCTCTTGGTTCTCTTCCGGTTCTCAGCCCGTGTGATACACATGAGAGAAGGATCTTTAGTCATTTTCTCTTTGCACTCCTCTCACTGTCCTTTTGGTCCCCAATGTCATATGGCAGCTACTGAGAAACAGTAAAGGAAGCTGTCCTGAGGGTGAGTTGAGCAAAATATGACCAAAGAGCAAATGATAAAGAAATTATTAGTGATCTGTGAAGTTCATCCTTCAGTAGTCTTTTACTGTGCCTGTTGTGACATATGACAGAGCTCTGTGCACACTGGCCCTGGGTCAGCTTACTATGACTCCCCGCTTGGTGGCTCTAAATGGATTAAAATGTCAGCTGAACAACAGAACATCTGAGGTTTTTAATATCCAGCTCGATGTACAGTAAACCACCGCCTGCCTGCCTTAGGTAGCAGTGGGATTTACTTTACGTCAATTTCATATCCTTGCTACTTTTATGTCTCCCTCTTCCCTAAAAAGACATATGCCCTCTTCTTCCCTCAATCTTCATGGACTATTTCAAGTTCACACTCCAGGAGTTAACAGCCTTCTCATCAGAAGATGCAGCCAGTACAGTATTAGGGTTCATTGTACACAACACCCTTGCCATATGCAGGTTTGGTGAGGACACAGGTTAGTCAGTTAGCGAAGGAGAAATGGGCAAGTATATAAATGGAACCACAAGAACAGCTTTTCAAGCTCAAAGGGAGTTACGTAATGGACTACCCTTAGAGAGGGACTTTGTACACACCTTTGTGCACTTTTTTTCCCCATGAAAAGCCTCAAGGACACCTTCCTCAAACCACTCACAGTTTCTCGCTATTGTGCTTTCTTCGTCTCGCCGTTCTCCGAATAATTGATTTTACAAATTGCAAGCCATGTATAATTTTTTAAGGAGTGACAAGATCAAAGAAGCAACAAAGGCTGCACGAGTCTTTATGGTAATGATACTGGCCAGGGACTGACTGATTAGTGCATCTCCTGTCTAGTGGTTTAAAGCAGAACGCATGCTCTGGGGATGAAATAAAACATCACAGCCTCCAACCATTGCAGTCATTTTAACTCTAAAATGAAAACAGAGCAGGTGGAATTCAATAGTCAGAAATCAATTACCACCTCCCAACCCTCCCCACACACCCTTGCCATATGCTCACGACAACATTTTTCTCTATAGGCCTACTCCTGATTTGGCTTCTTTAAATACATTATGTCTTATATTACAGAGTAAAAAACTCAAATGTAATGGTTATATCTGTTCGCTATCGCCATACCCTTTATTGACAGTTTATAGGCCCTCTTAGTTTTCACTGGGAGAATGGTCACCTTTTTATTATGATGGAATTTATCTCAACTATCTCAACTCATTAATAAAACCATTAGGAGTGAGTGGAGGATTTCCTGTCACATGTGAGTGTAATTGATGTCAGTGAACGGGTGACTAACACAGCGGCCGTACAGCATCCCATCACAACCACCCCACTTTTCCATCTGATAGTCCTATCATAGGCCACAGGCCTCTGTGACAGTATAGATACCACCCATGAATTATAGTGCCACTGAGGCGCACAAATGCCCTTATCAATAGACTCACAGGCGGACCCATGGAGAGGAGAGCCACATCAACAGCCTATTAATGTCTGTTTTTCAAACAATTATTCATGCAATGTCTGTTAGGCAAATCCTCCCTACATTTTACCTCCATACTGGTATGTAATCATTTATGGAAGACACTGAGTTTTATTTTCCAGAGCACAGCATTTTCCTGCTTTGCCAGCTTCCCTTACTGTCATTATATCATGGAGCTGAACCATTTAGAATGGTCTCCCCTTTCTGCTGATGAACTAATTGTAATCACTTGCTATAATAATGCCATTCAAATGCAATACCCAGGGGGTCATTACTGGGCTTTTGATATAGTTGTCTGTACTGGTTAAACCATCAAAACACTGCTTTATCAAATACCACACCACAGAAACGGCATCGCAGAGCACGATTCAAACACAGTACAGTGTAGGTGTGAAAAACATGACTGGGAAATGGGGAGCTCTCTTTAATTTTGGTAGGTTTTAAGAAGGGTAATTTATTTTTATTTTTTTTACATAATTTTTACATTCTGTCATAAAAAGCACATCTTCGAATGCTGGCACAGACTGGAATATGTTCCAGGATTCATCCAACAACATTGAGGAGTTTACCACATCAGTCGGCTTCATTGATAAGTGGATCGACGACATCGTCCCAATAGTGACCATACGTACAGTAAGTACGCACATATACCAACCAGAAGCCATGGATTACAGACAACATCCGCACTGAGCTAAAGGCGAGAGCTTCTGCTTTCAAGGAGCGGGACACTAATCCGGATGCTTATAAGAAAACCCGCTATAACCTCCGATGAGCCATCAAATAGGCAAAGTGTCAATACAGGATTAAGATCAAATCCTACTACAGTGGCTCTGACGCTCATCGGATGTGGCAGTGCTGGCAAACTATACCACCAATTAAAGGGAAACTCAGTCACAAACTGCCCAGTGACACGAGCCTACCAAATGTGCTAAATGCTTCTATGTTCGCTTCGAGGTCAAGCAATAGTGAACCATGCATAAGAGTGGGGCCAGAAGGATTAGCAGGACGTGTACTCAGAGCATGCACTGACCAGCCGGCAAGTATCTTCAATGACATTTTCAACCTCTCCCTGACCCAGTCTGTAAAACCTACATGTTTCAAGCAGACTATCATAGTCCCTGTGCCCAAGAATGCCAAGGTAACCTGTCTAAATGACTATGGCTCAAATCAACACCATCATCCCAGACACCCTGGACCCACCCTAATTTACATACTGCCCCAACAGATCCATAGATGACACGATCTCTATTGCGCTGCACACTGCCTTCTCCCACCGAGAGAAGAGGAACACCTATGTGAGAATGCTGTTCATTGACTACAGCTCAGTGTTCAACACCACAGTACCCTCCAAGCTCATCACTAAGCTCAGGACCCTGGGACTGAACACCTCCCTCTTCAACTGGATCGTGGACATCCTGATGAGCCGCCTTCAGATGGTAAGGGTAGACAACAACACCCCAGCCACGCTGACCCTCAACACGGGAGACCCTTAGGGGTGCATACTTATTCCTTTCCTGTATAGCCTGTTCACCCACAACTGCGTGGTCAAGCATGACTCCAACACCTTCATTAGGTTTGATGCAGATGACACAATGGTGGTAGCTGATAGTGGACTACAGGAAATGAGGCTGTAGTGGAGCAGGTCGAGAGCTTCATGTTTCTCGTGTCCACATCACTAAGGAATTAACATGGTCCACACACACCAACACAGTCGTGAAGAAGGCATGATAACACATCTTCCCCCTCAGGAGGCTTAAAATATTTGGCATGGGCCCATCAGATCCTCAAAACGTTCTACACCTACACCATCGAGAGCATCTTGACTGGCTGCCTCACCACTTGGAATGGCAACTACTTGGCATCCGAACACAAGGTGCTAAAGAGGATAGTGCGTACAGCCCAGTACATCAAAAGGGCAGAGGTCCCTGCCATGTAGGACCTGAAACCGGGAGATATCAGAGGAAGGCCCTAAAGATGGTCAAAGACACCAGCCATTCAAGTCATGGACTGTTCTCTCTGCTATCGCATGGCAAGCGGTACCAAAGCACCAAGTCTGGAACCAACAAGACCCTGAACAGCTTCTACTCCCAAGCCATTAGACTGCTAAACTGTTAACCAAATAGCTGCCTGGACTATCTGCACTGACCGTTTTTGCACTAACTCTTTTGCTGCTACTGTTAATTGTCTATCATGTTGCCTAGTCACTACCCTACCTACAGTGCCTTTGGAAAGTATTTAGACCCCTTGACTTTTTTCACATTTTGTTAGGTTAAAGCCTTTTTCTAAAATTGATTAAATAGTTTTTTTCCCCTAGTCAATCTTCAGACAATACAGGATTTTAGAGTCAGAGGTCCTGAGAGCTCTGGAGCAGGTTTTCCTCAAGGATTTTTCTGTATTTTTCTTCGTTCATCTTTCCCTCGATCCTGACTAGTCTCCCAGTCACTGCCGCTGAAAAACATCCCCACAGCAGGATGCTGCCACCACCATGCTTCACCTTAGGGATGATGCCAGGTTTCCTCCAGAAGTGATGCTTGGCATTTGGGCCAAAGTGTTCAATCTTGGTTTCATCAGACCAGAGAATCTTGTTTCTCATGGTCTGAGAGTCTTTAGGTGCTTTTTGGAAAAATCCAAGTTGCTGTCATGTGCCTTTTACTGAGTAGCTTCCGTTTGGCTAGTCCACCATACAGGTCTGGCACCTTGTTATGCCGTTGGGCGCACGGTGTCCCCGGTGCGCAGGCATAGCCCAGTGCGATACATAGCAGCGCCTCGTATTGGCCGGGCTAGAGTGGGCATCGAGCCAGGTGCCATGAAGCCGGCTCAGCGCATCTGGTCTCCAGTGCGTCTCCTCGGGCCGGGGTACATGGCACCAGCCTTACGCATGGTGTCCCTGGTTCGCCAGCACAGCCCAGTGCGGGCCACCTCGCCGCACTGGCCTGGCTACGGGGAGCATTCAACCAGGTAAGGTTGGGCAGGCTCGGTGCTCGAGACCTGCAGTGAGCCTCCACGTTCCGGTCTATCCGGTGCCACCTCCACGCACCAGCCCTCCGGTGGCAACCCCCCGCACTAGGCTGTCTCTCCGTCTCCTCCCTACAGGTGCTCCCGCCTGTCCAGCGCTGCCAGAGCCTTCCTCCTGCCCAGCACTGCCAGAGTCTCCCATCTGTCCTGAGCTGCCAGAGTCTCCCATCTGTCCTGAGCTGCCAGAGTCTCCCGTCTGTCCTGAGCTGCCAGAGTCACCCGTCTGTCCTGAGCTGCCAGAGTTGGCCGTCTGTCCTGAGCTGCCAGAGTCGCCCGTCTGTCCTGAGCTGCCAGAGTCGCCAGTCAGCCAAGAGCTGCCAGAGCCACCAGTCAGCCAGGAGCTGCCAGAGCCGTCAGTCAGCCAGGAGCTGCCAGAGCCGTCAGTCAGCCAGGAGCTGCCGGAGCCAGGAGCTGCCAGAATCGCCCTTCACTCCGGAGCTGCCTGAGTCTCCCGCCTGTCCGGTGCTGCCGGAATCTCCCGTCCATTCGGGAACCGTGGCTTGGGTCCCCAGTCCGAGGTCGCCGGCGAGGGTTGTCGCGTTAAAGAGGCCATGGAGGCGGGTAAAGAGGCGGAGAAGGACTATGGTGGAGTGGGGTCCACGTCCCGCGCCAGAGCCGCCACCGTGGACAGGCACCCACCCAGACCCTCCCCTATAGGTTTAGGTTTTGCGGCCGGAGTCCGCACCTTTGGGGGGAGGGGGGGGGGGGGGTACTGTAGTTCTTCTATTATGTCTTTGTTTTAGTATGGTCAGGGTGTGAGTTGGGTGGGTTGTCTATGTTCCTTTTTCTATGTTTTGGGATTTCTGTGTTTGGCCTGGTATGGTTCTCAATCAGAGGCAGCTGTTTATTGTTGTCCCTGATTGAGAACAATATTTAGATAGCCTGGTTTCACTTTTGAGTTGTGGGTGATTATTTTCTATTTAGTGTGTGTTGCACCTGACGGAGCTGTTTCGTTTGTTCTCTTTTGTTACTTTGTATTTAGTGTTCAGTTCAGTTTATTAAAAGGATGAACACTTACCACGCTGCGCATTGGTCTGACATTTCTTACTCCTCATCAGAGGAAGACAACAAACGTTACAGGTGGAGTGCTGCAGAGATGGTTGTCATTCTGGAAGGTTCTCCCATCTCCTAAATAAATAATCATTTTACGAAATTACTTTGTCAAATCAACACAATAGCTATGGCTTTACAATGATTTGAGAAACTTGGAGAAATGTTGGGGTTATGTAGGTTAAAGCTTCCTAGAAGTTGACAGAGGGACATGTCAAAATGCTGAATTTTGGCACTTTAGCAAGTCTTTATTCATATGAAAAATTGAATTTATTTAATATAACAAGCTTTTAAAATGCAATATTGGTGCGTATTTCTACTTAAAATATAAACTATTTTCGTGGAACGACCAAACTATTAAAATAAATCTTTAATAAAAAACAGACATCTCTGCTTTAGTGGGCCTATTTTGTTGGAAAAACTAAAGAAAAGCTTTAATCCATAGTTCATGCATAAGAAGACCTTGCTGAAAGAGGTGAAAGACACAGCATCATCATCCTGGGCTTTGATCATATGTCTTTCATTCCCCTGCCCACTAACAGAAATGATCACTGTGTCAGCTAATTCTTCATTTCAACCACACTTTATAATTTATTGGATCATTTCTTTAGGGCTAGGATAATAAAATGTTTGCCAATATATTCCCCCATTTGCAGGGCTTGAAACTGAAAGTGTGATTCACTCGTTATATCTTATTCAGGAAATGAAGCAGGGGTGTTTTAACAGAGAAAAAAAGAGGGCTGTCATTGCAGGTTCAAAACTACACAGTCTACACACCAGAATCATTGGCAATCACACACAAGTATAGATTAACTTCAAGAGGATAGACACAATTACGCAGGCACAATGCCAGGCCCCTTGAAAAAAACAAAAAACAACAAACAAACCAACAGAACAACTAGCTACAAGACCTTTAAACACAGATGCAAAAGATGTATTTACTGCACTTGATGATATTTATTCATAGAGCAAAAGTATGGTGTAAAAGGCTGTACACAATGCAGGGAATGAACCACACTATTTACCTAGATATCCCTATCATAGAATTCCCATTGTGAATGACCAGTTTAATCTGCAAGTGTTATATGTCAGAGGAAATCACTGTAGCGATCTGAGTACCCTTTATTGGCAGTTTATTGGCCTTCCTAGTTCTCACTGTGAGAATGTTCAACAGGGGATTTAGAATTGTATTCATGAATTTCTAAGTGATTCAATACTTCCAAGCTAGTGGGTATTGATCACTCTCATTATTCTTCATCCGTTGATAATACTTCAGAAGAAAGCATTAATATTGTGTCACTACAGCTTCTCCAGCCAACACACAGTTCTCTTCTCAGGCAAGGTCTCTACTTGGCGAGACATTGACTTCTGAGTCCTTTGAAGTGGCTCTTTGCCAGAGCACGGAGACAGTGAGAAAATCCAAGCTTGTTTTTTACCCTTATTTTACCAGGTAAGATGACTGAGAACACATTCTCATTTATAGCAATGACCTGGGGAATAGTTACAGGGAAGAGGAGGGAGGATGAATGAGCCAATTGGAAGCTGAGGATGATTAGGTGGCTATGATGGTATGAGGACCAGATTGGGAATTTAGTTAGCAGATGGAAGGTACAATCCTCGCCAAGCCTATGATGTTTGTGACTGTTTACAATTAGGCAAGCACTAAGAGGCATGATTGCAGGCATGTCCTTGGACCGCACTTCTTAAAATCTCACATGACTAACAAATGATCAAAGCACCTGATTGAAAGTAGGGTAGCCTAGCAGCCTAGCAGGGTAGCCTAGTGTTTAGAGTGTTGGACTAGTGATCGAAAGGTTGCAAGATCAAATCCCTGAGCTGACAAGGTAAAAACTGTCATTCTGTAGCCGAATAAGGCAGTTAACCCACTGTTCCTAGGCTGTCATTGAAAATAAGAATTTGTTCTTAACTGACTTTCTTAGTAAAATAGAGGCTTCACTGCACGTTTACAGACAGATGTGGTCCCTCTATTTATCTTGTGTGTTTAATGCAAACATGGATAAGTAATGGACTTAAAAAGAGATGCAATTACACTTTAAGGACATTAACTTCCAATATATTTACTTAACCATTTTGAGAGTGTTCAAAGAAAACTGTTGTGACAATGGTGCACATTTGGAAAGGCAAACTGTTACTAATAAAGTGTCAATGAGATACTAAGGGAGAGGAGGGACATTAAATGTAAGATTATGTGTGACATAAAATGGTTGCCTTTACAGAAACAGACAAATAAGCTTCCAGGTATGTTATCTGATATAAACCACAAAGTACTTGTTTGCTTCAAACTGCAGTCTTTTAAAAGAAGCAAATCACTGGCAATGGTGACACCATAGGCCAAAACATAAAGACCCAGTGAGAACTAATTCCACGTGAGAGCAATTTATAAAAAAGTAAGTTATTGTGTTTGATATGTTATGTCCCTACTTGGTTGAATCCAGGTGCAATCACAGAGGGGGTGGAAGTGAATTTGTTTCTTAATTTATTTATGTAAACTTGGCCTCCCTCCAGTTGAAGCAGATGATTTCATTTGTCTGAGCAGTGTGGCTGATTTAATAGGATTACAACCTGGCTGTTGGGAAATAAGCATTGTCTGTGTATCTCTGCCTCTGAACGTTTGGGCACATTTCTTAACCCATGAAGGCATGTACCTATTTCCTTTCTATCCGAGCATTTATAATCATCTGGCTGTTAGAAAAACAAAACCACATGATGTTATAATGTCCCCTGGGAAAAGAGGATGACCATATTTGCCCGGGGATTGGCAGCAGTTTATTGATTAACTGACCTGTGTAGGCAATATCCTGATAAACAGTACAGCATAAAATCTAAACACGGAACAGTTTAATCCTCTGAACCAGATCTCAGACGATAATCAAAAGGCATGAGAGTAACCATGGCTTTAGGCAGCCAAGGAAGATACTGTATGCAGCATGTTGTGCTGTATACCTGTTAACAGCAACAAAGCCACACTAAAAGAGAGTCTTTGCAATGGATCTGTTTTCAGACTCCCTCCCCGGTTCTCTGTGGTATAATGCAGTAGATCCCCTGGGAGGGACAGCAGCTTCAGGAATGTACACATGCCGGGACAGATTGAACCCAGTACATCCACTGGGATGTACTCCAAATAACTCAAACTCTATTTGAAAATAAGTCCTATTCTCCCTAGTCAAACAAGTACCGTTAAGATTTAATTAATTTGATTTGAGTATACTAATGTGTACTGGGAAATAAATTGACTTTCAACACACCAAGCTAGCGAAATAGGTTGGCATTTTCAGTTTGTGAACACAACCTTTTTCGTGTAATATTGTTCTCCAATTTTTCAAAAATGTTCCATCACCTTAAATTTTCATTACAATTATGCAAACTGACAGTGATGGATACAACAAATCAGAACTCAGCCTGAGTAAGTCAAGTAAATTCATCTAAATTATGTCACATTTCCCTAATTAAACTAGACTAAAACAGCCTTTGTCCAATACTACATACCAGTAAGAGGAAATGGCTCATGTTTCAGACCAGACGTTTAGCAATCCCCTTTAATAAACTCTGAGACCAGTATAGCCTTATTAGAACGGTTCAACTTCATGCCTGAACAAATACATAACTTAAAGTGTATCAAGAAAGATCTAGCTAATACTTTTATGTTAGAATTAAGCACTGCTGTCATCTTACAAGCACCACCCTGCACAGACAAGCACATGACAGACAGACCGAAGGAGACAGTAATCTGCATTTTATTCCCTAGCTACAGTACCTCAGCTGAAAAGCACCAGATATGACACTGGAGCATTGCAAGACCGGAGGAGCAAAGGGGGTGAAATTATCGAATATGATAGAGAGCGAACTGAAATCAGGTCAATTAGATTTACAGATATCATCAGATTTACTTTCCTGTCACTACTCAATTACTTCACCCTGGAGAGCTCCTTTCCTTTTAACACATTCACTAGATAGGTCCATTTGGCAAGTATGTGTTATTTGACTGTAGGCAGAGTGATTCTTAACTTGTTCAAAGGTTCTGGAAAGAATAATTGAAATGACAAAATTCACCTCTCAACTATCAAATGGGAGGCTTTAGCAGTTGGACCACTTGTTATATCCCTTAATGCCTGACCACCTACACACTGGCACACTCTGTGACTCTTAGCTCTGTTCTAGTGCTGCTAAGAGCCCACTCAGAGCTCCCCAAGCATGGCTGAATGTAGCACGATGTCAAACATAATGCTGACACTTAATGTGGTCATTTAGTGCATGGCTGGCAGTGATGGCTTTTCAATTAATACAGCCCAAATGGCAAATATGCTCAATTAGCTTTAATGTGTTCTACTCTCTGATGAATGCAGAGCAAGTGCATGAAGATGATGATTTTATTTCTTTCTGACGCATTGGTCCACCGTAACCTGTCATAGTTGCAATGAGCAGCAGTATAAGCAGGATCCTTGTCCATTGTTTTCCTCCTCTTTCCATTTGTCATGTGAATGCTTACCTTTTCCCATTGGTGTCAACATAAGCCATGGGCACTAAGATGGATTGTCTGGAAAAGATACAGCTGCCTCCAGGGAATGGCTATGTAAAGCATGAAATAAGGAACTGCCAACAAAGCAGAACAGATGAAGACTGGGCATGCTCCTGATGAGGTGGCGGATGGTCTCCTGAGGGATCTCCTCCCAGACCTGGACTAAAGCATCCGCCAACTCCTGAAAAGTCTGTGGTGCGAGACATGATGTCCCAGATGTGCTCAATTGGATTCAGGTCTGGGGAACGGGCGGGCCAGTCCATAGCATCAATGCCTTCCTCTTGCAGGAACTGCTGACACACTCCAGCCACATGAGGTCTAGCATTGTCTTGCATTAGGAGGAACCCAGGGCCAACCGCACCAGCATATGGTCTCACAAGGGGTCTGAGGATCTCATCTCGGTACCTAATGGCAGTCAGGCTACCTCTGGCGAGCACATGGAAGGCTGTGCGGCCCCCCCAAAGAAATGCCAACCCACACCATGACTGACCCATCGCCAAACCGGTCATGCTGGAGGATGTTGCAGGCAGCAGAACGTTCTCCACGGCATCTCCAGACTGTCACGTCTGTCACATGTGCTCAGTGTGAAACTGCTATCATCTGTGAAGAGCACAGGGCGCCAGTGGCGAATTTGCCAATCTTGGTGTTCTCTGGCAAATGCCAAACGTCCTGCATGGTGTTCGGCTGTAAGCACAACCCCCACCGGTGGATGTCGGGCCCTCATACCACCCTCATTGAGTCTGTTTCTGACCGTTTGAGCAGACACATCCACTTTTGTGGCCTGCTGGAGGTCATTTTGCAGGGCTCTAGCAGTGCTCCTCCTGCTCCTCCTTGCACAAAGGCGGAGGTAGCGGTCCTGCTGCTGGTTTGTTGCCCTCCTACGGCCTCCTCCACGTCTCCTGACTGGCCTGTTTCCTGGTTGCGCCTCCATGCTCTGGACACTACGCTGACAGACACAGCAAACCTTCTTGCCACAGCTCGCATTGATGTGCCATCTTGGATGAGCTGCACTACCTGAGCCACTTGTGTGGGTTGTAGACTCCGTCTCATGCTACCACTAGAGTGAAAGCACCGGCAGCATTCAAAAGTGACCAAAACATCAGCCAGGAAGCATAGGAACTGAGAAGTGGTCTGTAGTTATCACCTGCAGAACCACTCCTTTATTCGGGGTGTCTTGCTAATTGCCTATAATTTCCCACCTGTTGTCTATTCCATTTGCACAACAGCATGTGAAATGTATTGTCAATCAGTGTTGCTTCCTAAGTGGACAGTTTGATTTCACAGAAGTGTGATTGACTTGGAGTTATATTGTGTTGTTTAAGTGTTCCCTTTATTTTTTTGAGCAGTGTATAAACACCATGGGACCACGCCGCCGTCATACCGCTCAGGAAGGAGACACGTTCTGTCTCCTAGAGATTAACTTACTTTGGTGCGAAAAGTGTAAATCAATCCCAGAACAACAGCAAAGGACCTTGTGAAGATGCTGGAGGAAACAGCTACAAGAGTATCTATATCCACAGTAAAACGAGTCTTATATCGACATAACCTGAAATGTCGCTCAGCAAGGAAGAAGCCACTGCTCCAAAACCGCCATAAAAAGCCAGACTACGGTTTGCAACTGCATATGGGGACAAGGATCGTACTTTTTGGAGAAATGTCCTCTGGTCTGATGAAACTAAAATAGAACTGTTTGGCCATAATGACCATTGTTATGTTTGGAGGAAAAAGGGTGAGGCTTGCAAGCCGAAGAACACCATCCCAACCGTGACGCATGTGGCTGGCAGCATCATGTTGTGGGGGTGCTTTGCTGCAGGAAGGTCTGGTGCTGGCTTAAGGACAACAAAGTCAAGGTATTGGAATGGCCATCACAAAGCCCTGACCTCAATCCCATAGAACATTTGTGGGCAGAACTGAAAAAGCGTGAGCGAGCAAGAAGGCCTACAAACCTGACTCAGTCACAGCAGCTCTGTCTGGAGGAATGGGCCGAAATTCACCAAACTTATTGTGGGAAGCTTGTGGAAGGCTACCCGAAATGTTTGACCCAAGTTAAACAATTTAAAGGCAATGCTACCAAATACTAGTTAGTGTATGTAAACTTCTGACCCACTGGGAATGTGATGAAAGAAAGAAATTCTCTCATTTCACATTCTTAAAATAAAGTGGTGATCCTAACTGACCTAAGACAGGGACTTTTTACTATGATTAAATGTCAGGAATTGTGAAAAACTGGAATTTAAATGTATTTGGCTAAGGTGTATGTAAACTTCTGACTTCAACTGTGTGCCATATACAGACAGACAAGAGGAACGTGAATATACAGTACTGATAAACAATAAAAGGGGACATACTCCAGCAGCCATGTGAGACTACAGGCTCCAAGAGTGTTTTCCGGAATTGGATGTTTATACTGTATTGACTTTCTCTCTTGCTCTTACTCTGCCTGCACAATGTTTCTTCAGTCAATGAATAGTGCTTACATTTGTTTTTATTAAATTGTGTGGATTGCCTGAGTTTATGTGATTGACTTCATACCCTTCTCTGTGAATTTACTTTAAACATGTGTACATTTTACAGGAAGCAATGTTCTTGGTTGATAGATTGTAGGTTTTGCTGAGTAGTTTGATATGTGAGTGTCCGTGGTACTGTATACATGCATACCTGTCCAAACTATATAGTGTGCTTGGCAGTGTTATTGTTAGAGGTGTAGGGGTTGAGCAGTGTGTCCAAGTCATAGTTATCTATTCCCATGACTCTGTAATCCCCACCCTGCCTCTGACTCCGAGATCAATCTACAAGTCTGCCGCTCTGAGCCGGATTAGGAAGAGCTAACAGGATTGCCTTGGAAACGTTATAATAATTTTAGGTTTAAAAAAAGGGACGGCGCCACTGCAGGGTGAAGTAGCCTAAATCTCAATTCCCCTTTCTCTTCTCTAAAGAACTCCCTCTCTAAATAGCGAAGACAAATAATTCAATAAAGAAGGAAGAATCACCTCCCATGAGCATTAGCTCCAGGTGGCTGAAAGGTAGTAAAAGTGTGCTCCAGCACCTGGTGGGTGTGTGTGGCAGGCCTGCTGATTTATCTGCCTGTTGTAGCCACTTGAGGAAAAGCCAACAGCAGGTGTGAGATTATGGCTTGAAATGATTGTGGAGGTGAGCAGGTGTGGGTGCTATTAAAGTCCTGCCAGACACGAAGACTGCTTTTTTCACTCCATCGGCGTGGTAAGTCACCAGATCATCTTCAGCTCTGTCAGCACACATGGCTGACAAGTGGCATGTTTGCACCAATGAGGTACATAAACATATAATATATATGTCCTCCCTGTCATAATGGAAATCATACTATATCCCGGAGAAATAGAAGTGCAGTCAATGTAAGTAACCTAGTCAGTGTTCCTTTAACTGTTAGCTCTGAGGGTATTGTCAGCAATAATCATATGCCCATTGAATTGAATTCCACTGTTTGCACTGAAACTGTATGCCTTAGGAAGAGCTTCACTTTGGGCAGCCCACTCAGTACCATTGGCTCAAATGTAAATGTCAAGGACATGTCTAGCTCAGATCAGCCTCTCAGAATAGTACTAAAAACAAACAAGCAACCTAGAAAATGACTATAAATAGCCCATATTAACATATGCAGCCTGAGAAACAAGGTTAAATAAATTTAAAACGTACTAACTCTCACGTTCTGACCTTAGTTCCTTTGTTTTGTCTTTGTTTTAGTATGGTCAGGGCGTGAGTTGGGCTGGGCGGTCTGTTGGTTTCTGATTTTGGCCTAGTATGGTTCTCAATCAGAGGCAGCTGTCAATTGTTGTCCCTGATTGAGAATCATACTTAGGTAGCCTGGGTTTCACTTTTGGGTTGTGGGTGTTTGTTTTCCGTGTGAGTGTTTGGTCCACACAGTACTGTTTTCGGTTTTGTATATTCACGTCATCGTTTGTTGTTTTGTTCAAGTGTTCTATTGTCTTTATTAAAAAACATTATGGACACTTACCACGCTGCGCATTGGTCCTCCGATCCTTCTCGCTACTCCTCCTCAGAAGAGGAGGACGAGAACCGTTACTCTAACATCAGAAAGCATTAATATTCTGTCCATCGCTGATACACACTTGGATCATTTATTTGATGATGCAGTAGTAGCTATACATGGTTCTAGCATTTACAGGAAAGATAGAAATGGAAATGCAGGAGGTGTTGATATATACAGTAGCAGTCAAAAGTTTGGACACACTTACTCACAGAATAATAGTGAAAACTATGAAATAACACATATGGAATCGTGTAGTAAAAGTTAATTTGACAGACTGTCATTTCTCTTTGCTTATTTGAGCTGTTCTTGCCATAATTTAGATTTTTTTATTTTACCAAATAGTGCTTTCTTCTGTATACCACCCCTACCCTGATTGGCTCAAACGCATTAAGAAGGAAAGAAATTCCACAAATTAACTTTTAACAAGGCACACCTATTAATTGAAATGCATTCCAGGTGACTACCTCATGAAGCTGGTTGAGAGGATGCCAAGAGTGTGCAAAGCTGTCAAGGCGAAGGGTGGCTACTTTGAAGAATCTAAAATCTAAAACATACTTTGATTTGTTTAACACTTTTTTGATTATTACATGATTCCATATGTGTTATTTCATAGTTTTGATGTATTCACTATTATTCTAAAAATAGTAAAAAATTAAGATAAACCCTTGAATGTGTAGGTGTGTCCAAACTTTTGACTGGTACTGTAGGTACAGAGTCAAATTCATGTTAGGCTACATTTTATCCATTGTTTTTGATGGTAGGCCAGTCTGGTAGGCCTACATTATGATCAAATAGCCACAGTAGCCTACTTGGCCACTGTCAAACTGTAACTTAAAGTGGGTATAAACTCAGTGTTCACAGTAAACGCACGCTGGAAGTTGCACAGAATTCTCAAAAAGCTCAAGTTTGCGCTCAGCAGACCTGTAATTTGCTCAGTGCCGATTTCTTTCTTTTGAGGGAACATTGCTCATCGGTACCACACCAGACAGAAAGCCAGTGGACAGTTCCCAGGTCCAGAACAGATGCTGTATTAAATAGAGCCATGATGACTACATGGAACTCTCTGCCACCCCAAAAAACAGATGAAAGAATACCTTACGGCAGGATGGGGACTGTCAAATTAAATTTATTTATATAGCCCTTCTTGCATTAATCTGACAACAGAAACCCAGCCTAAAACCCCAAACAGCAAGCATTGCAGGTGTAGAAGCAAGGTGGCTAGGAAAAACTCCCTAGAAAGGCCAAAACCTAGGAAGAAACCTAGAGAGGAACCTGGCTATGAGGGGTGGCCAGTCCTCTTCTGTGCCGTGTGGAGATTATAACAGAACATGGCCAAGATGTTCAAATGTTCATAAATGACCAAATAATAGTAATCACAGTGAACAGGTCAGGGTTCCATAGCCGCACGCAGAACAGTTGAAACTGGAGCAGCAGCACGGCCAGGTGGACTGGGGACAACAAGGAGTCATCATGCCAGGTAGTCCTGAGGTATGGTCCTAGGGCTCAGGTCCTCCGAGGGAGAGAAAGAAAGAAAGAGAGAATTAGAGCGAGCATACTTAAATTCACACAGGACACAAGATAAGACAGGAGAAATACTCCAGATATAACAGACTGACCCTAGCCCCCCGACACATAAACTACTGCAGCATAAATACTGGACGCTGAGACAGGAGGGGTCAGGAGACACTGTGACCCCGTCTAATGATACCCCGGATAGGGCCAAACTGGCGGTCTGGAGATACAACACCACGCACTTTGCCAAAGCACAGACCCCATACCACTAGAGGGATATCTTCAACTGTGAAGAGACAGACGTTTTTTATATATATTTCTATTGAATTTCGAATTGCATTAGGTATTATATTATGTAGTGTTATGTATATAATGTATTTTATTTCTTGTTTTTTGTTTTCTGTTTGGACCCGGGGAAAAAAAACGAAATACTAAATACTAGTATATTTAAGAACCTCTACTTTACCTCAACATTACACTAGACAGAGATTGTCTGCGTTAGTGCTACAAACTTGAGTTAAAGTGCAATACAGATGAGTTGAGACAGGAGGCGGTGGCGGCGGCAACGGCTTGGGCTCAGTCCTGTGCTCATTAGTTCAACACCATTGGATTAATAATCTTACCTGTGAAGGACAGTTAATGGCTCATATCAACGCAATTATGCCAACCCACAAAAACAGCCATTCATACTTGTCATGTACTTCGCCGGCTCAATCTGTGTAACCCGACACAGGCAACCTGGCTGGTGGTAGTGGCCCGGACACTACATTAAAGATAAATGTTGGGTTTCTCATCTGGTTAGAGGCCTCAACAAGGGTCAAGTCCATACCACCCAAACCTTGTATATTCAACTGCTTGGACACAAAAGTGATACAGTATAAAGAAGTCAAACAAGTGTGATATAAACATTTCAAATTAGTATCACCGTTTATCTCAGTTCATATTGAGTAGGCAGGATAAAATAGATTACAAATACTACTAATATCCTACTACCCTACTATCACTAGTTTACTCCTCCACACAAAACAATGTGGAAAATCATATTTTCTACCCTGATTTAACTTTCCTTCTTAGTTTGTGTCCTACCTTTCCATCACCTTAGATGGAGTGGTTTGTATTTGATTGATTTCAAACTTGTTCTATCTGTGAACCTGCTCTTCAACTACCTCCATCAAGTTGGCAGACCCCCCCCCCCCCTCAGAAAGCTATTGATTTCCCCCCAGAAATGACATAGAAGTGGATATATGCTTTGCTCTTACTGTACCAAAATAATTTCATTTCTCTGAAATGGTTTACTGTATTCTCCAGTGCACAAACCCATTTAATTCAAGGGAACAGTACAGAGGAAATTGAAAATAAGATCACTGCACTCTATCCTAACCTATGAAAGTTTGGATGGAGTTCTAAGTTAAGGTGTAATGCAAGCTATGAAGTGAGTTTAGTGAGAAGATAATCATTTGATTGATAGGTATTTAATGAATCTGTTACGCCCTGACCTTAGTTACCTTTGTTTTCTTTATTATTTTGGTTAGGTCAGGGTGTGACAAGGGTGGTTGGTTTAGTTGTTGCATTGTCTATGTGTTTTTGTCCTGTCTAGGGTTTTTGTAATTCTATGGGGTTTTAGTATGTCTAGGTACAGTGGGGCAAAAAAGTATTTAGTCAGCCACCAATTGTGCAAGTTCTCCCACTTAAAAAGATGAGAGAGGTCTGTAATTTTCATCATAGGTACACTTCAACTATGACAGACAAAATGAGATTTTTTTTCTCCAGAAAATCACATAGGAATTTTAATGAATTTATTTGCAAATGATGGTGGAAAATAAGTATTTGGTCAATAACAAAAGTTTATCTCAATACTTTGTTATATACCCTTTGTTGGCAATGACAGAGGTCAAATGTTTTCTGTAAGTCTTCACAAGGTTTTTACACACTGTTGCTGGTATTTTGGCCCATTCCTCCATGCAGATCTCCTCTAGAGCAGTGATGTTTTGGGGCTGTTGCTGGGCAACACGGACTTTCAACTCCCTCCAAAGATTTTCTATGGGGTTGAGATCTGGAGACTGGCTAGGCCACTCCAGGACCTTGAAATGCTTCTTACGAAGCCACTCCTTCGTTGCCCGGGCGGTGTGTTTGGGATCATTGTCATGCTGAAAGACCCAGCCACGTTTCATTTTCAATGCCCTTGCTGATGGAAGGAGGTTTTCACTCAAAATCTCACGATACATGGCCCCATTCATTCTTTCCTTTACATGGATCAGTCGACCTGGTCCCTTTGCAGAAAAACAGCCCCAAAGCATGATGTTTCCACCCCCATGCTTCACAGTATGTATGGTGTTCTTTGGATGCAACTCAGCATTCTTTGTCCTCCAAACACGACGAGTTGAGTTTTTACCAAAAAGTTATATTTTGGTTTCATCTGACCATATAACATTCTCCCAATCTTCTTCTGGATCATCCAAATGCTCTCTAGCAAACTTCAGATGGGCCTGGACATGCACTGGCTTAAGCAGGGGGACACGTCTGGCACTGCAGGATTTGAGTCCCTGGCGGCGTAGTGTGTTACTGATGGTAGGCTTTGTTACTTTGGTCCCAGCTCTCTGCAGGTCATTCACTAGGTCCCCCCGTGTGGTTCTGGGATTTTTGCTCACCGTTCTTGTGATCATTTTGAACCCCGGGGTGAGATCTTGCATGGAGCGCCAGATCGAGGGAGATTATCAGTGGTCTTGTATGTCTTCCATTTCCTAATAATTGCTCCCACAGTTGATTTCTTCAAACCAAGCTGCTTACCTATTGCAGATTCAATCTTCCCAGCCTGGTGCAGGTCTACAATTTTGTTTCTGGTGTCCTTTGACAGATCTTTGGTCTTGGCCATAGTGGAGTTTGAAGTGTGAATGTTTGAGGTTGTGGACAGGTGTCTTTTATACTGATAACAGGTTCAAATAGGCGCCATTAATACAGGTAACGAGTGGAGGACAGAGGCAGAAATCTTGCTTGTTTGTAGGTGACCAAATACTTATTTTCCACCATAATTTGCAAATTCATTCATTAAAAATCCCACAATGTGATTTTCTGTATTTTTTTCCTAATTTTGTCTGTCATAGTTGAAGTGTACCTATGATGAAAATTACAGGCCTCTCTCATCTTTTTAAGTGGGAGAACTTGCACAATTGGTGGTTGACTAAATACTTTTTTGCCCCACTGTATATGTAGGTCTATGGTGGCCTGAATTGGTTCCCAATCAGAGGCAGCTGTTTATCGTTGTCTCTGATTGTGGATCCTATTTAGGTTGCCATTTTTTCCACTTTGGTTTTGTGGGTTATTATTCTATGTTTAGTTGCCTGTTCGCACTAGTCATAGTGTTTCACGGTTCGTTTTGTTATTTTGTATAGTTTTGTTCAGTGTTGCATTCGTTTAATAAATTAGAATGTACGCTTATCACTCAGTGCCTTGGTCTCCTCCTTATGATGACCGTGACAGAATAACCCACCAAACCAGGACCAAGCAGCGTGAAAAGGAGGAACAGAGCTTAATGGGAAATGGACCTGGGAGGAGATATTAGATGGAGCAGGACCCTGGACACAGCCGGTGGAGTAAGTCCTAAGGAGGAGTTAGAGGCAGCAAAAACGGAACGGTGATACTACGAGGATAAATACCGGAGAATAGAGGAACAGCTTATCCGGAGAATAGAGGAACAGCGACGATATGAAGGTACACGGCTAGCACGGAAGCCCGAGAGGCAGCCCCAATAAAACAAATTGGGGGGGGGCACACAAGGAGATTGCATGAGTCAGGTCGGAGACCTGAGTCTACTCCTCGTGCTTACTGTGGGGAGCGTTTTACTGGTCAGGCACCGTGTTATGGGGTAGAGCGCACGGTGTCTTCAGTGCGCTATTCTAGCCCGGTGTACTCTATTCCAGCTCCTCGCATTGGCCGGGCTAGAATGGGCATCCAGCCAGGAAGGAGGGTGCCGGCTCAGCACTCCTGGTCTCCAGTATACCTCTTTGGACCAGGATATCCTGCGCTGGCTCTGCGTACCGTGTCTCCGGTGAGTCTGCACAGCATTTGCAGGGCGAAAATAAACATCCAGCCAGGACGGGTTGTGTCAGCTCTACACTCCAGACCTCCAGTGCGCCTCCACAGTCCAGTACGTCTTGTTCCTCCTTCCCGCACTCGCCCTGAGGTGCGTATCACCAGCCCGGTACCACCAGTGCTGGCACCCCGCACCAGGCCTCCAGTGCGCCTCCAGGGTCCAGTTTGCCCTGTTCCTGCTCCTCGCACTCGCCTTGAGGTGCGTGTCCCCAGCCCGGTACCACCAGTGCCGGCACCACGCACCAGGACTACAGTGCGCCTCGGCAGTCCAGAGCTTCCGGCAACAGTTCACAGACTGGAACCTCCAACAATGGTCCCCAGCCCGGGGTCTCCAGCGACGGTTCCCAGCCCGGGGTCTCCAGCGATGGTCCCCAGTCCGGGGTCTCCAGCGACGGTCCCCAGTTCAGAACATCTGCCGATGATCCACGCAGCGAGGGTCCCCAGTCCGGGGCCTACGGCGAGGATCTGCAGTCCAGAGCCTCCGACGATGATCCACGGGTCAGTGCTACAAGAGCGGACTCAGTGTAAAGAAAGGGGGCGGCGTCCAGAACCAGAGCCGCCACCGAGGTTAGATGCGCACCCAGACCCTCGCATATAGGTTTAGGTTTGCGGCCGGGAGTCCGCACCTTTGGGGGGGGGGTACTGTCACGCCCTGACCTTAGTTATCTTTGTTTTCTTTATTATTTTGGTTAGGTCAGGGTGGGACAAAGGTGGTTGGTTTAGTTTTTGTATTGTCTAAGTGTTTTGGTCTTGTCTAGGGTTTTTGTAATTCTATGGGGTTTTAGTATGTCTAGGTATATGTAGGTCTTCATGGTATATGTAGGTCTTCATGGTTAACCCGAGGAAACTCTTGGGAAAACATTGAAGGAGCTGAAGCAAGAAAGAACTGCAAGAGGAGTTCAAGAAGCTCACGTCGGAAGTAAGGAAGGTCAGTGACACAAATGATGAATACAGGGCTGGACTTCTGGCAGACATTGAAGCTGAAACCGATGAGGGTGAAGAAGCTGACCTGAGCAAGCAGCAGTCTGAACTTGAGAAGACATTCCAAGAATGCGAAGTACGATTGGATGAGGTCAGGGGGATGATCCAGTCCAACCTATGGCCTAGATACGGGGAGGACGAGGTGAAGTCTGCAATCAAAGAAGCTGACACCGCCTGTGATGGAGTTGCTCAAATACCTGTTATTGCTGTAAATAAAGATGGCTTCGAGCTACGGTGGGATGGTGCGAAGGCACAAGTCCAAGATGCGATCACAAGCCTAGCAGAGTGGGAGATGTGGATTCCAGTAGCAGAAAAAGAACGGCTGGAAGCCAGAGTAAAGGATCTGAAAGCATTCAGAAACAGCCTTGAAGCAAGGAGGGCTGGATTTCTCACAGCGCAAAGAATTGCAGAAGAAGATAAAGACAGAGGGAGAGTGCCACAGATGCCCTTGCCAGCTCCATAGCCGACACTGAGAATAAAACAAACCTGTTTACCCAGGTTGAGTGAGTATAAAAGGAATTTCCATCGATGGAGGAGAGACTGGGAGAGTCTACAGAAGCAGGGGGAACCAACAGGCTCAGTCGAAGTAAAGAAGATCCAACTCCTTGACAGTGTAGATGAGAGAATGTGCAGAGACCTCCGTTTGTCTACTTACAATACTGCTGAGGACATGTTCAGGGTGCTTGAGAACAGGTATGGAAACAAGTCTACAATTGCCTTGGAGATAATTGAGGATCTGGAGAAAATTCCTGCTTTAAGAGCAAATCAGCCAAGGAAAGTTATCGACATGATCCAAACTAAAAGGCACTGGATGATCTCACAGAGCTTGGAGGCACAGGAGCCATCAACAACCCTCTAGTGATCAAATCCATAGAAAGCAAGTTACTTTACTTGACAACATCAAGCGAGATTGGCTTGTCTTCATGGTTAACCTGAGGAATAATGTCACGCCGGACAATCACTTTGATAACCTTCTTTAATTCCTGAAAACACAGGAGGAAATTCTTGAAAAATTAGAGCAGCTGGGAGTGAGTGAAAAGCCAGAAAAGAAATGCCTTGCGAAAGTATTCGGCCCCCTTGAACTTTGCGACCTTTTGCCACATTTCAGGCTTCAAACATAAAGATATAAAACTGTATTTTTTTGTGAAGAATCAACAACAAGTGGGACACAATCATGAAGTGGAACGACATTTATTAGATATTTCAAACTTTTTTAACAAATCAAAAACTGAAAAATTGGGTGTGCAAAATTATTCAGCCCCCTTAAGTTAATACTTTGTAGCGCCACCTTTTGCTGCGATTACAGCTGTAAGTCGCTTGGGGTATGTCTCTATCAGTTTTGCACATCGAGAGACTGAAATTTTTTCCCATTCCTCCTTGCAAAACAGCTCGAGCTCAGTGAGGTTGGATGGAGAGCATTTGTGAACAGCAGTTTTCAGTTCTTTCCACAGATTCTCGATTGGATTCAGGTCTGGACTTTGACTTGGCCATTCTAACACCTGGATATGTTTATTTTTGAACCATTCCATTGTAGATTTTGCTTTATGTTTTGGATCATTGTCTTGTTGGAAGACAAATCTCCGTCCCAGTCTCAGGTCTTTTACAGACTCCATCAGGTTTTCTTCCAGAATGGTCCTGTATTTGGCTCCATCCATCTTCCCATCAATTTTAACCATCTTCCCTGTCCCTGCTGAAGAAAAGCAGGCCCAAACCATGATGCTGCCACCACCATGTTTGACAGTGTGGATGGTGTGTTCAGGGTGATGAGCTGTGTTGCTTTTACGCCAAACATAACGTTTTGCATTGTTGCCAAAAAGTTCAATTTTGGTTTAATCTGACCAGAGCACCTTCTTCCACATGTTTGGTGTGTCTCCCAGGTGGCTTGTGGCAAACTTTAAACGACACTTTTTATGGATATCTTTAAGAAATGGCTTTCTTCTTGCCACTCTTCCATAAAGGCCAGATTTGTGCAATATACGACTGATTGTTGTCCTATGGACAGAGTCTCCCACCTCAGCTGTAGATCTCTGCAGTTCATCCAGAGTGATCATGGGCCTCTTGGCTGCATCTCTGATCAGTCTTCTCCTTGTATGAGCTGAAAGTTTAGAGGGACGGCCAGGTCTTGGTAGATTTGCAGTGGTCTGATACTCCTTCCATTTCAATATTATCGCTTGCACAGTGCTCCTTGGGATGTTTAAAGCTTGGGAAATCTTTTTGTATCCAAATCCGGCTTTAAACTTCTTCACAACAGTATCTCGGACCTGCCTGGTGTGTTCCTTGTTCTTCATGATGCTCTCTGCGCTTTTGACGGACCTCTGAGACTATCACAGTGCAGGTGCATTTATACGGAGACTTGATTACACACAGGTGGATTGTATTTATCATCATTAGTCATTTAGGTCAACATTGGATCATTCAGAGATCCTCAATGAACTTCTGGAGAGAGTTTGCTGCACTGAAAGTAAAGGGGCTGAATAATTTTGCACGCCCAATTTTTCAGTTTTTGATTTGTTAAAAAAGTTTGAAATATCCAATAAATGTCGTTCCACTTCATGATTGTGTCCCACTTGTTGTTGATTCTTCACAAAAAAATACAGTTTTATATCTTTATGTTTGAAGCCTGAAATGTGGCAAAAGGTCGCAAAGTTCAAGGGGGCCGAATACTTTCGCAAGGCACTGTATGTTTGTGTGGAGAGAAAATATGCGTCCACAAATTCCACAAGGAAAGACGGCTGTGTGTCTGTGGAGATGAAAAGCATAGAGAAAATATATTTTGCAAGCGTTTCAAAGAACTGAAGCCTGTGGAAAAGTTGGATGCTGTAGAAAAGCTGGGGGCCTGCAAGAGGTGCTTGGTCTGTCATGGAGAAGATGATGAATGCAAAGACCTGTGCAGGAAAAGAGACTGTAAGAAAGACCATAATTTCTTTGTCTGAAGGGAGATTTCAAGAGGAGTGACTCAGACAGAAGACAATCCAATGTGATAAGGTATACGCTTACAGAGGAGCAGGAGGAATTTGTATCTAAGCTCTCCCCAGAGATGGCAGAGAAATTCAAGAAAGCATTCACCAACATCACTGCGAAAACAAACTGTGTCGAATCAGCTGGGAGTGACTGAGTCAAGTGCAGTAGAAGAATTGCCAGTTATTCTAATGCTGCTCAAGGTAACTGCCAATGCAGAACAAAAAATTGGAACCCTGATTGACTTGGCATCGGACACAAACTACATCACTCACAGAGCTGCCAGAAGATTAAATCTTCGAAGTGAAAACATCACTTTAGTCGTACATGGAGACGGAGGAATGGCTATGAAGGTTAGAACCAGAATATATCTCCTCAGAGTGAGGGTCAAAACGCCCATAGGCACGGAAAGAGCTCATGAGCTTATCTGCTATGGTTTAAATGAAATTGCCAACATCCACAGTCATCAAACCTGAGCAACTCAAGAAGTTCTTCCCAGAAGTCAATCTAGGAGATCTGAGTAGACCGGAGAGTATTGAGCTACTGATAAGCCACCGCGAAGGAAGTCTTGCTCCGCAAAGAGTGAAGGTGATTGGAGACCTTGTCTTGTGGGAAGGCCCGCTAGGAAAGACTGTTGGTGGAGCACATCCAGATCTGTTTGAAGAAGTGGATATAGCCGCACACAGGTCTGAAACACACTTTGCTCGATCCATGAGAGCAACCGCTGTCAAGTATCAAGAGATAGCTAAGCTGTTCACAGCTGAAACCACAGTTGCTCGCAGAGAGTTCTTGGATTGGTGGAAATGGGACAGCATTGGAGCAGCTTGCGACCCAAGTGTGGAGGATGCTGGTGCGGCAACTGTCAACCAGGAGGCAAGGAAATTACTCTGAGTGAGGAAAGAGAGCTGGAGATCATAAGGAAAGGCCTCACCTACATCAAAGCAGATGCTCACAGTGATGAACCCCACTGGGACACAAAATACCCCTGGATTCAAGATCCAAGTTCCTTTCCTGACAACAGGAGTGGGGTGGAAGCCACCTTCTTGAGAACAGAAAAGCAACTCAAAAAAGAGCCAGAGTGGAGAATAGCATACACAGCTCAAGACCATGAAATGGTGGAGAGAAGAGCAGCGAAGAAAGTCACCAAAGAGCTCATTGCCAGCTGGAAGGGGCCAGTATTGTATGTCAGCCACTTGGTGGCGCCAAACCCGCACTCTCTCACAACACCTGTGCGACTGGTATGGAACAGCAGCCAGAAGTTTAGAGGGGTCAGCATGAATGACCTTCTGCTGAAAGGGCCTGATGTCCTCAATCCCATCCGAGCAGTACTACTCAGGTTCAGGAGAGGCGTCCATACTGCCCTCGGCGACATTAAGAAAATGTACAATTCTGTGTGGTTGGAAGACCTGGAGATGCACCTCCACAGATTTCTCTGGAGAGACACTGAGGAGGAAGAGATTGAAGAGTATGCGATCACCAGAGTCAACATTGGCAATCAATCAGCAGGGTGCATTGCGCAATTGGCTATGAGAGAGAGCCAAACTGCCCATGTTTGCTCACCTGGAGGAGGAACGTAGGATCCTTGAAGAGGATACCTATGTCGATGACATCCTGACTTCCCATAATGACTTGCAAAAGCTGGACCAGAACACCAAAAGGGTTGAAGAGATCCTGAAGGCAGGTGGCTTCTTCCTCAAGCCCTGGATCCGGTCAGATCAAAGTGGGAGGCAGGAGATCGTACCAGGAGAACAAGGAGCGCAGTCAAGCACAGCACTCATTCTCCCAAACCAAATGAGGGAAGGAGACAATAAAGCCCTTGGAGTTGGATACCTTGTTGAGGAGGATAAACTGTACCTCATGACTTCAATCAATTTCTCAAAGAGGAAAAAGAAAATGAGAATCGGCCAAAATCTCCTTGATGAAGAGGTGAGAGGGAAAACTCCAAACCCACTGACGAGAAGAGAACTGCTGAGCCAGGTAGCTAGCCTGTATGACGCAATAGGCCTCGTCACACCTGCCAAACAAAAGGGCGCCATTCTTGTCAGAAAGGCGTTTCAGGAAGCTGGAGGCAAAACTCTGACCCGAGACACTTGGGACAAACCTTTGGCTGAAAATTTGAGGTAAGAAGCCATCCAATTCTTTGAGGAATACACATGTCTTGGCCAGATCACCTTTCACAGAAGCCTCACACCAGTCAACTGGATTGGAAAACCTTGGGGAATAACATTCTCTGATGGAAGTGACAAGAGCTATGGAGCCGTAGTGTACTTAAGATGGGAGACCCAACAAGGCATCAAAGTCAGACTGGTTGAATCCAAAGCAAAGCTCACACCATTGGACCAAAAGGGAGAACCTGTGAAAGCTGAAATCTGCAGTGCTGTCTATGCAGCACGACTTCGAAAGTACGTGGAAAAGTACAGTCGAATAGAAATTGAACGATGGCTCCATCTACTGGACAGTCAAACTGTGTTGGGAGCAATCCAGAGAGACAGCTATGGATATCAAACTTTCTTTGCGAATAGAGTTGGAGAGATCCAGAAATCCACATCCGTAGAAGACTGGTGGTGGATCCCAGGAGGCCTGAACAGTGCTGACATCATAACAAGAGGGGCAGCCCCAGAAGACCTCCAGGAAGATTCCATGTGGCAGGATGGACCAATATTCCTGAGGCAACCTGTGGAAGAGTGGCCACATAAGTCAGCCAAAGAAATCGCCGCGTATGCCAAGGAAGGCATAAACACACTTCGAAGGACAGCTTTCTGGGCAGCACTGACCAGAGCGCAGGTCAAGAGACCTGAGAGACCCATTTAAAACGGCCAAGTTCTATTCACAATGGTATTCAGTTGGTAAGAGACAGACATTCCGTAAATACTAGGAATAGATTGTCCACCATCTATGCGTTATCCAGATAGAAAAAATAAATGGGCAAAAGAACATTTTGATTTAGAGCAATAAAGAAATTGAATAAATTAACTGAGCAAACTAGAAACCTCTCAATATATAAGTTTAAACATTATTTAAAAACAATTTAAATATAGTATATAGAAATGTTGTGGGACTATAGTAGATGAAGAATCAATATTTTTATTTCTTTATTTTTAGATTGAGTATTTATTGGGTCATTATGCTAGTGTATTATGTATGTTTGTAATAGTGTGTTATATGTGAAAGTGTGTTTGTAATATAAATTGTATTTTAATGTTAAGGACTCTTGGAAGATTAGTCCAAATGGGGACTAAAAGAGATCCTAATAATATCAAATAAAATCAAGAGAAAGCAGAGTGATGCACAGCAAAATAACCCAGATGAACCCAAGACTCGGATCCGAAGATCACTAGCCGGCTCTGCGGTAACCAAACTAATTGACATCAGGAAATTCAGCAGTCTGACCAGGCTGATCCGAGTCATTGCCTGAGTTTGGAGAGCCGCAACGAGATGGAAAGAAATGGTGACCAAGAATTCAGCCTCAGATAAACCAAAGTGGGAGGACGCTCTTTCAACAAACTGGAGGTCCAGAGCCAAACAAGCTGTACTCACTGTCGGGGAGTGTGAAGATGCACTAAGAGACTTGTTCCTTGCAGCTCAAGAAGGTATAACCTTTCAAGACACCACTCTCAACAGACTCGCTGTTTACAGAGACAAAGAGACTGGGCTCTTAGTTTGTGGAGGAAGGTTCCAGATCTTTGATGAGGACGAAACTGCCGTACCAATTCTACCATATGAGGCATGGATATCCACTCTCCTAGCTCAAGAGGCCCATGGTGCAAACCATGAAGAAATAGCAGGCACACTCCTTCGGATGAGGAAGAAAGCCTGGGTGATAAAAGGCCGGAAGCTGACTAAAAAGAAAGTTGACAACTGTTCGGTGTGCAGAAAGGCCAGGGCCAGAAAGTGCCAACAGATCATGAGTGACCTTCCATCCGAGCGGATAACACCAGCCAGACCATTTGAGTACACAACAGTGGACTTATTTGGACCGTATGAAGTCAAGGACGAGGTGAAAAAGAAAACCAAGCTCAAGGTGTGGGGTATTCTTCTGTTGCATGGTATCCAGAGCTATACACACAGATGTTGTCAGTGACCAGTCGACTGAAGGCTTCCTACTGGCTTACCAAAGATTCACGGCACTGAGAGGGCACCCAAAGAAATTGTGGTCAGATCCTGGAAAGAACTTTGTGGGTGCCAGACCTGCCCTCAAAGAACTCTACCTCTTCTTGGATCAACTAAGTAAATCTGAGCTTGAAAATGAAGCTTCCAAGCATGGGACAGAGTGGAGTTGGAAAATCCACCCAGCAGACTCCCCTCACAGCTGCAGAAGCAGCTGTTCGTACTGTGAAGCGGGCTTTGCACAACCTGGGAGGAGAAGGACTCTTCACATGGAGTGAGTTTCAAACATTTCTCTACACGGCTGCTAACCTTGCCAATGAGAGGCCCATAGATGCAAGAACTCAAAGCCGGGAGGACTGCATAGAATACATCAGCCCAAATTCCCTTCTGCTTGGACGGATTGGACCCAGAGGAGATCTTGAATGCTTTGATTTTGAAAGCTACCCATAAAAAAGATTGAGAGCTATCCAAACAGAAGTTGACCGGTTCTGGAGGAAGTGGAGTCAGTTAGCTGGGCCCAATCTATTCTTGAGGAGTAAATGGCACACGACACATAGGAATGTGGCTGTTGGAGATGTTGGCTGGCTGGCTGACCAAAATGCCTGGAGGGGTCACTACAAACTAGCCAGAGTCAGTGTCAACATTGACAAGAAGGGCATCGTCAGAGATGTGCATGTCAGAACTTTTCCCAGCTACCCAGTCCCAACTGTGAAGCCTGCTCAAGAGAAGTACCTGCTAAAATACCTGCTACAGTTCTTCATAGGGATGTCAGACGCATCATTGTTTTACTTCCACTCAGAACATGAGCACAATGGCAGCTCTTCCTTTAAAGAACTCCAGGCCTCAAGAGGGCAGATAACCCCAAAACACGGGTGGAACTAAAAAATTGAGCCAGGATTTCTGGAGGGACTACTTTTACATGCGCACCTGGCAGATAAGAATGGGTATAAAATGTTTGGGCTTTGCTTTGGTCCTCAACATACAAACGGCTCATTGTTCAACTCTAAAGACGCAACTGGTATGTAATGTTTGGAATTATTTATTATGTTGCATCCAGTGCTTTGCACAATTTACATGTTTAACTCTGGTAGGAGTGGTGACTTATTTTTTGTGGATATTTTCTGACTGCAGAAGTAATTGCTTGAAGTGCTAGATTAAATTGTTTAAACATCGGCCTCCCGGGTGGCGCAGTGGTTAAGGGCGCTGTACTGCAGCGCCAGCTGTGCCATCAGAGTCCCTGGGTCGTGGTCGCAACCGGCCCACCGGCAATTGGATACCACGAAATTGGGGAGAAAAAAGGGGTAAAATTCAACAACAAAAAAACGTACTTTATTCAAAGCCATGCTTTGTTGCTGTGTCATGCATTGTTTATTGTGTAAAATAATCCATGTTTATTTTCTGTTTAAGGTTATCAACCTATTCCTATTCCCTATTCCTTATTCCTCTGTCATTCAACTACTCTATTCAACAAATCAACTTTTTCAACATATTCAACAAATGGCATCAAAACCATAATAAAACACTAAAAAGGAATTGAGTTGTCCCTTTGCATCCTTCATGTGTTGAGCAAGCCGTTTGGGCAGAGCTGAAATAATTATAACACCTAGACAACTTGACAATGGTGGCCTGAATTGGTTCCCAATCAGAGGCAGCTGTTTTTCGTTGTCTCTGATTGGGAATCCTATTTAGGTTGCCATTTTCCATTTTGGTTTTGTAGGTTATTATTCTATGTTTAGTTGCCTGTTCGCACTAGTCATATTGCTTCACGGTTCGTTTTGTTATTTTGTATAGTTTTGTTCAGTGTTGCGTTCATTTAATAAATTAGAATGTATGCCTATCACGCTGCGCCTTGGTCTCCTCCTTATGACGACCGTGACAGAATCATGCAGATAGATAAGTCAACGGTTATAATCAGTGGTGTAGTGGTCCCTGAAGAAGTGGGTATACACTTATTCTGAATCAAAAAATCCCAAACGGTCCGCCCAGCAAAGGAAAGGCACCCCGTGGGAAAAAGAATATGACAAACAGTGACATGTACTCTGAATGACCTAAAATGATATACCATATTGGTCTTCCACAGTCAGGCCAACCCAAGCTGTACTGTTCAAGTAGGCTTGTCACACCCTGATCTGTTTCACCTGTCTTTGTGCTTGTCTCCCACCCCCCCAGGTGTCTCCCATCTTCCCCATTATCCCCTGTGTATTTATACCTGTGTTCTCTGTTTGTCTGTTGCCAGTTTGTTTTGTTTGTGAAACCTACCATCGTTTGTTCTCCTGCTCCTGTCTGTTTCTTGCTCCTGTTTTCTAGTCCTTCCTGATTTTGGCCCTTCTGCCTGCCCTGACCCTGAGCCTGCCTGCCGTTCTATACCTTGCCGCACCTCACTGGATTATTGACCCATGCCTGCCCTGACCCTGAGACTGCCTGCCTTTCTGGACCCTTTGCACCCTCTCTGGATTACTGTCCCCTGCCCGCGTTTAACCTGTCATTTGCCTGCCCTTGTATTAGAAATAAATGTTTGTTTCTTCGACACTGCCTGCATCTGGGCCATACCTGAAACGTGATGGTACAAACTGGCCTTGACTGACCCAGCAGACCCAGCTCCGCAATGCCCTCTCCTCCCAAGCAGACACCATTGGAAGGCACGAGGAGTTGCTTTGTGGTCTTATGGAAGGGTTCTAGACCTTGGCCGAACGCCACAACCAAGCATTGAACACATTTCTGGAGCACTTCCATGGGTTGTCTACCAGGCAGCCTACCAGGACAGTAACCTTTCAGGCCCTCTGTAACCCAGCTCTTAGCAGCGCCGTCTCCCCGGTCACCCCGGTTTCCCGGGAACCCTGCTTACCTCCCCTAGAGCGCTTCGATGGAGAGTCTGGCATCTGTCGGGCATTCCTCGTTCAGTGTTCACTCATCATCGAGCTGCAGCCCTCCTCCTTCCCCTCAGACCACTCTAAGATAGCGTTCCTCATCATGCTGATGTCCGGGAGGGCCCTCGCCTGGGCTACGGCATTATGGGAACAACAGTCGGCTGTATGTTTCAGTCTGGAGGAGTTCGTGGCAGAGGTAAATAAGGTTTTCGATGCTCCATTGTCCGGGAGAGAGGCTGCCTGGAAGTTACTCCAGCTTCGGCAAGGCTCCCGCAGTGTGGCAGACTACTCGGTTGATTTCCGCACGTTGGCAGCTGAGAGTGCCTGGAATACGGAAGCACTGTTCGACATGTTCCTGCACGGAGTATTGGAGGAAGTAAAGGACAAGCTTTCTGCTGGGGAACTACCGACAAATATCGACTTGCTCATCACCTTGACCATTCAGATCAATGGGCGACTACGGGAATTAAGGAATGCGAGGAGATTCAATTTCACTCGCCCATCCAAGGATTCAGTGCCTTCAATACCTCACCTCTGAGGTATCCCGGAAGTCCCCGACGGCTCCGTTGCCGAGAAAACCAGAAGCTACCGGAGTTCTCCTGAGAGCCTCCGAAGACTGCCGATTCACCTCTTCCCGAGCCCATGAAACTAGGCAGAGCTAGGCTGTTATCCAGCTGAACGGCCATATAGGCCGTCTCCACCTGTTCACTAAAAGACCAGGCTCACCTGTAGGAGTGAGTACTCTGGTGGGCCATACAGATAACTATTCCTCTCCCCTTACTCGCATCCCTTTTCATGCCATGTTGCTGTGGATGAACCAGTCGAAGTCTCTCCGGGTATTCATCGACTCTGGGGCTGATGAGAGCTTTATGGACGCTACCCTGGCTCCCGAGCTGGATATCCCCACTCAGCCCCTCTCCATTCCCATGGACGTGAGAGCACTGGATAGGCGCTCTATAGGCCGGGTCACCCACAATACCACCCCATCAACCTACATGTGTCAGGGAACCACAGCAAGACGATCCAGTTCCTGCTCATTAAGTCTCCTCAGGTTCCCGTGGTATTGGGATTCTATTGGAGCCCGTTCTGCCACGCCCATTGCCTGAAGTCAGTGCAGCCTGCCCCGGGATGTCTTCCTGGGAAGTTGCCCTGGACCTTTCTGCCAATTCCGTTGAGTACCAGAACCTCCGGGAGGTGTTCAGTAAGGCCCGGGCCACTTCGCTGCCGCCGCACTGACCATATGACTGCGGGATTGACCTTCTTCCAGGCACCACTTCGCCCCAGGGATGACTGTACTTTCTGTCGGGTCCAGAGACCAAGGCTATGGAGACCTACATTGAGGACTCCTTAGCTGCTGGGTTCATCTGTCATTCTGCCTCCCTCGCCGGCGCAGGGTTCTTCTTTATGGAGGACAAAACCCTGCGCCCGTGCATCGACTACCCAGGTCTCAACGATATCACGGTGAAGAACCACTACCCTTCGAGCCGCTCCAGGGGGCCACCGTGTCCTCCAAGCCACCGTGTCCGTAACGCCTACCACCTGGTGCGGATACAGGAAGGGGACGAGTGGAAAACTGCCTTCAACACGGCCAGCAGTCACTACGAGTATCTGCACATGCCATTTGGCCTTACCAACGCCCCTGCTGTGTTCCAGGATCTGATTAATGATGTTCTCCGCGACATGTTGAACCGGTTCGTCTTTGTCTACCTCAATGACATTGTCGTCTTCTCCCGCTCCACCCAAGAACACATGCTCCACGTGACCCGTCCCACCAGTTCATGGTGGAGACCGATGCTTCGGATGTCGGAGTGGGGACTGTCCTGTCCCAGCGGTCTGCCCTGGACCTCAAGTTACATCCCTGCACCGTCTCCCACCACCTCAACTCCATGGAGAGGAGCTACGATTGTGGGGAATTGTGAGATTCTCGCGGTGAAGATGGCATGGGAGGAGTGGAGGCACTGGCTGGAGGGGGCAGAACATCCTTTCATTGTGTGGACCGAGCACAATAACCTGGAATATCTCTGTACTGCCAAGCACCTCAATTCCAGGCAGGCTAGATGGGCCCTACTGTTCACCCGGTTCAACTTCTCCCTCTCATACTGGCCGGGATCCAAGAATGTCAAGCCAGATGCGTTGTCACGCCGCTGTAGCCCCAAGGCTACCCCGGAACCTGAGACCATCCTACACACCTCATGTCAGGCGACGGCACTCAGCTGGGTAATAGGGAAGCAGGTTCGTGAGGCACAGTGTTCCCAACCGAACCCCGGGGGGGCACAGATACTCGTTCCTGACGCTCCTCCGTCGGACCCTGGCTTTGTGCAACAGCGCTTTTGGTGACCTTCCATGGTTTCCGACGTCTCCTCGTTCGTTGCTGCTTGCACGGTCTGTGCACAGAACAAGACTCCTCGGCAAACTCCGGCTGGTCTGCTCCAACCTCTGCCTATCCCTCACCGTCCCTGGTCTCACATCTCACTGGACTTTGTCACAGGTCTTTCCCCATCTGATGGTAACACTGCCATCCTGACCATGGTGGATCGGTTTTCCAAAGCTGCCCAGTTCATTCCTCTCTCCAAGCTACCCTCTGCCAAAGAGACGGCCCAGCTCATGGTGCAGCACATCTTCCGGATTCATGGACTACCAGTAGACATGGTCTCTGGCCGGGTTCCTCAGTTCTCGTCACGGTTCTGGAAGGTGTTCTGCACCCTCATTGGGTCGTCGGCCAGCCTGTCCTGGGTCGTCGGAAAGGGTTCCAACCCCAGTCCAATGGCCAGTCGGACCGGGCCAACCAGGACCTAGAGACTAATCTGCCGTGTCTGGTATTCGCCAACCCCACCACCTAGAGCCAGCAACACCCTTCCTGCCATGGGCCTATCCCCCTTTGAATGTAACCCTGGTGGTATCAGCCTCCGCTCTTCCCTGAGCAAGAAGAGGTTGGCATTTTTTTAACCTGAGATTCATTGCCCTTGGCTCATTTTCTGTGAAGAACATGTAAAATAACACATTTTCATTGAGTGCACACTGTCCACCCCCTACACATTTACAGTTGAAGTCGGAAGTTTACATACACATAGGTTGGAGTCATTAAAACTAGTTTTTCAACCACACCACAAATGTCTTGTTAAAACTTCTTATGGCTTAGATCCCGCTAATGGGATCGATATGACAACAGCCAGTGAAAGTGCAGGGCGCCAAATTCAAAACAACAGAAATCTCATAATTAAAATTCCTCAAACAGAAGTATTTTACACCATTTTAAAGATAAACTTGTTGTTAATACCACCAGTGTCCGATTTCAAATAGGCTTTACAGCGAAAGCACACCAAACGATTATGTTAGGTCAGCACCTAGTCACAGAAAAACACAGGCATTTTTCCAGCCAAAGAGAGGAGTCACAAAAAGCAGAAATAGAGTTAAATTAATCACTAACCTTTGATCTTCATCAGATGACACTCATAGGACTTCATAGTACACAATACATGTATGTTTTGTTCAATAAACTGCATATTTATATCCAAAAATATCAGTTTACATTGGCACGTTATGTTCAGTAATGTTTTGCTTCCAAAACATCCAGTGATTTTGCAGAGCCACATCAATTTACAGAAATAGTCATCATAAACTTTAATATAAGACACAAGTGTTATGCACAGAATTAGAGATGCACTACTCCTTAAACAATTTAAAGGCAATGCTACCAAAGACTAATTGAGTGTATGTAAACTTCTGACCCACTGGGAATGTGATGAAAGAAATAAAAGCTGAAATGAATCATTCTCTCTACTATTATTCTGACATTTCACATTCTTAAAATAAAGTGGTGATCCTAACTGACGTAAGACAGAGAATTGTTACTAGGATTAAATGTCTGGAATTGTGAAAAACTGAGTTTAAATGTATTTGACTAAGGTGTATATAAACTTCCCACTTCAACTGTATATTACATATGTGGTGTTCGGGTCCACTGGACTCGAGGGCAATAAAAGTATGTGTGTAGGTGAAAACAAGTAAAAATTAAACAAAGGTTTACTGTGTGCCTCTGTTTTCCACCTCCCTGGGCCTGCTGTTTAAACATAGCACCAAGAACCTGTCTGTCTCCCTGCCTGTCTGCCTGTCTCCCGCTTTTCTCAAACTCTTTATCCTTTGTAGTGTGTGAATCTAGACATGTCTTGCGGGAACCTGTACAATGTTATTACAATACATTGAAAAAAATCTGCATTTTCCCACACTCTACCTCAGCCAGGTGCAAATTGGGGAGGGGATACAACAAATAAATAGCTTTGCATGTGTGGCTCCTTACCACAATCAATCAGCATGGCAAAATGAATCTCACTCAGAGGACCTTAGAAATATATTTTTTCAGAGAGTGTGGAAGGAGTGTCTTCCACTTTGGAAGATTAAGAATTTTCAGAATATGAGTATCATGTCTCTGTCAATTCAGAGTCTGAAAATGAGTTGTAAGAAGAGGATGAGATTGACCCTCAGCCAGCTGAAGGACCAGACCGTCAGCAGCCGTCCCCAGGACCAGCCCGTCAGCAGCCGTCCCCAGGACCAGCCCGTCAGCAGCCGGCCCCAGGACCAGCCCGTCAGCAGCCAGCCCCAGGACCAGCCCGTCAGCAGCCGGCCCCGGGACCAGCCCATCAGCAGCCAGCCCCAGGACCAGCCCGTCAGCAGCCAGCCCCAGGACCAGTCCGTCAGCAACCAGCTCATCAGCAGCCTCAGGAGGAAAAATATGGATGTCAGAAAATTATGAAATTGAATGGTCTTCTTGCCCACGGAATGAGCCACCCAGCATGGCTGCCAATGTGATAAGGATGCAACCAGGGCCGACGTGGCTGGCAGTTACTCATGGACAGGATAAAGTCTTCTTTTGAACTGTTCATCCCAGACACCATCCATTTACATGCAAACTTTGGGTTTCTTATCATAGCTGGTGTTTTCCAATCCAATGGTGAATCCATAGAATCCCTGTGGAATGCATAAACTGGCAGAAAACTTTTCCGTGCAACAATGTCTCTGGAAAACTTCCACATTATTTCCAGGATTATCCGCTTCGATAACCGCGAGACACCAGACCAGCTCGGTGGCAGAGAGACAAGCTAGCTGCAATCAGGTCAGTGAGGGACTGTCAGGCTTGTGCGGTACTGGTACGAAGTCAGGTGCAGGAGAGCAGTAAGTTGTGATCAGGCGCACTTTTATTTGGCAAAAGCACAAAAGTCAGACGCAACTGCGTCAAAAATCCTCCAGCCATCCTCCAGGCATCTTACCTTGCTTCAAAGTAGCCTAGCAAAAATCCCACCATAGAAACATGGAGGCAATTATTTTATAATGACTTCCTCATATGTGCTTTCCTGTTCTATCAATTTTCAAATACATTTTATTTCATTGTCCAGCAGCCAAAGGCATTATCCTAGTCATATTTGAAACCCATGATAGTTCTTGCATCTTTAGATCTCCCGTCTTTCTAAATTTCGAATGGATATTTCCATCTCTGTCCATGAAACCGCTCGCATGTGCGGTGCATTTTAGAACAGTGTTTTCCAGAAAATTGCATTTCCGAACATTCACACCTAGGCCTACCGCTTAATCTAAATGGGTGGGCCTGGCTCCACAGTGGCCTGGCCCACCCGTGCCTGCTCAGCAGCTTAAAATGTGAAAAAATAACCGTTTATCAACATTTTCAGCTAAAGATTCTGATCTGTTCCATCAACCTTATTAATGATACGGCGTACCTCCACTACAATACTTTGATACGCATCGTGCTTATTAAAAAGTGAGTATACACACTGCCCACTGAAAAAAAGTGGGTATACAGTGTATACCTGCATATAACCATCACTGGTTACAATAGAGCTGGTGTTATCAAAGCCAAACATCTATTTTGTAAAATATTAATATTTCAAAACCATTCCTAGTACCAACAATTTGTCATGTAGCTGTGTTTTGTAATACACTGTATGGTTTCAGGAAGTGTAACGTGAGTCAGAGACACTTGGTTTCAGAACAGTTGTCAGTGTTCCTGTGTTTGTATATTAAAGGACTTGAGGGGTCACCTTACCCATCTGTTAGGAACATTTTGTTTCTACATTGTTTCATTTGGCTTGTGACTTTCCTAGCTGAGTCACAAAGGCTCATCACCACATGGAGCCTCCCACAGCATTATTTCACAACTGCTTGAAATTAAACAGATTACAAAACACAACCATACATATTGAAGTTAAGTCTAGAGCACTGTATGTGTATAGGCTATTCACGATCGAAAACGACTATACACGAATAAACAGTAAAGTGTTGTCAATTGCTTGTGGGCCCTTAATCCCAAAAAGCATGAATAAGATGCTTCGTGAACTGGCCACAGATGGAGAATATCCTGTTGATGCTCTTGGGGAGGAAACTGGTCCAACATGACAGTTACTCCATTATAAAGCTCTAGTCTTTGCCTGAAAGTCACCTTTCATGTCACTGCTCCATGGAAAGCTGCCCAATGAAGAGTTGCCAGGTATTAAGCATTTTTAATCTCACTTAATCTCCCCAGAGTTTCGGCCAACCTTCCACTTTCCAGGGGTTAAAACTTTATGATTTGTGATTCACATTTATGATACTCATCTCCCCTTCCTCCACTAAAGTGACATGAAGTGACCTACCTATCCTTCATTTATGCAGCCTATGAAGCACATAAAATGAGTGCGACCAGTGAGTGCGAACAGTAAATTAATTTAAAAAATGTTCACTGTGTTGCGGCAGGATACTTTTGTTGAAGTAAAATCTGTTGGAATTCAAACTTCCAGTGTTTTATTTATTTTAAAAAACATTTGGGGGGGGGGGGGGTAGATCAGATATGAAACTAGCAGACAGTGGAGTCTATCAAATAACACTGCATCATTTCTGATCCCCTTTCTATTTTTGTGCCTACCACCCCCTCCCCTGGCTGGAGGACCTGGTGGTAAATATGAAAATTCACTATATCGTACCAGTCAAAAGTTTGGACACACCCACTCAGGTTTTTCTTTATTTTTACTATTTTCTACATTGTAGGATAATAGTGAAGACATCAACTATAAAAAAACACATATGGAATCAACTAGTAACAAAAAAAGTGTTATATATATAAAATATATAAATATATTTTATTTCAGATACTTCAAAGTAGCCACCCTTTGCCTTGATGACAGCTTTGCACACTCTTTGCATTCTCTCAACCAGCTTCATGAGGTAGTCACCTGAAATACATTTCAATTAACAGGTGTGCCTTGTTAAAAATTAATTTGTGGAATTTCTTTCATTCTTAATGTGTTTGAGCCAATTAACTGTGTTGTGACAAGGTAGGGTTGGTATACAGAAGATAGCCCTACTTGGTTTAAAATACCAAGTACATATTTTGACAAGAACAGTCCATCATTACTTTAAGACATGAAGGTCAGTCAATTCGGAAAATGTCAAGAACGTTTAAAGTTTCTTCAAGTGCAGTCGCAAAAACCATCAAGAACTATGATTAAACTGTCTCTCAAGAGGACCACCACAGAAAAGGAAGACCCAGAGTTACCTCTGCTGTGGAGGAGAAGTTCATTTTTAGTTACCAGCCTCAGGAATTGCAGCCCAACTAAATGCTTTACAGAGTTCAAGTAACAGACACATCTTAACATCAACTGTTCAGAGGAGACTGCGTGAATCAGGCCTTCGTGGTCGAATTGCTTTAAAGAAACCATTACTAAAGAACACCAATAAAGAAGAAGATATGAGGGAGGGGGTGGTCTGTGCATATTTGTAAACAACAGCTGGTGCACAAAATGAAAGGAAGTCTCTAGATTTTGCTTGCCTGAAGTAGAGTATATTGTAATAAATTGCAGACCACACTACTTGCCTAGAGATTTTTCAGGTATAGTTTTCGTGGCTGTTTATTTACCACCACAGACAGATGCTGGCGCTAAGACCGCACTCAGTCAGCTGTATAAGGAAATAAGCAAACAGGAAACAACTCACCCAGAGGCGGCGCTCCTAGTGGCCGGAGACTTTAATGTGGGGAAACTTAAATCAGTTCTACCAAATTTCTATCAACATGTTAAATGTGCAACCAGAGGGAAAACAATTCTAGTTCACCTGTACTCCACACACAGAGACGCGTACAAAGCTCTCCCTCGTACTCGATTTGGTAAATCCGACCACAACTCTATTCTCCTGATTCCTGCTTACAAGCAAAAATTCAAGCAGAAAGCTCCAGTGACACGGCCTATAAAAAAGTGGTCAGATGAAGCAGATGCTAAACTACATCAGTCACTGGCTTTATCAATAAGTGCATCGAGGATGTCGTCCCCATAGTGACTGTACGTACAGTGCCTTGCGAAAGTATTCGGCCCCCTTGAACTTTGCGACCTTTTGCCACATTTCAGGCTTCAAACATAAAGATATAAAACTGTATTTTTTTGTGAAGAATCAACAACAAGTGGGACACAATCATGAAGTGGAACGACATTTATTGGATATTTCAAACTTTTTTAACAAATCAAAAACTGAAAAATTGGGCGTGCAAAATTATTCGCTGGAGGCACCGGACTGGGGATCGTCGCTGGAGGCTCCGGACTGGGGACCGTCACTGGAGGCTCCGGACTGCGGACCGTCGCTGGAGGCTCTTTGCACTGGGTTTTCACTGCAGGCTCCGGGCCATGGATCATCACTGGAGGCTCCGTGCCATGGATTATCACTGGAGGCTTCGTGCCATGGATCATCACTACAGGCTCCGGGGCATGGATCATCACTGGAGGCTTCGTGCCATGGATCATAACTGGAGGCTTCGTGCCATGGATTATCACTGGAGGCTCTGGGCCATGAATTATCACTGGAGGCTTCGTGCCATGGATCATCACTACAGGCTCCGGGACATGGATCATCACTAGAGGCTTCGTACGTGGGGCCGGAACAGGAGACCTACTGGAGGCCTGGTGCGTGGAACCGGAACAGGTCTCACCGGACTGGGGAGATGCACTGGAAGCCTGGTGCCTGGCACAGGGCCGTGGAGGCACACTGGAGGTCTCGAGCGTAGAGCTGGCACAACCCGTCCTGGCTGGATGCCCATTTCGTCCCGGCAAATGAGGGGCGCAACGGCCTGTGAATGCTCACTGGAGACACCTTGCGCATCACCGCATAACACGGTGCCTGACCAGTCACACGCTCCCCACGGTAAGCACGGGGAGTTGGCTCAGGTCTAAAACCCTGACACCAACAATCTCCCCGTGCTTATGGGGCTCCCGTTGTTGTCGTGACTCCTGGTCTCGTCGCCGTTCCTCTAATTCCTCGTATCTTCGCCGTTCTGCTCTTGATGCTTCTATCTCCTCCCTTGGACGGCGATACTCTCCAGCCTGCGCCCAGGGTCCTTTTCCGTCCAGGATCTCCTCCCATGTCCACTCGTCCTTTTTACCAAGCTGTTTGGTCCTTTGGTGGTGGGTAGTTCTGTAACGCCTGTCGTCGGAAGGAGTGGCCCAAAGCGTAGCGTGAAAAGTGTTCATGATTTATTTTTATTATCAAAAAAACACTCGAACAAAGTAACAAAAACGAAAGCGAACAGTTCTGTCAGGTAACAGAGACAAAACAGAAAATAACTACCCACAAAACACAGGTGAGAAAAAGGCTACCTAAGTATGATTCCCAATCAGAGACAACGATAGACTGCTGCATCTGATTGAGAACTACACTCCGCCAAAAACAAAGAAATAGGAAACATAGAATGCCCACCATAATCACACCCTGACCTAACCAAATAGAGAAATAAAATGGCTCTCTAAGGTCACCGCATGACAATTAGTGTTTAACATGATTTTTGAATGACTACATCATGTCTGTACGCCACACATTGTAACGCTCGTCCTCTTCCTCTGATGAGGAGTAAGAGAGATCGGACCAATTTAGAGCGTGGTAAGTGTCCATTTTAATAAATCAAACTGAACACTACAAAATACAAAATAACAAAGTGAAACAAACAAAACAGTCCCGTGTGGTACAAACACTAACACGGAAAATAATCATCCACAAAACACAATAGAAAACAGGCTACCTAAATATGGTTCTCAATCAGGGACAACAATAGACAGCTGCCTCTGATTGAGAACCATACCAGGCCAAACACAGAAATAGCAAATCATAGAAAAACTAACATAGACAACCCACCCAACTCACGCTCTGACCATACTAAAACAAAGACATAACAAAAGAACTAAGGTCAGAATGTGACACACATGCAATTATCTGTAAGGTCTCTCACTCGAGCAGTGCATTTCAAACACAGATTCAACCACAAAGACCAGGGAGGTTTTCCAATTTTTAATTTAATTTAATTTCACCTTTATTTAACCAGGTAGGCTAGTTGAGAACAAGTTCTAATTTGCAACTGTGACCTGGCCAAGATAAAGCATAGCAATTCGACACATACAACAACACAGAGTTACACATAAAATAAACAAAACATACAGTCAATAATACAGTAGAACAAAAGAAAACAAAAAGTCTATATACAGTGAGTGCAAATTAGGTAAGTTAAGGCAATAAATAGGCCATGGTGGCGAAGTAATTACAATATAGCAATTAAACACTGGAATGGTAGATCAGCAGAAGATTAATGTCCAAGTAGAGATACTGGGGTGCAAAGGAGCAAGATAAATAAATAAATACAGTATGGGGATGAGGTAGGTAGATAGATGGGCTGTTTACAGATGGTCTATGTACAGGTGCAGTGATCTGTGAGCTGCTCTGACAGCTGGTGCTTAAAGCTAGTAAGGGAGATATGAGTCTCCAGCTTCAGAGATTTTTGCAGTTCGTTCCAGTCATTGGCAGCAGAGAACTGGAAGGAATGACGACCAAAGGAGGAATTGGCTTTGGGGGTGACCAGTGAGATATACCTGCTGGAGCGCGTGCTTCGAGTGGGTGCTGCTATGGTGACCAGTGAGCTGAGATAAGGCGGGGCTTTACCTAGCAGAGACTTGTAGATAACCTGTAGCCAGTGGGTTTGGCGACGAGTATGAAGCAAGGGCCAACCAACGAGAGAGTACAGGTCGCAATGGTGGGTAGTGTATGGGGCTTTGGTGAGGAGGAGCAGGTTCTGGGCGTGAGAGAATAGATTCAAGGCATAATGTACAGACAGAGGTATGGTAGGATGTGAGTACATTGGAGGTAAACCTAGGCATTGAGTAATGTTGAGAGAGATATTGTCTCTAGAGACGTTTAAACCAGGTGATTTCACCGCATATGTGGGAGGTGGAACTAAATGGTAGGTTAAGGCATGTTGAGCAGGGCTAGATGCTCTATAGTGAAAAAAGACAATAATCAATAACCAGGACAGTAATGTACAAGGCATATTGATATTAGGGAGAGGCATGCATAGCCGGGTGATCAATAGGGGTCCAGTGAGTGGTTGGGCTGGCTGGAGACACGGCGATTCAGACAGCTAGCAGACCGGGGCTAGCAAGCTAGCAGAAGGGCCTTATAGGGCCTTATAGGGACATCTCGACGGAGGAAAGTATGTTTTGGCCTCCGTGTGCGGTGACGTCGATAGGCCAGTCGTGATGGATTAGTAGGGTTCCGAGTAGCAGGGGGGTCCAAGTCCAATTGGAAAAATATGTATAGCAGCCCAAGAAATTGTCCGATTGATCTATACAGCTAACAGTCCTGTCAGGATTTGGCCAGGATTGTTCAGGTTTTGGTCACTAGATGCCCCCATTGTGCTTTTTTTACCCTTTTGTTTTTCCCTTGTTCTAGTTATTAGTTGCACCTGTGCCTCATTTCCCTTGAATCTATTTAAACCCTTAGTGTTCCTCAGTTCTTTGCTCTGTGTTTGTATGTTAGCACCCAGCCATGCTGTGAACTTTTGTTTCTCTAGTTGGATTTTCTTGAGGTACTCTGGTTTTGTTCTTGTTTATTTTTGATTATTCTTTTGAGGTTTGTTTTTCCCCTGCTGTTCTTACCACTTTGTGGATTTTCCTTGTGTCTTGGAGTATATACATTTTTTCTCTTGGATTTACTTTTGACGTTGTGGATTTATATTTTTGCCTGAAGATCTTTTCCTTTTTTCTTTATTAAATCACCGTCTCTAGTACTGCTGTGTCTGCCTCATCTTCTGGGTTCTGCCGACTATTAGTGGCTCAGTTTACTAAGTGACTGTTTGTCACACCGGAGACCCGAGTTCGTAACTGGGTCCTGACAAGTCCAATATGCTCTAGCCAGCTATCAGCTAGTGGGCAGTGGCTAGTGGATGGGCATTCAGGGGATGAAGCGATGTAGAGGCCAGTTGAGTAGCCCCTCGAGCAGATTACGTTGTGGTCCAGTCGTGATGGATCGGCAGGGTTCCGTGCCCTGTACCGGCAGTAGAAGGGATCCGGGTATTGTAGCCCAGGAGTGGCTGATGGGCCTCTTTAGCTAGCTGGGAGAAAGGGCCTAGCATGGGCTAGCTCCAGGCTAATTGGTGCTTGCTCGTTAGCCAGTACTCGGATAGCAGCAAGCTAGCTGCAAAGATCCAGGTGAAAATGTCCAGAACTTGCGGTAGGAATCCGGGGATATGGAGAGAAAATAGGTCCAGTATGCTCTGGTTTGAGTCGCGTTGTACAAACTGGCAAGAGCTTTTCGAGCTAAGGGTTAGCTGAGGACCGCTAGCAGTGGTTAGCTGGCTAGTAGCTAGTGAGCTGGCTAGCTTCTGTTGGGAGATTCGAGGTGAATAATACTTTTAAAAAAAAACAGATCCACACCACATTGGGTGAGGCGGGTTGCAGGAGAGTGCTTTGAAGTTGAGTTTTAGAAAAATATATAAAAATATATATATACGGGACACGACAAGACGAGGACAAAAGACGTCTGACTGCTACGCCATCTTGGAATCGCCAAATTAATAGACACTGCAGTAAATAAAACAGAATAAAAACATCTGTCTTGTCCAGGACCGGAATCTACACAGATCGTTGCACTATAGTCAATCAGAGCTACAGTAGACCTTTATACAAACAAGCCATTTGCCACACGAGCCTGTTATCATTCACTTTGAACAGGACTGTGTGTTTACAGGCAGTTTCAACAGCCTGAATTTAGATCATTTAGAACATATTTGCTAAAAGCCACAAAATACACTTGAATGGATTTCTGCAATTATGTAAACACCAAGGGAGTCCTGTTACATTTGAGAATCTTTCATTCCTATTGATCAAACAACCATGAAAAGGTAGGCTCTCTCTCCCTCAGTTATGCACATCAACAAGATCAACAACGAATGCTAGCCAGAGCAATATGAGCTAAAATCTAACAAAGGAACATTAGATAAACCTTCTTAAACTTTTTTAGCTATTTGGCGGTCGAATATTGCACCGATAAATGATGGAGAATTGTAGCCTCCTCGTCCTTCTGCAGCTCGCCTGCCAATGCATGCTTGTATCAACCAAACACCCAAGCTAACTGGCTAAAGTTGGATAGCTTGCTAGCTAGCTACTTCCAGACACAAATGAGAGAACTCACTCTGACCATTTTACTCGCCCTAGCAGAGCTGGTTAGGCTGTTTACATGTTATCTAGAGCATACGTGACTAACTATTACTTATTTTGCCTACATTTACTGACACCGGTCATATTCAGCAGGTGTTGCACATTGGTAAATTAATCAGTTGTTCTGCGTTCTGGCACACTCAGATGAGAGTGCTCTGAAATCGGCGTGAATTTGTGAATGCAAGAGATATGTTAACTGTATAACACTCGTTCAAGTTCTTGCTAGCTAACCAAATGACACCTGCATATCTAGCTGTGTATTGCGACTGAAAAAACGATGAGGGGAAAAAGTCAGTCACCCATCCACTCCTCCAATGGCATGACATGACATCCTCTGAGCAGCTAGCTAGCTCGCTAGCTAAAGTTAGGGTCTGTGTTTTTAGTTTGCTACGTAAATAGATACGCTAACCTATTAACCACTTTATTACTGACTTGTGATCATTATCCCTGCTAGTTTGATTTTATTGACATTCCCAGCCTTAGTTACATTTGTTTGTTTTTGTCCAGAATATTGAGTCATTGAAACTGAAACAATGCATCCCGAATGGAGGCAGCAAACAATGTACCAGGCCAGCTGTGATTTATAACCCGATGGCAATGTTTTTTGGACTACCAAGAAATGTACTGGTGAATTATATGAATCATGCAATGAACTGCATCCATCTATTCTGCTTACAATGCCTTCGTGTACGTCATGGAACATTGAGTTATTGGGCGGCAGGTAGCCTAGTGGTTAGAGCATTGGACTAGTAACCGAAAGGTTGCAAGATTGAATCCCCAAGCTGACATGGTAAACATCTGTTGTTCTGTCCCTGAACAAGGCAGTTAACCCACTGTTCCTAGGCTGTCATTGAAAATAAGAATTTGTTCTTAACTGACTTTCCTAGTTAAATAAAGGTAAGAAAAATATAACCTATTTTTCAAACCTCTTATTAAGTTGGCTTTGTAGCATTAGCTGGGAATTTGATATTTTGGACTGATATTATAATTGTCTGTTTGTTTTATATCTGCAAAGCAGTTAAAACACTATCAGTTCCAATTGAAACTTTAGGTGACCAGTTACTTTGTGTGCTAAACATTAAATGTGTTTTGCAATGGGAATTAATAGTTGTACATTTCGATTGGTTGTGTTTTGTATTCTTATGATTGGGACCTATTGGCTTATTATGTCTGAGTTTATGGACTGCTTATCCTTTAACATCATGCTGTGTGTGACTGCTGTCTTTCCATCGGCCCTATGCAGTGGTATAGTGGTGCCTGGAGAATTGGGTATACTCTAATTTTGCCAAAAAGCTCCTAAACGGCCCGCCCAGCGTAGGAAAGGCACCAGGTGTGAAAAATCCTATATTTTCTCCCAAAAAAATAAATGAGTTTTCCTATAGATTTTTCATGCTTTCACTCTTAAAATCACACCTTTTTTTTGTATAGAAAAAAATACAACAATTTCATTGTGTAAATCCACAACAATGCTTAAACCACATCAATCTGATTGAGTGGGCCTGTCAGTTCCTGGCTCCCCATTGGGTGAGCCTCTGTCCACGGAGGCCCATCAATGTGTACGCCCATGATGCAAACAGGCATAAAAATGGCGCATCACAAATAACCTACTAACCAACACTTCGTACTAAACTTTTTCAATGCCTGGTTGGCATAACCATTGTTGCTTTAGTCAGAATTTACTGGTAGATATCATAACCGCTACCGATGTCATTCTTGTGTGCGCTGCTCCATGCCAAAACCAGCTGAGAGTTGCACACTCTTGCTGCCTGCAGATGGTATTCCGCTGAAACTAGGCAATGTGTGCGGCTCGCATGTGAATATGTTTCACGTGCTTTGCGATTGTGTAAGCTACTTTGTGCATGATTTTTCTATTGTACTACCACGTAATTGATACATCGTATACCTTCACTACACTACTTTGATACACATCAGTAGGGATTAAGAATTGAGTCGAAGCAATGCCCACTGAAAAAAAGTGGATATACGTTTCCACTACATGACTGGCCCTTTTTGTTTTACAAACTCTCCTACATGAATGCGCTGGTCTTGCGGTTGTTGTCCTTTCAGACTCGCGAACCTGTCGCACACTGAAGGCCTATAGGTTCGCCACTGCGAAAACATGAATGTAATAGATATAATGGCTTTTAAGATAATGTTTCAAGAAAGTGTATATATTTGGCCTGGCGAAGCGGTTTTATGTGCTGACTGAATGGAAGCTGATAATTAAATTACGAGTCCACAGTGTCTGAGGCCGAGTCCAGGTTGAGTGAGTACAACTGTATCCGACACCGACAAGACCAAGACACTCAATATGTGGTCTCATATTAGAACTCTTGTTACAACACTGCATCGGCAAGGACTACTGATTTTTTTTAAAATAACAATAAATGGAATAGAGCTCGCACAGACAAAATCTTAGAGGAAAACCTGGTTCAGTCTGCTTTCCAACAGACATTGGGAGACAGATTCACCTTTCAACTGGACAATGGCTTAAAACAAGGCGAGTGGAGGACAGAGGAGCCTCTTAAAGAAGAAGTTACAAATAAACGTATAAAAAATCCTACAATGTGATTTTCTGGATTTTTTTTCCCATTTTGTCTGTCATAGTTGAAGTGTACCTATGATGAAAATTACAGGCCTCTCATCTTTTTAAGTGGGAGAACTTGCACAATTGGTGGCTGACTAAATACTTTTTTGCCCCACTGTATGTGAAGCTGTTAGAGATTTACCCAGAAAGACTCACAGCTGTAATTGTTGCCAAAGGTGATTCTAACATGTATTTACTCAGGGGTGAATACATATCCAATCAAGGTATATTTGTGTCAAATTTTTCATTAATCTTAAAAAATATTTATAATTCCTCTTTGACGTTACAGAATATTTTGTGTAGATTGTTGACAATTTTTTTTATTAAATCCATTTGAATCCCACATTGTAATAAAATGTAAAGAAATCCAACGTGGGTGTAGACTTTATTTAGGCACTGTACTGTCTCTCTCTGTCTCAGTCTCTGAACGCCCAGGTAACCTTTCTAAATGACTATCGCCCCATAGCACTCACATCTGTAGCCATGAAATGCTTTGAAAGGTTGGTCATGGCTCACATCAACAATATCATCCCAGATACCCTGGACCCACTCCAATTCACGTACCGCCCCTACAGATCCACAGATGACGCAATCACTATTGCCCTCCACACTGCCCTTTTCCACTTAGACAAAAGGAACACCTACGTGTGAATTCTGTTCATTGACTACAGCTCAGCGGTCAACACCACCGTGCCCTCCAAGCTCATCACTAAGCTCAGGACCCTGGGACTGAACACCTCCCTCTTCAACTGGATCCTGGACTTCCTGATGGGACGCCCCCAGGTGGTGAGGGTAGGCAACAACACAACCGCCAAACTGCCCCTCGACTCCTTGTACTGTATATAGCCTTGTTATTGTTATTTTATTGAGTTATTAAATTGTGTTATATATTTTTTATATATTTGCACATTATTATAATTTTTAACTGCATTGTTGGAAAACTGCTTGTAAGTATATTTTCACTGAAAAGTCTGCACTTGTATTCGGCGCATGGACAAATCAAATTTGGAGGCTGAAAAGATTTGGCATGGGCCCTCAGATCCTCAAAAAGTTCTACAGCTGCACCATTGAGAGCATCTTGACTGGCTTCACCACCGCTTGGTATGGCAACTGCTTGGCATCCGACCTCAAGGCGCTACAGAGGGTAGTGGGGATGGCCCAGTACATCACTGGGGCCGAGCTCCCAGCCAACAAGGGCCTCTATACCAAGCTGTGTCTGAGGAAGGCTCTAAAAATTGTCAAAGACTCCACCCACCCAAGTCATAGACTGTTCTCTCTGCTAGGGCAAGCAGTACCAATGCACTAAGTCTGGAACCTACAGGACCCTGAACAGCTTCTACCCCCAATCCATAAGGCTGCTAAATAGTTATTTAAATAGTTAACCAAATAGCTACCCAGTACTATCTGCATTGACCCTTTTTGCACTAACTATTTTGACTCATCACATACGCTGCTGCTACTGTTTACTATCTGTCACTTTATTCCTAGTTATATGTACATACTGTATGTACCTCAGTGACCTCGTACCCCAGCACATCGACTCGGTACTGGTACCCCTTGTATATAGCCACGTTATTGTTACTCATTGTGTATCTATTATAAACTTTTATCATTACGTGTTTTACTTTTCTATTATTTCTCTATTTTCTTTCTCTCTGCATTGTTGGGAAGGGTCCGTAAGTAAGCATTTCCCTGTTAATCCACACCTGCTGTTTACGAAGCATGTGACAAATGAAATTTGATTGGATTTGTCTCTGTCTCTCTCTTTCTCTTTCTAGCTCTCTCATTCTGTCATGCACAGGTCTTTAAGCCCCATTAAGCACTTTTTTTGTTGGCTTCCATTCCGTATATATTTCTTGAATGTACAAGTAGGACTGCAATTAGGTAAAATGAGTCAAGAAAGCCATAGAGAATTGTTTTATTAAATGGAACAAATAAATCAAGGCTTGGTTTCAGTCACATGCAGCCTGTGTACCACACTGCAATGCTGACTCTGCCTCGCTCTCTCTTCCTCTTACTCCCTTTCCACCTGTTTCCCTCTCTCATTCTCTCCCTCACCCTTCCTCCTTGTGCACCCACACCTACTCTAAATGAGCTTAGGCAAACCATATTCAAATGCAGTATTCCAGCTAAGATTTATGCATTCTGTGCATAGGTCAACTTCAATTTTAAATGCTATCTGGAGAGTGGTTAGTGGCCTGGCACGCAAGCAGCCTTTGAAGCTGCTGTTTTGATGAGTGAAAAGGGTCATTTCTATGGTTGTAATAACCCACAAGGGGCTGGAATAAAGATAAACAGTATATTTGAGGCTTTGTTAGAAATATGGAAAATAGCTCACAGGGGGTACAAATATACACTCAAGAGTACAAATTTTGAAATTATGTCTTACTCAAAATTCACTACTGATTTTCATGGTCTCTGCAACCATGTCTTTATAGTCAGTGAAGTAGCCATAATAGGCAACTATTTGCCTTGAGGTGCTGTGTAGAAGATAATTGACATGATGTTCTCCGGCTACTAAATACATGCAGGTTTGCGCTTTTAAATCATGAATCTTGTTCTGGAGGCAGCTCTGCAGAATGGTCACTAGCTGATACAGCTACAAAGTCAGTAAACCTAACCTTAACCAAAATGTTAGCCCTAATGTCTTACCTTAACATTAAGTTAAGACCAAAAAGCAAATGCTTGTCGTAATACATTTTTACAATATAGCCAATTTTGACTTTGCAGCTGGCCTATCTAAGGGGAAATAGCTCAGTTCTGCCTCCAAGACAAGAGGCATGACAATAAACATCAACTTGCTAAATACAAAGAGCTATTCAAATTCCTGCTGGGTGTAATTGTGATGGATGTGCACTTGGGCCTGGGTGGCAGCGGAGGGGAAGGTGTGTGTGTGTGTGGGATGGAGGGGTGCCCACAGAGACCCACAGCCTGTAAGTTATTATTCTGAGCTGACAGACATCTAGATTGTATGAGTGCTCTCTAGAGCTGACAGCTAAGCTAGGACCTGTATAGACATCCCCCTCTTGTTAGACACATTCTGAAAGCCTCTGTATGGAGGCAAGAAAGACAATAAATATTGTCTCATATCAAAATGCCATGGTTGTAAAGTGGAAGGCTTTACACCAACCTGAATTCTATTTGCTATATCATCTACCAAAGTTCACATAACCAAAGTTCACCGCAACCAACATATGGACAAGCAAACACACTCCAAGTCAATAACCACCAACCTACAAGACTACTTTTGCAAGGGAACTCATTTTAGGACTAGAGTAACGCCTCTGTCACTGTATTAAAACCAGACAGAGAGATGCGCAAATATATAAACAAGACATAAAATGATAATAGCATTTTATATGGACTTGCTCCTCCAGCAGAAATCTGGTGTAAACATTCAATTTTCTTACTCTTCACTGAGGTTCAGTTTTCCATTAATGTGTCAAATGATTCTCACTCCTGAAAGGTGGTGCACTACAGAGCCAGATCAGAACAAAACACTATCCACCTGTTCCTTAACCTTCCACCTGACACCATCTTCCTTTTCATTAACCTTCCACCTGACACCATCCTCCTGTTCCTTAACCTTCCACCTGACACCATCCTCCTGTTCCTTAACCTTCCACCTGACACCATCCTCCTTTTCATTAACCTTCCACCTGACACCATCCTCCTGTTCCTTAACCTTCCACCTGACACCATCCTCATGTTCCTTAACCTTCCACCTGACACCATCCTCCTGTTCCTTAACCTTCCACCTGACACCATCCTCCTTTTCATTAACCTTCCACCTGACACCATCCTCCTGTTCCTTAACCTTCCACCTGACACCATCCTCCTGTTCCTTAACCTTCCACCTGACACCATCCTCCTTTTCATTAACCTTCCACCTGACACCATCCTCCTGTTCCTTAACCTTCCACCTGACACCATCCTCCTGTTCCTTAACCTTCCACCTGACACCATCCCTCTAGGGCACCAGACCTGGACAAGTACACCTGATTAAATTTGTAAACTAATCAAGCCCTCAATGCGTTGAATCAGGTGAGTTTGTCTGCGGCTACAACAATAATGTGTGCTGATTGGGGTTCTCGAGGACTGGATTTGGGAAACCCTGCTCTAGGGCTTGTTAGGGCATGACAGTGTGGGTAATGTACTGCAGCAATTCTTCACTGACATCTCTCTGGCCTACATCACATCTGACAGAGAAGGAAAAGTAAGGTAGAAACATACAAAAGAGCTGCATTTCACATTTGTGTGTGTGTGTTTGAAACTTTGTTATCACCACTGATGTAATTTATCGCTTACTGGCTGCTATGCTCCGGTCGACAATCTCCAATTCCTTTATAATGTGTGTGTGGGGGGTTGCCGTGAGGCAAACAATTTAATAAATCAGTGCATTGCAGCACACTGAGCTTCAAACATAAATAACATGTTGTCACATCTGAAGTTTCCAAAAGACAGATGAAACACCAGCTTACATTATCGAGCAACTACTTCATAGCAGGAGCCTCATCCACCTTATCGTGTTTCTACAATAACAATAAAAGCTTCAAGATCTGTCTTTGTATGTCGGCAGCCAACAGCTTTCATAGACTAGACTTGACAGCAATATATGAAATAATTGATTAAATACCATTTACATGTGAGTTCTCTTGGTGGGACTATCTGTAAAAGGCAAATTAATGAATATGACTAATCATATCGACATAATTAAATTAAATACATTGTTCATGCATTAATGTAAAAAGAATGAGTGAGAATCAGAGGCTCAAATCTGCATGTCTAGTCTATTGTGTCACACTCTGATCTGTTTCACCTGTCTTGTGCTTGTTTCCACCCCCCACCAGGTGTCTCCCATTTTCCCCCATTATCCCCTGTACTTATACCTGCGTTTTCTGTTGGTTTGTTGCCAGTTCGTCTTGTCTTGTGAAGTCTTACCAGCGTGGTTTCCCATTTTCCAGTATCTCTAGTTTCTGTTTTCTAGTCTTCCTGGTTTTGCCTGCCTGCCGTTCTGCCCCTGATTGACGCTGCCTTGGTTTACTGATCTCTACCTGCCCTTGACCTGCCTATTTGCCTGACCCCTGTTTTGTAATAAACACATGACATTCAAACTATCTTCCTACTGTGTCTGCATCTGGGTCTTATCCTGAGTCGTGATGGTACGAACTGGCCATGATTGACCCTGCAGACTCGGACCAGCTCTGCAATGCCGTCTCCTTCCAAGGAGCCACCATTGGAAGACACGAGGAGTTACTTCAAAATCTTATGGAAGGATTCAAGACATTGGCGGAAGGCCATGACCGCGCTTTCAATACATTGCTGGAGCAATTCCGTGGATTGTCTATTAGGCAGCCAGGCTGTCACCAACGCGTCTCCCCAGCCCACCCCGGCTTCCCGAGAACCCGGCTTCCCGAGAACCCCGCTTACCTCCTCAGGAGCGCTACGTTGGAGATTCAGGAACCTGTCGGGCGTTTCTCTCCCAGTGATCCCTCATCTTCAAGCTGCTGCCCTCTTCTTTTCCCTCGTACCGCTCAAAGATAGCGTACCTTATAACGCTGATGTCCGGTAAGGCTCTCACCTGGGCTAAGGCAGTGTGGGAGCAACAATCCACCGTGTGCTTCAGTCTGGAGGAGTTTATGGTGGAGGTAAAAAATGTGTTAGATTCTCCGTTGTCTGGGAGAGAGGCTGCTCGGAAGCTACTCCTACTACGTCAAGACTCCCGTAGTGTTGCAGACAATGCTTTTGATTTACGCACGTTGGCCGCCGGTGAGTGCCTGGAACCCGGAATTCCTGTTCGACACGTTCCTTCATGGATTATAGGAGGAGGTTAAAGACGAGCTCACAGCCCGGAAGCTGCCCATGGATCTCGACTCCCTCAGCACCTTGACCATATGGATCGATGGGTGGCTACGGGAACGTAGGAGGGAGAGGTCTGTTCCCAGTCACACTCACTCGTCCAAGGATCCCACCTCACCTTTGAGGAATCCTGGAAGTCCCCTGGCTTCTACATTACCAAGATAATCCGAGGTTACCTGAGTTGCCCCAGGAATCACCGAGGTCTGCCGACTCGTCTCCTCCGGAGCCCATGCCATTTGGCAGAGCTAGATTGTCTCCTGCCGAACACTTACGAAGACTGAACACCAAGAGCTGTCTGTATTGTGGAACTACAGGTCATTACATTTCTACCTGTCCATTAAAAGACCAGGCTCATCAGTAGGTACACTGGTGGGCCATACGGAGAATTTCCAATCTCCAATTACTTGTACTCCTCTCCATGCCATGCTGCTGTGGGGTGACCGGTCAAAATCTTTCCTGGTACTCATTGACTCTACGGCCCACTCAACCCCTATCCATTCCCATGGATGTCAGAGCACTGGATGGGTGCTCTATTGGCAGAGTCACCCACAATATGGTTCCTATCATCCTGCGAGTGTCAGGTAATCACAGTGAGTCTATGCAATTTATGCTAATCGAATCTCCTCAGGTACCCTTGGTTTTGGGGTTTTCGTGGCTCCAGAGGCACAATCCTCTTATCGACTGAACTATTGGTTCTATCAAGGGTTGGAGCCCATTCTGCCACGCTCATTATCTGAAGTCGGCACAGCCTCCCCAGGATGTCTTCCTGCGGGCTTGGGAGAAGCCTCAGACCTCTCCACCATTAACCAGGACCTTCGGGAGTACCAGGACCTCCGGGAGGTTTTCAACAAGGCCGGTGCCACATAGCTTCCTCTGCATCGGCCCTACGACTGCGTTATCAACCTTCTCCTGGGCACCACACCACCTCGGGGCAGCTTTATTCCCTGTCGGGTCCGAAGACCAAGGCGATGGAAAGGTACATTAAGGACTCCCTAGCTGCAGGGTGTATCCATCCATCTGCCTCCCCCGCCAGCGCAGGGTTCTTCTTTGTGGAGAAGAAGGACAAAACCCTGCGCCCGGGTAACGACTACCAGGGCCTTATGGCATCACGGTTAAAAAACATTACCCGCAACCACTCATCGCCTCGACTTTCAAGCCTCTCCAGGGGGCTACGATCTTCTCGAAGTTGGACCTTCAGAACGCCTACCATCTGATGCGGATACGGGAAGGAGACAAGTGGAAGACAGCCTTTAACATGGCTAGCGGCACTACTAATACCTGGTGATGCCATTCGGACAGACCTACGCTCCTGTTGTGTTATAGGCCCTGGCTAACAATGTTCTCCGTGACATGTTAAACTGGTTCGTGTTTGTCTACCTCGATGACATCCTCGTCTTTTCCCACTCAGCTCAAGAGAATGTCCTCCACATCCGACAGGCCCTCCAGCGTCTTGTGGAGAACCAGCTTTTTGTTAAAACTAAGAAATGCGAATTCCGTTGCTCCACCATCTCCTTCCTAGGATGTTTGTCCCGGACTCTGCCCATTCCCCGGTCCTGGAATTGACTCCTTCCTCCAGACTTGCCAGCCATCCTGGCTCCTGCAGACCCTGGCCTTTATGTGTGCTCAGAATAAGACTCAGTGGCAAGTTCTGGCTGGCCTTTTTCTACCACTCCCTGTTCCTCACCACCCCTGGTCCCATATATCCCTGGACTTCGTCACTGGTCTCCCTCCATCAGATGACATCACCACTATCCTTATGGTGGTGGATAGGTTTTCCAAAGCCGCCCATTTCATTCCCCTTCCCAAGTTACCCTCAGCCAAGGAGACGGCCCGGCTCATGGTGCAGCATGTCTTCCGGATCCATGGACTTCTGGTGGACATGGTCTCAGATCGTGGTCCTCAGTTCTCATCCCGGTTCTGGAATGCGTTCTGCACCTTCATTGGGTCGTCGGCCATCCTGTCTTCGGACCAAGCCAATAAGGACCTGGAAACAGCTCTTCGTTGTCTCGTCTCCGCCAATCCCACCACCAGGAGCCAGCAACTTGTGTGATTGGAATACGCCCGCAACATTCTTCCCTGCTCGGCCACTGGTCTCTCGCCTTTCGAGTGTCCCATGGGATATCAGCCCCTGCCCTTCCTTGAGCAAGAGGAAGAATTCAGCATACCCTCGGCCCAGATGTTTGTCCGCCGCTGTCGCCTTACCTGGAAGAGAGCCCGGTCCGCTCTTCTAAAGACCACGCTGCCTTGGGTTACTGACCTCTGCCTGGCCTTGACCTGCCGATTGCCTGCCCCATTTTGTAATAAACATCCGAGATTCGAACTGTCTGCCTCCAGTGTCTGCATTTGGGTCTTATCCTGAGTTGTGTTATACTGGGTATATTCAAATCTCTTGTATACTTCCCATGCAATAGAGATTGGAGTCAAAATAACCAGGTTGTGAATGCTGTAGGGTAAAAGTTTATTTTGGGAAGCACAGATATTTGATGGAAACATATAAAGTGTCTCAGGATAGCATTGGTATTCAAGCACAAGAAATCAATAGCGATTGAAGGAAGTCTTGAGGAAAGCAGCGTATTCTGTTGTTGCCAATGGGAATTGAATATAGTAAATTAATCATGGCTGGCAACTCTCTAACAATATGCTGTGTGTTTTGAACACGATGTATCTTTGTACATTAAAATGGAGAAGCTTACCTTTTAGCCCTCTGCCTCATTACCCACTGATTCATTCTTCTAAAACTGAGAAGCTAACAGACCGGCCATATTGATTTAGTCTGGTATTCAATTAAAGTGATGTAGGTCTATATACGCTAACATAATGTACAAACCCAGACAAAATCAGACAGGTACGTCTAGAATTATAATTGGGAGAGCCTTCAGTGAAGCAATTTTAAGTCTTTAGAGATCCTAGTTTGCACACATTTGAGTGAGAAACGAGCTATGCTTAGTAGCAGGTGTACAGTATTGCTGAACCATAAAAACCCATGCATGACAACACCATAAAACTATTCAAATAAATACCTGTTCTGATTCATGAGGAGTCTGGTTTTCTATTGGTATTCATTGGCTGAGGTGAGGGTAAGATGTGTGTGTCTGTTGTCTTCCTGTAGGATTTGTGACCAGCATTAGCACTCTATTCCGTTCTTTAATTCAGATTAAAATAATCCATGCGAGCTGGCAAAAGATGATCAATGGAGACGTAGTTTCCCTTTATTGTGACTTTGATTAGATCACCCATGATAGATTCAGAGCCAGGAAAAAGAAGGCCAAAAATCCTAGATTTCCACAAGTCATAAATTGCCCTCTGTCAGGGAAATGTAAATCAATGTAGCAAGCTCAAATTGATGGGGCATTTTCTGGCTGAGCACACTTTTATTTCAGGCTCTGGAAATCGCCTTCATTGCCACAGGTAAAGAAGAGGTGCAGCATAAATATAAATGAGATGTGTTGAGTAAATATATGTTAACGATGTAACCATATAGATCTTATCTTAATGGATTTCTTTGTGATTTTTGATTTACAGTGCAGTACGCAAATTCAAAGAAGGAGAGTTATTTGTTTTGTTTCTACATCCACAGCGCTTATGTTCAGTTGATGGAGCCCATATCCAAAAAGTACCTGGGGGTGAGGTTGTAACATTGTTTCTTGCATGCAGCTCATTATGATGCAAGAGCAGTCCTTGGAAAACAAACTGTGCCTTGGCAGAGAGGCAGAGCAGTGATGGTGCAGCTGCAGGGACATGACAGCTACAGTCTCTCCATCCATAAATCCACTTGACTCTACAGGGCACAGAGCCACACCTGGGTATTAGCCTGAAAGAGAGACAGCTAAATGACATCTGTGCCATCTTGCTAAGACTTGGACAGGGTGAAGCACCGAATACCTTTATTATTAGTAAAAGTATACTTTCAAACAGCTTACCAGGGTATTTGTGTCAGGGGACTAGTATTACAGGCACTCTAGCCTGAATTTTCCCTCCCTACCTCATTTCAGGCCATTGACACCATTGTATTACAATTACATTATCTAAAACTTTACATTATCTAGGATATAGATGAACATCCCCTGATATGACATTTCCATATAAGCTCATTGGTATTTGTATGGCAGATGGGAAATGGACCTGGTTTAGAGAAAGCCAGAGACTATGTTGTTAGATAAACAAAGAGAAATTGATATTAAAGCCCCGTCCCTTTCCCCCATACATTGTGGATGGAGAAGTCATTGGGATAAAGAGATATCAAGTGCTGAGAGAAGCTTATTTTGATTTAATCTATTTACAATCCTATGAACAGAAACTATTAGAATATGTATACTTTATCTACTGTGCCCTGTTATGACTAAGCATTGGTGGGCTACACCAGTCTTTTCCTCCTGCAAGCTATTGTGTGTAAAGGGGAAATTATAATTGGGGTATATGGAACATCTCATTTGTATCACCCACTGCTTCTGTTTTCCAGCTCACTCTGGCATCCCATTCCTTTCATAGCTCTGCTAACACCCCCTTCCCACTCTCTACATTTACATTTTATCAGACACTCTTATCCAGAGCGACTTACAGTAGTGAGCGCATTCATTTCATACTTTTTCTTGTCCTGTATTGGTACCCCGTGGGAGTCGAACACACAACCGCTGGCATTGCAAGCGGCATGCTCCACCAACTGAGCCACACAGGTATACACTATAAGTTGTTTTTCTCTAAACAGTTGCCTCGGCTGTCCTTCCTCTTTCTGACCATCCTTAGTAATCTCTTTCTCTCTCTCTCGCTCTCTCTCTCTCTCTCTCTCTCTCTCTCTCTCTCTCTCACTCTCACTCTCACTCTCACTCTCACTCTCGCTCTTGCTCGCTCAGGCTTTTCCCTTTACATCTCATACAATAATTCACTGTTTTAATCTTTTTCTTGGCAGTGAATGTACTGTATTGCCTAGCAACCTCTTTTGCCGTACATATGTCATATCTCTCTATAACACAACCCAAATGTATCTGGTTTTTAAAATACTAATCCTTTCTTAAATGCATGCATACACCACCAACATAAAATGTAAAAAGTCTATGGTAGTATCCAGGCTCACAATCTTGACTGACTAAGACAATAGCCATACATGTGAGGTCTGAGAAGAAGCTGAATGCAGCATGGAAAGGATCGATGCTCTAAACCATTAATGACAGGTGGATACTCCTCCGACTTCCTGTTTGATAAAACCAATCAACACCTGTCCAACAAGTGATCCAGTGTTATTTAGAGTTTCATTTCCCAGGTTCAGCACACTGCAACATTGGATCAAGTTCAATTCGGGAGAATTGTCTTCTGAAAAAATAATTTGATTTTTGACATTGTACAACACATTCTGAGTCTATTAATCGTCTTGATGAGAACGTGTTTCTGTTCACATGAGCACTGAAGCAACAACACAGAGCATGCTTTGCAAAAGAACTGTTAACCATATTTGATTTGTACTTCCAGCACTAAACCTGGCATTGATCAAGATGGATTCAGAAAGCATTTAAATGGCAGCATTAAGTATGCTTTAAGCTGCCTTTTCACGTGTCAGCTTTGAGAGTAAAAATAGAAGCAGAGACAGCTGTGTCCACAGCCTGATTTTAAATCTGATTGTTTATAGGGGGATGTTACATTGAGAGCCATGCATTATAGAAAATATTGCTCTATTCCTACAATCACTGCTATCTTTTAATCAAGCATCATTGGTGTTGACTTTCGTTTTCTTTCATTCCTAGTGTTGATCACATGGAACAGTCCTCACTCAGCCCATAAAGGCTAAAATCGGATTTAGAGATTAACATTTCATCCCATAAATTCAGACGTCCACAGGGCAATCATTTATCATTATAAGAGATTAAATAAAGATGAGATGCTTTTTTTTGCTTCAAGTCTTTAGAGTGCTTACTGTGGGGACATGACCATGCCTAAATCCACATTGAGCCCAGTCACTGATTTTGATTTACATGTAGTAGATTAGAGTAGGTTATGCAGCGCAGGGCAGTTGTGCATGTGCTTTGACTACTTGCTGTGAAATCCCTTTTCATGAGAACTCATAGGGGTAGCAGGCCAAAGCTCAGCTGGAGTAATGTTTTAGATGCATTGCGCCAAGGACATTTTACCAATAAGAAACTGTGAAACATGTATGTAAGTGCTGATGCTGTGATTAGACTTCATAGAACTGATTAGGAAGTAATAGCCAAGTGATGATTCTCACTTTGCTGAGTGTACCTTTAGGTTTAGGATGATACATGGATGTACAGTATGTACTCTTTTTAGGAAGACTGCTGCTCCATGTTTCCTCTGCCTTCACCAAGGGCCATGAGATGGAATCTGCGCTTAGACATACCCTACATATTGTAGGTATTATATACCACTTGTGAAAAATGCATTTAATCAGTCAGCTTTACTAGTTCCACATGGATCCTGTTACCGTTCATTTACAGTGCAATGGGGATTCTCAAATTATGAAATAGTGTGTCTTTCTTGTGGCAGTTGTACGACCTGGCAACATGTCATGTTTATATTCCCTGGTTTTATCGTCCAAACAGCCCATGAGTGTGTGGTGAGGCAACACTGAGAAAGTGAAGCTGTAATTCAGAATAAGAGCTCTGTTGTGGGCTTGCAATGAGCTGCAGCTATTTTCTGATGGTGCAGGAAAAATCCTCATTTAGAACCTCTTGTCTTGCTGAGCACGCAATCTAACTTAGAGTTGCCTACGGAGGATGCCTGTCACCAACAGGGGTACAATCCACTGAGCTGATATCCAATACTTACTAAAAAGTATTTGATTAAACAATCTGTTCCCCCTTAATAGTTTGAATCGTTCTATACAAACAGTCAACAAATAGACAAATATTATGCTTCATCATCCCAGATGAGTAAGTGACACGCTACACATGATATTTTCACTGGGACATGCGATAAAAAATGGAATCTGATCTTATCTACTCTTGCATTGTGTTACACATCTTCTTATTGTGCATTTTGCGTTTCCTTGAGTTAACATCATTTATGGTTCTTTAACACTGGTTCAGTGAATAATAAGAGGAATCACCTTCTTCTTAGCTTTTATAGAGAATAAGATTAAATAAATAAAACCATGGGATGATGTAGCCTACCCTTGACCCTTCAAACCAAGGCCAAGATCAAGGCAGAGGACTGCTTTAGAGAAAGGACACCATCTGCTTAGAGGAGAGAGGATTAAAAATCAACTGGGTGCAGGAACAACATCATACTGGGTTTGTTCTGTCTGGAATTGCAAAGGCAATCTGAAAGTGGGTATAGAAGTCCCCAAAATCCCAAAGGAAATCAGGAGCTTTCACAGCTGCCCTGCCGGGCCTGCCTGTAGCCTGAACACAACTCGAAGATGACAAGGCCCAGTACACAGGGACAAAGAAGAGAGCAGAGAGAAACTAAACTCTCCCACTGTACTCAATCACTATTTGATCTACTACTACTATGTCATCTAGTCTCTTTATTTCTAAGATGATGTTCATTAGTTATGTAATTTGATTGATACCAAACACAAACAAAATAAAGAAAATTTAAAGTAAAATGGGAATGTGTGTCGTATGGGAATGTGTGTGGTAATGCAGGCAACTAAATGTACTTCCTATTTTGAGAACATAAATGTAGTATTTGAAGTTGCTGAACAGGAAACATCAACAGAGCACAAGGACAGGTGAAACAGATCAGGTCGTGACAATAAGGCCATGCTCATGAAAAATAAATTGCCCTCCCTCATCTTAAACAGCACTGACCCCCACTGGTGTTCATCTATATTAGATACTGTTTGCGTTCCAGATTCTATGCAAATTCATGATTCCTGAGATGTTAAACATTTGCACAGGCATTGTACAAATCTGATAATCTGTGCAAGCCTGAACAAAATGTGTCTGTGATGATTGCATCCTTAATAGTATGCTTTGGATCACCTGCATTGGAGATCACTCTCGGTTTAGTGCAGCACTTAAATGTAAAAACATTTTCCTTTATTCAGTCAATAGTCCAGGTATGAGGTGAGGTTCAAGGAATTTTCTTCACCGTCTGGAGTGAAGTCAGGCTTCTCATAGATGCCTCTCACACAATCGGACAATTTCCTTGAAGGAGAAGAAAAGGATGTAAATAGTTAGGCGTCCACCCATTGACACTGATTTCAATACATTGCAGTCAATGGGAAAAGATGAGTGTCAATCTATTGATGCTTACGTCAATACGTTATCTTCAATGTGAAAAATGAGTGTTGCATTAATGACCTTTATGTCAATACATTGCAGTCAATGGGAAAAGATCAGTGTCACAGGGCTGATGCATATTTTAATACATTGCATTCAATGGGAAAAGATGAGCGTCAACCAATTGACTCTTATGTCAATGTTAAAATATGATGCTCAAGGTTACAGTGCTTTCAGAAAGTTTTCACACCCCTTTACCTTTTCCACATTTTGTTGTGTTACAGCCTGAATAAAAAATGTGTGTCACTGATCTGCACATAATACCCCATAATGTCAAAGTGGAATTTAGTTTGTAGAAATGTTTTGAAATTAATAAAAAAGGAAAAGCTGAAATGTCTTGAGTCAGTAAGTATTCAACCCCTTTGTTATGGCAAACCTAAATAAATGTTTAACTCAATAATAGTGATTTTTGAATGACTACCCCATCTTTATACCCCACACATACAATTATCTGTAAGGTCCCTCAAACACAGATTCAACCACAAAGAACAGGGAGGTTTTTCAATGCCTCGCAAAGAAGGGCATGAGTACCGGTTCCAACTGACATTGTGAATTGATCTGTGGACACCGGCTTGCATTGAGCATAGCCCTGATGATTCCCACAGACACAGTAATATATTTTCTGAGCCTGTGTGACATAGGATGTGAAATCTGAAACCAATTGAAGCTGGGATTTCATTTGTTCTTCTGACTGTCCATGAACTCCTGGCTAAACCCTACTCTCAGCCACTGACAAAGCACATTCCTGCAATCCATAATTCATAGATTTTGAACAAAAAACACTTTCTGTTTATCGTAGGCGGAAAATATTAATATGATATGAACAGCGAGACCTAACAAGTCCAGGAAGCCAAGCTAGAGCCCTGTGAGACATTCACAACGATGAGGGCAGATGTTTTGATCAAGAGAGACCATAAGAAAATATGCACATTTTCTGTATTTTAAAGTTATAAAGGATAAATCTTATAGTTAGTATTTTGAATCCTACAGACGAAGAACCATATATGTGACATAAAAAAAAGAAAGAGAGATATACATGAAAAATCATTATTGGACACCCTTTTTCTATAGTGAACCGGTTTCACAAGCTTTCCACGCGCTAATTAACAATAACCGTTTATGTGCACCACTCAGAATGGACGGATAAAAGGCACAACTTTTCTGTTGCTGATGAAAATCGCTGAAATGTGGGAAAGAAACGTAAAACAAAACTAAAATAATGGAAAGACAGGCAAAGGAAGATCTTACGGGATGCGGGAAAACCCTATACAAATCGTAAGGGTCAAGAAAAACTGGGAAAAGCTGTCCAAAGGAGGTTTGTGGAAGAACCGTATATCAAACAATCAAGCTAGCTAGCTATAGAGTACAGTAACTAACATGTATGTTCTGGGTTGTCTAATTTGTAACTATAGAGAAAACATATTAGCTAAAGTTCGTTGGCTACTAATTTATACATTATCGTTACAAATGTTATTGCTAGATTATAGAAGAAACATAGCTAGCTACTTTTTCTCCATCCACCGGATGATTCGACATGGCTACAGTAGCTAGCTAGTTATATGTAACGTTACATTGTATCCTGCAGGGATTGCACACCGAGGGTCCATTGAGGTGGCAAGCTGCATATTGAAGTGGGTGAAGACAAAATTCACGCCACTCACCAAACCAGAGGTGCGCAAGTTGATCATCTTCAATGACAGATACTGTCGGCAGAATAACAACTGGCGGATGCTCAATCTGATGTCGATGCTCGTCTCTATGGGTTACTTTACCCAAGTTGTGCAGAAGTTCATGGACTCTGGTCATTATTTTCTTCCTTGTGATCGATCTTTTTTTTCAAAGATGATACTTGAAGCACAACCAGCAAAACCATTCAAGGTGACGAGGATGCAATGTGAAGACTTCAGGCACCTCCCAGATTCTGTCCTCAAGCGACCAGCTGGACTACAGATCACCTCAGTGAGGTGGTTAAAAGTCACAGGTATTGCACAGAGAATAGTTTACTAACATCCCATCAACATGCAACATGTTGTTCTAACAATAAAATATCCTAATGCTTGACTGTGAAAGTTGTTTATTGATGTCAGGAACTTAAAATGTTTCTGTTCTAATTTCAGTTGAGGATCCTTGGAATCTGTACACCAGACAGAGCCACAGTCTATTTGAGGGATGGAAATCGTGGCTGATCTCCAAACCAAAACAAGGAGCTACACCTCAACTTCCCTATTTTGCAAGCCACTACCTTGGAGCATATGAGAGTCCTCTGCCCATCAAAAAAAACAAGTACCAAGATCTGATGACCATGCTCAACTACTTGCCAGCTGCTGCACGCTATTTTTTTTATAAATCACTGCAGAGTGAATCAAATCAAATTAAATGTATAGTTGGTGTTTTCTATGTGAATCAATTTGTGTATTATTTGAACCAGCACAATATATTGAATTAATTTAATTTTAAGATGTGGTTCCTAGTGTAGAAAATGTTATGTACAATGTGTTCTGTTGAGAATTATTTTGTGTGTGATCATTTGAACCTTTTTTTAATCTGAATTAATTAAAAACAAATAAGTCGTCACATACAGTATGTGAGTATTCATTTGATCTTTTTTTATTCATTACAATATACAGTATGTCTCTCTGTCACCACATTTAGCATTAACTCTAAGCAGTTAATACTTATTTACTGCTGTCATCTTAGTACAAAAGGACATTTCTTGCCTTTAGCATGGGTTTAACGCAATTCAAAACTTAATTGCTGATCATGGTGTTAAACGCAAAGAGAATGGTTTTCTGAACGTTTTGTAATATTGACCATAGGGACCTGCATGTTGGCACATCACATTGATCCATATTTGATATGTACAAGTTGTGCTTGTTTTGATTGAATTCATTTAATTGTATTCTATTTTTGTAGTTATTCTATGGTAGGTTCACATTGAGGGCTTCATTTTAAATGAGACTAAGATTTCATGACTCAACTTTTAAGAAAAGTCATCAGTGCTGAAGTTGATAGACCACCTTTAAATGAACCTCCATACAAATGAATTAACTACATATTGCATTTAAGTTATTTACATGAAGGGCATCTGTACTTGAAAGTACAGTGCCTTGCGAAAGTATTCGGCCCCCTTGAACTTTGCGACCTTTTGCCACATTTCAGGCTTCAAACATAAAGATATAAAACTGTATTTTTTTGTGAAGAATCAACAACAAGTGGGACACAATCATGAAGTGGAACGACATTTATTGAATATTTCAAACTTTTTTAACAAATCAAAAACTGAAAAATTGGGCGTGCAAAATGATTCAGCCCCTTTACTTTCAGTGCAGCAAACTCTCTCCAGAAGTTCAGTGAGGATCTCTGAATGATCCAATGTTGACCTAAATGACTAATGATGATAAATACAATCCACCTGTGTGTAATCAAGTCTCCGTATAAATGCACCTGCACTGTGATAGTCTCAGAGGTCCGTTAAAAGCGCAGAGAGCATCATGAAGAACAAGGAACACACCAGGCAGGTCCGAGATACTGTTGTGAAGAAGTTTAAAGCCGTATTTGGATACAAAAAGATTTCCCAAGCTTTAAACATCCCAAGGAGCACTGTGCAAGCGATAATATTGAAATGGAAGGAGTATCAGACCACTGCAAATCTACCAAGACCTGGCCGTCCCTCTAAACTTTCAGCTCATACAAGGAGAAGACTGATCAGAGATGCAGCCAAGAGGCAGGCCCATGATCACTCTGGATGAACTGCAGAGATCTACAGCTGAGGTGGGAGACTCTGTCCATAGGACAACAATCAGTCGTATATTGCACAAATCTGGCCTTTATGGAAGAGTGGCAAGAAGAAAGCCATTTCTTAAAGATATCCATAAAAAGTGTTGTTTAAAGTTTGCCACAAGCCACCTGGGAGACACACCAAACATGTGGAAGAAGGTGCTCTGGTCAGATGAAACCAAAATTGAACTTTTTGGCAACAATGCAAAACGTTATGTTTGGCGTAAAAGCAACACAGCTGAACACACCATCCCCACTGTCAAACATGGTGGTGGCAGCATCATGGTTTGGGCCTGCTTTTCTTCAGCAGGGACATTTACAATTGCGACCTGGCCAAGTTGAGGTAATTGAGGTAATATGTACATGTAGGTAGAGTTGACTATGCATAGATTATAAACAGAGAGTAGCAGCAGCGTAAAAGAGGGGTCTGGATAGCCTTTTGATTAGCTGTTCAAGAGTCTTATGGCTTGGGGGTAGACGCAGTTAAGAAGCCTTTGGACCTTGACTTGGCACTCCGGTATCGCTTTCCGTGCGGTAGCAGAGAAAACAGTCTATGACTAAGGTGGATGGAGTCTTCTGCAATTTTTTGGGCCTTCCTCTGACACCACCTGGTATAGAGGTACTGAATGGCAGAAAGCTTGGCCCCAGTGATGTACTGGGCCATACGCATTACCCTCTGTAGTGCTTTGGGGTCGGAGGCCGAGCAGTTTCCATACCAGGTGGTGAAGCAACCCGTCAGGATCCTCTCGATGGTGCAGCTGTAGAACTTTTTGAGAATCTGAGGACCCATGCCAAATATTTTCAGTCTCCTGGGGGGGAATAGGCATTGTCGTGCCCTCTTCATGACTGTCTTGGTGTGTTTGGACCATGGAAGTGTGTTGATGATGTGGACACCAGGGAACTTGAAGCTCTCAACATGCTCCACTACAGCCCCGTCAATTAGAATGGGGGAGTGCTCGGTCCTCCTTTTTCTCTCAAATCATCTCCTTTGTCTTGATCACGTCGAGGGAGAGGTTGTTATCCTGGCACCACACTGCCAGGTCTCTGACCTCCTCCCTCGTTGTCGGTGATCAGGCCTACCATTGTTGTGTCAACGGCAAACTAAATGATGCTGTTGGAGTCATGCTTGGCTATGCAGTCATGGGTGAACAGGGAGTACAGCAGTTTTTAATGTCCCATTGGTAGGATAGTCTTGATCGGAGCTCATCCATTTTGTTATCCAATGATTGCAGGTTGGCTAATAGGACTGATGGTAGAGGGGGATTACTCACTTGCCGTTGGATCCTTACAAGGCACCCCAACCTACGTCCCCAATATCTCTGTCTCTTCTTCATGTGAATGACGGGGATTTGGGCCTTGTTGGATGTCTGAAGTAAACCCTTTGCGTCCGACTCGTTAAAGAAAAAACCTTTGTCCAGTAGGTCAGTAATCGCTGTCTTGATATCCAGAAGCTCTTTTCGGTCGCAGAAACATTATGTACAAAATAAGTTACAAATAACGCGAAAAAACACATACAATAGCACAATTGGTTAGAAGCCTGTAAAACGACAGCCATCTCATTGAGTGCACATATTGGCAAGGCAATGTGCAATGAACAGACAAGTCAGAAACATGGAGAAATAATTAGGCCTAGGCTACACCTTGTTCTTTAGAATAGTTGAACAGAAAACAAAATAATATCAATCACGCAACATCAGGTAGACAGCAGTCTCCAACATAAGAAGCAAACAAAATCCATGTAAATTCGAGTCAAGCACAACATGGGACTGAACCACATGTTAGGCTATAGTTCAACCTAATAATGTAATAAATAATAGACTACTTTTGCTTTCAGATGCCATTTAAGAACAAGTTACAAGGAAAAACACTATAGCAAGCAAAACAGACGTTGTGTCATGGGGTAAAAGGTCATTCATCATACGCAATCATGCAATGGGCAATGTAAAAGTGTCATTCCATTTAGAAATATCCAGGCATTTTGCCAGACCCTAATCCAAACGAACATCTGTATAGATATTATAGAAAAGAAGAGGTACTACGGTTTAGAACCCTGAAAGAATTACCTTTCAACACTTCAAATTCAGCAGATGAGATCCTTCTCAAATTGTCACTCTTTAAAGCATAACCGTTCCAGACACGACATCCTGCTCTGTCTGCATATATATATGTCAAGTCAGTCTGGCCTGGAGGGGGTGGGGAAACAGGGGGCGGTTGTTTGCCTGAGGGATCAATGGAGGCCGAGAGCTCAATGTTACCTGCGACAGTTCAATGAGAGGAAGACAAGGGTTGATTAAGTGCTGAGGGTAAACAAGAAGAAGAGGAAAAATAATAATAAATCATGCATCAAAAAATGAATAGATCAATAATTGAATAAGTAAATAATGTAGTAAATAATGAAAAATCACACCAAGGGATTGGGTTAGGTTTGAGGCTAGGTTTAGGGTTGAGCTGGGATGTGGACATTAATCTAGAGTTAGGGTTAGGGTTGAGCTGGGAGTGGACAAGAAGCTATGGTTAGGGCCTCAACCCTCGGCATACAGTGCATTCTGAAAGTATTCATACCCCTTCACTTTTTCCACATTTTGTTATGCTACAGATTTATTCTAAAATTTGTTCAATATTAATTTTTTGCATCAATTTACACACACTACCCCATAATGACAAAGCGAAACAGGTTTTTAGCATTTTATGCAAATGTATTTGAAATAAAAAAACAGAAATACCTTATTTACGTAAATATTCCATACAATTTGCTATGAGACTCAAAATTGAGCTCAGGTAAATCCTGTTTCCATTGATCATCCTTGAGATGTTTCTACAACATGATTGGAGTTCATCTGTGGTAAATTCAATTGATTGGACATGATTTTGAAAGGCACACACACACCTGTCTATATAAGGTCCCACAGTTAACAGTGCTTGGAGTTTGCCAAAAGGCACTTAAACGACTCTCAGACAATGAGAAACAAGATTCTCTGGTCTGATGAAACAAAGATGGAACTCTTTGCCTGAATGCCAAGCGTCACGTCTGGAGGAAACCAGGCACCTCTCATCAGCATGGTGGTGGCAGCATCCTGCTGTGGGGATGTATTTCAGTGGCAGGGACAGAGTCAAGATCGAGGGAAAGATGAACAGAGCAAAGTATAGAGAGATCCTTGATGAAAACATGCTCCAGAGCGCTCAGGACCTCAGACTGGGGCGAAGGTTCACCTTCCAACAGGACAATGACTCTAAGCACACAGCCAAGACAACGCAGGAGTGGCTTCAGGACAAGTCTCTGAATGTCCTTGAGTGGCCCAGCCAGAGCCCGGACTTGAACCCGATCGAACATCTCTGGAAAATAGCTGTGCAGCGACGCTCCTCATCCAACCTGACAGAGGTTGAGGATCTGCAGAGAACAATGGGAATAACTCCCCAAATACAGGTGTGGCAAACTTGTAGCGTCATACCCAAGAGGACTTGAGGCTGTAATCGCTGCCATAGGTGCTTCAACAAAGTACAGAGTAAATGGTCTGAATATTTATGTAAAAGTGATATTTCAGTTTTGAAAATGTCTAAAAACCTGTTTTAGCTTTGTCATTATGGGGTATTGTGTGTAAATTGATGAGGGAAACTAACTATTTAATACATTTTAGAATAAGGCAGTAACGTAACAAAATGTGGAAAAAGTGAAGGGGTCTGAATACTTTCCGAATGCACTGTAACCCTAACCTTAATCCAATTAAAATGTATTAATTCGCCCCTCCCCCACAACATGGCGGAAAGGTAGGCCTCACTTGTAGCCTGACCTAGAGTTAATGTGCTTTTGAGTAACATCGGCAGAACGGTTGAGGCTAGAAACAAAATTCAAAATATGGGATCGTTCAACAGACACTCCCAATGAACACAAGCCTACAAATGAACTCTTCATAGTTAAAACTTGACCCCACAGATAACAAGGATTTTCTTCCATAGAAACGCATTACCTACAGCCCGCATATAGCCATGATGCCTCCGTGGACTGTGATTGAGCTAGCTAACCATTCTTCCACACAAACCATCATGACCATCATGGCAACTGGAAGTGGCTTAATTCATCCTCAACCTGGTCCTTTATTCTCTCCCTGCAGTTACATAAAAACACTGTCAAAAACACCCTGAGTTTCAAGTCTTTAAGTTAAGAACATAGCTAGGATCCTGTGATTACAGGAAGTGACTTTAGTAGGGGTCATAGGGGCGGTTTCCAAAAGGTTGAATGTTCCCAAATGTTACATATTTGTGACCAAGAGACTGTCATGACCCGGCATATGAAATTTGAAGGCAATCAACCCAAAAACATTTTTGACCTCTATTGGACACAATGGTCTTGCAGTTATAGATAATAAGATTATTGTATTACTGAATTTTGAAGAGGATATTGGATTATTACTATTTTTGATTGACTTGACATCTACTTTTAGCTTTAATGCTGTATTGCTGGAACACAATTCAAAATACATTTCATCTTGATTTTCTGATGCCGTTTGGGCAATTTAGAGTAATGATTGAGGACTTATTTGTGGAGGAGTTTAACTTTTTTTCTGGGTGATTTGTGATGTTGTATTTGTGCTTCTCATGACTATGTTTTTGTATTTTAATGTGTGACTGTATATATATATATAGTTTGGGTATAATGTGTACTGTATATTTATGTTGTGTATACAGGGCACATTTTAAAAAGAGAGCTACAGTAGGTCTCAAAAATAAAAACAAAAATTACCTAAAACTAGCCTTCCTGTCTGTCTGTGTCTGTCTGTCTGTCTGTCTGTCTAAATTGGTGAAATACTTACACAGACAAACAGACAGACAGGCATGCAGATAGACATGTCTCTCTCTCTCTGTTCTCTAATCCCCCCTCTCACTCTCTCCATCCCTCCCTTCTCTCTCCCACCTCGTATCTTTCTCTCTCTCTCCTCTCTCCCCTCTTTCTATCTGTTGACCCCCCCTTTCCCTCTCCCACCTTCACCCCTCTCACTCTCTCCCATCTCTACACCACCCTCACCATCCCCTACTCTCCCTCCTCCCCCTTCCATTCTCTCTCTATCCTTATTTCCCTCCCTCCAAACACAGAGATAGACAGGCAGGTGGACAGACGGGCAGGCAGACAGACAAACCGACAGACGGGCGGGCAGGCAGGCAGACAGACAGACAGACAGACAGACAGACAGACAGACAGACAGACAGACAGACAGACTTTGGAACTTTATCACCATAATTTCCAATTGACTAGAAATATATTGTCAAAAGCGTCAATTAGTTGGCTTTCATATTTTCCCATTGACTGCAAATGTATTGACATAAGCGTCAACCCTGTGACACTTTTCTTTTCCCATTGAATGCAATGTATTGACATAAGCGTCAATATGTTGTTCAGATAAATAAAAAAGCAGGTTGAAAAATAAGCCAACCAACTCTTCTTGCTAATGCAGCAAACTTTGCACTTCTAAAAATGAGGTCCACAGTCAGAAAAGGGAGGAAATTGGAAACGATCAAGTCTCAGAAGGACAAAGACTGTTATTCTTGCCGAGAACAAAGACAAGCCAGGATGTTGGCAGCCTTGGAGAGAGTCTTTCAGTCGAGTTTAAGACTGAGAGAATCAGATTCTTCTGTCTTGATGATAGCTGTTATGCACTGTCAATGAATATGTCCCTGGGATGGGAATAACTCAGAGGGTAGAAGAATAATTGTGAAATAAATGCTTCTGGTTCTATGTAGGCTACTGTGAGCATGCCAACGGTATGAGCTCAATCATTGTATTTGATTGCTTTATAAAGTCAATAAATAATTTGCAATACACTGTGCTTTTCAGTCTTTGAGTTTGAATTGGATTTGGAAAGGTGTCTCATGTACATACTTCTTCACTATGCAGGCAGAAATCTCACAATTTACAAAAGCAAACAACGCTGTTTAAATATGTGATGATTACTCTAAGTATATATAGATTTTATATTTGATTTAATCTTTATTTAACTAGGCAAGTCAGTTAAGAACAAATTCTGATGTACAATGACAGCCTAGGGACAGTGGGTTAACTGCCTTGTTCAGGGGCAGAACGACAGATTTTTACCTTGTCAGCTCAGGGATTCAATCTAGCAGCCTTGCGGTTACTGACCCAACGCTCTAACCACTAGGCTACCTGCCGCCCCGGTGTTATGGTGTTACATCAGCTAATAATGACTTTACTTTGTTACAATCATCAATTCGTCAGATATGTGGTGCTTTGATGCAGAAAATGAAAAACAACAAAGTTCCCATTCAGCACCGTATTACAGGTGGTCTACATTATCCAAGAAAACCACACTCCCAGACAAATGATAAGCAGTATAATTTCATGGTATGAAAAGAGAAACAACATCCCAGTAAACAAATGAAAAAGCAATTTTAATGTTCACAGTCATCTCTTCTTCAATGAGCATAAAAAACAATTGATCGGAAAATCAATTGAAATATCATTTTATCCTATGATGACAGTTAAAGCTGATATTTTACATGGTTTAATTCATGGAAATCTGGATAACACCTTGTTCAAACAGCAAGCCAATATTGCAAGTAGCCCGACTTCACATAATGTCAGACACACTCTCATAGCCAGTCTCTACACCCAGATCAGGTCATGTTCAAGTTCATCTGACCTCAGATAAGGCTGCTCCTCTTCGTAGGGAAATGACTGTGTCCATGAAAAAGCAGAGACACTTTGTTTGACACCTATTCATACTACTGAACAAGTTCATTGGGAATTGTTATTTACATATGTGTCCTTGAAGTGGTGTATGAGTATGAACCACATCCAAAAGAGGCTGCTTGAAGAATACTGTAACAGTCACAGTAGACATGGGAGAAGAGGGGATACATCAAAGATGGTTACTGTAACAGTCACAGTAGACATGGGGGAAGAGGGGATACATAAAGATGGTTACTGTAACAGTCACAGTAGACATGGGAGAAGAGGGGATACATCAAAGATGGTTACTGTAACAGTCACAGTAGACATGGGGGAAGAGGGGATACATAAAGATGGTTACTGTAACAGTCACAGTAGACATGGGGGAAGAGGGGATACATAAAGATGGTTACTGTAACAGTCACAGTAGACATGGGGGAAGAGGGGATACATAAAGATGGTTACTGTAACAGTCACAGTAGACATGGGAGAAGAGGGGATACATCAAAGATGGTTACTGTAACAGTCACAGTAGACATGGGGGAAGAGGGGATACATCAAAGATGGTTACTGTAACAGTCACATTAGACATGGGAGAAGTAGACATCAAAGATGGTTGATCTACTGTGCCACAGCTATGGAAAGTCTGACTCAAGCTGTTAAACAGTACTAAGTCTCAGTCAAAACCATCCTGTACAAAGTTCTCCATCTCTACTCTGCACTCTTAGAAAAAAAGAGTTCCAAAAGGGTTCTTCGGCTGTACCCATAGGAGGACCCTTTGTGGTTCCATGTAGAACCCTCTGTGGAAAGGGTTCTTCAAAGGGTTCTCCTATGGGGCCAGCCAAAGAACCCTTTTAGGTTCTAGATAGCACTTTTGTTTTCAAAGAGTGTGAGTGAGTTCGCCGCTGATCTCTTGGTGAATGCCATGATCTGAGGTCACATTAAAAGGTTTCCATTTCAGTAAGTACACATGATATGTGAGAGACAGAGAGGATCTTACAATCAGAATGAGGATTGGCATGTTTTAAAAACATAAAAATAAAATAAATTGTCATTAATCATGAAAATGCGATGGTTGATCATGATGAATATAAACAATATCAACACAATACTGTACAAACAATGCATTTCTGAAAAAATATGTCAGCTGTAGCCTACACTTGACATGAAAACAATGTTCCTTTTACTCATCAATGTTCTACTTCTCATCTTGTACTAAATAAATAAAACAATATTGCATTGTATTATAATGAACATAAAAATCACTAACATAATAAAATCTCCATTAAAATACATACTTCTGGCAAAGAAATGTCAGCTGTACACTTGACATGAAAACGGTGTGCCCATTACTTACCAAGTTTTCTCTACTCCTTGTGAATAATTTAATTTGAGTGGCTCACTTATTGAGATGAAATCTCTACGGGGACTTGAAAACGCATAAGATCTCTGACTGGCAGTGTTATTTGAAAAAGCAGCACAAAACCTTTCAGCTCTGTTAGTTTTTAATTTGTTCTGCTATTCCATTGCTCATCCTACTGTTTCCCCAGTTATATTTATTGCATTTTTCTATTTAATTACTTACTTAACACAGGGAAGGTTCCAAAACTGTGAGCAACTGAGTCAATAAGTTCAATGAGAGTAATGAATCATGTAATTATTTCCATTTCTCCTCATGATGCTGGACACCATTTCAGTAGCAGAAGGAATGTGATAGTGTATTGGACTATTTTCAGTAATTGTGGATATCAAAGGGTAAAATATGCTCTGCTATCTTGTAACAGTGCTCTCTAATTTCCATTAATGAATATTTACATTTTTATTAGTGAAGGTATAAATTAATTATCTCTATGAATAACAGGTTCTTCAGTCAGAATGTTATCCCTCAGTACAGATTTGCAGCTGTTCTCCCTCACGATCTGCAGCAGTATACAGTACTGTAGCAACACCATGCTCAGTAGCCCAGATGGAGAGGGGAGTGCTTGTCTGGTCTCCCCGTCTGCACAGGCCACTGTTTGGGGGACTGGGGGTCCGTGCGCGTGAATGAGGCGGTGGGCGCAGAGGAGAGACCAGCAGTATGACCTGTCCTGCAACCCGGTGGCCTCAGACAGCCCTGTGGCTGGGAGGGGGGCTCAAAGCCCATGTTGAGGTGCAGCGCCCCACGGGCCTTGCACTAGTCCACTATGGGCTGTTCATACCTGTACAACGTCAGGGCACTCAACTGCTGTGGTACCTGAGAGAACAAAGGAAAAGGATAGGGGGATGGAAAGAGAGAGTAAGATAGACAGGTATAAAAAAACTTTGTATGTTTTTTTTATGTTCAACTTTTTATGTTAGGGTGCAAAGTGAAATAGGCTAGTGTACAGATAAATTGCATGCAAAAATCTCATAATGACAACAGTCCCAAAATGTTAGGCCAGTTTACAGTAGTATAAGGTCCCAATTCAAACAGTCACAGATAAAGGGAAAACCACACTGCAGATTCACTGAAACAATGTTTACGGTGTATTTGAGGGACAGGTGTGGTTTTATGTCAACATCCAATGAGACTGTCTGTGAGAGGAACAGTGTGCAGGTTGTGTCAGTTTTAATGTAGTTAACACCGCCAACACAGTGTTTCCTTTATCTGTTAGTCATTGACAATTGAAATTAATATCAGATTTTCTGGTAAACCTAAAAAAATCAGATTATTGAATGCAATAATTGTGCTCTACTGCACAAAACACATGAATATCACTGAGCTCATTTGTGCAAGGTCATAACTGATTTATCTCAGTCTAAACACTAAAATGACAAATGTACTGTATGTACCACAGTGCAAAATACATTAACAGAAGCATGCAGGACCATCAATAGTAGTAGGGCACCCACTCAGCTAAACTGATCTGCAGTATACAGTGTGCAAGATTAAAGCCTTAAGCAAGAGTGCATACATACTTGCTTTCACTCTTTTAAATGGAGTCTTGACTCCATTAAGCAGGGGGCTCTTGTTAAATTGCAAGCACTTTGCTGATTCAAAGGCCTCTCTCACTTTTATGTACTACAGTTCTGTGAATTATGTTTAATTAAATCCGATCAAACGGTATAAATGTGGCATTAAATATTGAAACTAATATCACAATATTTAATTGATTCTGTTAGTAGTACACACACACACACACACACACACACACACACACACACACACACACACACACACACATAACAGAAACAAAACAAAATGTGGTAATCATTTGAAGAGACTTTTGTAGCCTACACTGCTTTATATTTGAGATTTTTTTACTTCTGAGCTGGTCAACCTCGCAATGGCCCCAAACACTGAATGAATTACATTTGTATAGCATTGATTATCACTTCCCCAGCTAAGCTCTCAAAACTATTTCTTTACACATCTGGATGTTTATTGAATGTAAATAGAATATAATCTTGATTGCAATACGATTTCCTCTCTAAATTGATGCACTATGGTGAGGGCTTGAGATCTCTGTTCCCAGAATTAGTTTATGTGGATTAAGCCATACCTTCTTCAACTAGAAGTAAAATACCTAATATATGAACATACACTTTACAATGTTGTTGTGGAGACATTATTGCTCATTTGATAACCGCCTGAATCAGTTTTCAAGCTTTTTCCATCTTCAAGCTCCTGAACCTAGCTTGATCTTTGGGGAACTTAATATTCACAACCATGCCCAGAATGTTAATATATTCAGTAGCTGTATCTATGAAGGATTCACAACAAATTGTCAGCAGAATGACTCGTTTTAGGAAAAAGTTTCCTAATTAGTGTAATGGGAAGAGCAAAATGTCTGTGTGAAAGCCTTTAAATTAGCTTATGGCCCTATAGTGTTGAGGAAATTGCCCCCTTTCTCTGTTAACAGCACAAGACAGGAAGGGGGCCATAGCTTAAAACAGCTCTTTTAAAACAGGCCTGGTCTCCGGGTAATTTTCAAATTGTGTAAATCCCAGTAGGTGAAGTTGCCACGATTCTATTCTGGCAGGTCAGCAACTTGGATTTCCCAATAGGACTGTGAACGTTTTAGTGTTAATTAGACCTACATTTCAATGCATCTGGTCAATGTTCATGTTGCTTTGTGAGCATAATAGATACTGTACTCCACACTTTAACAGTTGAGAGGCAACTATCAGGGAAGAGCACCAAAGTGTGGGGGGCACAAGTCAACATACTTTGGCAACAAGGCCTTAAACTTTTTGTGATTAACCTAACTGATCAGAAATCCTAGATGTGTTCTGTGTCAAACTCTGTTTACAACCATAATGTGCTCGCACTATGCACTAATGCAGAAAAAAATGACAATGACATTTAGCTAAATGGGATTTAAGTTGTACCACTTGACTCCTGTCCTCAACCACAAAAACACTGGGACCTCAGCTCTAGGATCTATTCGAGAAACAATCAAAACAACACTGACCAGACAGACTTTTTTATTTTACTTCGTAATGGATTGAGCGATTTGATGTTGTCTTATGAAAACATCCTCCATTGTGGTAGTCAGTTTGAAGATCTCCTTCCCTGAACCCCTTTCTGAAAATAGGATTAAATCCAGGTCTGAGTGATGAATATTTGAAAAATAAAAGGCTTTTTGGCTCGCCGGTGAGCGTGTCCGTCCAGGTTTAATCAGGTATATTGGGAAGGAGCTGGCTGTTATGGTGGGATCTTTTAAAGTCGTGACTCATATGGCTAGCATAGCCTGGGCAGCAGCCAACACCATGCATTAAAGGTTAAACAGCGCAGACAGAGGAGTTTGCTTTAGGCCTCCTTGATGTCTTCCCTCAACAGAACGTGGCTGAAGAAGTCTTCTCTGATTCACATTATAACACAGCAAAAACATAAATAGCCCTAGATAGATGAACACCCTGTAAAACACTTCTCTCTATTAATAGCTATTTCTAAGCCTGAGCCTCTCCTTTACTCTATATCAATTTAAGACATTTAAATTCAAATCATTTTTTATTTTAATTGAGTGGGGTACCCCAAATGTATCTCCTTACACTGACCACTAGGCTACTCTGGTCCCCTAGTACACTGACTAGTACATTCGTCAAGATATGTCCTATATGACCATAACAAACCATATCAAATAACTAAATCCAAGCACTGCAAGTCACATACTGTAGGTAGGATATCGCAAGATTTGTTCACCAACGTTCAAACATCTTGCAGAAAAGCTGAAAGAGGATTTTTTTTTTTTTTTAAGATTAGGAGTTAATCATCATTATATAATATAAAATCCTAGTTCTGTAGCTTCATCAATGGACTTATACAAAAACCTGAAGAAGGCCCCTTCTCTGTCACTCTCTCCCTTAGTCCCTTTTTGGAAAGACGGACAAACGTAATTAAGAAGACGAGTGCTGAGGATACCAAAGAGAACAGGCTATAAACACTTAGGTCAATGTGCACCGCAATTAAATCAATTTTCCAAGCTATTAGGTTTGGATTGCTTATCAAAGCATTCACTCAAGTTTTTCCCCCTTTGCACTGCTCTGAATTGGGGTCAGGCTGAAAAAGAATGATTTCCCATTAGGATACAGACAGCTGCAGTGTGCCAGCATGGCCCAGCGTCAATCTCAGACTGCCGTGGGTAGCATGAGCCCACGTTGGCATATTAACAACATCCTCAGGCTGGGCCTTCTCCACGTCAGCTGGATAATTCACTCAGTGGTCTATGTGATCCAAACATAGAGCATAGACAGGCTGCTATCATCATCTCTGGTCATTACATGGGCCCTGAATGGCATGCTAATGACCCAAGGGCCTGTGCTTCCATAGATTGACTGCATAATGAAGTGAAGGTAGTCTAATTAGAAAGAAGATGATAAAGTTTGACTCAGCGTCGGACAGGGAAGACCACAGAAGTTGTAACTTCACTAACTACCACAGGATATCATGTTTCAGCTAACAATTCAGATAATAGTTTGATAATAATCATTTAGGGCTGAATCCTATGAACAGAAACAAAACAATTTGCACAAATGGCATGCATGCATTGACATCAATGCATGATTTATGTTCAAGTCTAAGACACACACAAGTAAGTAAGCATTTAGCCTTTAATGTTAATCAATTGAGTATTTCAAAACTACTAATAGACATTCCATTTGACATAAACATACATAACTAAATACTGTAGTTGCTTTTGTCTGACATCTACCCAGTTGTTAAACTGCCTTGCCATAAAAAAATTGAAGCAAAGCCAAATCAGTACAGCAACTTCTCCATCCTAATACTGCAAGCTCTAAAGATTCAAGAAAAATCCTCTTTTACATTTTAAAAAAAAAATTCACTATGTAATTACATTTTTATTTGAGAAGTGTTTTACTTACATAATCCTTCAGATGTAGGGATTTATCTTCCCCTAACGCTGCTCATCCTATTTTCAGCTCATCAATGTTGTCAACGCATGCTCAGATGATCTGGAGCTGACCATCGATGCTACTCTGGTTCATTATGGGTACTTTCTGATGTCTGAAGCCAGACAAGTCACCGAGCATACGTATCGTATGCACAAACACCCTCACAAAGACACACTCTCAATAAATCTGGTGTCTTTGTATCAAGTAGTAATGAAAATAGTCTCAATCTTCAAAACACTGATAAATATTTAATTAAGCAGATCATGGCAGCTATCATTGTTATAGTTAAAAGGGTCCCAGTGAAATAATTCAAAAGGGTGTTGTTCTGTGCGAATGAACTCTCTCTAATGCTGTTCACCGTATTTCCAGCTGACCAACGATGCTTATAGGACAGATGGCTTTGCTTCATTGTGTGTGCTTTTCTGATGTCTGTCATCAATATGCATTGCACTCTGAAAGTATTCAGACCCCTTGACTTTTTCCACATTTTGTTTAATTACAGCCATGCTCTAAAATGTATGATTTAGTTTCCCCCTCATCAATTTACACACAATACCCCATAATGGCAACGTGAAAACAGGTTTTTAGAAACGTTTGCTAATTTATAAAAAAATGTAAAACAGAAATACCATATTTACATAAGTATTCAGACCCTTTGCTGTGAAACCTGAAATTTAGGTGCATCCTGTTTCCATTGATCCTCCTTGAGATGTTTCTACAACTTCATTGGAGTCCACCTGTGGTAAATTAATTTTATTGGACATGATTTGGAAAGGCACACACCTATCTATAATGTCCTACAGTTGACAGTGCACGTCAGAGCAAAAAACAAGCCATGAGGTCGAAGGAATTGTCTGTAGAGCTCTGAGACAGCATTGAAAGTCCCCAAGAACACAGTGGCCCCCATCATTCTTAAATTGAAGAAGTTTGGAACCATCAAGACTCTTCCTTGTGCTGGTAGCCCGGCCAAACTGAGAAATCGGGGGAGAAGGGCCTTGGTCAGGGAGGTGACCAAGAACCCAATGGTCACTCTGACAGAGCTCCAGAGTTCCTCTGTGAAGATGGGAGAACCTTCCAGAAGGACAACCATCTCTGCAGCACTCCACCAATCAGGCCTTTATGGTAGAGTGTCCAGACGGAAACCACTCCTCAGTAAAAGGCACATGACAGCCCACTTGGAGTTTGACAAAAGGCCTGAATGCCAATCATCACGTCTGGAGGAAACCTGGTACTAGCCCTACGGTGAAGCATGGTGGTGGCAGCATCATGCTGTGGGGATGTTTTTCAGCAGCAGGGACTGGGAGACTAGTCAGGATCGAGGGAAAGATGAACGGAGAGATCCTTGATAAAAACCTGCTCCAGAGTGCTCAGGACCTCAGACTGGGGCAAAGGTTCACCTTCCAACAGGACAACCACCCTAAGGACACAGCCAAGACAACGCCGGAGTGGCTTCGGGACAAGTCTCTCAATGTCCATGAGTGGCCCAGCCAGAGCCCGAACGTGAAGCCAACCGAACATCTCTGAAGAGACCTGAAAATAGCTGTGCAGCGACGCTCCCCATCCCACATGACAGAGCTTGAGAGGATCTGCAGAGAAGAATGGGAAAAAATTCCAAATACATGTTTGCTAAGCTTGTAGCGTCATACCCAAGAAGTCTCGAGACCGTACATGTAATCACAACCAAATGTGCTACAACATAGTACTGAGAAAGGGGTCTGAATACTTATGTAAATGTAATATTTCAGAACAAACATGACGCACCATGTGGACAATGATAACAGCAAAACATATACTCAGTACTGGAAAGTGAATGCCCATAGAAGGGTTCATACACATTTACCAGCCATTTGCAATTCAAACAAGCTATGACAAAATGAATTATATTTCCCCTCTAATTATTTTTCATGTCCAAACATAGGGCAGAAAGCCCTGCATGCTGTGCTTGCCCTACCCTCTCACTGTCTGAAATTGAGCACTAACAGAGTGTGAGAAATCACAGTGTGCAATTCAGAAATTATGCAAGAACATGCTGTTAATCTATTCTCGGCTTATTGCTGTAACAGCGTGAGCCAACCATTCCTGAGTTAAGTGTTAATATGATATTACAAAATGTTGAACGACATAAGTAAAATCCTTTGACATGAATATTAATGTTATCAATATTATTAATATCCTGAATAGTGCGTGAAATTTCAGTTCATCATACCAAAATAACAATACAATAAAATGATACAAATCATGTAAGACAGATAATCTGTTTTACATGATTTGATACAGACCTCATTTCAAATACTATTTCAGGTATTTCAATTACTTTTCAATATATTTCAAAACAAGTATTCAGATAACCTTTATTTAAAAAAAAACAAGTAGTTGAATATTGGAATGTACTTGGAAATCAACTTAGATTTGAAAATACACAAATACACTGACTCAAATACACTCCCATCCATTTAACCCAGGTATCTGAAAATAGTATTTGAAATACGTATTTGAAAGAAAATAAATACTTTCAAATATAATTTGGTAGACTATTTGGTTTTTACAAATAACCATTCAAATGCTCAAATAAAGGTACTTGTTTTGGGCTGTGCATTTAAAAAAAAAAAAATTAAATACAGAGAAACTAATGTTACAATAGTACAGTACATGGTTAGGGAATAGCTTTGTTTTCCATTCTCCAGAAAGTGCACTCCTTCTCCCTCTCTCACTAAGAAAGAGAGTAGGTTTCAATACTTTCGGAGGAAACAAGGGGTGAAGGTCTGTAGTGTATGCATGGAGAAAAAACAGCTGAATGCACATTAGTGTGCCAGGAACAGACCATTTCATTTCCTAATGTATTTCTATGGTTTATCAGGCTGGCTGTCTCTGGATGGGATATCAAGCTAATGTTGCAAATCAGAGATACTTTAGTAAGTGCAAAATGATAAGTAAATAACCAGTAGAAACATTAACTTCTAAGGAATAATATTAATGCAATCCCCTCTGTTCTGGCTGAAAGAGCACTGGTTGTGGTTGACTATGATCTCTACTTGTTCAAATAAATGAGGGAATATCTCTCCTATGATAGAAGCTTCTCTAATACGGTATACAGATATAACCTGGATCTGCAGCTCGTCAGATGCACTGTCAATAATCACCCTTTGGATAAACATTAGAAAGGCTCTATGGTTGGTCAGTAGGCAAGGTCATGAACTTGTCAGTGTCTAAACATGGGTCAGAATATCTTGGGGAAATCCACATGAACATCACTGTCCTCTGAGACAAGAAAGGCTGTTGATTGAAAAGAGAGAAAGGTGAAAAGATAAGATTAACTACAAGCCATTGAGAGCTAGAAATGATTTTGAAAACAGTGGTACCCACACATGCCTTCTTTAGAAAATAAGCCATTTCAGTTGCAGAGGATAAGGAATGACTCTCTGGGTGAGTCACCATCACTAAACACTACTACACAGCTAAACTAAACACAGCTACACTACCAGTGCTCTCACAGTGTGACAGGCTCAGGCTCATCACATATTATTCACAGAGCAAAGGGGTAAGAAAGCTAAACTCCAATGCTCTGATTAATCTAGCATAAGGCATGCACACACAAAAAAATGGAATGAACAGATTAAAGAGATTCTCCGGTACTCTTGTATACTTTTTAGCCAGTAGATCTGAAAGTAGCACTCACGAGCCAAAAGTGGTCCCCAACAATTGCGTACTACGTCACATATGTGCAGACATTTGGGCAACAACAGGGTAATAAAATTAGATTCCTACATCTGCAAAGTATTTATAATCACTGCAAACTTGTTTAACAGATCAAATAAAACTGGCTTTTTCAAGAGGGCACAAACACATTGCTTTTTCAATTTCGGTGGATTCAACCCTGCTCAAGGTACAATGACTCTAGTCAATAACTCTCTTGTAGAGTACATTCTCTAGCCATCCTACCACTATGTTGAGAGAATAGAAAAAATAAAATCATTTGTTGCTTAATTTTTGTTTTTGATTTCCACCTGCCCTGCAGTAGAGATACATTTAGAAGAACGGCTGGTTTGGGCCATTTCCATGGATCAGTTTGGGCCATTTCCATGGATCAGTGGATATTCTGTAATCTAAAATGAATCTCCCGAAGCAGTTACAGTGCCTTCAGAAAGTATCCATACCCTTTGATTTATTCCACATTTTGTTGTGTTAAAGCCTGAATTTAAAATGGATTAAAATAGATTTTTATACCCTCAATACCCCATAATGACAAAGTGTAAACATGTTTTTAGAAATCTTAGCAAATGTGTTCCAAATTAAATGCAGAAATATTGAATTTACATAAGTAATCAGACCCCTGGGTCAATACATGTTAGAATTACCTTTGACAGTGATTACAGCTGTGAGTCTTTCTGAGTAAGTCTCTAAGAGTTTTGCACACTATTTGTTTTTCAAATTCTTCAGGCTCTGTTAAGTTGGTTGTTGATCATTGCTAGACAGACATTTTCAAGTCTTGACATCGATTTTCAAGCCAATTTAAGTCAAGACTGTAACTAGGCCACTCAGGAACATTCAATGTAATATTGGTAAGAAACTCCAGTTTGGCCTTGTGTTTTAGGTTATTTTCCTGCTGAAAGGTGAATTTGTCTCCGAGTCTGTTGGAAAGCAGACTGAACCAGGTGTTCCTTTAGGATTTTGCCTGTGCTTAGCTCTATTACATTTATTTTTATCCCAAAACATTCCCTAGCCCTTGCCGATGAGAACTATACCCATAACATAAGGCCACCACCATACTTGAAAATATGAAGTGTGGTACTCAGTGATGTGTTGGATAAGCCCCAAAAACTTTGTATTCAATACATAAAGTTATTTTCTTTGCCACAGTTTTTGCAGTTTTACTTTAGTGCCTTATTGCAAACAGAATGCATGTTTTGGAATATTTATTTTCCAGGTTAGTATTGTGTAGTAACTACAATGTTGTTGATCCAGCCACAGTTTTCTCCTATCACAGCCATTAAAACTCTGTAACTGTTTTAAAGTCACCATTGGCCTCAAGGTGAAATGCCTGAGCGGTTTCCTTCCTCTCTGGCAACTTAGTTAGGAAGGACGCCTGCATCTTTGTAGTGACTGGGTGCATTGATACACCATCCAAACTGTAATTAATAACTTCACCATGATCTGCTTTATTTTATTTTTACCGACCTACCAATCGGTGCCCTTCTTTACGAAGCATTGGAAAACCTCTCTGATCTCTGTTGTTGAATCTGTGTTTGAAATTCACTCCTCGACTGAGGGACATTACAGATAATTGTATGTGTGGGATACAGAGATGAGGTAGTCATTCAAAGATCATGTTAAACACTATTATTGTCCATGCAACTTATATGACTTGTTAAGCACATTTTTACTCCTGAACTTATTTAGGCTTGCTTTTACAAAGGGGTTGAATACTTATTGACTCAAAACCTTTCAGCTTTTCATTTTGTAATTAATTTGCAAAAACATAATTCCACTTTGACATTATGGGGTATTATGTGTAGGCCAGGGACACAAAATCTCAATGAAATACATTTTAAATGCAGGCTGTAACACAACAAAATGTGGAAAAAGTTAAGGGGTGTTAATACTTTTTGAAGGCACGGTATAAGAACAAATGGACAAATTAACAAATCTCTGATGCATTGAAGTTATCAACAAGGACAAGACAGGGATGCCCTCTGTCCAGTTATTTATTTTCTTTGACCACGGAACCTATAGCATAAATAATTAGAACTCATGGCTCAATTCGGGGAATAGAAATTGGTGGAGAACAACATGTGATATCATTGTATGCACATTACAAGTGGCTATGCTAAACATAAAAGTGATCCTTTGAAACAAGTCCTATGCACTAAATGTAGAGTTATTTGGCAACTTAAGTTGTGAATGATGCAAACCTTATGTCACGACTTCCGCCAAAGTCGGTCCCTCTCCTTGTTCGGGCGGTGTTCGGCGGTCGACGTCACCGGCCTTCTAGCCACCGCCGATCCACTTTTCATTTTCCATTTGTTTTTTCTTAGTCTTACACACCTGGTTTCACTCACCTAATTACCTGTTTATTATTTAACCCTCTGTTCCCCATGTTTGTTTGTGAGTGATTGTTCTTTGTAGATCAGTCCGTTATTGCCTTGTATTTTTAGTAAAGTACGTTGATTACTAATTTCTGCTGTCCTGCGCCTGACTCTCCAGCTACACACAGGACCCCATTACAGAATCCCTCACCAACCCAATGGTGTCAGTAGAGGAGCGCGTCCAGCAGCACGCGACCATGTTGCAACGTCTGGGCACCACCATGGATTGCGTGCTGCAGACAATGGATCGTTGGGAGAGAGGAGGAGGATTTCCAGTGCCTCCCCCAGCCCCACTGCCACCGTCCCCACTGTCCACCTCTCCTTCACCCGGTCCCAGTGGGATTCGGTTCGCGCTCCCGAGGGAGTATGATGGGACGGCTGCCGGATGCCAGGGGTTCCTACTACAGCTGGAGCTCTACCTGGCGACCGTCCACCCGGCTCCTTCGGGACGTGAGAGCGTGTCCGCCCTCGTCTCCAGCCTCTCAGGCAAAGCCCTGGAGTGGGCCAACGCCGTATGGAGTGAGGGAAACACGGCGTTGGACCATTACACAGAGTTCACCCGCCGCTCATTTCTGCTGTCCTGCGCCTGACTCTCTACACCAGCTACACACAGGATCCCATTACACCTTAGAATTTCTTAGAAATTCTCCAGACCTGAACCCAATAGAAAATCTTTGGAGGGAGCTGAAAGTCCGTATTGCCCAGCGACAGCCCAGAAACCTGAAGGATCTGGAGAAGGTCTGTATGGACCAAAATCAAAATCCCTGCTGCAGTGTGTGCAAACCTGGTCAAGAACTACAGGAAACGTATGGTCTCTGTAATTGCAAACACAGGTTTCTGTACCAAATATTAAGTTCTGCTTTTCTGATGTGTCAACTACTGCAAATTAAATTACAAAATGCATATTAATTACTTAAAAATCATACAATGTGATTTTATGGATTTTTGTTTTAGATTCCGTCTCTCACAGTTGAAGTGTACCTATGATCAAAAATTACAGACCTCTACATGCTTTGTAAGTAGGAAAACCTGCAAAATCGTCAGTAAAAAATCCCCACTGTATATCTGTGTTTTCTGTTTGTCTGTTACCAGTTCCTCTTGTATTGTCAGGTCATACCAGCGTTTCCCGTTTTTTCTTGTTCTCAAGTTTTTGTTTCTAGTCTTCCTGGTTCTGACCTTTCTGCTTGTCCTGATCCTGCCTGCCTGACTCTGAGCGGGTTTACAAACCTCTGCCCGCCCTCGATCTGCCATTTGCCTGCCTCCGATGTTTTAATAAATGATCTGCAAATCGTACTAGCCGCCTCCTGTGTCTGCATTTGGGTCTTATCCTGAGTCGTCACAATGCGTTTGGGTGTTTTGAATTAACCATCACCTTAGAAAGCGCTGTCCATTTCGTTGTGTTTGGCTTTTAAACAACATCAACAAAGACCATGTTTTACACTCAGCTGTTGAACTTCTTTCTTCAAATTGATCATCATTTTGATTTGTACTTAATGTTTTGTACACTCAGTGTATGTGTATGTCACGCCCTGACCATAGTTTACTTTGTATTTTCTATGTTTTGATTGGTCAGGGTGTGATCTGAGTGGGTATTCTATGTTTCATGTCTTGTTTGTCTATTTCTATGTTCAGCCTGATATGGTTCTCAGTCAGAGGCAGGTGTTCGTCATTGTCTCTGATTGGGAACCATATTTAGGTAGCCTGGGTTTCACTGTGTGTTGGTGGGTGATTGTTCCTGTCTATGTGTTTTTCACCAGATAGGCTGTTTAGGTTTTCGTTACGTCCGTTACGTTTTGTTTTGTAGTATTGTATTGGAGATTCGTGTTTCGTATTATTAATAAACATGGATCGTAAACCACACGCTGCATTTTGGTCCGACTCTCCTTCGTATGAAGACGAAACTCGTTACAGAATCACCCACCACCAACGGACCAAGCAGCGTGTCAACAGGCAGGAGCAGCGCGAGGAGAAGCGCAATAAGGATTTCTGGACATGGGAGGAAATCCTCGACGGGAGAGGACCCTGGGCTAAACCAGGGGAGTGTAGCCGCCCAAAGGTGCAGCAGGAGAAGAGGCAACAGGAGCAGCCCAAAGAGGAGGTATGGACATGGGAGGACGAATTAGAAGGAAGAGGACCCTGGGCTCAGCCAGGAGAATATCGCCGCCCCAAAGAAGAACTGGAGGCGGCGAAAGCTGAGAGGCGCAGATATGAGGAGGCAGCACGACGTAGCGGATGGAAGCCTGAGAGGCAGCCCCAAAAATTTCTTGGGGGGGGGGCTAACAGGGAGTATGGCTATGCCAGGTAGGAGACCTGAGCAGACTCCCTGTGCCTACCGGGGGGCTAGAGAGACCGGACAGGCACCGTGTTATGCAGTGGTGCGCACGGTGTCTCCAGTGCGGGTGCATAGCCCAGTGCGGTATATTCCAGCTCCGCGTGTCTGCCGGGCTAGATTGAGCGTCGAGCCTAATGCCATGAAGCCGGCTCTACGCAGCTGGTCCCCAGTGCGTCTCCTTGGGCCGGCTTACATGGCACCAGCCTTGCGCTCGGTGTCTCCGGTTCGCCTGCATAGCCCAGTGCGGGCTATTCCACCTCGCCGCACTGGCAGGGCGACCGTGAGCATTCAACCAGGTAAGGTTGGGCAGGCTCGGTGCTCAAGAGCTCCAGTGCGCCTGCACGGTCCGGTTTTTCCAGTACCACCTCCACACCCCAGCCCTCCGGTAGCAGCTCCCCGCACCAGGCTTCCTGTGCGTGTCCTCGGCCCAGTACCACCAGTGCCAGCACCACGCATCAGGCCTACAGTGCGCCTCGCCTGTCCAGCGCTGTCGGAGCCCTCCTCCTCTCCAGCGCTGTCGGAGTCTCCCGCCTGTTTAGCGCTGTCAGAGCTTTCCGCCTCTACAGCGCTGCCGGAGTCTCCCGCCTGTTCAGAGCTGCCAGTTAGCTTAGAGCTGCCAGTTAGCAAGGAGCTGCCAGTCTGCAAGGAGCTGCCAGTCTGCAAGGAGCTGCCAGTCTGCATGGAGCTGCCAGTCTGCATGGAGCTGCCAGTCTGCATAGAGCTGCCAGTCTGCATGGAGCTGCCAGTCTGCAAGGAGCCGCCAGAGCTGCCTGTCTGCAGGATGCCGCCAAAGCTGCCAGTCTGCAAGGAGCCGCCAGAGCTGCCAGTCTGCAAGGAGCCGCCAGAGCTGCCAGTTAGCATGGAGCAGCCAGGGCCGCCAGTCAGCATGGAGCAGCCAGGGCCGCCAGTCAGCATGGAGCAGCCAGGGCCGCCAGTCAGCATGGAGCAGCCAGGGCCGCCAGTCAGCATGGAGCAGCCAGTCAGCATGGAGCAGCCAGTCAGCATGGAGCAGCCAGAGCAGCCAGTCAGCATGGAGCAGCCAGAGCTGCCAGTCAGCATGGAGCAGCCAGTCAGCATGGAGCAGCCAGAGCTGCCAGTCAGCATGGAGCAGCCAGTCAGCATGGAACAGCCAGAGCTACCAGTCATCATGGAGCAGCCAGTCAGCATGGAGCATCCAGAGCTGCCAGTCGACCAGACTCTTCCAGATCTGCCAGTCGTCCAGACTCTTCCAGATCTGCCAGTCGTCCAGACTCTTCCAGATCTGCCAGTCGTCCAGACTCTTCCAGATCTGCCAGTCGTCCAGACTCTTCCAGATCTGCCAGTCGACCAGACTCTTCCAGATCTGCCAGTCGACCAGACTCTTCCAGATCTGCCAGTCGACCAGACTCTTCCAGATCTGCCAGTCGACCAGACTCTTCCAGATCTGCCAGTCGTCCAGACTCTTCCAGATCTGCCAGTCGTCCAGACTCTCTCAGATCTGCCAGTCGTCCAGATTCTCCCAGATCTGCCAGTCGACCAGATTCTCCCAGATCTGCCAGTCGACCAGATTCTCCCAGATCCGCCAGTCGACCAGATTCTCCCAGATCCGCCAGTCGACCAGATTCGCCCAGATCCGCCAGTCGACCAGATTCGCCCAGATCCGCCAGTCGACCAGATTCTCCCAGATCCGCCAGTCGACCAGATTCTCCCAGATCCGCCAGTCGACCAGATTCTTCCAGATCTGCTAGTCGACCAGGATCTGCTGAAACCGCCAGCCAGCCAGGTTCTGGTAGTTTCTACTACCTGCCTGGGCTTCCTCTCAGTGCTGAGCTTCTTCTCAGTGCTGAGCTTCCTCTCAGTGCTGAGCTACCCATCTGTCCCGAGTTACCTCTGTCCCGAGCTGTCCCTCTGTCCCATGTTATCATTGTGGTGGGTAACCTATTTAGGGACGTTTAGGAGGGGGATTAAAACTGTCATGGAGTGGGGTCCACGTCCAGCGCCAGAGCCGCCACCGCGGACAGATGCCCACCCAGACCCTCCCCTATAGGTTCAGGTTTTGCGGCCGGAGTCCGCACCTTGGGGGGGGGGTACTGTCACGCCCTGACCATAGTTTACTTTGTATTTTCTATGTTTTGATTGGTCAGGGTGTGATCTGAGTGGGTATTCTATGTTTCATGTCTTGTTTGTCTATTTCTATGTTCAGCCTGATATGGTTCTCAGTCAGAGGCAGGTGTTCGTCATTGTCTCTGATTGGGAACCATATTTAGGTAGCCTGGGTTTCACTGTGTGTTGGTGGGTGATTGTTCCTGTCTATGTGTTTTTCACCAGATAGGCTGTTTAGGTTTTCGTTACGTCCGTTACGTTTTGTTTTGTAGTATTGTATTGGAGATTCGTGTTTCGTATTATTAATAAACATGGATCGTAAACCACACGCTGCATTTTGGTCCGACTCTCCTTCGTATGAAGAAGAAAATCGTTACAGTGTATTGAAATGCGAAGCGACTCTATGTCTTTTATGTGTTCATGGGGGGGTATGTATCCGGTAGGGTGGTTGTGTTGTTTTTGTGTTGTGTTGTTTCTGTTTATTTGAGTTTTCATTTTGCTTTGTTGTTTAAATTTATATTTAAAAAATGTATATATATTAAAAGAACAACAAAGAAACTGTAAGCAACATAACTGTAAAGAACGAAGAGTACAATATTTTATTTCAACAGAGAGTTGGGAGAAAAGTTTGTGTGTTGAAGAAATCCCTCTTTCATCTTGTTGTGATGCCATTGTCAGCTCCTCCACACTACCAGGCCTTTCACTACGCTTCAGTTTCCATGGTGATAACAGTACAGGACTATAAATCTTACTCTGAGGCTGTAGAAAATTGTATGTGTGACAGGGGATGAGGGTTAGATGGGCTTCTAACATTCTCTTAAATTATCCTCAGGTTCTGGACACAGAAGAACTGAGTTTTACCTCAAAGATTGAGAAAGGATAATAGTTATTTAGGAGAAAACTGCCATAAATTGCTATGTAAAACATGCTACTGGTTCACATTGTAGGGTTTCATTCATTCTGTCATCATCTCTTTCTCTGTTACTTCATATAGAATATATTTTGCAGCAGAGACCACGTGTGAAAATGAACCACTCAGTCAGATCAGATTTGGTTGATCCCGAGGCAACTTATTTGTGCTTGTTTCTTGGAGCAAGAGCAGGAGGCCAAACAACTGTGTAAGTGCTATGAGACAGGCCCTGGACTTGAGCACACTCTTTCAATATTGATGTGGCTGAAAATGTGAGCAGACAGGAGATGAGGCAGCCAGCTGTTGGCCTGATAAAATGTTACCATAGAAGAATGGTCTGACACTGATATAAGGAGGCTCCCACTGACAACAGGCTACATCAGTAATGACGGCTGTTGAAATGAGTTACCAGCCAGGATACCGTGGAAGCTCACTTTAAGCAGTATAAGGACAACAGCCAGATAACTTGCTACAAACCAGTAATAACACTGTTCTCAGAAACAGAACAAGGTTTTGACGTTTTTGTCTGTTTGAAGAACTGTGGTTTCAGTGTTGCTTCAAACATCTGACAAATCAGTATTCTATCACGAATACTATGCTAATTGAAGGCACAGCCAGCAGGTTGTCAAAAGGTAGATAGATCATCACACAGCTCAGTGTTGGTGCACTGCTGATCTCTCATATAACTGAATCTATCCCCACAGGCCTGCCATTATACAAATCTGATGTGAAGATGTGGGCCTTTCCCCTTAGCCTGGTCTCATAGACATAACATAGTAAAAATAAAAGCCACCAGTAAATCAGATGACAAAGGGAGGAGAGTAATAGAGAAGAGAAGGGAACAGATAGGGCTTTATAGCTAGAACCTGGCAATCATCTTCAAAGAGATCCCTTTGAACATGCTGATTCAGGACCTGTGTATTATGGTGTGTCAGTACTTGTGAGGCTCAGGCTGCTGACTGGCGTTTGGATGAAACACGGCTCTACAGCTGTTCTTTCAGCCATGCAGGATTGGGGGCACTAAATGTAATTGATTACAAGGTTGAATGGATCCATTTTTGCCACAGTTTGATTATCCAACAGGGCTTTCAGAAATAAATAACACAAGCAGATTAGGGATTGACCATTAATCTCCTCTCCTCAAATCAACATTTTCTCTATCACACCCACACACACAGAAGCCCCCATCATTATCCTAGCCTATATAGACAAAGAAATATCACAACATTATACTGACATTTCAAAAAGGTTAGGAATACCTATCCCTGATTGGCATAGTTACTGGTTGTTGGTGTTGTGTACATACTCTAGCGAGGCAGAAAGGATTTGAATGGGTCTATTGAAGAGAACACTACAATTGAACATGTGATAAGGACTGAAGATCCATTTCATCATAGCTAAGCAACCCCCCCCCCACCCAGACACACACACACACACACACACATTAGTATTCTGATGCAGCCATCCCCAAGCAGTAGCCGGTGCAAGACACTTAATTTATCATTTATTGCTGCATGACAAATGAAGTAATTGAACTTCTTGCCCACGGAACATCTCTGCCATCCTGGTGAACTTTTTCCTCATTGTGGCTGAGACAGTGATTAGACGACCTCTGTGAAAAATCAGACCCCCGTTGAGGACAAATTTACAATGTCATCAAAATAGCCATGCCAATGCATTACAAGTAAATTCAAGCGAATGAAATTGAGCCAAAACAACTAAAAGATTCCTAAACAACACATTGCTGGTTTGTATTCCTTGCAGTCTTGTTTGAGAGCAACAGTGACATGGGGGTCCAAGTATCAAATATCAGTGCAAGTGCACATTTTGAAGTGCGAGTACAAAAACGAGAAAAAACTAATTTAGCATCAGGACACCTTTCTTAGCCTTTTATGTCAGGCTCTCTGAAACACAATCGAATATCAAAAAGCACAATGTTTGTTCAGCTTTCAGCCAATTTGAACACCCTGCTTGTCTCACACATAGTATTTATGAGCCACGGTGTAAGCCATGAACTTAACATCTCCCCAGAGCCAGCTACCAGCCCCCGTTTGTAGATCTGCACTCTGGGTCCTGTCTGCTGATTCACAAGGAGAGCGAGAGCAAGAGAGAGAGGAAGGTTAAAGAGAGAGAGAGAGAGAGAGAGAGAGAGAGAGAGAGAGAGAGAGAGAGAGAGAGAGAGAGAGAGAGAGAGAGGGAGCTATAACTCAGTCTCTCCTGAGAAAGTTACAGTCGTACCCAGGCAGGTGGTCAATTTTAAGGCTAGTCTCAACTCAGTCAGCTGGTTTCATTAGGTGCCAGTGTCTAGGCCAGCCATTAAATCTTGACACTACCTCCAATATTTAGCTCCCAATCTTTCCTTCATACTATGTACTGTAGGCTTCAGATGTAGTAGCTCAGAATTCTGTATTGGGTATATAATGGGTGCTAGCTGATGTGTATTCAGTAATGCATACTCATAATTATGTAATAACAGAACAGGCCTACAACATTCTGTGAAAACTTGCGCTTTATCAACTTAAGTTTAGATGGTTTAATTCAACTGCAGACAACCTCACCTCTCCCACTTCAGTTTGTTTTGATCAAAATAACTGAGAATGAGGTTGCCATGAGCACCTGTCTGAGTGTGATGAAATCAATTGAACCTACGAGGGCAGCATACCCAAAAAGTCAAAAGTCCATCCATGAATCAGCCTCATGGTATCTGACAGCATTTTGAGTGACATCTTGTGTCTCGCTTCTCCCAAAGCAATTCTGTGTAAGCTTCAAGGCTACATCCTGTCTCATGAGCCATTACCCAACCTCTCGCCGTGGGCACTACTAATTTGGCATGTCCAGACAACCTTGACATCAATCACTGGAGAACGACCAATTAGCCTTTTAGCCTTGGCTCTCACAGGGCCCCATTACGTCTCTGTGGTGGCACACTCTGCCAATCTGCAACAATGCATTTCAATCAAATAGTTTCTACGAATATCAAAACAAATTATGTTCAAGAATTGACCTTCAACTGTGAATGAAACCAGACTCAATGTCAAGATGACTCAATAAAGACTTTGGTATAGGCAGAGCCTTGATTCCATGGACAACCATATATATATATATATATATATGGTTGTCAAAAAATAAAATGTGTCAAATTCAGTTCAATCTCTAAGCAATTTCATTTAGTTATGAAAGAGCCTTTGTTTGTTCTATTTCACACACGCGCTAATGCACGCATGCACGCACACATACACAAACCAGCTTGTCTCTCACTCATCTCATTCTTGATCATTAGTACACAGATGGTCGCACTGTATTTCACGATGTCTGTTTATTTGGGTGCAAATGTATTTATTTTAACAACTTAACTTCTTCCTTAACTCCCATGTTAACTCTCACTGGATAGTCTACCAGTCTCTTGCTAAGCATGCCCTCCATACTTCCTGGATGCTGGTCTTCAATCCCCCAGAAAGAGATAGGGATGGACTGAGATCCAGAAGAATTGCCAGAAACAGGGCAGTTCAATAATGTCCAACATGCATACGGAGAGAGATCGATACAAAATCCTGATCTCCAATTGATTAAATGCATCTGTTCTCTGCTCCAAGGATAATCTCACCCGCTGATTTATTTGTGCGGAGAATGTTTTACAGAAGATGCAATATTGATCTCTCTCCCTTTCCTCCCTATCCACCTCCATCCATTCTCACAGTGGCTGGAGGGCAGGTAGTCCAGTTCTGATCTTTTATTCACTAATATGTCTTCTGACCAATCAGCTCAGAATTGGTCAGCCCTTGTGTCATTACAAAATGTAATGTCACAACAAAACTAAATGGAGCACATGACTACGACATGGATGGAGTGCAGAAGAGCAATAAAGTCACATGAGGTCCCTGAGCTCCACAAAAAGCTGAAGATGTCAGCACCACTGATGAGTGACAACAGGTTTACTGGTACCCATAATTAAAGTTCTGGATCTGATTCTGATTTTTCCTTACAAAAAGAGTTGGAAATATAAAATTTTCCATTGCCAAAAATGATGTATATTGATGTACTATAGGCTGTAAGAAGCTGTGACTGTGAGGTTAAATGAGGTAAAAATGCTAGACAACAACGCGCACCTGTAAACGGCAGGTAGCCTAGTGGTTAGAGCGGTTGCAAAAGGTTGCTGGATTGAATTCTCAAGCTGACAAGGTACAAATCTGTCATTCTGCCCCTGAACAAGGCAGTTAACCCCACTGTTCCCAGGTAGGCTGTCATTGTAAATTAGAATTTGTTCTTTAACTGACTTGCCTGGTTAAATTAACAATGGGTCCATCATTATCAGTCAAATAGATTTCCTTTCAAGAAAAGTGATCAGTATCTAGGACTGGGTCATGACATCTCCATTCAGATTAAAATATTCATCTGAATAATGGTATAATGGTATCATGCACTAGTAATTGAGTACTGTTGAGGAATATTCGGAGGATGCTGTCTACCTGTGTCTGATTCAGCCATACTCTAACCACATTTCTTTAAATCGAATCAACGTACAGAAACACTTTCCTTGATTTCAAAGTGATACTTAAGATAGAAAAAGACCAGCGAAGCCAAAGAGGACAGAGAAATTCTGGGTTTTTCTCTATCATGAAATCTCCCTCCGTACTGAATTACTCCCCAATCCTTGAGATAGCATCTTGAAAACATTAACTGCCAGCGTTTACATTACAAAGCCAGAGGGAAGGCAAAAGTAGAATGTGGAGACAATAAAGTAGGGCTATTGGGACTTGAAATGTTTCCACCTGGAAATGGAATGTGCCCAACATGTCATTAAAATCTTAATTGTCTCATATTAATAGGACATATCTCCTGTGTTTATACTCACTCTGCATAGTGATGTTTGGCATATAAGATATCCTATTACATTTCCAGCCGCTCTGGCTGCCCCTTGAGGAGAGAGGACAAGGGATAACAGAGATGAGGAAAAACCTCTGCTCTTTTCATCTGCAGGGCTATTAGTTATTCTAGCCAGCAGAGCCCCTAACTAAGTCCTCCATTTAGTGTTCCCATACCACATTCTCATATGAAAGCTAGATAGTGAGGACGTCCTCCAGACTAGAAGCTATTCTGCACCTGTGCACTTAATAATGGATGACATTACTTTTAACATTCCAGAGGTGGCACCAGAGGTCCCAGAGTGGTGGGGCAAATAGAATTCTCTGGTAATCTAACCAGGTAAAACTCTAGACTAGGGCTGTGGCAGTCATGACATTTTGTCAGCCGGTTATTGTCATTCAAAAGACTGCCGATCTCAAGGTATATGACCGCTAATGAACATAAACAAGTTTAGCATCTCCACACCTCCATGCATAGGCCTAGAAGCTGCATAGCCTACAAGCCGCTGATGCGTGCCTTTGGAACATCTACATTTAGAAAAGTCTAAGAAATCAGTTTACTATACACCATCACAATAAATCTATCATTTATTTTAGTCAGGTCTAAAGAAACTTTATGATATGAAGAAGAAAATTATTCAGAAGAGAAGATGAATTGGCCTACTGCATGTTATCTGGCTATGCTCCAAGCCATAGGTTGTAGGCTTGTTAATTTATCAGACAAGATACGCTTATAAGGTGGTGCCAGTATTTTATATTATATGATTTTATAGTAAAAATAATATAATTGAACTTAGCTAAATAAAAATAAAAAATAATAATAATTTCCATTCCGGAGTGAGTGTGCATATGAAGTGGCTATGTTGAGCGTAAAGCGATAATTTGAAACAGGTTCTATATATGCTGGATTTAGAGTTATTTGGCAACTTTAGTTGTGAATGATACAAACCTTAGAATGTCTTAGAAATCAAACCATATATGGGCTGCATGGTGCGACTATAGGCTATTGATGATTTGAGAGCTCTGATCATTGCCTCAGACTGCACAGCTGTTCTCTCATTAAGTGATCATATTTTCACAATTGAATCTGTCTTTACTAATATGTAAAATGAGTTTAAATTTAGAATGGCCCGTTATCAAACAGGGACAGGGTAAGAAAGACATGTCATCCGTATGCACTCGAATAGCGAATGGAGGTTACAAGCTTTCCCGCCGGTCTGTAGCCCTGTAGGCTACTTTGTTTTTAAAGTGGAGCTGTGCTTAATACGAGCAGCTGAAAAATAAATATAAGAACACTTAGTTCAGTCCATGCATCAACCACTGTTTGAGGAGGATGCTCTCACTGCGCATCAGATGATATTCAACCCAAACTCTGCATGGCATGGGCTCTCCAACCCTGTTCTTGCAACTAACCAGTGCTTAATTTGGGAAACCAAGTGAAATCTGTTCCAGGAACATCGATAGCAACATGTTTTTCGCAATGAAACATATAACTGTAGAGAGCCCGTCTGAGCGCTCGAGTAAGGAATGAAGGAGACAGAGGAGATGGATGGTGAAATATTCTGTGTAGCTAATTAATTATGAAAATATAAAAATTCCCTATTACTAGGCTATCAAAATCAAATACACATTTTCTATAATTGTAGGCTAACTGTGAGCCGGCCAGCACAATCCATGAACCAACAGCATCATCTAGGGCTATATGTTCTCTCCCAGACTCGTGGAAATACACTGCTCAAAAAAATAAAGGGAACACTTAAACAACACAATGTAACTCCAAGTCAATCACACTTCTGTGAAATCAAACTTAGGAAGCAACACTGATTGACAATAAATTACACATGCTGTTGTGCAAATGGAATAGACAACAGGTGGAAATTATAGGCAATTAGCAAGACACGCCCAATAAAGGAGTGGTTCTGCAGGTGGTGACCACAGACCACTTCTCAGTTCCTATGCTTCCTGGCTGATGTTTTGGTCACTTTTGAATGCTGGCGGTGCTTTCACTCTAGTGGTAGCATGAGACGGAGTCTACAACCCACACAAGTGGCTCAGGTAGTGCAGCTCATCCAGGATGGCACATCAATGCGAGCTGTGGCAAGAAGGTTTGCTGTGTCTGTCAGCGTAGTGTCCAGAGCATGGAGGCGCTACCAGGAGACAGGCCAGTACATCAGGAGACGTGAAGGAGGCCGTAGGAGGGCAACAACCCAGCAGCAGGACCGCTACCTCCGCCTTTGTGCAAGGAGGAGCAGGAGGAGCACTGCCAGAGCCCTGCAAAATGACCTTCAGCAGGCCACAAATGTGCATGTGTCTGCTCAAACGGTCAGAAACAGACTCCATGAGGGTGGTATGAGGGCCCGACGTCCACAGGTGGGGGTTGTGCTTACAGCCCAACACTGTGCAGGACGTTTGGCATTTGCCAGAGAACACCAAGATTGGCAAATTCGCCACTGGCGCCCTGTGCTCTTCACAGATGAAAGCAGGTTCACACTGAGCACATGTGACAGACGTGACAGAGTCTGGAGACGCCGTGGAGTACGTTCTGCTGCCTGCAACATCCTCCAGCATGACCGGTTTGGCGGTGGGTCAGTCATGGTGTGGGTTGGCATTTCTTTGGGGGGCCGCACAGCCCTCCATGTGCTCGCCATAGGTAGCCTGACTGCCATTAGGTACCGAGATGAGATCCTCAGACCCCTTATGAGACCATATGCTGGTGCGGTTGGCCCTGGGTTCCTCCTAATGCAAGACAATGCTAGACCTCATGTGGCTGGAGTGTGTCAGCAGTTCCTGCAAGAGGAAGGCATTGATGCTATGGACTGGCCCGCCCGTTCCCCAGACCTGAATCCAATTGAGCACATCTGGGACATCATGTCTCGCTCCATCCACCAACGCCACGTTGCACCACAGACTGTCCAGGAGTTGGCAGATGCTTTAGTCCAGGTCTGGGAGGAGATCCCTCAGGAGACCATCCGCCACCTCATCAGGAGCATGCCCAGGCGTTGTAGGGAGGTCATACAGGCACGTGGAGGCCACACACACTACTGAGCCTCATTTTGACTTGTTTTAAGGACATTACATCAAAGTTGGATCAGACTGTAGTGTGGTTTTCCACTTTAATTTTGAGTGTGACTCCAAATCCAGACCAAATTCAAAATTCCTGGAAATACTCCTGGCCCTGGGGAGGATGAAAACCCTGTCAAACTGCAGTAACCTAGTAATTATACTAACAGGTGGGTTTTCTATACACAGACACAGAGACAACAACTACGATTGGGCAAAAGAACTCACAGGGTTGAGCTTGCTTTATGCAGGTTTGCATCATTTAGGCCAGAGATTAGCAACTTTGATGGGGGTGGGGTCCACAAAAAAATTTGAGCTCATCACGAGGGGCCACATTTACCAGTAGAAATACTTATTTCCTTTATATTTTATTTTTTTATAAAGGAAATCATACTTTCTCATCTTCTGGTAGCTAGAGTTCAATTAGTTTGATATTTACGGAAGTGACCCAGTCGTTCGTTCTTTATGTTCCATTGCAATGCTCACCGGCAACGTTCTTATCCTTCGCTAGCTAACCATCTAGCTACGGCTAACCCAGTAACAGTCACATTTTTAATGCTTTCGCATCAATATTTTTTATTAAACTAAATCAAAAGTGGTGGGGCACTGCTAGCCTTTTAATTACCAGACTGATTACTGCTGTAGTGAAACAGAATCAGAGGGAGTCAGAGGGAAAGGTGCAGACTCAAGTGGCAATCCCTGGGCAACGCATGCCCTGTTGATAACAATCTACCAGTCTGTTAAAAGCCAACAAGCAGCAGGACAGGAAAAGACTGATACATGGCATCAGAGAAATAAAGGGCAAAGGTAAAAGTGCCTAATTAAGAATGGGCAAATGATTTAGTCTTCTGTCCGACTTCCTCTCTCAATCCCTTAGCGTCTACACTCTTAGAAAAAGGGGTTCTTCAGCTGTCCCCACAGGAGAACTATTTTTGGTTCCAGGTAGAATCATTTTGGGTTCCATGTAGAACCCTCTGTGGAAAGGGTTCTACGTGGAACCCAAAATGGATCTAGTTGGAACCAAAAGGGTTCTACCTGGAACCAAAAAGGTTTCTTCAAAAGGGGGTCAGCCGAAGAACCCTTTTAGGTTCTAGATACTGTATATCACCTTTTTTTCTAAGAGTGTAGCTGTGGTCCCGACAAATGGTTATGTAAAAAGAAAAGCAACTTTGCAGCATGCATTTCCATTTTCAGTAGTCCAAATATGTATGCCATGGCTTTAGTTTTGATAAGTATTATTGCACGGTATACTGTAATACTGTCGCTGTAAAGGCACATGAGCAAAATAGACTGGGTTAATCTGATTAGATGCCTTGTAATTCAGGGGGCCAGAAGGACATAATATCACATAGTTTACATTATTGCTATGCTCAATTTGTAAGGCTTCACAGTAAGTGATTTGCTGGGGCTCCCTATGTCAGAAAAAAAAAATCTGGTGGTGCAATTTAATAAATCAATGAACTGATGACAATAAATCTGATGACTCTTTTATCAAATGAGGCTTTGAGAGACATCATAGGAAATACAGATGTTTGGCTACAATAGTGGTAATGTGTTGAAGGGTAGAAGTAGTATTGGGAATACATTTGAAGTCCATGAACCTTCTTTCCACTTTACATCTCCTCACTAACCTTCCCTCCCCTCCCCCTCTACCTCTACAGTATACATTCCTCTATGACTCAGTTCTAAATCACTCAGTGTAGCTCACTACACATTGGATACAACGCACACTGACGGCCTCTTGCTTAGTCTCAGATCTCCAATGAAGACTTCCAATTTACTGTAATAAAATCAAGGTCCATCTTACTGTAAGAAAACAGCCTGACTGCCATCTTACAACATCAAGGGCCTCTGTGATGGCTTACGGCCTGGCTTTGCTCCTCTTTGTCTAGAACCAGAAACATCTAGTGACAGAGGCATAGCGAGAGACCAAGGGAGAGAGACAGGGCCAGGTTTGAGATGGCAATGTAGATAGAACATATCTTAAAAGAAACAGACTGTTTTGCACTGAGGATCTTATGTACTTGATAATGCAATACCTTAAACTGAGTTTTATTTTCATGTAATGCCCCAGCCATTACACCCGAGAGGTGTTAAAGATATAGCCTCTGTCTATTTATCATTACATTTTAAGTCCATTAATCGATTTATCACTATCAAGAAAGTAAGAGAGAGAGTCCAAATAAGACAATAGTGACATTCAGTTCACACTATCACATACAAATTAGAAAAGCACAGTGGGAGAATACCAACATTCTTTGAATGCAATGTATAAAAACAAACAATGGAGTCACCAATCAAGTGAATCAAGTATTTACCACAAACAAAGCCGTTGGCAAGGTAGCAAATACACACATGATAGGAAAATAATCACTGCATAGTGACTTGATCTGGCAGGTCTCACTTTTTTGATGAAGTCATTCTATTTTGCCTATAGTGCACTGTAAGACAAGAATTCAAATGGCAGTGCAAGAAAACTTGAACTTGAGCTTCACTCTCTAACTCTCAATCAATTCATGATGCTTATTTTTTTAACAGAGAGGTAAACTGTACTTTAAATGACCTGGGTTTATCTGAACCACCCTGGCATGCAGACTCAAATCACCGTGCACTGACTCATATTTCCTATCCAACAAACAGACACAGAAAGAGGATTAAAAAAATCAAACATTTTTTTATCCCCAAAATCACTGAGAAATTTACCTCTCGTGCCTCGCAGTGGAAATGGATTTTAGGAGGGTGACGCATCATACCTCACATTCTCTGGATCCTGAGATTGTGTATGTGTAGGGTCCAGTCCCATTAACGAGCACCTCCATAGTTTCAGAGTTTGCAGGTTTGTAGTCCACATAATACTCTTGCAGAGGCAAGCTGAGGGTGCGTTCTGTTTCCTGCACCTTTTTCTGCTGCATTTTGACCATGGAGCGCTCCTGGAGTTGCTTAATGCTGCTGGGATAGCGCTTCCAGGACACATAAATAACCAGGAGAATTATAGTCACCGACAGGAAAAGTGCCACACAGCCAGCAATAATCTTATGGAAGGATACAAACTCAAAATCCTGCTCTGGGGTGGTAGGGGAAGCCCCAGAAGGGGAGGGGATGGCCGTACCACTGCGGGTCAACTCCTCATCAACCCTGGACAAAGTGGGAAGGGGCAGGAGCTCAGACTGCGATGGGGTGTTGAGGGAGGCTGTGGTTGAGACAAAAGGGGTGGTGGGAGTGACCTTACAGATACTAAATGTTTCTACTGCATCAATCACTTTTTCTCCCTGGGCCTCCTTAGGCCCAGCACAAATCATAGTGGTCTCCTTGTTCCCCTTGAAGTTTCTCAGCCAGGCCACTAAGGGGCAGATGCTGGGGCTACAGTACCACACATTACCAGCTAGGCTGATGGTGGTCAGGGAGATCCAGGCATCCACTGTCTCCTGGGACATGTTGCTAAGCTTGTTGGAGTCCAAGTTCAGGGTCTGTAGGTTGGGGAGACATTGATACGTACTGGAATCCACTATTTGCAGTTCGTTTCCAGAAAGGTCCAGCTTTTGCAAGGACGTCCATGTCCAGGTTAGACCCTGACTTATTGACTTAATTCGGTTCCATTGCAAATAGAGTGCCCGCAGGTTGGTGAGGCGGGGAAAGTGTGAGAAGTTGATCTTGGAGAACTGGTTGTGTTCCAAATGAAGTTCGATCAGCTTAAGAAGCCCAGCAAAGGCATTTCGAGTGAGGCTTCGCAATCGATTATAGCCAAGATCGAGAAACTCCAAATTCCGCAAATCCTGAAAAACCCGCATTGGGACAGTTTTCAGAGAATTGGACCGCAAGTGGAGACTAAGCAACTTCCGCAAGCCCAGAAATTGACTGGGCTGGAGGGCTTGCAGCTTGTTGTAAGAGAGGTCAAGATTGCGTAAGTTAGGGACAGTATGGAAAGTGTTGTTTTGTAGCTGTGTGATCTTGTTAGAGCTGAGGATCAACTCTTTCAGCCTCCGTACCCCATGAAAGGCTTGGCTGTCCACTGAGTTAATGTAGTTGTGGTCGAGATAAAGCCAAACAAGCTGACTGAGGCCTGAGAACTGACTAGCGCTGAGATTCACTAAGCTGTTGTAGCGCAAAGAGAGGCCCTGGCATCCCACAGACACATTGTTTGGCACATCCCGAAAGGCATTGGATTCACAGTATACTATTTTCCCATCACATCTACAGCTTTGAGGACAGGGGCGCTCACGAACACTGATTGGAGACGCTAGCAGCCAGCCCTGCATCAACAATGGGATCATGAGCCATCTATCTCGCATCAGGGATCCTGCAGAAATGGGGGTGGGGGGTGGGTGGGGGGTGGAGATAGGGACACTCAAAAAGTGCATACATTTATGTCAGTAAGCATAATGTAATTCAAAATGAGAGCATGCTGAGAATAAACATTTTGACACTGTGAATGAAGTGGGAGGGGAAATATTATCTACAATACATGTTCAGCAATATTTGCTTAAACCAGCCTTCTCAACTTTTTTAGGGGACCAGCAAGCTGTGGTCCTTCCTGCTTGGAGAATCACTTACATTCAAACTAGCACATAAGATAAATCAGTGTCATCCCAGATGTTTTGACACAAACTGAGGTGCCTGTCCACGGTCAGAGGTTGAGAAACACTGATCTGAATTAAAGTACCATACCTATGGGTTGTTTAGGGAAATAGTGGAGAGTGATTGTGGTATTGTATGGTAAAAACATCTAACCTAAATGCAAGAGCTGCATGCTGCAAGTGATCAGCTGCGAGTGTGCTTTTTTACATTAATTAGAAATTACATCCATCAACATTGAATTCCTGTGGGTGATATTGAGAGTAATGTGAGGTAAAATGAAAGGTGAGTAGTTCAAGAGGGATAGCAACTATAAAGGAATCATGCTCTATAATTATTTTCAATAATCTATTATGATTAAGACAATGGCCAAGCAGGAATATCTGTAAATTCAAAGATAATTGATGGGGATCTGTAATTTCAGAGAATCTATTAGCCAAGCCTCAAGCCACACATTTATTGGGACATAAAACCTGTTGTAAAAGTGGTGACCTTCAGTTTCACATACCGTAATACTTTCATTTAAGTAATTGGACGTTTTATGTAATACTATATCATGGGACAATAGGACAGCTCAGTTGTGTATAAATGCAAATAACAAACTGAGACAGAAGAAGACCAAAGAAGAGGCTAGGCAACGTTTCTGGTTAGTAATTAAACAGAATCAAAGCAATTCAAATCAGCCCCTGATTCCTTTGACTTCTTTATTAATTTCGGTCTCTATGTAATGCATTGCATTTTGCTAATGAGAACAGTGTCAAAACGGCATCCCATGAAGGCAGATTGAACACTGATGAGACCAAAAACATAGGAAACCTGTTGATCAAAGTGAAGACTATTTATTTATATCAAAGCTGTATTATGACTACTTACCATAGCTTGCCCTCCTAAGAAAATGAAATTGCGGTTACAAACTCGAGAAAACCCTTAAAGTTATCAAAGCTATAACTTAATAGCAAGACGTTTCAGATGCAGAAATCCTGTCTGCCTGGTAGGCTAATTTCATAAAGGCCACTATCCTAGCCTACAACGGCGGCACATTCGCATTAGCATACGGCAGATTGATAATAGTGTTCCCTTCATGAGGGTCTGCATGGCATATTATGCCTCTAGGAATTTTCCTGTATTTTGTTTTGGAATTATAGGACTTTCAATTATATTCCAATAACATAGGAAATACATAACACATGGGTTGTCACAATAGCCTAATGTAATCAATGTCGTGATTTGTTTGTCTTTGAGCAGTTGCCTTGCCTTCCATGAGAGCAATGTAGTTGGGCAAATGGAACACATTTGTATGATGTTCAACATACCCATCATGTTTTCGTGGTGTCGGCTCCTTTTCATAGGTTAGAGCCCTCTGATGCTTGATTCCAAAGCCCGCATGTCGCGCGCAGTCCTCACTTGGTTGGACAAATAGCCTAACCAACACAGCTGAACTAGCCCACTCAACGAAGCCAATGCAGCTACTTTGCTCTTTGGCCAAACAGACTGCACTGCAGAGCTACTGCTTTGCTTCAAAGTCTTGTAAGTATGGAGTAGCCGTATATCTCCTTATTTCAGTTGCATACCACGACTCAAAGTATATAAGCAAAGAAAAAGCACTGTAGTCTATTCAACAGATGACGACGGAAAAACCCATTGACCGCATATAGTCTAACATGAAAAAATACACTTTAAAAATAAGTTTATATATTTTATCTGCGGTTTGAATCTAGAACAAGCAACACAATACGCGGATATTCCCAGTGTAAGCGTGTATTCCAGTCAGCAAGCGCCAGTGTATGCGTGAGATTCAACCAAGCGGATTACTGGTTTTTGTGTTTCGCCTTTCTCGCTCTCTAGTCTAGTCGCAACTGGTCCTGATGAGAGAAAATGACTATTCGAGTGCTGGCAAATGCTCGTGCGCTCAGACTGCAAGACAATGATATTCAGGATGCCCTCTCCCGGTCATATCGCGTGCCTCAGTAGTGTTGCCATCGAATGGATGGATAGGCCTACACAAACGAAATTAATTGAACATTTTTGTATGTTTTTGCACAATTAACTATACGCTACTTCTTAGGGATGTAGGCTTAACGATTCACCGACAGGCTTGCGCATCCGTCCGGGTTTCAAATGTTTAACATCGGCAGAGTGCGTTGGGGACACCAAACCAATCCAAATGTAGCATGCATCGTCAGAAAATGATTGAAACGTTACGAATTGCCAGTTCACGATTTCCTTTGTTGCTCAAATTCCTTTATTTTTACCTTCCGAAAATACCTCTCATATTTTGAGACAACTGGGTCCTCCTCTCCTTCAGTGTAAAACTAAGCATGTCATTATGTTGACAATCATTGATGTACAAGTCATTTTGTATTCCGAACAACCCCAGGAAATATCTGTAGCCATGTCAAACTGCGCGCAGTGCCAACGAGCACTGACCAATGAGAGGTAGGCCTATTTCTAAACTGGCACATCTGAACCCAAGGCCCCAACCGCAAGGGGACCCCCATTGATTTTGTTAGCCACTCTCACGCAGATATAATTTTAACATTACATAAATTATGGCAAAATGTGTAGAATTTCAACTACACCCAATGGGAAAAATCTTTAGAATTGAATTAAACTGCAATTTTATCTCTCCGACCCCATGGGAAAATTAGTTTAGTAAAATGCCGCTGGAGGGAAAAGCTGCCATTTTTACCAGTTGTGCAATAATTTTTTATTTTTTTGCACTGATCGTAACTTTATTTGTACATAACTCAAAAGAGCTTCTGGACATCAGAACAGCTACCTCAATTTGGAGGAGGACTTCTACTTCAATGAGTCAGAGGTGAAAGACATATTGATTATCCTGGACCAGGCCCAAATCCCTGACACTCGAAGAAAGAAGGAGATGGCGCTATAGAGGCCAGCGTGAGGGATAACTGTCGAGACTACATCGGAGAGTGGATTAACAGCCTCTACCCTCCATTCTGGTGAACGGGCAATCACTGGAGAATAAACTGGATAAGTGCCATTCGAGACTATCCTATCAACGATTACAATAGGTGTAGACCGACAGTGAAATGCTTACTTACAAGCCCTTAAGCAACAATGCCGTTTTAAGAAGATGAAAAAAAGTGTAAAAACAAATAAGAGTCAGTGTGCGGGGGTAGGGGTTAGTCGAGGTAATTGAGGTAGTATGAACATGTAGGTAGAGGTAAAGTGATAATGCATGAATAAAAAACAGAGAGTAGCAGCAGCGTAAAAATGGGGGTGGGGGGGACAATGCAAATAGTCTGTGTAGCCATTTGATCAGCTGTTCAGGAGTCTTATGGCTTAGGGGTAGAAGCTGTTAAGAAGCCTTTTGGACCTGCCTGCTACCGCTTGCCGTGCGGTAGTAGAGAGAACAGTCTGTGGCTAGGGTGGCTGGAGTATTTGGAGATTTTTTAGGCCTTCCTCTGACACCACCTGGTATAGAGGTCCTGGATGGCAGGAAGCTTGGTCACAGTGATGTACTGGGCCATACGCACTATCCTTTGTAGTGCCTTGCGGTCAGAGGCAGAGCAGTTGCCATACCAGGCAGTGATGCGGCCAGTCTGGATGCTCTATATGGAGCAGCTGTATAACTTTTTTGAGGATCTGAGGACCCATGCCAAATCTTTTCAGTCTCATGAGGGGGAATAGTCATTTTTGTGCCCTCTTCACAACTGTCTTGGTGTGTTTGGACCATGATAGTTTGTTGGTGATGTGGACACCAAGAAACTTGAAGCTCTCAACCTGCTCCACTACAGCCCCTTCAATGAGAATGTCAGTGTGCTCAGTCCTCCTTTTCCTGTAGTCCGCAAACATCTCCTTTGTCTTGATCACATTGAGGGAGAGGTTGCTATCCTGGCCCCACACTGCCAGGTCTCTGACCTCCTCCCTATAGGCTGTCTCATCGTTGTTGGTGATCAGGCCTACCACTGTTGTGTCAATGGCAAACTTAATGATGGTGTTGGAGTCGTGCTTGGCCATGCAGTCATAGGTGAACAGAGAGTACAGGAGGGGACTGAGCATGCATCCCTGAGGGGACCCCTTGTTGAGGATCAGTGTGGCAGATGTGTTGTTACCTACCCTTACCACCTGGGTGCTGCCTGTCAGGAAGTCCAGGATCCAGTTGCAGAGGGAGTGCAATAGAGATTGCGTCATCTGTCGATCTGTTAGGGCGGTATGCAAATTGGAGTGGGTCTAGGGTTTCTGGGATAATGGTGTTGACGTGAGCCATGACCAGCCTTTCAAAGCACTTCATGGCTACAGACGTGAGTGCTACGGGTCGGTAGTCATTTAGGCAGGTTACCTTGGTGTTGTTGGACACAGGGACAATTGTGGTCTGCTTGAAACATGTTGGTATTACAGACTCAGGGACAGGTTGAAAATGTCAGTGAAGACACTTGCCAGTTGGTTAACACATGCACGGAGTACACGTCCTGGTAATCCATCTGGCCCTGAGGCCTTGTGAATGTTGACTTTTTTAAAGGTCTTACTCACATCGGAATGATGCTCTTGTGCATGCTTCAGTGCTGCTTGCCTTGAAGCGAGCAGAGAAGTTATTTAGTTCGTCTGGTAGGCTCGTGTCACTGAGCAGCTTGTGGCTGTGCTTCCCTTTGTAGTCCGTAATAGTTTGCAAGACCTGCCACCTCCGACGAGCATCGGAGCCGGTGTAGTACGATTCAATCTTAGTCCTGTATTGATGCTTTGCCTGTTTGATAGTTCGTCTGAGGGCATGGCGGGATTTCTTATAAGCGTCCAGGTTAGAGTCCCGCTCCTTGAAAGCTGCAGCTCTACCCTTTAGCTCAGCGCGAATGTTGCTTGTAATCCATGGCTTCTGCTTGGAGTATGTACGTATGGTCACAATGGGGACGACATCATCGATGCACTTATTAATGAAGCCAGTGACTGATGTGGTGTACTCCTCAATGCCATCGGAGTAACCCCGAAACATATTCCAGTCTGTGCTAGCAAAACTGTCCTCATGATAAACTGTAGATCATACTATTTACCTAGAGAGTTTTCATCTATATTTTTCATAGCTGTCTATTTACCACCACAAACCAATGCTGGCACTAAGCCCGCACTCAACGAGCTGTATAGGGCCATAAGCAAACAAGAAAATGCTTACCCAGAGTTGACTCCCCTAGTGGCTGGTGACTATGCAGGAAAACTAAAATCTGTTTTACCTATTTTTTTACCAGCATGTCACCAGTGCAACTAGAGATGATTAAACTCTAGATCAACTTTACTCCACACACAGAGACATATACAAAGCTCCCCCTCGCCCTCATTTTGACAAATCTGACCATAACTCTATCCTTCTGATTCCTGCTTACAAGCAAAAACTCAAACAGGAAGTATCATGTTTAACACTATTATTGAGTCCATGCAACTTACTTTGTGACTTGTTCAGGACATTTTTACTCCTGAACTTAATTAGGCTTGCGATACAAAGGGGTTGAACACTTATTGACTCAAGACATTTCAGCTTTGAATTTTTTATTAATTTGTAAACATTTTGAAAAACGTAATTCCCTTTCAGCATTATTTGGTATTGTGTGTATGCCAGTGAGAAAAACATCAACATTTAATCTATTTAGAGTTCAGGCTGTAACACCACAAAATGTGGATTAAGTCAAGGGGTGTGGATACGTTCTGAAGCCACTGTACATAATTTACACACACAAGTCAGCTCTGGGTGGGGAACGACCAATGGGTGGGTATCCCTGTGGCTCTTGCTTTTATTTCACATCCATGGGCTTATTAACACTAAATATAACAATTACATTATTAATACTACCTTCTTTTTTTTCAAAAACAATGGCAATGCTAGCTAGTCTCTCTTGGAATTTGAAAGGTCTAAATTATCCTATTAAAAGTTCCAGCTGTCTTAATATCCCAGCAAGAAACCATATTGATATAGCAATGCTCCAAGAAACACACCTGCTCCAAAATAACTCACATAGAACAGAGAACCATTTGTACAAACTGGGTGCTGTTTCATCAACCCCAAACAAAACTAAAGGCGTAATCATAATGATGTTGGGTAAAGGCTAAGACAAAGAAGGCCGAATCACTTCCCTTAAGTGTATCCACTTAATCCCTTCATTAATGTGTATGGTCCAAATTCATATGATTCCAGGTTTTTTGATTGGCTGAAGAGAATATTGTTAGAATTAACTAAATTCCATCTGGTTATTGGGACAGATATCTATGCCATTTTGGACATGCATAATGACCAATTACAATGCTGTTGATAACCCCCGGAGTCTATGGGATGCCACCAAATGTTTTATAAAAAATAGGTCAGGGGTTATCTTTGTATGCATATATTTGATTGTTTCTGTACCTGTAACCCCCCATCTGAAAAAGAAAAATGACAAAACGAAATGAAAAGTTGATCAACCCAACAAAAACAAAAACATGTGACACCAATCAAGCCAATTCAGCCATTAGGCAACACAGCCCAATCGAAGGATAACATTGGTCCTGTTCCTCTACTTAGACTTTGTATGCATCAACCAATGGTTGCATGCCACATTATCGACTGTGCCGTTGTGCACAAGATTGTGATGTACTGTACTTACTTTTTACCCCTTTTTCGTGATATCCCATTGGTAGTTACAGTCTTGTCCCATTGCTGTAACTCCCTTACGGACTCGGGAGAGGCAAAGCTTGAGAGCCATGCGTCCTCCAAAACACGACCCTGCCAAGCCGCACTGCTTCTTGACAAACTGCTTGCTTAACCCGGAAACCAGCCGCACTAATGTGTCGGAGGAAACACTGTACAGCTGGCGACCGAAGTCAGCGTGCATGCGCCCGGCCCGCCACAAGAAGTCGCTAGAGTGCGATGGGACAAGGACATCCCGGCCGGCCAAACCCTCCCCTAACTCAGATGACGCTGGGCCAATTGTGTGCAGCCTCATAGGTCTCCTGGTCACGGCCAGCTGCGACACAGCCTGGGATCGAATCCGGGTCTGTAGTGATGCCTCAAGCACTGTGATGCAGTGCCTTAGACCACTGCGCCACTCGGGAGGCCAAAACTTGAAACTTGAATGCAGAAAATATAGGTTGTGTTCCTCTGCTTAGACGTTGCTGACGCATTCCAGATCTTACAACGCCTGGATGGGTATTTCACTTATCAGCTAACCACATAATATGTTATAGCAATCTGGTGCCCGACGGCACAGTCGATGACATGGCACACAACCATTGGTTGATGCATGCAGGGGATCAAAACCATATACAGGGGAACTGATGACCCAGGATAGATGACACATTGGAGGAATTACCATGAATTGGTGAGGGACGGTGAGGAATGGAGTTCCATCACAATATAATGTCCAAATCCAAATTGTACACTTGTAGTATTCAACCATATTTTGAACATCATAATACTTATTTACACAATATACATATTGGAGACAAATAACCAACACACTTTAGTTCATTTTGTTTCTTTTGGAAACCAGGGTTTTAAAAAGTCTAATTCAGCTCATGTAATCACATCTCATTCTGGGATTGGAGCCCAGAGCAAATGGAAGATTTATACCCGGACAATTAGAAATTAAAACATTGCAATTAGTCATGCTACCAGTGTATGAGTTGGTGCTAAGAATAGCGCAAATGTAAAATCTTTACAATATTTTTCCTCTGATATGAAAACATGCCTTAAAGGAACAATATCAAGACATATTGTAAGAGTGAATATGAACAACAGTATTCAGACAGAATAGACAGAAGACTAGAGAGTAGAAACAGTATAGTATGATGTTCCTCCCACAAAATATTTTCAAAATCTTTAACAATGAATCCGAGAGATAACTGGCCTGCCTGTCATGTCTGAAAATTGTTGTTGTAATTCAACAACATTTCACTGTGATGAGGAGATAGAATGCCAAGTCATTCTTTCTTCCTTTCACATCCCTGTAACAATTTCACTCAGCAATTTAGAGCACTGGGTTTCTTTTGTAAAAAAATATTTATCTGAAAATAAATTGTCTGCGATTCTTATTTCAGAGATTCAGATATTTTCTGCTCTAATCTTTTTCAGCAAAGTATTACAGTAAGCTGCTGTTGTGTATTTATTATCCCATGTAAAGCCAAATACACACAAAGTTTCAATTACCTCCCTAGTGTAGCCTACGTGTTCCCATTTATGTTGCAAAAAAATTCTTACATGACCCATTTTCCACTCAAGGCTATTTCTGCGAGCATGTGATTTGGCAGTTAGGCATGCAGAATGATCAAAGTTACATTTGTGTATTTCCCAAAACAAGTGTTATTTCTAAGTGTGTATGGGGAGGAGTAACTTGTGTGTTATTCTTTAGGCACTGGAATTTACATTTCTAAATATGACAATAATTATAAGAAAACACATTTTTGGGTTATCTATTTGTGTGCATCATTATTACATATTGTCTCAAGAGTAGGGTTGCAAAACTACTGGTAATCTTCAGTCCTTTTTGTAATTTACAGAAAATCTATGGCAATCTATTGTAAATTTGGTAATTTATACCTGAATAACTTTTTAAAAAATGGTGTATTCATATATAGTATAATTTTTGTATGTATCTGAGTCAATATTATCCACAGGTTTATAGTAGATAACCCATATGGTTCAACAGAAAATAGCCTTGTTAATGAAAAATGCATCTAAATCCACATTGGCATTATTTTCAGTGAACTCTGCAACTCTTCCAACTAATGACTTTTTCACAACTGCCACTAGTTTTATGCCAACATATTTACAATAAATGCATATTGACATAGTTAAATGAGAGTGCCAAAAATAATATAAAGGATATTTCATGCTGAAACCCTCACAAACATCAATGGTACACACTAAATGGGTGGTTTATATTCATTATGTTTTACAACTTAGCCATTCTGTTTTTATTTTTTATTTTTTTTTAAAAATCATCTTATTTAATTATTTCAGACATTTTACATGTGATAAGGCCACACAGAGAGCCCGAGATAGTTACAGACACCTGTGATAATCTGAAGTACCCAAAAGGACCACTAAGAGAGATAAGATAACTCCCAAAGTGACATGCCTAATCAAATACATTTGATCAACATACAATACCACCTGCTCGTTTCTGGGTCAATAGTCCCCAAATGTAATGATGAATGTACTTTTATTCCACATATAACTTACTCCTCAGTCACAAGTTCACAACAAACATTTCTAAAGGCAACAAGGCCTTTTTTGTTTCCCAAAGCGACCGTGCATGCATGCTCACCTCACTATGCGACCAGCACTGCCTCCAAATTGTCTCCCATGAAACTTTAATGACTGTCTGTGACTGAGCCTGAATAATTGAACAAGGGAAAGACCTTTCCTGGATAATGAATCCCACTGTAACACATTATGTAAATATATAAATAAGAATACAATTAGGTAAAACAAAGAAACATTGGAAAAAGTAGTGGTGGGCTGCAGGAGAGTGGATAAAACTGACACTGGCTTACTATAATTACAATGAGGGCTACTCGGACTTGTGCTCAGGGAATGTCTGGTTCAGGCTTGTAATTACCTTAAAGGTCTCCCTTATTCTCTTCCATGTTCATACCAAGGTCTGTCCTTGTTCTCACTAATTGTGTTCCATCTTCTTCTTGTACTGCATAACATGAGAAACAAACTGTAGAAAACTGTCACTTCTGCTCAAATGTCAGCAGACTCGCAGTCTCATGGCTCATTCAAAGCCAGTCAGTCATTAGGTTATAGACCTGTACTAGATAAGTATGAAGGGCTCAGACACTGGAACCGGTCTCTGAGTACAAATTAAGCCATGCATTCCAGTATCTCTAAATCTGTCATCTTTACTTCCCTTCCATCTGGGACACTGTGATCAAATTACCTTTAATGTGTTACAGCACTGTCTACAAGTTATTTACCTTGGTAGCGGTCCTCTTTCTGAAGGCTCATACTCTTCGGTCCCCACAACCGAGAGAGCAACGGGAAGAACGTCATTACGGACTTTGTGTACCACTGTGTGCAGCACTTGGAGAAAAACAATCTCTCCAAGTTAACCTTCCTTCATTTAAATGTGAAGCCATGCAGAGGAAGTGACCAAACAAATGTGGCCTTGGGGCAGCTGAGACCCAAGTCTAAGTAGACCAATTCAGGCCCCCTGTTTACCTGCACAAATAGTTTAGACTAATTCAGTGTTTCATTCTGGCATGTAGCTTAAGGAGTAGTTCAGGATGTTTGAACTTGTTAGATGGTTCCTTGCCCTGAAAGTACGCAGTCTGTGCCAAAATAACTGAACCATGGATTAGATTTTCTTTAAAACCAAACTAACCATCAATGGAAGTGATAGGGGCATGTGCAGTGTCTATAGAAATCTACACCCATTGAACTTTTCATTTTGCTGCCTTAAAACATCTAAAACGCAATTAAATGATCTAGATTTTCCCTACAGATCTACCACATTTTCAGTGACGCGGGTCTTCCTATAACTTTCTTGGATTTGCTCCTTTCATATTTATTTTGATCCTGACAAACCTGCCCCTGCCGATGACAAGAATACCCATAACATGATGCAGCCACAATACTTGAAAATACAAAAATGGAACAGCTCAACTTCTGAAAACCTAACACTGGGATAGGGTTTTATTTTTCTGCAGGACAATTACAAAAAAGAAAATGCATGAGACAGAATGATGTCCAAGAGGCCGCTGAAGGGAGGACGGCTCATAATGGCTGGAATTGAGCAAATGGAATGGCAAAGAGTAAAGAGTAAATAAGAATTTGATCCTAATTGACTTGCCTAATCAAAAGGTTAAATTAAAAAAAGTTAAAATGTCAGTTAAAATTCCATTTAAATAAGCAAACAAGTCTCGTTTTTAAAATGTATGGGTAGCCAGGGGCGCACGTCGACATTTACAAACGAAGCATATGTTTAGTGAGTCCGCCAGATCAGAGGCATTAGGGAGGTTCTCTTGATAAGTGCGTGATTTGGGCTATTTTCCTGTCCTGCAAAGCCTTCAAAATATAACGAGTACTTCTGGTTGTCAGAGTAAAAAGCACATATTTTCTTCAGGAATGTAGTGAAGTAAAAGCTGACCCCCTAAAAAAAAAAAAGAATGTGGCTACAGTTTAAATATTACTGTCCAACAATCTCCAACCATATTGAAGCCTGAGAAATTGACAAAAACAATGGCTGTTGCTCTAAGAGTTGTGCAAAGTTGTTAGAATCTTAATGCAAATGACTCACAGCTGAAATGGCTGCAGAAGGTGCGTTCACCAAGAATAAACTCTATTCCAATTATGATATTTCAGTGTATATTTTGTTACTTTGGAACATTCTATAACTTTCCTTCACTTTGAAAATGTAGGTAGGTTATGTAGATCTGTAGGGGGAAAAAATGTAATCCCTTTAGATTTAACAGATATATATTTTTTTTAAGTTAGAGGTGCAGACTTTCTATAGACACTAAGCAAATCACCTAAAATCAACTCAATATTCGGTTAGCTGTAACCTAGGTGCATGTAAATCAAATTTAAAAACTATCACTTCCGTTGATGGTTCTCTTGTGGTGGCTAAAGTCAGCAGAAGTTGTTGTGGCTGTTTAAAGAAAACCGAACCATGGATTAGTTTCCCCTGGCCATATAGACTACTTTCAGGGTGAAGAACCATCTAACATAATGTGGGAAAATCCTGAACTACTCCAGTAATTGCCCTAGTGATCCTCCATCTCTGGAATTGTCAAAAGGGATATCAGTTTAATTTTCAAACTGTGTGGATTTAGAAAACTCTTCCAATGATGAGTCATGAATGGACAATCTTTAGTTCAAAATAGTCTGAAAATAATTAAAATGGGAGAAACTGAACATCAAGACCACCTTCCATAGAGAACATTTCAAATCCTCCATTGTCAAAACATGGACAATCTTAATGAAAATAGTGCGAGCATGCCATCTGCTGTTATGTCAGAACATTTGAAATGGCAAGTCATATTACAAAAAAGAAAGCTGGTTGAGTTGAGTCTTATTCAAGAAACAGCTCTTTATTTTAAACAATAAAACATGTAATCAAATGGATCAAAGCTAAAATTGACTGACAAATACAATTGAAAACATTGAAAATATTTCCAACGTTGAAAAATAGACAATGATTAGTACAATTAGGTAAAACATTTACTGTTGTTTGCATACATCAGATTGCTTTGGTGACAGAGGCCAAAATTCGTCCTTTTTATCCACACTTGCGCTTGCATCTGAAAAGATAAGACCAAATCAGACAAAACAATACTAAATAAAAAACAATGCAGAACCAAAGCAAACCTGGTATAGGTTAAAATACCAAAGATAGCGTTAACGTTAGTAACAGTGATGAAGTGTTATCACAATTTTGTTACCAACCCTTATACCGCACTCCATTACACCAGTATGTGACAAGTGACATTAACAGCCAGATGAGGTGTTTGTGCTCCAATTAGCAATAACACTTATCCCAAACACACAGATTACACCAATTACCCTCTTCTGCACTTCCAGCAGCCTCAATTTCTGATATGGGAATACCTGCAACCTCTGGTAAAACATGTCATTTCATTAAGGCCAACTGGTGTTGGGTGACTGGATACAAACTGAAATGATAAAGGTCAAGTCAAGTCAATTTAACCATAGTTACCTTGAATGGTTCCAAGGTTGGAGTTATCAAAAAACTGCTTGGGACAGTTGATCGACATGGATTCAGAGCCTGGACGGACATCGAAGAACTTGCTCTTGGGAGAGTCGAGGAACTTCTTGGGAGAGTCAATTAACTTCTTGGGAGAGTTGAGGAACCTCTTGGGAGAGTTGAGGAACTGCTCAGAAATCATGGGAAGGCGGTGTTTTGTAGGAGTACATGGAGACAGAGGCTTGTCTACTACGTCCCTCTTCTTCTCCTTCAGTTTAATTGCTCTAGCCTTCCACTTTGTGATCTCTCCTTGCTGAGTGGACACAAGGCTGTTAAAACAGAGACAAAACACCAGAGGTCAGTGATATGAGCTCACAAGAAACATGAAAGCATTACAGTAATCTTACAGATCCATCTTCACCTCTCCAATTCTGAAATGTTGCTCTGTAGCCTTTTCAGTTCCTCCTCAAGTTTGTTCTTTTCAAGGAGAATGTTGCTTTGGACCGTGCGTCCTCTGGCGGTTATCAGTCTGGCATGCAGATCCTGTCCCTCATTGACTGCAATAGAATTAAACATCTCAAATTAGGGCTCATCTAAATATTAACTTGCTGTTTTGGGGTCATCTCAAATTCTATGAATAGATTTACATGACTCTTCTCCCTCCTGTTGTGATCTTCTCAGAGTCTCCTTCAGCGTCCTCAGAGCGTCCTCCTTGTGGTTCAGGACCGTCGTCATCCTCAGTAACCTGAGGGGAACAAATGCAGAACGTCCTAAACATGCAATTTTTCCAATGACTCCGGGAGAGATACTCAAATTCAGCAGTGGTACAAATCAGACAATGAAAGAATACACATTTCTATGACATAGGAGGGCATGATTAAATAAATTAGACCCTACTCTTCTTGGTGTTTAGAGGACGATGCAGTCATCTCCAACTCCATTTTCAAAACTTTAGCCTTCAGCTCTTCATGCTGAAGAGCACTAGGTGATGCTCTTCTCTTAGCCAGAACCTAAACCCCAAAAATAAAACTTTATACAGTATTGAACACATCCCACATAAAATACAAATAAAAGCTCAGGGGTGAAATTCCACCTTGCGCCAAACCTTACTTCAGTCTCTCTGAGTTTCTCTTTTAGGACTTGAATGGAGCCCTCCCTGTCCTTGACTTGTGCACAAGCATCCTGAAGCTCAGTTTGTAGTAGCTGGGTGGCTTGTTTGTGGTTTGAGACACTATTAGCAGCTTTGATCTGGTCCTCTTCCAGCTGATCAACTCTCATCTGCATTTCCTGCAAACACAAAACATACCTGTTGTAAACTAGGTTCACTTAGAAAAATGGAAATCACCCATGAGATTGAAAACGAGTTAAAATGGTACCTTGATTTCTCCATCCAACTGCTGACGTTTCAGGGTAAGTTGCTGGTTGTCCCTCAGCAGGTCAGCTTCAGTCTTGACGGAGGCACGCTCCAGTATCTGCAGTAGAGTAGAGGTCTTACTCCTCTCTTCTTTCAGCTGACTGTCAGCCTGTGCTCGGACCACGCCTAGCTCTTTGAGCAAACCACAGCGCTCATCTCGCAATCCCTGCAAGGCAAGAGGAAAAACCATTCAGACAAACCATGATCAACCTCAGCGATATAATTGTCATTCTGTATGTGGTAACTAAGACTGGAGATTATTGATGGGGTTAACTACCTGGAGAGCCAGTGTGTTGGCCTGTGCCAAAGCAGAGCGCCGGGCCAGCTCTCGCTCCAGGAAATTATCCACTGCTGCTGAGTCCGGTGAGTGGACCATGCATAGAGCATTCAGCTCCTCGTTGCTCCTCTCTCGCGCCCTCAGCTCCTCTGACACTGCTGCTGGGTGAGCGGCCAGGCTCTCCTCAAGCTTCTTCAAAACACTGTTCATTTTCTTAGAACATGATACAAGATGATTAGTTTCACAACATACAGTATAAAGATATATTTTCTGTTTCATTTTACAGACAAAACCCAACTATGCAGTAATGTGAGGCCCACCCACCTGGAGGTAACCTTCTCTCCTGTCCAACAGCTCTGACAGTCTCTCGTCCCAGACTCCAAGGAGGTCATTCTCAACCACCTTGACTGAGTGACTGGGTGCCTGGGCTCTACAGAGGAGCAGGTCCTGGAGTCTCCTCTCCTCAAATACAGCCAAGTCATTCTGAACCAGGGCTTCAATGTGGGTTTTGTAATCCTTGGCACACAGCTTCAGCAGCACCTAAATGATTTCACTCAATTTAGCAAAAATTGTTAACTATTGCAGTTACACTTTAAATAGCAACTATGACAAAGATGTGATTATTCGTACCTTTGTATCCCACACTGTGTTAGTGATCTGGACAGTAGATCTATTGATATTGCTATAGATCTTTTGTGTGGGCTTTGGAAGAAGGGGCAACAGTTTCAGTATCAGGACTTCTTCAACTTGTGTGACATCAACCAAGGGCCCATGTCCAGGCTTAGAAGCACCATTGATAACAAGCTGGAGCCTCACCAGTGACACCTGCAATGGGAAAGAATAACTGCTTTTATTATGCTGCCATCAAATTAAGAACTTGTAAAGATTTTGAAATATACACTGAACAAAAATATAAAAAACACAAAGGGTTGGTTCCATGTTCCAGATGCACAAAAAACGTAATATTTCATGCACAAATTTGTTTACGTCCCTGCTAATGAGCATTTCTCCTTTGCCAAGATAATCCAACCATCTGATAGGTGTGGCATATCAAGAAGCTAATGAAATGGCATGATCAATACACAGGTGCACCTAGTGCTGGGGACAATAAAAGGCCACTAAAATGTGCAGTTTTGTCACACAACGCCACAGATGAGGGAGCGTGCAATTGGCATGCTGACTACAGTAATGTCCACCAGAGTAGTTGCCAGAGAATTTGAATGTTCATTTCTCTACCATAAGCTGCCTCCGTCTTTTCTGAGAAATTGCTAATATGTCCAGCCGGCCTCACAACCACAGACCATGTGTATGGCGTTGTGTGGGCAAGCAGTTCGCTGATGCCAAATTTGTGAACAGACAGAGTGCCCCATGGTGGTGGATTGATGGTATGGGCAGGCATAAGCTACAGATAACAAACACAATTGCATTATGTCAATGGCATTTTGAATGCAGAGACACCGTGATGAGATCCTGAGGCCCATTGTCGTGCCATTCATCCGCCCCCATCACCTCATGTTTCAGCATGATTATGCACGGCCCCATGTCACAAGGATCTGTACACAATTCCTGGAACCTGAAAATGTCCCAGTTTTTTCATGACCTGCATAATCACCAGACATGTCATCCATTGAGCATGTTTGGGATGTTCTGGATCGACATGTACGACAGCGTGTTCCAGTCAATATCCAGCAACTTCACACAGCCATTGAAGAGGAGTGGGACAACATTCCACAGGCCACAATCAAAAGTCTTATCAACTCTTTGTGAAGGAGATGTGTCGCGCTGCATGAGGCAAATAGTGGTCACACCAGACACTGACTGGTTCTCTGATCTCTGATTTTTTTTTTTGTTTAAGGTTTTTGTGACCAACGGATGCATATCTGTATTCCCAGTTATGTGAAATCCATAGATTAGAGCTTCATTTATTTAAACTGACTGATTCCCTTATGTGAACTGCAACTCAGTGAAATCTTTGAAATTGTTGCGTTTATATTTTTTGTTCAGTATAAATCAAGTTCCAGCCCACCTGGAGCTTCTGCATTGAACCTTCCAGCCTGGAACACAGTCCCTCTCCTGCACTGGTGGTACAACAGCTGGTGCTCTGCTCCAGGTTATTGATCTGCTCTGTCAATATGGAGATGGTTGCGTTCGCGTCACTAAGCATCTGGAATGGAGGGGGGGGGATCATTTGAAAAATGCCACAGCAATTTCAGACAGAGCAGAAGGAATTACTTGTTATGCAATACAACGAAAAACAAACCTTGTGTGAGGTGTCTGCTTTGACTTTGAAGTGAAACTGTCCTTCTTTGAAACCTTTACATTCCTCCTCCAGCTGCTTCATCTGAGGGAAATGCAAAGTAAACATTTAAAACCATTTTAGCCAAAACCACATGTACCAAACCCTCATTCAAGCTTGGTTGCTGGCTCACTCACGTTATGAATCTACTCCGAAATCAGAACAGTCATACAGACTCTCACCATGTCTATACTGTACTCAAGGTTGTTCTTCAGATAGTTAATGAAAGCTGGAAGGAGCCATCTTTGAAAGACAGGGTCGTTTCTGTTTTTTGCTGAGTTTATATAGTTTAACTACGACTCACTTGTTGTTTAAGTTTGTCCTCGTGTTGTTCGTGCTCAGCCTGCTGTTGTGAGTTCAGACGTTGCTGCTGTTCTAATGTCCTCTGGACTTGTATGACCTGGTGCGAGATTACGCTTTTAAAAATTATTTCTATAAAAATGACACATTTTAAAACTAATACAGGCCTATAAATAATTCTGACTCACCATCTCCATATTTTCCTGCAGGTCTCCCTGAATCTGGGCCCTCTCATCTCTCATGTGTGTGCCTTCTTCCTCTAGCTGCTGCATCTGAACAAAATGTGACAAAACAGTAAACAAGCAACTATGAGACACCATCACATGGATGAGTAGAGGCTTTTACTGACTTGGGCTGTTTTGTTCCTTTGAAGGACTGGTTCAAAGAAATCACATTCATGGGTCAAATAAATCATGTTTATTTCTTGAGAATAATTTGAGAATTTAAGTTACTCACCATCTCCACTTTGTCCTCCAGGTCTCTCTTGAGCTGGTTCCTCTCCTCTCGGATTCCCTCCAGTATCTCCTGGAGCTGGTCTCTCTCTCCAGTCAGTGAGGTCACAGTAGAGAGCAGCTTCTCCAACTCCTCTGCATGATTCTGAGAGCTGTCTGTCTTCTCAGACAGGAGACGCTCTCTCTCAGCTCGCACAGACTCAAGCTCCTCATTCAGCTGCTTAGCCTTTATCAGGGGGGGAAACAGGTGAAATGTTTCATCAATATGCATGTGATCTGAAGAGGCTACATGGCAAAAAGGAAAAAGGGTATTAACCTGCTGTTCTAGAAGAGACTCCTTCTGTAAACTTTGGCTCTCAAGGTCAGAGTTCACTTGTCTCTGTTGTCTGAGCTCCTCTTGGATGGAATGGAGAAGTCCCTGAGTCTCTGCAGCCTAGAATAAAGCTAAAGTGTTAGACTTGGAGCACACTTCAAAGTCAGAGGATTGGTTAACTGGAAAACATTTGGCTATGGCCTCACCATCTCCAGATTTTCCTGCAGGTCACCCTTCAACTGACACCGCTCCTGTGTCATGGTTTCCAGTTCTTCTCCTAGCTGCTGTAGCTGTACAAAAGTTAAGCACAAATGAAACTTATCCAGAGCTTCAACAATATTCTAACATCACCATATAAAATCATAGACCGAGACTAACTTGTTGCTTAAGTTGAGCTTCTTGATGTTCCCTCTCAGTCTGTTGCTCTGAGTTCAGATGTTGCTGCTGTTTCAACTCCTCCTGGACTTTGATGGACTGGTTTGAAGATAACATATTCATGGGTCAAATAAGTAATAAAATCAACAATTGTGATTGTAGAATTTAAGTCAAGACTTACCATCTCCACATTGTCCTCCAGGTCTCTCTTGTGCTGGTTCCTCTCCTCTCTGACTCCCTCCAGTATCTCCTGGAGCTGGTCTCTCTCTCCAGTCAGTGAGGTCACAGTAGAGCGCAGCTTCTCCAACTCCTCTGCATGATTCTGAGAGCTGTCTGTCTTCTCAGACAGGAGACGCTCTCTCTCTGCTCGCACAGACTCAAGCTCCTCATTCAGCTGCTTCATCTGAAGAGTAGGTTAGCATTCATATTAGAATCTACACTTCGATTGATGTGACAATGAATTCTGTTGTGCAAGTAAAAGCACATTTTACCTGACTTTGCAGCACCTCTAGATTTGCAGTTGCCATAGGTTTCATATTTTTAAGTGCCTTCCGTAGTTCCTCCTGGTTTTCAATCTGAAAAAAATATAAGACGTAAACTTGTAATATAAAAAGCTTCTGATTGAAATTAGTGTGAGCATTGTCTAAACATTCTGTGTAATCCATCATTCACCATCTTCACATTCTCCTCCAGGTCTCTCTTGAGCTGGTTCCTCTCCTCCAGGATTCCCGCCAGTATCTCCTGGAGCTGGTCTCTCTCTCCAGTCAGTGAGGTCACAGTAGAGAGCAGCTTCTCCAACTCCTCTGCATGATTCTGAGAGCTGTCTGTCTTCTCAGACAGGAGACGCTCTCTCTCAGCTCGCACAGACTCAAGCTCCTCATTCAGCCGCTTAGCCTTTATCAGGGGGGGAAACAGGTGAAATGTTTCATCAATATGCATGTGATCTGAAGAGGCTACATGTCAAAAAGGAAAAAGGGTATTAACCTGCTGTTCTAGAAGAGACTCCTTCTGTAAACTTTGGCTCTCAAGGTCAGAGTTCACTTGTCTCTGTTGTCTGAGCTCCTCTTGGATGGAATGGAGAAGTCCCTGAGTCTCTGCAGCCTAGAATAAAGCTAAAGTGTTAGACTTGGAGCACACTTCAAAGTCAGAGGATTGGTTAACTGGAAAACATTTGGCTATGGCCTCACCATCTCCAGATTTTCCTGCAGGTCACCCTTCAACTGACACCGCTCCTGTGTCATGGTTTCCAGTTCTTCTCCTAGCTGCTGTAGCTGTACAAAAGTTAAGCACAAATGAAACTTATCCAGCACTTCAACAATATTCTAACATCACCATATAAAATCATAGACCGAGACTAACTTGTTGCTTAAGTTGAGCTTCTTGATGTTCCCTCTCAGTCTGTTGCTCTGAGTTCAGATGTTGCTGCTGTTTCAACTCCTCCTGGACTTTGATGGACTGGTTTGAAGATAACATATTCATGGGTCAAATAAGTAATAAAATCAACAATTGTGATAGTAGAATTTAAGTCAAGACTTACCATCTCCAGATTTTCCTGCAGGTCACCCTTCAACTGACACCGCTCCTGTGTCATGGTTTCCAGTTCCTCTCCTAGCTGCTGTAGCTGTACAAAAGTTAAACATTTAAATACAAATGAAACTTATCCAGTGTTTCAACAATATTCTAACATCACCATATAAAATCATAGACAGAGACTAACTTGCTGCTGAAGTTGAGCTTCTTGATGTTCCCTCTCAGTCTGTTGCTCTGAGTTCAGATGTTGCTGATGTTTAGGTTCTGTATGTACTTGTATGATCTAGGGGGAACGCATATTCGTTTTACATCCCCACTCACGGCTTGATGCGCCAATCTACACCCCAAAAATGGCCTTCCTAAGGGTAAAACAGTTACGACTCACCATCTCCACTTTGTCCTCCAGGTCTCTCTTGAGCTGGTTCCTCTCCTCTCTGACTCCCGCCAGTATCTCCTGGAGCTGGTCTCTCTCTTCAGTCAGTGAGGTCACAGTAGAGAGCAGCTTCTCCAACTCCCCTGCATGATTCTGAGAGCCGTCTGTCGTCTCAGACAGGAGACGCTCGCTCTCAGCTCGCACAGACTTTAGCTCCTCATTCAGCTGCCTCATCTTTGTGATTGGTTTTGAAAATAAAAAATATATTCAACCTACACATTGGTTGCATTTAGGTAGTACATCGTGGCGACAACTGACTAAGAACCTCACCTGGTTTTGCAGCTCTCCTAGACAGGACCTATTCTCTGGAACATTTATGTTGTTCAATCTTGTCTCAACATCTGCATTCTGAGTCTGAAGTCGTTGGATTTCCCCCTGTAGCGATTTGATCTTCTCTTGAGCCTCCCTTAGTTCCTCTTGATTCTCAATCATCTAAAACAATGGTTAAAAAATGAATTGCATTTACATGCACACATTTCAAAAAAGTAGAGTAAGAGCAGATTACTGATTAAAATCTTTGTGCAACAAGCACATTTCAATCTCACGTCTCTTATGAATAACGCAGTGTATAATATTTCCTCACCATGTCTACATTGTCCTGAAGGTCAGTCTTCAGCTGGCTCCGCTCCTCTTTAACAGCTTCCAGTCGCTCCTCTAACTCCTTCACTGCCTCTAGTTGCATCTATCGGCAACAATGTAAAGCAATAATTAATAAACAAATACAGTTGAACCATGGTGTTCGGCATCACCTGAATATACAGTGTACAAAACATTAAGAACATCTTCCTAATATTGAGTTAATCCCCCACTGCGCTTTGGGCCCTCAGAACAGCCTCAATTCATTGGGGCATGGACTCTACAAAGTATCAAAAGCATTCCATAGGGATGCTGGCCCATGTTGACTCCAATGCTTCCCACAGATGTGTCAAGTTGGCTGGATGTCCTTTGGTGGACCATTCTTGACACGGAAAACTGTGCTTGAAAACACCTGCAGCGTTGTAGTTCTTAAATAATGTGTCATGCCATTCACCCTCAATGGCACACATACACAATCTTGGTCTCAAGGCTTAAAAATCCTTATTTAACTAGTCTCCTCCCCTTTATCTACACAGATTGAAGTGGACTTAACAAGTGACATCAATAAGGGGTCATAGCTTTCACCTGGTTAGTCCATGTCATAAAAAGAGGTGTCCTTAATGTTTTGTGCACTCAGTGTATAAACATTGACTTACCTGCAAACGTAGGTCAGTCTCCTGATGTTCTCTATGGGGCTGGTGTACTGAGTTCAGATGTTGCTGTCGAACAAATACATGTATTCTGTCAAATCACGTGGATACACAAAATAGGATAAAAGCAGAAAATATGGATTTCAATAAATATAAAAGTAACTCAGACTGACCATCTCCACATTGTCCTCCAGGTCTCTCTTGAGCTGGTTCCTCTCCTCTCTGACTCCCTCCAGTATCTCCTGGAGCTGGTCTCTCTCTCCAGTCAGTGAGGTCACAGTAGAGAGCAGCTTCCCCAACTCCTCTGCATGATTCGGAAGGCTATTGGTCTTCTCAAACAGGAGACACTCTCTCTCAGTTCGCACAGACTCAAGCTCCTCATTCAGCTGCTTCATCTGAAGAGTAGGTTAGCATTCATATTAGAATCTACACTTCGATTGATGTGACAATGAATTCTGTTGTGCAAGTAAAAGCACATTTTTACCTGACTTTGCAGCTCCTCTAGATTTGCAGTCTTCGTAGGCTTCATATTTTCCTCTTGATGGTATATCTTTTCAAGTGCCACCCGTAGTTCCTCCTGATTTTCAATCATCTGCAAAAATATAAAACGTAAACTTGCAATACAAAAAGCTTCCAATTGGTGTGAGCATTTTCAAAATAGTGTATTTAAATCGATCAATCACCCACCATGTCCACATTCTTCTCCAGGTCTCTCTTGAGCTGGTTCCTCTCCTCCCGGATTCCCTCCAGTATCTCCTGGAGCTGGTTCCTCTCCTCTCGGATTCCCTCCAGTATCTCCTGGAGCTGGTCTCTCTCTTCAGTCAGTGAGGTCACAGTAGAGCGCAGCTTCTCCAACTCCTCTGCATGATTCTGAGAGCTGTCTGTCTTCTCAGACAGGAGACGCTCTCTCTCAGCTTGCCCAGACTCAAGTGCATCACTCAGCTGCCTCATCTTTGAGGAGAAAAAAAGGTACGATCTAATTGTTTTATTACAAAACGACTGAAGAAACATACTACTAAAATGAAAGTCAAATAAACTAACCTGCTGTTCTAGAAGAGACTCCTTCTGTAAACTTTGGCTCTCAAGGTCAGAGTTCACTTGTTTCTGTTGTCTGAGCTCCTCTTGGATGGAATGGAGAAGTCCCTGAGTCTCTGCAGCCTATAGAGGAGAGAGTAATATCACATTAATATAACTGGCACTTCCATGTTTTTGTTTACAGTTAGCTACACCATCAAAGTGCAGTGGTTGGATGAACAAAAACACAGACATGGCCTCACCATTTCCATATTTTGCTGCAAGTCACTGTTCAACTGGCTCCTTTCCTCTGTCATGGTCTCCAATGCAGCTCGTAGTTCCTGTATCTGTGCAAATGAGAAAGATAACAATTTAAATCTTCCATTTGAAAATGATCCCAGGCCATAACTTGTATAAAGACACTGACTTGTAGCTGATGTTGATCATCTTGTTGGGCACATGACTGCTGTTCTGAGTTCAGATGCTGTTGCCGTTTTAGTTTTGCCTGGACCTGTATCACCTCCTCACTCAGCTGCCTTATCTGAAGTACAAATGAACCAAATAAATTGTAAATACCTACTGTAAGGAGACAGCTGAAATGTGTTGTTTTGAGAGGCACTGCACCTGATCTTGGTGTTCCTGGGATAAATGGTCATATTTTTCCTTGGATGATTCACTGTCAGCAAGCTTCTCCTCCAACTCTTTCATGACTTGTTGCATTCCACACAATTGATCTTCAATTGATGCGCGATACTGTTCATTCTCCTTCAGCTAAATAAAAAAACACATTGTTGGAGGACAGCCTTATAGAAGATTCAACAAACACATTCAAGATCATGTGATTTAACAAGGACCAAAGACCAATTTACTCTCAGGCTGGACTCTTCCACAGTAGTCAGAAGCTGACTGTTCTCCAGAGAGGAGCGCGCCAAGTCCTTACGGAGAGTCTCCAGTTGCTCAGTGATGTCGGTGCACTGCTGGGTTAGGTCGTTTTCCCTCAACTCTGCTTTGCTCAGATCACCTTGAAGTTTGACTAGCTGCTCCTGGGAGCTCTGGACATGTTCTCTGAATTGATGAGCTTCCTCCTCACTGCAGGCCTTAGCAGACACCAGCATGTCTCTGTCTTTTTGGACTGCACAGAGGTCCTCCGTGAGATCACATACCTGAACAGCCAGAGGACATTAATTAAAAGATAGGACTTCTTAAAAAATACAAGTCTCTGTTCTCCGTCAGGGAGCATTAAAAAAAAAAATTATTGGGTGGATGGTCAGGGGGCGAGAACATAATTTGTAGACTACAAATTGACCGCAAGAAGCCCAAAACAATCATTTAAAACATTGATTACATACATCTCTCTACTATGTGTGGGAATACATTGGAACAGAATTCCAAAATTAAAATCAGTTGAACATGATTTGCTGGTGTTTTTACTATATATATATATATATATATAAAAACATTTACAATACTTGAGCGGCCAAATTATAAACATTTGGGGAACTGTTCTACATCGTATCAAACAGGTTTACCTGCTTCATAAAACTGTTGACTTTATCTGGAAGATCCTGCAGTGCACTCAAATCCTCGATCTTAGCTTGTAGGGTTCGCTCATCTTCATGAGACTTCTCCAGCTCTTTCTTCAGGTCAGCAACTGTTTTCTCAAGTTCAATGCTGTCTATAAGATCTAGGCAAAAAGAGGACACCCCATGTTAGATAGGTCATTCATTAACTACATGGCAAATAAATGAAAGGCTGGAGAAGAGGAAATACTATACAAAAGACAACCTAGAGTACAAACTTTTGGGAACTTTTCCATCCAGAAGAGTAGTAAGCTTGGTGTTCTCCTCAAAGGCTCCCTGTAACTCCCTCTGAAGGTCAACTTGCATCTTTTTGAAGCTCGATTTTTCTGTCTCCAACTGATGTCGAAGGCCATTCACCTGAGCTTCCATCCTCTCATAGCCAGCAGTTAGTGTGACCTGAAAGCAAGGCCAGAGCATAACGTTAGGGGTAATACAACATGATAATGGTCCATCTATGGAGTGCAGCTTACATTTAAATACAGGCTGCAAACTGACATATTGGCACAGAAGTAGGGGAAACTTACAGCCCTCTCTTTGAGTGATATATTTTCACTGCGCAGGTGGGCCCACTCCTTCTTAGTGTCACGGCTCAACCCCTCAGCATCATCCAGAGAGCGTCGCAGCTGCTTCACTTGTTGGACCAAGTCAACGTCACTCTTAAGAGAAAAGTATGATGGCTATGTTACACCAGGGTGGTGCTGCAACATCAACCATTGTGAACACGTCAAGAACAAATCAATTAGCAAAAATGAATGTACCGATCTTTGTAGTTCCTCTGCCCAGTCGCCTTTCTTTTTCAGCTCCTCGGACATTGCCACCAGATTAGCCTAGGGATGGATCAGATTTGGCAAATCAAACAGCCATGCAACCCAGCACTCATTGACAAAACAGACCCACAAGACAACTCGTTAGATGCAGCTTTTTGCTTCTGCCTAAACATTTCATAGTTTTACCTCAAGCTCTTGAGATTTGCGTCCCGAGGCCTCCATGGCCTTCTTTAAGGAGGAAATGTCATTCAGTAGTTCTTTCTGTAGGGTTAATAAAAGCCAATGAGTGCAAAGCTACAAACCAGCAAGGGAGCATTTCAGAAGTGCTAGTTATCTTAATGACTTCTAATAAGTCCCTAAGATACGATATTTATGGGCTTGCAATTGGCTTATACCATACATAGTACATTCCAATTTTAATTACTACATTGAAATAAGTTGGTTATAGAACTTTTGACATCTCTAGGCAATCTACGCAGCAGTCTATAACCTCATATTCTCTTTTGCTCTCCTCTTCCAAAGAATTGAATTCATCTATCTCTTTCTTCTCCTCCATCTCCTGAAGAAGTACAGCCTTTTCTTTTTTCAACTTTTCAGTCTGTTCCATTATGATGTTGAGCTCCTTCTTGAGATAATCACGCTCAGTAGCAACCATTTCCTGTCAACAGACAGCATGGTGAGGTGAGAGTATTCAGAAAAAAAATATATATATACATATACTATATAAAAATAGCTATATACCTTCTCAGACACCAACGTCTCACAGAGTTGAATGGTCTCTTCAAATCCCCTTTTCATCTGTAAAAAAAAATGATAGTTATACATGTTTTTCATTTAGATTAAAGGATTCAACATTCTGTACAATAAAACAGTGAGAAGGAATTGGTGATCACCAACCTGCTCCTGTGCATCAGCAGGCATTTGAGAATTTTCTAGCTGCTTCTCCAGTTCAGCAACCCTCATCTCGAAAGTAGCCACCTTCTCCATGGCTTCCTGGTTCTTCTGAGTCTCATTGTCCAACTGTGCATCAGCAGGCATTAGTGACTTTTCTTCTAGCTGCTTCTCCAGTTCCACAACCCGCCTCTGAAATGTCTCCACTTCCTCCATGGCCTCCTGCTTCTGCTGAGTCTCATTTTCCAGCTGGAGCTCCAGACAGGACACCTTCTCAGACAATTTGTTCAGTTGGTTTGGAGATAAAAATTCACTAGAAAATAAGAGAATGTAGGAACATGAGTATGAAGGACAACAAGCCGTAAGGAATGTGTAAAGATAAAATGGCAATAGTCCATGTTCACCTTTCTGCAAAACCACGCACGGTCAGATTGCTCTGGTTCATCTCCATGTCAAAGGTAGAATCGAACTCCTCGCCATCTGTGAATACACAAACAAAAAAACAAGCAATTGATCAGGATTCATGTACCAGTACGGCCAGTGCTCGACTTAGACTGAAATAGGTTCCGGTACTACTTTTGGGTGCTGGTACTGTTTAGGTGCGGCAGGGTAGCCTAGTGGTTAGAGCGTTGGACTAGTAACCGAAAGGTTGCAAGTTCAAATCCCCGCGCTGACAAGATACAAATCTGTCGTTCTGGTTAACAGGCAGTTAACAGGCACTGTTCCTAGGCCGTCATTAAAAATAATAATGTGTTCTTAACTGACTTGCCTAGTCAAATAAAGGTGAAAAACAAATAATAAAAAGGTGCAGGAGCGCCACAATATACAATTTATTTTGTGTATTTTACCTCCCCTTTCTCCCCAATTTCAAGCCCAACAGGCTCGGGAGAGGCGTCACCCGCGCTCCTTAACACCCACCAGCCACACCAATGTGTCGGAGGAAACACTATTCATCTGGCGACCTGGGTCAGCTTGCAGGCACCCGGCCCGCCACAAGGAGTCACTAGGGCGCGATGAGCCAAGTAAAAACCCACCCACCCACCCCTAACCCAGACGACACTGGGCCAATTGCGCACCGTTCTATGGAACTCCCAGCCATGGCCGGTAGCACAGCCCGTGAAGGAACCTGGGTCTGTAGTAATGCCTCTATCACGGCGATACATTTCCTTAGAACGCTGCCCCACTCGGGAGGACTGCTACACAATACTTTTGATCTAAAAATCTATAAGAGGAGCAGGAGCTCAAGCAGTAGAACATTTTAAGTGCCGGTACTCCGCTCCGTTGAGCCCCTGCTCCATTGAGTCAAGCACTGCGTATGGTAAAATATAGCATACTGTATATAGCAGAGTAAAAGCTATCACTGAGATAGGAAAAATATACTTAATACCAATGCGTACTTACCTTCATTCTGCTCTGTCAAGACAGACATATCAGCTTTTCTCTTTTTGAGAAAAGGCTCAGCAAAGCTTAGATCTGACTCTCCAGCATGGTGGAAGGCTGGTGATGGCAGTTTTCCACCCCACGTAACCCTGCGTTTCGGCATCTTTACAAACAGACATGATTAAACATAAAAAATAAAATAGGTACTAAAATAAAGGAATAAAGCATCATATACTTATCTGCAAGGCACTAAAAGTCTACCTTTTTGATGGTAACGAAGTTTGCCGAAGTGACTAGAAGTTTGGTTAAATTCTTATACCGGTCCTCTTGTTCTCTTTGGAGCTGATCCTTCTCTTGCAAAATCTGGGACAGAGTCTCCTTCTCTGTCGCAGTTGTTTGAGTGACTGATGAGACCTTAAGGCAGTGTAAAAAAATAAAAAAGTTGAATTTACAAATACTTGAAGGAGAGCCGGCAACATTTCTAAAGAACCCCAATAGCCGGTACAGGTAGACTTGCCTCCAAAAGTCTGCGCTTGAGTTCTACAATTTCATTTCTGTATCTTCTCAGAAGGGCTCCGTCATCAGAAACCTCTGTGACATGCGGGTCATTCTTCATGTTCTTTGCTGCACTAGCAAACTAGATTGTAGAGATGGACAGTTGATTAGAAAATTTTACATTTGTCTTACATTAAAACATTTAAAAATAAGGATTTAAGATGGAAGTCTGACAAAAAAGTCACCCACTTGAAGAGTGCTAAGTGTTTCTTCCAGAGTAACTGGGGTGATGGTGCAGATGATGACAGTTTTTGCATTTCCACCCAAGGAATTTTGGAGAATGCGGGTGAGTTTACTGTCCCTGTAGTTAGTGAAACCCCTGAATGTATGGATAAAATGACATTAGTGAACATTAAACACATGGCATAAGTTAAGCTAAAAAAAGTATAAATAACCAACACCTACTTCTGGGTTTCATCAGACAGTTTCTTGATCACTTGACCGAGGGTGAACAGGCTGCGATTTATATTACATCCTTCTTTGAAACGTGTACCTACAATATCAGATGTCAAAAAATACCAAAAGCAACTGAAATCGAAGTCTGTTCAGATTCCGATATTTCACACTGTTGTTACATTAGCACAGGTATCAAACCACTTACCTTCAGCACCTGTTTGACTTGCTCGCTCAGTCCCAGCCAGGTCAACCAAATTCTACATGAAAATGAAGACTGGTAAGAAAAAATACAAAATGGAAGACCCATATCTGAGTTCACAAAACACACTTGACTGTGGCAGCTTACCAAATGGGACACAATAATGGCGCAGTCTGAATTTTCACCAGATGCAGAGTCACCCCTGTCACGACTCTCCAAGATCTAAGAAAAAGCATCAGCATCATCTCCAGCACAGATACCAGAAATACATTGTCTATTGTGATGTATAACAAAATGTCTCACCATGCGGAAAATTGTGTGCGAACGACTGCTTCGCTGGTTCATTTTTGTCTTTCCATAATGGCGATTCTCTAGCAGATACATTTAACATCAAATAGAATAGTGTCAGTATGTTCTTCAAGCAATACATAGACTATACTTAGTCTAGCATGATGAAATAAGGAAGAGTATTTTACTTTCTCCTTTTCTAATCCACGCAAGGGCTTGCTCGGGAGATGTCACCAGTTCCTCAGTTAGGTCAGCTACATAGACATTTTTCTGCAAAGACAGGCATTTCACCATTTATTCCACCATTCAAAATACCAGGGTTGTAAACATTAGTCCAAAAGTTGCAAAACGTTCTGTTTTGCAACTAAAACAAGTTTTTATTGGACAAATTAAGATGGGTTCAAGGTCTCGAAAACCCTTATCTGGAGATTAACTACAATTATGAAGCTGTGTTTTAATGTTTGGAAACATCAATAATCGTCGCTAGAAACGGTTTTGAAACGTATGCTGATATGCCCCTTATCTTTCATATCAGCAAGAAACAATCTTTCAAATAAAAAATATGCACCTACTGAATCAGTTTTGCACAGATCCATATGCTGTGTGCCTCCAGTTGACGAAGTATACTTCCTCCTCTGTTACACTTACACAGGTGTTCGGGGCACGCTAGATTGCCAATTAGCACAGGTGACCGCCTATGCCTTCTGTCAGTCTTCTGTAAACAAGTGCTGTAACATGGAGATATGGCCATGTGGGAACACTAACCATAAAAAATGGTGTGTAGTAATTTAAGCTTTTTTTTGCTGATATGAAAGATATGTTCCTCATGTTTTCAAAACTGTACCGCAAGTGATGCATTTTGACATTCAGAAAGAGCGTTGGGACTCTTAACAAAACTCCCTCGTCCAGAAGATACTGACGTCAATAGGCGCTAAAAGGTAGTTAGCGTCTATGAATGGGATATGTAGGTCCATCCCTGTTTCGTTCACTTTGAGAAACATCTTTCACAAGAATCAGTGTAATGAATACACCCCAGTCATATCTTTATTATTGTCTAAAAGTTATATTGTCTTACAATATATCCATCAAACTTACATTGTTTCCCTCTCGGATCTCTAGAGGTTTCCTTTTCCAACTGTCACAGAGCAAATCTGTCACTGTTTCATTGTAGATCTCCAAGTATGACACCCTCAGGAGGAACTCCTTTTTTGGACACTAAAGTAAAAATGAAAGCAAACCACTTAGAACACTAAACACGTGCATATTATAGAAAATTAACGATCTACTACTACTCACATTTTTTATCGTCTGGAAGACATCCTCCATGGCAAGGGGTATAACTCCTGGAGTAAGAGAACTCCCCATCATAGTGAAAGTCTTTCCAGATGAAGTTTGTCCATAAGCAAATATTGTTCCTGAGAAAATAATGTATGCCACTTAATATATATGTCAACAAACAAGTTAACCCAATAGAAATTTCAAATACAACTATAGTGTTACTAAATAGTGTTCATATAGCCAGCAGCATACCACTGCTGGCTTGCTTCTGAAGCTAAGCAGGGTCGGTCCCTAGATGGGAGACTAGACGCTGCTGGACGTGGTGTTGGAGGGCCAGTAGAGGTACTCTTTCCTCAGGTCAAAATAAATATATCCTAATGCCCCAGGGCAGTGATTGGGGACACTGCCCTGTGTTAAACGGGTGTCCTGACTCTGATCACTAAAGAGCCCATGGCACTTATTGTAAGAGTAGGGGTGTTAACCCCGGTGTCCTGGCTAATATCCCAAGCTGTCCTCATATACCATCACGGTCACCTAATCACCCCCAGCTTACAATTGGCTCATTCATCCTCCTCTCCCCTGTAACTATTCCCCAGGTCGTTGCTGTAAATGAGAATGTGTTCTCAGTCAACTTACCTGGAAAAATAAATAATAGAGTTATGGTCAAAATACTGTAATCTGAGAAGATAATGTATCCCTCCTTTACCATTATAACCTTCAACAGTGGAGACAACAAGAGGCTTTGCAAGTTCCTGGTACAGCTGCAGAGTTGTTTCTTCAGCACTAAATACACGGTCTGTCAGGGAAACAAATCAGACACAGAAGTGATTGCCTACACGTTCAGACACAGTATGACAGACAGCATTCATTCTCGCCTTTTTGAAAACTCACCAAAGCTGAAGTTCTTGGTAAGATTTCCATCGTCGACCTGATGAATTGTCTTCTTATCCGCTTTCCAATAAAACTTGACTGGCTCGGCGCTTTCTGCAGCAGTTTCCTCCCTACGACGAATGTAACGAACGTTAGACAGATATCCGCAGATAAAGCTAGCAAGCTAATTTCTCAAATGTATCAGTTATTATACAATGTAGCTGACATAAACCACAACATTTTCCAACGTTGGCTTTGTTAGCTTACTAGCTAACGTTAGATGAAATAGCCATCTGCCAGAGCTAACCAGCTAGCGAATGTTACGATACCTAACGTTACTCACAATTGCTAGCTTATTCTTTACTAACGTTAGGTAGTAAGCCAGCTAGCCATATTTAAAAAGTTCAGAAATAGCCTCACCTTTCTATCAGAGGTCGAACCCGTACACAGACTTTGACAGCAGATTCCTCTGCCATTGTATATATAAAAAAAATAAGTCCCTTTCCCCGGAGGCTAACTAAATACCTTTCACTCGATGAATAACGTTAGCTTTCTGGCTAGATTCAAAAGTTGAGTTTGAAAATGTGCGCACTGTCTTATCCTTTGTTTTCATTGGACGGCGTCATAATTCGGAAGGCTGCATATTACAGGGGTGTGGGTTCCGAGGATAGCGGGCTTTTCATAACGCGCTCACTGTATTAAATATATATATACAAATATTGATAACACTAGTTAAAATATTAAGCTATGAACAAATAAGATTAAAAAAGATTAGCGTTACTTACTCACAAGACATAAAGAAAACATTACCCTTTAATTTTTGAAAGGGGTCAACCCTTTTTTTGGGGGTCAACTCTTCTTCTGAAGCTACTAACGTCATTTTAAAGCGACATTAAACAGGAAGACACCTCCTTTCTCTAAAAAGCTCTAGGAAAACACACACGTGTGAAACAGCAAAAATAGTTAAAGTTATAATATATATTGTTGTGGAATGGCTGCTAGATAACGTTGCATTATTGAAGTTATTGCCCACATCTCATTTTTTGGCCCCTTTCAACATTTGAACAATGGCTCTGTTCCTTATTAATAGGTATGTTCACTGTTTGTTGTACGCTAACGTTAGCTAGCTTCCTTAGTTCTTGATTGACATAGTCAGCTAGCTATGTAGTTATATTATGAAGTGTGTTTGTTGGGGACCTGAAACCAAGTACATTGACGACTATGTTTTTCACAGATACCTTGGGGATGAAGGAGATGATGGCTCGAGCAACGAATCTCGAGCCAAAGCGTTGTTGGCTAAGCTTCAGAGGAAGGCCAAAGTCAAGGAGCAACAGAGCTTGTCATGTCAAGAAGAATACCAGTCAAAAACAACAGTTGAGAATGACGGGGACACCTCGGTGAAGAAGAAAAGAAAAAACAAGGGAGGCAACCTCGATGAGACAAAACACCCAAAGAAGAGGAAAGTGTCCCCACCAGACCCTGAAGAACTTTCCGAGGGTGATAATGCACGAAAGAAGAAGGATACGAAAAAGATGCAACTGACAGAAGAGGACAAAGGTGTGTATCTATTACATTTACAGTTGAAATGGTATAACATTCATAAGAATGTATTTTATATTAGTATTCCTTATTCTCTTTGTTTCTCTCCTTAGATGGGATGAAGCAGACATCTGTCCACAATAAGAATAGAAACCTGCAAGAGGCTGCTGCTGACAAAACAGAGCTGCTAAAAAATGATGATGAAATGGTGGAGAAAATTCAGACTGACCAGTCAATACAAGACATAGAAACAAGTCCCTCTCAGACTGGTTTCACCATACTAGGAGGATTTGAGAAAAAGATTATTCAAAAGGTACCGTCGTTTGGTGAAGTGCACTAGCGCGTTGATATAACTTGTAGTGGGAAATGTCTTTACAGTATGTTCATGATACATTTTATATATTTAATATGTTAGGTACAAAGAGTCCTGCCCAAGTGGCTTGCTGAACCAGATGTAATCCAGAGAGACATTACAAGCAACCTAGTCCCCATAAGTGACGTCCCAGGAATTTGTACTAAACTCCAACGGAAACTTGAGAGCAATGGAATTCATCACCTCTTTCCAGGTTAGCAGGCATAAAGGATTGGAAGTTGAAATCTGTTTTGCTGTCGCAATGTGGGAGGGGAAAGTACTCAACTTCTATTGTTTCCCTTTTGCAGTACAAGCGGAGGTCATCCCAGCCATTTTAGAGAGTGTCTCTCATGGTCTATTGATTGGAAGAGGGGGCTACAAACCCAGAGACATTTGTGTGTCTGCTCCAACGGGGAGTGGCAAGACTCTGGCATTTGTCATACCTGTTATTCAGGTATGAATTAAACCATTAACTATATAATGTTTTTTTTCACTAGATAAGTCATAATTGTTTTTTTTTTATGTCATTAGGCACTGATGGAGAGAGTTGTATGTGAAGTCCGGGTTTTGGCAGTGTTGCCCACCAAAGAGCTTGCACAGCAGGTAACTTGGGTCAAACCTTCAATCTCCATGATGGAGATAACTTGTGATTTATTTTGGTTAGCTGAGCTTGAACATTTTTTAAATGTTTTCTCAAACAGGTTTGCAAAGTATTCAGTTCATATGCGGAGGGCAACAGCTTGAAAGTGGTCATGCTTGCTGGTCAAAAGTCCTTTGCCGCCGAGCAAGCATCACTCTCAGAAAACAGGTAGATACATCAAGGTCTTTCTTCCTTGATGGATAATGAATTATTTTATTTGTTTAAGCTTAGTTTCCTTTCATTCAAAATAGTGATTTTGATGATGATTTTAAATAGAAAATTTATCTGAAAGAAATACACATTTTGTTTGTTTTGCAGAGGTGGAATAAGCCACAGTTTGGCAGACATTGTTGTCGCAACCCCTGGGAGACTAGTTGATCACATCAATAAGAATGATGGTTTCAGTTTGGAACACCTCCGCTTCCTTGTGAGTGTACTAATATTAGTGAATGTCATTTGTATTTTTATGGGTGTTATGACTAACAGTATTTCAATAAAGGATTCATATTTCATGATGGTCAATATTAAAACTTTCTCTGCAGATCATTGATGAGGCAGACCGGATGATTGACAGCATGCACCAGTCTTGGCTCAGTCAGGTGACCAAGGCAGTTTACAGACCCAGGAGAGTTTCTGAAGCAGTCTCAATCTTCAAGAGGACAGAGCCTGCACCTATCACAGCAGCGAGGTAAGACCTCACTTCTCAGCATTCTTTCAGACAGTACTGGAAAGTGCAGGACTGGCAACTATGTGGTTTGTTTGTGAGAATACAAACTGTTCTGCACCTATGGGTTGTGTTCTTTCATACATTATTCTAGGGTATATGCATTTCCATGATGTAGTACATCTGTTTTTACTTTGTGACAGCTTGTCACCGCCGCAGATGCCTCTGCAGAAGCTCCTGTTCTCAGCCACACTGACTCAGAATCCAGAGAAGTTGCAGCAGCTAGGCCTGCATCAGCCCAGACTCTTTAGCTCTGTCCACAGTCAGTCAACAACCAACCCTGAGTCTCAAGAGAGGTTTAACTTCCCACAGGGCCTGACAGTAAGTTACAAAACATCCCAATTTTTAAAATATAATTGATCCTATATTCCAGAGCATTGTGGTCTCTTTTCTAGGAATACTATGTGCCCTGCACTCTGAGTAAGAAGCCCCTCCTCATCCTTCATTTCATATTGCGCCTGAAGTTTAGTCCCATTCTGTGCTTCACCAATTCCAGAGAAGCCGCTCACAGGTTGGTGAATCTTCACTGGTTTTATCCTTACTGCGTTATTGGATGAAGATTACATGTCCACAGCAATTTGATTTTGCTTTCTGTTCTCTCTGACAGACTGTACCTGCTAGTGCATCTTTTTGGTGGAGTGCAGGCAGCTGAGTTCTCCTCACGACTCTCCCCCAATGAGAGGAAGAGAACCCTCAAGGAATTTGAACAGGGAAAGATCCAACTGTAAGTATGAGTGTCTGTTAGCGGATAATTGAATATCCTATTTTCTTTGCTGTTCTTTGCTATATATATATATATATATATATATGTATATATGTATGTAAAAAAAAAAAAAATTCTGTTCAAGTTTGATCAGCACTGATGCTGCTGCCAGAGGCATTGACATCAACGGGGTGAAATGTGTTGTGAACTACGATGCACCACAGTTCATCAGGACTTACATTCACCGGTAAGCTAGCTTGTTTTATTTAACTGTTACACTTGTAACTGCATAGGTTGAATTGTATTTGTTATAGCTTTTGTATGCAATGTTCATACAACAAAATAGGGAAATGTGTTGTAACAACATTTGGGCTACATACATATAAGTCAAAACTAAAGATGCATAGTTTGTCAATGTAAAGTACTACAAGGGACCCTTCAATGTATGCAATGTTCTTTTGCCTTTCTGTGCAACAACTTTTTGTTGGCACAGGGTTGGAAGAACTGCAAGAGCGGGAAAATCTGGACTGGCCTTCACATTTCTGTTGGGGGTACAGGTGAGATGGATGTATTTTTCAAACATAAGACACAAAGAGCAATGAAAATATGTCAATGTGTGGCCAAGGCTGGAATGATAGCATTGCAGAAAAGCAGTATTCTGTCAATTACATTGCTTCTGCATAAAAAAAATGCACATTTCTATTTAAATAAATGTGAGTTTTGTTTAGTTGTGATTAAACTGCAAGACAAGTTTTAATAGCTATAAAATTGCTGCTTTAGTTATAGATCTACAGTTCTTGTATGCTAATTCTGGTTGATGTTGGTCGTTGCTATTCTATAGGAGAATAAATTTATTCAGATGGTGAAGGATGCAGGCAGCCCTGGGATCCACAAACAGATAGTCAAGCCTGGGAATCTGAAGAGCATGGAACCCTGCTATCAACAGACACTACTGGAGTTGGGGAATACCATTAAGGTAGTGTAGTAGACTCACATCACTGAAATTCAAACAAACGGCATGAGGACAACTGTTGTCTGTTGCTCTAGCATTATCGTCATCATAGCTGCAAGTTGTCATTACTTTTAACAGTACATCTTTTTATTTTTTTCCCCCAGGGTGAAAAGGCCAAGAAGCGCGTCTAACACAGTGACTTGGGTCAACATACTGTAAGATTGTTCCTTCTCTTGTGACAGGCAAAACCAGTGGTCAGTATGCACACAAGATTTGGTTCCAGGTGCAGACTTTTGTATGAAATGTTTGTTTTTCTCAAATAAATATGGGACATGTCAATTAATCTTTGTTTTTGATTAAACAATCCATTGGCTCGATGTTAAACACTGCTGCGCATTGCTAGCAGAGTTCACATGGCCCACTGAACCTGTTGCAAAATGATAGGCCCATGATGTCAATCCCCAGCACATTTGTTTCCTTGGAAGTTGTGGGACCGTATGTTTTTGGTTTCACGTTGGTTGTGGGAACAAAGCATTACGCTTCCTGACTGGTAAAAATGTTTTTTTAAATGTTCTGAGAACAGAAGTAAAAAAAAAAAGGTTTATTTTTAGGTCACAGGGAGGTTCTGAGAACATTTTACTTTTGTTCCTTGAAAGTTTTCCTGTGAGGTTTTGTTGATTCTCTGAAAAAATCAATTCTACATTATTTGAATGACTTTCGCTCAATGTTAAGCAAGTGGTCATGACTTTAACACTGCTAGCTTATTTGGGGTTAACTTTTTTGAACTACAAGCACAGTTAAAATGCATGGAAATTCATTTCCTTGGGCATTAATCACGCAGACACTTTTATTTTGGGACAAGGCATCAGTGAGAGGTTTGTATGATCGTTTGTTTTCTATCCATGGAATTAGTCCACTGCGCCACCAGGAAGGAGCTAGAATGCCATGTTCTTTTTAGTCTATTCAAACAGACCCCATTTCATAGGAACCAAGCGCTCATTATGATCAGGTGTGGCCAATTAGTGGGCCAATACACCTGAGCACACTTAACAAGATTAAGGACAGATTCGTTGATGCTGAGACTGGATTGTATGTTTTTAAGTAACATTCTTAGAACGTTCTCTGAATATTACTCAAGTTTCTTGTGGTTTTTATGGAAAGTTTTCTTAATGTTCTTAGATCAATTTGAGAACACAACTTTAAATAGAACCATGAGGAAACCGGTATGAAACGTTATGCTGAAGTACTGAAATTCCCACAGAATGTTTTTTACATTCTGAACTTTTGAGAACATTCCCAATGTCGAACCAGTTGGAGAACGTTCCTAGAACATTCCCAACATTGAAATGAAATGTAATCAATGTTTGACTTTTTTTTTTGTCTAGTTCCTTAAATGTGCTGAGAATATTCTAAAGCCAAGCAACTATCCTGCACCATTCACAGAAAGTTAAGGAAAGGTATGCAAATAACATAGGGCAACCACGCTCTCACCAAGCTCTAAGAAACATATGGTTCTCAGAACGTTATGTGCTACCTGGGTAGGGACTTAAAAACAAAAATCCAATCTTATTTCTCAATAAGAAATCACAAAAGGCCAAAATACTAAAAAAAATCATTTTATCCTGCCATTAGTTTAAACAGCACTGATCTGATTTCCCAAACATATTTGATGTATTAGGAGAGATTGTTCTCACTGTTATTGCTGACCTGAACTGCACATGATGTACAGTGCCTTGGGAAAGTATTCGGCCCCCTTGAACATTGCGACCTTTTGCCACATTTCAGGCTTCAAACATAAAGATTTAAAACTGTATTATTTTGTGAAGAATCAACAACAAGTGGGACACAATCATGAAGTGGAACGACATTTATTGGATATTTCAAACTTTTTTAACAAATCAAAAACTGAAAAATTGGGCGTGCAAAATTATTCAGCCCCTTTACTTTCAGTGCAGCAAACTCTCCAGAAGTTCAGTGAGGATATCTGAATGATCCAATGTTGACCTAAATGACTAATGATGATAAATACAATCCACCTGTGTGTAATCAAGTCTCCGTATAAATGCACCTGCACTGTGATAGTCTCAGAGGTCCGTTAAAAGCGCAGAGAGCATCATGAAGAACAAGGAACACACCAGGCAGGTCCGAGATACTGTTGTGAAGAAGTTTAAAGCCGGATTTGGATACAAAAAGATTTCCCAAGCTTTAAACATCCCAAGGAGCACTGTGCAAGCGATAATATTGAAATGGAAGGAGTATCAGACCACTGCAAATTTACCAAGACCTGGCCGTCCCTCTAAACTTTCAGCTCATACAAGGAGAAGACTGATCAGAGATGCAGCCAAGAGGCCCATGATCACTCTGGATGAACTGCAGAGATCTACAGCTGAGGTGGGAGACTCTGTCCATAGGACAACAATCAGTCGTATATTGCACAAATCTGGCCTTTATGGAAGAGTGGCAAGAAGAAAGCCATTTCTTAAAGATATCCATAAAAAGTGTCGTTTAAAGTTTGCCACAAGCCACCTGGGAGACACACCAAACATGTGGAAGAAGGTGCTCTGGTCAGATGAAACCAAAATTGAACTTTTTGGCAACAATGCAAAACGTTATGTTTGGCGTAAAAGCAACACAGCTGAACACACCATCCCCACTGTCAAACATGGTGGTGGCAGCATCATGGTTTGGGCCTGCTTTTCTTCAGCAGGGACAGGGAAGATGGTTAAAATTGATGGGAAGATGGATGGAGCCAAATACAGGACCATTCTGGAAGAAAACCTGATGGAGTCTGCAAAAGACCTGAGACTGGGACGGAGATTTGTCTTCCAACAAGACAATGATCCAAAACATAAAGCAAAATCTACAATGGAATGGTTCAAAAATAAACATATCCAGGTGTTAGAATGGCCAAGTCAAAGTCCAGACCTGAATCCAATCGAGAATCTGTGGAAAGAACTGAAAACTGCTGTTCACAAATGCTCTCCATCCAACCTCATTGAGCTCGAGCTGTTTTGCAAGGAGGAATGGGAAAAAATGTCAGTCTCTCGATGTGCAAAACTGATAGAGACATACCCCAAGCGATTTACAGCTGTAATCGCAGCAAAAGGTGGCGCTACAAAGTATTAATTTAAGGGGGCTGAATAATTTTGCACGCCCAATTTTTCAGTTTTTGATTTGTTAAAAAAGTTAGAAATATCCAATAAATGTCGTTCCACTTCATGATTGTGTCCCACTTGTTGTTGATTCTTCACAAAAAAAATACAGTTTTATATCTTTATGTTTGAAGCCTGAAATGTGGCAAAAGGTCGCAAAGTTCAAGGGGGCCGAATACTTTCGCAAGGCACTGTATGTTTGAAGGGTCCCTTGTAGTACTTTACATTGACAAACTATACATCTTTTGTTTTTACTTATAGTTGTATGTAGCCCAAATGTTACAACACGTTTTCCTATTGTTGTGACGCTATTTATAGATACTGTGGACAGTCGGCCTGCTATAGGCTACAACAGCGAAATTAGTCATTACATTTTTTAATGTTTTAAACAGATTAGGGATGCCAGATTATGGAGGCTACTTTTTCTTATGAAAATTCGTCATGAGTAAGGTAGCTTTTGTAAATAATTATAGATCGTTCATAAATCACCATGTTGAAGAACTTTTATCTTTCGATAAATGCACAAGTTTAAAAAAAATATATTTTAGTAACTCGAATGTGACCGATTATTATACAGTGAAATTCTCTCAATTCGAAGGGCTTTATTGACATGGGAAACATGTTTACCTTAACAAAGAAAGTGAAATAGATCACACAATTTAAATAAAAAATGAACAGTAAACATTACACTTAAAGTTTCAAAGGAATAGAGACATTTCAAATGCCATTATGACTATGTCTCTCTCCCTCTCTTTTCGCGAGGGTGCATGCATGTGTATGTAGAGAGCGAGAAGGCGCAAGGTGTTGCAGTTGCACTTGGTTGTGCAATCCGACACGCCTGAACGGAATTGTTTATTGCGCATAGCCATTATTTCCATTTTTTTTTTGCCGCGTACGGGTGAAGTCGCTACCAGTCCAGTAGACTATTTAGGGATGAGTACAGTATGCTCTTCCGCGGATATATTGAACAGTTGGAACTGCTTACGTTCTAACTTGTCTTTTATTCTGATTTAAAGTATTATTGTCAGTGATGTATACATTTAAGAGCATCTCTTGAAACTCACTAGGCAATTCATGTAATATTTTCAGTTTTCTAACGGTAGAGCAGGCGTGTGTCGAATGAAAGGAGTTAAATGAATTATTTGGACAGTTCCATGGTGCTGAAAGGATTGCTCATATTTCACTAAGCCATGGGTAAGTGACCACCAATGAAACCCATAAAGATACATATTTCTATTTCATGAAAGTTCATGGTGCTTTGAAGCTTTGTTACATAAAACTCCTTGATGCTTGCTTTTCCTATGTAGTGTACAACCATTGTTTTATATGGGGTTTATAATGAGGGGTTGTTTGGCTGCTCTAAAACCCAACAAATGATTGGTCACTGAGTAATATACCTGCCCTTTTATATATTTATGAATATGCGTTATACATTATTGAGCTCATAAGTGGTATGAAATGTGAAAGTTATTCCGTGTCTGCTCTCTGCTGCTGTGCATTTATGTCTTAGAAAGACCCATCACCCATAGTTGACTAGATTTTCACTTCACAGAATGCCACAGAAAAATGCAAATCTGCCTGAAATATCAATCAATCTGTCATGGACATTGCACAGTGACAGGGCACACATACTGAAATGGAGGTGTGCTTTGGTAGCCACATGCACTCAAATCTCTTCTCATCTACAGGTTCCCTAGTTTGGGATAGGCGTCTTTCATGTCTTCTTCTCCTGTCATCTTTTCTTCTGCTGCTCAGCAAGGGGGAGAGGATGTGCCCAGCAAGTTGTCGCTGTGAAGGGAAGATTGTTTATTGCGAGTCTGGCATCTTTCAAGACATCCCAGAAAACATCTCTACTGGATGCCAGGGTCTGTCCCTGCGCTACAACAGCCTACTGACTCTGCTGCCTTACCAATTCGCTCATCTCAACCAGCTCATCTGGCTTTACCTGGACCACAATTCCATCACCGCTATAGATAGCTTAGCCTTTCAGGGTGTGCGTAGGCTCAAAGATCTGATTCTCAGCTCTAACAAAATTACACTTCTACAAAATAAGACTTTCAATGCTGTACCAAACCTGCGCAATCTTGATTTGTCCTACAACCAGCTACATTCTCTGCAGCCAGGTCATTTCTATGGTCTGCGTAAGCTCCAAAACCTTCACCTACGATCCAATGGTCTCAACAGGATACCTGTACGCACTTTCCTGGAGTGTCGCAATCTGGAATTCCTGGACCTGGGTTACAATTACCTACGCACCCTTACCCGCACCACCTTCTTGGGGCTGTTCAAGTTGAAAGAGCTACACTTGGAGCATAATCAATTTTCAAGGATAATTTTTTTTATTTTCCCACGCCTTAACAATCTACAGGTCCTCTACTTGCAATGGAACCGCATACGAGCCATCAATCAGGGCCTGCCTTGGATCTGGCATACGCTGCAAAAATTAGACCTCTCAGGAAATGACATCCAGATCTTGGACCCAGCTGTTTTCCAGTGTATGCCAAACTTACAGATACTCAATCTTGAATCCAACAAGCTGAGTAATGTGTCTCAGGACACGGTTTCAGCCTGGGTCTCCATTAATACCATCAGCCTGGTGGGTAACGCCTGGGACTGCAGCCCTACTATTTGCCCCCTGGTGACCTGGCTGAAGAACTTCAGAGGCTCAAAGGACATCAACATGATATGCAGCAGCCCCAAGTCAGTTCAGGGAGACAGAGTAATCGACATAGTGAGGAACTACACAATCTGTGTGGACATATCAGTTGTAGACCAAACCACAGCTATGATCATGAGGCAAACCACAGCCTTAGTTGTGGACACCAAAAAGCCCACCACACCTCTCTCTGCCACGACCACAATAACCCAAGGTCTACCTGCATCAACTGTACAAAGACTCGCTCCACAACCTGTCTCTCCCATTGTGACAGACAAAGACACAACAGAGTTCATACTCATGACCTCCATCTCTCCAGAATCCTCCTCATTTTTCCCAGAACTAGAGTTTGAGCATATGGCCTTCCATAAAATCATTGCAGGCAGTGTAGCCCTATTTCTGTCTGTGTCATTGATCCTGCTGGTAATTTATGTCTCGTGGAGGCGCTACCCCAATAGCATGAGGCAGCTGCAGCAGCACTCAGTCAACCACAAACGCAGAAAAAAGGCCCGGAAGCAGGAGCTTAACCTTAACTCTCAGTTGCAAGAGTATTATTTGACTTACCATTCAAACTCTGAAACCATGGATGCATTGGTAAATGAGACAAGGTCCTGCCCCTGCACGATCTCAGGATCCAGAGAATGTGAGGTATGATCTGTCAAGTCCATCCTAAAAACGCACTCTGCCTGGGGGTCAGAGGTAAATGTTTTCCACAGGGATGCACTGTAAACCTCTTTAGTGAATGGAGACTGAGTTAAACTTCCATCCTCTGACTCTGTTCTTACTGTTGTTTTAAATTAAAGTTATCCATCCTAAAAACGCACTTTACAGCTGCTTGGGAGTCAGAGCTAAATGTTTTCCACAGGGATGCACTGTACAGATCACCGTGTGCATGGTGACTGACTACTAACATCCCCTGTTTGACTCTTGTTATTGTTGTTTTAAATTAACGTTATCACATTAAGGACAAATTGATTGGATGAATTAATCCTGTTTGTGAATATAAACCTAAACCTACTTTCTTTCAGCAGGAAAATAATCCTGCAGCAACAGGAAATTTGTGGATTATAGTTAATGGCCATTTTTGTAGGGGTTGATACATTTTTCCTTAGGGCAAACCAAGTTGTAAGCTAGTAATAATAAACGTTAGAAGCCTTTTTAAGCCTTGAATATACTAGAAATGTGCATTTCCTGCAGTGCAGGAAAATTGTCAGCAACAAAAGAGGGATAAAATTGAGATGGCACATCTGTATCTGCTGTTGATTACAAATTACCCCACTTTTCACTTTTCTTATCCTTGAGTAATATTGAGATCTTCGTGTTCATACAAGTAACTGATAGACTTTATGTGTAGTCTTTTCCAATATTTAGCTCTTATTTGTTTTATGGAATTATGATAACTGTATGTGAAATTGAATTATGTCATTAAACTTGTGAATGGTAGTTGCTAAATAATGGGTGTCATAAACATGATTACATTATTTTGTCCTGTTTTTAGTCTTCTTACTGGCATGCAATATACCATAAAAGCCAACAGCATTAGTATGCTTTCTATTGAGGCACTTCACCATGACATAAAACATGGTGTAACAAGACAATTTCAAATCTTATGAAAAATGCATAAAAGTTTTTATCCTGTGTTTTATGGATGTGCGTGGTGTACCAGCCCACTAAGGCTATGACAAATGCAGCCATGTAGGATTCACAGTGTAGAGTTCTATCTAGGCTCTATGGAAGTGTATATTTCCATTTAGATTGTATTTACATTTCACATTACAGATGTTCTTATCCTTAGTTGCTAATTGTTCCAGAGCACTATAGCTGTCTGAATTAGAGGTAGACCGATTATGATTTTTCAACGCCAATACCGATACCGATTATTGGAGGACCAAAAAAGCAGATACCGATTAATCGGCCTATTTATTTATTTATTTATTTATTTGTAACAATGACAATTACAACCATACTGAATGAACACTTATTTTAACTTAATATAATACATCAATAAAATCAATTTAGCCTCAAGTAAATAATGAAACATGTTCAATTTGGTTTAAATAATGCAAAAACAAAGTATTGGAGAAGAAAGTAAAAGTGCAATATGTGCTATGTAAGAAAGCTAACGTTTCAGTTCCTTGCTCAGAATATGAGAACATATGAAAGCTTGTGGTTCCTTTTAACATGAGTCTTCAATATTCCCAGGTAAGAAGTTTTAGGATGTAGTTATTATAGGAATTATAGGACTATTTCCCTCTATACCATTTGTATTTCATTAAACTTTGACTATTGGATGTTCTTATAGGCACTTTAGTATTGCCAGTGTAACAGTATAGCTTCTGTCCCTCTCTGCGCTCCTCCCTGGGCTCGAACCAGCAACACAACGACAACAGCCACCATCAAAGTAGCGTTACCCATGCAGAGCACGGGGAACAACTACTAGAAGGCTCAGAGCGAGTGACGTTTGAAACGCTATTAGCGAGCGCTAACGAGCTAGCCATTTCACTTCGGTTACACCAGCCTCATCTCGGGAGTTGATAGGCTTGAAGTCATAAACAGCGCAATGCTTGATGCACAATGAAGAGCTGCTGGCAAAACGCAAAGAAGTGCTGTTTGAATGAATATTTACACGCCTGCTTCTGCCTACAAGATAAGTTTAATGCTAGCTAGCAACTTACCTTGGTTACTGCATTCGCGTAACAGGCAGTCTCCTTGTGGAGTGCAACGAGAGAGAGGCAGGTCGTTATTGCGTTGGACTAGTTAACCGTAAGATTGCAAGATTGGTTCCCCGGGCTGACAAGGTGAAAATCTGGGTCTCCCGGGTGGCGCAGTGGTTAAGGGCGCTGTACTGCAGCGCCAGCCGTGCCATCAGAGTCCCTGGGTTCGCGCACAGGCTCTGTCGTAACCGGCCGCGACCGGGAGGTCCGTGGGGCGACGCACAATTGGCCTAGCGTCGTCCGGGTTAGGGAGGGATTGGTCGGTGGGGATCTCCTTGTCTCATCGCGCACCAGCGACTCCTGTGGCGGGCCGGGCGCAGTGCGCGCTAGCCAAGGTTGCCAGGTGCACGGTGTAGCCTCCGACACATTGGTGCGGCTGGCTTCCGGGTTGGATGAGCGCTGTGTTAAGAAGCTGTATGGCTGGTTGGGTTGTGTATCGGAGGACGCATGACATTCAACCTTCGTCTCTCCCGAGCCCATACGGGAGTTGTAGCAATGAGACAAGATAGTAGCTACTACAACAATTGGATACCATGAAATTGGGGAGAAAAAGGGGTAAAATTAAAATTTAAAAAAAGGTGAAAATCTGTTGTTCTGCCCCTGAACAAGGCAGTTAACCCACCGTTCCTAGGCCGTCATTGAAAATAAGAATGTGTTCTTAACGGACTTGCCTAGTTAAATAAAGGTGTAAAAAAAAAATATTTAAAAAATCTGCAAATCGGCGCCCGAAAATACCGATTTCTGATTGTTATGAAAACTTGAAATCGGCCCTAATTAATCGTCCATTCCGATTAATCGGTCGACCTCTAGTCTGAATATCTGCTTCTCTCAGGCTTTTAAAGCATGTGTTCGTTTATGATCTCAATGACATTGAAATGTTTGCTTCAAGTTGCAGAATCACTGAATTGCATTCAATTGATCACTATTATGCTTTTAACAGAGGTCTTAGTTTAAGGGAATATTTATTTCCCCAGATCACACGTGTTCTCAAGGATAGATGCTATATATCTAAAAGAGTTATATCATATATTATACAAATAGTCAAAATAGGTGATGTTTGGCTAAACTACTACTTATGAGGAGAACACTCATACTTCCTCTGAGGCTGCTTGATATTGTCTAAAAATGGGGCCGCACTCTTTTAAAGTAGCGTGGGCCAAATCACTCCTAGCTGTGGAAGCAGTTTAATTAAATGTCTTGCCCATTATGATTTTTACACCCATACAATTGTTGTACAGGAAATGGCTATGTTTATTAATTGCATGTTTTTGATTCAGCTGCGTAAGAACTCATAGGGAAGCAGGTGTGCTTTTTGTGGAATATTAGATATGGATTAAGGATGGAGTTATAAAATGTTCACTGTAAAAATTGCCGTAACTATTCATCATTGCTTGTATATGTACAGTACCAGTCAAAAGTTTGGACACATCTACTCATTCAAGGGTTTTTCTTTATTTTTACTATTTTCTATGTTGTAGAATAATAGTGAAGACTTCAAAACTATGAAATAACACATATGGAATCATGTAGTCACCAAAAAAGTGTTAAACAAATCAAAATATATTTTATATTTGAGATTCTTTGTATTTGAGATTATTTGAGATTTGCACACTCTTGGCATTCTCTCAATCAGCTTCATGAGGTAGTCACCCGGAATGCATTTCAATTAACAGGTGTGCCTTCTTAAAAGGGAATTTGTGGAATTTCTTTCCTTCTTAATGCGTTTGAGCCAATCAGTTGTGTTGTGACAAGGTAGGGGTGGTATACAGAAGATAGCCCTATTTGGTAAAAGACCAAGTCCATATTATGGCAAGAACAACTCAAATAAGCATGGAGAAATGACAGTCAATCATTACTTCAAGACATGAATGTCAGTCATGCGGAAAATTTCAAGAACTTTTAAAGGTTCAGTTGGAAAAACCCTCAAGCTCTATGATGAAACTGGCTCTCATGAGGACCGTCACAGGAAAGGAAGACCCAGAGTTACCTCTGCTGCAGAGGATTAGTTCATTAAACTTCATTAGAGTTACCAGCCTCAGATTGCAGCCCAAATAAATGCTTCACCGAGTTCAAGTAACAGACACATCTCAATATCAACTGTTCAGAGGAGACTGCGTGAATCAGGCCTTCATGGTCAAATTGCTGCAAAGAAACCACTACTAAAGGACACCAATAAGAAAAAGAGGCTGGTTTGGGCCAAGAAACATGAGCAATGGACATTAGACCAGTAGAAATCTGTCTATTGGTCTTATGAGTCAAAATTGAGATTTTTGGTTCCAACCGCAGTGTCTTTGTGAGACACAGAGTAGGTGAACAGATGATCACTGCATGTGATGTTCCCACCATGAAACATGGAGGAGGAGGTGTGATGGTGTGGAGGTGCTTTGCTGGTGACACTCTCTGTGATTTATTTAGAATTCGAGGCACACTTAACCAGCATGGCTACCGCAGCATTCTGCAGCGATACGCCATCCCATCTGGTTTGCACTTAGTGGGTGTCACGACTTCCACCAAAGTCGTTTCCTCTCCTTGTTCGAGCGGTGTCCGGCGGTCGGCGTCACCAGTCTTCTAGCCATCGTAGTGCCACTTTTCATTTTCCATTTGTTTTGCCTTGTTTTCCTACACACCTGGTTTCCATTTCCCTCATTAAGTGTTGTGTATTTAACCCTCTGTTCTCCCCATGTCCTTGTGTGGAATTGTTTGTTTGTAAGTGCTTGTGCACTATGTTACTGGTGCGCGTCGGGTTTTGTACCCATGTAGGTTCTTTTTTTTATTGCCGTTGGTTTTGAAATTAAACTGCTCTGGCTATTACCTATTTCTGCTCTCCTGCGCCTGACTTCACTGCCACCAGTTCCGCAACCCTTACAGTGGGACTATACTTTGTTTTTCAACAGGACAATGACCCAAAACACACCTCCAGGCTGTGTAATGGCTATTTGACCAAGAAGGAGAGTGATGGAATGCTGCATTAGATGATCTAGCCTCCACAATCACCTGACCTCAACCCAATTAAGATGGTTTGGGATGAGTTGAACCGCAAAGTGAAGGAAAAGCAGCCAACGAGTGCTCCGCATATGTGGGAACTCCTACAAGACTGTTGGAAAAACATTCCTCATGAAGCTGGTTGAGAGAATACCAAGAGTGAGCAAAGCTGTCATCAAGGCAAAGGATGGCTACTTCGAAGAATCTAAAATACATTTGTTTAACTTTTTTTTTGGTTACTGCATGATTACAAATGTGTTATTTCATAGTTTTGATGTCTTCACTGTTATTCTACAATGTAGAAAATAGTAAAAATAAAGAAAAACCCTTGAATGAGTAGGTCTGTCCAAACTTTTGACTGGTGCTGTATGTTGCGTAGCTATATGAGTTGGGACAATGACAATATCAGATACTGTCAATAGTAAAAACGAAGTGTGAATGGACATACTGGTTGTCAACTTATGTTTACGCAGAGTAGGCATTGTATGCCAGTACACCAATTTGACTGAACCATTCATATCACAGATACTGTCATCTGCACTATAGAAAGAAACTGTACGACTGAGTAACTTGGCAACATGCCCCTCCATTACCACTCACTGTATTCTGTGATTGTCCTCTTTTCTCTCCCTCTACTGGCAAATGCCTAAGTTAGCTCTCTCCATGCTGTGTCTGTTTGTGTTGGTGTGGGAGGGCCGTGTGTTCCTGCTGTGTAACAGGGAAGGGAAAGAACAGGGGCAACAGCCACTCAGAAAACATGGTCCCAAGGGTCAGGGCACTTTTGCTATTAGGAAAATGCCACCCACCTCCGCCTGTCTTCCCCTCTCCTCCTCCCTCCCCAGTCAACTCCATACGGTCAACTCCCTCAACGGAAAGGAAAATAAATTAAAGTGGGCAAGGAGGCATGTGTTAAGCCAGACAGGATTAGGGGAATTTGGTGCCAGCGTTCAAAAGCTATTTACATCAGTGAGCTATCCCACCTAATCAAAAAGGGGTGGAATTTAGTCACAGTCTACAATTGAGGATAATAATCCACAGTGTATTATCATCCTTCTACTGGTCCTAAACTAGAAACATGTCATTTCTCAGACTTGGAGACTCCTCATGTGTGTTGTTGTGTATAGGCTGGTATAAGCAGCTACTTGACAGCTTGGTGTGTGTAGAGTGTAATATTCATAATGATCACTGCTCTTGAGGCCAATAGAGAACATTATAACGATCTAACCACAGCTTACTCATACTAAACAGCATGTCTATACAGAAACATCATATAGTGAAAGATGGCAGGAGGGTGATGTGTCCATGGCCATCATGTGATGTAAAGTGAATGCAAACAAACATTGAGAATGGTTGATGTCCATTTGATTTCAAATGGATTTATGTGCCCCATCATTTGTTTCACTTTCTCAGTATGAGTCATGACGAGGAGTTACTGCTGGCAGCTAGATTTATATACCCATTTATTATGCTTTCAGCTGCTGCATTTATGATGAATTCCTGTTTGGAATACAAATGTGCCTTTGTATGTGTAGAAAAGAGCAATGTTGTAATTATGTGCATGTTAATCTGCCTTTTAAAAATTCTGATAGATGAAACATGGTTTACATTGTCTTGAAAACTCCAGATGGTTATAGCACTGTCTGGCTGCTGTATCTGGGAAAGGAGGCAGTGAAGAGAACGATCCAAGGTTCATGAGTTAGGTGTTTTACTATAGATGGGGAAACAATAATTGCTGCACAGTTAACCTATGCTAGCTATGATTTCCAATTTTAGTAAACTACAGTATGTGCTTAAATTATCCAGGCTGCACTGCAATATGCCTACATAGATATTTCCTTCTTCTTCTTTGTATTAGTGATTGTGTAGAGCTGGTATTGAACATGTCAAATTAATTACCCTAGACAATACCCGGTCAAATGCATTTTGATAGGCTATTAGTATTAGAGAATTGTATTTTTAGAAAGGGAAAACAATTGTATTTCTCAATAACTGAGTAAGATTAACATTCCATTGCACGTTGTGGTATACTCTGGCCGATATATCTTTACTTCCAGACCTACCCATACTGCAATATTCTTAACACTCGCTGCAGATGACATGATAATTAGCATTCATAGTACTGCTTGTAATTAATATAACATTGCCTAAACACTATTTCCATTCCAGAGGACTCTGAATGCCAACACGGAACCATTACAGGCCCAAACCTACTGTGTCCTTCATTTTAGACTGTACTACATAGATTCCAATGTCCTCATGAAATAATTTGGCAGAAAATCAGTCAACGTGTCCAATGTTTCATATTAGGAACTAATGTCGGACCACCTTAGGATCTCTGGAGTTTGGAATTGTTTTAATTTATTTTATTAACCTCTGTTTAATGGGGGTTTCATAATGCATGGAGCAACATCATGTCTCCTGGTCACCTCCGTGGCATTCACCACTCCAGAGGTTGGAAATGAACATTCTCCACTGACGCACTGTGTGTGCAGCACAGAGGCCCTGGTTCTGGTCCAGTGGATCTTCATCTCCAGCACAGCTTTTGCTGTTTGATGTTTCTTTTTGAGTTGGGGCAAGCATTGTTTTTGGTTGCGGTTGTTATTTTTTTTACGTGTTAATGGGATCTCAAGTGAACAGGACACCCTGATTGCCCACTTTCTTCTTTTCCGACATAGTGACTCACATTTCCTTGAAGACTACCTCCCTGATTTGAAGACAGACATCATGATTCAGTCCTACATCCTCGCCTTCTCTCCCATCTCGTTATGAACTGTGTATTGTTCGGGACGGCAGGTAGCCTAGTGGTTAGAGAGTTGGACTAGTAACCGAAAGGTTGCAAGATTGAATCCCCGAGCTGACAAGGTAAAAATCTGTCGTTCTGCCCCTGAACAAGGCAGTTAACCCACTGTTCCTCAGGTGTCATTGAAAATAAGAATTTGTTCTTAACTGACTTGCCTAGTTAAATAAAATTAAAATTGTTGTGACTTTTTTTAATGTTCAGGGGCGGAGACAGGGTTTCTATCACCAGGTCTGAAAGTGTATAATTTAAGTAATTCTTAATTGGATGACACAGGTGTTGTTAGTACAACCATGATCAGGGTTATAAGGATGAAGTAAATTACCACGTACAAATCTTGAAAAATCAGTGTAAGCTAACCATGCCTCTTGTGAAATTAGCCCCATATTTGTCATTTTTGTAAAGCACAAGGTTTTGTTTGGTCAATTTGATTTCATTATGAAATTATGAAATCAATATACACCCACCATTCAGTAAATATAATGCATCGTCTGTGTCAGACCTGGGCAGAAAATAGTTGTATTTTGTAGTTTATTTGAAAATACCAACTTTTCATATACCCGAGGTAGTCGAATATAGTTTATATAGAGTTTCTTTCTTTTATATACAGTTTCTAAGCAACTGGTTTCTTTCATATTCAAATACAGGTCTCAGAAAAACAACTATTATTTGCAAGTATTTAGAAAACCTCTCAGAAAATCTAATAATATTTGAAAACAAAAATATATATATTTGATGGCTGCCAGAACCAAAGACTTCAACAGTTAGTTGTATTAGTCAAAATATACTATCAATAGCACATGGTTTGGAGGGCTCTCAGATTTGAAAATAGCCTAAAATGAAATCCACAAGGGACATGGAATCACCTCAACATTAGAGTAGACCACTTTTGCAGCTTGAAATTAATTAACAAATATATTTTAGTAATTAGTGAGACATAAGGTAAAGCTTTACATCCAGTTCTTATACATGTGTAGTAACTTTGTGATTATTACAATAGCAACATTGTCAGTACATAGGACTTTGGAAATTGCTTTATAATTCCACAATAAGGGAGTTATTACATAAGTGGAATAAGGAAGTCACTATTCCTCGTGTACAGAAGTTACAAAAATTCTCAGCTCATTGCTATGCAATTAAAATGCAATTACTAAAGTATTATGTGAAAACATGCTAATAAAATGTTGCTCCTAAAGTAATTACAGTTTTACTACACAGTCACAAGAACAGTTTAATGTTAAGTGTTACTGAGAATGCTAACAGCAACAAAATATGGCTATTAAGTGTCAGAAGGAAACTTAATATCCAACTGCCTTCTTGAATCAACAATAGCCAAGGTAGGTAGAAAATCACATTAGTTTGTATTCTGAGTAAACTTTCCCTTTAAAGATGGTACAGTGTGTGTTTGAAACATGAGCACTTCTCCTCAGATGGACAAAGAGGTTCAAAGTAATTTTTGCTAAGCAACCAACTCGCTGTTTGCAATGCTTGAAATGACTTTTCAGGTATCATAAAATTATTTGCAGCTTTCAACGTGTTCAGTGGCATGTTGAAAGAGAAATACAGTACAGTAGTTGAGCATCACAAATGATTTATACTTATCTGTACAAAATATCATTGGTAATTGGTTTGACTTGATTATGCACTGTACATCTGAGGCAATGGACATTCAGAAGAATGGACATTTACAGAATGTTCAGATATAAACCTATTGTGTAGATCAAGTATGACTGTCAGATATATTGGCACGCATTAGTATAGGAGATTGTGTTCTATTCATTTAACATTAGTTGAAGGCAGCCAATCGAATAGTTTCTGAAATGTAGTCACTTCCTGAGATCTGTATTCAAATATATTTTTTAAAGTAGTTGCTTTCTCAGATCTGTGTTCAAATTGTTTAAAAAAGGAGTTACTTTCTGAGATCTGTATTCAAATAGTTTTCAAAAGTATTTATTTCTGAGACCAGTATTCAAATCATTTAGAAAATTAGTCATTTTTTGGGATCTGTAATTCAAATAGTTTTAAGAAGTTGTCCTTTTTTGGGATCTGTATTTAAATAGTTATAATCACCTCCAAAGTAACTCTTTGTTCTCCCCCCAAAAAACTTTCCACAAAGCATAGTTAAAACTATAGTTACAATTTGTTTTTGATTTATTCATACCTGTATAGAATTTCATATTATGATTTCACAATTTGCTCATTTCCATCAAGTCTACACTTACTGTAATGACAATGACAATGTCATCGTCTATGACACAGTATGACAAAATAGCAAAAGATGAAAGTGTTATAAAGAAAATACACCATTTGTTGACAAGATCGTCAAGATGGCTACATTCATAGAAAGTTCATCTTGACTGTTGGACTATGACAACTCCGTGCAATTTCCTTGGTATTTTCCCATTTTTGATGTGCTCACTGACCGTAATGATTTGATCATGTGTGTGGTCATGTAGAAAGTAAAGTTGTCATAGCAAATTATACGCTTAGGTTAAAGAATAATTCTGATGGGCCATTCATTATGCTTTATTTTATGAAATGTCAGAGAAAAGAAGTGGCTGATTTGTATTTATTTATTTAACCTTTATTTAACTTGGCAAGTCAATTAAGAACACATTTTTATTTACAATGATGGCCTACCCCGGCCAAACACTAACCCGGACAATGCTGGGCCAATTGTGCGCCGCCCTACGGAACTCCCAATCACGGCCGGTTGTAATACAGCCTGAAATTGAACCAGGGTCTGTAGTGACACCTCTAGCACTGAGATGCAATGCCTTTAGACCACTGCACCAATCGGGAGCCCCCCAATTTAAGTTTTTAAAGAGGCACGTCAATATCAATTCTTTATGAACCATGTATGCAGTGAAATGTTTGATTCCACCCTCCCAATAAGATTGAGTACATTTTCCGGTTTTAAAAATCCATTTTAAAGTGAGGAGTATCTGCCAGCCAGCCATGTTACTAAAGACCCAGCTCAATTTAATGGAATTAGTATTGTTGTATTTAGACGGCAGCACCAAGGCTTGCTCTCTTTTGTAATACTTTTGAATGAAAATGCCTTGTGAATGGACTGAAATTCATGATGCAATCTCTTTCTCTGAGCAACTGTATAAGAATACAAGAATATCATTAAAAAAAATTGCATACACATAGCTAAGTATTTGAATTATTTATTTTGTATTATTTTATTATTTTTTGCTAATCTTTATAAAGGGTGCATCAAATTTTTCACCTGACTGTACCTGAAAGCAAATCACTGAGATACAATGTTTTCAGAAAGTATTCACACCCCCTGACCTTTTCCCTATTTTGTTGTGTGATCAAGTGGGATTAAAATGGATTGAATTATAATTTTTGTCCACAATCTACACAAAATACTCTGTAATGTCATAGTGGAAGAAAAATTACAACATTTGTGAAATAAAACACTAATATACAGTATCTTGATTAGATACGTTTTCAATCCCCTGAATCAATACATGTCAGAATCACCTTTGGCAGCAATGACTGGTCAGGTTTTCTGGTAAGTCTCTAAGAGCGTTCCACAACTGGAATGTGCAACATTTGCCCATTATTCTTTTCAACATTTTTCAAGCTCTGTCAAATTGATTCAATACTAAACAACCATTTTCAGGTCTTGCCATAGATTTATAAGCAGATTTAAGTCTAAACTGTTACTCGGCCCCTCAGGAACATTCTCTGTCTTCTTGGTAAGCAACTCCAGCGTAGATTTGGCTTTGTGTTTTAGGTTATTGTCCTGCTGAAAGGTGAAGTCATTTCCCACTGTCTGGTGGAAAGCAGGCTGAACTAGGTTTTTGCCTGTGCTTAGCTCAATTTAGGTGATGTTTTGATCCTAAAAAATTATGTTTTCTCCCATCACAGCCCAAAATAAGACTTTGAAATTCAGGACAATTATTTGCTTTTCCAAATTTTTTGCAGTATTACTTTAGAGCCTTGTCGCAAAAAGGATGCATGTTCTGAAATATGTTTTATTCTGTACAGGCTTCCTTCTTTTCACTCTGTCAATTAGGTTAGTATTAGTATTGTGTAGTAACTACAATGTTGTTGATCCATCCTCAGTTTCCTCCTATCACAGCTGTTTTAAAGTCACCATTGGCCTCATGGTGAAATCACTGAGTGGTTTCCTTCCTCTCCGGCAACTGAGTTAGGAAGGACGCCTGTATCTTTGTAGTGACTGGACGTTTTGATACATCATCCAAAGTGTGTAATTAATAACTCCCACATGCTCAAAGGGATATTCATTGTCTGCTATTTTTACCCATCTTCCAATAGGTGCCCTTCTTTGCGAGGCATTGGAAAACCTCCCTGGTCTTTGTAGTAAAATCTGTGTTTGAAATTCACTGCTCGACTGAGGGACCTTACAGATAATTGAATGAGTGGGGTACAGAAATGAGGTAGTCATTCAAAAATCATGATAAACATTATTATTGCGCACAGAGTGAGTCCATGCAACTAATTGTGATTTGTTAAGCAAATTTTTACTCCTGAACTTATTTAGGCTTGCCATAACAAAGGGGTTGAATACTTATTGACTCAAGACAAATCAACTTTTTATTTGTTATTAATTTGTAAAAATCTCTAAAAACATCATTCCACTTTTACATTATTTGTGTGTAGGCCAGTGACCAAAAAATCATAATTGAATCAATTTGAATACATTTTTTATTCAGGCTGTAACACAACACAATCTGGAAAAGTCAAGAGGTGTGAATACTTTCTGAGTGCACTGTATAAGGCTTTAGCAGAGTTATACAGTGCCTTGCAAAAGTATTCATCATCGTTTTCCCTTTTTTATTGCATTACAACCTGTAATTTAATTACATTTTTATTTTTATTTCGTGTAATGGACATACAGTAAACAAAATAGTCCAAATTGGTGAAGTGAAATGAAAAAAATTAGTTGCTTAAAAAAATTCAAATAAATTGAAAATGCAAAAGTGGTGCATGCATGTGTATCACCCCCTTTGCTATGAAGCCCCTAAATAAGATCTGGTGAAACCAATTACATAATTAGTTCATTAAAGTACACCTGTGTACAATGTAAGTGTCACATGATCTCAGTGTATAAACACCTGTTCTGAAAGGCCCCAGAGTCTGCAACACCACTAAGCAAGGGGCACCACCAAGCAAGCAGCACCATGAAGACCAAGGAGCTCTGCAAACAGGTTAGGGACAAAGTTGTGGAGAAGTACAGATCAGGGTTGGGTTATAAAAAAATATCAGAAACTTTGAACATCCCACGGAGTACCATTAAATCCATTATTAAAAATGGAAATAATATGGCACCACAATAAACCTGCCAAGAGAGGGACGCCCACCAAAACTCACAGACCAGGCAAGTAGGACATTATTCAGAGAGGCAACAAAGAGACCAAAGATAACCCTGAAGGAGCTGCAAAGCTCCACAGCAGAGATTGGAATATCTGTCCATAGGACCACTTTAAGCCGTACACTCCACAGAGCTGGGCTTTACAGAATAGTGGCCAGAAAAAAGCCATTACTTAAAGAAAAAAAATAAGCAAACACGTTTGGTGTTCGCCAGAAGGCATGTGGGAGACTCCCCAAACATATGAAAGAAGGTACTCTGGTCAGATGTAGCTTTTTGGCATCAAGGAAAATGCTATGTCTGGCGCAAATCCGACACCTCTCATCACCCCGAGAACCCCATCCCCACAGTGAAATACCACGCTGTGGGGATGTTTTTCATCGACAGGGACTTTGAAACTGGTCAGAATTTGGAATGATGGATGGGGCTAAAAACAGGGAGATTCTTGAGGGAAACCTGTTTCAGTCTTCCAGAGATTTGAGACTCAGATGGAGGTTCACCTTCCAGCAGGACAATGACCATAAACATACTGCTAAAGCAACACTTGAGTGGTTTAAATGTGTTGGAATGAGCTAGACCTCAATCCAATTGAGAATCTGTGGTAGATTGCTGTACACCAGATTGCTGTAAAGATTGCTGTACACCAGTGGAACCCATCCAACTTGAAGGAGCTGAAGCAGTTTTGCCTTGAAGAATGGGCAACAATCCCAGTGGCTAGATGTGCCAAGCTAATAGAGACATACCCAAAAGACTTGCAGCTGTAATTGCTGCAAAAGGTGGCTCTACAAACTGTTGACTTTGCGGGGGTGAATAGTCATGCACGCTCAAGTTTTCTGTTTTTTTGTCTTATTCCTTGTTTGTTTCACAATAAAAAATATTTTGCATCTTCAAAGTGGTAGGCATGTTGTGTAAATCAAATGATACAACCCCCCCTCCCCAAAAAATCTATTTTATTTCCAGGTTGTAAGGCAACAAAATAGGAAAAATGGCAAGGGGGGTGAATACTTTCGCAAGCCACTGTACTCAAAGTTTAAAGCCAGCTCTATATAATATAGAATTTACACTGCAATATTCTTTATTTACATGGATGTAACATTTTATAAATAGTAGGGCACCTTACTCAACATTGTTCTATTCAAATGATTCTTAATTTGTAATTATGTAACATTTCAGTTACTTTTAGTTTGTTTTGTTGGGATTGCCATAATGGTACAAATCTAAAATCCATCCAGTAAATGTTCACACATTTGGAAGCCCTGTCAACCAAGCATGGAGGACTAGACTCAACAAAATGATGAATTGATTTACAAAACTGTAATTACTCTTGATGAAAATTGCCTTTATTCATTTTGTCGAACATTGTCACTGTATGTTGTTTACACATTGAAAGTAATTATACAGCACAACAGAATAGATTGAGAATACACAAAAGAGTTATTAAAGAAAATAAACATCCTCATTTTATAATCCTTAAGACACCCTGAAAAGCAAGTGACAGTTTTATACCGTTTCAAATATTTAATATTTAGTTTGGAATAAAATAGATTTCTGCATTCTCAATTACAATAACAAGAAGACTAAGGATACATATGAATTATTTAGTTTGTGTTGGAGCATAAACAGTTCTACGTTATGCAACATGAGCTGCATTCAATAACATAGAGCCACTTTCATATTCAGTTGTTGCCAGATGTCCCACATTAGTTGTCAGTGGTCAATGATAACCAGAACATTATAGCTAGAAATAGGAAACAAAATGCCTTTTGTAAATGAAAAGTAGAGGAATGTACTTATTACTGAGCCAACCATTTTACATGATTAATAAACCGTCCACTTTTCAACATACTCCCTTAAATCTGTGGTATTTTGTATCTTGGAAATGTGAGTTTAAAACAGTTGGAGAAAGTCATGTGAAGTTGTTTATCAGAAAGTGGCAGCCCTTACATTCTTCCGCTTCTCTTCTCCTAGCAGGACTTGGGAGACTACAATCTCCATGGACCCTCCCTCTCTGCCAAACTATAGTGCCTTTGGCAGACTAAGCATACCCTCTTGGATTATGGTATCCACCATCTCAGCTGAAATACTGTAGCTGGAGGGTGTGTGTGTGTGCGTGTGTGTGTGTGTGTGTGTGTGTGTGTGTGTGTGTGTGTGTGTGTGTGTGTGTGTGTGTGTGTGTGTGTGTGTGTGTGTGTGTGTGTGTGTGTGTGTGTGTGTGTGTGTGTGTGTGTGTGTGTGTGTGTGTGTGTGTGTGTTGTTTTTGTGTTTATTTTGATGTGTGTAGAAATAGAAGAAGAGAAAGCTAAATATTGGCAACTAATTTCAAGGCAGAGCTTTTTTTGTCAGAGGTCATCATGTCTTGTGAACATATTGCATACTGTATGCTTATGATGGGTGTTGATTTTTACAACCATGCGGTTGAAATACTGTTCTTACACAAAAAGTGATGGAACATAAAATGCATGAGCAATAGTAAGGTTCTTGCATTTTTGTTCACTGCCATCTTTTTAATAAATAAATATTGATGAAGTTGTGTGAGGTAAACATTTTTAGAGGGCAAATAGACTAGAGGTCTGTAAGATATAACCATCCTGAATAGATGCAGAACCAGGCCAGTGAAGTGAAAAACTATCCATAGAGGAGAATGGAGTGGTCCATATGGTATGTCTTTTAAGATTTGGGACATTAACTTATTCCAAATTACCACAACTTTCCAATTTCTGTCCTTCGTGACTTGTCTGGGGAGGATAAGGCTTGGCACATATTCTGGGTAAAGCTCAGAGTAATCTCATCTGATGAGATAAAAACAACTCAATCGATGTCCATGCAGTCCTTAAAACACAAAGGAAGCAATTTATTGGCAAAGGTAAACACTATTTGTATTTTAGCCCCTTATTCATTGTACCTTCTCCTATCTTGTTAAATTCTCCTGGCATAGGGGGGCCTCCCGGGTGGCGCAGTGGTTAAGGGCGCTGTACTGCAGCGCCAGCTGTGCAATCAGAGTCCTGGGTTCGCGCCCAGGCTCTGTCGTAACTGGCCGCGACCGGGAGGTCCGTGGGGCGACGCACAATTGGCCTAGCGTCGCCCGGGTTAGGGAGGGCTTGGTCGGTAGGGGTGTCCTTGTCTCATCGCGCACCAGCGACTCCTGTGGCGGGCTGGGCGCAGTGTACGCTAGCCAAGGTGGCCAGGTGCACGGTGTTTCCTCCGGCGCATTGGTGCGGCTGGCTTCCGGGTTGGATGTGCGCTGTGTTAAAGAAGCAGCGGCTTGGTTGGTTGTGTATCGGTTGGTTGTGTATCGGAGGACGCTCTTCCTTATCCTCAATCAGGAGAGGGAACAATAGACTTAAATGATTTAAAGAGAACACCTTAGAATGAAGGGGAGAACGTGTTAGGAGGAGCATCAATATCAGGTCTGATATTTTAGTGGTTGTGGAAGAGGAACGACTTAATTTCCCACTTCCCCCCTGCATTGTGGCAGGGAATGCCACTCTAAAGCTTATGATCAGTCCTCAAATCAGATCCAGTGACCTTTATGAAAAGACTTGAATAGGCACACATGATGACTGATACTGAAGTACACATACTTTGTGATTGTGAAAGCCAACTGGATATCAACATGATCAGGATTAGTGCGTCTAGAGCAGTGACTAGTAATCCACCATCTATAGAGGCTTATTGTTCCATGTTGTTTACTTCAGCATTCCTGTTCCTGTCATACTATGCTGTGTACAGCTGGTCCTGGGTTTAATATGCAATGCTCCCCTTTGCTGCAGCTGTCTGTGCCTCTGAGATAAAGAAGTCACGGAGAGGGAAAGGAGCCCTAAGCTTGTACTTGGCTGCTGATAATTGGTTTTATAATGTGGCCACATGGATACCACACAGTGTGGGGGCACAAAATGAGTCACCATGGCTGGAAAGGAGACAACTGTCATCATGCAGGAGAATTAGCTCCACAGGGAGAAGGTTGAGGTGAGAGTGATGATGATAGACAGCCTACAAGACAATGATGCTGCTTCTGTGTATATTATAGCCTAATTGTAGGTAAAAAGACTCCTGGGACTAGCGTATAATTAGGGCAGTAAAGTGGTCCCTTGATAATGCCAATTTGCATCTCACAGGAAAAGGAATATCTCGAAAACAAATCATCGCTGCCAGAGGTTACATTTAATTGAGAGGGTTTGAATACACAGATATGAGCAAGCCTGAGTGTGCAGAATTCTAGTCACGTAAGCCATTGAGGCAGTGATTGACTGCAGCCCCCTGGCAAGGAGCTCCCTCCTCGTCGCAGTGACGTCCCACCTTAAAAAGACAAATATATGTGCTTAACTGCCTCTCTGACATTGACACACCGTGACTCACTCTGCCATGCTATTTAGGTATGGCTGTTGGCAAGGCCCATGTTTCTGCAGCCTCCCCGGCTTCTCCAGTTTGGTAATTTGTTTGCTTCCCCTGTTAGGTTGTTTACTTGTAATTTCGACATCTGTCAAGGTGGCTTGTTTGCTACCATGCAGTGTCATTAGGGCCCCCCCCTGTAAAATGTACTAAGATAGATGGTGTTATCAGAGGCTTGGCTGGTGGACAAATTCACTTTGGCTGCTTTTCATCTGTTAGGCCTGTTAGGACAATTAACAAAGGATAGGATGTTCAGGCAGATGCTGTGAACAGGAGTCTCCATGCCATAGAAACACAGTGCAGGCAACAACACAGCAACACACACACACTCATGCACTATAATACTATCACCCATTTGCTGTATAGTGCTTCAGTTTTACAAGTATTGATAATAAGTAATTTAAGTCCTGTGTTGAACTGTTCCAGTGCTGTGCCCTCCCTCTATGCTCATTCTGTCCTGTCACATGCTGTTCAGCCCACAACAATCTGTTGTCCGAGAGCTATGTTACACCAGGGGGAAAGACTGGGGCAGTCAAACACCTGCTCTCATGAGAGTCAGAGTCATTAACATGCACACACACACACGCACCTACGCACACACACACACACACACACACACACACACACACACACACACACACACACACACACACACACACACACACACACACACACACACACACACACACACACACACACACACACAGACACACACACACAGACAAACTTTGATAAGGATTTGCTGACTGAACTCTTATTCCACTAAGTTGAGAGGAGAGTATGTGTGTGTGTGTGTGTGTGTGTGTGTGTGTGTGTGTGTGTGTGTGTGTGTGTGTGTGTGTGTGTGCGTGCGTGCATGCGTGCGTGTGTATGTGTGTGTGAGAGAGAGAGAGGGAGAGAATGTGATTTAAAGAGAGAGACACATGTAGTACATATAGAGAAAAAGAACTAGAGAGAGAGTTTACGGGGATGTGTACAATCCAATCTAAATTCTAGTCATGTTTGATGCAGCATCTGATAAGTTACTACATTTTTGTTGTTATTCATTCTAATTAATATGCACAGATATGACGGCATTGCTCTAGCAAGTACTTTGAGAATTCCTAATGGCCAATATCCTGTTCTGAAGCCAAAGTGTGATCAAGTAAATGCATTCCCTGTAGATCGATGCTGCATAATTTTACGTTATCCTCAGCCCTGACCAATTTAGTCCATTGGCTTATATCCCCCTCTCTCTACCTAATTCACCCATCATCAACCAGCATGGTAATCAATCAACCCTGTACCCAACATCATCAGAGCCACAAATCACATCAATCCATCTTTAAACAGTGAAGACAGCCACATGAGAGTCTTTTTTCTGCAATTTTTTAAACATCCAAGTGCAATTTGTGAGATTGGTGAGGAGTGGAGGCTGTTGCAGGCCAGTCTCTGAAAGCCATGCAACATTACATCACATAGGGACAGATGGAAATGTACTGGGGGGAGGGGCTGGTCCAACTCAAGGTGCCCCAACGTTAAAAATATTCTCACACGACCCTCCCCTTGTACTGTTTGCGTTTCCAACACCACAATAAATAGACTATGTCAAGCTCGACAAACAGAAAATACATCCCTCCCTACCTTGTACTCAGTTTTGAAGGCTTGGCTTGACAAGCTCCAAATGCCATTAAACTCTTTGGTGTTTTGTAACAGATGTCTCTTTCCATTCAACAATTGGCCGCTGCACAGTTTGGATTGATTTTATTTGTCAGCTAAAAAAATTCATACAGTATATACACAAATATTTTTTAAAGTGACTATGATTGTACAATAAAGTCAGCCACTACAGTTGAAGTCGAAAGTTTACATACACTTGGAGTCATTAAATCTCGTTTTTCAACCACTCCACAAATTTCTTGTTAACAAACTATAGTTTTGGCAAGTCGGTTTGGACATCTACTTTGTGCATGACACAAGTAATTTCTCCAACAACTGTTTACAGACAGACTATTTCACTTATAATTCAATGTATCACAATTCCAGTGGGTCAGAAGTATAAGTTGACTGTGCCTTTAAACAGCTTGGAAAATTCCAGAAGATTGTGTCATGGCTTTAGAAGCTTCTGATAGGCTAATTGACATGATTTGAGTCAATTGGAGGTGTATTTGTGGATGTATTTCAATGCCTACCTTCAAATTCAGTGCCTCTTTGCTTGACATCATGTGAAAAACAAAAGAAATCAGCCAAGACCTCAGAAAAAAAATTGTAGACCTCCGAAAATCTGGCTCATCCTTGGGAGCAATTTCCAAACGCCTGAAGGTACCACGTTCATCTGTACAAACAATAGTACGCAAGTATAAACACCATGGGACCACGCAGCCATCATACCACTCAGGAAGGAGAAACGTTCTGTCTCCTAGAGATGAATGTACTTTGGTGTGAAAAGTGCAAATCAATCCCAGAACAACAGCAAAGGACGTTGTGAAGATGCTGTAGGAAACAGGTACAAAAAGATCTATATCCACTGTAAAACAAGTCCTATATTGACATAACCTGAAAGACCGCTCAGCAAGGAAGAAGCCACTGCTCCAAAACCGCCATTAAAAAGCCAGACTACAGTTTGGAACACAGATTGTACTTTTGGGAGAAATGTCCTCTGGTCTGATGAAGCAAAAATAGAACTGTTTGGTCATAATGACCATCGTTATGTTTGGAGGAAAAAGGGGGAGGCTTGCAAGCCAAAGAACACCATCTCAACCGTGAAGCATGGGGGTGGCAGCATCATGCTGTGGGTGTGCTTTGCTGCCTCAGGGACTGGTGCACTTCACAAAATACATGGCATCCTTTGGATGGAAAATGATGTGGATATATTGAAGCAACATCTCAAGACATCAGTCAGGAAGTTGAAGCTTGGTTGCAAATGGGTCTTCCAAATGGACAATGACCCCAAGCATACTTCCAAAGTTGTGGCAAAATGTCTTAAGGACAACAAAGTCAAGGTATTGGAGTGGCCATCACAAAGCCCTGACCTCAATCCTATAGAACATTTGTGGGCAGAACTGAAAAAGTGTGTGCAAGCAAGGAGGCCTACAAACCTGACTCAGTTACACCAGCTCTGTCAGGAGGAATGGGCCAAAATTCACCAAACTTATTGTGGGAAGCTTGTGGAAGGCTACCCGAAAAGTTTGACCCAAGTTAAACAATTTAAAGGCAATATTAATTGAGTGTATGTAAAGTTCAGACCCACTGGGAATGTGATGAAAGAAATAAAAGCTGAAATAAATCAATCTCTATACTATTATTCTGACATTTCACATTCTTAAAATAAAGTGGCGATCCTAACTGACCTAAAACAGGGAATTTTTACTAGGATTAATTGTCAGGAATTGTGAAAAACTGAGTTTAAGTGTATTTGGCTAAGGTGTATGTAAACTTCCGACTTCAACTGTAATTTCCATTGTGGTCCCTATTTTGTAAAACATAAAATACAAAGAGAATTACATAGATACAGTCACATTACAGTGATAGACACAAAAACATTTTGTGATAGACACAAAAAAATGCAGCTGTCAGAGATTAACATACTAAATGTACCAGCACATTGCATGCAAAGGCCTATAGCCTTCGGTGTTCAATGTATTTGTGCCACCCATTAATGAGAAACCTATGTCAAGTATAGACCATATTGTGTGCAATACAGGTTATGGAAAAGAGCAGAAGCTCTGATCTATCCATGTAGACCCCAGTCCTACCTACCAACCTACCTACAGGTTATGGAAAAGAGCAGAAGCTCTGATCTATCCATTTAGACCCCAGTCCTACCTACCAACCTACCTACAGGTTACGGAAAAGAGCAGAAGCTCTGATATATCCATTTAGACCCCAGTCCTACCTACCAACCTACCTACAGGTTACGGAAAAGAGCAGAAGCTCTGATATATCCATTTAGACCCCAGTCCTACCTACCAACCTACCTACAGGTTACGGAAAAGAGCAGAAGCTCTGATATATCCATTTAGACCCCAGTCTTACCTACCAACCTACCTACAGGTTATGGAAAAGAGCAGAAGCTCTGATATATCCATTTAGACCCCAGTCCTACCTACCAACCTACCTACAGGTTACGGAAAAGAGCAGAAGCTCTGATATATCCATTTAGACCCCAGTCCTACCTACCAACCTACCTACAGGTTATGGAAAAGAGCAGAAGCTCTGATATATCCATTTAGGCCCCAGTCCTACCTACCAACCTACCTACAGGTTACGGAAAAGAGCAGAAGCTCTGATATATCCATTTAGACCCCAGTCCTACCTACCAACCTACCTACAGGTTATGGAAAAGAGCAGAAGCTCTGATATATCCATTTAGGCCCCAGTCCTACCTACCAACCTACCTACAGGTTACGGAAAAGAGCAGAAGCTCTGATATATCCATTTAGACCCCAGTCCTACCTACCAACCTACCTACAGGTTACGGAAAAGAGCAGAAGCTCTGATATATCCATTTAGACCCCAGTCCTACCTACCAACCTACCTACAGGTTACGGAAAAGAGCAGAAGCTCTGATCTATCCATTTAGACCCCAGTCCTACCTACCAACCTACCTACAGGTTACGGAAAAGAGCAGAAGCTCTGATATATCCATTTAGACCCCAGTCTTACCTACCAACCTACCTACAGGTTATGGAAAAGAGCAGAAGCTCTGATATATCCATTTAGACCCCAGTCCTACCTACCAACCTACCTACAGGTTACGGAAAAGAGCAGAAGCTCTGATATATCCATTTAGACCCCAGTCCTACCTACCAACCTACCTACAGGTTACGGAAAAGAGCAGAAGCTCTGATATATCCATTTAGGCCCCAGTCCTACCTACCAACCTACCTACAGGTTACGGAAAAGAGCAGAAGCTCTGATATATCCATTTAGACCCCAGTCCTACCTACCAACCTACCTACAGGTTATGGAAAAGAGCAGAAGCTCTGATATATCCATTTAGGCCCCAGTCCTACCTACCAACCTACCTACAGGTTACGGAAAGAGCAGAAGCTCTGATATATCCATTTAGACCCCAGTCCTACCTACCAACCTACCTACAGGTTACGGAAAAGAGCAGAAGCTCTGATATATCCATTTAGACCCCAGTCCTACCTACCAACCTACCTACAGGTTATGGAAAAGAGCAGAAGCTCTGATATATCCATTTAGACCCCAGTCCTACCTACCAACCTACCTACAGGTTACGGAAAAGAGCAGAAGCTCTGATATATCCATTTAGACCCCAGTCCTACCTACCAACCTACCTACAGGTTACGGAAAAGAGCAGAAGCTCTGATATATCCATTTAGACCCCAGTCCTACCTACCAACCTACCTACAGGTTATGGAGAATTTGCTCTTTTAGTATTTCTCCAGTAGGTTTCCTCAAGGAGAAAGTATTCTATGTCAAAGATAATAAAACAAAAACACTATAGTAAGTTATACAGCAATAAATCAAATGTACTTATGAAGCCCTTTTTACACCAGCAGATGTCACAAAGTGCGATATTTTATTTATTTAACCAGGTAGGCTAGTTGAGAACAAGTTCTCATTTACAACTGTCCAAGATAAAGCACAGCAGTTCGACACATGCAACAACACAGAGTTACACATGGAATAAACAAACATAGTCAATAATACAGTAGAAAAAAGAAAAATCTATATACAGTGAGTGCTAATGAGGTAAGATAAGGGAGGTAAGGCAATAAATAGGCCATGGTGGCGAAGAAATTACAGTATAGCAATTAGACACTGGAATGGTAGATGTGCAGAAGATTAAAAATATATATATACATAAAAAAAGAGATATTAGAAACCCAACCTAAAACCGCAAACATCAAGCAATGCAGATGTAGAAGCACGGTGGCTAGGAAACACTCCCTAGAAAGGCAGGAACCTAGGAAGAAACTTAAAGAGGAACCAGGCTCTGAGGGGTGGCCAGTTCTCTTCTGGCTGTGCCGGGTGGAGATTATAAGAGTACATGGCCATTTAAGGCCAGATTGTTCTTCAAGATGTTGAAAAGTTCATAGATGACCAGCAGGGTCATAATATTCAGTGCGAGACAGCTGGTGCAGTAGAGAGAGAGAGAGTAGAAAACAGCAGGTCTGGGACAAGGTAGCACCTCCGGTGAAGAAGTCAGGGTTCCCTAGCTGCAGGCAGACCAGTTGAAACTGGAGCAGCAGCACGACCAGGTGGACTGGGGTCAGCCAGGAGTCATCAGGTCAGATAGTCCTGAAGCATGATCCTAGGGCTCAGGTCCTCCGGGAGGGGAGGGAGAGAGAATTAGAGGGAGCATACTTAAATTCACACAGGACACCAGATAAGACAGGAGAATTACACCAGATATAATAGACTGACCCTAGCCCCCCGGCACATAGACTATTGCAGCATAGATACTGGAGACTGAGACGGGTGGGTTGGGGGACACTGTGGACCAGTCTGGCGATATCCCCGGACAGAGCCAACCAGGCAGGATACAACCCCACACACTTTGTCAAAGCACAGCCCCCACACAACTAGAGGGATATCAACAGACCACCAAGTTACTAGCCTGAGACAAGGCTGAGTATAGCCCACAAAGATCTCCTCCACCGCACGAGCCCGAAGGGGTGCTAAACCAGACAGGAAGATCACGTCTGTGACTCAACCCCCTCAAGTGACGCACCCTTACTAGGGACAACATGGAAGAGCAGTAGTAATGTCCGCAAAAACACTACAGTAAGTACTACAGTATACTACAGTCCGCAAAAACACTACAGTTTAACAACAGTATACTACTATCCAGAAAAAACACTACATTCATTTCTATAGTATATATTACAGTATACAGGTTATGTATATACTACAGTAAATACTAAACACTACAGTGAATACTACAGTGAAGTCCGCAAAAACACTACAGTGAATATTATAGTATACTATAGTATTTTTTCATGTGGCTTGCCCGACAACCTTCATTTACATACCTATTGAAATTAAAATGTAATTAACTATGGTACAGTATATTGAAATATTAAATATTTCCACAAATCTTGATCAGTCTGTAATTGTTGTAGCTTTGTGGTATTGTATGTTGAGGTTCTGTGAAAAGGCCTGGGGTGTATTCATTACAGAAACCATTAATCGTTTAATAACCAAACGGAAGTGTTTTTATTGGACAAATTCAGGTAAGTTCCACCCCATTTCACTCCGTTTGGTTCCGTTTAAGAAATGTTTTGCAACACAATCGATGCAATGAATAGACCCCTGTGGTTTCGTAGGAGTGCCAAGGAGGTGAGGCAACTATCAGTTTGGTAATCATTAATCTCGCCAAAGGCATACGCCACACACAGCAGCTTCCAGTATAAGAGCCAAAACATATATTTTTATTTTCATGCTCAATTTCCCAGCACAATATATTACTGAGAGAATTAAAACAAAAATTCTAGTCTAGTCATGCAATAATTATTAACAATACAAATGCATCTACATTTAAAGACATATTTTATCAGATCAGAAGCAGAGACAATATTTGAAGCCATGTTGTTGTTAGTGTTTTGCTTATTATAGCCAATATTTTCTAATCATAGAAAGTACAATGTTTAAATTATCCTAAGGCAATAGATGGACTGCATGCAATTAAAAAGGGTGTGAGACTGGTACTCATTACTCCGATTCTGTTGCAAAATGTTTCTTAAACAGAAGCAAATGGAACAAAACGGGGGAGGGACCTACCTGAATTGGTCCAATAGAAACTCTCATTGTATTTGCTGTTTGGCTAATTATTACACCTGTTTCAGAGTTTCAGGTGAAAGAGAAGGCAAGCAAAAGTTTTGTCCTGGTTCACTCTGTCAAGCCTCTTGGAAACTACATTATCTTTGGAATATTGCTGTGCAGAAAGGTAATTTGGATTCATTCATTATGTGATTGTTGAATTAAATACTGCTCAGGAATATTATGAATATGTGCTGATGTACTTGAGAGGTTAAAGTACAAATTCCTGACTCACTCAGCAACAGCCGTTAAATTGGAGAGGAGAACTTGTTGAAAATAGAGTAGGTAGGTATCGTTGAGATCAAAACAGGTTTATATATTTTAATTCTGTGCAGGGTTGTCTATCCCTTGGAAAGTGTGAGTGTATATTGTTAAGGGAAAACAAGTGTCCCATTATCAGTCATTTCAGTGCATGATAAACACTTATCTCCCTCACTAACTTTAAGCACCAACTGTCAGAGCAGCTCACCGATTACTGCACCTGTACATAGCCCAAACAACTACCTCTTTCCCTACTGTATTTATTTTATTTATTTATTTTGCTCCTTTGCACCCCATTTTTATTTCTACTTTACACATTCTTCCACTGCAAATCTACCATTCCAGTGTTTTACTTGCTATATTGTATTTACTTTGCCACCATGGGCTTTTTTTTGCCTTTACCTCCCTTATCTCACCCCATTTGCTCACATCGTATATAGACTTGTTTATACTGTATTATTGACTGTATGTTTGTTTTACTCCATGTGTAACTGTGTCGTTGTATGTGTCGAACAGCTTTGTTTTATCTTGGCCAGGTCGCAATTGTAAATGAGAACTTGTTCTCAACTTGCCTACCTGGTTAAATGAAGGTGAAAAAAATAAATAAAGACTACCTGTTTGCTGAGTAATGCTTCCTAGAAACTAGATTAAAATCACAATGAGGAAGTACACATTCAAATGACTCAGGTAGTCATTGTAATCATATTTCTCTTGATGTGCCATACAGGTTTACCAACATGGTCACTCTGGGAAAGTGCCTTACATGCTCAAGACTACAGTTAGCTGTGATGTTTGTGGTAACAGTTTATCTGAATACAGGTGAGTAATGCAATGTTTCCTAACCTAGTCGCCCTATGACATCCACTATTTTGGGCCCTTCTAAGCCCACTCTGCACCAGACAAAGTCCACTTTTAAACTGATTCATTTCTAGGTCCATTTCCATTTATCTTTGTCAGGGGATATAAAATGTGCCTGTGTGACAGTCAATGACATTGACTATATGCACATCCTTACACAAGGTTTATGTCACCTGATGGAGCCGGGTGGAGCCCAGACAGTGTCCCAGGTCAGGGAATTACAATGTCCGCTTCTGTTCACCCATTAGCTGGTGTCTGTCCTACATGTTCGATATATCACATTATACTTATACAAACTGCGTAACTGATGTCCAACAATTGGGGATATTCACTAGGAATCAAACAGAACCAAATGGAAGCAAATGAAACTGGCAGGGACCTACCTGAATTTGTCTAATAGAAACACATTTTCTACAGTTTGGAATAATGATTACACCCCTGTTGTGGAAGTGAAACTACAGTACCCTCCAAGTTGTCATACCCCTTGACTTATTCCACATTTTGTTGTGTTAGAGCCTGAATTTATTAAATATATTTGTTTTCTCACCTATCTACACACAATACCCCATAATGGCAAAGTGAAAACCTGTTTTTAGAAATGTTTGCACATTTTATGAAATGTAGGTATTCACACTCCTGAGTCAAGCACCTTTGGCAGAGATTAGAAGCACCTTTGGCAGAGATTACAGCTGTGAGTCTTAATAGGTACTTCTTTAAGAGCTTTCCACAACTGGATTGTGCAACATTTCCCCATTTTATTCTTTCAAAATGTTCAAGCTGTCAAATTGGTTGTTGATCATTGCTAGATAACCATTTTCAGGTCTTGCCATAGATTTTCAAGTAGATTTAAGTCAAAACTGAAACTCGGCCACTCAGGAACATTCACCGTCTTCTTGGTAAGCATCTCCGTGTTTTATTGGATTTGCCCCAAACATAACTTTTTGTCCTGAATACAAAGTGTTATTTGCTTTTCCACATTTTTTGCAGTATTACTTTAGAGCCTTGTTGCAAAAAGAATGCATGTTCAGAATAAAAATATTTCAGTACAGGCTTCCTTCTTTTCACTCTGTCAATTAGGTTAATATTAGTATTGTGTAGTAACTACAATGTTGTTGATCCATCCTCAGTTTTCTCCTATCACAGCTGTTTTGAAGTCACCACTGGCCTCATGCCCATTTCTCCTTCTCCCAAATCCAGTCAGCTGATGTTCTGAAAGAGCTGCAAAATCTGGACCCCTACAAATCAGCCGGACTAGACAATCTGGACCCTTACTTTCTAAAATTATCTGCCGAAATTGTTGCAACCCCGATTACTAGCCTGTTCAACCTCTTCTCAGTGTCGTCTGAGATTCCCGAAGATTGGAAAGCAGCTGCGGTCATCCCCCTCTTCAAAGGGGGGACACTTTTGACCCAAACTGCTACAGACCTATATCTATGCTACCCTGCCTTTCTAAGGTCTTTGAAAGCCAAGTCAACAAACAGATTACTGACCATTTTGAATCCCACCATACCTTCTCCGCTATGCAATCTGGTTTCAGAGCTGGTCATGGGTGCACCTCAGCCACGCTCAAGGTCCTAAACAATATCTTAACCACCATCTATAAGAAACAATACTGTGCAGCCATATTCATTGACCTGGCCAAGGCTTTCGATTCTGTCAATCACCACATCCCCATCGGCAGACTCGAAAGCCTTGGTTTCTCAAATGATTGCCTCACCTGGTTCACCAACTACTTCTCTGATAGAGTTCAGTGTGTCAAATCGGAGTGCCTGTTATCCAGGCCTCTGGCAGTCTCTATGGGGGTGCCACAGGGTTCAATTCTTGGACCAACTCTCTTCTCTGTATACATCAATGATGTCTCTGATCCACCTCTACGCAGACGACACCATTCTGAATACTTCTTGCCCTTCTTTGGACTGTGTTAACAACCCTCTTGCTCTTAAATACAAGTAAACCTAAATGCATGCTCTTCAACCAATCGCTGCCTGCACCTGCCCGCCCGTCCAACATCACTACTCTGGACGGCTCTGACTTAGAATATGTGGACAACTACAAATACCTAGGTGTATGGTTAGATTGTAAACTCTCCTCCCAGACCCACATCAAACATCTCCAATCCAAAGTTAAATCTAGAATTGGCTTCCTATTTCGCAACAAAGCATCCTTCACTTATGCTGCCAAACATACCCTTGTAAAACTGAGCATCCTACCGATCCTTGACTTTGGCAATGTCATTTACAAAATAGCCTCCAATACCCTACTCAATTAATTGGATGCAGTCTATCAGTGCCATCAGTTTTGTCCCCAAAGCCCCATATACTACCCATCACTGCGACCTGTATGCTCTCGTTGGCTGGCCCTCGCTTCATACTCGTCGCCAAACCCACTGGCTCCAGGTCATCTACAAGACCCTGCTAGGTAAAGTCCCCTCTTATCTCAGCTCGCTGGTCACCATAACAGCACCCACCTGGAGCACGCGCTCCAGCAGTTATATCTCTCTGGTCACCCCCAAAACCAATTCTTCCTTTGGCCGCCTCTCCTTCCAGTTCTCTGCTGCCAATGACTGGAACGAACTACAAAAATCTCTGAAACTGGAAACACATCTCCCTCACTAGCTTTAAGCAGCTCACAGATTACTGCACCTGTACATAGCCCATCTACTGTATAATTTAGCCCAAACAACTACCTCTGCCTCTAATTTATTTATTTAGCTCCTTTGCACCCCATTATTTCTCTCTACTTCGCACTTTCTTCCACTGCAAATCTACCATTCCAGTGTTTTACTTGCAATATTCTATTTACTTCGACACCATGGCCTTTTTTTGCCTTTACCTCCCTTATCTCACCTCATTTGCTCACATTGTATATAGACTTATTTTTCTACTGTATTATTGACTGTTTTACTCCATGTGTAACTGTTGTGTCGAACTGCTTTGCTTTATCTTGGCCAGGTCGCAATTGTAAATGAGGACTTGTTCTCAAATTGCCTACCTGGTTAAATAAAGGTGAAATAAAATAGTGAAATCCAATTGGTTTCCTTCCTCACCGGCAACTGAGTAAGGAAGGACACCTGTATCTTTGTAGTGACTGCGTGCATTGATACACAATCCAAAGTGTAATTAATAACTTCACCATGCTGGGATATTCAATGTCTGCTTTTTTACATTTTTACCCATCTACCAATAGATGCCCTTCTTTGCGAGGCATTGGAAAATCTCCCTGGTCTTTGTGGTTGAATCCGTGTTTGAAATTCACTGCTTGACTGAGGGACCTTACAGATTATTGTATGTGTGGGGTATAGAGATGAGGTAGTCCTTCAAAAATCATGTTAAACACTTATTGCACATAGTGAGTCCATGCAACTTATGTGACTATTATTGTACTCCTGAACTTATTTAGGCTTGCCATAACAGGGTTGAATACTTACTAACTCAAGACATTTGTTTTTTATTAATTTGTATTAAAAAAATCTGAAAAACATAATTACACTTTGACATTATGGTGTATTTATTGTGTGTTGGCCAGTGACAAACATTTAGATGTTGTAATCCATTTTAAATTCAGGCTGTAACTGAAGGCACTGTACAGTATGCTGAATTAGTCACAGGATGTTGTTAACACAATGCTGTTAATGCAGGAACTTGTCACTTTAGTCTGAAACTAGTCTAAGTTTCAATCTTGAATGTGTGTTTCTCTAAACCCTAAGATATCACAGTGGCTATGCAGATAACATCCACAGGGTCTCAGACCATTCAAAGAGCCCAGGGGGAGACAGTCATGCTGGGGTGCACATACACCCCTGCCCCCTCTGACACAGGAGATCTGGACATTGAGTGGTTGAGTGTCCATCCAGACATGACCCAGAAAGACCAGCTGGTGAGACTACAGAGCAGGAGACAGAGGCGGGTCTTGTTATGGATAATTTAAGGGGAGGGTTTGGAGATGCAACATGGGTCGTAAAACGAATGTGTTAGTCTTAACATCCACTCATATCTTTGGCAGACTAGTCTTGGAGATGTTGTTTAGCTACAGGCGATCTTATCCTCATTGTTGCAGTAGAAAAACCTGTTAACATTTGTTCTCAAGACTTGTTGCTTTGTCATTGATGCAAATCTCTCTCTCAGGTCATATCTTATACAGGAGGGCAAAAATTGCATTACGGGGACCCCAGCTTGTCTAAGAGGATGGACTTCACAGGAGACCCCGCGTTGGGAGACGCATCTGTCTCCATCTCTGCAGTGAAAGCCTCAGACACAGCCACCTACCAGTGCAAAGTCAAGAAGGCGCCGGGTGTCGACATGCGAAAAGTCACTCTGGTGGTGATGGGTGAGGAAGGCCGCCCCTCCCAGACTGGTTTCTGTTTGACCAGTTTCATCATTCCACTGTCCTCTGTTTTTAAATCTGCTTTATCACTGAAAAGGAATTTGAACACCCTGGTGCTCCTTTTGTTCTTATCAATATACTCATTTTCTTGGAAATGCACTTAGAAGGAATCAACACATTTACACAATGGCCCATTTTGTCATTGGTCGCAGAGTTAAGTAAAACAAAGGAAATGGTATTCACTTGTACTGTATACTTACTCTACACACTCTTTATTAAGTTGTTTTCCTGAGACAGTTTAACCTCTTCTCTTACACCAGTCCCTCCATCAGTGCCTAAGTGTTGGGTTGAAGGCGTTGAAGAGAAGGGAGCTGATGTCTCCCTGCGATGCAAGTTATCCGTGGGATCCACCCCCCTTAACTATGTCTGGATCAGAGAGAGTGGAGGGGCCATCCCGCCTACAGCAACACAAAGTAGGAAACAGGAACTAAAGTCTCTAGATAAGACATGGGTCTACACATAACCATAGGTCTACTGTGCATGTTGATATACTGAGGTGAGGTGTGGTTTGTAGCTAGCAGTGATTGTCTTTGTGTTCCATTTAGACTCTCAGACTGGAGAGTTGATGATAAGAAATCACTCAGAGAGCTACATGGGAAATTATCTGTGTGTGGTGTCGAATCCTGTGGGCAAAGAGCAGTGTAAATACACCCTGCACGCATACAACCGTAAGTTTTAATTGGGAGAAAGTGAGGAACGGTGCCTGTGTGTGAACCTGTCTCTGAATATCATGACTTCCTTTTTAGCTCCCAACAAAGCAGGGATCATTGCAGCTGCTGTGATTGGTGCACTGCTACTGTTGCTCCTCCTCCTGCTCCTCATATGGCTTCTGATCTGCTGCTGCCACAAACGTCACTACGAGAAGGAGGTTGCCCATGAAATAAGGTATGAAATATGACATTCCATACCTTCCAAGAATTACATGCAGCAGACAAACTGTAAAATGTGTTTAACTCCTACCGTTCTGTGCCACTCTTCCATGGCCTGGCCCTGCCCAACAGGGAGGATGCCCCAGCCCCAGAGAGCCGACCTGCCAGCAGGAACTCCAGCTTCCGCTCGGTCCTAGGCTTCCGCTCCCCCCCTGGGGCAGTCTATAGCTCAGTGACAAAAGGTCAGCCTAAGAGGACAGAGTCAGACAATAGGAGCTTCTACACCAACAGTAGCATAGGCATGCCTGCCCCCAGCAAGCAGAAAGCCCCTCATTTGCCACCTGTGCTGAAATATGACAGCAGTAATGGTTACCCTGTGTAACAATGTTTTGGGTTGGGGTAAGGATAAGCATGAAACCTCATAATTTTTAATTAAATTTTGTAATTCTTGGAAGGCCAACCTTCAGTATAAACAGCTATATCACATGCAGACCCGGCATTACAGGATATGTATAATCTCATTCCCATGCTACTTCCACCCTGTACTTTGTGCAATAGCCTAAAAACTCTTGGTGCAATAGTGCAACGGTTAATGTTTTAGTCACGTGAAGCTCAATTGAGGATTTTGCCAATGAGAATGAACGAGATGATATTTAAAGTGTATGTCAGATGAAGTGGTGTAAAAATACTTGAAAGTACTACTTAAGTTGTTTTTTGGGATATCTGTACGTCACTATTTATATTTGACTACATTCCTAAAGAAAATAATGTACTTCTTACTCCATACATATTCTGACACCCAAAAAGTACTTGTTACATTTTGAATGCTTAGCAGGACATAAATTGTCTAATTCACACTTATCAAGAGAACGTCCCAGGTCATCCCTACTGCCTCTGATCTGGCGGACTCACTAAGCACATGCTTCATTGGTAAATGATATCGTAGCGTTGGAGCGTCTCCCTGGCTATCCGTTAAAAAAAGTTTGCTTAATATAAGAATTTAAAAAATAATTTATACTTTTACTTTTGATGCTTAAGTATATTTTGGCAATTACATTTACTTTTGATACTTAAGCAAATATTTTTAGACTCAAGTAGCATTTTACTGGGTGACTTTTACTTGAGTCATTTTCTATTAAGGTATCTTTACTTTGGGTACTTTTTCCACCACTGGTCAGATGTATGTTTTTTATTCTATGCATGACTTATTTTGTCTAACAGACAAGTAACCAAAATGTTTCATCTTTTCTATGAGTTTTCAATGAAAATATATATTTTTTAATCAAGCACTTGATTCTGAATCAGTTGTATCCTGTACATTTATGTGTCACCAATCGAAAAAGCTAATGACCCCACCCTCAATACACCAGGCCAATGATTGTTAATACGGAATGACATTGTGTGCCAGTCAGATATGTGATTTAAGATATTGATTTTGATATAAAACTTAACGACTGATTTCATACTGACTAGCCTCAGAAGGCAGACAGTTCAAAGAATAAAAGCTTGAAGAAACTCTATGATCAAAGGATTTTTTTCAATCTTAGCACGGTGGAATGTCTACAATGATTGATTTGGATGCAAGGATCACTGGGTTTTTGCCTTTTTTTTGGTTTCCATCATAGTATGATATTGATCTGTCTAGACTCCTCATTCCAGATTCAAACCTGCCACAAATAATTAGGCATGCTTTCGTTGTGGTCTTGCCAAGCAGAATGCTTTAAGAGTCAACACCCAGAGCACCAACCCTGTACAGTGTTGAATAAACACAGAACATGAAGGTGAGCCAAACGCAGGTTGCCCCCTTTATCACATGTAAATCGACCCTGTGGAACGGATGTGTAGATCTGTGGCCATAGGAAGGATATTTGCATGGGAACTTGACCCTGAGGTTTTGTTCAGTATCTGTGGTTTTGTCAACATGTCATTCTGCAATACATCTGGTTCAGTAATTCCACCGGATATACACAGAGCGAATTGGCCAGTGTTACCTAGTGTTGATTCAGGAGTTAAATTAACACGGTGTAAAATAACCCCAGTGTTGTGTGATTGTGTCAGTTTTACTTTGTGGATAGTAAAACATTCCCATCAAAACCATGGCCATCGTTATCAGATTTCCCAGCATGCTCTACGGCAAAACATTTTTTAGGATTGTTTTTCATATCTGTGCTTTTGCATGTACATTGTGTAGCGTAAGACTAATCCATCAAATATAAATAAAAAAAATCTAAACTATTCCAGTCCAATGTTCCTAACCCTGACAGTCATTCTGAATGCATGTTGCAGGTGAATAAAAAATTCCAAATGTTGGATTCCCTAACTCAGGCTGTCTTCCAATAGGAATTACACATCACATTGCAAGCCAGCATAATGACTTGTAGGCCTGATGTGGCCTGTAAACCAGGAGGTTCCTAACACCACTGTTATAAGGGAAAACTTGGCCATCAAAGGTCTTATGATATTTTTAATGTATTGTCCTAACAAGTTTAATTTGAATGATAATATTCACCTCCAGTAGGAACATGAACAAATTCAACAACCATGTCTCTGTCACTAACAAATACAGGCATGGGTGGTAACTCAACAATGAATTTGAAAAGGCAAGGAACACTGGCAAATGTATATTGGAGGTGGGGTCATGGCTTTCAATTGTTTTTGGCCATCTGTGAGTGGACGTTTTGCAGCCTACCAGATTGTGGTCTATGGTTATATTAATTAGAGAACGTGTCAGAATATAGGGATCAATGAGAGAAAGTCTCTGTTTCAGCACCAACTGGTAAATTTAAAAATACTCTGATCTTGTAGATTATTTAGGAAATTGTTAGTTAGGAAAGTATTTCTGAATCATAAAAAAAAGGTTGGAGAGCCTTTACGCACAAAATATATTGATGACTCAAAAATAGTGGTTTACTAGCCAAGGTGGCCAGGTGCATGGTGTTTCCTCCGGCGCATTGGTGCGGCTGGCTTCCGGGTTGGACGTGTGCTGTGTTAAAGAAGCAGCGGCTTGGTTGGTTGTGTATCGGAGGACGCATGACTTTCAACCTTCGTCTCTCCCGAGCCCGTACGGGAGTTGTAGCGATGAGACAAGATAGTAGCTACTACAACAATTGGATACTACGAAATTGGGGAGAAAAAAGGGTAAAATTCAAAAAAAAAAAAAAAATAGTGGTTTAATTCATGCTGAAAGTTGCCATATTCAAGATCAATGCATGAAATATTGGAAGGTGAAAACAATGTGTACAATAAGGGTGAAACAGTCCTATAAATCTACCCTTTTTTAAATGTTGAGAATGATTTCTTTCAGCTTTTATTTCTTTCATCACATTCCCAGTGGGTCAGAAGTTTACATACACTCAATTAGTATTTGGTAGCATTGCCTTTAAATTGTTTAACTTGGGTCAAATGTTTTGGAAAGCTTGTGGAAGTCTACCCACAATAAGTTGGGTGAATTTTGGCCCATTCCTCCTGACTGAGCTGGTGTAACTGAGTCAGGTTTATAGGCCTCCTTGCTCGTACACGCTTTTTCAGTTCTGCCACAAAGTTTCTATAGGATTGAGGTCAGGGCTTTGTGATGGCCACTCCAATACCTTGACTTTGTTGTCCTTAAGCCATTGTCCATTTGGAAGACCCATTTGCAATCAAGCTTTAACTTCCTGACTGATGTCTTGAGATATTGCATCAATATATCCACATACTTTTCCTTCCTCATGATGCCATGTATTTTGTGAAGTGCACCAGTCCCGCCTGCAGCAAAGCACCCCAACAACATAATGCTGCCACCCCCGTGCTTCACAGTTGGGATGGTGTTCTTCGGCTTGCAAGCAACCCCCTTTTTCCTCCAAGCATAATGATGGACATTGTGGCCAAACAGATTTATTTTTGTTTCATCAGACCAGAGGACATTTCTCCAAAAAGTACGATCTTTGTCCTCATGTGCAGTTGCAAACCGTAGTCTGGCTTTTTTATTGTGGTTTTGGAGCAGTGGCTTCTTCCTTGCTGAGCGGCCTTTCAGGTTATGTCGATATAGAACTCGTTTTACTGTGGATATAGATAATTTTGTACCCGTTTCTTCCAGCATCTTCTCAAGGTCCTTTGCTGTTGTTCTGGGATTGATTTGCACTTTTCGCACCAAAGTACGTTCATCTCTAGGAGACAGAACACGTCTCCTTCCTGAGCAGTATGACTGCTGCGAGGTCCCATGGTGTTTATACATGCGTACTATTGTTTGTACAGATTAACGTGGTACCTTCAGGCATTTGGAAATTGCTCCCAAGGATGAACCAGACTTGTGGAGTTCCACAATTTCTTTTCTAAGGTCTTTTATTTCACCTTTATTTAACCAGGTAGGCATATTGAGAACAAGTTCTCATTTACAATTGCGACCTGGCCAAGATTAAGCAAAGCAGTTCGACACATACAACAACACAGAGTTACACATGGAGTAAAACAGTCAATAATACAGTAGAAAAATAAGTCTATATACAATGTGAGCAAATGAGATGAGATAAGGGAGGAAAAGGCAAAAAAAAGGCCATGGTGGCAAAGTAAATACAATATAGCAAGTAAAACACTGGAATGGTAGATTTGCAGTGGAAGAATGTGCAAGGTAGAGATAAATAATGGGGTGCAAAGGAGCAAAATAAATAAATACAGTAGAGGGAGAGGTAGTGGTGAGACCACCAGCACAGCTCTGTCTGTGGCCAGTTGTGCCCACCAGCTGCTCTGCAGTCTCTGGATGACCATGGGCAACATGGACTGCCGACTGGCCACGGACAGGACTGCCAACTTCACCATCATGTGGAGCAGTGCCTCCCTGATCTTCTAATAGAGCACCAAGTTGGTGATTGAGCCCATCTGCTGCTACACCAAGATCCAAAGGCCATCCTGAAGCACTGTAGTCCTGGTCATCCCTGTGTGGTCTCAGAACCTGTCTGCCCATGCGGACTGTTCTCGTCCCCGAGAATAACACATGAAAACAAGAACTGCGGTGCCATCATGTCTAATGACAACCCAACATGATACAGATCACCATTTATCTAGTCCTCTCTGACATCATCCTGGGAGTACTGATGTTAAAGTGTTGCATATCCATCTTTGTTCACCTGGCCATCCATCTCCAGCACATTAAGACCAGTACCAATGGTTTCCACGCGCCTAAGCTGGACTCTTGGTTCTTATGGTAAGAAGAACTTCTGGAAGGTTCTCCTCCACTCTTACAATGTCTGCCTCGATGAGTTTCCCTGTCGGTTCTGGCTGAAGGTGCCAGAGACCAAATGCAAAACCAGCTCTGCTCACAGTCGAACACCGGTCAGTCGACCGGTCAGACCAGGGTAGGCAGTGAGCTGGCGTACATTTAACGTGTTTGGATAGTATGGGTTTAGAGCCATCTGCTTGTCTGACCACTTCATCATTAGGTTAAATGTGTTTATTATTCTTCCAGTCATAAAACTATGATAGCTTAAAAACTATTTATCCACGTTATTTTATAATAGCCCTGTCTCTGTTTAATGTTGTTATCAGTTTAATTAAGCCGTTTTTATTATGGGTGTAGTTATTAAGTAATGATAATAAACAGAGTAGTTCAAGCCCTGGATGCTGATTGGCTGAAAGCCATGGTATATGAGAGAATATGGAGGCGAAAGAAAACTGTTTATAATAGCAATAAGGCACCTCGGCGGTTTGTGCTATTTTTGCCAATATATCACGGCAAAGGGCTGTATCCAGGCACTCTGTAAGAACAGCCCTTAGCCGTGGTATATTGGCCAAATACCACATCCATTCGGGCCTTATTGCTTAAATAACCTCCCGTGTCTTTTGACATTATAGATATTAAGATTTACAGGCCTTATTAATATCATGGCTAGTCATTTTGGGGCCTTTGCCACAGCCTGTTTCTCTGATCTCAACAGCTAATATCCCGTGTGTTTCTGAGAGCATAGCGAATGGGATTAAAATGGTTCAGTAAATTGTTCTGACATCTATAACCAGGTCATTAGCATAACAACCAAACAATACACTCCACCAATCAAACTGCATTTGAAGTGTAAACAAATATTTTGCTGAAAATCTGTGCCATGTATAGTATACCTGTTCTGTAGAACCTCTGCTCACGAATCTAAAATATTAAGACAAATATGTGACAGCTATATGATCTTTCATAATTCGGCAACACTGACAATACCCCACTGCTACATTCCCTCTAGCACCATCTAGTGAAGTCTTATATGGAGATACACAGGGGTATTTCTAATCATTCAACTGCACTTAAAGGAAAACTCCACCCCAAAAAACGATTTTTTTGTTATTTGTTTCATTTAGTCCATTGTTGACATAGTACCAAAATTATTTGCTTGTCAGCAATCAGGTTTTCAAGATATGTAACTTTCAAAATACAGAAATCATCCCTGTATGATGCAAACGCAAGTTAGTTTTTGGGTGGACTTTTCATTTAAGTCTACTTCTATCTATTGGTCAATGGCTTCTATCCATTGGTCAATATTGACGATAAAAACCAGGTCTCGTGAAACTCGTCCATGGGATGAGCGAATATCACAGGGCAGCCTGGAAGCATCACTTCTTTAGTCATGTGACTCAGGGACTGCAGGGAGAGTGATATCCTGTCCCCCAGTATCTGACAGGAAGGAAGAGGCCATTAGGAGGCCAGATTACCAAGACCAGTATCTACATATCACACAGGGCCTACTGCAATAAATTACACTTGTAATAAAACTCCCTCCCCAGCCCAGGCAACACTACTGTACAGAAAGAGACTGCTTTCACATATAGGGAACAGTCTTGTGTTATACTACAGTCCACGTAAAGAAACAATGTTGTGATCTTGATACATTTAATACCGCTATGAAGAATGTTCTCTTTCTCAACACACAACATAAAAATAAAGCATGAATATGACTGAAGCACAATTACATGTAGAACCTCTGGTATCTCAAGGAAATTACTGCCAGACATAAATTCTCACATTCCACATCACTATTTACCAGAATTAAAATTAGGCTTTGTGTGACAGAATGAAAAGAATCTCACTGTCATACCATCTCACCAGACGTCAAGGTCCTTCATTATGCTCTCAATTATCGCATAATTATTCATCAAAAAATATATAATGAAGTCCCAACTAGTGCCTGATATGTCCTTGATAAGGGATGACACCGGCAATAGATATGAGTACAGGATAATGATTCTGCTGAGGACAGAGACTGGTTGTCTAGCCTTCTGTAACAATACCTTCAACAGAGCAGTTTGTTAAATTCTTTATTTTTGTTTGGTCGGATTTACAAGTTTTATTGGTAAAAAATATATATATTACATCTCTTCATGCTACTATAAAGCTTTAAATCTCTTTACAAATATTTGTTCTGATCATTGTTAGAAAAACTCATTTAAAAAGGGTTAGATCCCTTCTAAAATATCTTTGATCCCTGGAAATAGTCTAAACTAAAATACTGACTCATTCTTGCACTACATACATGAAAAGGTCATTTCTGAAATTCTGAAAGATTACATGCATAGATGAGCAATTCAGAGGACAAAGAGAGCATTGCATTGTTTTGAAAATAACAACTATATGAAACCGAATAATAAAAGACAATGTATACATTGATATATAAATCAAGTTGAAATTTTCACTGTTGAAAGTAGACCGATGTAAATGACCATGTCTCTATCTGTCCAACTCAAGTTGCTTGATGAACGCATACCAATTAACTTGAAATCTTTAAAATAAGTTAAAGTAATACAACAATGAATCAATAAAAGCGTAATAAAATGAAGCTATGAAATGCACCAGGACTTGGGAGAAAAAAAATACCTGCCAACTTTAAAACAGATTATTGAGTTTGTGCCATACCGTGTTAAAATGACAACTTGCTAAATATATCAAGCAAATTTGTATAGAAAGCATGAGTTCAAGACATACAGTATTTTGTTTTTTATAAAACGTCAAAAATATACAATTTAAAAAAATCTAATTTACATTAATTCCTTCCAGTGCATGTCTCTAAAGATTCTGAAATCATTGAGGTACTATCTTAGTGTGCTTTCATCACACACATATGTAATGCATAGTTACTCAGTATTTATGAGTTAGCCAAGGTTATTCAATGTGACTATCGTCCACAAACGTATTTGGGGGAAAGTTCCATTTTGATTACAAATCTCAATTCCCTCCAAAAGGACTCCTACGCATGTACAACCTATGATCTATGACTGGGTCGAGGGAACCAAAAAGTCATCCAGGGTCGCAACCATAGATTTAGACTATATAATCAACAACAATAGAATCAAAGTCTGTTGAAAATCAGTCACAGACCACAAATTCCCTGCTCTTGATCAGCAATAGTGATTCTAATATAAAAAGGTTTTCACCTAGCTATATCACATAATAAAACATGAAAATGCAGTCACCGCCTGTGCTTTTCTTGACGAATGCCCAAAACAGGCACTGGAAATTATGAATAGTCCAGTGTGATTCCAACACATAATGACAAAAGACAAAATTGAAGCTTTGGTCATTCCTTATCCTTGCAGTGATATTCCCAAAATATATACTACACTATATACAACATCATCTCAAAGACCCTTGGGAAATATGCTAAGGTCATTGTTATTATTGCTTTTTCAGAAATATATACACTTCCCAAATCATGAATTAAATCCACCTTCATCCAATTCCCCATTCCCAGGAAACTAGACTATAAATGGACTCTCCTCAAAATATGAAAAGGCGTGTGACCCAATGCACCACGGCTTACAAAGACATCTGTCACACTCCATTTTACAACATACCATTCAATTACTTTAGTATGGAAACAATTATGCTTCTGTTTCTTAGAGATTCACAGGGCACACACAACACGTACCCAGCTTGTTGGAATAACTCGTAGTAAGTATCAGAAATATCCATTGTTGACATGTAATTCTGAAGTACATAACAGGTAAAAGTACTGGTCCTGAAATAGTACTGTAATAAAGTGCTACAGTACCACAAGGTGACCCAAACCCTTTTCCCAGGCAGCAGGTCTCTGAACCAGATGAGAGGGGCTGTCCGGGTGGAGGATCCTCACTGAGGATTATTCTCGTAGGAGCCAGGGAACATAGACTTCCTGGTTTTAGGAGGAGGTGGAGGGGGCTTGCTGTCAATTTTCTGAGGCAGAGGAGGGTGGAACTATGGAGAGACCGGGGAAAAAATTATCATGTTAAAAATATTCTGTTCCACAATGTGCATTTTACTAAAAATATAGATGTTTTCAGTGAAGATATACCTCAAGGGAGTTTTGGGAGATGTCAAACATCTCATGGGGATGTTTCTTTGGTGGCATGGGTGGGGGTGTTCCGGGAGTGTCAGTGGTGGCATCATTATCACCGGGGAGAGATGAATAAGCTGCAGAGAGAGAGTGACAAAACACACACATTTTAGGCTGCATGACAGCTAAAACTATTTGTGTGTGAACTACATGGACAAGAGGTCAGATATCCTGCACAGGGTTCTATATGTCTGTGTGCAGAGTGAAGCTGTAAGCATCTCTTTAAGGATGTGTAGGATAGGCTGCTTTGTAGGTATGCCTTGTGTGTAACTAAGCTACATACTGGAGCTGTGAGGAGTCTGAGGAGAGGCTGGCAGGGGGCTGAGTGGGTTGTCAAGGCTGAGGTGAGAGGAAACACCCTGGAACAGAGATAGGGTCAGGCGACGATCCCCAAACTGCAGACTTTTGGGTCTCTGCGGCTTCTCTGGAAGGGTCTGCTAAGGAGTAGAGTACAAAGATACAGCCCTCCTTGAAATCACAGTCAAGTAATTACTGCGAATGTATTAGCCATTTGTGCCTTAGTGCAGGAGCCCAAAACAGTTGTAGTTACCTCATCTATGTCTGGCTGTCTCTCCACCAAAACCTGTGACTTGCTCACACTCCATTCTTTTCGGTTCTTTCGACCGATCCGGTTGTCATCCTCAGAGCGGGACAACATCGAGGCCCGGCGATCGTTGGCAGTGTCACGGGACAACAGCGAACTGATGATGGATATCAGGACAGAGAGAGACAAGGGGGAGGTGTACAGTTAGATGGTTATACTGGCATGTGCAACACTTCAGAATGTCACACTGTGAGATGTGGAAAAGCACAGACAAATATTCCTGACAAACATAGCAACACAAATAGACTACACCAGACTACACTAGCCCAAGAGGGAGACAAACACAGGAAGGGAGGATGGAGGGAGGAGGGGGACTGACTCCTTGGAAGAGGGAGGGAGGATGGAGGGAGTGGAGGGACTGACTCCGGGGAGGGGGGAGGAAGGAGGAGGGGGACTGACTCCGGGGGAGGAGGAGATAGGATGGAGGAGGGGGACTGACTCCTGGGAGGAGGGCCGGGAGGGTCCGTTAGAGGAGGTGGAGCCGCTGGAGAGGCCTGAGGAGGTGGTGGAGACAGTGGACATGCGGCGCAGGGTGGAGGACAGGATGTAGGGCATCACTACGGAGCCCACACGACTCTTCTTCCTTTCAGTGAGAGAGCAGGGCTGGGACACACAAATGGGATTAAACATCATCAGGAAACTTGGCAGGGACTAAGCGGAATGACAGGCAAAACACTAACAACAATAGAGTGCCTTAAGCAAGATTTATGGTCCTGCAGCAATATAATGTACACTCTGCTTTGAATGAGGGAAGTTTGATAGGGAGGCAGAGGAGCCAATAGCTAAATTTGGCACAATTTTACATTAAATAAGAGTTTGCCATTGGAAACTGACCAGGGTTATGACGCCGTAATGCTTCTCCACTCTCTCCCGCAGGTCTGAGAAACAGGTGAGCAGGCGGTTGTGTAAGGGCTTCAGCTGCTCCGTGGATTTCTCTCCGTGGATTCGGATGCCATCAGCCAGGAGAGGGATCTGAGGGGAGAGGAGGAGGGAGCCTCTGTTCTTATAGCAGGTACTGTATGTCTAAGTACAGGTTCAATAACAAGGAGAGAATTACAATTTACCTGGAGGGCAATAAGATGTTTGAGGACCTCAATGCTCTCAAGGTCATCTGGGTGTTCATGCATGTAGGTGTCAGTGAAGAATGCCTGTAGAGACAGAAAAGGGGTGGAAACAAGTTTAGCATTTTGAGACATGAAGATGTTGTCATATGCACATTAAATACTAACTAAAATAACAGTGACCTAGAAAATAAGAATATCAGGTTACAAATCTTCAATGAAATGTGAAACAAAATTGTATAGGATTCAAGCTCCTAGGTAGTAATAGTCAAGTGAAACCTTCTCGTAGTTGGAGTAGCCACCCATGACGGCAGGGTCAACAATGCCATTGAGCATCATGGAGAGTGGGTGGACGGACGTGGAGCTGTCACAGGCCTGCTGCTGCACCAGGTTACTGAGCTTCTCATTGGCCATCTCCATGGTCTCCACAGCATTCTGCAGAGGGCTGATCTCCTCCTGACCAGTAGGAAAACCAGGAGAGGTGAGGAGACATCAAAGTGTAAAAGACCAAATTGGGTGAGTAGGAACTATTTGCTATGGGTGGTAGGGAGTCCTCAACAGTGTTTAGGATTAAACATACAGCACATTAACACCAGTAAGTTTGTATTACTGTGATTTCTATCAGTAATGATGATGACACTTACAACAGAGATGGACTTCACTTCGAACCATTTGAGAATCCCTGGGAAGTGATAGGTTGTGATGTAAGTTGTCCTCTCGATCCACATGGTCTGTAACATGAGGCGGAAAATATGACGGCTGAATGGTCAACAACACAAATGTTTTGAGCAACAACCTCTTGTATTCAACTGCTAATCAAAAAGGAACACCTATGTCAGAATGCTGTTGATTGACTACAGATCAGTGTTCAACACCACAGTGCCCTCAAAGCTCATCACTAAGCTAAGGACCCTCGGACTAAACACCTCCCTCTGCAACTGGATCCTGAACTTCCTGACGGGCCGCCCCCAGGTGGTAAGGTTAGGCAACAACACATCTTCCACGCCGATCCTCAACACTGTGGCCCCTCATGGGTGTGTGCTTAGTCCCCTCCTGTATTCCCTGTTCAGCCACGACTGCGTGGCCAAGCACGACTACAACAGTTTGCTAATGACACAACAGTGGTAGGCCTGATCACTGGAAACGTAAGACAGCCTATAGGGAGAAGGTCAGAGACCTGGCAGTGTCGAGCCAAGACAACAACCTCTCCCTCAACGTGAGCAAGACAAAGGAGATGATTGTGGACTACCGGAGAAGGAGGGCCGAACACACCCCCATTCACATCCACGGGGCTGTAGTGGAGCAGGTTGAGAGCTTCAAGTTCCTTGGTGTCCACATCACCAAAAACTATCACAGTCCAAACACACCAAGACATCGTGAAGAGGGCACAACAACACCTTTCCCCCTCAGGAGACTGAAAAGATTTGGCATGGGTCCCCAGATCCTCAAAAAGTTCAACAGCTGCACCATCGAGAGGTAGTGCGTACGGCTCAGTACATCACTGGGGCCAAGCTTCCTGCCATCCAAGACCTATATACTAGGCGGTGTCAGAGGAAGGCCCAAAAAATTGTCACCTGCCACCCAAATCAGACTATTCTCTCTGCTACAGCACGGCAAGCGGTAACGGAGCGAGTCTAGGTCCAAAAGGCTCCTTAACAGCTGCTACCCCCAGGCCATAAGATTGCTGAACAATTAATCAAATGGCCACCCGGACTATTTACATTGACACCCCCCCCCCCCCCTTGTTTTACACTGCTGCTATGCACTGTTTATTATCTATACATAGTCACTTCATCCCTACCTACACGCATATTGACTCGGTAGCCCCTTTATATAGCCTCGTTACTGTTATTTTATTGTGTAACTTAAAAAAAGAAAAATGTTTAGTTCATTTTAGTAAATATTTTCTTAACTCTATTTCTTAAATTACATTGTTGGTTAAGGGCTCGAAGGTAAGCATTTCATGTGACAAATAAAAATGCATTTGATTGGAAAAGGGCTACATTCCTGAGTTTAGAGTGTGTGCGTTGAATGGAGGAATTTGTCTTTGTTAGGGCTCTGCAGCATGGTGAGTCTGAGCTGTGTGCCAGGTACTCACTGCAAATTCATTGTCGGGGTCCTTTGCGCCTTTCCTGAAGGGTCTGGAATACTGAAACTGGTCCACTTCATTGGTTCTGTAGTAGCTGGGAGAGGAAGAGGGACAAACAAATGAGTTGCATGAGTAAGAACTAAGAAAATGTATTCAACCACAAGCTGTTGTGTTCCTTACTTCAGGATCTGCTCAGGAACACCCTTGTCTTTGAACTGGGCGGGCACAGTAAGGACTGGCTTGACTGTAAAACACTGGATATCTGTGAAGAGCATGTAAGGATAGGACTGTGTATTATTAAAAAACGAAAACCTTTTTAGTGCTGTAGGGGGAAACGGAGACGGGGGCCAGTGTATTACTGGCTCAAAATTGTCCTTGAGAAAGGTATAATAAGACTTACCTATAATGGGAAATACATCAACTGAATAATGTCCTGACTAGAAGCATTAACACCAATTAACATTTAAATAGCATTCATAGCTGGGAGCGTGAGGGCATGCTGCAACAGGCCTAAAGGATACGCTGTCCTTGGGAGTTACAGATGTTGTCCCCAGGGGGCGCTGTGCTGGTCATCCTGGCTGCGTTGGGGAACTGCGACAGCAGCTTCAGACTGAAGTCCTCCAGCCACTCGTACTCCTTACCACGGTAGATGAACACTTTGTTCTGTATGAGCAAATCCGTTCACAGATATGGTGAGCCTCCATATACGGTAGCAAATTAAATGTGAACGATAGGATTTAATTCAAACTTTGTTATTGAATGACATGCTACAGAAGATGTCAAAGATGGACTGTGGTCGACAGGAACGTGCCACTGCACTGTAGAAATAGACGTGCGTCTGCCAAATGAAGGCTATTCTAACCGGAACCTGACAAGATCATGGAAGGTGTTCAATCCATAGAATCCCCCACTGCTTTATGCAACTGATAACTAGTATCGCCTGCATGCTACATCATCACCGTGAAACATTTTTAATATTGACTATCATTTCATTTCATGGAGAGTTCCATAACTAAAATGAATAAAAGGCACATAAATATAAATATCTCAGGCGAATGAGACAGAACTTGAAATGTGCTATGGAGGCTGGATTTCTGAAAATACGTAATAATCTTACCCTGAGGAAAGTGGGGAATCCAAGGCCATAGTATCCCACAGCAAAGTATTCTGGCTGAGGCCGCATGGCATGCATTATATTCTCATAGAACTGGGCTTGCTGTTTCTGTGTACAACAGTAGGGAGAGTATAGAGGCTGTAGTGACATTGAGCTAAATTAACAGAGCCACAATCAGGAACAAAGATAACATACAACAGGAAACACTTAAAATACTGTAGAAGCTAACCAGTTCCCTGTGCACTTAACTTAATTAAGTGTCAAAAATGGAGGATTCATAATGAACATAGATTCATAGCAGTGCAGCAAAACAATGTTTTTGTACAACCCCACTGCAGGACTGTTGAATACCACGATGACACAGTATTTACAAAAACATGACTTAAAATAGAGTATCACTGCATAATTAACTGAATGTTACTTCCTAATGGCAGATGCCAGTATGTCTGTATGCATGAGTGGGACTATTGGATAAAAAAGGTTTGACACAAGTGTGGCAGCAACTCTGATATCTTCCCCATTTCCTCAAATTGTTTCTGCAGTAATGGGTTGTTTTTTTTCTTCAACTATCACTGTCATTTGGATTGAGCTAGCTGAAATGACTTTCTGTCTTAGACAAGACATGGTCGTCCTAGCCATTGACAATGTATCGTGAACAATTTATTGGCATAATTAACTCCTAGTCTTTGTGGGCACTGAAAAGCCGGTTAGTACAGCAGTTGAACTAGTCCTATTGAAAAGGCCTCACACTAAATTCGCAGTGGGCTATCCCTTTCTGGCATTGTAAGTGGAACCTTCACAAGCATTTTTTTTTTTACATGTAAAAACTAAAGAGGATAATCATTTTTGGTTTTACTGTTTGCATGTTTTAGGGACAATTTCTATTTAGTAGTGAGAATATTTTGATTAAATCTCAGACTAAAACACGATAGCAAATGATAAGTCCTCTTACCAGCAGCTGGCTCAGCTCCATGAAGTCGAACATCTGGTTCTCGTGCATCTTTGCCAGCTGTTTACCCATCTCAATGGCTTTCTCCCACATCTGAACAGATAAATGCAGCAGTTGGTAAAAAGACACGAGATGTGAACATGGTTTAGACATCACCATCTGTCCATCACTAACACCTCTTTTCAATCAAACCCTAACAGCAGGTTTCATCGTTGATGTACTGTGGTGAACAGTAGAAATGTTTAGCCTAACCCAGAAATCTGGTACCCATGTTTGATTGAATATGGCCCTCAGCTTCTTTTGCAGCAAATGAAACAGACACAAATATTTCTGACAGTAGCTCATATGGTATGTTCAGGGGTAAGTAGCATATCATCTCTGACTACATATGCTGTGAAATATACTGGCACCCTTGCACAATTCCCAATTTCTTCTCGAATAAGTTGAAATTGAAAAAAACTTTTGTTGTTCATACATGTATTTGTTTGATTCACAACAGCACAGAACCAAAACATTTCATAAAAAGTCCCAACATTATCTACTTTACAAGGTAAAAATTCAACAATTTTTGAAAAGAGAAAACAGAACATTCTGCTCCATTTCAAAGTGGAAGGGTGACAATATATTTGACCACATATGTACATCATGCTTCCTAATAGGGTCACTGGGTGAGGGTGGGAACTCACTTTGCCCTTGTCCAGGTTACAGATGATCTCCTGGAAGAGTCTCTCTTTGAGCTCCTGCTGGGTCCAGACATGTTTGCCATGACCGGGGATCAGATGTGGGGCACAGGGCTTGTCAGACCACTGAGGAGGGCAATATATACAATACACAAAGTGCATTTAGTTTTCTAGTAATGTATGTCATAGTATGTTAACTGTCATTTTAGGGAAATAAGCCAAAGACGGTTGTTTTCATTGAAAGTCGAATTGAATGTTAATTTGACTGAGACCTCGAGGAGTTCGGCGTGAAGTAACAGGGTGTATGCTGCCTCCGTGTAGTTCTCACAGACAAGGTGCAAATCCCTGAGCTTGTACAGATACCTGAGGACGAGGTCAGTATTTTAGAGTGATATCTAACAGATAGTAGGTAGAATCTACCGCACACCCAAAGCTGATTTGTAAAGGTGCTGGAGGTAAAATGCAAAACTGGAGAAACAAAGAAAAAAGAGTCTCCGCACACTTCCAGTCAGATGTACATTTATTTGACTATAGCTGAGCTTTCGGTCAGTCGACCTTGCTCTGAAGAAGGTCGGCTGACCCGAAAGCCCAGCTATAATGAAAATACATTTGCATCTGACTGGAAGTGTGCAGAGACTTTTTCCTGTTTCTCCAGAGTGATAGCTAACAAAATGGGATCCAAAGAAGAGTATACATTGAATCATCGGTCTCACCGAATGTAAATGTCTTCCCGCTTCTTCTCCTTGTAGAAGTTCTGTCACAACCAGAATAAAAACAGCTGCAAAACTCAGCTTCTGTACAATTGTTTGATAATATTTTTTGGGTTAAAATCAATTGGTTCAATGTAGAAACATAACATCTTGATATAATATTCTTCTGAGGTGGCGAGTGTGGCTCAATCTTTCTGATTAGAGTTTGAGTTCCACATAAACCAGTCCGAGGTGTTAGTTAGCACCTGGTAGGCTCTCCTGTCTCTTAGTGATGTACTGTAAGGGCATACCAGGACGTTAACGGTGCAGCTCATGCGGAGCTCAGGGCTCTCGTCATGTGTGATGGTGCGGTAGGCCAGTAGCTTCTCCAGCAGACTGCTGAGCAGCAGAGCCAGCTCCTCCCCTGACTGAGACAGGTATCTGTGCCTCCGGCAGTGCTCCAGTAGTCTACACAATACCAACAATGCAAAATGTCAATGAATAAGGGAGTTATATAGTCCATATTTAGGTCGCGACTATGAAATCATGAGGTATGACTAATAAGAAAAAGGAATTAGCCTCTGAATGATTGGCAGGTTTATTGTCAGGGTGCTTACGTTTTCTCCAGCAGGATTTTGTACTGTTCATCCCCACGGCCTCCCTCTACCTCCTGATCCAACTTGGTGATCAGCTCATTCTCAAACTACAGGTACAGAAAGACAAAATAAATCTGCTCAGCCAAATACAGCTGGGAACCTCTGTGTACAGTGATACTGTAAAGCCAGACAGGAAGCACTACCGTGGGCAGCTATCTCACCATGTTAAAGGTGCGGCTGGGAGTGAAGTTGTGCTCACACTGCATCATGTCAAAGAAGATGGGGATGGTGGCTTTCCTCAGCTCTGGCTCAGGCACCAGGGTAGCCTTTAGGATGGGCCCCACCATGGCCGGGATGAACTTCATCTTGTGGGGGCCTGAGGGATGCATAAAGTCAGAAGCAAAATCATTTGAAAGGGCAGTAAGTGGCTCTCCATTTTCATGCAAACAACAGGACAGTAAACTCATAAAGCGGTAAACAAAAAGCAGGCCACCACCATGAAACTAGGCAATAAAACCTTGTCCTCAAAGCCTTTTGCCACTGAACAGGCCATTATATAGATGTCTTTATTTGTTGAGTTTCTGTCTTACAGAGATAACAACCCCCGGACAGTACTTACCAAGATTATACCACATATCTCGGATCTTAAAGCCAATGCTCTTCCTCATGTCTCCATACCTGTAACCACAACATAGAATTATACTATATACTGTAGAGCATATGCACACGAACTTACAGCACTATTTCTTATACATAAAATTCAGTTCTCTGTGGAAATGTTTATTTTGTATTAATAGTTTAAGGGAATTTGTATTTAAACTAATTGAACCAAAGAAAAAAAAAACATACTTGTTCAGTATTTTATTCCGTTTTTCTTGAGAGAAGGATTCCAGTTGCAATGACTTGTGGGTAAGGAATGCAACAGTCAAGTGGAAGTAGTTGTTCCAGAGCTAAAAAATAAAACATGATAGTTTTTACACAGACATTGGGACAATGATTGACCTAAATAAGTTGACATTAGCAGAGAGACACGGATGTATTTTGTCCACCCCATCAGAAGGTGGCGACTGGAGACCCACCTGCAGCTCAAAGTGGGTCTGGTCCATGAAGTACATGTTGAGGACCTCAGAGTACTGGTTGATGGCCCGCAGAAACACACCAATCTGCAGGAGGTTCATGGTCATCCAGTCAGAGGGGAAAACGTTCCCCATCAGGTCCTTAAACATGATGAATGTCTCCATCAGGAAGTCCTGTAGTGGGCCAGGGAGAGAACAGTTACCTTGCCTGTAGTGGAAGTACCTAGATGTATGCATCTCATGTCTGCACAAACATGTGGGGTTCTGTTTCTGACCGATTAGTAACATGCTGAACTATGCACAGCAGTCCCCTTGCATTTCTCATATTAGACCCACACAGTTCAGTACAGATGCAAGGACAGGGAGATCCTCACATGTTCCAAGTCAGTCCCATGAAATGTCTACAAACAATAATCACTTCAGGAGCAGTTACAAGCACCAGTGGTTGAATGCCAGCTATCGATTGGATGATTCAGGAAGAGCGATGCCCAGGGCAGGGGAGGTGTGCCGGCCCACTTACAATGATGTCTTGTCTGGTCTTGAAGGTGCTGATGTAGTGGGCGTAGTGCATGTCATCCATCTGCTTCAAGATGGCGGTCATGCAGGCTAGGTAATGACCCTGCCATTGAGATAACAGAGCATCAGTCACCTTAGTTGTAAAACTACTTTAGGTTCCCACATATAACATGTTTTATGCTTTGAAGCTAATTATAAGCTATCATTCATTGTTGTATGCTTATAAGTGCCGACTAAGTTATTTATAGGATGCATAGAAGCAGCTTTTCAGGACTGTGCCTTGTACATGGAAACTTAAAATAAATCATTTCCAAATGAACAATTGAAAATAACTTGGCTTTTTCTTTTGAGTTAGATGAAGAACTGTCAGAGTACTGAGTATGAGTCTTACAATGAGAGTGGAGGTTCTGCTCATGCTGATGACAGTGCGATTGACCCTGCGAAGCAGCCGCTCCATTATCAGCTGGACATGGCCCCGGGTTGGACCCTGGGACACAAACAGGTCAGATCAAAAATGAATGTATCAAAACCAATCCAGTTAAGAGTTATGGATGTCACGGATTTCAATGTGTCTAATTGCAGAGATAGAGGTGTGCTATAGCCAGTAGCCACTCACCACATTCTTGCGGTCCAGGTTGTCCAGCACAGTGCTGAGCAGCTGAACACAAGCCTCGTGGTCTGGTTTATTGGAGTGGTCATCCAGCTGCCCACTCAGCTGGTCTGTCACCAGCGGCAAGAGGACATCTCGACACTCTGTGGGGTCAAAGAGGAATAGAGCCTATTCAAATGTGTCATCCTGTGGTTCTGTTTTTAAATAGAGATCATTCTAAAGTTATGTTTGAGCCAGAGAGGTGCTACAGTACCTGACTGTTTGAAAAGGTCACTCTCCACCATCTTACACATGCAACCAAGTTTCTGGCGCACCAGCTGAGAGTCAGGGATGCTCTCAATGAACTTAGTCAAAAGAACACTAGTGAGAGAGACAGGATGAAATTCAGAAAGAGACAAGGACATTTTATATACAGGAAAAAGTATAATTTCTGCAGATTCAACAGTTGAAAAGTCATTACAAGGAGTTACCTGAGCTCTACAGGATCAAAGACATTCTTGATGTCATTAATGATGGTGGGAAGGTATTTTAGTATCGCCCCCTGAAAAAGACGAAGGTCTCAAAAGTCTTTAAAAAAGAACACGGGGGAAATATCACTGGATAAGGCTTCTGTGTTTTACAGCTCTAGTCAGCTCGAAAGTGTTTTAATTCACGTTCTTCTGCAGTTTATCAAGTCAAACTTGACTTCAACTATCTTTCACGAAGCCAGCATAAGGCTTCCATAAACATAGAAAGGGTAAGCTGGTTTGAACAGCTGACAATTATCAGAATAACACAGTAAATGTTGCATTACCAGGCTATGCCATGCTAACAAAGTGTGCATTAAAGAAGATGAAGTACCATGTTAGTGCCAATCCCAGTTTCTCTCCCCTAAACCAACTCACCTTTATCTTCACTCCCTCATCCAGCGGTCTGTCCATGAGTGTGTTGAAGGACAGGAAGAGTGTCCGTATGGAGTTGAAGAAAGCATCCTCACTGGTCCCATAGAATCTGAGTAAACAAAATAGGGACATTGCTCATTTCACAAACAAACTAATATTGTCTCGCAAATGTACTAGTATGCATGAGGAAGGAAGGTCACGGCTATGATACCTGAGGTAGAGGACCCGGGACTGCACGATGAACCTGAACAGGTACTTGAGGGCTTTGAGGGCTGAGTACAGTCTCTCGGTTAGGACAGGCTCATCTGCATGGCCCACATAGTAATTCAGAACCTTGGTAAGCTTCCTGAAAAATAAATGGAATAGGGAACTCAGGCACACCAGTAATTACATATAAATGAATTCTGAATGGGTGGTGAGGTGTCAAAACAGGAGGAAGGAAAAATGAACGGCATAGAGATGAAAATGTGAGAAAGGAGAGAGCTCGACTCACATGTAAGCCAGAGTGGCACTGAAGTGCTTGTTGATGTATGTCTCCAGTACTGGGTTAAAGTGCTGGAACTTGATGTCTCCAATCAGTGTGATTATGAACACCTAGAAGAAATGCAGCGCACAGTCAGGAACCGGTGTAATATAGAATCCTGCTAGAAAATAGTGTAACATTAATCATTTCTAATATACAATTGTCTTTTGGTATATTAATGACAGATGCCATTAACCCTGATAACTTAATGCAAGTAAGTAACCCACGAGTACAGAACTCACCAGAGCATTAAACAGCAGTGTGTCATAAGTCTCCTCCTCTGAAGTCTCCATCATGATACTGAAGAGGGCATCAAGTGTGTCCTGTAGAAACTAAGACCACAAAAGACAAATGCATTAGGCTAGGGTGTCCTTGTATGTAAAGCCAGTTAAGAATGCTAACTCTGGAGCAGTCAGACTCACCTTGACAATTTCCCCCCCCTCAACCTCCATCAGGCGCTGCAGGTTCTGGTCCAGCTCTTCAGGGTTGGACCTCCAGTTCAACAGGCCCAGGAGATCCACTGGAAAACAGCAGAGGAACAGCAGCATATCACTTTTACTGACCCATTTCATATAAACTTGAATGAGTATGTCAACACCACTCTGATTTGTATTTGATACTTAAGATATTGTTTCATATCCATTTCCACCATGGTGCTTATAGATTAGAGATGATTGTGTCCTACAACAGTACCATTCTGGGTGAGTTTAGTGGAGCAGGTGAGAGTGCCAATCTGGAAGCTGTCCTTGGTGAGTGGGATGACTCCTGAATGGTTAAAGGTTTTCCCTGTCTGCCTCTCCTTCTCCTCCACTTCAGCCCAGGAGCCTGGCAGAGTCAGGTATGTTTTTGCATCCTCAGACTTCTTTGCGTCAACCTAAGAGAAAAATATATATATATAATACTAAAACATATTCATTGATATGTAATTTGATATTCATTGACTAGGGAGCTTTTTATTTTATGTAAAATATAATTACTTCACTATTTAATCGATAATGAAAAATAATCCCTACAGGGAAAGAAAGATCTCCAACTGTAGTCAAATGTATCAGAACCTTCTGGTTCCACCAAGATGTCTACATCATACAGGGTCTGTGACAGTTAGGGTTGCAACGCTACTGGTAATTTACCAATGTTACTGAAATCTTTATAGGGAAGGGGGATACCTAGTCAGTTGCACAACTGAATGCCTTCAACTGAAATGTGTCTTCTGCATTTAACCCAAACCCTCTGAATCAGAGAGGTGCGGGGGGCTGCCTTAATCGACATCCACATCATTGTCGCCCGGGCAGCACTTGTTGTTAGGGTTAACTGCCTTGCTCAAGGGCAGAACGGCAGATTTTTCCACCTTGCCAGCTCGAGGATTCGAACCATCGACCTTTCGGTTACTGGCCCAACGCTCTTAATATATCAGGCTGAAACCCTCATATTAAACACCAATGGTATTCAAATTTCATTTTAAGTTTAAATTTAGGCGAATGTTTTACAGCTTTGCCGTTATATATTTTTTATATAATCTTATTTAATTATTTCATATGTGATAAGGCCACAAGAGGGCCAGAGACAATTCCAGACACCTGTGATCATTTGAAGTAACCAAAAGGGCCATTGTCTTGTGATAGATTACATCAAATCCTTGAAAGATACCAAAACTCTGGTAGCTTGCTTGTAAACTTCAAAAGTTTCCAGTAATATACCCTCTCTTAACAACCCTAGTGACAGTAACAGACTGGTGTGCTGGTCCCACCTTGTAGACGATGAGGTCATGTCTGCCGTCTCTCAGCGTGGTTCCGTCTCCTTTCATCAGGCGGACGAACGCCATGCCAAACGGCTTCTCTGATTTGTCTCTAGCTAAAGGAAACACAGTCATGTCAGTGGGGACCCAATCAACCAACTGAGGAACACATTTATACTCATGCTGACCAGCTCCCAGAGGGTTAGGGCAGGCTGCCCGGCTGTCGAGTGTTTTTAGAAATGTGAGGCACTCACAGTCCTGAGATGATCTGTGTCGAAACATCACCCTGAGATGACAGCGACCCACATCTTCAATAGGAATAGTCACCTTGTAGGGGGAGAAGAAAAGGATGAGGAGAGGAGTGTATCATGACAAGATTATAGACAGAGAAAGTCATATCTGGTGTCTGTCTAGCATTTTGTATGCGTGAAACAATCCTTGCCAATATCTCCTCTAAAGGTTTTATTGTTATAGAGCCAAATTGATTTGGAAAAGTAATTGCTGAACTTGAGCCACCATGAGGAGAGTCCTGACAGAAACACCTGGGATGCTGGTAAGTGAACTGTACCTTGACTGTTTCATTCCAGCTTGGCTGCTTGACCTGGTAGTAAATTACAGACTTGTATTCTGTGATCCCATCATATCCAGCTCCAGGAAATATTGCTTTCTATTCAAGGGGATGGAATGAGCTTCAGTCAAACATAGGATACTTTTTTTGCAGATAAGAACATTTTATACATCCCATGTAAACATTAATTGGGGTCATTTTATAATAAACCCTGAACTACAATGTTGTCTTACAGTCAACCAACCTACATGACCGACATGCAATACTTGAGGTCAAAATTGTTAAAGAAAGAAAGGTGGAAGCACGTATAAATGTTAGGACGGCACCCTTACCTCCATGAGATTGCCATCGTTATCTAGAACACTCAACATCACCTCAACATTTTTGGGTGACGTTTTTTTACCACGGTCAAACTCCCCCTGCAGCAAGGTGACATAGATATCGTTCCTCACATACCCTAGAGGAGAATTAGTTGGTTAATACTAAACAAGGATCTATTGCCTGTCACTGCTGTAAAGGCAGCTACAAAGTATGCAACCCATTGTTTCAGACAATTCAGCTACAGAAGATGAAAATGTAAACTTATGGCACCTGGGAGGATGATCTCAGGGAAGCCCATCTTTCTGACGATGGCGGTGGTGCGATCAACAAAGTGAGGGTAGTCCTTCCTGACCTGGGACAGGTCACCAGGAAGCAGCTTCAGTGTCACAAACAGTCCTGAGAACCCAACAGGGCCCGTCAATGAAGACAAAGTTAGTAAGACAGACACGGTAACAGAATGTTCAGAATCGATTCACACAACCTGTAAAGGTCCTATTTAGAACCATGACCCACATTTCAAAAGCCCCTTCTGAGTTATATTCCTTTGTATTTCATATTCTGTTCTACTCTGCTATATTCTGGGCGAGTTGTTGCCACATCATGTCAGTGAAGGTCTCTCTTTACCCTGGCCCTTGTGGTTGACCTCCCGGGTGTTAATGACTTTGTTGAAGACGGCGGTGAGAGGCTCGTTCTCTCCAATGACCCGGGATGGGAGGAGAGGAGAAATGATGAGCTGCCTCTGACGGATGTAGGTCTCCATAGCTATCCTGAGAGAAATGGGAAGGAATAGGAGGGGGAGAAATAGATTGTAAAAGTGGGACTGACACGTGGATTGATCACAAAACATAGAGCAACGAAAAGCATATTAAGATACTGGAGGTGAAAATCCACAAAATATAAAAGTGCATGTGACCAAGAAGGAATGGTAAACAGTCTCCAGTTGCATTTTTGTTAACACTGTACAACAAACTTAGACTTGATCTACAGTATGGTATAGCAATAGAAAGCATAATGCTGTATCCTAACAGAGTTCAAGCCATTTGTCATTTGACTATAATGGTATAAGAGCAGGTTGATTTCAAATGGACTGGGGAGTGGGGACCACTAACACAGGGTGAAAATGAGCAGAGGCTGTTGGAGATTTTAAAACACTCACTGCTGAAAGGGGATGAAATGCTGCTTCTCCTCATCGTCTGCTTTTCCATGGGCGATATCTGTGATGTCCATCACTGTGGACAGAGACGATGACGTTGTGAATGCTGTGGTGATAGGGGGCCATGGCTAATATAATAAGCTGATATCAATTCAATTATCTAGTTATTGCCACTGCTGCTGCTAGCATGGCCTCACTTTAATATCTTTGGTATTTGATTTCCCAGCTCGAGCTATTTTACAGCAGAGGTCTTTCACTCTGATTAAGTAAACTACAGAGTAGAGCCACAATGTCGTTTGTGTTTGAAAACTAGTTATATGGCCCTCACACACCTGTTGCAATGTACCAGAGAAGCAATGAGAACAAGAGAATTCCACAAAAACAGCATAGGTAGGATTCCAGCAGGCCGGTCTGCGTGACATTGAGCTTTGTGTTGCAATAGATGGTTCAGTCGGCATTCCTCTTTCTCTCAAAATGTGTCATTTCTTAGGAAATAGCTGAGGGAAATGAGAGCTCTCTATTGTTCCCAATGATTCTGGGTTCAATCCATTTGTTGTGACACCCGAGGAAACCATTTCTCATCCAACACAGAAATGTAATCCTTCACTCAAAACAAAGAGGGCTGTTAAAAACTTTTGGCGAGGCACACAACCTGGAAGTGTTTTAGGGGTCAGGAAGGTAAGCAGGTGCAGGTGTGCTTAGGGTGTGTCTGGCTTTTATCAAGGACAGGGATTCCTACTGTAACTTTTTATTTAGGCTGTCAATTTACCCATTCACTCAAACTCGGAGTATGGGAAGTGTTCTGATCTCAGATTAATTGAATTCCATTGAATTGAATGTGTGAATGTGAGCAAACAAATATAGTGAAGCATTAAAAGACATCTCACCAGCCACACCAAATGGTCTCCTTAACCCTCCAGTGTGTTTCTTGCCCTCCTTGAGCTCCATGCTGCCCACTCTGATAATCTGACAGACGAGGAAGAGACGTGGCCTAATCAGGTCACTGCTGCTCAGATCCTGACCAGATTGGAGGAGAGAATTTTAATGCAAAGATAAGAACTACATAATGCAAGTACAATTAAAGTTTCTTGGCAGAAAATATTCAATATCTTATGCAAATCTGCTTACATAAAGCTTAATGTGAGCAGTTCAGAGCCTGTCTGAGGAAATAAATGGCATGGCATAGCATGCCCCATCCAAGGACTGTCACTGCCCATCTGTCAGGCCACATGGCTACTAGTTTATTACATTTACAACAGTGAAAAAAGACAGAAAGTAGAAGGGAGGGTTTCATCTGTTACCGTGAAAAGGGCAGGCAGGTTGTTGAGTTTCTCAATCTCTTTGGGCATGCCCATGCTGTCCCAGCGCACCAGGAAGTTCTCACTGCAGACATAAACAAATCAGGAATCCCAACTCACTTACCTCACTATAGCCACTCTGTAACAACCTTTTTTCGGTGTTTGACAAGATACACAAATATATCAAAAGGGTGATTTAATGTTATGCAATATCTGCATATATGTGACATGGAATACACATGATTACGGGACAAAAACTTCTTTATGGTGTCAGAAAATGGTATTGGCAGTGATGTTATCTGGTTTACTATAATGCAATGAATTGAATACATTGATATCTGACCTGATGAACTCAGACTGGTCAGGGTCATAGAGTGACATAAGCAGCTCTGCATCCTCCCCGATGTTACACACAAAGTTCTTGAGGTTCACGAAGAGACTGTAGGTGTGCACCGTGCTGAACAGGGACTGGCGCCTCATCTCCAGGTTCTGCAGACGGGTCTACAGAGGAGCACAGACACTATATGAGCGAACACACAATGCACTGGCAGGGCAACCAGTATTAGTCAGAGAGACAAATGAGAGAGAAAAACACCAGCTAGCCCATGCCTTCTCCTCCTGTATTCTGTCATCTATACTGCGGGATGCAGTCTCAAAGGCCCTGAACAGACTGACTGTGCTGGTGCAGTCCGGGTCCAGAGTGTTCCCCGCGTCATCTCGCACCACCAAGTCCAAACCCAGAATCCTGTACAGAAAGAATCCCATATAGTTTTAGACAGATTTACAAGGGCATATTCTTAGCACAATGACTTTACAAGCACGTTTATGTCACAGTGGAATTAGAGTACAATTCATACCGGTTTCCATAATCAATCTTAGCTGTGACTTTCTTCCTGAGCTCCACAAGGTCATCCTTGGGTAATGTTCCTGACACTATCTGAGATCGATACTCGATGAGGCTGTAGGCCATCTGCTGTACGCCCCTGAAGAGAGTGGTCTTGTTGTTCTGTCAAACAAACAGTCATATTCATCATCACAGCCACCCAGACTTACATAATCACACTTTTCCAAACAGAGTGAATGTCAGAGTTGGATAACAGTATAAGGGTAATGTGAATAAAATGCAAGTAGGGAGATTGATAAGAAACTAATATTTACCACGTACCACATACAGCTTGTACCATATTTGTGTCCATTCCCTCAGAGTGGCACCGAGTTCCAGTACCAGTGGTAGGTCTCCTGGGATAACTATTTCCTGTTGGCTGAAGGGGGAAGGAAAGAAATAACCAGATATCCCAAATACAATGCATGTCTAATAACATGACATGAAATGAGTGACACCTTACCCTGTCCCTTCAACTTTCGCCTCCTTCAGGTGGATGTACGAGGCTGGGAAAATGCCCTGTGAGATGAAACATAAACCTCTTCTTCAAACTATTTTCTCATTTCAATGAAACACTATGAACAGATGTACGGTTGTTGCCATACCTTCCGTGATTTGTCCCGTAATGTGTACCCTCTGTACCAGCCTGGGGAGATTAGAGATTGATAGATGGAAATAGAGACATGACAGAGATATAGGGATAAATACAATAGATAAGATAAGATTGATGAGAAGAGGGCAAACTCGATCCAGATGCTGATATTGACTGTTCCATCTTTCAAGAGCATTTCATTAAACATCGCTGATAATTTTCCATGCATGTCTGGTATTGAGCACAGCCTTGGTTCAATGTTTTACAAAGTTCCAGAGTGTTGCAAACTGTTCCTTAACGTGTAACAGCTTGTTGTATGTGAGTGAGGCTAGACTGTTCATGCTCACCTTCAAATGTCTCAAGTATATGTACAGTGTCTCCCACCTGGAGAGACAGCTCCTGCTCGCCTCTGGAGTCGTAATTATAAATTGCTGAGAGAATTGACAGGCGGGGGCGAAAAGAGAGACAGTCTTACTACGTGAACCAACATACAAACACAAAATGACAATCCCCAGCAAGCTCAAGATAAAGGAAGTGGAGACAGAAAAATTATATGAAGAGCCAAGAAAAGCTTATAGACTTTGGCCTTTTCCCAAGTCATATCTGATAAAAGGTACATGGGTAGTCGGGTATTTCTTGTGCTGTGAAAAAACATGCTTGAATTAGAGTCAACTTTTTTTATGCATTGAAAGAATTTACAGGTGCATTCTCATGGTGCACGTGAAATTCGGTGTTGGCTGTATACTGGAAACGCAGTTAATAAAAGGGCCCTCAATTGCTTTGAACTTCATTTTACTCTGCATTATATCCTAATAAATGTACACTACCGGTCAAAAGTTTTAGAACACCTTTTCATTCAAGGATTTTTCTTTATTTTTATTTGTTTTACTATTTTCTACATTGTAGAATAATAGTGAAGACATCAAAACTATGAAATAACACACATGGAATCATGTAGAAACCAAAAAAAGTGTTAAACAAATCAAAATATATTTTATATTTGAGATTCTTCAAATAGCCACCCTTTGCCTTGATGACAGCTTTGCACACTCTCGTCATTCTCTCAACCAGCTTCACCTGCAATGATTTTCCAACAGTCTTGAAGGAGTTCCCACATATGCTGAGCACTTGTTGGTTGCTTTTCCTTCACTCTGCAGTCCGACTCATCCCAAACCATCTCAATTGGTTGAGATCGGGGGATTTTGGAGGCCAGGTAATCTGATGCAGCACTCCATCACTCTCATTCTTGGTCAAATAGCCCTTACACAGCCTGGAGGTGTGTTGGGTCATTGTCCTGTTGAAAAACAAATGATAGTCCCACTAAGTGCAAACCAGATGGGATAGCGTATCACTGCAGAATGCTGTGGTAGCCATGCTGGTTAAGTATGCCTTGAATTCTAATGAAATCACAGACAGTGTCACCAGCAAAGAACCCCCACACCAAAACACCTCCTCCTCCATGCTTCACAGTGGGAAATAAACATGCGGAGATCATCCATTCACCCACACTGCATCTCACAAAGACATGGCGGTTGGAACCAAAAATCTTCAATTTGGACTCCAAATGACAAATTTCCACTGGTTGCTCGTGTTTCTTGACCCAAGCAAGTATCTTCTTAGTATTGGAGTCCTTTAGCAGTGGTTTCTTTGCAGCGATTCGGCCATGATGGCCTGATTCACAGTCTCCTCTGAACAGTTGATGTTGAGATGTCTGTTACTTGAACTCTGTGAAGCATTTATTTGGGCTGCAATTTCTGAGGCTGGTAACTCTAATGAACTTATCCTCTGCAGCAGAAGTAACTCTGGGTCTTCCTTTCCTGTGGCGGTCATGAGGGCCAGTTTCATAATAGAGCTTGATGGTTTTTCCGACTGCACTTGAAGAAACTTTCAAAGTTCTTGAAATATTCCGAATTTACTGACCTTCATGTCTTAAAGTAATGATGGACTGTTGTTTATCTTTGCTTATTTGAGCTGTTCTCGCCATAATACAGTATTTTACCATATAGGGCTATATTCTGTATCCGCCACCACCTTGTCACAACACAACTGATTGGCTCAAACACATTAAGAAGGAAAGAAATTCCACAAATGTACTTTTAAGAAGGCACACCTGTTAATTGAAATGCATTCCAGGTGACTACCTCATGAAGATGGTTGAGAGAATGCCAAGAGTGTGCAAAGCTGCCATCAAGGCAAAGGGTGGCTACTTTGAAGAATCTCAAATATAAAATATATTTTGATTTGTTTAACACTTTTTTGGTTTCTACATGATTCCACATGTATTATTTCATAGTGTTGATGTCTTCACTATTAATCTACAATGTAGAAATTAGTAAGAATAAAGAAAAAACCTTGAATGAGTCGGTTTTCCAAACCTTTTGACTGGTAGTGTACAGTATGTGCATGTATTCATGATTAGGATTTTAGGACTCAACCTGAGCTCACGTTTTAAATAAAGAGATGATTAACATTATTCCTGTCATTTTTCATTCCTTGAGGCTGTGTGTTGGGTGGAGTAAGTGGAATTTTTCCCCTGCAGGTTTATTACAACATCCACACTGAGGGAGGTGGCGTGAGAGGAGGGGCTTGACATCATGTATTATTTATTTCTAAATCACAAAGGAGACTGACGGTTAAAGGTCACTTTATACAGGGCATATTGCAGCCAACTGGGTCAGCAGAGTGCCCTGCCCTCTATTCTCCTCAGTTTGTTAACTTAAGTGTCTTCCTGGAGACGGTTCCCTCTTCCTCCTCTTTTCCGAAGGACACGAGTGGGAGACAAATCACAAAGCACAGTATGCTCTCTTGCTCTCCCGCTGACTCTCTCTCCGCGCACACACACTTCCTTGTCATGACTTGCAGACACACTTTCAAAGCCTAGTACTCGGCATTATCTACCCTCTATAACAGGAACAATGTGAGGAGCTCTGTCCTGACTTGCATGGTGATAATCCTTGTTGCCGGAGGCTAGATCTCACTGCACGCTTCAACTGGCTCAGCTCATCACACCTCTGAATACCTCACAACTGAACATCAGTATCCTTTTCTTTCCTTAAGCATCCTTCCCTTCCCATAAGTATCCTTCCCATTTAATTGTTTGCAGTTCCCCTTCAAATCAAATCAAATTGTATTGGTCACATACATGTGTTTAGCAGATGTTATTGCTGGTGTAGCAAAATGCTTGTGTTTCTAGCTCCAACAGTGCAGTAATATCTAACAAGTAATATCTAACAATTGCACAACAATACACAAAAATCTAAAGTAAAGGAATTAAGAATGTATAAAATATTTGGATGAGCAATGTCAGAGTCGGCATAGATTAAGATTGAAAGTTTTCATCACTGCTCTTTGTTCTGTGAGAACTAATGTAATATGTAGATCTGGAACAGTTATATATCCACTATGATGATCTTTATCTTCTATGATCTTTTGAAAGACCTTGTACAAATACCGCTTTTTTTCATAATGCAGTTGTACAGTGATAATGCAGTGGTACAACTAACCTAATATCAACTAACAATAAGGATCCAGACTAGATCATCAACAAGACAAGAAAAAACATCCACCTGGCTGTGTATGGCTTCTTCAACATTGAGATTATTTGAGATCGCTCATCACCATTACATAGGCCAATACAAATTAGATCGGATAGACTTATCCAGCTAGCATCTCTCTGCGTACACAAATTCACTGACTATCTACTCTGATTTCAGAGCACTCTCATCAGTGTGCCAGAGCGTAGAATAACTGGAATAACTGATGAATTTACGAACGCACAACACTTGCTGAATATGACCGGTGTCAGTAAACGTAGGCAAAAAAAGTAATAGTTAGTCACGATCGCTCTAGATAACATGTAAACAGCCTAACCAGCTCTGCTAGGGCGAGTAAAATAGTCTTGTGTCTGGAAGTAGCTAGCCAACTACAGCCAGTTAGCAGTTTATTTTATTTTTATGGCTGTTTGATAAATAGGACTGTAATGGTCCCAAAAGTAAGAGGACTTCCGTGGTATTGACATATTTGCAGAAATCCATCCAGGTGTATGTTGTAGCTTTTGGGAATGTGTTGTAATGATCTAAATTCGTGCTGTTGTAACTGCCTGTAAGCACACAGTCCAGTTCAAAGTGAATGATGGCAGGTCTGTGTGGTAAATGGCTTGTTTGCATAAAGGCCTACTGTAGCTCTGGTTGGCTATGGTGCACGGGTCTGAGTAGACTCCGGTCCTGAATGAGACAGATGGGCTTTTTTCGGTTTTATTTACGCTTTCCCTCTATAGAATTTTCACAAATGCTTTAGTATACGTAATTCCCAGACGTTCTAAGAATTTATGAAAAGTGAAAATTACCATATCTAAGTGCTCGCTTGTCAGAAAATGTTTTTAAAAGTGTCATTCTTCCTGGGGGTGTATATAAACAGACTTGAATAACATTTCATGTTGCTAAAATGCTGTCAGTTCCACTTTAAAACTCCCTCTGCCAACTCAGAAACAATAGCAAAGAAAAAATACCAAAGAAATGACATCTCCCTCTGGTCATGCAGAGTGACACCAACTTGACATCGTTCTGTCTGTGTCCTGAGAAATGTCTGGCAACAGCAGAGATCTGCCCGTGGTTAAAAATCACGCCAAGCATGTTGTGATGCAGCACTACTGTTACCTCTAAGCGCTACTGTCTGTGCCTCAGCACTGCTCACCAGTGCAGCTCCTTCACACTGTTTTGCATCTCAACCTGTGACATCCCTGGCTGAGGTTACATATAAACACACACAGACAGCCTCTTGTCAAAATCCTACCGGCTCTCTATAATCTGACCAAATCAGATTGAAATGCATGTCAGGAAAATCAAATGGCATTTTATTTATGTAAATAATCCTTAAAGATCATGTTAAATATTGGATCCTCTATATAGACGATTGCCTTATGATCTGGACAGGTTCCAAAATTAAATGAATATCTTAACTACAATTACTCTAGAGTACAATCAATTTCCTTCATTATGGAAAATAACATTAACTCTATACATTTCTTAGATGTACTTGTTAAAGGGACAATCTCTAAGTACTACAGTTCACAGAAAACCTACAGATAAAAATATTATATTGACAGCTGATAGTTATCACCCTCTTCCCCCAAAAAGAGGTTTACCAGTAAGCCAAAGTCATAGACTGAGTCGCATTTGTGACACAGAGGAAGAATATGACAGACAATCAAATTCTCTCCTTGAGTATTTTCGTTTGAGAGGTTATCCCGATACCTGGCTTGATTAAGCTAAAAAACAAGTTAAAAGCTTGAACAGAAGCCAGTTACTTAACAAATTCCAACAAAAACAAAATAAACTGTTTTCTGTAAACTATATACTTACTTTCGATGATAGCCATAATGGCATCAAGTCTATTGTCAAGAAACACTGGCACATATTATCATCAGACTCATATTTAAATTCTGCCTTCCAGAATCCACCTTTATTCAATTATAAACGATCAAGACATCTATCAAACATATTGGTTTGATCAGATGTGGTCAGAGAGAGAAAAAGAGGCCTTCATAAAAGGATGTTTCCCCTGTAGAGCTTGTACCTCTTGTAGCACCATAAGGAAATGTTCTAATTTAGTATGCCCTCAGACTTGAGATAAAATCATGTAGAACTTGCACTACTAAAATGAGTTATTTATATGTTACAGTGTTCTTGTAATAAGATTTATATTGGAAAAACATCCCGGACCTTGAAAGTACATCTTGGAGAACATAAATCCACTATTAGACGTCAAGATATCATCTCGCCAGGTGCAAGACACTTCATAGAACAAAATCATTCCATTAAAGAATTGCGTTTCTGCGGGATCTAAAAAGTTAATCCACCACGTAGAAGAGGTGACTATGACAACAAATTACTCTAAAAGAGAAGCCATGTGGATATATAAATTAAAATCTATTTTTCCACACGGTTTAAACAAAGAATTAGATTTCACCTCCTTCCTATAAGCCACATTCAGACTGTTATAGAAGAACACTGTCCGTATCAGATTTTAAGTATTGTTTATGAGTTGGCCCCACATATTTATGAACGGCTTTGCCTGATGTCCTTTGTGGTGGACTATCTCATTAATTGATATAATGTATTTTGGTGAGCGGAAACCTGGGGCGATTGATTTGTGAGTTGCCCTTCGTGCACCCTCCCGTACCCTATAATTCTGTATTTCTTTGTGACTAATTTATATACAGGTAGACCAGAAAAGCCACATCCCTGATTGGTAGATGAGTGACAACCCTGATTAGAAGCACTGCTGCCCATCTGCTGTTCTTTACAAATGCTGTTTAGACATTTTTTTATTGTACCGACACACTGAAGAAGGCTGGAAAGCCAAAACGTCTGTGTACACTATCCCTGATGCAGTGAAAATAATTTAAAAAATTGAATAATAACGTAAGCTTTATGCAACATCTTTTTGAGTGCAAACCCATTATACCTCTTTGTTTGTATGAAATGCATGTGTGCTCTGATGAGTGATGATAGTGCATTTGCAGTGCCTTGCGAAAGTATTCGGCCCCCTTGAACTTTGCGACCTTTTGCCACATTTCAAGCTTCAAACATAAAGATATAAAACTGTATTTTTTTTGTGAAGAATCAACAACAAGTGGGACACAATCATGAAGTGGAACGACATTTATTGGATATTTCAAACTTTTTTAACAAATCAAAAACTGAAAAATTGGGCGTGCAAAATTATTCAGCCCCTTTACTTTCAGTGCAGCAAACTCTCTCCAGAAGTTCAGTGAGGATCTCTGAATGATCCAATGTTGACCTAAATGACTAATGATGATAAATACAATCCCCCTGTGTGTAATCAAGTCTCCGTATAAATGCACCTGCACTGTGATAGTCTCAGAGGTCCGTTAAAAGCGCAGAGAGCATCATGAAGAACAAGGAACACACCAGGCAGGTCCGAGATACTGTTGTGAAGAAGTTTAAAGCCGGATTTGGATACAAAAAGATTTCCCAAGCTTTAAACATCCCAAGGAGCACTGTGCAAGCGATAATATTGAAATGGAAGGAGTATCAGACCACTGCAAATCTACCAAGACCTGGCCGTCCCTCTAAACTTTCAGCTCATACAAGGAGAAGACTGATCAGAGATGCAGCCAAGAGGCAGGCCCATGATCACTCTGGATGAACTGCAGAGATCTACAGCTGAGGTGGGAGACTCTGTCCATAGGACAACAATCAGTCGTATATTGCACAAATCTGGCCTTTATGGAAGAGTGGCAAGAAGAAAGCCATTTCTTAAAGATATCCATAAAAAGTGTTGTTTAAAGTTTGCCACAAGCCACCTGGGAGACACACCAAACATGTGGAAGAAGGTGCTCTGGTCAGATGAAACCAAAATTGAACTTTTTGGCAACAATGCAAAACGTTATGTTTGGCGTAAAAGCAACACAGCTGAACACACCATCCCCACTGTCAAACATGGTGGTGGCAGCATCATGGTTTGGGCCTGCTTTTCTTCAGCAGGGACAGGGAAGATGGTTAAAATTGATGGGAAGATGGGCCAAATACAGGACCATTTTGGAAGAAAACCTGATGGAGTCTGCAAAAGACCTGAGACTGGGACGGAGATTTGTCTTCCAACAAGACAATGATCCAAAACATAAAGCAAAATCTACAATGGAATGGTTCAAAAATAAACATATCCAGGTGTTAGAATGGCCAAGTCAAAGTCCAGACCTGAATCCAATCGAGAATCTGTGGAAAGAACTGAAAACTGCTGTTCACAAATGCTCTCCATCCAACCTCACTGAACTCGAGCTGTTTTGCAAGGAGTAATGGGAAAAAAAATTCAGTCTCTTGATGTGCAAAACTGATAGAGACATACCCCAAGCGACTTACAGCTGTAATCGCAGCAAAAGGTGGCGCTACAAAGTATTAACTTAAGGGGGCTGAATAATTTTGCACGCCCAATTTTTCAGTTTTTGATTTGTTAAAAAAGTTTGAAATATCCAATAAATGTCGTTCCACTTCATGATTGTGTCCCACTTGTTGTTGATCATTCACAAAAAATACAGTTTTATATCTTTATGTTTGAAGCCTGAAATGTGGCAAAAGGTCGCAAAGTTCAAGGGGTCTGAATACTTTCGCAAGGCACTGTATATCAATAAATTGTCAATCTTTTCATTTTATAGCAATGACATCCTCTACACTATCACTGGCATCTTGACGATTACACATTGGTCGACTACATTTGAAATACATTGTATCAGACATTAGGCTAGTCCATAAGTGAGGGGTATGTCTTATTTTCAAACATTACTAGGGTTTAGCAGCCATTGACACACAACAAGCTTCATGAATGTTCTGATTGTATCAGCATTACACAAACATAACTAAAAGGTAGTGTCTGTTTCAAACGGTATCTACCCGAATAAGAACAAACCAATACACAGTTGCATGGAGTCATCTGTCATATTCAAAATGGGGGGAAAATGTAGTGGAACAGCAACAATACAAAGTATGACTTCAGTCCCTTTTCGACAATGACATGTCTGTGGTCTTTACCAAACATAGCAAAAGATGAACAAGAACTTGAACACAACATTCCACAGAGGTATGCTAGCTACTTTGGGGGTTGGCAAGCTAAGTCAAGGGCATTCCTTACTAGAATATTGTTATTTTTTAGAATGATGCCAATATCCATGTTCAAACAAAGTTGAAACCCAAATTAGTGTCAGAACAAAATTAACATTCTGTACATGAGACCTAAATCATTCTATGAGATTGTGGTTATTTTCTGTCCTGCTAAATTCAGAAATCTGTAGGCCTATTATATTTACACATGTCAATGTTTTGTAAACAATGAAGGAAAAACAACCACATGAAATCGTGATTAATTTCCACGTAACTTTTTTAAAATTTATTTTTTATCTATGAATGGTGTTATTGCTTGTGATACAGTGATATCAACCAAATAACAATGGTGCAAGACTCTGTTCAGGATGAGTGTTAATATTTCCTGTAGGCAGGATCGAGTTGTTGCTGTTGTGATTATATTATATAATTTTTAAATTGTGTAATGTTGATTGCAAGATGGCGCCGACAGACATGGCAGCTTTGCTTCTAGCTCCTATGCAACTTTGCAGTATTTTGTTTTTGTGTGTTATTTCTTACACTATTAGCCCAGAACGTTTTGTGTGTTATTACATACAGCCAAAATAACTTTTGGATATCAGAGCAGCGTTAACTCACCAGCACAATGACCAGGAATATGACTTTCCCAAATTTGATATTTTGTTCTCACCCCCTAGGGCAATTTAACTTATCCCAGAGGCTGCTCCAAGACGCCACTGGCGGAGAAGAGGTATTCGGAGTGGACTTCTAGTCCGACTCAGGAGGCGTGCACACTATCCACTGCTTCAGAGTATATTACTCGCTAATGTTCAGTCTCTGGACAATAAAGTAGACAAACTCAGGGCGGGGATCTCCTTCCAGAGAGACATCAGGGACTGTAACGTACTCTGTTTCACGGAATCATGGCTCTCTCTGGATATACTGTCCACGTCCATACAGCCAGCTGTGTTCTTAGTACATCGCACAGACAGGAATAAAGATCTTTCCTGGAAGAAGAAGGGCGGTGTGATTGTGATAACGTATAGAAACTCAAGTGCTTTTGTTCACCCGACATAGAATACCTCACAATCAAATGCAGACCATATTACCTCCCAAGAGAATTCTCTTCGGTTATAGTCACAGCCGTGTATATTCCCCCTCAAGCCGATACCACGATGGCCCTCAAGGAACTACACTGGACTTTATGCAACTGGAAACCACATATCCTGGAAACCACATATGGCCACATTTATTGTAGCTGGGGATTTTAACAAAACAAATTAGAGGAAAACGCTACCGAAGTTCTATCAACACATTGACTGTAGTTCTCACACAGGGAAAACACTTAACCACTGCTATTCTCTCTTCCGGGATGCCTACAAGGCCCTCCCCCGCCCTCCCTTTGGCAGATCACAACTTAATTTTGCTCCTCCCTTCCTATAGGCAGAAACTCAAACAGGTAGTACCTGTGCTAAGGTCTATTCAACGCTGGTCTGACCAATCGGAATTCATGCTTCAAGATTGTTTTGATCACGCGGACTGGGGTAGCCTCGGATAATAACATTGATGTATACACAGACACGGTGACTGAGTTCACCAGGAAGTGTATTGATGGATATTGTTCCCACCGTGACTATTAAAACCTACCCAAACCAGAAACCGTGGATAGACGGCAGCATTCACGCTAAACTGAAAGCGCGAACCACCGCATTTAACCCTGGCAAGGTGATTGGGAATATGGTTGAATACAAACAGTGTAGTTATTCCCTCTGTAAGGCAATCAAACAGGCAAACCGTCAGTACAGAGACAAAGTGGAGTTGCAATTCAACAGCTCAGACACGAGATGTATGTGAGAGGGTCTACAGATAATCACAGATTACAAAGGGAAAACCAGCCACATCACTGACACCAACGTCTTGCTCCCAGACAAACTAAACACTTTCTTTGCCCGCTTGAGGATAACGCAGTGCCATCGACGCGGCCCGCTCCCAAGGACTGTGGGTTCTCCTTCTCCGTGGCCGACGTGAGTAAGACATTTAAACGTGTTAACCCTTGCAAGGCTGTCGGCCCAGATGGCATCCCTAGCTGCTTCCTCAGAGCACGTGCAGACCAGCTGGCTGGAGTGTTAACACACATATTCAATCTCTCCCTATCCCAGTCTGCTGTCCCCACATGCTTCAAGAGACCCACCATTGTTCCTGTACCCAAGAAAGCTAAGGTAACTGAGCTAAATGACTATCACCCCGTAGCACTCACTTCTGTCATCCTGAAGTGCTTTGAGGCTAGTTAAGGATCCTATCACCTCTACTTTACCTGACACCCTATACCCACTTCAACTTGTTTACTGCCCCAATAGATCCACAGACAATGCCCCCAGGTGGTGAAGGTAGGACACAACACCTCCACTTCACTGATCCTCAACACAGGGGCCCCTTAAGGGTGGGTACTCAGCCCCCTCCTGTACTCCCTGTTCACCCATGACTGTGTGGCCACACTCAATCATCAAGTTTGCAGACGACACAACCATAGTAGACTTGATTACCAACAATGACGGGACAGCCTACAGGGAGGAGGTGAGGGCCCTTGCGGAGTGGTGCCAGGAAAATAACCTCTCCCTCAACGTCAACAAAACGAAGGAGCTGATCGTGGACTTCAGCAAAATGCAGAGTGAGCACGCCCCTATCCACATCGATGGGACAGCAGTGGAGAAAGTGGAAAGCGTCAAGTTCCTCAGCGTACACATCACAGACAAACTGAAATGGTCCACACAGACAGTGTGGTGAAGAAGGCGCAATAGCGCCTCTTCAACCGCAGGAGGCTGAAGAAATGTGGCTTGGCCCCTAAGACCCTCACAAACTTTTACAGATGCATAATTGAGAGCATCCTGGTAAGGCAACGGCACCGCCAACAACCGCAGGACTCTCCAGAGGGTGCTGTGGTCTGCACAACACATCACCGGGGGCACACTGCCTGCCCTCCAGGACACCTACAGCCCCCGATGTCACAGGAAGGCCAAAAAAATCATCAAGGACAACCACCCGAGCCACAGCCTGTTCACCCCGTTATCATCCGGAAGGCGAGGTCAGTACAAGTGCATTAAATCTGGGACCGAGAGACTGAAAAGCAGCTTCTATCTCAAGGCCATCAGACTAATAAATAGCCATCACTAGCCGGCTACCACCCGGTTACTCAACCCTGCACCTGAGAGGCTGCTGCCCTGTATACATTGACATAATAATGTTTACACAATGCTTTACTCATTTCATATGTATATACTGTATTACATTCTACTGTATTTTAGTCAATGCCACTCCGACATTGCTCATCCTAATATTTATATATTTCTTAATTCCATGATTTTACTTTTTGATATGTGTATTGTTAGATATTACTGCACTATTGGAGCTAGGAACACAAGAAATTCGCTACACCCGCAATAACATCTGATAAATATGTGTATGCGATCAATACAATTTGATTTGATTGCTGCTGCCTTCATGGCAAGAAGTGCGTTTCCACAAAACTTTATTGAGGTACGTGTGGGTGGGTGTGGCTTGAAACAATGAGTGACGTTTTAAAGGGCAGTGGCCATGCTGATACCGTTCCCCAACCAACCCCTCCTCGTTTTCCAACTGGTCGTACATTACAGCACCGTTTATGTTCAATTGAACGATCCAGAACGTAAAAACGTACTGAACGCAGCCCTGTTCTCGCTTGCAAAAGAGACCATCTGAATGGACTTTTACTGGTTAAATACAAAAACAACAGGTACCCAATTGCGATATTATAGGCCTACTGACGTCATCATACTCTCTGAAATGGTTCCCCATTAGTTTTGATTTACCTTGAGGGCGTGTATTCACATAACGTTCCACACAGCATGCCTAAACTAAAGTGACTCATGTAGGCTATGCGCCTAGGTTGTTTTCATGATATATGATAGGCTAAAATCACAATGTCTTACACATTTCCAACTATAAGCTTACATGGATGCTTCAGTATATGGACAGCAATAAAGTTTCAGCACGACGTGTATGTAGCAAGGCTCATTTTCGAATCAAACCACTCGATTTACGGATTGTTACTGTATGGACGTAGAGAGCACACCCTGACCAAACGTATTCACATCGAATCAACATTCACTTTCTTTCAGGGATTCCTAAGCTACATGTGTGACAGTCAAAGTAGCTTAACTTCGCCTTTTCCTAAAGATTCCTAGCTACATAACTTCCAAGTTTAATTGCCTTGGCCAACTAGTAAATAGACTGCTGTGTGAATTACAACCCAATTGTAAACAAGACGACATAGTTGTCGAACTTACCAACGCCATATTTCTCTTTTTTAGTTGGAATCCAGCGGGTCATTGCGGTAAAATGATAAATAAATAAATAGATGAACTGCTGTGCGGGTGGGACACTTCTCGTCCTGAACACTACAGTTTCGCCATCATGACTTCAAAAGGGGGGAGGGGAGAAAACTAGGGCTATGCAATTGAACCCAGCAGCAAGCGTTGCCGCGCCTCGTTGCGTAGGCTAAAGATCACTCAATTGAACAAATGTGGCAAATGTAACATAACGACAATGTAACAATAGAACCAAACTTCAAATAAGTAATTAGAGAAACTCACTTACACTACACCGTGTATAGTGTACATTAGGATACCATACCTTTCACCATGAGAGTCCATTGTGCAAAATAAAACTGGGCACATTACTGAGATAAGGTATGATAGCCACAATCAGAAGTAAGTATAAAACATTTTTCGTTGTCGGAGCAACATTTTTGTCACGAGATAAAGTTAGACTGACATGAGAGAGCAATGGTCTGTAACAATGCAGAGGTACCATGCAGACACTGAGTGTACTATAATATAGGTCAGCCAGAGGCGGCCTATGGGCCAAAACTGGACTGCAAGGAATTTGGAATGTTACTATTATTATTTTTTAAATCACCAGGGCATCTGTTAAAAATGTGTTTAGTTTAGGAAGTCTTTTCCCTAGTATTCCCACGAATAAAAATAATATGTGATCATGTCTCAATGTAATCAAGGTATGAAATTATTGTTATTTTCAAACGCAATCTATTTTTGGGCTTAGTTGTGGTCAATTTGCAGTGTAAAAAAATATGATAATTATGTTTCAGTCCGCTCAAACAAAATTATCCGGCAGACGCTCTTATCCCGAGTGACTTACAGGAACAATTTAGGGTTCAGTGCATTGCTCAAGGGCACATTGACAGCGTTTTAACCCAGTTGGCTTGGGGATTCAAAACAGCAACCTTTCGGTTACTGGCCCAACACTCTTAAACCCTAGACTACCTTCCTCCCTGATATAGAGCATATTCTGGTGACTTAAAAAAAATATATATACAATAGGCCTAACGTTACCTACCATATGTTATTTGATTCAAATTATTTTTACTTTTTTGATTTTAAGTGATTCAACCATTGACTGCTTTGTTTCCTCAAGGTCAGGAATGTAGAATCGACCTGTTGTCAATGACGTAGGCCTCAGTGGACACTGTCAGAGGATGTGCGCGTGTGTGTGTGTTATTTAGGAGGAAAATGATTGCAGTAGCCTACTTGATCATCAGCAGGTGCACACAGTGTTTGTATTTTAGAGGATGAGTCTGTCTGGGGTTACCATTCATGCATTTATCTGTGTAAGTTTGCATCAATACGTGCATTGATTGTGATATTTTATTTATGAATGGGCCCCAGCCTCCCCGTAAGACAATGGGCCCCACCCTCCCCCTCCTCACCGATGCAGCTGTTTAGTGGATCCGGCCTGTTATTCTACTTAGCCTTTTGTCTTCACATAATGTGTTGCTGATAGCACCGCACATCCAAATGTTGCTGTCAATAACCATTAGCCATCCATTTGCATAGTTTTCCCCCTTGACAGCTTGATTTAGCTCTCACTATTTTTATGGTGATTTCTCTGTGCGTTTTGCTCTGTCATTGTTCTCATGTAAATTTCACACGGGTTCGGCCAGGACAATTGCTATGACATTTTTTGCATTATACAGTATTTGGTTTCTGCTAACCATCACAAAATATATCTTGATTTGATTCTGCAAAATGTCATATCCCCATTGAAACAGTAGGGTAACTGCAGAGGGCGTTAGTAGTCAGCCCTCAAAAGCAGATTCTCCCAAAACTGATTGGTGGTAGAGAAATTATTGGTACAGTTTTGGTATACATTTGCCTAGCACTTACAACTGCTATCCATGTTTGTGGCATGCACAATACAAAGAATTTGCAAAAATAAGTCACAACAAAAGAAAAATTATCTTAAACAATAATTGGTTGTTAAGAGAAGGTTTACTGTAGCTACAATTCATTTAAGTTAGTTTTACAAATCTAATGCATATAATAAACATTTTAACATGTAACTACACAAATCAGATACGGATAAGGTACCTACAATGTAATTACACTGTACACACTGTACCGTCTACCATGTAAATATATAGGTATTAGGGACAGTTATTGTATATTAGTACAGCATTTAGGTTTATTTATGTTGGGGAATGTTGTTCTCTTTGAATGACTTGCTCATTGTCTGCTTCATCTACAGGTGCAGGATCATAATTTAATCACCTCATTGTTGCAGGAAATGTTCTGCACAGCGGGAAAATGCAAACTCGTACTGCATTCAAGGTTTAAAAAGGCTTCTAAAATGTGTCATTTTCTCTTTAAAATTTCAGACTTGATTTGCCCTAACTAAACATGTATCAACCCCTACAAAAAAATACTATGAATTCTAATCCACACAATAATTCACATTTCCAGTTACTGAAGGATTATTTCCCTGTTTTGAGAAACTGGTCAAATTAAGATCCTACACCTGTAAGTGATTAAAAGATTGGACCACTTACTTGGGTATATATTGAGCGGTTTATGTACTTAAATGCTTTTGAATAATTTGACACGGTTTTGTTTGATCCAAGCATTTTTGTGATTTGTGTATTCTTAGGTTTATGATTCAGTGTAGGCCTTACTTTGCATGGAGTAAAGATCTCTAGTCATATTCAGGTTTATACTTTTGCCATGTTATAACCTTCCACAAATATAATCTCAACCACAAATGGATTACTTTAATGTATTAATATATTTAAAAAAAAAATTTGACATAGAGACTAGTCAAATGAAAAGGAATTCTGCAAGCTGTGAATAAGGAACACAATATTGCCATCATGTGACAGACTTTTGTTATTACAACATAACATTTTAAGTAGTCAATTTTCTTCTACAACTTCTATTTTTAATTTGATTTATTTCACCTTTATTGAACCAGGTAGGTAGATACTGGGGTGCAAAGGAGCAAAATAAACAAATAAATACAGTTTGGGGATGAGGTAGATTGGGTGGGCTATTTACAGGTGCAGTGATCTGTGAGCTGCTCTGACAGCTGGTGCTTAAAGCTAGTGAGGGAGGTAAGAGTCTCCAGCTTCAGAGGCCACGGAAGGAGAGTTGTATGGCATTGAAGCTCATCTGGAGGTTAGTTAACACAGTGTCCAACGAAGGGCCAGAGGTATACAGAATGGTGTCGTCTGCGTAATGGTGGATCAAAGAATCACCAGCAGCAAGAGCAACATCATTGATGTATACAGAGAAGAGAGTCGGCCCAAGAATTGAACCCTGTGGCACCCCCATAGAGACTGCCAGAGGTCCGGACAACAGGCCCTCCGATTTGACATACTGAACTCTATCAGAGAAGTAGTTGGTGAACCAAGCGAGGCAATCATTTGAGAAACCAAGGCTATTGAGTCTGCCAATAAGAATGTTGTGATTGACAGAGTTGAAAGCCTTGGCCAGTTTGATTAATATACGACTGCACAGTAATGTCTCTTTTCGATGGCGGTTATGATATCTTTTAGAACCTTGAGCGTGGCTGAGGTGCACCCATGACCAGCTCTGAAACCAGATTGCATAGCGGAGAAGGTACAGTGAGATTCTAAATGGTTGGTAATCTGTTTGTTAACTTGGCTTTCAAATACCTTAGAAAGGCAGGGTAGAATAGATATAGGTCTGTAGCAGTTTGGGTCTAGAGTGTCTCTCCCTTTGAAGAGGGGGATGACTGCGGCAGCTTTCCAATCTATGTGAATCTCAGACGATACGAAAGAGAGGTTGAACAGGCTAGTAATAGGGGTTCCAACGATTTGAGCAGATAATTTTAGAAAGAGAGGGTCCAGATTGTCTAGCCCGGGTGATTTGTAGGAGCCCAGATTTTGCAGCTCTTTCAGAACATCAGCTATCTGGATTTGGGTGAAGGAGAAGTGGGGTAGGGTTAGCCAGGTGGAAAGCATGGCCAGCCATAGAGAAATTGTTGACATTCTCAATTATTGTGGATTTATCGGTAGTGTCAGTGTTTCCTAGCCTCAGTGCAGTGGGCAGCGGGGAAAATGTGCTCTTATTCTCCATGGACTTCGCAGTATCCCAGAACCTTTTTGAGTTTGTGCTACAGGATGCAAATTTCTGTTTGAAAAAGCTAGCCTTAGCTTTCCTAAATGCCTGTGTATATTTGTTCCTAACTTCCCTGAAAAGTTGCATATCACGGGGGCTATTCGATGCTAATGCAGAACGCCACAGGATGTTTTTGTGCTGGTCAAGGACAGACAGGTCTGGAGTGAACTAAGGGCTATATCTATTCCTGGTTAAAAAAAAAATAATAAAGCATTCTTATTTAAGATGGTGAGGAAGGCGCCTTTAAAGAATAACCAGGCATCCTCTACTGACGGGATGAGGTCAATGTCATTCCAGGATACCCGGGCCAGCTCGATTAGAAAGGCCTGCTCGCTGAAGTGTTTTAGGGATCGTTTGACAGTGATGAGGGGTGGTCGTTTGACCGCAGACCCATTACGGATGCAGGCAATGAGGCAGTGATTGCTGAGATCTTGGTTGAAAACAGCAGAGGTGTATTTAGAGGGCGAGTTAGTTAGGATGAAATCTATGAGGGTGCCCGTGTTTACTGATTTGGGGTTGCACCTGGTAGGTTCATTGATAATTTGTGTGAGATTGAGGGCATCAAGCTTAGATTTTTTATTTTATTTTTTTTTATTTCACCTTTATTTAACCAGTAGGATGGCCGGGGTGTAGCAGTGTGAACAGCATGTAAACCAAGTCAATAACACAGTTTAGGTGCACCTAGCAGCACTGGAGTGATAAATGATCAGATGGTTATGTAGAGATATTGGTGTGCAGAAGAAAAATAAATAAATAAAAACAGTATGGGGGGCAATCTATGTACAGCTGCAGCGATCACATATGGTGTCCAGGGCACAGCTGAGGGCAGAGGGTTGGCTTTAGGGATGATCAGTGAGATACACCTGCTGGAGCGCGTGCTACGGGTGGGTGTTGCCATCGTAACCAGTGAACGGTTGATGAGTTGATATGAGTTCGAGTGGTGGGTGGTAAACAAACGGATGGCACTGTGATAGGGTGAATACTGCCACAGTTTTACTAGGGTAAGTTTGGCGGCGTGAGTGAAGGAGGCTTTGTTGCGGAATAGAAAGCCGACTCTTGATTTGATTTTCGATTGGAGATGTTTGATATGGGTCTGCGGGTGCAGGCAGCGAACGGTTGAAAAGCATGCATTTGGTTTTACTAGCGTTTAAGAGCAGTTGGAGGCCACGGAAGGAGTGCTGTATGGCATTGAAGCTCGTTTGGAGGTTAGATAGCACAGTGTCCAAGGACGGGGCGGAAGTATATAGAATGGTGTCGTCTGCGTAGAGGTGGATCAGGGAATCGCCCGCAGCATGAGAAACATCAGAGTCTGCCAATAAGAATACGGTGATTGACAGAGTGTGCACAGTACTGTCTTTTATCGATGGCGGTTATGATATCGTTTAGCACCTTGAGCGTGGCTGAGGTACACCCGTGCTCGGAAACCAGATTGCACAGCGGAGAAGGTACGGTTCTGTTTGTTGACTTGGCTTTCGAAGACCTGATAGTAGGATGGCCGGGGTGTTAAGCATGTCCCAAGGTCACCTAGCAGCACGAGCTCAGAAGATAGGTCAATTCACATATGGTGTCCAGGGCACAGCTGAGGGCAGAGGGTGGTCTATAGCAAGCGGCAACGGTTGATGAGTTGATATGAGTTGATAAACAAACTGAAAGGGTGAATACTGCCACCTGCAGTGTACTGTTTGAAAAGGTATAAAGCCAAGTTTGGCGATTTCCTGCCACCTGCAGTTATGGAATGTTTACTCACAAGTATAATTCATTGGTTGATCCCTCCTGATGACCTGGATGCTTTTGGGTACTAGAGTCCTTTATCAATCTCTATGTCAAACACCTTCTATTTAGAGAACATTCCTGCGCTTGAGTCATGGTATTATTAGGGGATATTCCTAAAATCTCAATAATGCTGATTGATGAGACAGATTTAGGCTCAAGAGACCATTGTGTAGGATTGTTTCATGAACAGTCTACCACCTCAGGTGCAAGCTTTATGTAAGCATTATATAAGCATAACATCTCAGTTTGGTGTCGATAGGGTCGATGAATCAGTCAAGCAGACTGGCATGTGTGTCTTGTCCTCCCTTCAGTCAGGCTCATCCTGTTCTCACCTAATGCTCTAGTTAGATGAGATTGCATCATACACTCCTAGAGAGAAAGCATGACTATGAGCAGAGATAAATAGTACTCAAATATTGGTGTTTTCATATTCAGTCTACCAAATGGATTAATGGTTATTTTGAGAAAAAGTCAACTGTTGTCCTACTACAGTATGTCTTAAGCAGCATGTTTTCCCTTCTCTTTCAATGTCAGAGGCCCAACCTCAAGATGTGCTGGGATGTAAAGGCTGCCTGAGCTACAAACACTGAGCTAAATCACTTCTATGTTCGCTTCAAGGCTAGCAACACTGAGGCATGCATAAGAACATCAGCTGTTCCGGATGACTGTGTGATCATGCTCTCCATAGCCCACGTGAGTAAGACCTTTAAACAGGTCAACATACACAAGGCTGCGGGGCCAGATAGATTACCAGGACGTGTGCTCCGGGCATGTGCTGACCAACTGGCAGGTGCCTTCACTGACATTTTCAACATGTCCCTGATTGAGTCTGTAATACCAACATGTTTCAAGCAGACCACCATAGTCCCTGTGCCCAAGAACACAAAGGCAACATGCCTAAATGACTACAGACCCGTAGCACTCACATCCGTAGCCATGAAGTGCTTTGAAAGGCTGGTAATGGCTCACATCAACACCATTATCCCAGAAACCCTAGACCCACTTCAATTTGCATACCGCCCGAACAGATCCACAGATGATGCAATCTCTATTGCACTCCACACTGCCCTTTCCCACCTGGACAAAAGGAACACCTGTGTGAGAATGCTATTCATTGACTACAGCTCAGCATTCAACACCATAGTACCCTCAAAGCTCATCACTAAGCTAAGGAACCTGGGACTAAACACCTCCCTCTGCAACTGGATCCTGGACTTCCTGACGGGCCGCCCCCAGGTGGTGAGGGTAGGTAGCAACACATCTGCCACGTTGATCCTCAACACTGGAGCTCCCCAGGGGTGCGTGCTCAGTCCCCTCCTGTACTCCCTGTTCACCCATGATTGCATGGCCAGGCATGACTCCAACACCATCATTAAGTTTGCATACGACACAACAGTGGTAGGCCTGATCACCAACAACGACAAGACAGCCTAATTGGAGGAGGTAAGAGACCTCTGGTGCCAGAATAGCAACTTCTCCCTCAACGTAACCAAGACTAAGGAGATGATTGTGGACTACAAGAAAAGGAGCACCGAGCACGCCCCCATTCTCATCGACGGGGCTGTAGCGGAGCAGGTTGAGAGCTTCAAGTTCCTTGAGGTCCACATCAACAACAAACTAGAACGGTCCAAACACACCAAGACAGTTGTGAAGAGGGCACGACAAAGCCTATTCCCCCTCAGGAAACTAAAAAGATTTGGCATGGGTCCTGAGATCCTCAAAAGGTTCTACAACTGCAACATTGAGAGCAACCTGACCGGTTGCATCACTGCCTGGTATGGCAATTGCTCGGCCTCCGACCATAAGGCACTTCAGAGGGTGGTGTGTACGGCCCAGTACATCACTGGGGATAAGCTGCCTGCCATCCAGGACCTCTACACCAGGCGGTGTCAGAAGAAGGCCCTAAACATTGTCAAAGATCCCAGCCACCCCAGTCATAGACTGTTCTCTCTACTACCACATGGCAAGCTTCTCAACTGTTTTTACCCCCAAGCCATAAGACTCCTGAACAGGTAACCAAATGGTTACCCGGACTATTTGCATTATGTGCCCCCCCCAACCCCTCTTTTATGCTGCTGCTACTCTCTGTTTATCTTATATGCATAGTCACTTTAACTATACATTCATGTACATACTACCTCAATTGGTCTGACCAACCAGTGCTCCCGCACATTCGCTAACCAGGCTATCTGCATTGTGTCCTGCAACCCACCAACCCCTCTTTACGCTACAGCTACTCTTTGTTCATTATGTATGCATAGTCACTTTCACCATACCTACATGTACATACTACCTCAATAAGCCTGACTAACCTGTGTCTGTATATAGCCCTGCTACTGTTATTTTCAAGTGTCTTTTTAATGTTGTTTTATTTCTTTACTTTCTTTACTTTCTTTACTTTCTTTACACACACACACACACACACACACACACACACACACACTTTTTTTTCGCACTATTGGTTAGAGCCTGTAAGTAAGCATTTCACTGTTGTATTCGGCGCACGTGACCAATAAACTTTGATTTGATCTGTTTGGTGTATTCCTTACTCATCAACAAGGTGGCGGTGAGTAGAGCCTCTGCATCAGAAGACGATCATAAACAACTCTTGTCCTCCAATCATCTATTCAAAGATGAGATCATGAGTTCACCAGGGATCCCTTATATGATGATCCCTTCTCCCATGGATGTTTCTGCATTTCTCCAGTGAACCAAGGAGGCTAAAATACTTATGAGTAGTACAGTATATACACAGTACAACACTTTGATATTTACATTGTTTTCCCAACAGCAAATCAGGTGATGATTTGAGTTGTTATGTTTGCTTTGGGACATTACCCTTGTGGCTATATGACATACACATTAAGTCCAACTTGTTAACTTCCCTTTTTTGTTGTCTTTTTTTATACAGAGAATATGTGCTGGTATCAGTTTGATATGCATGCTGTCTCCTCATTCACTCTTTTGTTTCAGGAAGAAAGGGAAGGTTGGAGGGAGGAGCTGCAGAGGATAGGGTGAGCTGAGGACAAAGAAACTACAGAGGGGAAAAGAGAGAGGTGGCAGCTGCAGATTTTGGGGAGATGGCTTTCTAATACTGTATGTAACAGGGCCAAAGGTCAAACATAGAGGACTGCGTGTTTTTTTTCTTCCCTCAGTTCTGCTGTTAAATTAACTTCTGAGAGCTCTGTAGCATGGTAGTCCAATTGTTGGTGTAAATAGCATAGTGTGGGTTATGCCATATATTACAAAGGAATAAAAGTCTCTGTGACTGTTTTGGAGAATAAAATGAATAAAAATGTGAAGAGAGAGTGATGATGGTAGACAAACCGTATGTCATCTCAGAATAACAGTGACACTAAAGAGAGGGAACTTTAGCCAAACAGTCAGAAGATTTATAGCCACTGCAGAAATTAAGACCCTCTCTGTGTCCCTGTCAAGTAAAACTGATATCCTTGAAAGAACAAGTGTTCTCCTTCTTGGGGATACACAGCCACAAAATTCAACTTGATATGAATAGCAACAAGTCACATATAGCCCATGGTATGTATGCAATCATTTAGCATTCATACAGTGTTCCTGTATGTGTATGAATGGCTGTACATTTCCGCCACCAGTGTGGTGCAAAAAGAGTGTCTGGAATAAAACAGGACCTTCCTCTGTCAAGATTTAATGCAGTAGGATTTTCCTCTCTTGTTTCTCTAATGGAATTGCTTTTTGCTGGCATCCTCCATCAGTAGACATTTGGCCAGATTCTTTGGTGCAGCACCAACTTAGCTGAGTCATAAAACTTCTGAATTATGGCCAGTGATGTGAAGGAGAGTGAGCCAGCAGGAAAAACACAGGACCTTATGAGGAGACACACACACACACACACACACACACACACACACACACACACAAAGGCTCCTGCTCTCTACTTACTATCCGTCAATTTAAAAAAATAAATACCGAAATGTCTTTAATTCTATCTTTGCCAGGTGTTCTTTATTGTTTTACAATCTACCAAGGTGGGAAACTACCATAAATTTCCAAAGTTTGTTCATTGTCTGTCAAAGGGCCATCTAAGAGGGCATCTCTCAGATGACACATACAGGTCGTAGGTACATTGTGGAGAAATTACATCATCTATCAACCAACCTATAATTGAAACAGTTGTTCTAATACACATCCCTTTTATTCTTAAAGAACATCCTGATTCGCCAATGCTATTATCTATACACTCCATACACTTATTGCTGACTCATCTGGCCAGTCATGAAAATGAGTAGTAACTTCATAAGTGTAGTGAATTGAGTTGTGCAATAATTCATGTTTCATGTCTTTATTTGTGTTCAGTACTGTACATCATGGATCCCACAAAGAAGATTTGGTCTAAGGCATTTCAAATCAAGTATTGAACACAATGGTGTTCTCATAGGCATATTGTGGTGACAGAAAAGCACATAGGTTTTTCAAACAAATATTTCACAGGCTAATACAATACAGTATTTGCGCACAAAACTCCACACATGCTCTCTCTTGTTTCTCGCACCCAATAATTAAGCAATCATATTGAATTTATTTTGATGTATTTCATATACAGGTATTTGCTTTTTATTGTTCTGAAGAGCACCTTGCAGGCACACACATGCATACACTCTCATGCTCTGCTTCACTCAGTGTACAGCCATACTGTTTATTTGAACTCAAACATAAAGGCCTCTGCTGTATATACAGTGGTTTCCTGATTGATTGTACTGAACTGATCTATTTATAGAGCACCTCGATAGGGAACAATCAATGTGTCATTCATTCTTGATTTAAATATTTTGGTCTTTTGGCTTCTCTTTTTCTTCTGCCACTTCTACTTCCTGTTTGCTTTCTTCCTCGTCTCCCTTATCATCCCCTTCTTCTGTTTCAGTGGCTCCATCCTCCACTCCATCTCCTCCTTCTTGGCTTTCATCTTCTCCATTTTCTTTAGGCTCCCCTGCTTCCTCTTTCTCCATATCTCCATTATCACCTGTAGAGACAATGTGATTTGTTGTTAACCGCTGTAGGCAATGAACTTGACAATTCAAAACCTTTAAAAAAAGAAGTGAAATCACATTAATTCAAACTCTAGACAACACTGACCTGCTTTTTGCTCTTCTTCTTCTTCCTCTGCTTCCTCGACTCCCTTCTCCTCTTCTTCCCCCTCTTCTTCCTGAGGACTTGACTCAGCAGGCTGTGCTTGACTGGCAGCTATAATCTCATCTGCAGAGGAGAATGATGAGCTGTACATGCGTAGGTAGGGGGCAGCAGAGCTCAGGCTGGACTGCATGAAGAACATGGGGCGGTTGTAGGATGGGGCAACACTCAGGCTTTGGGAGTAGACACTGGACATTTCCCCTGGTCCTCCAGCACTGAAGCGATTCTCCTCCCCTTCAAGCAGCTTCCTGGAAACAGAATAGATACATAGATCACAAGAGATGGCCCTAGTTGGCACTCAGTTAAATTTGTTGTACTGTAAAACACATATAATCCAATCTATGATCATATAGTAATGGTACAATTATAAACTTCTGGAGGAAGTTCCTCTCTGCGAAGTAGACACAACATGCAGGTCTAATGTTATGAGTTACAGACCTGTAAGCTGCTATCTCGATGTCCAGAGCCATCTTAACGTTCAAGAGGTCTTGATAGTCCTTCAGGTACCTGGCCATTTCATTCTTAGTTGTCCTCAACTCGTCCTCCAGCTGGCCAATTGATTCCTATTTTGGAGATATCATTAATATGATTAATTAGGTGTTGATTGTGGAATATATCTGATGCATGTAAAGGTTTTTCCAAACATCATGACCAAACAACGTATTCTATAGGCCAAAACTTACTTTGTTGATGTAAAGGATGCATTACGCAGCATTTCTGTAGAATATTCATTGTGTGCATTTGTCTGAAGGATTAGGCTCAGCAGAGTCTGCTACACTACTTATGCTGATGCAGATATTTAGACAGGTTACAGTTTTCATTCATGCTGCTCTGGCACTGACACTGACCTGTAGGGCTGCGATCTCAGCACTCTGTTTCTCCTCCACCTCTTGTAGCTGATTCTCCAGGGACTGGTTCATCCCACGGCATGCTTCAATCTCCAGGTTCCGTGTTTTGATCAGGCGCCGGTACTCCCCGGCCTCGTCTTTGGCACTGCGAACGTTGTCTGTGTTGCGGGTGGTGCCTTCTGTCATCACACTCACCTTGCTGCGGAACCATTCCTCGGCTGACTGGAGGTTGCGGTGTGCCAGTTTCTCATACTGGACACGAATGTCTCGGAGGGCTGCGGACAGGTCTGGCTTGGCCACTTCCATCTCCACTGACACCTGGGCATTGTACTGCACCTGGGCCTGCAGCTCCGCTATCTCCCCCTCATGGAGACGTTTCAGAAAGGCCAACTCATCCAGTAGTGTCTCTGTCCTCTTCTCCAGCTCAACACCGCCCAAAGCAGCCTCATCCGCTCTCTTCCTTGCATCCATCAGACGGCCTTCTACCTCTTCTCTGCTGACTACCTCCTCTTCATAACGGCCCTGTAGACTCTGCAGCACCTCCTCCATCTGGTCCCTGTGGTTCTGAACAGCCTGTTTCTCATCGCGGGCCTCCTCCACAGCAGCACGGAGCTGGCGGATCTCGTGCTCATACAGGGACCTGAGGTGGGAGGGCTCGCCATGCTTCTGCCTGAGGATCAGCAGTTCAGCATCCAGCAGCCTGTTCTGCTGTTCCAGCTCGTGGACGCGCTCGATAAAACTGGCAAAGCGGTCGTTCAGCTCCTGCAGCTGGGCTTTCTCCTGCGTCCGCACGGCCTTGAACTCAGTGCTGACCTGAACCGCCTGGCTTATGTCCAGTTCAGCAGTGGCAGCAGAGCCAGAGGCAGATAGCAGCATGGAGGAGCTACGGCTGTATGTTGGGTAATGCAGCCGGGATGACCCATGGGATGAGAGGGGGGCAGAGAGGCTGGAATACACCGACCTGGATGTCATTCCTCCTGCACTGCCTCCATACCCTCCACTGCGCAGCGTCACCCTCCTCTTGTGGGAAGAGGAAGGAAAGTAAGGGTCGTAACCAATGGAACTCATGACTCGTGAAACAGGCAGCTCTATGTTTGATGGAGTTGCTGGGTCGACTGCACAGTGGGATCTGCATCACTGTGGCTTTTATAGGGCTGTAATGACTGTGACGCAAACCTTTTTTTAAAGCACTGACAGCAGGGAATAATGACAGCGCCAGCCAGCCAAGTCTGAGCTGTTAAGAAAGGGATTGAGAGATAGGGTGAGAGGAAAAGAGACATATGTAAGGGGCGGGGATAACCAGTGGAGTGAGAGGGAAGGCAATGAGGTCAGTCTGTAACGACAAAATGTACATTTTGCTGTGAAGCATGTCTGTCTTTCTGAAACAGGATGAGTAGGAAATGTTACTTTTAGCCCTAAAAACAAACTATAGCAGTGCATCAGGTGACTGCAGTGCAGAGGCTTGAAACTACAGCGCTGGCAATTGAGGGAGCAAGTACATTTGCCAACAATGACTCAGCACTGCACCATTTTGCCACTCCCATAAAGCTGGGTAAGAGTCCAGAGCATTGCAGAAAAACTCATTCTTGTATCAATGTATATTTTGCTCAACATTTGTATCAGTATTAAAAACCTTTGTCATAAAATGTAGTCCTTAGTGCAGGCTTTATAATGACAGCACTACTGGACTCACAGGTGCACGTTTCTGGGTTCAAACCTATTTGGGCTATTTGGGCTCGCCTGAATTTGCTACACTGGTGTCACAGAGGAAAATCCCACTTGTCTGGCTATTCAGACTCTAGTCTAGATATAACACCTCTCACAGACTCCAAAACAATCTCTACATGATGGTCACAGGTTGGGGAAGTCTTTTGAACAAAATGTAAAGTTGTGAAAGCAATAGTATTCGTGTGCAAATGGTTTAATCATCTAAAAACATGAATTTTGGCTACTCAGACTAGACTAGATATACTGTATCATACCAGCTTTCACAGACTTCTTACTAATATCTATTTAAAGTTAATGTATTGAGGAAGCTTTATGAAGACAATTTAAAGTTGTGAATGTAATTATATTTTTGTGAAAATGTGTTATTCATAAAAACAACATGGATTTTCCTGTATCTGGGTACTCAGAATAGGCACAAGATATACCATGCCACCTCTCAAACACGCCAAACAATCTCTACACACAGTGGTCACAGCTTGGGGAAGCTTTATGAAGGAAGGCTAGAGTTGTAAATGCAATGATATTTTATTTTTTATAAATCATTTTGACAGTAACACCCTGAAAACTCTTTCATGAAGCTGATTAATTTCCATATGTACTAGGAAGTTAGGTGTTTGTTTCTTGACTGAAAAAGTACCTCAGGCCTTGAAAAATAAAAAAAAATGACTGATTGAAAGTAAGGGGATATCGGTGAACAAATGCCGTGGTCAAGGCTACGACGGCGCCAGTGCAATGAGTTGAGCTTACTCAGGTATTTAAAAGCACATATTAGACCAAGAGCCTAAAAACCGATTTATGCTTGATCCGGAAATGTGGTCCAGAGGCTCCATAGGAGGGTGTGGCCCAATTACGGAGCCTCCAGAAGCTTGTGTTGGCCAAATCAAGCTCGGTACCACATCGCCGTGCCCCTCCCAAATTCTGTTACAAATGCTCTGTATAGCTACGCATTGACATAATTGGTTGACTGTAGTTGGGGGCAGTATGTCCTGTATAAGCACAAACTCACTTATTTCACAACAGCTCTGCAACACGCAATTCGTATGAATGCTCTTACTTCTGCAGAGGCCACATCGCAGTAAATGCTGTACGGCCAATACAGATGCCAGATTGACCATGAATCGGCTTTAATGCTTCTATAGTTCTTTATGAGTTTTAGTGTAGAAAATGATCTTCCCGCAGAAGCGACAGTTACAGGGATGATAAAAACGACTTGATTGCCATAGCAACATAAGGGAAACTGGGCAGAAGGGAGTGGTGCTTCAAATACAGCAGTTCTGTTGCCTTCCTCAACACATTACGGAAAGAAATTAACTGTATAGGAAGCTCTGGGGAAAGGTCGTCTGGATACTGGACAGCCAATAAATTGGCAGATGCAAAGAGGTTATCACGATTAGCTGTTACGACTTCCTCCGAAGTCGGTCCCCCTCCTTGTTCGGGCAACGTTCGGCAGTCAACGTCACCTGTCTTCTAGCTATCGCCAATCCACCTTTCATTTTCCATTTGTTTTGTCTTGTCTTCCCACACACCTGGTTTCAATTCCATCAATTACATGTTCTGTATTTAACCCTCTGTTCCCCACATGTCCTTGTCCGGTATTGTTTATTGTAAGTGCTTGTGCACGTTATGTCTGGGGTTTTTGTCCCATTGTATATATTGTTTTTGTTCATGGTGATTTTTATCATTAAACTGCGCCATTGTAACACAGTCTTTGCTCTCCTGCGCCTGACTTCTCTACCGCCAGTACTCACGCCTTACATTAGCGGACAACAGTTATTTAGGGCTTGAACAAAAAAAGCGGTTTGCGATTTTGTTCATCTTGGTGAACCCCGTTTGACTTGTGTTGATGCAAATCAACCACAAACAGCCCTTATCTCTGGTATATATTGGCATGCATCATTCAAGACTAACAAGCTGAAGAAAGAGTGGCGTGTATTCTTGGGTGCCAAGGGAAGCCAGGCCTCCCCAAATATTTGACCAATAAAAAAATACAAAACATGAATTTTACGCCAATTAGCAAGTGGCTGAATCTCACCTGAGAAATCATCTGAGCGAGGGAAACAGCGCACCTCTGTCCTAGTATGTGTAGCCCGTGTATCTGATGCTGTCTGAACCAAAAGAGCATAACATCTTGAGGCCGTAGCATTTGATTGATTGATGCCAGCAAGTTTTTGGCCACCCTTGATAAAAAAATAAATAAAACAATTAACCAATCAGCATTGAGCTGGGCTCAGCTCAATGTAATTAAATACATGTTTTGCTCCATGAAGTAACCCAACAATGTGTACGCCGCCATCTTGTCTTTTTCAAATCTTAATATTTTATTGATTGAGACAGGAGGGTGTCCACCCCAAAATGCTGCATGTCATGAGTGCAACTCAGAAATCAAGCGTCACGTTGAATGACATTCACCGTTCTCAATCTATGAGAAGATTTGAAATAGACAAGATGGCGGCTTACACATTGTTTGACTACTTCATGGAGCAAAAATGTGATTTTAATTTAATAACAGAAAATGTTCTAAATTCAAACGAACCACCTGCAACTAGCCATGAAAGATTAGAAGACATACTTTGTATAGTGAAGTAAAGGTTGGTAGAAAATTATCTGTGCTACACTTCACACTACCTAAATTATAACCAGTGGTGGGAAAAGTACCCAATTGTCATACTTGAGTAAAGTAAAGATACCTTAATAGAAAATTACTCAAGTAAAAGTGATAGTCACACGGTAAAATACTACTTGAGTAAATATAGCTTACTTAAGTATCAAAATTAAAAGTATAAATCATTTCACATTCCTTATATTGAGCAAACCAGACGGCAAGGTTTTCTTGCTATTTTAAGTTATGGATAGCCAGGGGCACAGTCCAACACTCAGCCATCATTTACAAATTAAGCATTTGTGTTTAGTGAGTCCACCAGATCAGAGGCAGTAGGGATGACCAGGGATGCTCTCTTGATATGTGTGTGAATTGGACCATTTTCCTAACCTGCTAAGCATTCAAACTGTAACAAGTGCTTTGGGTGTCAGGGAAAATGTATGGAGTAAAAAGTACAATATAAATAGTAGCGTATAGTACAGATGACCAAAAACACTTTACACCAATGGTAATAATGCCAGGATTGTAAACTGTTATGGACACATACAACAGTAGCTAAGATGGGGAGAAGTCTGTCCATAATAAAGTGCTGCTCTGCCTTTTTCACACACTATCAACAAGGCAGGTCCTACAGGCCCTAGTTTTGTCACATCTAGACTATTGTTCAGTCATGTGGTCAGGTGCCACAAAGAGGGATATCAAAAAAATTGCAATTGGCTCAGAACAGGGCAGCACGGCCTGCCCTTAAATGTACACGGAGAGCTAACATTAATGCATGTAAATCTCTCATGGCTTAAAGTGGAGGAGATATTGACTTCATCACTACTTGTTTTTGAAAGAAGTGTTGACAAGCTGAATGTACCAAGGTGTCTGTTTAAACTACTAGCACACAGCTCAGACACCCATGCATACCCCACAAGACATGCCACCAAAGGTCTCTTCACAATCCCCAGGTCAAGAACAGACTAAGGGAGGCGCACAGTACTACATAGAGCCATGGCTACATGGAACTATATTCCACATCAGGTAACTGATGCAAGCAGTAGAAGTATATATATAATTATATTTTAAACAGATAAAAATACACCTTATGGAACAACGGGGACTGTGAAGAGACACACACACCGGCACAGACTACGCACGATAAGACACGCACGTACACATAGATGTTGAAGAGAAATTGTACAATTAGGTTTTGACTTTGTGGCTGTGTTAACTAGCTGGTAACGATGGGGCAGAGATACCCGTCTCTGTTTTGGGTAAACTCGTTTTGCAAGCCAACGTGCAGCGGGGTCTGAACGAAATGACGGAAAGAGAGCAGAGAGCGTACACCCATGGTGTGCAATCAACGGTATATCATATATTATGTTTGGGTGCTTTTTTTGTATTTTTACGGTCATCCTATTCGGAATTCCAAGTTGGAAACGCACACTTCCTTTTTAGAGCCCTTACTTTCTGACCTGAAGATCACTGACATAATGATATGACCAAAGGTTTTCCTGAATTCCCATTTGTCTGGAAATGCTGTGTTCAAAACGACTGGGAACTCGGAATTTCCTGACTTCAGTGCGTTCAAGACAACTGTGAACTCTGAAGAAAATGAGGTCCGACTGGGAAAAATCGTTTTGAATGGTCACCCAACTTGGAATTCCAACTCGGGAACTTGGGCCTGTTTCTAGAGTTCAGACTTTCCGACCTGAAGATCACTGACGTCATGATTTGCCCTTGTTTTTTTCAGAGTTCCCAGACGTCTTGAAAGCACACATTTTTTGGGGGTCAAATCATGACATCAGTGATCTTCAAGTCGGAGCTCTAGAAAGATACCAGAGTTTCCGACTTGGAATTCCAAGTTGGATGAGCTGTTTCTTTTTCTTCAGTTCCCAGTTGTCTTGAATGCACTGAAGTCAGAAGTCTGAGATTTAAACGCAGTATACAGATGATAGCCCTATTTGGTAAAATATCATATTTTGACATGAACAGCTCAAATAAGCAAAGAGAAAAGGCAGTCTATCATTGCTTTAAATTTCAAGAACTTTTAAAGTTTCTTCAAATGCAGTCAGAAAAAACATCAAAAGCTATGATGAAACTGGCTCTCATGAGGACGGCCACAGGAAAGGAAGACCCAGAGTTACCTCTGCTGCAGAGGATAAGTTCATTAGAGTTAACAGCCTCAGAAATTGCAGCCCAAATAAATGCTTCACAGAGTTCAAGTAACATACACATCTCAATGTCAACTGTTCAGAGGAGACTCTGTGAATTAGGCCTTCATGGTCGAATTGCTGCAAAGAAACCACTGCTAAAGGACACAAGTAGGAAGAAGAGACTTGTTAAGCAACATTTTTGTGGTAAACAAAATACATTTGTTCAAGTGTGACTTGAAGGTATATGTTTTCTCATAGGCTGTGATGCTGGATTCCACAGATGTGAACATATGGTACAAGATTGGCCAGGTGGCTGTGCATTCCATTGGCACGGCATGCCTTTGAGGAGGGTCTGCAATGTAACCCCGACCACTGGCCCTGTCTGGACAACTTCATTACTGTTGTCTGCATACTCAGTGACTACTCAGTATCTGTATATCTGTCCTCTGTCACTATGTAAAGGATTGACATGTTTTATTTATTTAACAACACAAGTCAGTTAAGAACATATTATTATTTACAATGACGGCCTAACCTGGACGACGCTGGGCCAATTGTGAACCGCCCTGTGGGACTCCCAATCACGTCCGGTGGTGATACAGCCTGGAATCGAACCAGGGTCTGTAGTGAAACCTCTAGCACTGAGATACAGTGCCTTAGACCGCTGCTCTACAGACTATCAGTAATATTTCAACTAACTCTCTATTATAGGTCGACCAATTAATCTTGTACCATGACGATTAATTAGGGACGATTTCAACTTTTCATAACAATCGTCATCGGCCTTTTTGGACGATTACATTGCAATCCACGAGGAGACTGCGTGGCAGGCGAGTGCGGCGTCAACAGGACCTTGTGGCTGCAAGGAGCCAAGGTAAATTGCTAGCTAGCATTAAACCTATCTTTATAAAAAACTATCAATCTTCACATAATCACTAGTTAACTACACATGGTTGATGATATTACTAGTTTAACTAGCTTGTCCTGTGTTGCATATAATCAATGTGGTGCCTGTTAATTTATCATCGGTATATTTATTTATCATTTATCACAGCCTACTTCAACTTCGCTAAAAGGGTGATGATTTAACAAAAGCACAATCGTTGCACAAATGTCCCGAACCATAAACATCAATGCCTTTCTTAAAATCAATACACAAAGTATATATCTTTAAACCTGCATATTTAGTTAAAATAAGTTAATGTTAGCAGGCAATATTAACTAGGGAAATTGTGTCCCTTCTCTTGCGTTCAGTGCAAGCTGAGTCAGGGTATATGCGACCATTTCTTCCTAACAAAGGCCGTTATTAATTTGCCAGAATTTTACATAATTATGACATGACATTGAAGGTTGTGCAATGTAACAGCAATATTTAGACAGGGTTGCCACCCATTTGATAAAATACGGAACGGTTCCGTATTTCACTGAAATAATAAACGTTTTGTTTTCGAAATGATAGTTTCTGGATTTGACCATATTAATGACCAAAAGCTCGTATTTCTGTGTGTTTATTATATTATAATACAGTCAATGATTTGATAGAGCAGTCTGACTGAGAGGTGGTAGGCAGAAGCAGGCGCGTAAGCATTCATTCAAACAGCACTTTGTCAGCAGCTCTTAGCAATGCTTGAAGCACATTGCTGTTTGACTTCAAGCCTATCAACTTCCGAGATTAGGCTGGCAATACTAAAGTGCCACTAAGAACATCCAATAGTCAAAGGTATATGAAATACAAATGGTATAGAGAGAAATAGTCTGTGTCATAATTCCTATAATAACTACAGCCTAAAACTTCTTAACTGGGAATATTGAAGAACTGGTAATATTGAACCACCAGCTTTTATATGTTCTCATGTTCTGAGCAAGGAATTTAAACTTCAGCTTTTTTACATGGCACATATTGCACTTTTACTTTCTTCTCAAACGCTGTTTTTTTGCATTATTTAAACCAAATTGAACATGTTTCATTATTTATTTGAAACCAAATAGAATTGATTGATGTATTATATTTAGTTAAAATAAGTGTTCATTGTTCATTCAGTGTTGTTGTAATTCTGATTATTACAGAGATAACTCACGTTTTTGCCGAGGAGATCTTAGTCATGCAATTTTATATCTAACAAATGTGTTTGGAGCAGTATTTCAGTATTTCAGTACAGTATTGTGTATGAAAATGAGTCGTCTCTCGACAAATCACAGACGAAGGGGCGTAGACTTCTGCTACCGACTTCGGAAAAAAGGCGTGCCCGAACAACCCTTACCAAAGTCCAAAACGAGCAAAAAAACGTCACCTCATAATATATGCACAAACTCTTCTGAACTGTTTCATCTGGGAAGCATGTGGACGCCTTTTCCCTATCCCTTATTCTAAACCTAACCTTAGCAAGTAGTTGCTTATAAACAGATTGTTTGTTGATAGTATGACCATCTGTAGAGCATCTATAGATGGACTTTCCGGACTATCCAAGTAAAGTGTTACCTAATTTATCTATCATAATATTTTCCAGGCTGTTTGTATTTCATCCGCAAAGCTTTGAAGAACAGCCTTTTCTGAAGAGGGACTCTGTGCAAATGTTACTGAAGTGGTACGGCCCTACTTCTACTGTCAGGGGAGACCGTTGCTGTTAATATTCATACATGTATTTGTTTTTTTGCAGTTGACTCGCTTGCTGTTCATTGTGATTAAGGGTAAGAATGCATTGTTTTAATTGACGAAAAGCATTTTCGACTTATTCTCATATGGGAGAGAGCCTCCTTGCCATGTACAGACATCAGACAACCTGCGAGCCACCATGCCCAAGCCTGGGCCGCAGGATCAACCTGTCCCAGTACCGCAACCCCAACTGCCTCCAGGCCTTGCCTCCTGAGCCCTGCCCTCCTCCTGTCAGTGAGTTCCAGACCATCCCCAGCAGCAGCCCCAGCATCTCCCTGCCTCCACTCCCTGAGCAATCACCACTGTCCCAGCCCAGCCCTCTGGTTCAGATCACAGACTACAGCCCCCTCTGTTGGTCAGTAGCTTCTTTTCATCTAATTTAGCATGTCAATTCCATTGATTTGCAAGCATGAAACCATTTATACAATGTCAAATTGACTGGTTTATTGTATACTCTGATAATGTGTTTTATTGTTTAAGGATCCATTTGTACCCTCACAGCTATGGAAACCTCCCTCACTGAAAAGGAGAAGGTGAAGAAGGCCCCTGAGAGGAGACACTGCCAAGCGCCGCTCAGGTCGGGTCATAAACACCAAGTGCAAGGAGGAGAAGATCGACTTCCAGGAGCTGCTGTTCAAATACCTACCATCCAGGTATTGTCATGAAACCTCAAGGGGAAAACTATCAACACATTGCAAGTATATATTCTTATTGGATGATAACTAGGCTCTTCCGTTCCACTCAGACTGAAGAAGTTTGACCTTGAGGAAAATGATGAGAGCCTGAGTAACCTGGAGGCCCAGCGTGAAATCAAGCAGGACTTCCAGCTGCTCCATGGCACAAGCTGCATGCCTTTAAGACTACTGAATACATGGAATCAGGTACAGTGCCTTGCGAAAGTATTCGGCCCCCTTGAACTTTGTGACCTTTTGCCACATTTCAGGCTTCAAACATAAAGATATAAAACTGTATTTTTTTGTGAAGAATCAACAACAAGTGGGACACAATCATGAAGTGGAACGACATTTATTGGATAATTCAAACTTTTTTAACAAATCAAAAACTGAAAAATTGGGCGTGCAAAATTATTCAGCCCCTTTACTTTCAGTGCAGCAAACTCTCTCCAGAAGTTCAGTGAGGATCTCTGAATGATCCAATGTTGACCTAAATGACTAATGATGATAAATACAATCCACCTGTGTGTAATCAAGTCTCCGTATAAATGCACCTGCACTGTGATAGTCTCAGAGGTCCGTTAAAAGCGCAGAGAGCATCATGAAGAACAAGGAACACACCAGGCAGGTCCGAGATACTGTTGTGAAGAAGTTTAAAGCCGGATTTGGATACAAAAAGATTTCCCAAGCTTTAAACATCCCAAGGAGCACTGTGCAAGCGATAATATTGAAATGGAAGGAGTATCAGACCACTGCAAATCTACCAAGACCTGGCCGTCCCTCTAAACTTTCAGCTCATACAAGGAGAAGACTGATCAGAGACGCAGCCAAGAGGCCCATGATCACTCTGGATGAACTGCAGAGATCTACAGCTGAGGTGGGAGACTCTGTCCATAGGACAACAATCAGTCGTATATTGCACAAATCTGGCCTTTATGGAAGAGTGGCAAGAAGAAAGCCATTTCTTAAAGATATCCATAAAAAGTGTTGTTTAAAGTTTGCCACAAGCCACCTGGTAGACACACCAAACATGTGGAAGAAGGTGCTCTGGTCAGATGAAACCAAAATTGAACTTTTTGGCAACAATGCAAAATGTTATGTTTGGCGTAAAAGCAACACAGCTGAACACACCATCCCCACTGTCAAACATGGTGGTGGCAGCATCATGGTTTGGGCCTGCTTTTCTTCAGCAGGGACAGGGAAGATGGTAAAATTGATGGGAAGATGGATGGAGCCAAATACAGGACCATTCTGAAAGAAAACGTGATGGAGTCTGCAAAAGACCTGAGACTGGGACGGAGATTTGTCTTCCAACAAGACAATGATCCAAAACATAAAGCAAAATCTACAATGGAATGGTTCAAAAATAAACATATCCAGGTGTTAGAATGGCCAAGTCAAAGTCCAGACCTGAATCCAATCGAGAATCTGTGGAAAGAACTGAAAACTGCTGTTCACAAATGCTCTCCATCCAACCTCACTGAGCTCGAGCTGTTTTGCAAGGAGGAATGGGAAAAAATGTCAGTCTCTCGATGTGCAAAACTGATAGAGACATACCCCAAGCGACTTACAGCTGTAATCGCAGCAAAAGGTGGCGCTACAAAGTATTAACTTAAGGGGGCTGAATAATTTTGCACGCCCAATTTTTCAGTTTTTGATTTGTTAAAAAAGTTTGAAATATCCAATAAATGTCGTTCCACTTCATGATTGTGTCCCACTTGTTGTTGATTCTTCACAAAAAAATACAGTTTTATATCTTTATGTTTGAAGCCTGAAATGTGGCAAAAGGTCGCAAAGTTCAAGGGGGCCGAATACTTTCGCAAGGCACTGTACATGTCTTATGTAAATGACGTCACGCTGCTTGCTTAGTGAGTACAGCAGTGGTGCAGGAGGTGTATCATAGTTGGAGGAAGCACAGTAGTGGCCTGCCCAACCCTCTACTCCGCAACTGCAGTAATCAACACAAATGGGTATAGGACATCTATTCTGACTCTTTTGATATATTACTTTATTGACAGCGTTTTTAATTGAGAAGCTTACATCTCTGCCTGTGTTTTCTACATTCCACCTAATGCGAATGTCAAGCTGTCTGTAAAAGACTTGTGATTGGTGTTTTATGCAGGAAATGTCGCTGATGAGCCTATCATGTCTGGAGCTTCAGCTGGAGCAGTGGTCTCACAGCAAAGGCAAGAGTGGTACGTGTCAAACACATTGGTGTACTTTGGTATTCTTTATGAAATACAGTTTTCTGTTGGTTTCTTCCTTTTGCATGAACCATATTGGTATATTCCTTTCTGTGTTTTTATTGTGAAGGGTCCCCAAGAAAGTGCAGTGGGGGCCAGAGCAGTGTTGGGTTTGATGCAGAGTTCCCAGGGCAGAACTCTGAGGGGGACCTGTTATAGCTGGGGAACCTGTTTGAGGAGAACTGGGTGGCTGTGGTGGTGCGTGTTTCCTTGCTCAAGGCATGCTTCTTGGCCCTGCAAGTAACCTTCACATTCATCCTGCAACATAATTTACCCATGTTTCCTTGACTATTTAGCATAACACTTGAATATTTGTTTCTAGTATGATACTGAGTTGACCTCTTTCCTCATACATCTCACATATTAGTTTCAATGATTAAGACAAGTCAATCTGATCTACATTTGCTATTGACATGTGTAATCCATAACCTAAGACGTGCTTTGTGTGCTTGTGTCATCTCACAGGGAGACCTGGAACAGGCCCTTGAGAGCTATGATGTGTGTGCAGGCATGCTGCAGAGATTCACGCACGGACCACAGAGGAGGAAAGGTACACCATCTACCTGCCCAACCTGCGTGCAGATGCAGCGATCTCGGTGGAGGAGGTCAGTGGAAGAGCTGAACAGTAAAACTATAGCACAAATAGTCTATTTGAATAACATGCACTTGGCCCTCAACCATCCCATGAGAGCATGTAGTTCCCCTGTGGATTTGAGTTGTCTGGTTCATCAGAAAGTGTTCCCTTCTCCCAATTGCATGGACAGATTGATAAAGAAGATGGTGTCTCTGGAGCATTGTCAGTCCCTGGCGGAGATCCAGCGTCTGAGTCTAGGGACTATGAGTCTGTGGTGTGGCTGCTGCAGCCCACCCTCAGCTATGGCTCTGGGCGGGTCAAGCCTCTGGCGTTTGTCCAGCTGCTGCTGCAGTTTACCTTCTGGATTAATACAGCAATAGATCATTTTGTAGATGTACTGTAGTATTTGTCTTTATATGGTTCTTTTAGTTTCAACAAGTCTTTCTCTTTGAGGCATGGTTGTCACTACTAATCAGTGTAGTACCGACGTAGGAAAGCAGTATTAAATGTACAATATGTACCATGATGACATTTTTCCTCTTTTCCTGGCGTCTCTGCCCCAGAACACCCTGTTGAAACTGAAGGACTACCGTCAGTGTCTGGAGTGCACCGAGGTTGCCCTGAATGAAGCCCTGCAGCAGCTCAACTCTGTCCCAGTCAGCTCTCACACGGCAAAGGAGGAGTGGTTCTCTACCATCACAACGCTGCTGGGAGGCTTCGAATTCTGCTTCACAGAGGACCCTCAGCTCCTGAGCAACGTCAACCACTACACCAGCATGGCCCGGCTGGCCAACAACCTCATCCGGGTCAACACTCACACTAATATACTTGGTAGAGACGAAGTGTGTTTGGAAACAGAAAATTATAGTTAAATGTGTGCTGTGTCCAGCTCAGCCCTGCCCTGGATTCTCCTGCACCACATCATCAAGCACGAGGAGGCCAGGAGCATTAGTGAGTTCGGGCACTGATGTTGAGCGATTAGCCTGGCTCACAGTCGGAATTCCAATTCTTCCCAAAGGTGTTCTTTGGGGTTGAGGTTAAGGCTCTGTGCAGGCTAGTCAAGTTGTTCTTCACCGATCTCCACAAACCATTTCTGTATGAACCTCGCTTTGTGCACAGGGGCATTGTCATGCTGAAACAGGAAAGGCCTTCCCCAAACTGTTGCCACAAAGTTGGAAGCACAGAATCGTCTACAATGTCATTGTATGCTGTCGGGTTAAGATTTCCCTTCACTGGAACTAAGGGGCCTAGTCCGAACCATGAAAAACAGCCCCAGACCATTATAAACCTTTTACAGGTGGCACTATTTATTGGGGCAGGTAGTGTACTTCTGGCATCCGCCAAACCCAGATTCGTCGATCGAACTGCCAGATGGTGAAGCGTGATTAAAAATAATCAAATGTTATTGGTCACATAAACATGGTTAGCAGATGTTAATGCGAGTGTAGCAAAATGCTTGTGCTTCTAATTCTGACAGTGCAGTAATATCTAACAAGTAATCTAACAATTCCACAACTACCTAATACACACATCTAAAGGGATGGAATAAGAATATGTACATAGAAATATATGGATGACCGAGCGGCATAGGCAAGATGCAATAGATGGTATAAAATACAGTATATACAGTGCCTTGCGAAAGTATTCGGCCCCCTTGAACTTTGCGACCTTTTGCCACATTTCAGGCTTCAAACATAAAGATATAAAACTGTATTTTTTTGTAAAGAATCAACAACAAGTGGGACACAATCATGAAGTGGAACGACATTTATTGGATAATTCAAACTTTTTTAACAAATCAAAAACTGAAAAATTGGGCGTGCAAAATTATTCAGCCCCTTTACTTTCAGTGCAGCAAACTCTCTCCAGAAGTTCAGCGAGGATCTCTGAATGATCCAATGTTGACCTAAATGACTAATGATGATAAATACAATCCACCTGTGTGTAATCAAGTCTCCGTATAAATGCACCTGCACTGTGATAGTCTCAGAGGTCCGTTAAAAGTGCAGAGAGCATCATGAAGAACAAGGAACACACCAGGCAGGTCCGAGATACTGTTGTGAAGAAGTTTAAAGCCGGATTTGGATACAAAAAGATTTCCCAAGCTTTAAACATCCCAAGGAGCACTGTGCAAGCGATAATATTGAAATGGAAGGAGTATCAGACCACTGCAAATCTACCAAGACCTGGCCGTCCCTCTAAACTTTCAGCTCATACAAGGAGAAGTCTGATCAGAGATGCAGCCAAGAGGCCCATGATCACTTTGGATGAACTGCAGAGATCTACAGCTGAGGTGGGAGACTCTGTCCATAGGACAACAATCAGTCGTATATTGCACAAATCTGGCCTTTATGGAAGAGTGGCAAGAAGAAAGCCATTTCTTAAAGATATCCATAAAAAGTGTCATTTAAAGTTTGCCACCTGGGCGACACACCAAACATGTGGAAGAATGTGCTCTGGTCAGATGAAACCAAAATTGAACTTTTTGGCAACAATGCAAGACGTTATGTTTGGCGTAAAAGCAACACAGCTGAACACACCATCCCCACTGTCAAACATGGTGGTGGCAGCATCATGGTTTGGGCCTGCTTTTCTTCAGCAGGGACAAGGAAGATGGTTAAAATTGATGGGAAGATGGATGGAGCCAAATACAGGACCATTCTGGAAGAAAACCTGATGGAGTCTGCAAAAGACCTGAGACTGGGACGGAGATTTGTCTTCCAACAAGACAATGATCCAAAACATAAAGCAAAATCTACAATGGAATGGTTCAAAAATAAACATATCCAGGTGTTAGAATGGCCAAGTCAAAGTCCAGACCTGAATCCAATCGAGAATCTGTGGAAAGAACTGAAAACTGCTGTTCACAAATGCTCTCCATCCAACCTCACTGAGCTCGAGCTGTTTTGCAAGGAGGAATGGGAAAAAATGTCAGTCTCTCGATGTGCAAAACTGATAGAGACATACCCCAAGCGACTTACAGCTGTAATCGCAGCAAAAGGTGGCGCTACAAAGTATTAACTTAAGGGGGCTGAATAATTTTGCACGCCCAATTTTTCAATTTTTGATTTGTTAAAAAAGTTTGAAATATCCAATAAATGTCGTTCCACTTCATGATTGTGTCCCACTTGTTGTTGATTCTTCACAAAAAAATACAGTTTTATATCTTTATGTTTGAAGCCTGAAATGTGGCAAAAGGTCGCAAAGTTCAAGGGGCCGAATACTTTCGCAAGGCACTGTACATATGAGATGAGTAATGTAAGATGTGTAAACAGTATTGAAGTGGAATTATTTAGAGTGCATTGTATAAAGTGACTAGTGATCCATTTACTAAAGTGGCCAATGATTTGAGTCAGTATGTAGGCAGCAGCATCTCTGTGTTAGTGGTGGCTGTTTAACAGTCTGATTGCCTTGAGATAGAAGCTGTTTTTCAGTCTCTCGGTCCCAGCTTTGATGCACCTGTACTGACCTCGCCTTCTGGATGGTAGCGGGGTGAACAGGCAGTGGCTTGGGTGGTTGTTGTCCTTGATGATCTTTTTGGCCTTCCTGTGACATCGGGTGCTGTAGGTGTCCTGGAGGGCAGGTAGTTTGCCCCAGGTGATTTGTTGTGCAGACCGCACCACCCTCTGAGGAGCCTTGCAGGTGAGGGTGGTGTAGTTGCCGTACCAGGCAGCCCGACAGGATGCTCTCAATTGTGCATCTGTAAAAGTTTGAGGGTTTTAGGTGACAAGCCAAATTTCTTCAACCTCCTGAGGTTGAATAGGCAATGTTGCACCTTCTCCACACTGTCTGTGTGGGTGGACCATTTCAGTTTGTCTGTGATGTGTACGCCGAGGAACTTAAAACTTTCCCCTTTCTCCACTGCTGTCCCATCGATGTGGATAGGGTGGGGGGGGATGACCCCTCTGCTGTTTCCTGAAGTTCACGATTATCTCCTTTGTTTTGTTGACATTGAGTTTTCCTGACACCACACTCCGAGTGCCCTCACCCACTACTGTTGTGTCGTCTGCAAACTTGATGATTGAGTTGGAGGCGTGCATGGCCACGCAGTCATGGGTGAACAGGGAATACAGGAGGGGGCTGAGCACACACCCTTGTGGGGCCACAGTTTTGAGGTTCAGCGAAGTGGAGGTGTTGTTTCCTACCTTCACCACCTGGGGGCGGCCCGTTAGAAAGTCCAGGACCCAAATGCACAGGGCTGAGTTGAGACCCAGGGCCACAAGCTTAATGATGAGCTTGGAGGGCACTATGGTGTTGAATGCTGAGCTGTAGTCAATGAACAGCATTTTTACATAGGTATTCCTCTTGTCCAGATGGGATAGGGCTGTGTGATGGCGATTGCATTTTCTGTGGATCTATTGGGGCAGTAAACAAGTTGAGGTCTAGGGTGTCAGGTAAGGTAGAGGTGATATGATCCTTAACTAGCCTCAAAGCACTTCATGATGACAAGTGAGTGCGATAGTCCTCTAGTTCAGTTACCTTTGCTTTCTTGGGTACATGAACAATGGTGGCCATCTTGAAGCATGTGGGGACAGCAGACTGGGATAGGGAGAGATTGAATATCTGTAAACACACCAGCCAGTTCTGCCAGGTCTGCGCATGCTCTGAGGACGCGGCTAGGGATGCCGTCTGGGCCGGCAGCCTTGCGAGGGTTAACACGTTTAAATGTCTTACTCCTGTTGGCCAAGGAGAAGGGGGACCCGCAGTCCTTGGTAGTGGGCCTATTATCCTCAAACTGGGCAAAGAAGGTGTTTAGTTTGTCTGGAAGCAAGACGTCTGTGTCTGTGACGTGGCTGGATTTCTTTTTGTAGTCCTTATTTGCTTGTAGACCTTGCCACATGCGTCTCGTGTCTGGGCCGTTGAATTGCGACTCCACTTTGTCCCTTTACAGACATTTTGCTTGTTTGATTGCCTATTCCCGGAGGGAATAACTACGCTGTTTATATTCAGTCATATTCCCAGTCATCTTTCCGTGGTTAAACGCGGTGGTTCGCGGTTTGTTTTGCGCGAATTCCGTCTATCCATGGTTTCTGGTTAGGGTAGGTTTTAATATTCACAGTGGGTACAACCTCTCCAATGCACTTTATCACTCCAGAGAACACGTTTCCACTGCTCCAGAGTCCAATGGCGGCGAGCTTTACACCACTCCAGCTGACGCTTGGCATTGTGTATGGTGATCTTAGGCTTGCGTGCGGCTGCTCGGCCATAGAAACCCATTTCATGAAGCTCCCAATGAACAGTTATTGTGCTGATGTTGCTTCCAGAGGTAGTTTGGAATTCGTAGTGAGTGTTGCAACCTAACGACATGACTTTTAAGCGCTACGTGCTTCATCACTCGCTGGTCCCGTTCTGTGAGCTTGTGTGGCCTACCGCTTTGTGGTTTAGCCATTGCTGCTCTTAGATGTTTCCACTTCACAATAACAGCACTTACAGTGGACCAGTGCAGCTCTAGCAGGACATACATTTGTCAAACGGACATGTTGGAAAGGTGGCTTGTTAGAAAGTCACTGAGTTCTCCGGTAAGGCCATTCTACTACAAATGTTTGTCTATGGAGATTGCATGGCTGTGTGTTCGATTTTTTTAAATATATCTGTCAGTAACGGGTGTGGCTTAAATAGCTGAATCAACTAATTTGAAGGGGTGTCCACATACTTTTGTGTGTATGTATGTGTGTGTGGTGGTGGTGAAGTCCATCCTGTTCATAACTGCTATAATGCCCTATTTAAATCTATGCTGTAAGCCCTAAAATGTCTTGCTGTTTCCTGTGACTCTCTTCAGATTGCTCTAACACCCCCATTCTGCCCTCCTCCCTGATGCTGCTCAACCTGGCCCATGAGTACCTGGGCCGCCGCTCCTGGTGCTGCAACTCAGATGGAGCTCTGTTCAGGTGCTATGTGAGTCGGTCAACAGAGTTGAGATTGTGTGGACATTCTCTGTATTTGTTTTCCTATGATATGGTTTGAATTAGTTTCTAATATCTTTCAAAGTATTTGTCAAAGTTTAATCAGGATAGAACTAACCTCATTGTTGTATTCATGTTCATGGTTCAGGTTCGTGTTCTGGAGAAAGAGGCGTCTCCCTCTAAAGCGGAGGATACTCATCCCTACAAAGATGAGATGGGCGTTGAGCAGTGCTTCTACTGCCTGTATGCTTACCCCAGCAAGAAGATCATGGCCCGTTATCTGGAGGAGCACTCTGCTCAACAGGTCAAACACCCAGCCCTCTTAATGTTATATTACTGACTGTCAATCTTTCAATGCCTTTCACATATCTGAGGATTAGCTAACAGATCATGTAATGTGTTCAACTGGCCACTAGGTGGTAGTCAATTCCACATTAGGTTGTTTACTCACTGGGATTGGCTTGTAGTGTAACTGTGATACGCAGTAATTGCATGATGAATAGACTGTGTTCCAAAGGGACAAGGTTCATTAGTTAATGAATGCAGTCCCAAGACTAATTAACTACTGGTTGGTCCACTGAGTCATACGACCCAGGAACTCCACTCGAGCAGGTCAATACAGGGGGAAGAAAGCAATTGATTCACTTTCAGGGAGTTTGAATGAGATTAATTATCTGACTGCCTCTGCATCAGAATGTACCAGCCTGTGCTGTTAGTCCCTTATCATGGGAATAGTTAGTCCCTTATCATGGGAACCACCAAGGTTTCACTTAGGAAGAGTTGAATCTTAGGGCAAACTCTTTGGTGGCGAGTTTTAAAAAGTGTGTGTGCATGCGTGTGTTAGTACTAGGATTTTTTTTTAACAGTACAATACATGTTTTGCTTATCATCATAACTAACTGTGTTTTTCTAAGAAGAGCAGGTGGAACTCCTTTGGAGCCACGCCCTCTTCATGTTCCAGTACTTTAATCCCAAGAGTACCTCAGTTTGACAGCTACAAGATAAGCACGGTGTCTTCTGACCTGGCCAACCTGCTGAAAAGGATCTCTGGCATTGTCCTACAGTGACACTCCCATCCTCACTATTGATGAGGTGTCAGCCTACATCGAGTGCACGGCTGGAATCAAATCAAAGTTGATTTGTCATGTGCACCGAATACAACAGGTGTGGGTGGACCTTACAGTGAAATGCTAACCAATAGTGCAAAAAAGGTATTTGGTGAACAATGGGTAAGTAAAGAAATAAAAACAACAGTAAAAAGACAGTGAAAAATAACAGCAGTGAGGCTGTATACAGTAGCAAGGCTATAAAAGTAGTGAGGCTACATACAGACACCGGTTAGTCGGGCTGATTGAGGTAGTACATACGTGTAGATATGGTTAAAGTGACTATGCATACATGATGAACAGAGAGTAGCAGTAGCGTAAAGAGGGGTTGGCGGGTTGCGGGACACAATGCAGATAGCCTGGTTAGCCAATGTTAGCACTGGTTGGTCGGGCCAATTGAGGTAGTATGTACATGAATGTATAGTTAAAGTGACTATGCATATAAGATAAACAGAGAGTAGCAGCAGCGTAAAAGATGGGTTGAAGCCTTTTTGTCCTAGACTTGGCACTCCGGTACCGCTTGCCATGCGGTAGTAGAGAGAACAGTCTATGGCTGGGGTCTTTGACAAATTTTAGGGCCTTCCTCTGACCGCCTGGTGTGGAGGTCCTGGATGGCAGGCAGCTTAGCCCCAGTGATGTACTGGGCCGTACGCACTACACTTTGTAGTGCCTTGCGGTCGGAGTCCGAGCAATTGCCGTACCAGGCAGTGATGCAACATGCTCTTGATGTTGCAGCTATATAACCTTTTGAGGATCTCAGGACCCATGCCAAATCTTTTTAGTTTCCTGAGGGGGAATAGGCTTGTCGTGCCCTCTTCACGACTCTTGGTGTGTTTGGACCATTCTAGTTTGTTGTTGTGGACACCAAGGAACTTGAAGCTCTCAACCTGCTCCACTACAGCCCCGTCGATGAGAATGGGGGCGTGCTCGGTCCTCCTTGTCCTACAGTCCACAATCATCTCCTTAGCCTTGGTTACGTTGAGGGATAGGTTGTTATTCTGGCACCACCCGGCTAGGTCTCTGACCTCCTCCTAATAGGCTGTCTCGTCGTTGTCGGTGATCAGGTCTACCACTGTTGTGTCGTATGCAAAATTAATGATGGTGTTGGAGTCGTGCCTGGCCATGCAGTCGTGGCTGAACAGGGAGTACGGGAGGGGATTGAGCACGCACCCCTGGGGGGCTCCAGTGTTGAGAATCAGCGTGGCAGATGTGTTGCTACCTACCCTCACCACCTTTAAAGGTCAGTGCGGGGCATTTATGAGTCACAAATGCTAATTGACTGGACGTAGCCACAGCCTGACTTTACATGTTGTCATGTAGAACAGTTTAGCAGAGTTGGGGTAAATTCCGTAAATTCTATTAGAATTAAATTCCATCTACCTGTAAATGTAAATTCCAGGTCACCCTGAATTCCAATAATTAAATTCCCAATTCAATATTATCCACAAATCCAAATTCCCTCAGGCTGATTATGTCACTGTTTAGATATTTCTAGTATCGCTAGGCTATAGTAATACAAATTGAAATGATTTTTAAACATATCCAGAGGACTGTTTTGTGCATTCATTCCATTGACTGTGAACTGTACAAATATTGAATTCCAAAGATGACTTTTTTTTTTACTATTTCAATTCCAATTCTGTAACTTAGATTGCTGAAATTTGAATTGATTTCAATGTAAATTCTCCACTTCATGAGTGAATTTATTGGAATTGACCACAACCCTGCTATTTAGGCCTATACATCACGTCATGACCATTCATTATAGGTGATGACACTGTACAAGTCATTATGCATTGAAATATGTAGGTAACTGCCAAAAATAAAGGAAATACCAACAGTCTTAATAAGGCGTTGGGCCACTCACTACAAGCCGCCAAAACAGCTTCAATGCACCTTGGCATAGATTCTACTAGTGTCTGGAACTCTATTGGGAGGGATGCGACACCATTCTTCCACAAGAAATGACATAATTTGGTGTTTTGTTGATGGTGGTGGAAAACACTGTCACAGGTGCCGCTCCAGAATCTTCCAGTGTTCAGTTGGTTTGAGATCTGGTGATTGACTGACACCTACACACTTTAAACCCCCTACGCTCCTTTTGAGACCCCGCACTGAGACCTCTTCTACCCATGGTAGCCAAAATAATGGGCAACTGGGCATTTTTTTTTTATACATGGCCCTAAGCATTATGGGATGTTAATTGCTTAATTAACTCAGGAACCGCAGCTGCTTTCAATATACTTTGGATCCCTTTTTTTCCTTTTATTTTGGCAGTTACATGTCTGATTTACAAATTGAATGCACCTGCACAATAGCTGAAACCTTTATAAATCACACATTGATCTAAATGGGGGACTTGATAGGTCCTGACAAGTACTCCCATCTCAAATTAGGATTAGAGAGGATCTCTACATGTATCAGAATCTAGTTGAATCTGTAAGACTGCTGTCAGACCTGACAGTAGGAGCATAGTAGATCATCCAGTCGTTGTGTTCCCACCCAGGAGCCGGTACATTGCCTTCCTGAGAGGGGTGCTCCAGCACCCCCTGTTGTCGAGATCTTCTCCCTCCTGGCTGACTAGTTCTTTGAGAACAGTCCAAGGCCGTAAAGTTCTATATGCATGACATCTGTGTGTCCAAACAGGTCAGGAAAAAACAAGTCAATTGTGGTTGTGCTTTTTAAGATACTCATATTACCTTGAGTTGCTTTAAGTATTTTACCTTACAAGTGAATTTCATGTCATGATGATAATGACATTTCCTTGGCATGCTCAATGCTGTGTGTGTGTGTGTCCTGGACAAGTTAAACTCTATTGAACTGACGAGCGATGGCCCCATCCAGGACAAGATAAACTGCAACGAACTGAAGAGCGATGGCCCCATGTGAAAGCACTCCACGGCTGTGTTCAACTGCTTTAAGAGGGCCCTGGAGATGGACAGCACCAACCTGGCTCTGTGGATCGAGTACAGCACCATGTCCTACGCCGTGTACTCCTTCACCTCGCGCCAACTCAAACAGTGGAGGACTGAGCTTCCCTCCGAGGTCATCAAACCGGTGCAGTGGACAACCAGTGTACAGAATACTCATATGCACTGTGTTTTGTGTTCTACTTTTCTAAACTTCATGGACGTCACTTTTAGTCATGCTGTGTGTGAATTCATTGTTCAGTAAATTGATCACTGTTGACAGTAGCGGTTTGTGTGTGTATTTCAGATGGAGGAGAGAGACCATGCTGGAGACGTGTTTCCAGGGGACGTCTCGGTGTGAGGGGGATAGGGATGAGGAAGAGTGGTTCATTCACTACATGCTGGGGAAGATAGCTGAGAAACGCAAGCAGCCACCCGGGGAATACATCCAGCTCTACAAACAGGTGCACAGCAGGGGAAACGATCTGTGGACTCAAGTGATTCATTGGTCTGCCTTGCAGACTAGATTTATACAGACAGGGGAGCCCTAGGGCTCAACGGAGCAGAAATCTTCATGGAGGTCAGTACAGTGGAAGAGGGGGAAGGGGATGTGAGTTATAGGGAAACTAGGAAGTCAGAGGTCCGATGAAGCAGTTCTGTCTGTATGCGTTTCCCTGTTACCTTCACTGCTTATTCACCTCTCCAGACCCAGTACTTCCATTCTATAGCTCCATTCTATAGCTTACACTATAATCACTATGTATCTGTTTTTTTTAATTTTTTTTACATTAAAGGCTGACATTTGACCATTGAAAGATATTGACCATGGCAACCAGCTTTTCATCCTGTGTTATTAACAGCCATCAGATGATCTGATGCTCTCGTCTCTTTCTCTTCCCATGCACATTATCTGCACAAGGAAGCTGCCAGATACACTACCACAATTCCCCTGACTTGTCTATGGAGGCCCTGGAGGTACACTTGTTTTAAACCCAAGGGTTTCTAGGTCTAGTCTTTTGTTCAATAATAGATATATATATATATATATATATAGAGAGAGAGAGTATAACTCTGTTATTAAAGCTGTGTGACTCTCTGGCATCTCTCTCCCCCTAGCTGTACTTCCATCTGAGCGCCACTGTCCTCAAGCTGCTGGAGTCTGAGGAACCAGACCTGGAGCATGATCTTCTTCAACATCCTGGCTGTGGTGGCCACTGGACCCTTTGCCAGGGGGGGAAGAGAAGAGAAGGGCAGGCCCAGGCCCAACGAAAAGTGAGGGACCTCAACCTTAGCCTGGGATCTATGCTCTGTCTTATAAATCTCATTCTGTGACTCGACTACAAACCAAAAGGAAAAACATGAAATTCTCCCCCTCTGGCCCAACCTTTTGTTTTGTCCCCACCCCCTCTCTCACCTCAGGGAGATGGATGAGGACTCCCACTGCTTTGTGTCATCTATGTGTGATGGATGTTCATGGGGCCTCCCTCCCCTCCAACGCTGCAGGTCTGACGCCCCCACCTTACACGGCCACTTTGGTCGACCACGATTACACCAAATGTAACACCCTCCGGCGGCGGCGGCAGCAGACCAAACGTAACACCCTCCGGCGGCAGCAGACCAAACGTAACACCCTCCGGCGGCAGCAGACCAAACGTAACACCCTCCGGCGGCAGCAGACCAAACGTAACACCCTCCGCCGGCAGCAGACCAAACGTAACACCCTCCGCCGGCAGCAGACCAAACGTAACACCCTCCGGCGGCAGCAGACCAAACGTAACACCCTCCGGCGGCAGCAGACGAGGAAACAGTATGAGGAGGAGCTGATGGTACAGTCTGGTTATCTGTGGTTGAGCCCATTCTTCACCGGGCTGGGGAGTAGTGTTGGTTATGAGGATAATCACTATGATGATAATGGCTCTGGTTCCAGTGATGACTCAATTAGCACTGGGTGATTGGGATGTCTTGGGGAATTTGGTAATATGGTATCTCAGGTTATTTGGATATTGTTTTACTGCTCTATAAAAATGCAATAGCATTTAGTTTAGGCAAACAGAGGTGTGAAGGTAGTTTGGCCGAGGGCGTCCTGGCCTGTGTGTGTGTTAATATGTAGAAGTTTGTGCTGGTCACCCTCTTTTCCTTTCTTTCCCATTTCCCTTGGCTTTTGATGACATTGTTTTCTATTGTAACTTCAGCAGAGCTTGTCTCCTTGTGTAACCAGTGTGAAATGGCTAGCTAGTTAGCAGTGCGCGCTAGTGGCATTTCAACCGGTGATGTCATTTGCTCTGAGACCTTGAAGTAGTTGTTTCCCTTGCTCTGCAAGGGCTGTGGAGCGATGGGTAACAATGCTTAGATGATGACTGTTGTTGCTGTGTGCGGAGGGTCCCTGGTTCAAGCCCAGGTTGGAGTAAGGAGAGTGACGGTTCTCATCACCTCTTATGAAGCTATTTAGATTGAGAATAGATCTTCTTGGCTTTTGATTTGATAAAGTTTTGATTTTAGCTTCTAATTTTAAAGACCAATGCAGTCAAATTGATTTTCCTGTTTTATATATATATATATATATATATATATATATATATATATATATTAGTCCCATAGGGCGGCGCACAATTGGCCCAGCGTCGTCCGGGTTTGGCCAGGGTATGCCGTCATTGTAAATAAGAATTTGTTCTTAACTGACTTGCCTAAAGGTTAAATAAAATTGCCTACTAGGCAAGTCAGTTAAGAACAAATTCTTATTTACAATGACGGCATACCCTGGCCAAACCCGGACGACGCTGGGCCAATTGAGCGCCGCCCTATGGGACTCCCAATCACGGCTGGTTGTACAGCCTGGAATCGAACCAGGGTCTGTAGTGACAGCTCTAACACTGAGATGCAGTGCCTTAGACCGCTGCGCCACTCGGGATCACCATGAGGTGGGAATAATAATGTGATAATTTCCTTTTTAGTGTGAGAGTTGTTTAAAAAGAGCCTGCAATTTCAGCCCATTTTGGTGGCCTGCCAATAAGAAAGACTTCCAAATCTCTCTGCCAATAAGAAAGACTTCCAAACCTCTCTGCCAATAAGAAAGACTTCCAAACCTCTCTGCCAATAAGAAAGACTTCCAAACCTCTCTGCCAATAGTAGTTCACTTTCAGTTTCCCCTCCCTTTTCAGATCACTGCCAGACAGTCCTAGCAGCATTCTTGATTGAGAAATTGCTCTTTGCTACAAAGCTATTTTTGTTTCTCATTTGAATTGAAAACAATCACAGTAAGATACTTAATTGTTACCCAGAAATGATTTGATATTAAGAGAAAAAAAGGTCCAGTGCATCCGGTTTTAACTTTTGATTTCATCAGTTTTTTTCTGATGACTTCTTACTAATCATATCAGGGCAATTATTTTATAAAAGAATGCAAGCTTGCTGGCTATCGCTTTAGACTTGGATATTGATATGTTCTCTGTAAGGTGTGGTGTATTTTAGAGGGGGTAATGGCCAGTAAAAGAGATCTCTGTTCTGGACACAGCAGGCTTTTAGTGTGTTGACTCTAGACTCATATGACCAACACAGAGCCACAGGCAAGACACAGCCAGGCTTCCATTGAGAGGTTTTACCTTATCCCAGGGAACAGTTGCTGCATTGTCCTGGCAATGACATCTCACTACAGGTTCACTTGAAACGACTGAGCTGAATTTAAGATTTTGTCACACTGACAGGACACTTATCGAGGGAGGCAGTTTACTTGTCCTAAGCTTGTCTTGATATAAATATTATGTGTCAAGGAACGTTTGGGAGCTATTCTGACACTTTAACTGGTTTCTGTAATATGCCTCTCACTGTGTGCAGATTGATTACTAAACCAAAGTCTAGTGCTGCTTCAGTGTTAACTGTCAGTTGGAACAGTAGGGAGGGGTGGAGAAGGGGCTGCATTTAGAGTACACATTCATGTCCTGTTTTAAAATACTAGAGTGGGGTGAATCACTCACCTTGTAAAGAGTCATTTAAATGATTCTACTTTACTAGACCTATACTGTCCAGATATAGACGATATTGACAGACAATATAAGAGCAGGGTTAAAAATCCTTCACTATAAAAGAGGTAGCTTTTCAAAATGAATTACCAACACAATATGATATCAGAAAAATGCACTGATGCAACTTTGCTCTACATTTTATCACTTAACATTGCATGACAGTAGTGTGATGAGGGACACGAGCAGTTTACTCTTAACTCCCAATTGTTGTTGGTGAGCTGATTGTCTCCTTCACCACAGTGTGTATTCTGCATCTTTTAAAAATGTGCCACATCTGAGTGCACTAAACCTACGTTTAAATTTATGAACCATTTTTAAGAGCATATTTTAGAGGGGAAGCAACAACACTGTACAAAAAAAGTGTGTGTGTGTGTGTGTGTGTGTGTGTGTGTGTCAGTTCATACTTAGTAGGAAATGAGGCCAGATTTGCCTAATATGTTCCTGAAAAAAGCTGAAATGCAATGTATGAAGCAGTATTCTTAGTAGCTTTTCCCTTATAGAAACTTAGTGCTACATACAGGAATGTACAATTGGCTCCGGTTACCTTTTCTCCAGCATGTCCCATAACTGAAATGATATTCACATTGTGTATTGTTTACATTGTTGCAAAGACGTCAAGGGTAAACATAAATATTTGCCACAAGTGAAACGATGTCATTAAATAAATGCTGTTGGTTGTGTATATTGAATGGAAACTGACCATTCATTACAAATGGCTTTGCAAAATATCTTTGCATTATACTGTAAAAACAGCCTTTAGCATGTTGTTTTCCCCCTATGCCCTGTCTAGCTTGAATGTCTGAATACTGCAGCCTTTAGCATGTTGTTTTCCCCCTATGCCCTGTCTAGCTTGAATGTCTGAATACTGCAGCCTTTAGCATGTTGTTTTCCCCCTATGCCCTGTCTAGCTTGAATGTCTGAATACTGCAGCCTTTAGCATGTTGTTTTCCCCTATGCCCTGTCTAGCTTGAATGTCTGAATACTGCAGCCTTTAGCATGTTGTTTTCCCCCTATGCCCTGTCTAGCTTGAATGTCTGAATACTGCAGCCTTTAGCATGTTGTTTTCCCCCTATGCCCTGTCTAGCTTGAATGTCTGAATACTGCAGCCTTTAGCATGTTGTTTTCCCCCTATGCCCTGTCTAGCTTGAATGTCTGAATACTGCAGCCTTTAGCATGTTGTTTTCCCCCAATGCCCTGTCTAGCTTGAATGTCTGAATACTGCAGCCATATTGCCCATGTTGCCAGTTTCTGTCATTCTTTCCTGCCTGCTTGTTTCTGCCACCTGCTTTGACGTTTATATGCATGTAGATAATGCTGTCACTGGACAAATTCAGTCCTCTCTCAAACAATCCACTGAATGGTGTGACTTGGACCGTGGGCTACTATTTGACTTGTGTTTTGGTGTTGGCTAACGTTTGCAACAAAGATCTTAACCTATTTGATTGTATTTGAAAGTTATGCCATAGTTAGTGTTTTCTATTGAAATTGTGTTCAGTTGATATGATGATATAATGCCAAATCAGTCAGAATGTGGTTGGCTCCTCATTGGCACACATCCTTTGAGCTAGATAGCAGAAATGAACCACCATGTGCAGGCAGGTTTGCCAGTGTGTGCTTAATGCCTGTTTGAAACACGTCATGCTAACAGTAAGCAATCTCTCAGCAATTACGAGGAGTACTATTGTCAAATCAGGAATGGAGCTTTTTTTTTTTTTCCAATTTAAAGTTTTAAGTTCTTGTTTTTCAATCAACCAACAAAACACATTCCACATTCACAGATGTGACAGGCTTTAAAAAAATAAAAAGTCAAAAAATATAATAGTACATTTGAAAAAATAAAAATACAATTAAAATTAAAGAAAGTCAAATAAAAACACTTATTTTTCTTAATCTATTTATTTTCCTTGGTGCATATATATGCACACACGTACTCAAAAAACTAATTAAAATAAAAACAAAAAACATTTAACACTTGCAGCAGCACTATCAAGGTTCTTATCAGCTATTTCTAGCCTTCGCTGAGACGACGGGCCAATCATTCGTTTTTGGGTTTTACAGTACCTTACACAACATGTATCTGCACATTTCCCTAGTCACCCCGTTCACTCTGTCCAGTTTGAAATATAGTTGAGTAGTGGAGACCAGAGTCTATCAAACTTGGGCTGTCTCTTGTGGAGGTCATAAGTGAGCCTTTCAAGAGTAAGAAAGTCAACAATCTGGTCAATCCACATTTTAAATGTAGGAGGGGTATTAGAGGCCCACAATAGAAGAATACATTTCTTAGCAAAGTATGTAATAGTCATAAGCAAATTTTCTCTGTCAGGATCAAGAACAAAGTCCTGCTGGGCATTAAGAAGATAGATACACGGGGTCATATCAAACTGTACCTCTACTATTTTCTGTGCAGCAGTATGTATAGATTGCCAGAATCTGGCAATCTCTCTACAGCTCCAAAATACATGCATATAGGTTCCACTTTCAGAGGTACATCTTTTACAGTTAGGAGACATATCTGTTTTCATTCTATGGAGTCTCAAAGGAGTATAATAAAAATGTGTACAAAAATTTGTAATTAGATTCTTTCATTTTTACATTGGTAGAGGAGCAGTATACCCTGTCGCAAACCTCCGCCCATAACTCATCACTGATAGTCAGACCAAGGTCCTTTTCCCAGATTATTTTCAAAGGAGTAAAGGAGGAGCCTCCTTTCTCAGAAAGGAGTCTATAGATGTAAGATATTTTGCCTTTAATGGATTGTGCTGTGACAAGAAGGGTTTCAACTTCATTCAACTGAGTTCTAAACCTCCTCTTGGAGGTAAATGAGGAAATTACATGTCTAATTTGAAGATATATATTTTTTTAAATGGATCTTGGCACATCGAATTCACTGCAGAGCTCTTGAAAGGATTTCAGTGTAGTGGTTTTCTGATGAAATAGGTCTGAAAAGGTCCTGATTCCTAGAGTATGCCAAAGATTAAAGTTGGCATCCCTCAGGGTTTTTGGCAAGTCTGGGTTGCATACAATAGGTGAGTGAGAACATATTTGGGAGGAAATGCCCAGGTATTTCTTACAGTCCCTCCACGCTAGTAGGGTGCTGTAAATCACAAAGGTTTTGGCTATGTTGCCCACTTCACTAAAGTTATTAATGAATATAATTGAGCTTAAGGGCAATGAACCACAGGATTGGGCTTCTATCTGAATCCACGTTGACTCTTGTCTGTTTGTGATCCATGTTAGCATGTTGCGGATTTGGGCAGACCAGTAGTACAATTGAAGGGAGGGAAGGGCAAGACCACCCTTAGATTCAGGTTTCGTTAGAGTGGAAAACTTGATCCTCGGTTTTTTATTGCCCCATATAAATTTGGTGATTTTTTTGGTTAGTTGTTTTGAAGAAGGAAACTGGGAGATAGCATGGGAGCATCTGAAATAAGTCGTTCAGTCTAGGGAGGACGTTCATACGGATGACATTAATTCTTCCTACTAAGCTAATTGGGAGGGAGATCCAGGTTTGAAGATCGTTCTTGATTCGATCCAGGAGTGGAAGATAATTTTCCTTAAAAAGGCTATTCAGATCTGGTGTTATGAAGATCCCGAGGTATTGAAACCCCTGTGTTTTCCATTGGAAAGGACATAGTGTCTTCATAGAGCTGGTGAGTGTAATATTGAGAGGGCAGACAGTGGATTTGTTAAAATTGATCTTATAACCTGAAAACTTGCCATACTGAGCAATTGTGTCTAAAATGAGATTTCTCAGGGTTGGATATGTAGAGCAAGACCTCATCCGCGTGAAGCGTAATCTTGTGCTGCAGGCCGCTTGCAGAAACACCCATAATACTTGGATTGCTCCTTATCAGCTCTGCCAGAGGCTCCAACCCCAACAAGTAGAGCAGGGGGGACAGCGAGCACCCTTGTCTTGTGCCCCGTTCCAGAGGGAATCTGTCAGAGTTCAGTCCATTAGCAGTCACCATGGCATTTGGATGAGAGTATAGTGATTTGATCCATTTAATAAAATTTGGGCCCATATTGAACTTTTCTAAGACTGAAAACAGAAAGCTCCACTCCATCCTGTCAAACGCCTTCTCAGCATCCAGTGAAGCCAGCAGGACAGGGGTGTGGAACACCTTCTCAGCATCCAGTGAAGCCAGTGGGACAGGGGTGTGGAACGCCTTCTTAGCATCCAGTGAAGCCAGCAGGACAGGGGTGTGGAACACCTTCTCAGCATCCAGTGAAGCCAGCAGGACAGGGGTGTGGAACACCTTCTCAGCATCCAGTGAAGCCAGCAGGACAGGGGTGTGGAACACCTTCTCAGCATCCAGTGAAGCCAGCAGGACAGGGGTGTGGAACACCTTCTCAGCATCCAGTGAAGCCAGCAGGACAGGGGTGTGGAACACCTTCTCAGCATCCAGTGAAGCCAGCAGGACAGGGGTGTGGAACACCTTCTCAGCATCCAGTGAGGCCAGCAGGACAGGGGTGTGGAACACCTTCTCAGCATCCAGTGAAGCCAGCAGGACAGGGGTGTGGAACACCTCAGCATCCAGTGAAGCCAGCAGGACAGGGGTGTGGAACGCCTTCTCAGCATCCAGTGAAGCCAGCAGGACAGGGGTGTGGAACACCTTCTCATCATCCAGTGAAGCCAGCAGGACAGGGGTGTGGAACACCTTCTCAGCATCCAGTGAAGCCAGCAGGACAGGGGTGTGGAACACCTTCTCAGCATCCAGTGAAGCCAGCAGGACAGGGGTGTGGAACACCTCAGCATCCAGTGAAGCCAGCAGGACAGGGGTGTGGAACGCCTTCTCAGCATCCAGTGAAGCCAGCAGGACAGGGGTGTGGAACGTCTTCTCATCATCCAGTGAAGCCAGCAGGACAGGGGTGTGGAACACCTTCTCAGCATCCAGTGAAGCCAGCAGGACAGGGGTGTGGAACACCTTCTCAGCATCCAGTGAAGCCAGCAGGACAGGGGTGTGGAACGTCTTCTCATCATCCAGTGAAGCCAGCAGGACAGGGGTGTGGAACACCTCAGCATCCAGTGAAGCCAGCAGGACAGGGGTGTGGAACACCTTCTCAGCATCCAGTGAAGCCAGCAGGACAGGGGTGTGGAACACCTTCTCAGCATCCAGTGAAGCCAGCAGGACAGGGGTGTGGAACACCTTCTCAGCATCCAGTGAAGCCAGCAGGACAGGGGTGTGGAACGTCTTCTCATCATCCAGTGAAGCCAGCAGGACAGGGGTGTGGAACACCTTCTCAGCATCCAGTGAAGCCAGCAGGACAGGGGTCTTCTGTGCGTTTACTTGATCAATAATATCAAAAAGACGGTGAATGTTATCAGAAGAGTATCTGTCTCTAATAAATCCAGTTTGGTCCGCTTTTATTATTTTGGGAAGAAGAGTGTTAAATCTTTTGGCGAGCAATTTGGTAATTATTTTATAGTCGAAATCCAACAAGCTTATGGACTGGAAGGACGAGCAGGATAGGGGGTCCTTGTCCTTTTTTAGCAACACTGTAATGCGGGCTGTGTGCATTGAGTCTGGGAGAACTCCGTTTTTGCAAAAATCCTCCAGCATTGGCATGAAGATAGGGCGGAGCTGGGGCCAAAAAGCTTTGTAAAACTCTCTGGGGAATCCATCTGGGCCTGGGGACTTATTAGGTGGCATGGAGGTAATTGCCTCCAGGATCTCCTCAGGAGTGAAGGGGGAGTTGAGATCTTCTTGGTCGGTCTCTGATAGTTTAGGTAGCGAGATTCCCTCTAGGAAAGAGTGGAGTTCTGCCTCTGTGTGTTTTCTCTCAGAGGTATATAGTTTGCAGTAAAAATCATGAAAAGTTAAATTGATATTTTTTGGGTCGCATGTGACCTCGTCCTCTGCTGTTCGGATAGCCATGATTGTACGCTCTGACTGCTCCTTTTTTAATTGGTAAGCAAGCAATCTACTGGGCCTATTGCTATACTCATGGTATTTCTGTTTAGTAAAGAAAACTTATTTTTTTTATCTCCTGAGTGTAGTCCAAATTCAGTTTGGCTTTGGCTGCTTTAAGTTGACTCCAGGAGGTGCTGTCTGGGGATTGTTTATGTATTCTTTCACAGCATTCCAGCTCCCTCTCAAGATCTAGCCTGTGTGCTTCCATTGCTTTTTTCTTAGAGGAAGCATATGCAATTAGATGGCCTCTTAGTGTGGCTTTAGCAGCGTCCCACATTGTGGCCAGAGAAACAGGAGAATCTTTGTTGTCTTGTGTGTAGTTGTCTATCCATGTAGTTACCAATGTATGGAACGCTTCGTTTGATAGCATGGAGGTGTTGAATTTCCAGCTCTTTGACCTCGGGATGTTTTTGCAGAGGTCAAAGCGGAGGTGGACAAAGGCGTGATCTGAAAGTGCTATGGGTCCGATTGTACATGTGGCTGAATTTAGGAAACTCTGGGATAAAAATGTAATCTATACGGGAGTAGGTGTTATGGACATTAGAGTAGTATGTATAGTCCATAGATGAGCTATCAGTCTCTCTCCAGATATCTATCAGTCCCATCCCTTTAGTAAGAGAGTTCAACATCTTTGCAGATCTAGGATTTGTGGTGGGGACTTGAGGTGATTTGTCTAGGGTTGGGTTAAGGGTACAATTAAAATCTCCGGCCACCACGCCAAAGGAGACACAATGCTCATTGAACAGGGTTATCATTTTTGACATGAAGGCAGGAGTATCTGTGTTAGGGGCGTATATGTTTAATATAGTAATTGGTTGAGCATATAGTGACCCAGTTATCAAAGTAAATCTCCCCTCCGGATCAGATATGTTTTTGACAATTATGAATGGAACATTTTTATGGATAAGTATGGCTGTGCCTCTACTGTTTGATTTGAAAGATGAGAAATACACCTGTCCCACCCAAGCTCTGCGGAGTTTGGCATGTTCAGCATCACAGAGGTGTGTCTCATGTAATAGCGCGATGTCTGCTTTTTCCTTTTTTAGAGCACATAGTATCTTTTTCCGTTTTATTGCATGCCCTAGACCATGGCAGTTCCATGTCAATAGATTCAAGGTACTAGTCATCGTCATCGAACAGTAATCGAACTTTAGTGCAAGTCATCGCTGGGTAAAAGTGGATAGTAGTTACAGCTGCGTTCACATAAAAGGAAAATAAATGGTGTACATAAAATAATAATCTCTGAACACCCCAGCCGAGTTCCCAAACAACTCGACACATCCCGTTGGATCTATTACCCCCCCGCTCAGTCTCAATTCTGTGTTCCGAATAAAACAAAAACCGGGAACAGTTAGCAACGCACAACGTCTCCCTCTCCCCACCAAAGAAATGCCTCATCCTCTCCACCCCGCATTGAGTAAATGACACAGTTGCCCTCGTCCAGACCACAGTAAAAGAGGGGAGAAAAATAAAATCAATAGCCCAGCCCACATATGCCTCCCCCAAGGGACATAGGGAACCCCAGGTAATAATAGCAACAACAAAAAAACAGGGAAATAAAAGTAGGCTGAAACATTAGTAGGCCTAGGTTAGGCTATACAGCCCATCCCTCTCAGTTAAAGGAAAAAAAATATAAATTGGACGGCTATAATGACATTTAGGGGGTGGGTCTCTGGATATCGGCTATATGTTGTCTTACCTCCTTTAGTAATGGCATTAATCGCATATAGTCATTGGTCTGTTTCTCATTGACCAGGATTGTCTTTCAAAAAACGTTTTCCCTCTTCTGGAGTTTTGAAGTGTCGCAAGGCTCCTTGGTGAAGAATCCTGAGCTCGTTTGGGTATTTGAATCCTCTGAAGATGCCTCGGTCAATTGAGTATTTCTTCAAACGTCAAACTCTCTGAGCTTTCGGCGTATTCCAGCTGACAGGTCCTGGTGTAAAGCGAGTTTGGCGTTTCCCACTGTGATGGTGTTGATTTTCGCCGCCTGTAGGACTCGTTCCTTGTCGGTGAATCTCAGGAAACGTATGGTGATTGGGCGCGGTGGTTGTCTGGCTGCTGGTGGGGGCCTCCGTGCTCGGTAAGCTCTGTCGAGTTCTATGGGCCTGTCGGTGGACAGGTGGAGCCACTCAGGAAGTTTGTCTTGCAGGTAGCGGATCAGTGGCATGTTTCCCTCTTCTTTTTCGCCCAGATTGAATAGAACACAATTATTCCTTCGCCCCCTGTTTTCCAGGTCCTCTGTTTTCTCTTCCAGATGCTCGATTTTCTTTTTAGCATATGCTATTGTTTCCATGGCATCTGTCAATAAGTTTTCCATGGATAGGATTCGCCCCTCTGCCTCGTCCAGGCGCCCCACGTTTATGGTTATCTTGTTCTTGATGTCAGGCAAAGTGTTTTCCAGGATTGTCACTTTGCCCCCTATCGCACTGAGCTGAGAGTTAATGGCATCTAATTTGGTGTTTAGTTCTGTACGTTGGGATCTCAACTCAGAAAGGATGTCTTCAACAGAGTGCGAGGTTGGCATTCGTTGTGCCTCGGGGGGAGCGGGTTCTCTTGCTCCTGGCTAATGGCGCTAGTTTTTTCTGAAGCTAGCTTCTTCTTGGAGGCTTTTTCCGTCGCTAATGCTCGAGTCCGGGTAAAAATGTCACCTGTAGTGTCGCCTTTTGTAGCCGCCATTACTTTTTCTTACTAAAGCTAAATGAGTTTGAACTTGGGGTGGAGGTAAGATTAGGAATGGGAAACTACTTGTGCAGAGCTCTTAGTTCATGCGGCCATCTCGTTCAAGGGTCACGTCGACTCCTCCTTTTTTGAGTGTTTTAAAACAAACTCCCGATATCTTTTAAGTCACCCCAGAACTTGACATGATTACTGCCTTCCCAGGTGTCCAATGTAACTGGCATCCCTGAATTGTACTGAACTTAAGTCCCTCCCACAAACTGCTCTCATATCCATCTTCAGGACATTATTGATATGCACAATTTTAGGGGAAACAATTATTCAATGTAAAGGTGTCCCGGAATGAGTTCCACAATGTTCACAACTTCGTCACTACCCCACACTTCTTTTTAAGGGGCGATCCTTCTTGCAACACCTCTATCGGCTACATTTTTGGGCTGTAATTACAGGAGGCCTTTAACAAGTCCCCAGAGCTCCTTTCATAGAACTGTGTTTCCCTCCTGCTAATTTGATTGTCTGCAGAGGACTGCAGCTTCTTGCTGAGGTTGCACAATGTGCTTAGGAAGAAGGCAGGCACCTAGTTTTTCATTGGCTTGGGTGCTGACTAAGGTCTAGTGCTTTTTATGTTTGTACGATTACTATAATAGCTCTCCTGCTGATGATCCTGATGTGTATAGAGATTTTACACTGCTATGCACACTTACCCCCTTTCATGGGATCTACATACCTATTTTATTCCTGAATGGTAACCTTAACAGCTTTGTGATTGATCCCTTGAGAACCCAGAGGATGGTCCATGGGTGTGACTGGCACCCAGGCCAGGCTCAGAGTTGGCCACATGACCTGTGTTTGTGACTCCTGGCAGAGCGCAGTCAGGACAGCGTGGTGGTGACGCTGTCGGACTCCAACTCCACCCAGGAGGCCTTCACAGACCCCGCCAGCTCCCAGGACAGTAGCCATGTTAAGCTTCAGTCTGGGAAGGGCAGTGCCTCTTCATCTGAGAACATCACCCCCATCAAGGAGGGCCAGCCTACAGTTGAAGACATAGGTGGATTTTGTTTGTTTTATCCTGAAATGCAGTAATGGAAATGCATTCTACCCTTTATTATTTCCTAAATGGGATGTTCTTAAGTGATATTGTGGAAGTCAAATGTTGTGTTTTAGAGAGGGTAGGACATATTGAGACTGGATCATGTTAATGTTTGAAAATCTCCTCTTTAAACCCTGAATTCCTCAAGTTCACGTGGTTGGAAAAAAGCAACGAGGACGGGACCGTAAATCTTGCTGGAAGACCAAGAAGTAGTAGACACCATGTCAGTGACAGTACCTGAGGCTGATGCGCTAAAGCCAACCATGGATCCCTGCTCTCATCCACTGCCTGTTCCATCCACCTGACCAAAGGCCTCGTCCACTCACCAGGACCCCCCAGAGATGGTTGAGGTGCCCAAGGCCCTTCCTACTGAGCATTGTCGCATGCGGTGGGACTTGTGTGTCCGTAATGTCTTCTTCTGCCTGAGCTGCTTCCCTCAGCACGACAAGAGCCTCTACCGTCTGGCCTTCTCCATCAACAGCAAGACCCAACAGGTTAGTTTGTCCACCCTCCCTCCATATCATATATGGTTCGCTAACATTCATTCACAGAATGTTTTGACAGGAATATTCACCCCTACTCTTATCATCAGTGGCATTTCCTGCAATTAACTTTGACATTGGATGGAGGCAGAGACAGCGAGGCTAACCTTCGTTCCTACTGTTCCTGTTAGTAGTCGTCCTCACCAGCTGTGTCCTCAAACACGTTTGACATTAGTAGGCAGATTGCCTTAGTACCTTTGTTCAGAGAGTCAGAGGTTGACTCCTATTTTTGTGTATTTGAGCGTATAGCCGTAGCATTGAAGTGGCCTGAAGAGGTATGGTGCCTATTACTTCAGTGTAAATTAACTGGTAAAGCCCAAGAGGTTTTGTCAGCGCTACCTCTGGAGGACAGTTTGAATTATGACAAAGCTACTGTTCTTCGTGCCTATGAGCTTGTGCCTGAGGCATACCGACAGAGATTTAGGTCATATTTCTAGTAAGACTTGTGTGGAATTTGCTTCTGTTTGATAAATGGCATGCTGCTAGTAAGGTAACTGATTTCAACTCTCTCCGGGAGTTAATCTTGTTGGAAGAGTTTAAAAATTGCTTACCCGAACGCATTGTAGTTTATCTAAACGAACAGAAAGTATCCTCCCTGGCAGAAGCGTCTGTGTTGGCAGACGAGTTTGTGTTGACGCACAAGAGTGTGTTTTCGGCTCAAACTGAGAGTAGAACCACTGAGTTTCCTACCTTTAGCCCTAGTCGACCAGCAGTAGTATATCAAGCACGCCAGAAGAATCAGCGTTCCTGTTTCTATTGTCATAAAGTGGGACATATGATTAATGATTGCTTCCTGCTTAAACGCAAACAAGGGATGCCTCTTCGTGCCAAGCCACCAACAGGTGTTGCTCTAATTCGTACGGTTGTGAGGTCTGCAACAAAACAGGTGCCTCAGGGTAACTGTAGTTTGAAAGACCCAGTCCCCGACCGCAGTTATGAACCATTCATTTTCGAGGGGTTTGTGTCCCTAACGAATGACGAAGCGTCTCAGCGTCCGGTTAAAATCCTTAGAGATACTGGTGCGGCGCAGTCGTTTATATTGTCTGATGTGTTGCAGTGTGTTAGTGCAGGGTATTGAAATGGGTTTTGTCCCAGTGCCGTTGCACTTTGTGAAAGTACACTCTGAGTTAATCAGTGGAATATTCAGAGTGGGGGTACGTCCTAAGTTGCCAGTGAAAGGTGTGACCTTTATAATGGGTAACGATATGGCCGGAGGAAAGGTAGTACCCGTATTGGAAGTATTGGATAAAAGTGACCACTCTCTCTCGAATGAGTTGGCACAGAGTTATCCACATGTGTTCCCCGCTTGTGCTGTCACTCGTGCTCAGGCACCCTCTGAGAAGTTGATCACCTCTGACAAACAGCCCAGGAAAGAATTAAAGAACGTTGAACTTATTGCTGATGCAATACAGTTACCAGTCACTCGTGAGCAGCTGATTGCTAACCAAAAGGTTGACAACAAGCTTACTAAATGTTTTTCTAGTGTTGTCTCGTTAGAAGAGGTGAAGAAGAAGAATGTGGCTTACTTCATTGATGGTAATCTCCTCATGCGTAAATGGAAATCCCATGTTGACGCGGGTGGAGATAAAATCCAGTCAGGTCTGGTTCATTTAACCCTCAGATCTGAAAACCAAAGTGTGAGTTTGGGAAGGCTACTGTTACCTATCTCGGTAAAGAGGTTGGCCAGGACAGGTGAATAGACGAGAGCTACTAGTTTACACCATTTCCTCAGGTATGAGTTTGACGGTATTATTTCGGTTGTCGTGGTTATTTCGTTCACTTTTACTTTGTCACTATTATAATTTACATGAGTTATGTTACGGGTCTCACTACCATCCCCCCCTAGACTAAACCATATTAATGTCTTAGCTGCTTCCCTCAGCACGACAAGAGCCTCTACCGTCTGGCCTTCTCCATCAACAGTATTCAAATAGATGGTGTTTTTCTAAGAATTGCATGTCTGTAGTTTGTTTGGCTTGGACTCTGACTTCCTCTTATCAATTGTGCTACTTTGCCTGTGGGACTGTGGAGTTAATGTGACCGTATAGTACAGTAGGTGCTGAAACAGCAGAGTGCGCATTGGACACAAGGCTCTGTGTGCAGAGGTGTGCGTGGGTGGCAGCAGCACAGTGCTCTCTCAGCCAGGTTTGGCACAGCTAGACTGTAGTGTCGTGACGCCCTACAGTCAGCACTTTGCCAGTCAGACCCTCATATGGGACAGCTGATCCCAATTCAATGAGGTTGGGTTAACCAATTTCCAGGGCAGAGTTTTGGTCATTGATAACAGACTAGTGAACTGTTGCTGTTCTCTTTATTCACCTCTTGAGACCGTTATGTAGCTGTTCTCAGAGCATGCTTTTCATATTTAGATTAGGATTCTTTCAGTCAGGTAGACTGACCTGGGCTGTAGTTTACTGCCCAGTGTTTTAGGCTTGACAAAAATGGATTAAGAATCTCAATCACAGAGCTTGCACCTGTTTTAAGAACTGAGTATATCCTAAAGGTAAGTGAAATAATTGGTTCTGTATTACATTTCCTTTTGGAGCTGAATGAAAAACAAGGAGTTGAGCTGTTCTGCTAAATTGTCAAGTAACTACCTACGGCTCAGCGTTACAGACCAGAGGCAGCATTGTGGCTGTTCAGGTCTATAGCCCTCTTGGTTAATAAGTGACAACCCTGTTTGTTTTTCACTACAAATCCTACTTCTTCTGGGGTTTGAATTACAAGCTAATGTAATCGTACGTTTCTCAGTGAATACTAAATTAAGGCTAGGGGTTATTATTGGGCAAATTCCACGGTAACAAAGTGATGCAGAGTCATTTTATTTTTTTAAACTTTTCAATCATTGGTTTTTGTTTGGTTTATATTTTAAAGTGAAAAATCTGAGTCTCAGCATCACCCTGTTACGTTGAATTGCCCTATTGTAACAGGAATGTGTGGTGGATGGATAGCTGAGAAATTAAATAACCTCTGATTCCTTTATGCAGAACCTTTAAAAACATTCAGATGGCTTTCATAGATTTGTCATTAAATATGATAATTTACATCTGTCCACAACACTTGACTTTGGTATGGAACTTCATGTACAAGGCCTTCACTGCTGAAACAGATGTCTGCTGAGCTTTCCTGATAGCTTGTCCAGGAGAGATGCCAAATGTCTGGACCAACTTTATTGATATGATACATTATTGAAACACAGAAAACAACACTGTGGGAGAATCATAGTTGTATGAGGGTGAACTGCACCCTTCTACTAAAGCCTCTGCACGTCTTTTGCTCCCAGAAACAGTTAGGCTAAACCTGCATGGGCTGGGACCGTCAGTGTGAGACTCATTAAGGAAGTCAGGGATTGGCAGGAGGGCCTGTAATCTCCGATCATTTGGCACTGGGTTTTTACAGCTCAGTGGCTAGAGTTGGCTTTTCAAAAAGGCAGTGGTGGAAATGTCTTGTCAGCGATATGTTCTATGTCTATCTGAATGGCCATTCCTCTGCCTAACCCAACCTCTCCACTATCTAATAAAAACATCAGTGCTGATTTAAAAGGAGTACCCCTTGCATGTCAACAAATTGACTTCAGCTACAGTCCCTTTGTACTGTTAAACTACAGTTAATGGCCATTGGAGCTGCTATGACAGAACAAGGTAACAATACAGGGATGTTAGGTACTGTAGTGAATGTTGCATCCGTAAATTATTGATTCAATGACGCTTGTGGTATGATGTAACATTTTCACCTTTTTCTTTGTCTCGTGTTTGTAGTTTGTGGTCTTCCTCTAGAGGGGCATCCCCCACATTTTCTGATAATTTTGTTGTGTTTTCACAGAATCTGCGGTGGCCACGTGATGTGTTGCTAGGAAGCAGTATCCCATGGCAACAGCTGAAGTATATGCCAGCACGAGGACTTTTCTATGAGGGGAACAAGACAAACCTGTTCATTGTAAGTTCCACAGTTCACCAAGCCAGCTCCGCCATCAAGTTTCTGCTACCCTGGCTGGCTCACCTGGCTAACATTACTATGCACTAGTCCTGGTTGTTAGTTTGTTTGTTTGTTAATATTGATGACCGATAGCTTAGCAATGACCGATAGCTTGGCAAAATCAGGCGGGGGTTCCGATATCCTTTTGCAATAAAAATCGGGGTCCTTATCCTTGATATTATACGAACTATAGGGGTATGTAATCTCGCTGAGACCTACTTCCCAGGCCTCTGATAACTCTATAGGCTATGGAAAATTGGTTGTATAATTCGAACTTTGGTTATTCATGTATTCACAGTGGGGAGAACAAGTATTTGATACACTGCCGATTTTGCAGGTTTTCCTACTTACAAAGCATGTAGAGGTCTGTCATTTTTATCATAGGTACACTTCAACTGTGAGAGACGGAATCTAAAACAAAAATCCAGAAAATCACATTGTATGATTTTTAAGTAATTAATTTGCATTTTATTGCATGACATAAATATTTGATCACCTACCAACTAGTAAGAATTCCAGCTCTCACAGAACTGTTATTTTTTCCCTCCTATAACCCCCCCCCCCCCCCCCCTTCATAATCTTTTAACTTGTAGACAGGGGTTATATGTGGTAGATATTCAGTAACTGTGAACATCTCATCGCTGTAACCTTGCTCATATTTTTTGTCAAACACCCCTCAACTTGGATATACCTACCAAGTCCCCCACTATGAATTTAAAATAAATTATTTTCTTACGACGAAGGGGGAACAAACCATACAGATTTTTAAGACTTCAAAAGAGTTTTCATAAGAGACCTCGGAGGGCTTCATCCGTATACTCTTATGGTAGTTGTAACCCTTTACTAAATATTGAACTATATCGATATATCTGTGTGTTGTGAGCTGTAAAGTATTTCCACATCCTCTCCTTCAAAGTTCTGTTAAAGCGTTCCACAACTGAAGCTTTCAAATCCGAACCTGTAGTAAAATGTACGATATTGTGCTTTTTCACGAGTTTCTGAAAAGTATTATTAAAAAGAAAAAATATTGTCAGTCTGCACTTTCTTGGGTGCTCCTCCTTCCTTTAAGATAGTCAAAGGTCACAAATAGTCACATCTGCCCCAATAATTTTTAAGACTCTTACAAATGGTATTTTAGAGAAAATGTCTATAACCGTTAGCATGTAGCGATGTCCATTTTTATCTGCAAGGGCCTGCATGTCACACAGATCTGCCTGAAACTGGGACAAGGGATGGTTAGGAATTGTTTTTGCACAGGTTTATGCAGAGTGTAAGCATCCTGCTCTGCTAGCCATTCATTCACTTGAGCAGTGCCTAACCTGCTACCTGTTTCTTCGGCTATAGCTCTCTGGAACCACTCCTTCCCCCCCATAAGACCCTGGGTTAGAGGGGGTATAATAAATGTTTTTCAAAATCTGCTCCGCCATCCTTCTTGCCTCTCTGATGTACAATAACATTAATGAGCCCCTTTTAAATAACGACATTTCTTTTGAATTTTATTTTTGCAAACATCAAGTATTACATATACAGACAAGTCAGGATACGTAGCAGGATATTAGTCCCCGTTTTCTCAACGACCCATGCATGCAACACCTTGTGTGCTTGGTTTACATTTACAGGCTTGTATCTCTGAATTTTTAAAACACACATATCTGTTATATAAGTATGTAAACAACAAATATGATACGTTACAATTAAATGGTGTTTCAAACAAATAAAGTAAAATCTTAGACAAGGATGTTTCTAGTTCTTCAGAATCATCCAGTTGTGTCCATTGTAGACTCTCGCCCGTATCTTACATGATTCATGATTTGCTCCATTTTTAGCACACACTTGTGGGTTGTGTAGAACGATAAATTGTTCCCTTTATTTTCAATAATTTGCTGCATAACATTTGTAAGTTCTCTCAAAAGAAAAAAAAAAAAAATGTATTTATTCTCTAACATCATATGCATATAGTTACCCATTGCTTTACATCTAAATAAAACATATTAATTATTACTCGTTCTCTTGGTTTATTGAGCCAGAAAGTCACCACATCAGCCACCAAAGCTTCCTTGTATTTGTTGTCGTCCACCAGTGTGTGCCGGATTTCTTTGAGTTTCTCGTGGATGTAGATCATCTCCTTTAGTTCATGTAGGAAAGCGTCTGTTACCCAGGAAACTCTGGGAATAGACAGCACAAGACCCATAGACTCCAGGGCTCTGACCATCGATGGTATAAAGCGGCTGGACCACAGTCTTTTCACCAGCTCCTCAAAGTGGTTGAAGAAGTAGTACCAGGGTGGGGCATATAAACACGAAGGTCGGCGTTGGCTGGGATGACTGATCTCACAACCGTGGCATTGTCCTCTTATATACTCTCCAATAACCACATCTAAAAGTGCAGCTACAGAGGCCTTGATGGTGTCCACAAAAATAGTACTGACCACCACATCAAACATATCCTCAGGCGGTGTACATGTCGGGGGGGCTTGCCTAGTAGGAGTAGATTGGAGGGCTGTGAGGCATAGAGTTCTTAGGGTCTGGTACACATGACGTATCGATGGTATGGTATATGAATATCCATGGTATATGATGAACCGGTGGCTTTATGGTCACCCCTTTTATTGTTGAACCATTCCTTTGGTATCGGGGCATGGTTAACGTAGCAGCCGCTTACTTCTTGGGGTTCCTTTGAATCATAATCCTTAGGATTCGTATATATCATGCACTTCCTTAGCCAAACAATGCTCTGCCATTGTTGGCTCTGTACAAAAAGAGCATCCACTAACTCTAACATTTTCAATTCCATTATATCCCAACTTTTAAAAGGAATAAGCATACGCAACCTAAAATCCCCACTCAGGCCACCATCACTGTTTTCGTTGTGGATTTCCTCGTTGCTGATATAGAAGTCCACGCACCCACATGGAAGTCCATTCTTTCTTTGTATTTTCACCCTATGAAATATTCTTCCTGAGGAGTCAGGGGCACCTTCCCATCGGGTCTCGTAGCCCGTGAACAAGCTATACCCCTTTGATAACTCTGTTCGGGACACACCACCTGGCGAAACACCTGCCAGTCTTCAAGCCTGTAGTCCTCTCCTAAAGTCTGGTCTGTATATTCTTCTCCTTCGGCTACCGTATAGAGTTTCACTCTACAGGCCGGATAATCAAACAGAACCCCATAACTGTCCTTTAGTCATCACTTGATCTTTCAGCGCAGTTGTGGGCGGTATTTGGATTCTATACATGTTCAGAAACCTCTTTTTTTGGCGCATCGTATATTGATGCTTTATAATCGGACCTTTCTCTGTTTCAACCGAGGCCCTGCTTCCGTTGTTACGGTCATCACGTGTGTGCCACTGATCACAAAATCCATGTTTAATTTCTTTAGTGGTTTATCGTGGTCGCTTGTTTGGTGTTCTGGGGTTTATTTATAATGCGTCTTCCCCCACAATAACTCCAGACATTCCTGTTTCATAGACAACAGCCCTAAGGTCATTACAACAGGGTGGGGGCCATACTCTTTGAAATGTTCAAACACATCCCCCAGTTCAACGAGGTCCCTACACATCAATCATCATGACAGTGCATCTGTTCCTTTGAAGCTATCAGATTAAATAAACACCCTCCCCCTACCGTGAGAATGGAAGGGAGGATGTCCTGCAGGATGCCCATATATAGGCATACACACCTGACCCATCAAGTAGGGTCATAAATCGCACGTTTGACGTGTGCGGTCTACTGTATTCTCTCTGAGGTAAACCGCTGATTTAATCAGACAAATAGTTTTGGGGTAAGTCAAAGTCACAGTGAATAATTTCAGGATGACCCATAGGATAGCAAGAGGAACTCATTACATGAGGATAAAGGGATGTAAAATCTACATCCTATTGTCTCATAGGGTTGCGCTACATACCGTAATGTCAAAGCATTGGTACGACCTCCATACATGGCCTGTCGGGGTTCCAAGGGTTCTGGTGTGTCAAAGCTGGAAAGGAAAGCTCGAACATGAGGATCAGACTTTTTGAGTTCTGTCCCCTCATGCTCCCACATCACATTCACTTTCAACCCATAAGTAGCCTGTAAAGATTCCAATTTGTCTTGGATCTCCTCGTACATATCCCCAAAAGTATTTTGGGTTAGGACACACATGGCCCGGGGCACAAAGCAACCGTGGAAGAAACAACCGTTGTACTCAAACACTGTCTCAACACCGTCGATCTGTGTATATCCATCTACGTGATACGGCCCAACAGCCTTCTCCCCACTATTCAAAGCATGTTGAATAAAAATGTTTTTATCCTGGGCTAAGTACTCCAACCATTGAATGGACCAGCTAGAGTATGACTTGAATTGTCGTCGGTTTCCTTCTCTGACCCCCTCCGCCTAGGGGTTGACGTACGATTTGTACAATGAGCTCTAGGGTCCTATCAGCTATGATGGATAAATTAGATTGAGCAAGTCGTTCCAGCAGGGCTATAAATTGTTCAAGATCTGCGGCACCATTGGGTAAAACAAGAGTATGCAAAACACTATCTCCACAATTTTCAAGTTGTAAGACATCACAAGGTTCTGCAAAATCTGTAGCCCTTTCTAAAAGTTCACTCAGAGTATCCAAGATCATCACATAAAAAACCTGCATAATCAAGGTTCTGATTCATCCATGTGAAATTAAAAAACGGTCTAATCTCTGTATTGCTGAATTATTTATTATTTGTTTCGGTACACAACCCTAACACTTCTATCAATACCATCACCACTCTTGATTTATTACACAATTTTCCAATTCCTCAAAAACATTGTGTGGTTGCTCAGACTCCGCGGACATAGGAGTTAAAGGAGGGGGGTGTGGGAGGGTGCTGAAGATGTTGTGCTCTCATTCATTTGGTTAATTAAGGATATGAGTTCTGGTTGTATTCTAGAAGGATCCTTGTTACATACAGGTTTTTAGCGCTTGTTTGGGTGTTTTTTTAATCAGATTGTTTTTTAACAAGCGGGGCATTGTTCTATGCCAGAAGGATAGATCTTGACTCTATTGACGCTTTAGTAAAGCAACCATACATTTGTGAAGCTGAACCCCTCTGGCTTTCAGAGCCCTGTAAAAGGCTGTGAGAAACATATCTCGATCTATTTCAGGATCTGTTTCTACCTCAGAATTGGCTGTATCAAGCTGTTTGGCTGCCTCAAACATCAACACATCGTCTTCCTGAGAATTTAAAGCGTTGAAATGATCAGGTTTCAATGTTTTACTAGGTATGTCCTGGGTGCCGAATTCCTCCTCGACCTCGTCCTCTCGACATATTGGGCCTTCTGTGTTGGTATACGCCTGGGAGGAGTCTGGAAGAAAAATATATACAAAAATAGGGTATTAAAAATAAAATGTATATTATATAAACATTTCAGATATATTAATATATAAACAATATATAGTTAGAGGTAATTAGTTTTTTTGGCGCTTGCTGTTCTGAGGAATCCTGGATAACACGGGTCCTATCCCAATGTCCTCTGGCTTTGTAGATTCTGCAGGGTTTGTATAGCCATCGTTGGAGTCTGGGAAAAAAAACATTTATTTGACATTGTTTTAACATATTCTATCAAAAAATGTATAACTAATAAAAAATAAAAAAAAACGTATCCATAGAGAGCATGTTCTTGAATCCAATCGTTTTCAGACCAGTCGCCCTTCTCGGGCCTTTGCACTTGTGCCAAAGTATTGCTATGCGCCATAAATGCTAGATTATGTAGCGATTGGCTGGAGGTTCCAGGGGGTGTGTAGCTGTGTTAAAACGGCGCTTCTTGGGTTGTTTGGAGTTCTGGTAAAGCCGTTTGTTTCAGCTCCCCCGAAGTCGTTCAGAGGTAGAGTCAATAATGCTTCAGGTATTCTTGGGTTCTGTCCGCTGTAAACACAAGATTAGCTTTTTAAAATAGTGTACACACTTTTTTTGTTTCCATGTATAAATATTATTACGCATTTTATTTTTGGACTTATGTCGAAAATAGCTTGATGGTGACAGGCTGCGTAAAGAAGAACCGGTCGCTGTTTGCACCTCTGTTTCCTCATCTAATGTTGGATGATCCAAATAAATTATTCCCGGTAGCAGCTGTATAAATGTTGGGTATCCTATAGACGTTTTTAAATAATATTTAAATATATTTATACGAAATATATACATTTGAACTTAAAACAAATATATATATATATATACAATAGACATAAAAACATACCTGAAAATTCAATGTCCACCACTTTTAGAATATCTGTAAAAACCATATATAACAACGGTTTAATATTAGAGAGTTCCAAACAGTGCAGTAATGTCAAACATTTCCCACAAACTACCTAACCCACACAAAATCTAATATATGAATTCCAAATCCTCACCTTCAAAATTCTCCATGTGCATAGGCTTGCAGAAAGGCTGGAAAATACTTTCAGATGAGCAGCTGTGTCCGAACGGAGCAAATGTATGGAATGAATTTACAGACCTGGGGGATTGTTTGTTTGTTGACTGTTTTTTGTTGTTGTGTGGAGACAACCTATGTGCAAATGACCCCCTAGTGTTGGTATTGTTTTGGGAAAAACACATTGTTTTTAAACCTTAGAGGTGTCTAGACCTATTCTTTGCTGGTTGGTTGGATTGACTTTTGATCCCCCAACATCATCGGGGAAACAACATCTGTTTTTGAGAGGCTTATGTGGAAATGACCCCTAATTTTGAATTGTTTCAAGCACACTTGTCGAGACGACACACACACACACACACAGACCCACCCCACACACGTAACCCCCATCCTCGGGGTAAAACGCCTGTTTTGAAAGACTTATGTGCTAATGACCCCTTAATGTTGAATTGTTTCAAGCACAATTGTCGAGACACACACACACACCCCGAAAACCCCAATGTTTTGAAACACACACACACACACACACACACACACACACACACACACACACACACACACACACACACACACACACACACACACACACGTCTTTCCTGAAGCCGTTCTAAGACACACACACTTAGAGAAAAAAGGTGAGATACATTTTTAAAACCCGATATTTAACCCTTTATTTAATTCTACATATTTAGTACAGACCTTTTTAAACATGTTAAAATGTTTTTTTTTTTAAATACAGCGCAATATTTAACCATGCCAGAATTTTTTTATACACATACAAAATAACTTTGTATAACAAACTATATACACTGCTCAAAAAAAATAAAGGGAACACTTAAACATCACAATGTAACTCAAACTCAATCGCACTTCTGTGAAATCAAACTGTCCACTTAGGAAGCAACACTGTTTGACAATAAATTTCACATGCTGTTGTGCAAATGGAATAGACAACAGGTGGAAATTATAGGCAATTAGCAAGACACCCCCAATAAAGGAGTGGTTCTGCAGGTGGTGACCACAGACCACTTCTCAGTTCCTATGCTTCCTGGCGGATGTTTTGGTCACTTTTGAATGCTGGCGGTGCTTTCACTCTAGTGGTAGCATGAGACGGAGTCTACAACCGACACAAGTGTCTCCGGTAGTGCAGCTCATCCAGGATGGCACATCAATGCGAGCTGTGGCAAAAAGGTTTGCTGTGTCTGTCAGCGTATTGTCCAGAGCATGGAGGCGCTACCAGGAGACAGGCCAGTACATCAGGAGATGTGGAGAAGGCCGTAGGAGGGCAACAACCCAGCAGCAGGACCGCTACCTCCGCCTTTGTGCAAGGAGGAACAGGAGGAGCACTGCCAGAACCCTGCAAAATGACCTCCAGCGGGCCACAAATGTGCATGTGTCTGCTCAAACGGTCAGAAACATACTCCATGAGAGTGGTATGAGGGCCTGACGTCCACAGGTGGGGGTTGGGCTTACAGCCCAACACCGTGCAGGACGTTTGGCATTTGCCAGAGAACACCAAGAGTGGCAAATTCGCCACTGGCGCCCTGTGCTCTTCACAGATGAAAGCAGGTTCACACTGAGCACGTGACAGACGTGACAGAGTCTGGAGACGCTGTGGAGAACGTTCTGCTGCCTGCAACATCCTCCAGCATGACCGGTTTGGCGGTGGATCAGTCATGGTGTGGGGTGGCATTTCTTTGGGGGGCCGCACAGCCCTCCATGTGCTGGCCAGAGGTAGCCTGACTGCCATTAGGTACCGAGATGAGATCCTCAGACCCCTTGTGAGACCATATAAGCTGGTGCGGTTGGCCCTGGGTTCCTCCTAATGCAAGACCATGCTAGACCTCATGTGGCAGGAGTGTGTCAGTAGTTCCTGCAAGAGGAAGGCAGTGATCCTATGGACTGGCCCGCCCGTTCCCCAGACCTGAATCCAATTGAGCACATCTGGGACATCATGTCTCGCTCCATCCACCAACGCCACGTTGCACCACAGACTGTCCAGGAGTTGGCGGATGCTTTAGTCCAGGTCTGGGAGGAGATCCCTCAGGAGACCATCCGCCACCTCATCAGGAGAATGCCCAGGCGTTGTAGGGAGGTCATACAGGCACGTGGAGACCACACTACTGAGCCTCATTTTGACTTGTTTGAAGGACATCAAAGTTGGATCAGACTGTAGTGTGGTTTTCCACTTTAATTTTGAGTGTGACTCCAAATCCAGACCTCCATGGGTTGATAAATTTGATTTCCATTGATCATTTTTCTGTGATTTTGTTCTCAGCACATTCAACTATGTAAAGAAAAAAGTATTTAATAAGAATATTTCATTCATTCACATCTAGGATGTGTTATTTTAGTGTTCCCTTTATTTTTTTGAGTAGTGTATAATTATTACAGTACTAGACTTTAATACCCTTTTAAATGATTATATTTATAACTGTCTGTTGTAGGAAAGACTTCATATATTTAAAAAAAACATTGTTTTAAAACAACTGCAGAAAAAAAACATTGTTTTGAAACACATACCTTTCCCAGAAAGCCTTTCTCTGAGACAGACTGAGAGAGGGAAACTGAGATTCCATTCGTTAAAGGTGAGATACAATTTTAAAACCCTTTATTTAAATATATTATTTAGTTCAGACCTTTTAAACGTGTTATAATTAGTTAAACAATTGTACTATTCCTTTCTTACAGAAAAGGGGAAACTATATGGTTAAACCCAGACACCTGCCTGTGTCTAATTCCCCATCTTCCCGAAAGTGTCTCTTCCCTGCACGATGTCCAGCACACTCCAGGTTCAGTATGTTTTCTTTACCTGGATAGATCGAACGTCTTGCCTTTAGACCCTGGGTCTGTCTTAAGGATAGAAGCGCCCAGCGGCGTAATTGTTCACGATGTTGGAAAAGATTGTCCAGCTGTTTTATCATGGCCAGCTCCACTTAAAGCTAAAGACAGGCACAAAATAGTTCACATCCTTGCAGGCTTTGGAAAATACAAACTAACTAACTGATTTTGTAGCATTGGAACTATTGAATTGGGCACATGCAAATTGTCACTTTGGAGTCTGGACTATATGCCACTGAAGAGATTCTTATGGCTTTCAAATCATCTCGCCCGCACACTTCCTCTTCCAGCGCGTACCCGGGCAGGGTTGTCCCACTCAGGGCGTGTTCGATCTGGCATAGCGCCAGCCGTATCTTAAGCCATTCTCTCATATGTAGCGCAGGAGAAAAACTCCCGGGTTTTGTTTGATAAAGGGGACTGTGGCCGCTGTCTGTGAAAATCTTCACAGTTGAATCCTCCGGTTGGAAAATGTAACCCATATGTCCATCACTCATATCCTGCACTTCATTAAAACAATCAGGGGCATCACACAGAATGTCTTCAATGTTTTTGTCATTGTGTTCTTGACACGAGGCACAAAGTACACCTACATTTGGCCTAGGAGACATGTTTCATTTGTTATTTAATGTTCTGGGTTTATTTTAATTTCTTGTAGAGTGTTTTCTGGGGTTTATCGAGGTCGCTTGTAGTGTTAAGCTCTTATTTATAATGCGGCTGCCCCCAATAAACCCGGACATTCCTGTTTCATAGACAACAGCCAGTACAACTGGGGGGAGCCATACTCTTTGAAATGTTAAAACACATTCCCCAGTTCAACGAGGTCCCTACACATCAATCATAGTGCATCTGTTCCTTTAAAGCTATCAATATGGGTTAAATAAACACTCTGAAGCGTGAGAACTTCCTGACAGGATGTCCTGCAGGATGTCCATATATGGGCATACACACGTGACCCATAAAATAGGGTCATAAATCACGTTTGACGTGTGCCGTCTACTGTATTCTCTCTTCTGTGCTGTCCTGTATTGCTTCCCATATGAGAGCTTTGGTAGAAAATGTGTGATCAACAAACAATATGAGAGAAGATATATGGACGTTGTTGTTTTTTTTTTATACAGAGTTGGTCCCCGTTAAGATACCTTGCTATTTAAACCATTTCCTCTCCATGTCCCTGTTATTCATGAGCTGACCTGCTATCTGTATAATCAACTCAATTTAGCCAAATAGGAGATATTCTGTCATTTGTTGGAGGTTATCTAGCAAGCTTAGTAATTTTGGTCATTTGACTTTTGTTTTATTGCCGTTGCAAAGTCTGTATGATTCGACAACGCTATGGCCTACTCGGGGTGTTTCGAGATGGCCTACTGCTGAAATGTGCTGAATTAATTGAGGAACATGATAACGCTCTGAGTGACACTGCCTGTTTTTCAATTCACAACAATGTCTTTGGCTATCAGTACTAAATATCAGTTTCACTTGCTGTGAAGTCTTTTTACATAGTGGAGAGCTGCCAAGATGGCAATGTGGCGCAGCGACAATCTTATTTTGGGAGAACCCTGGCGTAGTGACCATATCTTGGTTTTAAACGCTTTAAATGGGCACTTCTGATTTTTGCACTATTTCCCGGGACTCTAGGGATAAATGTGAATTATTCCCGCTTTTGAAACTTGTGACCTTATTATAGACTCTGTGACTTTATTTTACAATTTGGAAAGTGAAAAGTTATTTTGAATATTGAGAACTCAAAAGTGAATAACAGCAATTTCAAACAATTTCACATCAAATCAGAAGTAAATGATTGGAAGGAAATGTTTAGAGTTCAAGTTCCTCATTCATTTGGCATGTCATCCAATAGACTTCCTCCTCGACTTATAGCAATAACATACTGCACCAAGAGACCCTTATTAATGGCTAAAACAATGGAGGGAGAACTGAGACATTCTAACTTTGCGTCAGTTGTTTAAATTGGTAAAAATTTGAAAATAAAAAGCGTACTTTTGGGAAAGACATACTCCGTGTCCACCATCTCATTACATTTGTTGTAGTCCTATAAGATAATTCCCCATGCTGCAACTCTTTTTATTCCCCGTGATCCATGCAGCAAGTTTAACATTATTATTTTTTTAGCATGCTGTGGTATGGTTGCTTTTAGCCTAATTGTGGAATCCTAGGTAGCACTGTCATGAATGTAAGCCCATGTGGAGTGAGGGCTTGCTCTATTGTGTGCCTGGTAGGATGATTAGGTCTGTGGAGGATCTGTAGAAGATATGACTGTGGTCATCTCTTCCCCACACCAGTAATTTACAGTGCCTTCAAAGTATTCACACCCCTTTTTCCACATTTTGTTGTTACAGCCTGAATTGATTAAATTGAGAGTTTTTGCCAAAGTGGAATTAGATTTTTGGACATTTTTACAAATGAATTGACAATGGAAAGCTAAAATGTCTTGAGTCAATAAGTATTTGACATCTTTGTTATGGCAAGCCTTAAGTTCAGCAGTGAACATTTGCTAAACAAGTCACATAATAATTGCACGCTCCCTCAACTTGAGACTTCTGTGGCATTGTGTTGTGTGACAAAACTGTACATTTTAGTGGCCTTTTATTGTCCCCAGCACAAGGTGCACCTGTGTAATGATCATGCTTTTTAATCAGCTTCTTAATATAAGGAAAAATGCTCACTTCTAGGGAGGAAAACAAATTTGTGCACAACATTTTAGAGAAATATGCTTTTTGTGCGTGTGGAACATTTCTGGGATGTTTTATTTCAGCTCATGAAACATGGGACCAACACTTTACATGCCGTGTTCAGTGTACTTGAAAAGCTATTGCAAGGCCTGAAACTGGTTGTCTAGCAATGATCAACAAGCAATTTGACAGAACTTTAAGAATTTTGAAAATAATAATGAGCAAATGTTGCACAATCCAGTTGTGGAAAGCTCTTAAAGACTTACAGCTGTAATCACTGCCAAAGTATTGACTCAGGGGTGTGAATACTTATGTAAATTAGATATGTCTATATTTCATTTTCAATACATTTGCTAAAATGTCTAAAAACATGTTTTCACTTCGTCATTGTGTGTAGATGGGTGAGGGGAAAAACATCTATTTAATCCTATTTGAATTCAGGCTGTAACACACAACAAGATGTGGAATGAGTCAAGGAGTATGAATATTTTCTGAAGACACTGAACCTCCTTTCAAATTGACTTGAATGAAAGCCCCATGGAAGCAGCTATTTGTGCTTCTCTAAAGTGTGCATCATGAAATGGATATGTGTTAGCTACATTTTCGTCATGTTAGATTGTTGTCACGTCGTAGCCTTATTATGGGAGAGGAAGACATTTAGGTCCGAATCCTATTTTTAAATCTGCATGTCCAATTTGAACTTTCACGCAAGATCCTTTTGACACACAAGCAATGTTTACTGTGAAGTCTAAAGAGTTACGTGTTATGTTAAATTAGGGTTTGGTCTTATTTTGGTATCTTGTGTTGAGCTGGTGTAGTAGGAGGGACCTCGGCTGTGGTATCCTCTCCATAAAGCTGTTGAGAACAGTGTGTGAAAGCCATGCTTAGGCTGATGAAGGGAGCATGCAGCACAGCCCTGGCTCCATCTGGACTCGGCAAGCTACCCTGCCTGACAAACCGAGTGTTAGTCACTGACAGTCAGACTCTTTATTAAAGGGCACAATAAATCTCACCCTGAAATACTAATTGTAGCCAAAATAAGATTCTGAAAGCCACGCTGCTCAGGGTGCCACACTCTTGTCTTTGGGAACTGTGTGGGAGGGGGGGTGCTCAATTTGCCAGACACTCCTCAATCATGAAAATAAGCAGGCGAGCCACCCTACAGCTGTTGTCTGACATGCCCTGCCCAGTAGTATCACTGAACCTCGAGCCTGACCGACAGATCAATCATTGTCGGTAATATGTGTTGTGCCTTTTGTATGGCAGACAGAGGGGACAGTCATTGCTGTTCTGTGGTCCATCAGTGACAGAATGGCCAAATGACTGGATGGGAAATGAAAGCATAGGCCTACAGTACAGTGTGGCTAGATCAGACATGAGATGGTAAGCTACATGATGGGACTTGGTCTTCAGTGGGTGGCCAGGCCACCTGAAATTAGTTTTCTGTAGGTCACTCTGTCCTATAGTGTAATGTAGGTCTGACTGGCCTAGTTTTCCTCTGGGTTCAGCTGGTGTGTTGTCAACTGGGCCACCATTAAGTGTCACCTAACCCATGATCTGTTGTTTTGACACGTTCCAGCTCAGTTGGGAGTGACTGTTGCATAATTTATTGTGCTGATCAATGCCAAGGTTTCTGTTTGACTGGTAAGCCTTCTAATAACTGATTATGTCAGCACAATAATCCTGTTGCACCAATTCCAAATGTTGTTAATCGAATAATGCTTTAATGCCATAACTGAACAAGTTTAATTGTAGGGATATCAACATAGAAGATAATAATTTGTTTCTAGTTGAGCGTTTCAATCAATCGTGACATTTTTTTCTACTTGTGTTGGATTGTTGTGTGATTTCCACTCTAATTTCCATGTCTTCTTTGTATATTTGAAACATATTAGGCTACAAATAAATCAACCATGACAATGAATCCCCAGTGGAAACAGCTGTAGATGGACAATAATATGATGGATTAGATATGGCATAGATATACAGGTAACTACCAAAATAATGTAAATGAGGAATACAAAGTGTATTGAAAACAGGTGCTTCCACACAGGTAATTAAGCACTTAACATACCATCATGCTTAGGGTCAAGTATACAAATGCTGGGAAGGATATTATTTTGGCTACCATGTCTATGCCCTCATAGGATGATAATGGCCCCATCCACTTGGCTCGAGTGGTCAATGAATGTCCGTCTCAGGTACCAGATCGCAACCCAATTGAAAACTCATATAGGACATTCTGGAGTGGTGCCTGAGATAGCGTTTTCCACCACCATCAACAAAACACCATATGATGGAATTTCTTGTAGAAGAATGGTGTCTGATTTCTCCAATAGAGTTCCAGCAACTTGTAGAATCTATGCCAAGGTGCATTGAAGCTGTTCTGACTTGTGGTGGCCCGACGCCCTATTAAGACACTGTTGATGTTTCCTTTATTTTGTCAGGTACCTGTAGATATAACCTACAGTGCATTCTGAAAGTATTCAGACCCCTTGACTTTTTCCACATTTTGTTACAGCCTTATTATAAAATGTATCGCCCCCCAGACTTGTCCCGAAGCCACTCTTGTCTTGGCTGTGTGCTTATGGTCTTTGTCCTTTTGGAACGTGACCCCTTTGCCCCATGTGCCTTTTGACTCAAATCAAATGTTATTTGTCACATACACATGGTTAGCAGATGTTAATGTGAGTGTAGAAAAATGCTTGTGCTTCTAGTTCCGACAATGCAGTAATAACCAAAGAGTCATCTAACCTAACAATTCCACAACTACTACCTTATACACACAAGTGTAAAGGGATAAAGAATATGTACATAAAGATATGAATGAGTGATGGTACAGAACGGCATAGGCAAGATGCAATAGATGGTATCGAGTACAGTATGTGAGATGGATAATGTAGGGTATGTAAACAACGTGGCATAGTTTAAAGTGGCTAGTGATACAAATATACATAAAGATGCAGTAGATGATATAGAGTACAGTATATACATATACATATGAGATGAGTAATGTAGGGTATGTAAACATTATATTAAATGGCATTGTTTAAAATGGCTAGTGATACATTTTTGACATCAATTTCCATCATTCTCCATTATTAAAGTGAGCTGGAGTTGAGTCAGTGTGTTGGCAGCAGCCACTCATTGTTAGTGGTGGCTGTTTAACAGTCTGATGGCCTTGAGATAGAAGCTGTTTTTCAGTCTCTCGGTCCCTGCTTTGATGCACCTGTACTGACCTCGCCTTCTGGATGATAGCGGGGTGAACAGGCAGTGGCTCGGGTCGTTGTTGTCCTTGATGATCTTTATCGCCTTCCTGTGACATCGGGTGGTGTAGGTGTCCTGGAGGGCAGGTAGTTTGCTCCCGGTGATGCGTTGTGCAGACCTCACTACCCTCTGGGAGAGCCTTACGGTTGTGGGCGGAGCAGTTGCCATACCAGGCGGTAATACAGCCCGACAGGATGCTCTCGATTGTGCATCTGTAGAAGTTTGAGGTTGAAGAGGCGCTGCTGCGCCTTCTTCACAACGCTGTCTGTGTTGGTGGACCAATTCAGTTTGTCCGTGATGTGTACGCCGAGGAACTTAAAACTTACTACCCTCTCCACTACTGTCCCGTCGATGTGGATAGGGGGGGGTGCTCCCTCTGCTGTTTCCTGAAGTCCACAATCATCTCCTTTGTTTTGTTGACGTTGAGTGTGAGGTTATTTTCCTGTCACCATTGGCTTCCTTCTGGCCACTCTACCGTAAAGGCCTGATTGGTGGAGTGCTGCAGAGACGGCCAGCTCTAGGAAGTCTTGGTGGTTCCAAACTTCTTCCATTTTACAATGATGTAGGGTAACGTGTTCTTGGGGAGCTTCAATGCTGCACACATTTTTTTGGTACCCTTCCCCAGATCTGTGCCTAGACACAATCCCAACTCAGATTATTCCCTTTAAAATGCATGCCAAACAAAATACAATGATCGCAAAGTTAAACCATACAACTCTATGCACAAGGACTACTTATTAACAATTTTCCTTGTGCGTAGAGTTTTATGGTTCGTTTAACTTTGCCATCATTGGTTACTGTTTGGCATGCATTTTAAAGGGAAGAATCTGAGTTTCAGCATCACTCTGTTATTGTGGAATTGCTCAGTAATAAAGGTGTCAGTCCTCTGGTCTGAGCCATCAGGCTGTGCTCTGCTGTACTGTGCAGGGCTTACTGCTCTGATTTGCTCTGTGATCCTGCAGAGTCACAGTGTGCTTGCTAAGGCATGGTGTTGCCCCCACACGTATGTTCTTACATATTCATCCGCCCACACATGCACTCTACTGCAAGCTCCAGACAAAAATAATGTCATCTTACTGGATCCTAATTCAGAGGAATTACATTGTTTTCTAGTCTTTAACATTTTTAAATAAATCTTGTGGCTTTTATCCTCACTTTAAACCGTTGTCTTCATTGCGCTGAGATGCTAGCTAAGTGTGTTTGTGGCTATAAAACAACGTGTTCTTGAGCCCAGTACTTGTATAAACTATAGTGTTAATTGGGTATGTTTTGTTAGCCTAGGAGAACTAGTTGGTATGAGCAGGCAGGCAGGGGAGGAGGAGTGTGAAGGCCGGGGAATATGTTGTAATATATGGACTATTTTGATGTGGTTCTTTCTCTGAGGTCCTATCTGGCGTTGTAGCAGTTACTCCTCTGCAGTACCGTCTGTCTACCCTCCCTGCTGGAGAGCTCATGTCAGCAGATTTTAATGTTTTTTTTTAACACTAACAACAGGAAGCAGGAAAAACAAGGTGTTTGCGTTAGTGATGAAAGTTCGACTCTCTTTTTACTGACTGATATTTTCGACTCGTTCAGTCAAAAGAACAAATCTTTTGACAAATTTTGTTCAGTTGATTCCGTATTGCCCAGAGCACACAGGACCCCTTACCAGCGAAGGTTGAACTAAAAACGTCTTGATTCTACAAACCTCTTGTTCACATGCTGGTCACCATAAGGGGCTTAATGGAGCTGTCATTTGTGACTGACTTGTAGAAGTGTGCTTCAAACAATGTACATTCTATTGATTTCTAGGCATACAACTAAGACTATTTCTTGATACATCATGAAATGGCATCTAGTTGTGGCTGCAACCGGACTAGATTGTTAACAACTTTTGGCGGAATACATTGCTTGACTGCAGTGAGGGTGATGAGCACAATATCGTTCAAACTGCAGCACCCAAAACAATTAGTTCTCGAGTTAGTTTGTTGAGCAAAGTCTGTGTGTATGTTTTGGTTCTACAAATATGTATCCATGATATCATAACATTAAATAATCAATTAAATGCGTTCCTTCTTGCACCATGCCATCCATAATCAGTTCTTAAACATGTCATTTTTGTTCTCTATGAACGGCACATCACTAGTTTGCATAGCATGTTTGTGGGCCAGCAGGAGATGAAGAGAGGAAGGGGAGGAGGCGAGGCTTGTTGTCCGTGTGCTACTGTGTTACACTGGCCTTGTGGCCACTAGTACCCTCCTGCTGCAGGCATGCTTTCTTTTTAGTCCTGCAGATGTGTACATTCATTTGTATTGGCCTACACACACATTCCTCTCTTTACTTACTCCTTCTCTATCCTCCCGCCTACAACTCCTTCTCTATCCTCCCGCCTACAGTTCCGTCTTACTCTTCCTCGCTCTCTTTTCCTGTTGCTCTCTTGCTGTTGCGTGATCGTGCTCTACCCCTCCTTGTTGCTGCTCTCACTAGCGCTCTTCCTCCCTCTCCCTGTTGCTCTTGCTCTCTTTCCTCAGTGCTCTCTCTCCCTTCTGTTTGTGTATTGTGTGGGTGTGTGCTTATGGGTGGGAGTAAGTCAACCTGTCTCTGATTGGATGGGTACAGTCTAAAGGGGTGGGCACTAGGATGTGTATAGAGTGCGAGTGGAGGGAAAGAACCCGAGCTGGCTGGGGTCAGGGGAGAGAGAGTGCGTGGGTGTTTTTGTTTTGAGATGGCATGGTTTGAAAAAGAGAGAGGAGCGAGTCAGCCCGTCTGTCACTGGCATGCTGAGTCTCTGGGCCCTGACGCCAGCACCGTTTCTCCTCTCCTCGTCCAGGCGGCTGCCCCCCTCCTCTCCTCCTTCTCCAGCTCTGCCGTGCGCAGCTCTTCTCTCCTGCAGCTTTCGCAGCCCCAGCGCCTGCCTCCAATCCACCCCCCGCTATCTGAGTGTGAGTTGCTCTGTGGGTGGGGGGGGGGGGGTGGGGGGTGCTGCCAGGGGCTCTGGTGCTGCTACAGCCAGCAGGAAACCATCCAAAAGAATACACACAGACACGAGTGGAGTAGCTTTCGTTGGTGATGGTGAGTGTCTCTCTCTCTCTCTCTCGTTTCGTGCCTTTCTCTCGCTCTCTTTTTCTTTCTCACTCTCTGTTTACTGGGGAAAACGCACATGGTTGTATAATCTTGTTTATGTGAGTGGAATTCCACCATTTGTAGAGTTAGTGTAGTAATTCTACAAGGCATGGGGGGGGGTGAATCATTTGAGTTGGCCTATGGAGAAGGAGGAAGAGTTGTGTTGAGCCCCCTGCTTGCAACAGAGGTTGCTTACTCTACGCATGTCTTTTCTCAAGAATAGCATGGTGTTGTACAGAGAGAGAGTGAAAAAATAAATATTGGAGTGATATGGAAAACTCATTGTAAGAAAGTGCGTAGTAAAAGTAATTTCCTGTTGCTATTTCAGTGTTTCCCCTTAACTGTTGGTTTTGCTGTTCTGCAGGGTGTAAAGGTTTGATAGGAGCTAACGATGTGAGATGTTTGTTTGAGCCTGAGGTGATGTGTTCTGACATAAAGTAGGCATGTGGAGGGGATTAATGGGTTATGGCTTGGCTAGGGGGAGTGAGGGGAGCTGGGGGGGAGGGAGGGAGTGAGTGGAGGGGAGGTACTCAACAAGCAGAAAATAAAAGCCTAACAAGGCAGCAAACATGTCGTCCCCCACGTATAATGCAGCACCCCCCTTAGGCTAATCAGTGTAATTTTGTAAATGATGGCTCTCTATGGCAAGACTCATTCATTCACCCAAATTTCCCTCAAAATCAGGCCAGTGGGTCTGAAATATTGTGTAGGTTAGCTAGACTCCTATCCCTGAGCATGTGCCAAATTTCATCACTCTGAGTCCAACAGATCAAGAGAGATAAACATGTGCCTGTTATAGCGCCACCAGGTGGTCAATGTTCTTGCACATGTTGTCTTGACAGTGTTTGCAACATGTACCAAATTGTGTTACTATAACAATATCCTTTACTGGTTTTATATGCATTTATGTGCCAGAACACTCCATCGTGAATGTTTTTTTATTTTTTGTAATTTTTATTTTACCACTTTTCCTTCCCAATTTCGTGGTATCCAATAGTTTTTTAGTAGCTACTATCTTGTCTCATCGCTACAACTCCCGTACGGGCTCGGGATAGACGAAGGTTGAAAGTCATGTGTCCTCCGATACACAACCCAACCAAGCCGCACTGCTTCTTAACACAGCGCCATCCAACCCGGAAGCCGCACCTATGTGTCGGAGGAAACACTGTGCACCTGGCAACCTCGGCCCGCCACAGGAGTCGCTGGCGCGTGATGAGACAAGGATTTCCCTACCGGCCAAGCCCTCCCTAACCGGACGACAGTGCCTGGGCGCGAACCCAGAGTGTCTGGTGGCGCAGCTGGCGCTGCAGTACAGCGCCCTTAACCACTGCGCCACCCGGGAGGCTCCAACGTGAATGTTTAGTGGTCAATAGCGGCCATGTTGTTTAGGTACTAGTCTGGAAAATATTGCATTGAGACCTTTGTCCATTGATGACCACGTAGCAAATTTCGTGCAGGTCGGTCATTCGTTGCCAGAGTAGCATTTTAAATGGCTGAAAATCCACCTTATTATGGGTCCTTGAGGCAAATGTGTTCCTTGTGAAGAGAGGGACCTATGTACATAATGTCATGTCTTTAGGTCAAACGGTGTTAGGGGCGTGACCTTTCAAAGTTAGCATTCTCCATTGCTTGTTATTGCGCCACAATTTGGCCAGTGTAATCAGTGTAATTATGCCAAATTTTGTCAAAATCTTAGATCTTGCTTGTGACGAATGTGCTAGTGTACGGAGATGGATCCACAGTCCCCTCCCCGATTTTATCGTGGGGGGGACGGACAATGATTGCAAAAATGACTGAACAGTAGGGGAAGTTGGTTGTAATATTTATTGAGAGTGTTATGAATTAGACTATTAGGCTTTTACTGACTAAATTTATTGGTAGTGTAACCCATGGTAATGTAACCCACATGAGGGATAACTAGCCTCCCCAGGAAACATGATCAGTCCCGGACAACTCTGAAAAGCATGGTCCCACTATGGAGATGAATGTGGTCTCTTGCATCACAGTGGTGGTGTTATTTGATAAGCTACCTGCTACACTATAACGTATTGTGGATTGAGAGTCCCAGGCATGGAGGGTTAGAGCGGTTCCATCTGAGAGGAGGGGTGGTGTGGGCCAGGCTGATCTATGCATGCTAGGACTTCTAGCATCAAGGGAGAATAGACCTTTAACATTCTTTAATTTTCTTGTTTTATCTATCTTCTTAAATCTGGAATTTTAAATCTGGAATTGACGCACTAACACAGCGGTCACCCTGCCTGTGTTTTTGGTCAAAAGCTGAGGGATGGAAGGACTGACTATGTATGCAAGGACTGACCAGCCACGATAGCAAAATTATAGTTTTAACCATGTTTTGAGGCTATACAGTGTTTGTTTACATTTACTTTGTTTGCAAACATTGGAGTATAACAAGCTTATATTTTGGGTTATGATGGGGTACAACAGTTGAACTAAACTCATGAGGCATTTATAAGTTATATTCTTCAAGAATTAGTGTGTCTTTGGCTATGCCGGATTAAGTGATATGACATGCTATTCTATAAAATAATTTCTCCGTAATTAATATTACCTGATTGAGCTAATCATGTAAATGTAATTAACTAGAGAGTCGGGGCACCACAAAATAATATTTATTGAGCTGTTATCTTCTGAATAAACTCTTAAAGACCTAGTAATATTTTACATCAATATCAGTCAATATTAATCATCATCTTAATTCAGTCTCATCTGAAAGTTGTAAATCTGCACGAACCCTGGCTAACAAGTTGAATCAGCAATACAAAATTGGGTTTAATTATTTATTTACTAAATACCTAACTAATTACACATACACATAATTAAATCATAACTTGATTACGTCATAGGAAAATGTCCCTAGCGGGCGGAACAGATATGATAGATGGTTACACAAAAGAAAAGGGGCTGGGTTTGAGTGAAAGAGCGGGAAGACTTATGCATTCTTATATCTTATGCATTCTAAATTACCGCCCATTTCGAAAAGGAAAATGCAATAAATATTTACTCTGAGCTGCGCTTCGGTAGGTTGGTGGTAGATGGAAGGCCGTGTTGCCAAACCGAGTCCTTTGTCCTTTGAAGAATGTCTCTGCTGGTAAATTGAATACGTTGTAGTAACGTCGTTGTGTGGTAGACGGGATACTCTGTCTGTTCCTTCCTAACCCTCATTTGCATCTGCTGTTGCTAACTCAACGGCTAGGAGGTATCACTTCTGTAGTGAATAAGAGTTCAAAGTTCATACCATTTGCAACCAACGCTCATGCTGATGTTGGCTTCGTTCTGTAGTTATTATCTGAACCATTCTGACATCGGACCGTCGTCCTCATGTCCTCGGAACAGGAGGTTATATTGTTGCCAAGGCTTTATAGGAAGGGAGAGGAGGGCGTGTTTGAAAAGTTTTTTAGCCCATGTCCCTTCACAGGGGCGGGCCACTGATTGAGCAGAGCCCCATCTATTGAAAACCCAAATTTCACATTTTAGAAGCTAAAATCACATTTCATCCCATCACGAATAATTTCATATTCAAACATTTAAATTGAACAACAATTCCATGTGAATCCGATAACTCTGATGTGTAGACTTTCCACTGTAGAGTTTGTCATCTTATCATTGATGAGAATGTCTCAGATGACAACCGAACTGACATCATATTCATTAAGTACCACCGCATATGTTCAATTGGTTGGATTACCAGAATATAGTTCATTTCCCTGCACCTTCTGATGTTCCCAGAATCTCTATGTTAACCAAGGGTTTTGCAAATGTAACATCAGTAGGGTAGAGAGAGGAAAAAGGGGGAAAGAGGTATTTATGACTGTCATGAAACCTACCCCCAGGCCAACGTCATGACAGTATGTATATATATATATTAATTATATGATGTAGTAACTAAGGATTCTAGCTCCAAGGTTGGCTGCCAGGGACAAAACATAAGCAGAAGGCAAATTCTTTCATGTCTGCCTGAATTATTGATGCAGTCATTATTATGTTGCGATGTTTAATGCCTGATCAAATTATACATTGTGAATTCCCTGTGATAGAGCTTGTGTTGTGCGTGGGCCAGGGGTGTAAAACGCATCTCCATCTCTCACACAGACCGTGAGAACAATAACATTTACCCCTGAACAGCTTGTAAACAATTGCTGCAGAGAGCAACAAATAAGTAGCAAATCTTGACTTCCATTAGAAGAAGAAAAATGTAATGTTGATAATCAGCGGTGCGGCATGTCATTTTTGAAACTGGTTGTAATTCATTTGAGTCAAATATTTGTTTTCACTTCTACCAAGGAGGATTCATCAACATCAACAGGCGCACAAACAAGTGTTACTGGTTACCATTTTAGAAAAATTGTTAACCATTTGTGACCGACCACCTCGATTATGTCTCATGTTGCAAAATGATTCCTTGCGCACCTGATTACGCATAGAAGTAGGACTATAATAGTATTTATATTTAGGTGCAGGAGTCCAAAATACTTTTGAGCTAATATTCTATAAGAGGAACAGGAGCTCAAACGGTAGAACATTTGAGGTGCCGGTACTCGGCTCCAGTGAGCTCCTGCCCATCTTAAGCACAGCTTCTTATCCCTTGCGGTAATAGCCTAAAGTTGTATCTGTCACAAGCTCACTGGTACGGGAAACTCTTGAGGGCCCAGAAATAATATTTTATACAATAAAGTTCGCTAGCGTGAGCTTTGGGCCGGACCCAAGTTAATATTTGATACAATATTTCAAGTCCGTTGCAGACAGGCCATGTGTAGCCAATGTGATTTATAGGATATTTATTTTTATCAGGATTTTTTCTACCTGCTGGCTGCAATGGTTTTTATTTGTTGGATTTATGTAGGCTATTTTGGAAATGTTAATAGAAGTTAGTTTTTAGGTTTTTCATTTTCGATTTGGATAGAATTTTGATTAACCATGTGACAATGATATGAAGACATTATTAGAAATGAATTGAAACTATTCCACGAAAATGTGCTTATGAAATCCATAACTGGCACGCAGATCGGTAGAAATGGTAAGATGGATCGGTAGAAATGGTAAGATTCCACATGAGAAAGGTTACAGACTCCTCGTGTAGCCTATTACCAGCAACTTCAGGAGAGTAATGTAAGGAGAATGGTTAGGTCAGGTTTTTCTCTTATGGTTATCTTGATCTCTGGCTCCCTCTTGAGTAATTTGTCTTATTTCATCAAACAGTAACATTTAAAGCATCAAACAAGCTCAATGTATATAGTTGATTTTATTAAAACTAGGGAAGCCGATATTAGCTAAAAATGCTGGCATCGGTGTCTAGTTTAAAGTTGATGTGCAAAACTGATGTCAAAGCTGGCGTGCATATCTATATAACTTAGCTAGATGACGTAATTACGCCACACAAAATACAGCGCTACACGTGCAACACAGCATTCCTAACCTAGCCCACAATGTCTGCGGTGTGGATCTATTATTAAGTTTCAACTGAAGATAGCAAAAGGGCCATGTGCAACGTTTGTGCTGCTATTATTTCCCAAGGAGGGGAGAAAGTGAAATCTTTCAATAGCACAAACCTAATTACTCATTTTAAAGTGAATCATCCCCAGACGTTCAGCGACTACTTAAAACAAAAGCAGAAAAAAACAGCAAAACAAGAGACAACTCAAAAGCGAAATCCATTAACGGCAAGATAATGGCATTCATTGCTCTTGACAATCAACCCTTCTTTGTCGTTGATGATGTTGGCTTTCGCCGACTGGTCGAGCACCTCGAGCCCCGGTACACACTACCAAGTAGGCTCTGTTTTTCAGATGTTGCCCTACCGGAGTTGCACAGTATTGTTGAAATGTACATCCATGAGCTACTTGCTGTGGGCATCACTGCTATTAGCTTCACGACTGACATTTGGACCAGCGATGTCAACCCCATAAGCATGCTGAGTCTGACAGCACAGTGGGTCGATGAGGATTTCATACTGAGGAAAGCCGTATTGCATGCTCAAGAATGTGCCGTTTCTCATACCGCTGCTGCCATTTCAATGGCATTTGAGAACATGTTTGAAACTTGGAAACATGAACACACTCCTAGCGCCATTTGAACAACTGACTCGAGAAATAAGCTCATCAACTGCGTCTGCAGCAGACATAATACCCTCTGTCGTGGCATTGAAACGCCTGTTCAACAAAAGTGCCGACACAGACCGTGGGGTTAATAACTTGCAAAAGTACTCTACTTGTGGCTGTGAACAAGCGATTCGGTGGCATTCTCTCTGAGACTCTTTACTGTGTCGCCACAATGCTCTGTGCTAGGTACAAGGACCACTACTTTGATGAAGACAAGAAACAGGGTTTACGTGAAATGTTAGACACAGCTGGACAAGATGGAAATGGACACAGTGACAGTGCGCACCGAAGAGGACCCACGACAGAAGAGGCCACGGATAGATAGAGCTGAAACTTCACTGTTTGACATGTATGATGAAATCCTGGTTGAGAATGAAATGACTGAACAAATGAACAATGAAACTGCACAGCAAGTAAGTGAAAGAAATAGGTTTTGATTATGTTTTACTGGCAATGGGGACATATGTAAATGCCAACAAAATAACTTTTTGGTGTGTGTGTCAACTATTTAACTGTACTAGAGTGTTTAAAAGGCAGCTGAAATTGTAAATATCGGTATCGGGTTTTTTGGCAAAGAAAATATTGGATATGTGGATGAATGCTTCATGGCAGACTGGAACCCCTTTAACTCCATTTTACTTGTACAGCTTGTTTGGCCCACGTTGTATCAAGTCACTTGAGTTGACACTGACCTTGTGCAGAAAGTAGTCCATCACAACTTTTTTCCCACTGATATTTGTCGATAGCACCTGTTCAATTCAGGGCAGCAATGTTGTTGTGAGCAGTAGCCTAATTTTTGCAGTTCTACATGGCTAACGTTATATCTTTCAAAAAAGCTGCGGTAGCAAGTATTATCTACACATACCGAGCAGCTCATGCTGAACAGAAACATTTCTCTACACTCGCAATAACATCTGCTAACCATGTGTATGTGACCAATAAAATGTGATTTGATTTGAGAAGCAGGCTACATGGCAGACCAATCCCAACTCCTCTCTCGGCATGTCCAGCCCATCCATTATCTCAGCCAGTTATGGCTAGCGGGAAGGTTCCTGTCTTTTTCCATGGCTAAACCAAATAGGCTCGTCATTTCACAATATTATTTGTATTTATAGATGGCAAACAAGTTTGTTATTAAGTCGCATGGAAGTTCACATGTTCCAGAATGCATTTCTGCCCAAAGCCACATTTTGATAATAAAAAATCAAATGCTTCCTGAAACGTCACATTTTAAGAAGTCTATAGGACAAATACATTATTTTAAGAGGGATATTTTTCTCTAACTTGAAATTCTACCCCACTCTTGATGCTTGAGTGACACATTAACTTTATGTTCCAAGCCAAAGCTAAAATTTTCCCTCACTTTTCCCCTAAAAAATATGCTTCAAAATCATTGATGGTAAAGTCATGTATATCTGCTATATCTGTTGTGCTACAGCATAATCTGTGCAAAGCCATGGCTTCACATCTGCCTAAACAGATTTATTGTGCCCATGGGGGAACTCCCCCCACCCCACCTCCCTTAGATCTGTTTATCGAAGTGAGCAGAGCCCAGATCACCCCCTCACCAGCCGTACTACTCCTAGTCTTGTTTGGAGGCATTTGGTAAGCTGTGCATTGAAAGTTTAAAGGGAAGATTGCAGACTTAGGTTGCTGTTAAACATCCTGATTTGTTTGATCCTTCTAACTAAAAGTCCCAATACAACTTATCACTTTACATTTGTATTTTTGGAGAAATGTCAAATACATTTTTATTTGTCACATACACATGGTTAGCAGATGTTAATGCGAGTGCTACCGAAATGCTTGTGCTTCTAGTTCCGACAATGCAGTAATAACCAACGAGTAATCTAACCTAACAATTTCACAACTACCTTATACACACAAGTGTAAAGGGATGAAGAATATGTACATAAAGATATATGAATGAGTGATGGTACAGAACGGCATAAGCAAGATGCAGTAGATGGTATTGAGTACAGTATATACATATGAGATGAGTAATGTAGGTTATGTAAACATTATATTAAGTGGCATTGTTTAAAGTGGCTAGTGATACATTCTTTACATCAATTTTTCCAATATTAAAGTGTCTGGGGTTGAGTCAGTATGTTGGGAGCAGCCACTCAATGTTAGTGGTGGCTGTTTAACAGTCTGATGGCCTTGAGATAGAAGCTGTTTTTCAGTCTCGGTCCCTGCTTTGATGCACCTTTACTGACCTCTCCTTCTGGATGATAGCGGGGTGAACAGGCAGTGGCTCGGGTGGTTGTTGTCCTTGATGATCTGTATGGCCTTCCTGTGACATCGGGTGGTGTAAGTGTCCTGGAGGGCAGGTAGTTTGCCCCCGGTGATGCGTTGTGCAGACCTCACTACCCTCTGGAGAGCCTTACGGTTGTGGGCGGAGCAGTTGCCGTACCAGGCGGTGATACAGCCCGCCAAATTTCTTCAGCCTCCTGAGGTTGAAGAGGCGCTGCTGCGCCTTCTTCACCACATTGTCTGTGTGGGTGGACCAATTCAGTTTGTCCGTGATGTGTACGCCGAGGAACTTAACTTACTACCCTCTCTACTACTGTCCCGTCGATGTGGATAGGGGGGTGCTCCCTCTGCTGTTTCCTGAAGTCCACGATCATCTCCTTTGTTTTGTTGACGTTGAGTGTGAGGTTATTTTCCTGACACCACACTCCGGGGGCCCTCACCTCCTCCCTGTAGGCAGTCTCGTCGTTGTTGGTAATCAAGCCTACCACTGTCGTGTCGTCTGCAAACTTGATGACTGAGTTGGAGGCGTGCATGGCCACGCAGTTGTGGGTGAACAGGGAGTACAGGAGAGGGCTCAGAACGCACCCTTGTGGGACCCCAGTGTTGAGGATCAGCAGGGTGGAGATGTTGTTACCTACCCTCACCTCCTGGGGGCGGCCCGTCAGGAAGTCCAGTACCCAGCTCTACAGGGTGGGGTCGAGACCCAGGGTTGATGATTGGAGGGTACTATGGTGTTAAATGCTGAGCTGTAGTCGATGAACAGCATTCTCATATAGGTATTCCTCTTGTCCAGATGGGTTAGGGCAGTGTGGTTGTGATTGCGTCGTCTGTGGACTTATTGGTAAGCAAATTGGAGTGGGTCTAGGGTGTCAGGTAGGGTGGAGGTGAAATGGAGGTGAAATGGTCCTTGACTAGTCTCTCAAAGTACTTCATGATGACGTGAGTGCTACAGGGCGGTGTCGCTCAGTTACCTTAGCTTTCTTGGGAACAGGAAAAATGGTGGCCCTCTTGAAGCATGTGGGAACAGCAGACTGGGATAAGGATTGATTATGTCCGTAAACACACCAGCCAGCTGGTCTGCGCATGCTCTGAGGACGCAGCTGTGGATGCGTCTGGGCCTGCAGCCTTGCAAGGGTTAACACGTTTAAATGTTTTACTCACATCTGCTGCAGTGAAGGAGAGTCCGCAGGTTTTGGTAGCGGGCCGTGTCAGTGGCACTGTATTGTCCTCAAAGTGAGCAAAGAAGTTGTTTAGTCTGTCTGGGAGCAAGACATCCTCGTCCACGACGGGGCTGGTTTTCTTTTTGTTTTCTGTGATTGGCTGTAGACCCTGCCACATACCTCTTGTGTCTGAGCCTTTGAATTGCGACTCTACTTTGTCTCTATACTGACGCTTAGCTTGTTTGATTGCCTTGCGGAGGGAATATCTACACTGTTTGTATTCGGTCATGTTTCCCGTCACCTTGCCCTGGTTAAAAGCAGTGGTTCGCGCTAATGCTGCCATCAATCCACGGTTTCTGGTTTGGGAATGTTTTAATAGTTGCTGTGGGTACAACATCACCGATGCACTTGCTAATAAACTTGCTCACCGAATCAGCGTATTCATCAATGTTGTTTGACGCAATGCGGAACATATCCCAATCCACGTGATCGAAGCAATCTTGAAGCGTGGAATCAGATTGGTCGGACCAGCGTTGAACAGACCTGAGCGCGGGAGCTTCCTGTTTTAGTCTCTGTCTATAGGCAGGGAGCAACAAAATGGAGTCGTGATCAGCTTTTCCAAAAGGAGGGCTGGAGAGGAATTATATGCTTCGCGGAAGTTAGAATAACAATGATCCAGGGTTTTACCAGCCCTGGTAGCACAATCGATATGCTGATAGAATTTAGGGAGTCTTGTTTTCAGATTAGCCTTGTTAAAATCCCCAGCTACAATGAATGCAGCCTCAGGATATGTGGTTTCCAGTTTACATAGAGTCAAATAAAGTTTGTTCAGGGTCATCGATTTGTCTGCTTGGGGGGGAATATATGCGGCTGTGATTATAATCAAAGAGAATTCTCTTGGTAGATAATGCGGTCGACGTTTGATTGTGAGGAATTCTAAGTCAGGTGAACAGAAGGACTTGAGTTCCTGTATGTTGTTATGATCACACCACGTCTCGTTAATCATCTTTCTTACCGGAAAGATGCTTGTTTCTGTCGGTGCGATGCGTGAAGAAACCAGCTGACTGTACCGACTTCAATAGCTTGTCTCGAGTGAGCCATGTTTCCGTGAAGCAAAGAACGTTAGTCTCTTATGTCTCAATGGAATGCAACCCTTGCTCGGATTTCATCAACCTTGTTGTTAAGAGACTGGACATTGGCGAGTACTATGCTCGGGAGCGGTTTGCAATGTGCCTATCTCCGGAGCCTGACCAGAAGACCGCTTTGTCTGCCCCTTTTACGGCGTCGTTGTTTTGGTTCGCCAGCTGGGATCCGATCCATTGTCCTGGATGGTTGGCAAAACACAGTATCCGCTTTGGGAAGTCTGTTATGTTTAGCATTTCTTTCCTGCCTGGCTTCTCACCAAAGGCTGTGAAAATGTCAACAGACAATGTGGACCTGTTTGGACCTGTTTGGTAGGATGAGGAAGAGGCTCCCAGGTGTAGGGGCGGGCCAGTTGCTTCTGTGGAGGCATATCATGTGTTTTTGTTTCATCATGATATGCCCAGCTTCTCCTCCCTTTCGTATACACCTCTAAGCTGCTCATTACAACGTGTTTAAAAAAAAATTGCACATAGACCATAATCTGCGCTCAGCTCACATAGTCAGCTCTGCTGTGGAGCACCGAACCTTGCCTGTACACACCTGCTGGGATGACGTGTGCACTGGGTTTTTTGGTCGTCACATATGCTGTCACATGATAACGTGTGTTCAGATCTGATTGATCGTTACCTGTGATACTCCTCGTGCTCTGAAGACTTACCAATCCTTCAGAGATATTGAAATTAAAAAGTCAATGTGTGTTTGATGTGCTGCTGCTCTCTGGTTCCCTGAACCAACCTGAACCCAGACAGAACACAACGCTAATGAGGCTGCTTGCCTGGGGCGGGATCTGTTATGCCTGCCTGAGGTCAACCCCCAGTCCACCCCCACCTCCACTCTTCAGAAACTGTCTCTCCCTACAGCAACTCTTTCCGTTTTCTCATTAGTGCTCCCATCTTCCATTTCCACAGTTGCCTTTTCACCTCCTTTTTCTCTCTTTCCTGTGGGTTTGCCCATTTTTTCCCCTGTTAATTGTTTGCTGGTGTCAGCCCTATTAGCAGCCCAGTGCCTGAAGGAGTCTGCAGTAGCATTAAGCTGTGCACATGCTACATACACACAAAGAAATAATGTGGCAAGTTTTCATTTGAGATTTACACTGCTGGCAGCCGTGTCTCACTGGGCCATGGCTCCAGTGGATCAAGGCACTTGGTACTTTTCAGCTTTCATTTACATAACAATGGATAACTGTGATCTTTAACACCTTCTCACGAAGCAACTGTCTTGATGATGCAGAGGTTGTAGATTCTGCTCGCTCCAAGTCTAGTGTCACACTCCTGACGTGGAAACATAGTTATTACACTAGGGCCCACATTAACATAAACCACTGGCGACACACTGGTGTGGGGTACGTCTCAGGTCGATGTGCAGCACAAAATATTTCATTTACCCTGTCCTCCAGCCCGTGTCCAATGAATACATGAAAGAACCTGTTGTTTCTCTCTCAGGTTTGTGCATGCCATTACCTATAGACCTTAGCAGGGGTGAAAGTGGAATGAATTTCTTCCCGGTACGGGACCTCCTATGTGTGCTTGTCAAACAGTCATTTCAAAGGGCTCCTTTACTAGGCTACCCATGCAGGTTCATCTGCTCACAACATTTCCCGCCTCCAAACAGTAATGAATGGAAAGAGACCTCTGTTACACAACATACCAAAAAGTGTAATGACATTTGCCGATTGTCATTAGTCCACAACGTCTCGGCCACTCAGCTCTGCCTTGGCAAAATGTACGTGTTCTTGTCAAACCACATCGCATTTTGGGGTGTAGGCTGTACCACCTGTTTTTCATGAGGTAATTATAAATAGTGGTGTAGTAGCCTAGAGTTTAATTTTTATTTATTTTTATTGACATTCTGTTTTCGTTATTGTAGTAGGCTCATGTTTTACCAGTACTGTGTACCCCCACTATTGATTTTTCCGGGACATCAGACCGCATTATTTTCACCCCTGGTCCTAAAGGATATTTAAACATGGTCCTCTACCAGCTGGCCAGAATGTTTGCTTCATAATTCTGTATGTTAAAAAATGTTTTTATTGAAGGACCCATGCACATGATCAGTGTTCTCTGTGTTGCGTGAGTAAAATGAGCACGCATTTAGCTGTTGCCATTACTTTCCTCTCACCAGCACTAATTCAAAAGTGCTTTCCTCGCAATCTTAAATAAGCATGCCCCATTCAAAAAATGTAGAACTAAGAACAGATATAGCCCTTGGTTCACCCCAGACTTGACTGCCCTTGACCAGCACAAAAACATCCTGTGGCGTTCTGCATTAGCATCAAATAGCCTCCGCGATATGCAACTTTTCAGGGAAGTCAGGAACCAATATACTCAGTCAGTTAGGAAAGCTAAGGCTAGCTTCTTTTAAACAGAAATTTGCATCCTGTAGCACTAATTCCCAAAAGTTTTGGGACACTGTAAAGTCCATGGAGAGTAAGAGCACCTCCTCCCAGCTGCCCACTGCACTGAGGCTAGGAAACATTGTCACCACTGATAAATCTACGATAATCGATCATTTCAATAAGCATTTTTCTACGGCTGGCCATGCTTTCCACCTGACTACCCCGGCCAACAGCGCATCACCCCAAACTGTTATAGACCTATATCCATCCTGCCCTGCCTTTCTGAAATCTTCGAATGCCAAGTTAACAGATCACCGACCATTTCGAATCCCACCGTACCTTCTCCATTAGGCAATCTGGTTTCCGAGCTGGTCATGGGTGCACCTCAGCCACGCTCAAGGTCCTAAACGATATCATAACCACCATCGATAAAAGACGTACTGTGCAGCCGTCTTCATCGACCTGGCCAAGGCTTTCGACTCTGTCAATCACCGTATTCTTATCGGCAGACTCAACAGCCTTGGTTTCTCAAATGACTGCCTCGTCTGATTCACCAACTACTTCTCACATAAAGTTCAGTGTGTCAAATCGGAGTGCCTGTTGTCCGGACCTCTGGCAGTCTTTATGGGGGTGCCACAGGGTTCAATTCTCGGGCTGATTCTTTTCTCTGTATATATCAATGATGTTGCTCTTGCTGCTGGTGATTATCTGATCCACCTCTACGCAGACGACACAATTCTGTATACATCTGGCCCTTCTTTGGACACTGTGTTATGCTGCCAAACATACTCTCGTAAAACTGACTATCCTACCGATCCTTGACTTCGGCGATGTCATTTACAAAATAGCCTCCAACACTCTACTCAACAAACTGGATGCAGTCTATCACAGTGCCGTCCGTTTTGTCACCAAAGCCCCATATACTACCCACCACTGCGACCTGTATGCTCTTGTTGGCTGGCCCTCACTACATATTTGTCACCAAACTCACTGGTTCCAGGTCATCTATAAGTCTCTGCTAGGTAAAGCCCCGTCTGATCTCAGCTCACTGGTCACCATAGTCACCAACATCCACCCGTAGCACACGCTCCGGCAGGTATATTTCACTGGTCATCCCCAAAGCTAAGACTTACTTCGGCCACCTTTCCTTACAGTTCACTGCTGTCAATGACTGGAACGAATTGCAAAACGTTGTATATCTCCCTCTCTAACTTTAAGCATCAGCTGTCAGAGCAGCTTACCGATCACTGTACCTGTACACAGCCAGTCTGTAAATAGCACACCCAACTACCTCATCCCCACATTGTTATTTATCCTCTTGCTCTTTTGCACCCCCAGTATCTCTACTTGCACATCCTCATCTGCACATCTATCACTCCAGTGTTAATGCTAAATTGTAATTATTTCGCCTCTATGACCTATTTATTGCCTTACCTCCCTACTCTTCTACATTTTTTATTTATTTTATTTATTTTACCTTTATTTAACTAGGCAAGTCAGTTAAGAACACATTTTTATTTTCAATGACGGCCTAGGAACAGTGGGTTAACTGCCTTGTTCAGGGGCAGAACGACAGATTTGTACCTTGTCAGCTCGGGGGTTTGAACTTGCAACCTTCCAGTCCAACGTTCTAACCACTAGGCTACCCTGCCGCCATTTGCACACACTGTACATAGATTTTTCTATTGTGTTATTGACTGTACCTTTGTTTGTGTAACTCTGTTGTTTGTGTCACTTTGCTTTATCTTGGGCAGGTCGCAGTTGTAAATGAGAAATTGTTCTCAACTGGCCTACCTGATTAAATAAAGGTGAAATAAAATCATTATCTTGAAACTGGCACTGCAGATCTTGGGTAATAGGCTCATACATGGAGAGGTATGGTGGTTAATATATTGCCTAAAACAATGTACTGTCACACTTCTCTATCCCTTTCTCCTTTTCTCTTGCCCTCCTTCACTATCAGTCTGTGTAAAATAAATCCCCATGTATGTCAAAAGAAATATCAGGTACATCCACTTTTCAGTTGAGCTTTTGCACTTTTTTAATTAAACTGAAAACCCACCAGTGGGGCACATTGAAAAGCTCATGTCAGGGATCTGTTGGCCTTGTGAGTGTGTTAGTGGAAAATATGTTTTGAAACAGAACTCTAGTTAGCCTGACAGGTGAGGTCATACATAAGCCGGTCTCCATGACACGCTACCAAACAGTGTTAGTGAACTGTTGCCTCTTCGACTCCTCCTTTTCCTCCTCCCCCTCTTCTTCCCCTCCTTCCTGCTTCAGGGCATCTGGCATATTCCAGTGGATGAGATTGATCGCCCTGGCAGTTTTGCATCTCATATGAACCGATCCATCGTCCTCTTGCTGGAGGTGCTGTCTCAGCTGAAGGACCACGACACACTGATAAAATTCTCTTTCATGCTCCAGAGAACCCCTGACCAGGGAAAGTAAGGATCTCTCATGACTCAACCATGTTTCTCTGTTTTTCATGGCAACCATTTTTTCTAGTGTTTTTGTGTGAATTTGTTACTCTTCTCTTTCCTTTCTCTCTCTCATGTCTTAAAGGAAGTATTTGCGGGATGTGGATCGTCAGGTTTTGGCCCAGAGAGCATTTTTCCTAGCTGTAAAATTCCTGGAGGATAATCTGAACAAACTCACAGGGGTTTGCAACCAAAGCACTCTACACACTTGGAGAGGAGCTGAAAGCAGCTCCGTAGTTTATAGTTTCAGCATGCTCTTGCTTGTGTTGTGACGGGCTCTGTTCTTTCTCAGGTGTCAGAGCAGCCTTCCAAAGTGCCTGCGCCCTCCATGGGGGAAATGACAACCGCGGACACGTCCAACAGGCCCAGTGCAGAGGACAGTAGTCATGCACTGCATAAGAAGCCTGAGCTCACTGAGGAACCCCAGGTCACTGCCCCAGGCCCTGACTCTGGGTCCCGGGAGACCCCTCAGACACAGCCAGCCCTGCTGGCCACAGACAGAAACAGGGGGGATCAGCAGCAGAGAACTCCATCTGGGAAGGTGGAGGCTGCTGTGGGCGAGTGGGCCAGAGCAGGGTCAGAAGAGCCCATGGAGCTGGATGCTGGCCACTGGGGGCGTCCCTCCAAGACCACAGACTCTCAGGGCAGACAACCAGACACGGAGTCTCCCAGAACTGTCCTGGTGCCTGGGGAGAAAGTTGTTGAGAGCAGCCGCGCACCGGAGCTTTCTCTGGAGGACCTGAGCATCAGCTCCAGACAGCAGCAGCAGCAGCTCCAGTGCCCGGTAGCTAAGGGCCCAGTGTTAGCCAGCGGAGCAGAGCAGGGACTAGCCCAGGGGGCGCTATGCAGGCCCAGCAGGAAGAGGAAGCTCCTGGATGACGTGGAGTCAGGCGAAACTCTTCTGCTGGATGCCTACCGGGTGTGGCAGCAGGGCCAGAACGTCATGACCTACGACCTGGGGCGCATTGAGAAGATCATGTCAGAGACATACATGCTCATCAAGCAGGTATGCTGTACTTTTGTGTTATTGTCGCAAACTCCCCTGTTTACCGTCACGTTTACAGCCACATTTCTCTCTCCCATCAACAATTGATTTATAACTGTGCCATGTCATGCACACATAATATATACTCACTGAAAAAGGAAATGGGTTTGGGAAATCCCTTTTGATATTGATTTAGCAAAGAGACCTGAAACACAGAGGGGACTTTCCCTACTCATACAACTGCTATAAAATACTTTCATAAGGAACCAAATAGCACACGAGACCACTTTTAGCCTAATCATCTTCCCAGTGCTACATGTATTAACTAAGATATTAACACAAATAGCACTATTAATATTTACAGCTCATAATCATAAGTATAATCATAAAAGGGCAGCAGGCAGCCTAGCGGTTAAGAGCATTGGGCCTGCAACTGAAAGGTCGCTGGTTTGAATCCCCAAGCCGACTAGTTGAAAAAATCTGCCTGTGCCCTTGAGCAAGGCACTTAACCATAATTGCTCTGTATTTGCTCTCTCGTTTGCGAAGTGACTAAAAATGTAAAATAAGTCATTATAAGCATTAGGACATATCACCCTAAATGTAATTGGTGTTTTCATTACATTTTGTAAATCCTGACCTAGCTAATAGGGAACTGTACAAAGTGTTTATTATTCTAAATGTCAATTATTCTAAATGTCTTATTTTCCAACAGTGATGGAATTGATCATTTCCGATGAAAGGTCTTCTGTATTACGTGGCCCAGTAATGGCTTCCGTGGATTCAGACAGAAAGAATGACCCATTTATTATTTCTGTCTTACCAGCAGACAACACAGATTTATTGCTCACTGTTTCCTGTTTTTCTGAGACAACCGTTACCTGTTTGAAAGGTGAAGGTTGTGCATTTTATTTACTTTGGTTTATCAAGACAGCAAAATGATTTTGTGCTTTGTGATTGGGACCCTTTCTAGTGCACTGGCACTGCTTGTGTAGAACCAGTCATGGTCTTGCCCGCTCACTGACTCTGAAGCTAAACGTAAACTTCTGATTCAGTTTGCACTTATGTTACCAAGAACTGACACTGTTGTATTAAGTAGGTACCCTACTAGTTCTGAGCAAAAAGGGACATTTCTATTGCAGCACTGTAACCGGAATGTTGAGTTGACTTAATTTAATAATTTCTTCCACTTGCATAGCAGAACTGATCAAATAATAGAGGGATTAGTTACTTTGTGTATTGCATCTGATCCAACTTCTCCTTTTCTGTTGGCTGGCATTGAGGGTGTTGTTTGAGCACAGCTCTCATCAGCCTCTAGACGCATAGCTAGTGATCAATGCTGACCGTGGGGAACCTGATCTGACATTGGCTATGTGTCAAGCCACAGAGATGGAGCTGGAGTGGGAGGCAACAGAGGATGGAGGGGCTACGACTAAGCTGACGAGAGGGAGATGGCTAGCTACTACAACCCTCGCTCTATTTAGCTTCTTTCAGTGTCACTTCTCTCTCTTCTCTCTCTCACACGCACACTGACGGATGCTATTTTGCAAGTTAATAATACTGAAACCATTGCAAAGTGTGCTGAGACTTTGGCTGAGATTTGCTTCCCATGTTTTGCGATCAAGGGAAATTACTTTTTTCCCCCTGTGGCTGGAAAGGGGTAACATGACAGTGTTCTGACACACTCTAATAGGGATTACATATCTCCTGAACAAAGTGAGCAAGCCTTGACACAACTTTCTTAGTACAGTTGAGTCAGTGACACTACATGCTTTTCCCTAACATGTTTTTAGTGAAGCGAAATTACAGTATTAGTGCCAAATTCTTCACCTTGCTTCTCACTTTCCAAATACAAGCCATCTCTTAAAAGTTAGCTTCTAACCCAATTCCACAAGGCTTTTGCGCAGCACAGCAGTTTTGTTTCATGCCATTGGATCTGTTTTACAGTTCAGTGATGTAGCCATGAATATAAAGTACAGAGCAAGAGCAGTTGGCAGGTTATGTCAAAAGTTTTAGTTAGCTTTGGCTCAGCTTTAATCTGACATGTTTGTGCACAGGCAAGCCCTCATAGGTCTGTTATGCTACTTCAGAAGAAGGAAAGTTCTCGAATAGCCCACGCCTCCACTCTACCACGCTAGGGGAGGGACTTCCTCTAAAACGTATCCACAATGACAGCTCTCCAGTGTAACCAACCTCTGTCTCAGAGTGCTGCCTCTTGCAGTCCTCCCAGTCTTTGGCCCCCAGGTCTGCCAAGTCATTGATGCATGGAATTAAAGAAGTGTTCCTATAATCCCATATTGCATAACATTTCTATAGCCTATGCAATTGCGCAAGAAAACAAAGTTTTGATGGCCTCTATTAAAAAGAGGATCTCATGAGCTTTCTATAGGCTAGGTCTAGTATATTTATTTCTCAACTTTCCTAATATTAAGAACATTGGTTCACAACCTGAGTAGCCTACTTGGCTGGCATGAAAATGAACCGCGGGAATAGCGTGCTACATTAGCTATTCAAGTGCATACGGATTAGGTCTTTTTTTCCCCCCTGCCACTGTTCCAACAGGTGCATGATAAGTCAAAACAAATTTCACTCACGTATGTGTGAAGTTTGTTTGATATATATATATATATATATATTATTTAGTGTACAGTGCATTCGGTATTCAGATCCCTTGATTTTTTTCCACATTTTGTTACTTTACAGACGATTCTAAAATTGATTAAATTAATTTTTCCTCGTCAATGCACTGTACCCCACAATGACAAAGCAAAAACTTTTTTTTTTTAATGTTGCTAATTTATAAATGTTTTTCTTTTTACAGATACAGTTGAAGTTGGACGTTTACATACGCCTTAGCCAAATACATTTAAACTCAGTTTTTAACAATTCCCGACATTAAATCCTAGTAAAAACTCCCTGTCTTAGGTCAGTTAGGATCACCACTTTATTTTCAGAATGTGAAATGTCAAAATAGTAGAGAATGATTTATTTCTTTCATCACGTACACAGTGGGTCTAAAGTTTTACATACTCAATTAGTATTTGGAAGCATTGACTTTAAATTGTTTAACTTGGGTCAAACGTTTAAGGGTAGTCTTCCACAAGCTTCCCACAATAAATTGGGGGAATTTTGGCCCATTCCTCCTGACAGAGCTGGTGTAACTGAGTCAGGTTTGTAGGCCTCCTTGCTCGCACACACTTTTTCAGTTCTGCCCACAACTTTTCTATGGGATTGCGGTCAGGGCTTTGTGATGGCCACTCCAATACCTTGACTTTGTTGTCCTTAAGCCATTTTTCCACAACTTTGGAAGGATGCTTGGGGTCATTGTCCATTTGGAAGACCCATTTGCGACCAAGCTTCAACTTCCTGACTGATGTCTTGAGAATATATCCACATCATTTTCCTCACTCGTGATGCCATCTATTTTGTGAAGTGCACCAGTCCCTTCTACAGCAAAGCACCGCCACAACATGATGCTGCCACCCCCGTGCTTCACGGTTGGGATGGTGTTATTCGGCTTGCAAGACTCCCCCTTTTTCCTCCAAACATAATGATGGTCATTATGGCCAACAGTTCTATTTTTGTTTCATCAGACCAGAGGACATTTCTCCAAAAAGTATGATCTTCGTCCCCATGTGCAGTTGCAAACCGTAGTCTGGCTTTTTTATGGCGGTTTTGGAGCAGTGGCTTCTTCCTTGTTGAGCGGCCTTTCAGGTTATGTCGATATAGGACTTGTTTTACTGTGGAAATAGGTACTTTTGTACCAGTTTCCTCCAGTATCTTCACAAGGTCCTTTGCTGTTGTTCTGGGATTGATTTGCACTTTTCGCATCTAACTACGTTAATATCTAGGAGACAGAACGTGTCTCCTTCCTGAGTGGTATGACGGCTGCGTGCACCCATGGTGTTTATACTTGCATACTATTGTTTGTACAAATGAACGTGGTACCTTCAAGCGCTTGGAAATTGCTCCCAAGGATGAACCAGACTTGTGGAGGTCTACAGTTATTTTTTTGAGGTCTTGGCTGATTTCTTTAGATTTTCACATGATGTCAAGCAAAGAGGCACTGAATTTGAAGGTAGGCCTTGAAATACATCCCCAGGTATACCTCAATTTACTCAAATTATGTAAATTAGCCTAACAGAAGCTTCTGAAGCCATTACATCATTTTTTAAAGCAGTTTAAAGGCACAGTCAACTTAGTGTATACAAACTTCTGACCAACTGGAGTGGTGAAATAATCTGTCTGTAAACAATTTATGGAAAAATGACTTGTGTCATGCACAAAATAAATGTCCTAACCGACTTGCCAAAACTATAGTTTTTGTTGACAGGAAATTTGTGGAGTGGCTGAAAAACTAGTTTTAATTACTAAAACGTACGTGTATGTAGACTTCCGACTTCAACTGTACTTTATTTACGTATGTATTCATACCCTTGGCTATGAGACTTTAAATTGAGCATCCTGTTTCCATTGATCATCCTTGATGTTTCTACAACTTGATTGGAGTGCACCTGTGGTAAATTCAGTTGATTGGACATGATTTTGAAAGTCACACATCTGTCTATATAAGGTCCCACAGTCGACAGTGCATGTCAGAGCAAAAACCAAGCCATGAGCTCCAAGGAATTGTCCTTAGAGCTCTGAGACAGGATTGTGTCGTGGCACAGATCTGGGGAAGGGTACCAAAACAGTTCTGCAGCATTGAAGGTCCCCAAGAACACAGTGGCCTCCATCATTCGTAAATGGAAGAAGTTTAGAACCACCAAGACTCTTTCTAGAGTTGGCCGCCCGACCAAACTGAGCAATCGGGGAAGAAGGGCCTTGGTCAGGGAGGTGACCAAGAACCCGATGGTCACTCTGACAGAGCTCAAGAGATCCTGTGTGGAGATGGGAGAAACTTCCAGTCGGACAACCGTCTCTGCAGCACTCCACCAAATCATGTCTTTATGGTAGTGGCCAGACGGAAGCCACTCCTCAGTTAAAGGAACATGACAGCCCACTTGGAGTGTCCCAAAAGGCACCTAAAGGACTCTGACCATGAGAAACATTTCCAAACAAACACCATATTATCTGGTGAAACCAAGATTGAACTCTTTGGCCTGAATGCCAAGCGTCACGTCTGGAGGAAATCTGCCACCATCCCTACAATGAAGCATGGTGGTGGCAGCATCATCCTGTGATGTTTTTCGGCGGCAGGGACTGGGAGGCTAGTCAGGATTGAGGGAAAGCTGAACAGAGCAAAGTACAGAGATCCTTGATGGAAACCTGCTCCAGAGGACCTCAGACTAGGGCGAAGGTTCACCTTCCAACGGGACAACGACCCTAAGCACACAGCCAAGACAACACAGGAGTGGCTTCTGGACAAGTTTCTGAATGTCCTTGAGTGGCCCAGCCAGAGCCCGGACTTGAACCCAATTGAACATCTCTGGAAAGACCTGAAAATTGCTGTGCAGCAATACTCCCCATCCAACCTGACAGGGCTTGAGAGGATCTGGAGAGAAGAATTGAAGAAACTCCCCAAATACAGGTGTGCCAAGCTTGTAGTGTCATACTCAAGAAGACACAAGGCTGAAATCGCTGCCAAACATGCTTCAACAAAGTACTGCGTAAAGGGTCTGAGTACTTAAGTTTATTTTTAATACATTTTCAAAAATGTCTAAACCTGTTTTTACATTGTCATTATGGGGTATTGTGTGTAGATTAATAAGGGAATAATAAACTATTTAATCCATTTCTGAATAAAGCTGTAATGTAACGTAACAAAATGTGGTTAAAGTTGAGGTCTGAGAACTTTCCTAATGCACTGTTTGTAAAGACACGATTAAATCGAGAATAGTCTGATGGGTAAGAATATCATCACTATATCAATGCATTTTTTCAACTTTCATGCATCATGTAGCAAAGGCCTAATATATGTTGATACGTTTTTCTCATGACAACTAAAGTGGCCAAATGACTCTAAGCATAGCCTATAGGCCCAGGGTCCCTGGAACAGGGTTGGAGCGCACAGAGCCCAGTGACACTGTTCTTATAAGCCCAGCCATTGCGCAATCGAGTATGAAAAGAGTTTTGACTGGACATTATTTAAAAGAGGATTCCAGCTTTCGCGTGCTGCCATATTTATTTCTCAATTCTTAAAATGAAGCACATTCATCCACTTTACAACCGGTGTAGCCTACCTGGCATATTAAAAAACGTAACCTCCATTCACTATTTAAGTGCAGGCTATGGATGACATCAATCAAAAACAATTCCACACATATTAGTAGGCTATATGTAAAGGTCAGAATTAATTCAGATGAGTCTGATATACTTGTCAAATTGTGAATGAGAGACTGATGAAGTGTGTGCAGCCTGTGCAAGAAACAGAGCAGAGCGAGCGCATTCCTTTCATGCAACTTTTTTTCAAATTGTCATTAGACACATCATGCAGCCTTAGGCTACATGTTTTAATTTCTAATATATCCTAAGGTTTGTATCACAACTGAAGTTGCATAAATAACTAAATTAAGCATATAGCATATATATTTGTTAACCGCTCAACACAATTGCCGCATGTGTCCCTCAGAAATCATTTTTGGGAAAAATATCCTTTCTATTTTATTCAGCTATCTTCAATTGTAGTCTTCGTACTACAAAATGCCACAGGAATTATAAGCAAATATTGTAATTAACTAGTGTAGCCCTCAGCCATATGGCATAGCCAGATCAGGGCTTAACGTAAGGATTACTCAGAATATGCTGTTCTGCTCTTCTGAAATAGGTAAAATGTTCTTCATGTCATAGGTTGTTTCTTTAGACCTGCCTAAAAGAAACAATGGATTTATTGATGGTGTAGGCTGTATTAATTATAGATTTTTTTCGACTTCTTAAATTGTAGATGTTCCAAAGGTCTGCATCAGTGGCTTGTAAGGCTATGGGTGGACGCCCAGCAACGCTAAACTGGTTTATGTTAATTAACGTCAATGACCGTGAGACTGGCAGTTATTTGCATGACAGTTACCGCCTGACAAAATGTCATGACTGTCACAGCCCTAGACTCATTCCACAGGCCATTTCCTGTGGCAGCAGCATGTTACAATCTAGAGGGTTCCACCTACAGCGTGTGGTCAATGCAGAACCAAACAGCGTTTACAACCACACCACCACATAATAGTGTAGCATGTCTGAGGGAGAGGTGAACATGGAGACTAGCTTTCATGTGTGCTTCTCCTGTGCAGCATCAGCTTCCTGACTCTCACACAGACATCTACAGTTTGGCAGATAGAGAGCAGCCAGCCTTCACAGAGAGAGGCCTAATGAGGGCCGCCGTCTCCTGTTGCCACGGCCACATTCACTCTGAGAAAGGCCTTTTTTCCATATCTGTTAGCTACCCAGAGCAGCATCAGCGGTGCTAAGGTGGCTGTGTAAACGGTGTGTTGCTCTGCTCTGATTGTCTCTGTTCTCTTCTCTTCCCGCATGGTGTGGACAGGTGGATGAGGACGTGGCGCTGGACCAAGCCGTGAAGTTCTGCCAGATACAGATGGCCACGTCAGCACAACGACAGGTATGGGGGATGACCTGGTCCACAAACACAGTGCACATACACATCAACACAAAGTACATTACATTTCATGCATATACCCTACACCTACATGGACCCCATACAAATACAACACTCACAAATGTAAACATTCAATATGTACATACCAGTGGAGACTGCCGAGGGGAGGACGGCTCATAATATTGGCTGGAACGGAGCAAATGGAATGGCATCAAAACACTTGCAAACTATGTGTTTGATGCCTGTCCTCCCCAATTAAGGTGCCACCAACCTCCTGTGGTACATACACTCAGTGGCCAGTTTATTAGGTATACCACCCTGTTCACAAAAATGGTTTGCTCCAACAGACAGTGTGGCCGTGGCTTGCTATATAAAGCAGGCAGACAGGCATTGAGGCATTCAGTTACTGTTCGATTGAACGTTAGAATGGACAAAACGAGTGACCTAAGCAACTTTGAGCATGGTATGATTCAGTGCCAGGCGCGCCGGTTCTAGGATCTCAGAAACAGCCGGCCTTCTGGGCTTTTCACGCACGACAGTGTCTAGGGTTTACTGAGAATGGTGTGACGGACAAAAATAATCCAGTCAGTGGCAGTCCTGTGGGTGAAAACAGTTTGATGATGAGAGAGGTTAAAGGAGAATGGCAAGAATCGTGCATGCTAATAGGCGGGCCAAAAAATGCGCAGTACAACAATGGTGTTCAGAACAGCATTTAGAAAACACTCAACTCGTCGGTCCTTGTCACGGATGGGTGATTGCAGCAAACGACCACAACAGGTTCCACTCCTATCAACTAAAAACAAGAAGAAGCGGCTCTAGTGGGCACACAATTACCAACACTGGACAATTTGAGGAGTGGAAAAACATTGCCTGGTTCAACAAATTCACGGATCCTGTTGCGTCATGCTGATGGCAAAGTCCAGATCTAGTGTAAGCAGCAAGAGTCCATGGACCCATCCTGCCTGGTGTCAATGGTACAGGCTGGTGGCTGTAGTGGAATGGTGTGGTGAGTGTTTTCCTGGCACACGTTAGGTCCCTTGATACCAATTGAGCAGCATTTGAACGCCACACATTGTAGAATTCATGCTACAAAGAATGCAGGCTGTTCTGGAGGCAAAGAGGGTTACGACCCGGTACTAGATGGGTGTACCTAATAAACTAGCCACTGAGTGTATATCACATCCCAGGAATTGAATCAAAGCACTTTGCACAAATAGATCTGCCCCAGATATCATATTCTCATCTGTTCATCTGACTGGAGACGTCTTCCAAAGCCAGGACCTCTCATTTATACATCTGGGCTTTGATTGAAGCTATTCGAGGGATGTGTGGAGAAGTCACACAATTCAAATTAAACTTCAGGTTCATTGCCTCTTGTCTTTCCCATCCACAAGATGTTAAGATATAAATGATCTGGCCATTCAGTGGTCTACTCGCGTTCATATTTTTTTATGACCAGTATACGCTCACACCTATCTGTTGTTGGGGTACGCCCACACCAGTCCAACACAAAGGTATTTTTTGTCTGTAAACAAAAATATATGCAACATGCAACAATTTAAGATTTTACTGAGTTACAGTTCATTTAAGGAAATCAGTCAATAGAAATGCATGCATTAGGCCCTAATCTATGGATTCCACAAGACTGGGAAGGGACGCAGCCTACCCACTTGGGTGCTAGACCCACCAACTGGGGAGCCAGGGGGCGACTTATTGGAGAGAAATGAACATTCAATTCTCTGGCAAGAGCTCTGGTTGACATTCTTGCAGTCAGCATGCCAGTTGCACGCTCCCTCAAAACATGAGACATCCTGTGGCATTTTGTTGTCCCCAGCACAAGGTGCACCTGTGTGATACTCATGCTGTTTAATCAGCATCTTGATATGCCAAAACCTGTCACTTGGATGGATTATCTTGACAAAGGAGAAATGCTCACTAATAGGGATCTGCAGTTTTGTCACGCAACACACTGCCACAGATGTCTCAAGTTTTGAGGGAGCGTGCAATTGGCATGTTGACTGCAGGAACTTCCACCAGAGCTGTTGCCCAAAAATGTTATATTCATTTCTCTACCATAAGCCGCCTCAAATCGTTTAAGAGAATTTGGCAGTACATCCAACCGGCCTCACAAGCGCAGACCATGTGTGTGGTGTCGTGTGGGCGAGTAGTTTGCTGATGTCAACGTTGTGAACAAAGTTCCTTATGGTGGTGTTATGGTATGTGCAGGCGCAAGCTAAGGACAACGAACACAGTTGAGTTTTATCGATGGTGATTTGAATGCACAAAGATACCTGGAATAGATCCTGAAGCCCATTGTCGTGCCATTTATCCGCCGTCATCAACTCATGTTTCAGCGTGATCATGCACGGCCCCATGTTGCAAGGATATGTACACAATTCCTGGAAGCTGAAAATGTCCCAGTTCTTCCTGACCTGCATATACGGTGCATTCGGACAGTATTCAGACCCCTTGAATTTTTCCACATTTTGTTATGTTACAGCATTATTCTAAAATTGATTTAAAAAAGTTTTCCTCATCAATCTACACACAGTACCTCATAAACTGAAATGTAACTTTTACACAAGTATTCAGACCCTTTACTCAGTACTTTGTTGAAGCACCTTTGGCAGAGATTACAGCCTAATTTCTTCTTGAGGATGACATTACAAGCTTGGCACACCTGTATTTGGGGAGTTTCTCCCATTTTTCTCTGCAGATCCTCTCAACCTTCGCCCCAGTCTAAGGTCCTGAGCGCTCTGGAGCACGTGTCATCAAGGATCTCTCTGTACTTTGCTCCATTCATCTTTCCCTCGATCCTGACTAGTCTCCCAGTCCCTGCCACTGAAAAACATTCCCACAGGGATGGTGCCAGGTTTCCTCCAGACGTAACGCTTGGCATTCAGGCCAAAGAGTTCAATCTTGGTTTCATGAGACAAGAAATCATGTTTCTATGGTCTGTGACTCTTTAGGTCCCTTTTGGGGAAAAAGCGGGCCTTGATGTACCTTTTACTGAGGAGTGGCTCCGTCTGGCCACTCTACCATGAAGGCCTGATTTGGTGGAGTGCTGCAGAGATGGTTGTCCTTCTGGAAGGTTCTCCCATCTCCACGGAGGAACTCTGGAGCTCTGTCAGAGTGACCATCGGGTTTTTGGTTACCTCCCTGACCAAGGCCCTTCTACCCTGATTGCTCAGTTTTACCGGGCGCCAGCTCTTTGAAGAGTCTTGGTGGTTCCAAACGTCTGACATTTAAATCAAATCTAATTTTATTGGTCACGTGCACCGAATACAGTAAAATGCTTACAAGCCCTTAACCAACAATTAAGTTTAAGAAAATCCCCCCAAAAGTATGAGAAAAGAATAACAAATAAGAATAAGTCTCGTCGGTGATCAGGCCTACCACTGTTGTGTCATCGGCAAACCTAATGATGGTGTTGGAGTCGTGCCTGGCCGTGCAGTCATGAGTGAACAGGGAGTACAGGAGGGGACTGAGCACGCACCCCTGAGTGGCTAGTGATACATGTATTACATAAAGATGCAATAGATGATATAGAGTACAGTATATACAGTGCCTTGCGAAAGTATTCGGCCCCTTGAACTTTGCGACCTTTTGCCACATTTCAGGCTTCAAACATAAAGATATAAAACTGTATTTTTTTGTGAAGAATCATGATATAGAGTACACAACAAGTGGGACTGTATTTTTTTGTGAAGAATCAATCACAATCATGAAGTGGAACGACATTTATTGGATATTTCAAACTTTTTTAACAAATCAAAAACTGAAAAATTGGACGTGCAAAATTATTCAGCCCCCTTAAGTTAATACTTTGTAGCGCCACCTTTTGCTGCGATTACAGCTGTAAGTCGCTTGGGGTATGTCTCTATCAGTTTTGCACATCGAGAGACTGACATTTTTTCCCATTCCTCCTTGCAAAACAGCTCAGTGAGGTTGGATGGAGAGCATTTGTGAACAGCAGTTTTCAGTTCTTTCCACAGATTCTCGATTGGATTCAGGTCTGGACTTTGACTTGGCCATTCTAACACCTGGATATGTTTATTTTTGAACCATTCCATTGTAGATTTTGCTTTATGTTTTGGATCATTGTCTTGTTCGAAGACAAATCTCCGTCCCAGTCTCAGGTCTTTTGCAGACTCCATCAGGTTTTCTTCCAGAATGGTCCTGTATTTGGCTCCATCCATCTTCCCATCAATTTTAACCATCTTCCCTGTCCCTGCTGAAGAAAAGCAGGCCCAAACCATGATGCTGCCACCACCATGTTTGACAGTGGGGATGGTGTGTTCAGCTGTGTTGCTTTTACGCCAAACATAACGTTTTGCATTGTTGCCAAAAAGTTCAATTTTGGTTTCATCTGACCAGAGCACCTTCTTCCACATGTTTGGTGTGTCTCCCAGGTGGCTTGTGGCAAACTTTAAACAACACTTTTTATGGATATCTTTAAGAAATGGCTTTCTTCTTGCTACTCTTCCATAAAGGCCAGATTTGTGCAATATACGACTGATTGTTGTCCTATGGACAGAGTCTCCCACCTCAGCTGTAAATCTCTGCAGTTCATCCAGAGTGATCATGGGCCTCTTGGCTGCATCTCTGATCAGTCTTCTCCTTGTATGAGCTGAAAGTTTAGAGGGACGGCCAGGTCTTGGTAGATTTGCAGTGGTCTGATACTCCTTCCATTTCAATATTATCGCTTGCACAGTGCTCCTTGGGATGTTTAAAGCTTGGGAAATCTTTTTGTATCCAAATCCGGCTTTAAACTTCTTCACAACAGTATCTCGGACCTGCTTGGTGTGTTCCTTGTTCTTCATGATGCTCTCTGCGCTTTTAACGGACCTCTGAGACTATCACAGTGCAGGTGCATTTATACGGAGACTTGATTACTCACAGGTGGATAGTATTTATCATCATTAGTCATTTAGGTCAACATTGGATCATTCAGAGATCCTCACTGAACTTCTGGAGAGAGTTTGCTGCACTGAAAGTAAAGGGGCTGAATAATTTTGCACGCCCAATTTTTCAGTTTTTGATTTGTTAAAAAAGTTTGAAATATCCAATAAATGTCGTTCCACTTCATGATTGTGTCCCACTTGTTGTTGATTCTTCACAAAAAATACAGTTTTATATCTTTATGTTTGAAGCCTGAAATGTGGCAAAAGGTCGCAAAGTTCAAGGGGGCCGAATACTTTCGCAAGGCACTGTACATATACATATGAGATGAGTAATGTAGGGTATGTAAACATTATATTAAGTAGCATTGTTTAAAGTGGCTAGTGATATATTTTACATACATTTCCATCAATTCCCATTATTAAATTGGCTGGAGTTTAGTCAGTGTGTTGGCAGCAGCCATTCAATGTTAGTGGTGGCTGTTTAACAGTCTGATGGCCTTGAGATAGAAGCTGTTTTTCAGTCTCTTGGTCCCTGCTTTGATGCACCTGTACTGACCTCACCTTCTGGATGATAGCGTGGTGAACAGGCAGTGGCTCGGGTGGTTGTTGTCCTTGATGATCTTTATGGCCTTCCTGTGACATCGGGTGGTGTAGGTGTCCTGGAGGGCAGGTAGTTTGCCCCCGGTGATGCTTTGTGCAGACCTCACTACCCTCTGGAGAGCCGTTTGTGGGCGGACCAGTTGCCGTACCAGGCGGTGATACTGCCCGACAGGATGCTCTCGATTGTGTATCTGTAGAAGTTTGTGAGTGCTTTTGGTGACAAGCCGAATTTCTTCAGCCTCCTGAGGTTGAAGAGGCGCTGCTGCGCCTTCTTCACAACGCTGTCTGTGTGGGTGGACCAATTCAGTTTGTCCGTGATGTGTACGCCGAGGAACTTCAAACTTACTACCCTCTCCACTACTGGCCCATCAATGTGGATAGGGGGGTGCTCCCTCTGCTGTTTCCTGAAGTCCACAATCATCTCCTTTGTTTTGTTGACGTTGAGTGTAAGGTTATTTTCCTGACACCACACTCCGAGGGCCCTCACCTCCTCCCTGTAGGCCGTCTCGTCGTTTTTGTTAATCAAGCCGACCACTGTAGTGTCGTCCGCAAACTTGATGATTGAGTTGGAGGCGTGCATGACCACGCAGTCGTGGGTGAACAGGGAGTACAGGAGAGGGCTCAGAACGCACCCTTGTGGGGCCCCAGTGTTGAGGATCAGCGGGGTGGAGATGTTGTTACCTACCCTCACCACCTGGGGGCGGCCCGTCAGGAAGTCCAGTACCCAGTTGCACAGATGACGAGTTTGGAGGGTACTATGGTGTTAAATGCTGAGCTGTAGTTGATGAACAGCATTCTCACATAGGTATTCCTCTTGTCCAGATGGGTTAGGGCAGTGTGCAATGTGGTTGAGATTGCATCGTCTGTGGACCTATTTGGGCGGTAAGCAAATTGGAGTGGGTCTAGGGTGTCAGGTAGGGTGGAGGTGATATGGTCCTTGACTAGTCTCTCAAAGCACTTCATGATGACGGAAGTGAGTGCTATGGGGCGGTAGTCGTTTAGCTCAGTTACCTTAGCTTTCTTGGGAACAGGGACAATGGTGGCCCTCTTGAAGCATGTGGGAACAGCAGACTGGGATAAGAGTTGTTCCTACAACTCCCAAGTTGTAGGAACATCCTAAAGTATGATTGATGGAAACAGGATGCACCTAAGCTCAATTTCGAGTCTCATAAGCAAAGGATTACTTGTGTAAATAAGGTATTTCTGTTTTTTATTTCAAATAAATTAGCAAAAAAATATAAACTCTTTTCGCTTTGCCGTTATGGTGTGTAGATTGATTAGGGGAAAACATTAATTAAATTTTTTTTTGAAAAAGGCTGTAAGGTAACAAAATGTGGAAAATGTCAAGGGGTCTGAATACTTTCCGAATGCACTGTATTCACCAGACATGTCACCCATTTAAGCATACGCATACAACCGTGTGTTCCAGTTCCCACCGATATCCAGCAACTTCACACAGACATTGAAGAGGAGTGGGATAACATTCCACATGCCACAAACAGCCTGATCAACTCTATGCGAAGGAGATATCACGCTGCATGAGGCAAATGGTGGTTTTCTGATTCACGCCCCTACTTTTTATTTAAGGTATCTGTGACCAACAGATGAATATCTGTATTCTCAGTCATGTAAAATCCATAGATCAGGGCCTAATGAATTGATTTAAATTGTCTGATTTCCTTATATGAACTGTAACTCAGTAAAATCCTTGAAATGGATGCATGTTGCATTTAAAAAAAAAAATCTATATAAGAAATCTAAGATTATATCCATCTCAGGGCTACAGCTATGCATTTGGTTTGCTAACTTGCTAGCTAAGTGGCTAGATGTCGAAATTAAAATGGTTACAGCAAAGACATTTAATCCCCTCCTGTATCAAGATAAATTGTTTTTTTGCATCAAAACATATCACCCCTTGTGTGCACATTGGGTAATACTGTTTACCCCGGTATGGTACAGAAACGGTATGACAGTATCACATTTTATTGGTCACATACACATGGTTAGCAGATGTTAATGCGAGTGTAGTGAAATGCTTGTGCTTCAAGTTCCGACCGTACAGTAATATCTAACAAATAAAAATACTGCATAGTTTCCTAAGAACGCGAAGCGAGGCGACTATCTCTGTCGGCGCCATCTTGCCTTACTAAGATGAACATCTGGATACCACTCAACCTTAAATATTGCAGTTGTCAATACTGCAATTTCGATGTGAATTTGATGAATTGTGCAGCTCTAATTTCCAGCCATGGATAGATGCCCTGGGGGGATGATACAGTACGCTACTCAATAAATATTGGAACAGCATTGATTCAGTGATTGTTAATCATGACATATTCTGTTCTATCACCTCTTTGCTATCTGGAAACAAACCATTTTTAAAGAGATACTTAATCATTTTGATGCATGTTTGTTTATTTCTAGATGTTAACGCATGTATGTTCCTCTCCTCTGTTTGCATTGCACATTCCATGCCATTTCACTCTTTTCCCCGAAGCCTGCTGTAACTTATCTTTTGACCACTTTCCATTGTTTTCAAAGCACCCGTTTGCATATGTGTCAGTTGAGTTTCAATTACTTTAGCCAAACTTCAGCCAAACCTAGTAATGCACTCGTGGGAATGTCTGACTGCTAGTGACTTGCTATATAGGAAAGACGTCTGTGGTAATAACAAAGATGATTTGATGACACAAGGCGACAGTTGTTTGGACCCTTTCACTGTAACCTTGTTTACCACTGTAGCCTAACTGAGGGAGATAACTAGCTGGGGAGTTGTGCTAGTTTTGTTTGCCCTTATTATTTGGGTGCTGTGCTGTTTGATTTTGATGCCTGCAGAGCTACATGGGTGAGCAGCGCAGCAGTGAATGTCTGCAGAAGAAGTCAACTAGATCAGAGTATTGAGTTTCCTAATGGACTCACTGGCATTCTTCTCCCTTTTCGCGCGTGAGACCGTGTGGCCCATTTAACATGCAGTCTCTGTATGTAGTAAGATGAGCAGTGTTCTCAGCCACAGGACTAGCCGGGTAGATCCCAGGGCTTTTGAAGTCTTCTCTGTACCTGTGCATTAAGAATATTCCCTTTTGTCCTCTTCGTCTTCACACATTGCAGAAATGTTTATTGGTTTGAACTGTGTATTTCATTGGTATGCACAGCATTGCTTATTTGCACATGAAAGGCAATGCTACATTCTATGGGGAAAGTTTAACACAAGTTTCTTCTGTCGCCAAATGCAGAAACTCTAGACACAACAGTGATTTTCAATTCATTAAAATGCAAGTTATATCCAACGTGAAACTAGAAAAAAGGCCATTATAATAGCTTTGTGTGAGTGTGATGCTTACCCTAACCTATAATCATCACAGCTGAGCTTTGTGTTCATCTCTCACATTCTTTATAAAATCATCAGTTATTTTGCTGTCTGTGACTGATTTATGCCCCCCCACAGCCCTGCCTCCGCATCCGGCATCTCTCATCCTGTTGTCGTGGTGACTTAAACCACAGTACACTATACTGGAGGGAGAAAACGATGGGTAGGCTACCATAGCTCGCAATTGACAGTTATTTAGCATAATTTATACAGATGAGGATTGTGGTCATGACTCATGGCCTTATAAAAGCGTGTGCATTACAAGTCATGATGTAGATCAGATTCTGATGCTGGATCCAAGCAGGAGGGTTTCATAAGTGTGCATGAGGTCCGCTGTAATCAGTTTGTCCCATTTATCACACCACATCCAGGTTACCCATGGGTTTCTTCTCACTTCTCCATGTTTAGACCTGATTGACATTATCGTTTGTAGGTAGCCTCGAGGTTAGAGCGTTGGACTATTACCCCCAAAGGTTGCTAGAGCGAATCCTCGAGCTGACAAGGTAAAAATCTGTCGTTCTGCCCCTGAACAAGGCAGTTAACCCTCTGTTCCTAGGTCGTCATTGTAAATAAGAATTTGTTCTTAACTGACTTGCCTTGTTAAATAAAAAAAATACATTAAAAAAAGGGCGGGAAGTTACCGTGGTAGCGTGACTAGTCATGTTTGTGCCTGTCACCAACCTTTTCTGAGTCAAATTGCAAGCCAAGATCTACCACTCAGATGTGTTTTAAACACAAGACAATGCAACATTAACCATTTAAAAACAGTACTGTAGCAATGAAGATTGTCCAGTAAGCGATAGACCTAATACATTATCACTGCATATTGGCTTTGCTTGAATTGCCGATGCATTGTTAAATAAATAAATAAAAACAGCAGATATCTTCTGGATTTCTTGACAATTTCTCTCTAGTGATGGTTTTAAACGTTTTGAAATCTCACAGTATCTATTTTTCTGTTGCTTTCTTTTATGCCTTCTAAATTACTGCAGACACGGTGATCTGAACCATCCGATTGGCCAGCGGTAGACCTATAGTGCACTTGATTTGCTCTCTGGGCACGCAGAGTTTGTTCCTTCAGACACTTGAAATGGTTCAAAATGGCAACAGTTTGCTATCCGGCGCATGAATCGGGTGTACCTAATGCCAACAGCTCGAGACGAATAAAAACATATAGGACACAAGGCATTATGGTTTTTACATAAATGTTTGGCGATCGACTAGTTTGGTGACCACAGGACTAGTAGAAGCGTTGTCTTCTCTTCCCTAGCAGTTGAAACTCAAACATAGAAAAACAACCTAGCTGGTAAACAAAACAGTGTAAATAGCCAAGAAACACAAGGACAAAGTCTCACTTTAGTAGACCTCCGTTTCAAGTAAATTAGACCAACTTTTATGCTTGTGCACTTCTAAAATTGTATCTTTCACTTATTTCTTCACCTGAGTATAGACCCCATCCAGGCAGTGTTGCAGCGCAAGGGGGAAGGGAAAGGGGGATACTGGGCTATATAGGATTCGTAGTTCTTTGACTGTGCGATTAATTCACCAGCTATAAAACAAAACGTCATACTTTTGAGAACAGCTTCTCCATTTATTTTACTATAAATGTGATCATACTTGAATATTTTTATTCACAAATGCTCTAAGTGTGGAGCCCTGACCAACCGCCAACGTGGCTGGTAAAATATTTTACCCGCCAATGCCAAAATCTCCCCACATTTGGCAGGTGGGGGTGTTCATTTTATGTCATTTTTAAAGGTGCTACACAGGATTTATTTTTATTTCTGCATTGTAATTTCATAAAATATCTATCTGCAGTAATAGTGGAATGATATTTCACAGTATTTCTTACCCCCCAGTGTTGTGATTGGCTGTGATATTTGCCTATTGATTTCTGCCGCTGGAGAGTCATCTCTTGTCAAAATGGGAAAGCTGTTCTGACTTTGTGGCGGTATTATCTAGTGGCATTCGCTTGGTCTTTTCCTGGTTGCTAAAATGCTACGCTGTTCGCTCAATTTCAGTTTGTGAGAAAACAAGCACTGAATAATATAGGGAATCCTTGTACCATCTACATCTCTGTGAAATATATTTTCAATAACCAAGAAATATATTTGAAGCTGATGGACCAAAACCGAAAATAAAGGGTCAAGCGCAAGTCTCCGACATGTTACGGGGAAATAGGATAAGATTTGGTTGAAATGCAACCTAATGCTAGGTGAATTGCTAAATATTTCACAGCAATTTAGATGGTTCAATGATTCCTTACACTATTCAGTGCTTGTTTTCAAATGCTGCTCCGGCCAGAGAAATCAATTGGCGAATTTCACAACCCTGGCGGGTAAGTAATACTGTGAAACACAATCATTCCACTATTTTTATTTCATTGATTTAACTAGGCAAGTCAGTTAAGAACAAATGATTATTTACAATGACGGCCTACCCCAGCCAAACCCGGCCAACGCTGGACCAGTTGTGCGCCGCCCTATGGGACTCCCAATCACGGCCAGAGACGATACAGCCTGGATTCAAACCAGGGACTATAGTGACACCTCTTGCACTGAGATGCCACTGCGCCACTCGAGAGCCCGAGTTAACTGCAGATATATTGACATGTTATGAAATTACAGCACCTTTAAAGTACAGAAGTTATTGTACATCTAGGCTCTTTGTTGAGTCTGAGTTCACACCTGGGAAGAGGTTGGCATAAGGCTAAGTAACTCCCCTGCAGGGACCTGGGCGTTACTCGTGTGGGTGGGAGGATCTGCTAGTCGTGTTTTTGAGAGGATTCATCATAATGTCTTGCTGTTTCCCCCATAAATTTACTTTTGACTTATTTGCACAATTTTGTGAGGGGTTATTTTGTGTCCGTCAATTGTTTCACCTGTACCTCTGACCATTGTCTCATTGGTACTCTGCTCAGAGTTACGCCCTCCTTACCAAAAAGTCCGGTCACATCTCAAACACTTCAGTGCCACCTGCTGCATTCACAGACTAAGTCAAGGAAAATATGGAGCTTCGGCTCTCAAAGAAACAATGACAGCCTTGAACTTATTTAGAGGCAATTTCATTAAAATGTGATAATAATAAAAAGATGATCAGAACAGGAGATGACCTACACAGAACTGATAAGCTGCTTTCAAACCCCATCTCAGTAATTGCAGAAGGGACCATCCATGGTCTGAATCTGACTTTGAGACCAGTCTGGCTGTAAGCAGTCTTCATATGATACACAACGAATGGTGGATACGAACTAGGCTACACGGAGTCTGCTGCAGTGCTCTCAGGTACTTTTTCTCAGAGCAAAGGGTCGTTATTGTGTTCCAATATTTTTATGTATAATTCCTGATATAAGAAGCTTCACAACTAGCGGTGGAAACCTGTAGGAGCTGCTGCTGTTGGTCTGTGTTGAGCTGTGCTGTGTGGTGGGTCTATTGCAGTTGGAGTTTGGGGGGTTGGTTGGTTGGTTTGTTTGTTGAAGCCTGTGTGAATCCCCCAGGGAGCCTCGTTATTAATGACTCAGAGCAGGATTTGACTAGAAATCCCTGAGGTGGGATCCTGAGAAGAAAATACCATTGTGGTGAGCTATGTTATCAGTAGATCAGCTGACTTATCCAGACTAACCTTCTGTTGTTTTGTGGCAACCTTGTAGCCAGGGTCTGAGTTTTACTGAGTTCTGGGCTTTTAGGAAAGTTGAATGCTCATTTACTGCATTTCTAAACAATTTAAAATCTAGAAAATGCTATTTGGAAAACAGGAGAAAAAGCAATAAGTACTGCAGCTATTATCACATTGGTTGCTTCATTCACCACAGTTGATCAACAAACACAGCCTGTTAGCTCTACAATTATCTGATACACATTAACTCTGCACTGGTATTAAAAACTATAATTTAATAAGTACAGAGGGATCTGTTGCAGAAAATGTATTTTATTAACAAAAGGTAAACCCAAATTTGCTTTACAAAACTTTTTGTTGTTGAAGTTTTACAGCTAATTTCCTGCAATTCTACACATTTTGCCATGACTTATGCCATGTTAATATGATATCTGAGTGAGAGTGACTAACAAAATCAATGGGGGCCCCCTTGAGGTCATAAAGGTGAAATAAAATAAATAAAAGGGCCCCTGAACCCTCTCATTGAAGCCACGGCAGTTCAAGGTCGACCGCGGTACTGCATAGTCTTGTTAACACTAGCCTATCTACGTCCTTGACTTGAGTTCTGGAACGGCTGCTTTGATGTGTCGGCACGAAGTGACGATAATGAAGAGACTGTGTCCTCAGACTTCAAGACTGAATGAATCAGGATCTATTGTTTTACGTAGGACTGCTCCAGCCCTTCCGCTTCAAGCCAGCACACAGTAGCTAGCAGTAAACACACAGTAGCTAGCACAAACCTTCGGAGTTTGGGCATTGTTTGCTGCTAACATGAATAGAGCACACAAATCACCACACACATTTTCAAAACATAACAACCTGTCTATACTAAAACGAGTGACGTTAGACAACTGCATCCTGTTAAACGATCTTGCGGCTAGCAAGTAGCAACTAAAGAAAAATAAGAGTAGCAACTAATGTTACCTAGCATTGTTCAGCCCATAGAAAGCCAGCCAGCTAATTACCAGCTAGCTTGCTATCAACTCAAAATCATCTAGCTAATCAAATGTATGTGTTAATTTATAACCAACTACTTATAGGCTGAACATTTCCTTACCCCACTTAAGTTATTCATTTTCCTTTTCAGAATGTCCTCTGTTTACATAGTAGGGCAATGATGTGAACTGGGGCGGCAGGTAGCCTAGTGGTTAGACTAGTAATCGAAAGGTTGTAAGATCGAATCCCCGAGCTGATAAGGTAAAAATCTGTCGTTCTTCCCAGAACAAGGCAGTTAACCCACTGTTCCTAGGCCCTCATTGTAAATAAGAATTTGTTCTTAACTGACTTGTCTACTTAAATGAAGGTAAATTGAACTGTATGTTCAATTCTGATAAGTTTCCTCCCTTCCCCCTCATTTTTGGCAATGCATGAACATGAAGTACCCTAAACATTAATAGATCATAGTCTGGCCCCAAAATATCAGACTACAGCAAGTATGAACAACAAAACCAAAAGGGATATGAATTATCTTTCATCAAGTCAACCTAAAATGTATATCTAATGCAACATTTACTAATGTAAAGATAAAGAAAAGCAAGCATGTACAAAATGTACTTTTATTTTACAGGATGATATATAATGCGTGAAGAAAATAGGGAATGACTGTGAAGGTGTAAACTCAGTGAAGGTGTCTCATCCCTCTGTACCCTGGTGTAGTGTAACAATTCTTGTTCAGCCTCGTAGCATGGTTCTGATTCTGGATAGTAGCATGGTTCTGATTCACCCTGGATCCCACTGCAGGCTTGCCTATGAAGCGAAGCAGGGTATCTCCTGGTTGGTCCTTGGATGGGAGACCAGATGCTGCAGGGAAGTGCTGTTGGAGGGCCAGTAGGAGGCACTCTTTCCTCTGGTCAAAAAATATTTATCCCAGGGCGGTGATTGGGGACATTTCCCTGTGTAAGGTGTTGTCTTTTGGATGGGACGTTAAATGGGTGTCCTGTCTCTGGTGACTACAGATCCCATGACACTTATCGTAAGAGTTGGGGTGTCCGACCTAAATTCCCAATCTGGCCCTCATACCACCATGACCACCTAATCATCCCCAGCTTCCAATTGGCTCATTCATCCCCCTGCTGTAAATGAGAATGTTCTCAGTCAATTTACCTGGTAAAATAAGATTAGAAAAAAATGTCTGATCTCCTGTAAATAGTGAAAGGACATTTAGATGTCTATGGGACAGTTGACAAACCATAATATTGTAAAACATTCAGTGGGCTATGAGGTTTTCCAACCTGAGACCCTATGGAGGATGAATGACCCGTCGAATTACAGAAACCCTGTACTTGTTCATATGAATGTAAGACTAAAAGGGGGGAACAACTGCAATTGGACAATAGAACAAATAAGGCTGAGCTTGCTTTATGCAATTTCCATCGTCTAGTAGTTTGCACCTGTAATTAGTTATTCACACAGTATACATGAGTATTGACCATTTTAAAAGGTTCTATGAAAATCTATATAAATCAGAATTCAACAACCTGATCCTACAGCCGCCTTAGACTCAACAACCCTGAAGAAGTAATCAGCTGACAAAAAAGAATAACGAAAATCACCCAAAGACAAATATTAGACACTGTTAAAAGATTTGCGTGGGAAAAAAGCCCCAGGAATTGGACGGCTTTCCTATAGAATTCTATTTAATATTTTGGGACAAAGTAGTGCCTCTATTTACACAAATGACAGCACACATGTCACTCAGTTCAGTGCTTCCTAGTTCCATGTATCAAACAGTTATTTCAGTTATAATAAAACCAGGAACATCTGGAGAGTCCCCTGCTGCTTACAGACCCAGTTTAATAAATTGTCACAATGAAAAGCTGATAGGCAATACAATGGCAAAAGTCTTACCAGACCTCCAAGATGGCGTAGCAGTGGGATGTCTGTTTTGATTGTCTTCTGCATACTCTCCTGCAACCTGCCTCTTCTACATTTGCACACACTACATAGATGTTTCTATTTTTCTTTTCTTTTGTGTTTTTGACTGTACGTTTGTTTTTGTGTAACTCTGTTGTTTTTGTCGCACCACGTTGCTTTATATTGGCCAAGTGGCAGTTGTAAATGAGAACTTGTTCTCAACTGGCCAACCTGGTTAAATAAAGGATAAATAAAAAAACCTGATACATATAGTTCAAAAAGTGTATTTTAAAAATTTACCCAAACGAATACAAGAACATGTTTCGCTAAGAAACGATACGCTAAGAAACGAGATATAGATTTATCAATAATGGCTGTTGATGCCGAAAAGGCTTGAATGGCCTTTTCTATTAAAAAATTATGAAGCTTACAACTTTCCAGCTGAAATAATAAATAAATAAAACATATTATATACATGTCCTAAAGAAGAAATATACACAAATAATACAACTGAAATTGCTTTAAAAAGGGATACGAGACAGGGTTGTCCTCTCTGACCCCTCCTGTTTGCACTGGCAATTTAACCGCTTGCAGAAAGAATTAGAGAGGATCCAAATGTAACAGGTATTGGTAAACATGAATTTTAACTAAACTTATTTGCACATGATCTCCTGATATACCTGACCAATATTGAAAACTCGATGCCCCCCTTGCTAAAAAAAATTAATACATCTGAATACAAAAAGATATTACATTTACGTGGAATAAAACGAAATAATGGTAATAAGAAAAATAATAGCTCATCTACAGCAATCCTTTAAATGGACCACAAAAATATTAAATACTTTGGATGCTTAATAAGTGACAACAAATATATAAAGATAACTTTATCCCATTACCCAACAATATGAAAGCAGATCTAATTAAATGGAACAATCTTCCCATAAATCTTACAGGTACAAATAAAGCTCTTCAGAATGGCTTGGATCGCAACGTTTTTATATTTGTTCTTGGTATTACCAATTACCCCACGAAGACATTCTTTAAAAAGTATACTCATCATAAGACTTAATATTGGCAAATAAAACTCATAAAATAAAAAGGAAAGTTTTACATTTTCTTAAGTCTGAGGGTGGTTTTAACCTTCCAGACTTGGAATTGTATCAGCTCGCTCAGGTTTTTACTTGCACTAAAGAGAGGAGCAATATGTGCATGCTCATCCCCAGAATTTTTTCACATGTCGATTTTCAAAGGATAAAGCTAAAAACATTAACAGCTTAATAGTTAACAACACTATAACAATATGGAAGAAAATGACACATTATTCTACAGGAACCAATATTACTCCCTAAAAGCACAACCTATGGAACAATCTTTGGATAGCTTAAATAAATTGGTCCACATGGAAAACTAAAGGCATAGAAACAGTAAATGACTTGGTAATAGGAAATACATTTATTTCAATTACAGAATTAAAAATCAATTTTGGACTGACCAATGTACATATTTTCAAGTACATCCAACTTAAACGTTTTATATCACAACTTCCATGTGAAATCTTTTCGACATCAGAGCAATCTTAAGGGAATCATATTTGAGTCAGAAAAAGGATATTCATGTAATAGGAAAGATATACAAAACCTTGCAGAGAGCCTATTCAACTGACATTCTCTTCGAAAAAATATAAACTATTGGAACTAAGACAAAAAATAACTGATATTGGCACAAGATGGAGGGAATGTTGGAACATAACTTACAAACTACAGTTATAAAATTCACACTTAATCCAGTATAAACTCATGTATATAATTGATTATACAAGAGACAAAATTCACAAATTCTAGAGCACAATGGCAGCCATGTCTTAAGTGTAAAACTAGCAATGACTCAATAATCCATGTCTACTGGGAATGTTATAAAGTCCAAATGTTATGGGCGGAGCTAGAAAGTTGGCTGTCAGAAGTATTACAATGTAAATGTACTTTTTAATCCGTCTGTCTGCGTATTTCAAGACATGTAATATGAGGGTGCAGTGAGATACCCGATGGGTTGGATGATACTTTTCTCGTCAATCATCTTGAAAAAAACATGTAGATACCTGGAAATCAACCAATCCGCCATCGTCAAATGCTTATTATCTAAATGTTGAAAATGCGTGGGCGATGGAGAGACACTAAATGGTGCAGTTTGTGGCCATGTGGCAGAGAGTGATGCGGGCATTGGAGATGTGGGTGTGGAGCAGGCAGGTCTGGGCAGTGGTGGTGATGTGGATGTTTGAATGCGTCTGCATGCTGTCGTTTGTATGTATGTGTATGTATTGTGTCATAAACAATTTAATTGCTTTTAATACACCAGATGTGTAAAAAAATATATATATATATATATATAATAATAATAAAAATACACCAGATGTACACTGAGTGAACAAAACATTAGGAACACCCACCTAATATTGTGTTGTTGTACCCCCATTTTGCCCTCAGAACAGCCTCAATTCGTTGGGGCATGGACTCGCTCAACAGGGTGCTGGCCCATGTTGACTCCCATGTTTCCCACAGTTGTCAAATTGTCTGGACGTCCTTTGGGTGGTTGACCATTCTTGATACACATGGGAAACTGTATGTCATAGAAAGTGCAGGTGTTCCTAATGTTTTGTACACTCGTGTATGTCCTTGAACTGATTATTTTAAAATCGCAGTGATAAGGATAATTTAGTCCGGTCGGCCTTCAACTTGATATGTAGCTATGGCCGTGCTTGGTCACATTGCCATAACTTGGAAATAAGTCATGATACCATTATATACTTCTGTATATCATTATCAGTGCCCTGCCTCTAATTCCTCCTTCCCAGTTATCCAATGTCTCCCTCCTATTCGGGTACTTTTAAAAGAAGAGGTGGTATTCAGTCCAATGCTCTCCTTTTTCAGAGGGGAAACTGAACAGAATCTGTATTCATACCGTTTGCCATTGGCTGTGTTCTTCCTGGTTGCCATGACAGCAGTTGTTTGTGCAGCTCTTGTGTTTGATTGGTCCTCAAAACATGCCAGAAGAAGCCGACCATTTACACTGAGCTGCACTGGGGACAGAACGCAATCATGGTTACTTTAAGACACCTTGGAGCCGGTATGAGATATGGGTCGGAAAACGTACTTCAGTGCAGGGATGGGATATGCCACTGCCAAATGCCAAATGTTACCTTTATCTACATTGATGCCTCAAAGGTACAATTTGGAGTAAAGTGGCATATCCCATCCCTGCATTGAGGTACGTTTCAGACCATATCTCGCACCGGCTCCACTGTGTCTTAAAGTAACCATGATTGTGTTCAGACCCGGTAGGGTCGGTGTCTTCTGGCAACACAGAGAAGTAAGACCTCCACAGGACACTGCTCTAGCATAAAGCCAGTGTAATAGTATCATCTAACTGTGTAAACAGTGAGATGGTAACAGCTATGATGACTCAACCGATTTCTACGGTGGTTCTATGTCTGGGACATTTTTCCCTCCAGGGAAGCAGATATGCAGTTCTCAGTGTTCTATCTGCGCTCTATCTACAGTATCTGTACAGAGGAAAGAAGATTCTACTGCAGATGGGCACTCAAGGTCAGGCACTCCTCCTTATTACCACACTCTGTCTTTATCTTTCTCAGTCTGCCGGTGATGCCCCGACAACACCCAAGTACACTAAGGATAACCGCGACATCTTCTTCCCTGCCTCTCTGCCAACCCCGGTCTTGCTCAGCCACACTGCCTGCCACCCTCTGTCCATCCAGATCCAGGATAGCGAAGCCAAACTCCAGTACGAGCCCCTGGGCAAGGTGCCCAGACCTCCAGCCAGCGGCTCCCACGAGCAGCCCCAGCACAGGAGAGCCCCCCTGCCCATCCACCCTGCTTCAACTATGGCCTTCAACCCCCAAACAGGTCGGTTTCATCCCTCCTCATCTCAGTACAGTTCACAATGCACAGCAGTGAAACTGCCTGTTCTGTTTGAAAACAGACTCTAAAGCAGTTTAAAGTATGCTGCTACAAAGAGGACATGGTCATCAAACATTTTAATTACAATTGCGTAGTTCCTCTTTGGAGAATATAGTGTAATGTGAAATGATTTGTAACACCCGCAGTAATTTCGCTGCAAACTGCTTGTGTTCACTGTGCTGTATCTGCAGTTTGACTCCCTCCGTGGTACCTGCTGCTCTAGGGGAGAAGGATAAATGACTTTCAAAGCTGCTCTCTCGCTGTAATTATATAGACAGCCAGCAGGGGGCACACTTGCCCACTCAGAGCTGTGTTATGTAACTACTGTACACTATGAACTGGTTGAATGGTTTCTGTTTTAGTAAGTCACTTATGTCTCCCTGGTAATAGAACATCTGTTGACACTTACAGATGGAAGTGTATCAAATAATGATCTGTCTGTAACTTGGAACACTGTTCTCCTGATGATGCATTGTTTCTGTATGACACAACTGTGTCAAGCCTCTTTAGTTTACAATCCTGATTGTTGAGTACATGAAATCTTTAAGGATTCAAGGAGGACATCATCCACACACACACGCGCACACACATACATGAGGTTAAGGAGATCAGTGCTCAGCATCGGGCAGCTTGGCACTGCAATCTACCAATGGTTTCCCAGGCAACCTGAATGAAGAGGTTGGGTAGAGAGGGAGTGGGATTATTGTATTTGCTGTCAGTGCTGCTAGCGCTATTGTACGTTGCTACATGGGGATGTTATTCTCACAGGCAGGCAGGCTGAGGCATTACCCTCCCTCATATATCCTATCTGCCTCCAGCTTTCATTGCGGGGTCTGTTATGGCAGCCTGGAACAATATTTGAAACCAGTGTTTGTCTGTGTATAGAAATTACATTTATGTTCCAGTAAGCTCATGTTAATGTTGGTCATTACAAACATTGTTGTTATAGTATAGTGCACTGCATATTAAATCAGTCTGAAATGGATTATTCTGCTAACCTCAGAAGTATGAGTGAGAGCCTGTCATCTTGTCTTTCTTCTCTATGCTGGTGTGTTTGGATGATGTATGGATTGTGACCCAGCCAGGTCATGTGACGTGGTTGTTTCTCCAGATGAACTTGAGGAGCCTGCAGAAGGACTGTCCTACAGACAGCAGGAGTCTCATCTGTGCCAACAAATGAAGCTGGCCACTGTGTCCCCAGGGCAGGAGGCTGCAGGCTGGCCCCATGACGAGCCTGCTTCCTGTAGTACCACACACACCTGCTTAGGTAAGAACATTTACAACCAGGAAATACCAAGAGGGAAAGTAAGAATTCTAGTAAGTGGAGGACAGGATCCTTGTTAGAAGTTCTCATAATGTTCAGGGAAGTCAGGAACCAATACACGCAGTCAGTCAGGAAAGCAAAGGCCAGCTTTTTCAAGCAGAAATTTGCATCCTGTAGCTCTAACTCCAAAAAGTTATGGGACACTGTAAATTCCATGGAGAACAAGGGCACCTCCTCCCAGCTGCCCACTGCACTGAGGCTAGGTAACACGGTCACCACCGATAAATCCATGATAATCGAAAACTTCAACAAGCATTTCTGAACAGCTGGCCATGCCTTCCTCCTGGCTACTCCAACCTCGGCCAACAGCCCCCCCCCCCCCCCCCCCCCCCCCCCCCGCAGTTACTCGCCCAAGCCTCCCCAACTTCTCCTTTACCCAAATCCAGATAGCAGATGTTCTGAAAGAACTACAAAACCTGGACCCCTACAAATCAGCTAAGCTTGACAATCTGGACCCTCTATTTCTGAAACTATCCGCCGCCATTGTTGCAACCCCTATTACCAGCCTGTTCAACCTCTTTCGTATCGTCTGAGATCCTCAAGGATTGGAAAGCTGCCGCGGTCATCCCCCTCTTCAAAGGGGGAGACACCCTGGACCCAAACTGTTACAGACCTATATCCATCCTGCCCTGCCTATCTAAGGTCTTCGAAAGCCAAGTTAACAAACCGATCACTGACCATCTCGAATCCCACCGTACCTTCTCCACTGTGCAATCCGGTTTCCGAGCCGGTCACGGGTGCACCTCAGCCACGCTCAAGGTACTAAACGATATCATAACCGCCATCGATAAAAGACAGTACTGTGCAGCCGTCTTCATCGACCTGGCCAAGGCTTTCGACTCTGTCAATCACCATATTCTTATCGGCAGACTCAGTAGCCTTGGTTTTTCTCATGACTGCCTTGCCTGGTTCACCAACCACTTTGCAGACAGAGTTCAGTGTGTCAAATCGGAGGGCATGTTGTCCTCTGGCAGTCGCAATGGGGGTACTACAGGGTTCAATTCTCGGGCCAACTCTTTTCTCTGTATATATCAATGATGTTGCTCTTGCTGCGGGCGATTCCCTGATCCACCTCTACACAGACGACACAATTCTGTATACTTCTGGCCCTTCCTTGGACACTGTGCTATCTAACCTCCAAACGAGCTTCAATGCCATACAACACTCCTTCCGTGGCCTCCAACTGCTTTTAAACGCTAGTAAAACCAAATGCTTGCTTTTCAACCATTCGCTGTCTGCACCCGCACGCCCGACCAGCATCACCACCCTGGATGGTTCCTACCTAGAATATGTGGACATCTATAAGTACCTAGGTGTCTGGCTAGACTGTAAATTCTCCTTCCAGACTCATATCAAACATCTCCAATCCAAAATCAAATCTAGAGTCGGTTTTCTATTTTGCAACAAAACCTCCTTCACTCACGCCGCCAAACCTACCCTAGTAAAACTGACTATCCTACCTATCCTCGACTTCGGCGATGTCATCTACAAAATAGCTTCCAATACTCAGCAAACTAGATGCAGTTTATCACAGTGCCATCCGTTTTGTTACTAAAGCACCTTATACCACCCACCACTGCGACCTGTATGCTCTAGTCGGCTGGCCCTCGCTACATATTTGTCGCCAGACTCACTGGCTCCAGGTCATCTACAAGTCCATGCTAGGTAAAGCTCCGCCTTATCTCAGTTCACTGGTCACGATGGCAACACCCACCCGTAGCACGCGCTCCAGCAGGTGTATCTCACTGATCATCCCTAAAGCCAACACCCCATTTGGCCGCCTTTCCTTCCAGTTCTCTGCTGCCTGTGACTGGAACGCATTGCAAAAATCGCTGAAGTTGGAGACTTTTATTTTCCTCACCAACTTTAAACATCTGCTATCTGAGCAGCTAACCGATTGCTGCAGCTGTACATAGTCCATCTGTAAATAGCCCACCCAATGTACCTACTCACATTCCCCTACTGTTTTTATTTATTTACTTTTCTGCTCTTTTGCACACCGGTATCTCTACTTGCACATGATCATCTGATCATTTGTCACTCCAGTGTTAATCTGCTAAATTTTAATTATTCACTCCTATGGCCTATTTATTGCCTACCTCCCCATGCCTTTTGCACACACTGTATATAGACTATTTTATTTCTCTACTGTGTTATTGACTTTGTTTACTCCATGTGTAACTCTGTGTTGTTGTCTGTTCACACTGCTATGCTTTATCTTGGCCAGGTCGCAGTTGGAAATGAGAACTTGTTCTCAACTGGCCTACCTGGTTAAATAAAGGTCAAATACATTTTTTTTCTATATCTCTAATGTTCAGACCAGCAACTGTATGGCAGCAGTGAGCAGTCTAAGATGTTGGACCCCAGTCGTGTGCGCTCCCGCATCCCCCCCAACATGCCAAAGCTCTTCATCCCCTCCACCGTCACCAAGTTCCCCCCGGAAATTACCGTCACCCCGCCTACACCCACCCTGCTCTCCCCCAAAGGAAGTATCTCAGAGGAAACCAAGCAGAGACTCAAGGTACTTTCCCGCTTCCTCTCTCTTTCCCCTTCTATCGCTCTATCTATCAATTCCATCAATTGATCGATCTCTGGCCACTTTCTATCTTTTCACCCTGTCTGTTAAACTGTCTTTCAGTCAGATTAAACCCCTCCTGTTCTTTGTCCCCTTTTCCTGTCCAGAACGTGATCCTGTCCTCCCAGTCGGCGGCCACAGTGAAGGAGACGCTGAGCCAGCCAGCCCTGGAGGTGCAGGAGACCTCCAGCCAGGAGTCCTCTCTGGAGAGTGAATCAGACGATGAGGATGAGGAGGATGATTACATGGACATCTGAGCTACTGACCAGCTGTGCCCCCCCACCCCCTTGTCCCCTTCTCACAGCTACAAGAGTGAACAAACCAAGGCTGCTCATTTGAGCTAGACCTGACTACCGCCAACCCTATCACCTTGTCTTGAAACAATGGAATGGTACATGTCACTGCAGCTAGTGTCTCTGTATTGATGCAGTTGGTCTATCTTGTATTGAATGGGAAAAGGCTCTAGAAAGTCAAACTGTGGATGACTGGGGATGTTTTTAGTTCAACAACAATTTAGCAAAGTGCCATTTTCCACTCATCACACCTGCCAGGTAGCCAAGGTCTCCATAGTCTTTCACATGAAAATGGGAAAGGGTGTAGAATGATGATCACTTACTGTAAGTTAAATGGTCAGAATTTGTGGATTGTTGCTATGCAGACAAATTCTTAGCCTTCAATGCAATTGGCATCCTTGGCTGTGATTTATGCATCTTTCACAAGTAATGGGGTCAAAAATTCAGCCTGCTTTTACTATATTTCAACTGCAGCTACATCCTTGTTGGTGGGATGCAACATCCCACACTGAGGTACTTCAACATGATATGTGCCATGGCAACATACAACTGTTGCCAGCCAACTTTTGTCCATACACATTGATATAAGAACGTAAACTGCAAGAAACCCACATTTGTATGTAACCTGTATTTTCATGGATACTACTATTTACTGAGGACCATCAGCTGCAAACCAGGCTTTTATATGGGCCTCCTAACGCAATGTTGGGGAACCTACTTCTCCAAAGTTAATAACCTGTAGCAGATTGGATATGTTTACACTTCCACGTGTGATGTCTTTGATTTGTCTTTTGTTTGTTCTATTTTTGTACTCCACTGTATTATTTCAAGTCTCGTTTGATTGTGTCCTTTGTTTCTGTGTGGATTTGTAGCTTGGAGGAGTCTTTACCAGGAAGAGGACTTGTCACCAGCATTGCTCAGGATAATAGACAGAGAGATGTTTTGGATTAGCCTGAATTAGCTTTTGTACATCACACTTAAAACATATTTTCCAATGAGGCAACTCTTATAGGGTTTGAGTGTTTTTATTTAGCATTTGGGTCAAGTACATCTCCATTCTAGTCAATTTAGGAAACAAATTCAATTTAACTTAATCAGTTGTGCTTCAGTTTATTAACTGAATTCACTGGCATTGTAAGGGAAGGTGTGGATGTTCCTAATTCAGGCAAAATGCCTTCCCGATGGATCAGTTTTGGTAAATAGGTTTAAATTCAAAGTAAACTCGGAACGGGGATAGCTAGTCAGTTGTACAGAAGACAATATAATGTTTTTTACAGATTGTTTTCTATAAAAAGGAAATGTACTGTATGTTTATTGTCAAAAACAAGACTTTTTAAAAAGGAGGAAATGATGAATTAATAATTGTAAAGGACACCGCCCAAACAAGTCTTGCTTGACTACCTGTAAATGGATGTTTGTATTTTTTGGTGTAAAATACTGTTTTGTATTTCTACTGCTGAGCTTCTTATGGGAATATAGAATGGCTGAAAGGTGACTTTGGGTTCAAGGCTTTTCTTCTGCTCTTCGACCTTAGCTCAGGCTGGGGAGTTGTTGTTCTCTACATATTGACTTGCCACATTAAAGATGTCACAACAAAAATATACTTGATACACTCATACCTGGTCTTTGCTCTTTAACTCTTATTTCAATTACTTACATTTTCTGTTTGTTTTCATATTTAGTTTGAACTTTAACCTCTGGCAGCTGTAATAGTTATGTATTGGTTGCAAAAGCTGTATGTATACAGTAGTTTAGACCAATTGGCAAGACAACCTCAATGTCATTTAGTTCTACAGACTACAATTCTAGTGAAGTTTGACCTAAACAAAACAACCTGTGGCAAAGTGTCACTCTTTCCACCAACATGGCCCCTGTGTATCAATCATGTTTTCTATCTCCATAATCTCCTCTAGCTGAGACCACCCTGTCTCTCTGACATTTTAGTCAAAGGGCTCGTACACTTCAGTGTGAAGTCTCTGACACGAGGGAAGTCATTAGCCTTCATTAGCAACTTCCAGAAGTTTCTTATGAAGTGCTGTGAGTTTGTCATTTGCCCCTTTGTCAGGAAAGCTACATTTGAGGTTTGTTTTCTTATGAGGTGGACCAAATGTGTGATCCCCCATCCACTAGGTTGTAGTTTTGAGATCTCTCTTCTCCAAGTCTTGATAGGGCAGAGGGGGTTGGTAAGTGATTTGTTCAGTTTTATCTGTCTATCAACAGGAAGAAGTTAACTACAGTTGAAGTCGGAAGTTTACATACACCTTAGCCAACTACATTTAAACTCAGTTTTTCACAATTCCTGACATTTAATCCTAGTAAAAATTCCCTGTCTTAGGTCAGTTAGGATCACCACTTTATTTTAAGAATGTGAAATGTCAGAATAAAAGTAGAGTGATTTATTTCAGCTTTTATTGATTTCATCACATTCCCAGTGGGTCAGAAGTTTACATACACTCAATTAGTATTTGGTAGCATTGCCTTTAAATTGATTAACTTGGGTCAAACGTATCGGGTAGCCTTCCACAAGCTTCCCACAATAAGGTGGGGTTCGGATATATATTTGGGGCCCACTGTTCATTTTGTATATCAACAACATTGGGGATCTTATTGAAACAGCGGGTGTTAATTTTTAAAGAGCATTTCATATCATACAACAGAATCTGTATGATTTAAAGCTGGTTCTAAATTCGGGTAAAACAAAATGCATGGTATTTTCAAATGCCAGGCATGTTACTAATCATGTCATTGCTACATTGGCTGGACATACTATAGAGCAAGTTAAAGTGTACAAATATTTGGGGGTGTGGGTTGATAAGCTGAGCTTCACTGTGCATGTAGAGAACTTGATAAGGAATCTGAAGCTGAAAATAGGTGTTAATTACCGGTATAAGGCTTGTTTTTCTTTTGAGGCCAGGAAGGCCTCAATGTACAATGTACATTACTGACGGTTTTACATTTTAGTGATGTTATTTATATATATATATATATATATATATATATATATATATATATATATGCAGGCCTCAGCCACTACTCTGAGAGCACTTGATTCAGTATAACAAGCAGCCCTCAGGTTCATTACAGTTGGCTGGTCATCATTGACCTTGAGTAGGCTTAAACACTGGTATACACTGATTTATAAGGCCATATTGGGTGAAATGCCATTTTATCTCAGTTATTTATCAATCTGACTAAAAAAGAACAATCAATTACGGTCCCATTCTCTTATGCTTCTAACAGTACCAAAAATTGGAACAGGTCATGGTAGAAATAGTTTTAGTTACTTAGCTCCGTGCTCCTGGAATTCTCTCCTGAACATTTTAAAATTTGATGATCTAGTTTCGTTGGTGGAGTTTAAACACTTGATCGACGTATACATCATAGAAGAGTGTAATTGTTTTTAGGCCAACTGTTTTTAGTCAAGACTTTCGTGCTTTTAATGTACAATGTTTTTGTTGTACTGTATGTGTGCTTATAGTTTTGTTTAATGTTGTGTTAGTGTATGTAAGTTGTTTTGTCTGACACGTTGTTCCCCTTGCTGCTATTGGACCAGGTCTCTCTTGGAAAAGAGATTATCTCAATGAGAAAAAACTGTATAAATAAAGGTAAAATAATGCTAAAATAAGTTGGGTGAATTTTGGCCCATTCCTCCTGACAGAGCTTGTGTATCTGAGACAGGTTTGTAGACCTCATAGCTCGCACACACTTTTTCAGTTCTGCCCACAAGTTTTCTACAGGATTGCGGTCAGGGCTTTGTGATGGCCACTCCAATACCTTGTTCTTAAGCCATTTTTCCACAACTTTGGAAGTATGCTTGGGGTCATTGTTCATTTGGAAGACCCAATTGCGACCAAGCTTCAACTTTCTGACTGATGTCTTGAGATGTTGCTTCAATATATCCACATAATTTCCCCCCTCATGATGCCATCTATTTTGTGAAGTGCACCAGTCCCCCCTGTAGTAGAGCACCCCCACAACATGATGCTGCAGTTATTTTTGTTTCATCAGACCAGAGGACATTTCTCCACAAAGTACTATCTTTGTCCCCAGGTGCAGTGGCTTTTTTATGGCGGTTTTGGAGCAGTGGCTTCTTCATTGCTGAGCGGCCTTTCAGATTGTGTTGACATAGGACTCGTTTTACTGTGGATATAGATACTTTTGAACCTGTTTCATCCAGCATCTTCACAAGGTCCTTTGCTGTTGTTCTGGGATTGATTTGCACTTTTCGCACCAAAGTACGTTCATCTCTAGGAGACAGAACGCGTCTCCTTCCTGAGTGGTATGATGGCTGCGTGGTCCCATGGTGTTTATACTTGCGTACTATTGTTTGTACAGATGAACGTGGTACCTTCAGGCATTTGGAAATTGCTCCCAAGTATGAACCAGACTTGTGGTCTAAAAAAAAAGTTTGAGGTCTTATCTGATTTCTTTTGATTTTCCCATGGCACACCTCCAATTGACTCAAATTATGTCAATTAGCCTATCAGAAGCTTCTAGAGCCATGACATAATTTTCTGGAATTTTCCAAGCTGTTTAAAATCAGTCAAATTAGTGTATGTAAACTTCTGACCCACTGGAATTGTGATACAGTGAATTATAAGTGAAATAATCTGTCTGTAAACAATTGTTGGAAAAATTACTTGTGTCATGCACAAAGTAGATGTCATTACCGACTTGCCAGAAGTATAATTTGTTAACAAGAAATTTGAAAAAACTCCAACCTTATGACTCCAACCTAAGTGTATGTAAACTTCCGACTTCAACTGTACCTACCTATAGCCCGATCCATTTTTGTCACCATTGATAAAGATGAGCAAAAAATCTTAAAATAAATTAGGCTATATTGCATGCTCAATTTTTTTTTAATAAATATTATTTTATATTAATACAATTGCTTAGAGAATGAGATTTTGTTTAAAAGTATATTGTTTTCAGTACTCTAGCACCCTACAAGGAAAACGACAGCCTTTTTCTGAAACGTTTTTATTTAACCAATTGTGCGTCGCCCTATGGGACTCCCAATCACGCCCGGATGTGATACAGCCTGGATTCAAACCAGGAACTGTAGTGACGCCTCTTGCGCTGAGATGCAGTGCCTTAGACTGCTGCGCCACTAGTTTCCAATGGGGTTCATGGTTTCCAATGGGGTTCAAGTCCGGAGACAGATGGCCTTTGCAAAATGTTGATTTTTATGGTCAATTAACCATTTCTTTGTAGATTTTGATGTGTGTTTGGGGTTATTGTCTTGCTGGAAGATTCACTTGCGGTCAATTTTCAACCATGTTTGGGCTAAAATATACTGTTACTTGGTAGAGTTCATGATGTCGTTGACCTTAACAAAGACCCCAGGACCAGTAGAAGCAAAATATCCCCATAACATCAAAGATGCACCACCATATTTTACCATATGAGGTACTTTTCTGCATATGCTTCCGTTATTCGACGTCAAACCCACTACTGGTGTGTGTACGTGGCCAAAAAAAGCTTGTTTTTCATGTAATCTGACCATAGCACCACCTGGAGTTTGATTAACGACATTGGCACTTGGATTGGAACCAGTGCTATGCTCAGATGACATGACAATACAGCTAGTGGTGCCATACACAGTAGTGGTGGGTTTGGCGTTGAAGAACAGTAGCAAAATCTATTTGAGCAATTGTATTATTATAATATATCATTTAGCAAATGTTATGAGCATACAATATATCAAGGGTGACTAATTATGGAGCCTGACTATATTGTCTACAGTATTCATCTAAAGAATGCAAATGTAATTCACTAAAACATTGCATTTAAACAAATTCCGAAGTGCCTCACTGACAAAGTTGTGCTCAGTGTTTTGCAGAGAAAAAGGGAGTGTTGTCACTATGTTAGATCATTTAAATCCTTTCAGAATGTATCCTGTGTTATTGTGCAATCATCTTTAAGATTCACTGATTCTTTTTATTTTACCAGGCAAGTCAGTTAAGAACAAATTCTTATTTTCAAAGACGGCCTAGGAACAGTGGGTTAACTTCAGGGGCAGAACGACAGCTCTGGGGTTTGAACTTTCCGGTTACTAGACCAACGCTCTAACCACTAGGCTACCCTGCCGCCCCAGAACATCATAGTCGTTGTTTATAGCTGAAACAAACTGCACTTGAGATGAAGTTGTCAGCCAACAATCACAAAATGACAAAACTAATAGCCCTGATGTCAGGTTTAACAAAGGTGAGTCTTTCCAGTGTTTGAGGTGATGTACCGGTAGGCTGAATCAGAAGGGATTGGAGCACCACTGACATCAGGTTGTCTTTAGCCAGCGACTGCTACCTATACAAACCCCTCAAAGTAACCAATTAAGGCATCAAAAGGGCATGCTGCATAGTTAATGTGGGCCAAAGGTGTGAGATTTCTCGTCGGCCCACTGCAGGGGCTCTTTATTGGGCTGGAGGATAGCCGTCTGATCCTTGGGCCCGGCTGTGTATTGGCAGCTGTTAACTATTCAGCACAAGGGGATCTGCACAGTTAAAACAAATGGCCAGAGACTGACACCTGGGAGGTAGAGCATCAGTGGTAAAGGTTATCAGTGAGCAGACAGAGTGGCCTGGCCAGCGGCCCCGACATAGACCGCTCTGAGGACCAATGCTTTGCAGGGAGGTTGGGCCCTAGTAGGCTCATCGGACTTGGAGAACAGTCAAGAAACATTAGCTCTATTGACACAAACTTGGTGAGTGAGCAGAGTCACTTTAATAGCTCTACCTACATGTACATATTACCTCGACTAACCGGTGCCCCCACACATTGACTCTATTCCGGTACCCCCTGTATATAGCCTCGCTATTGTTATTTTACTGCTGCTCTTTAATTCTTTACTTTAAAAAAATTAAATTGTAGGTATTTTTCTTAGCTGCATTGTTGTTTAAGGTCCTGTGAGTAAGCGTACCTGTTGCATTTGGCGCATGTGACAAATAAAATTTGATTTGAGTTCATTTTTATATACTGTAAATTACTGTTTGCCTTCTCTGAATCTCTATGCCATGTCTGCTATGGCAATGGTATTACTTTCTACAACTTTGTTACATCCAGTGTAGAGATCATGTTAGGGATGGTCTTTATTCCTCTTTTCATACGTTATGTTGAGAATAAAAGGGAATATTTATGTTTGACATATTTTGTCATAGATTTACAACCCAGTGCTTCAGTGTTGACTCATTGAAATCATTCATAGAGATTGAGTAACAACTATTTGGGTCACTTCACTGTGATTATAGTTAGCTACACTAGTTCTTAACTCAGTCATTGTCTTCAAGGCCACAATTCCCCTGATGTGTTACCCACGTCTAAATATAGCAGACAGCAGCATCTGTAAAATATAATAGTAGACCCTCACCTGCCACCCTGACTGGCCTGTATCCTCTGCCACGGACAACAGCCTGGCTATCACACCTGGCTATCACCTCCATCTTCACTGCGTAATGGGATTGACACCGCCACCACTGAAATGTACACCTTAGCTCTGAAAGTGACATGCTCACATTAGACTTCCCTGTAAGCCTTTAAACCATGATTACCTAAAATATTCCACGTCAAAATTGGTCCCTTCTCCATTTTCTGAAATAGACACATTCTTGTAATCACACAAAGAGCTGAGCCATCCTTGTTTTGATATCTCATGACACGGCTCTGAGAGGACTGATGCTGGGTGACTGGTAGGAAGCCCCTGCAGGAAAGCTCTCGCGAGGGAGACGGCACAAGAGGCCCTGCGAATATGCATTTGTCCTCAGAAGTGCAAAGTGAGGAGTGCAACATTGAACCTGTGATTAATAACTCCTCAGCAACAATTGGTTTCACATATAAGGAGACTGAAACCACATCACACTTCCTAAAGCTCAGAGTGCTACTAGCAGGCTGGCCCTCTATGCAGGGGGATTGGTGGAACCAGTTATGCATGTGACATCTGTCTTTTCCCCCTCCAAAATAGCCTTTTAGAGTCAACGTGAGGACCTGTGCTGTGAAAATCCAATGCTCGTCTCTCTGAGTGGTTCTGTTGGAGTAATGGGAGAAATATACATTGACTCAACTTAAGCTCTTTATAATTGCCAGTCAATATTCTCACAGCCCAGGCTTTCTAGTTGTAAACCTCTCCTGTGGCCTGTTTAACTGCTATTCCTTAGAGGGATGTTTCTCTAGTTGCCTGGTTTAATACAGCCATTTCCAAAGGGCTAACTTTATGGACCTTTTAAGGTATCAAGATCAATTTAGAATTATTCTAGTATTTCTCACAAATGGGGTTCCATACTTACAGTATGGTCTCTCACATGATAACATAGGCTTCAGTAGAGGCTGCTGAGGGAGGACAGCTCATAATAATGGCTGGAACAGAGTAAATGGAATGGCATCAAACACAAACTATGTGTTTGATGAATTTGATACCATTCCACTGATTCTGCTCCAGCCATTACCACGAGCCCGTCCTCCCCAATTAAGGTGCCACCAACCTCCTGTGATAGGCTTATACAGATTCACAGACGCAAATTACAAAGACAATTGGGCTCACAATAATACTATGGAAACTTGGACCATACAATACTACCCCTGGAGGAACTGTATGCAATATGCCCACATAAGCATACAATGAGAGACTGACTAATTGTATAGGGACTGTATGAAAACTGCTTGGTTTTGTAGAACAAAGCTGAGTGAGACATGTTTGTAGATCTATTGAGGGTATTTGAGGTACTTTAAGTACCAGAGGAAGTGGAGATGAGGAGGAACTCTGCTGAAGTGCTGCAAATGGTTCTCTGTTTAGCATTTGTTTAGCCTGTGGTAACAGAGGGGAATACAGGTGAATGCAGGAGGACACATAGCCAATGGACGCTTGTGGATTTGCCTGGAAGATGGCGATTGTGGGAGGGAGGGCTCCTTTGGAATGGAGGGGAGGTTGTGCCCAGCCTTCATTCTGTCTCTGCCTCTGTCTCTTTCAAGCTGTGGTGCCTTGGCCCTGTGGTGCTAACTGACTGTTAATTGCTGGCCCATACAGTGCCTCTCCGCATGGAGAAACTGTGGCCTACAAGGGAAACTGCCCTAATGAGATTATCTATCGAAGCATTGTCCTGTCTAGACAGATCAATACACAACCCCGGGGCACTGCCTCCAGCCCCAACACCCAACCTGGCTCACCCCCAGGTAAGACTCACCTGCAGAAAGACACTGGTATTATTGTAAGTTATTACACCATTATAGGTTTATTGGTCCCTCACACACTCCTCACTTTCTCAGATGGAGAATGAGACATGGCAGAGACCCTGTTGGGCAAGATTAAGTCATTGTTTCAACCAATAGTGCAAATGATATACATATGACACGTGTATATTTTACAGTTATGTTATAACTGTGTTGGAAGAGTGACTCAAGATGGGATAGCATTTCTTACATTTTATTGTCAGAAGCACATTAGTTCAAAGTGAACAAGGTCATTCAACAGACTATTTTGGTAATCATAAAAAAAGAAATTAAAGCTACATTCAGCAATAGTTACTGCTGTTCAATGGTCATTTCAATCAATGATATATACCCATTAATGTTGGAAGAATATAACTGTCTTACCCCATCAAAACCCAAAATACAAGGTTACTCCATTGTTTGTAAACAATGTCTCTGTTAACAAGCAATATATAGCTTCAAATATGCTCAAAACTATAATGTTGATCTCATGAACTGTCACTCCATAGCTCCATAGCATTTGAGAATGGTTACATTTCTCCAGCCCCATCCCTCAGCATTATAGTAAACAAAGTGTCTGGGCTGGCGTTTGGCAAAAACATGAATTAAGGAATGTGACACGGGTTGCAAAGGGAGGGTATATATATATATATATATATATATATATATATATATAGTCCTGGAAACTTTCGAAGTTTACCAGTAAACTACCAGAATTTTGGTATCTTTCAGGGATTTTTATGTCCTTTTAATGTTTTGGGGGGCTCCTGAGTGGCGCAGCAGTCTAAGGCACAGTATCTCAGTGCTAGAAGCATCACTACAGACCCTGGTTCGATCCCGGGCTGTATCACAACTGGCCATGATCAGGAGTCCCATAGGGCGGCGTACAATTGGCTCAGCATCGTCCGGGTTAGGGGAGGGTTTGGCCGGGGTAGGCCATTATTGTAAAATAAGAATTTGTTCTTAACTGACTTGCCTAGATAAATAAAGGTTAAAAACTTTTTTTTTTGAAATCATGCACATAAAATTTCAATAATGCACAAAATAATATTTGTTGATTAGATGCTTTTTTAATTATGAGGTTATTTTCTCTTGAACCATATGGTCTATCTACTAGAAACTGATGGACAATATGGACACAGTTACAAAAATGAATACCATATATGGATACTTTTTTTTTTTTTGTTTTAAAAGTTATTCAATTCTAAACTAGCAAAGTTACGTTAGATTGCCATAGATTTTCTGTTTAATACCAAAATTACTGAAGTAATTATTGTTATTATTGGTAATTCTGGAAAATCAGTAGCTTTGCAACCCTAATTTTATCAGTAGCTTTTTGCAACCCCGACTCAAATGTTATATTTTGTGAGGGTTGATCTCACTTCCCTGAACTTGTATTAAATGTGTCAAATGAATTATAATGGCTATTTTATCACATTGCATGAGGACACTAAATGGACTTTCTGTGTGTGATTACGTCTGTGTGAATGATATTTACACAGATTTTGGTGCCGCTGCAGGCCCCGTTCTCCAGTGGGGAAGCCTGTCCATATTTGTTTAAAAGTCTCTTAGCAGTTAATAAAGATGCATTTCCTCCGTCCCCCTTCCTGTGGAGACGGTATCAAGGCCCTGTTAAGTCCCTTTGATTTCCACAACCCTCCAATCACAGTGGGACATTGACTCATCATTGTGCCACTTCAAAGCCTGGGAATGGCTCTCTCTCCTGGCCACTCCCACCCCTGGGATCTCCTTAAAAGTCAGGGACACCTTGTCCTCCAGTTGAACAGTTCTAGAGTGCCCGAAGTGATTGCTGTTAGAACACTATTGGACCTAACACCCCTCAATTTATGCTTCCAGCACCAGTGGAATATACTGAAAGCCCAAGACAGATGTGCAGCACCAAGGAGGGACTGTGAACTACTTTGGATATCACTGAACCAGTTTACTGATACATTATATTTTTGGCGCACCTCTTCTTGTTGCACCAACTCGTCTAAAGAATGCAGTCCATCAGAGGTGAGTGTTGGTCCTGAAGCTCTTTTTTTGTCATCAAACCTCCCTTGGACTCCCAATGGACATCACACATTCAAGTCATAAGCTCTCATTGCCTATATCAATAGTTTGGGTTGTATTCTTAGTCTACTCTGTGTATATGAAATGCTCCTCTTTATCCCGGCCTATTCAGTTCTCATCTTGATCAGCTAGTCATCCATCAGTTTTGGTTTATGGCTGTGTCTTAATGATGGTTTCCACATCTACATCTTAGACATGAAGTCCAACTTTATTGCTCCACCCTCCTCCTCTATTCCCGGTGGTCCCGACGCCTATCACCAAGGCAACATCAGGATGACTCTGGAGGACCCAGAACTCTGGAAGTCTTTCCATGAAATTGGAACAGAGATGATTATCACTAAACCGGGCAGGTAAGATAACCACAGCTTCCAATTCTATCTGCCATGATCAATTACAATGTACTTGATCGAAATTGCTTCAAGAAGTAACATTTTTATTGTGTGGACTGTCATGATAATGATTATCCTTGTATTTTACAGGAGAATGTTTCCACACTGTAAAATCAACCTTTCTGGGCTGATGCCTTGTTCCAAGTACATCTTGCTGGTTGACATGGTTCCTGTGGATGGTTTCAGGTATAAGGTAAGAACCTTTAGCATGTTTGCACTTTAATACATATCCATTGTCTTTCATGAGCAAAATCATTGAAATCATGGAGAATTTTACATTTAGAAATGACACAACCCCGGCTTGTAAAAAACAATCTTGATATTAGCGATAGCTTTTCTCTAATGGCCAGCATCTCCAGACGAGATCCAGCTCCACTCCAGCCTCTGCTCATCACCCCTCTGACATTGGACATCACAGGGCATTATCTCTTCCTGTTGTTCTATCCCCTGCTGTTTGCCCCCTTCTCTCTGTGGGTGGTGCAAGCCAAACTATCACTCTCTCTTTTAGCCTCCTTAAAGTTAGGCAGGGATCCTCTGAAAATCACCTCACCCTCCTTGTATGACAGATAAACAAAGTTTGTTTTTACTCAATTTCTTGGTCTCCTTCCAGTGGAATAAAGAGAAATGGGAAGTGGCTGGGAAAGCAGAGCCACAGCCCCCTTGCCGGACGTACCTGCACCCAGACTCTCCAGCCCCTGGGAGCCACTGGATGAAACAGACCGTGTCCTTCCTTAAGCTCAAGCTCACCAACAACACCCTGGACCAACATGGCCATGTAAGAAGGCATTGTCAAGCTCTGTAATAATAGATATAGACTTCTTCTATAGAGCTTTGATGATATTAAGTGTTGTCATTGTTCCAGTGACTAAACTAACTGCATCTCTATCAGATAATTTTGCACTCCATGCATCGCTACCACCCGCGCTTCCACATTGTCCAGGCAGACGACATGTACAGTGTACGCTGGAGTGTATTCCAGACCTTTACCTTCCCTGAGACCTCCTTCACCTCCGTCACTGCTTACCAGAACACTAAGGTCAGTCTCACTGCAGTCACTGGCAGAGCAGGGCACTCACTACCCTTTATTTCCCCAAGCAAGCATCTGGTAACAAGGCACTAGGTGTTTAAAGCAACTCTTTCTCCCCTAGATAACCAAGCTGAAAATCGACCACAACCCATTTGCGAAAGGCTTCAGAGACGAAGGAACTAATACAAAAAGGTAGAATAGTTACTATAACTATTGTTCTATTATATGCTTGTCTTGAATATAAGTTCACTAATGATCGGCCCTATTATCTTTCCCGCTGCAGGCGCGCTAACAGAAACCCAGCCTGCCCAGAGAATAAAGCAAAGAAAATTGATTGTCTAAGCAGAGAGTCAGATGAGGACAGTCCTCCTGGTATTGGATTTCACCACTTGGTGACCAAATTACTCATCACTTCATGTAGAAATAGTTCTTCCCTGAGCTTAGTGGATCTGATGTCATGTATGTTTTTCAGACTTCCCCAGGTCATCATTTGAAGGATACGAAGGAGAGCAGGCAGAACTCCCCAAAACCAAAGAGGAGGAAGTGGTGAAAGAGGAACGCTACTCCCCCTGGGGGCCTGAGAGGGAGCATGGCCACCACGTCCGGACAGATTCACCCCCTGGACCTGACGCCAGAGAAATGTACAATGCAGAGCAGCTAGTACCAGCCCCAGCTTCATACCAGCCTTACAGGTAGGCACCACAGCATGCTATCTGTCATGTTCATTCTGCTGTATATCTCACTGCCACATTGTCATCAAAGCAGATAACACTGACCACCACCCTGCCTTCTCTTCTTTCCTCAGGTTCCATGAATACGGGAAGTCTCCATCTCCCTCCTCCAGCGTAGGCAGCAGCAACGGGGGTTCTGGACGGGCCAGCTTTGAGTCCAGAGTCTCTGATGTAGCCACAGTCCCAGAGCATGAGGCCTCCAAGCCCTCTACCCATGAGATTGGACCATCTCCCTGTGGCACCCAGCCCTCTGCAGGACATCACCAGGACTACACAGGGGTGCTCAACATGGCCCAGGCAGGCAAGCCAGGGGTCCTCAGCCACCACATTTACACCCCTTACAGCACCGAGCAGACCCTGGGCCAGTGGAGCGGCCCCAGCCCCGTCCAGTACCCTCCCCCTCACCACCTGCCCTCTGACTACAGTACCCCGGCTATGCACCACGGATATCACCATGGCAATGTGGCTGAGTGGAGCCAGTACCCACTCTTCTCTTACTCATGCTGGTGAAACCATTTCCTCAGTTTCTCCCAAAAGAGAAGGACTGCAGTCTCACAAGTGACTCAGCGAGACCTCATAAATGCTACTATGCCGTCATACCTGTGTTTCCTCTGTCCCAAGTCCAGCACCACACCCTGACTGCTGATCCAGAGCTCACAGCCATGCTACCTTATGCTGGGGCTGAAAGAGAAGGACCTGGGTCAGGAGAAATGCCAACCAGCAGAGAGAATAACGGAGTGGAACAGAGACAATATACTTCAGAATGACTTACCAGAGTAGAGGTGTGGACTGGTCTGATATCACAACTGGCTTTAGGCCTAAGGCCTGAAAAATGTATGCGTTCCTCCCAGTGAAATGTATGTTAATTGCTGAATTTATTTATTTCGTGTTTGGACTTCGTTTCTCCCTGGTAAATATTTTTGTAAAAATTAAAAACATTTTGGGTGTAATAAATTGCTTTACTGATATGTTAATGTCACCTGTATGGAATAAAAAAAAAGTTCTAACTGTTTTTCACTGTTTTCTTCAAAGCTAATGAAGTATTAATTTCTTGGGAGCCTGGTGCATTATAGTGCATGACAATACAGCAGCCAATGCAACTTTTAAAGGCATTTTCCTTAACGCTTGTGGAGATCACATTAATGGTAAACTCTGCGCAGGTCGGCTCAAGCATAAATTACCCTTTAAAAATGTATGTCATAGCGCATTCTCCCTCCGAACGAGCCTCAAACTGAATCTGGGCCTTGATCAATCTCCCTTCTTGGGATATCAGGACTTTCCACTGGCTGTTTTCTATGAGTTCAGTTCTCTCGGATTTGATTATTGCTGTCAGATTTTGAGGTCAAAATAGATGACCTAATGCAAGTCCAGGTTGATAGGATATACAATTAAGGATGGTACACTGTTATCCACACTCCATAACCTTGTTCATCTGTCTTTGCACTTTTGAAAATCACATAGCTACACTTCCTACTCTGGTGTTTGTATTTTACCTTTGTTGACCTAACGAGGACCACACTCCGGTTTCCTTTGGCTCAGCATGCATTAAAGACCCTGCACTATTGTGCCTCTGGCCAGGGGAGTGACTTCACCTGCTGAGATTTACCCACTTGCGTAATAAAACATGCCACGGTCATCTTTCTCCCTCTGAACGAGCGTTAAGAGCATGAAAATTGGGGGCAGTTGGCTTCCTTTCACAGCAGCAAGCACAGAGCAGCCTGATGGCCCTTTTTCACGGATGTCAGCTGCTAATGACTGCCGTAAAGCCCGGGAGGGAGGGTGGGAGTCGTCCTCCAGGGGACAATGCTGCCAAGGGCTTTTACTCAGCTCAATTCATTAGTAGGCTCTTTGTGACATTAGTGGGGAAAATCTTTGGCTCCCTTTCTCCCGCCCTCCTCTCCTGATGAACTCACTCTACCCAGCTGATACATGATGCACACGTTGTTTACCCTATCTGACAGTGTTGGTGTCGGGAGAAGAATAGAGGACGTTCTGTATAAAGGTCCCAATTTAACTTTAGAATTGATCTCCCATCTCAGTGAGTCATGCCACAGTAGAGTCATCCCAGTCATTACTGATTATTTGATGTGGCGGAAATGTAGTGGCAGAGAAGATCACTGTAATGAAATTAAAATATCCTGGACAGTCATAGATCGCTGGGGCCCCAGCTATCAAATGAGATCCAATCCAAGTGAGAGCACTTTGGAGCGAATTGCAACATTATTTGATCTATTCTCTGCTCTACTAGAGATATGCCAGGAGCATATTCCATTCCCCATCCTTTATTCTAGGAGGAGATGCTGAGTCAGCAGACTGTTGGTACTTGAGGGTGGGAAATGGTTTGGGCTATGGCTGACAGGAAAATACAGGAAGATTAAAAAAAAAAAAAGTTTAACTCCCCCAATATCCTGTTTGTGTTTTTTTTGTCAGGACAGGGCTATCAGCAGTACCACAGACATAAGTACGGGTATGTACCGCTACTGGAATTAAAAACAAATACTGATTTAAGAACACCTCTTCAATATACTAAATTGATTTAACATGATGAAAATTAACTTGGAAGTCAAAATACACCATGTTTTAGGTTCAATAACCAGAGTTCATAGGGAGTGCAGTGGAAAACAAAGTGACCCAGTGTTGCATAACTGTGACCCAAATCACCACAAAGAATTACTCCCCCAGTGTTCTCATTTTACAAATAATATTAGAATAGCAAGCAACATCTGTGATGTTAAATAACTGATAGGGCATTTGTCTTATTGGACTATAATCTAAATACTGTGCCCATTTCTACAACCAAACAGATATCAATGAACCGTCATACAGAACATAGTCGACTTAGATAATCAGAAGACAGGCTGATGTTAGTGCTGATAGATAGTTTACATCCATGCATGCTCCTCAACATGACCTAACTGGGTGGAGGAGTGTGATGTTCTGGGGGTTGGACTTAGGCCCGGCCCACTTCCTCCCCTGACAGATGTCAAATGGTCAGCAGGACCCTTTTCAAGTGCAGAGCTGCCTCCCCAGGTCTGTCCCAACCTTCCTTTTTCATCACCAGCAGTAGGACAGGACAGGGCTCAGAGCACAAACACTTATCTTATGTAACAACCCCCAAGACACTCACGTCCAACATTCCACTCTGCATAAACTGTTCAAGACAGCACCACCCAGGAAATGTCAGCATTTTAATAGCTCTGATAATGGACAAGCAAAGAGCTCTAAATCGACCTTAACTCTAAAGTGTGTAAAGGCCTCAGCTCTCTCTGACAATGCCAAATAATTGACATACGTCTTCATTATTCCCCAGGTGGTCAGTGGTGTCAGAATGAATAGATTGCTGTTTATGGACACCATGAAAACGTAGCAGTTTGTGCGAGCTGAGCTGGATGTCCAAAACAAGAGGGCACATCAGCAGACCAAAACGACACACCAGGGACTGGCATGACAGTGTGAAATAAAGAGGGGGGAACTGACTGGGGGATGATGGGGGTTTGCAGATGAAACAGCCTTGGAGAAGAAAGCAGCAGTCAAGCTTCATAAAGTCAATGGGCTATAGGACCAAATGGAGAGGAAATAGCTGAGACTGGGAGGGATGAAGGATATAGGCAACAACAACCACCTTGAAAGGACAGACAACCACTCAGGCCTGGTCAATACCATGTAAATCTCAGTATAGAGAGGAATTCCTTTGGACATAAAGGAAATTGCAAATAAATAAATGATTACTACATGAATTAGTAGTAATTATTCACTAAATCACTCTCAACAATTATTTGCTGCTCTGTAAAAAGTCACATATATAGGCAAACGGTTGTCTTGGGGTTTAGAATATGATCTTGTTTTTATTACAGAGATGCAGGGTAAAATATTCTGGATGATTTCATGTGTACCAATTGTAGTATAATCACATGTTTACTACATCTTTATTCAAATCCACTGTCAACAATTAGTGACTTCTTTCCTCAACAACAATTTGATAAACTGTGATAGAAGAGGCACATTATTAAAGGCCCATTTCTAACCAAACAGGAAACCCTGTCTTAAGTGTAACAGAGAAAACAAGGCACAGTGTGGAAATAAGACAAATGAATCATTATTCATTTTAAGTTCATGATGAGTAAATGCCATTCTCATGATATCATAGTAATAACCAGTCGTTATAAGGGCCAATATTGGAACATAAACCATGAATCCGGCTCAACAGAACTAGACAAACAGTTTTGGTTTCCAAGCTGGCAAATTAATGGCCTGTTTCCTTCACAAGTGCAACATTAAACAAATGAAATATTATATATCTAATGATACTGTAAAAGCAAAGGTTATTATTTGGTCTAAAATGTCAAACTAAATATGATTATAGATTTTGTTAACCGTGATCATTTGAGTACTCCTCCTCATCAAATTATTGCATAGTCAATGAATATCCCTCTGTGCCTCATTTGAACTGGTTGTAATGTTAAGTTGAAGAGCTGTGAAACATTTGTATGATTTTGTGGAGGAAGTGTTCCAAAAAAAGGCTATTTCTTTCTTCTCCTCTTTGTATAAAGTAAAGGGGGAACAGCAGTGATAGACCAAAGTGGTAAAGTCACCTTAATCTGTCAATCTGGCAGACACACACGCAGAAACGTCTTCAGGTCAAAGTGAGGGCAAGCTGCAAAGACGGGAGAAGGCCTACAGAAGTACAGATGTTGGAGCAACAACACAAGAGAAAGAGGCAAAAGGTTTTGGTTAACACTTTGGTTCAGAGGCACTCAGCGTGGTCAACATGCAGGGAGAGACTACCCTCCCATCACCACTGTATCAAACAAGCTAGGGAAATACCACAAGGATTCATTCAGCCTTGCATGCAAAATAAAAGATTGAGCAAATAACAGATTCCCCTCAGATTCAGTTCAATGCCACCTCTGAACACCGCTCTAGTCTCCTCCTCCACAGTCAGTACCACGTCAGTCAGTCAGTCCTCAGAGTTGTCCAAATCCACCTCCTCCCAGGATGCCTTGGTGCGCTGCTCCCAGTTCTTGGCTTGATCAATCACAGCACGGGAGAGGAGCACCACGCAGGCTGCCAGGCCGGAGATACGGTCCTCGAATGCTGTCCCACTCTCCCAGAGGTCTGCCTCTGTGTTATACACGTGCACGTATTTCATACGGTTGCTCTTGTCATGAGAGCGCCCACCTAGTATGTAGATGAGGCTGCCGAGTACTGCCACACCAGGCTCCCCATGACCAGCTGGTAGAGGAGTCATCACAGACCAAGAGTTATCTGCTGGGCTGTAGCATGCCACCTGGATAAGAGACCAGTAACTTAGTACATTACTTTACATCTCACACCTCAAGCCTTTGTTGCATTACAAACTGTTGCTCAGTCACTTTGAATACCATTGGTAAGTGGGGGTACGGTACCTGGAGAACATCTCGGCGGTACCCGCGCTCATCATTGCTGCCACCAATGACATAGACCCGTCCATTGACAGCAGCCATACCATGCCATGCCCGCTCCACCGGCCCCTCTGCACACTCTGCCCACTGGTTGTGCTGGGGGTCATAACAGTATGTCTCTCTCAGGTACGCCATTCCCCGCCGCCCACAAGTGATGTACATCTTGCCATCCAAGACTGCTCCGGCGTGTGCATATACCTAGAGGGAAGACTAGACTAGTATTCAGGCATAGGATCGGCACAACATAAAAAATAAGAACAAAGGGCCACGGAATATCAAGAATAGCTCATTCAGGGAAGAAATCCATATTTATTTGATTATTCTCACAAATGGTGAATTGGTCCTATTTGTTGTTTATCTCAAGGGAAGGTTCCTCATAAATCCCCTTCTCCCTCCATACTTTGATACACTGACAAATAGATATCAGTGAATATCTAGCACCCTCTTATGGACAATGTGAGTGCATACTTAGAGGTTTTGCTCTTTATGACGTGATCGTACCTCTCTCTTGAGGGCTGCCACATATTCCCAGGTGTTGGTGTGTGGGTCGTAGCGTTCTACACACTCCAGTTCATTGCTGTAGTCGCGCCCCCCAATAGCGTAGATGTGTCCGTCCAGCACACACACACAGTGGTCTGCATGCTGCTGCTGCAGGGGCTTGATGGAGCACCAGATGTTGTGGCGAGGGTCATATCTAAGAGGAGGAGACTGAGTGCTTGAGATCAAATATCACGTCTTTTCATTAATTCATGTCAAATGTCAAAAAGAGGACATGCTAATTAATGGCAAAAAGGGGAATGCTAATTAATTGGCAATTAGTCATATTTTGAACGTGCATTTTTGTGATATTTGTCATGCAAAATTATTGCAAAGTTTCAACTGCAGTGATTTAAATCCAAAGAAAAACAAGACTTCTGACTGTTCCAAGGACAGTAGTAAACAGACCTTTTTGAGCAAATTAGAGTTCAAATTCAATTACATGGGAACTCAACACAGAACAACTTATCAGTCAGATGGCATTTTGAGCTGACACCTGTCTGTTGTTATGCATGTAGCCTACTCTTTTATAATAGGAATGCATATATTTTTATTTATTTAACTAGACAAGTCAGTGAAGAACAAATTCTTATTTACAATGACGGCCTTGGGTTAACTGCCTTGTTCAGGGGCAGAATTACAGACTTTTACCTTGTCAGCTTGGGGATTCAATCTAGCAACCTTCAGTTACTGGCCCAACACTAACAACTAGGCTACCTGCCGCCCCAATACTGCCCTACCAAGCAAAAAGGCAGTATCTGCTCATTTGGTTGAAATTGAGTTAGTCATTTTTGCTACTTTAAATACATGCTTAATCATGTGGACAAGTATCCTGCCTCTGTTGTATTGTTTTGGAGAAGATGGGGGTCATTTTAGCAGTAAAGTTACTGTGAAACTAAGGTAAATTAAAGATTTTTCTCCACGCTATGAGCAGTTACTGCCTTTTTGCTAAGTAGGGTGGAATACAGTTTTACTTCTATACAGTGGCTTCTTTCATTGTTAGACACTGCATTCTGCTCTGTATGGTAGATAGTTAAGAGAATCACACAGTAGATCATGACAGCAGACCTAATGATCAGATCGATACTCTGTTAGAGTGGGTCTCACCTCCAGCAGCGAGTCTCTGCACGAAAGCCGCTGGTGTTCTTGTCTCCCCCAATCAGATAGACAAAGTTGTTCAGCACAGCGATACCTTGGTTGGACATGCGGGGGGCTTGAGCAGCCGTGAGTGTCCTCCACTCACCCCAGCTAGGGTGATAGACCTGGAACAATTCTTCGCTCTCAGTCAGTGAGCCAGAGGAGAACATACCTCCGAAGCCAAGGATGCAGTTGAAGTTGGAACGGGGCTGGGTGAGGGGGCCCTGCAGGATGGGCTGCCAAAGCTCCTGCTCGTGGTAACGCAGTGCAGCTGCCACAAAGTCCTTCAGTGGACACTGATTCAGCCGCCCAAACAGTCTCTGCAACACCTGTTTGTCCATGAGGCAGAAACGCACTGCCTCGAGCATCCTCAGATTGTCCTGGGGGAGGGGGAGAATGAGTAATGAGGCAGAGCAGTCTGTTCCACACATCCCTACACAAAGGCCCATCTGAGTTTGTTCATCTCTGATATCACGGTGCCATTCACCAGCCATGTATCTATACAAGCCTGGTGGTCAAACGTGAAACAGCTTTCAAAGTTATTGGATTTTCATGTAGTACAAAATGACCAGCGGAGGGCATGCATTCTTTTACTGCTTCTGATATACGGCAGTACCATGGGCAAACAGCCTCAAATGTCTCAAAGCGAGTGGCTGACTAACCGGCTGGCCTTACCTGGAGGGACACCTGGTCTGTCTCCACCTGCTCTGGGCTGTAGTGGTAGTGCAAAGCTGCCTCGTACACCTCATTCTCTGAACTGACCTCCAGCTCGTCACTGCTCAGCACACTGAGGACCTTCTCTGGGGGAAGCTGGCGGTACACCTCTGTGCGAGAGAACGTCTGAATGTTCCTCAGGATGTAGGAGTGCACCTTGGCCCCCAGCTGCTGCAGCCCATACACATCAGCCAGCTTGTCAACTTCCAAGATGTTGCTGTCATCCAGCCAGGAAAAGAGGAAGTCACAGCAAAAGCCAATAACCTCCTCAATCTACAAAATATTAAATCCAAAGGTCACCAGGGGATACAGCCCAAGACATATGACTTTGATCCAAAGGACACACAAAAAAAGAACATACCTGTACAAGAGTGGCAGCAACCAGGACCTCCTGCACATTGTCCAGGTCTAGCTCAAGCTCTGATGTGTAGATGAAGTCCAGAAGTTTGGTCATGGCAGTGTAGGTCACCCCATGCACTGGAATCTCTGTCAGCTGTGTCTCTCTGAGACCTCCAGCAAACATCCCTCTGGAGAAAACACAGGCAGGGTTAGGGGAGAAATAGCCTCTCCCCAAAGCGAGACGAGGCGAGAACTCCCTAAAGTCTTGCAGATGGAAAGTAGTGTCAGGTAGACAGGCCTACCTGAAGTAGTCACATGCGGCAGCCAGGAGGATACGATGGGCTTGGATGGGCTTGCCCTCCACCATGAGTACTACGTCAAACAGGATGCCACCCTGCCTCAAGCCAAACAGCCCATCCAACAGGCTGCGGGAATGGGCACAACTTCGATATGTCTGGCGGCCACATTGGCCAGATGAGGTGGTGGGGCTCCCCATTTGGTTCAGCTCCCCATCATCGGCCATTGCTGATTATTCCTTGTCTCACATTAGGCACACTAGTACTAGCTAATACTCACTCTTCCCATGATGTTCCACATGCTGATGTGGTTGGGTGAGATGAAACATGAAAGGGAAAAATAAACACGATCATGTAGCTACAGTTGCATAACTAGCTAGCTAACACCCCATGCACACAACATCATGCTAGATACTTCTTCCATTTATAATCATATCTGAAGATCTAGCAAGACGAATGTAAATCACGAACTACACTGATAATAGTAGGGTGACAGACCACCGGGTTAATAGCTAGTTATCTAGCTAGTGAATAACAGAATTGACTTATTATATGACTAGCTATATTGAATTCCTATGATATTCTTCTCCGATACCCATCACAACACTACCATAAACAGACATCACGTGACAAATGGTACAGCTACCCAAAGATGGTCTAGTTATATACTGCATAATACCTAGCTAGTTCATGAGTCATTATTACACAAGCACGCTGTGTAGCAGAACTCTCAAAAAACAGACGTTTCGAACGTAGCAGCAAGCTAAGTTAGCTAGCTAACATTAACACAGCTCTGCGATATCATTCTTCTGCAATTGCAAGTCGGTTGAAAAATAGTTAAGTTGTTTTCACTTTAGATTAGTTGAAACTAAAGCAATATTACCATTTGAACAATGTGGTTAAATAACTAGGGGAAAAAACAAAACAAAATACCTAGTTAGCCAGCCGTGTTTACTGTTTCTTTCAGTTATTCATGCACCCATTTCGTGTGAGGTCATTTCCGTCTACAATATTATTTCTGCGCGCACTAATGTCAGTGAATGATAAAGCATGACCATCTTAAATGTTTGTTTTACAGAAATAATGCATAGCGTACCTATTGTGCTGGATTTCACAGTGATTCGTGCTAATGTTGTGAAAGAAACTGAGGAGGGGAGACTGTCACCTGTGCACTATACAGGGTATTATGTAATGTGAGTAGGCTTGTCTGAAATGTAAATTAAGCGACACAATATGTGATTGTCTCACTGAGATATAAAAGAACGGATAGCCTACAGGAAATATACTTATTGTATGTGGCAGATGCGGAATAAATGTGACGTATGCCCATTAGTTGACTTACCAGAAGAGGACGCTCTTTCCTCAAACAAATGTCCTCTCTATCAACCCTGTGTTCATGTCAATGGGTGTGTTCGAGCATTAAGCTTAGACAAAAATTGTCAGTGAAGTCAGGGGAGCTGCATCTGTGACTGCCGAAAGTGGGACACTAGTGATTTTCCAACAGCAAACCTCAAATCAGCACGGCAGGGTCAACATTGTTGATAAAAGTGCTTCTTTATAAATGTCGACAAACTTTTCTATCACCCCATACCACACACTCACAAACTGAAAACAATGTGTGTACAATTTATTGGTTAGAGATGATTTGTATACCTTGTAGCTTCAGAATCCGGGCAAAGTTTGTTCCTGTTTCAGTCACGTTTTTGGCCAAGTTCACATGCTTCAAACAAAAACCAACTGCTCATTTTGAATGAATCTTTTTGGTCAACATCCGGAAAAGAGCCATTCATTTGGCTCCCTGATTTCCATACAGCTACTACTGCTTTTTAAACTCCGGACGATTATCTGTGGATAAGTTAGAAAAACTTTCTGTGAAAATGTTAATTCCTCACTGCAGGAACAATAGGTAGTGAGGAGAGCAACTCATTTTTCATATTTTTTTTCATCCATTTCTATGCACTACTGAACGAAGACCCGTTTAGGAGCCAAATGAACTACTCTTTTAGGTGAACGTATCCAAAAGATGCAGCTCATCGAAAAGACTTGGAATGCCCGTCCCTAAAAAACACTCTAATGATTGGTTGACAAATAGTTAGTAGTTAAATGTAATTTAAAGAAGGAGAAAAACTGACATTTAGCTAGATCATTTCCAAAGAAAGAACCCGTTGCTTACAGCAAATATGGTGGTACAGTTATTGTGGACTGTAATCAACCTGGCAACTTTGTATGGCAAATGATATTCACATGTTTACTGTGTTATGAATACCAATGTTCCCAGCTGCCTCCATTGGATTCAAGACAGAAGTTGCCATTTCTATTTCACATCCAGAGTCCAGACTATATCCCTTGAGATCTCATCAAGTTCCCACAGAGCTAAAGGTTCAATCTATATATGTCACATCCTCAATGTCTCATGAAAGATATGCTCTGTAATCTCCATTTTACTGATCAATGTAACTGGAGAGAGATTTATTTATGTTTTATTCAAATGGTCAGTCAGTGGTCATGGTCAGTCAATGCAATGTTTATAATGATAATGATTAACAATATCGCCTATACACAATCTGAATTCATAAGTGCAATATCAATACTGCATGTATTAGTCATACTGTATGTTGGATCACAAATGTAAATAAATACTTTTAATTTCAGAAAGAGTTTATCAAGCTGTTTAGACATTGTAGGTTGTTCTAGCTTGATAATGAGAGCTCAGCTCTGCACAAGCTCATACAGATGTTTCCTAAGGCTGCTTGTCCTGTTGTATCAAGGTATTATTGCTTTGGTTTTACAATCTCATTCATCTTCTGGGGAAGCTTTCATTTGCATACAGTTTACATTGTTTCCTGACATGTGAGACAGACATTTTCCAACTGATTTGGCATGATCCATTATTTAGTTCTATCCCTCAAACAGTCCTCATCTGGTGTATTTCTTTCTTTAGCACATGTCCCTATGCTTACTTTATTCTTAGTTTAAGCATGTATCAATGTAATCACAGCTCTTATCAGTTGTATTACCATTCACTTTCCCATGGCCTTGATTATGCCATTGCTTTCCCAGACATAATGCTATTTATACTCTGTCCTATGTCCTATTCTTGTGTGCTATGCGAGAGAGTTAGTACACTGGTAAAATTAAACCATTGTTTAATCAGGAACAGAATCACCAATGACAGAAGGGTACATGATTTTGTCAACATGAGGCAATTGTAATCTGTTTGTCTGTGTGTCAATTGTCAGGTTATCTTGCAGTGAAATTAGAACAAATGATGTTTCACAAAGAGACATTCATAATGTATTTTCCAAAGATAACCATTGCTCCATTCATCCTGATTGTGAAATGTTGGCTCATTATGTTCAGCCTCTGACTACGCTCTGTGGTTTACAAAGATGGATGGCAATCCAAAGGTTTGCTGTATCAGGAAGCACAAACATTGTATGCTACATGTAAACAGTTATGATTATTAAATACTCACTGGTTTGAAATAATGACACCTTAATTTTATTTTTGTACAGCACGGTACACAACACCATACACGTTGGTGGTCTTCAATTGTTGGTGGTCTTCAATCTTATCAGCACACTGGTTCTCATCACCACCTCTCATCCTCTCACTGTAACAGCTTGACACAGTCTTCTGTGTCACCATCTATAGTTGTAGGAAGAGAGGCCAGAGGTAACAGAGGGCATTGCCCTCAACCAATATTCCAGCCAATAGACCCACAGGCAATGTGGTAGATGTTATTCATAGATTTGAGATGGCTTGAGTTGGCCCAAAAAATCCATGTCACATTAATAAATTATGTTATGCTGATTGCATTGAAACTGAAAGGTGAAGCTGATGCAGCTCCACTGGATGGATCTGCCTGCCTCACAGGTGGTTGATTGAACAGTGCTTGAATAATTACTTTAGAATTATATAGGTTGACATTGGTCCTGGCATGGCTGTGTCAAACACTTCAGCAAAATAAAGTAATTCTGAAAGTCAGACTACTAGACTGAGGAGAGGACTCTAATGATATCATGGAGTTTGGCTTCTCTCTCGTCTTATTGTTTTATTTGACTTGTGAGAATGTGGACATGTTGTTGTTGTCGGCCCTGTCTCAAGGTCACATGTCTGGCAGAGTCATTAATGAGAGTACAATCCAACCAAGCTGGTAAAAATATCATCAGTTGTTAGGAAGGGCAGTTCAGCTTGTGTACAGATGCAGTTGTTGTTGGAAAATAACTGTACAAGTGAAAGCTATAGGAACAGTGAACCAGAAATCAATTACATTCAACTTCAAGGCTATTTATTTGGCAGATGCTTTCCAACAAAATAAGCCACTGTTTGAGCTATTAACTGGCAATTTCTTTGCAAAATGTTCATCCTTTTCTGCTGGAACTACTCCAGAGCTTATCTCTTGCAACCATGTGGATAATGAACATCTACTGTATAGAATGACCTTCAGCCAATCAGATTGGATTATTTAACAAAGTTATGGTATAAGAATATAATGGCGCTATAGAGACTGTAAATCTGTGAAGTGTCTGTCACTGTTCACTAAGTGTAAATTCTGGAAATAAAGGGATGGTTTCCAGGACACAGATTAAGCCTAATCCAGGACAAAAAAAGCATTTTTAATGGAGAATCACCATTGATCCCACTTTTTAGTCCAGGATTAGGATTAATCTGTGTCTGAGAAAACACCCCAGAAGGTTAATCTATTCATAATAGGCAACTACGGCATGCAAAGAAAATGATCGATTTCACATAATGATTGTCTGTCAAAATAGTATTGTATTGCTATCATCAGGTCCACAAGCCTTTACGAGTTCTGGAGAAAATAGTAGAGGAGTCTGCAGCATCACCTGCCAGTTAAACATACAATAGAAAGTAATGAGGCGTATTACTAAGGCTTGTTGAAAGGCGGGTGAACCAACCGTGCTTTCCTCTACAACACGGTGCTACTATATTTCAGTATGACTATGAAGTCTTGAGGAACTGGCAGATCTGTGAACAATACAACTGATTAGCACAGGACAGGTGGGTACCAGCACTGCCATTCACAGACAGTCTTCAAGCCATAGAATATGGTTTCCATGCAAACTAGTCACCCGTGTACAGGAGAGTTGGCATAAGGACCCAGTATTACTGTACATTAGAACCCATGTTCAGTATCAATCAGTCACTGAACCCCCGCCAACCATCTCTACTTTTAAATGTTGTAACGTCTTGTGTATCTGAAGATCAGTGGAGGCTGTTGGGGGGAGGACGGCTCATAATAATGGCTGAAATAGAGTCAATGGAATGGCATCAAACAAATGGAAACCATTTGTTTCATCTATTTGATACCATTCCACTTATTCTGCTCCAGCCATTACGAGCCTGTTCTCCCCAATTAAGGTGCCACCAACCTCCTGTGCTGAGGATCCATATTTGAAAGTCATTGACCTGGTCCACTGATGATTTTAGCAAATAGGCCTAGTCTAGTGCTCATTTGTTTCACGAAGTGGAATGATTGGAATGAATAAACAGAGCCCAATATGCTTTACAATGGACCAATTTTCTTCCCTGTGGTGGTGTAAATCAGAGGAATGGTTGGGTAGAGACTGAAGTATGGCTGCTCGGTGATTATGAATGTGCAATCAATTCTCCTCCACAATGACATCCTATAATACAACAGCTCAGAGGACCGGTGTTTGATGAAGCCTACTCTGTCTCAGCTGGCTTTCTCCGAGTAATACATAATTCTCTCCCTCCAAGTTATAAACTGTGGGCTTTTCCTCCTCTTTTACTGGGCCATATCAGTCTTGATTTGGACAGATGCATTTGCTACATTTGTCATTGTCATAAATCATTGTGTAAAAGCAACTTCTGTTTATCACGGGTATTCTTCTGGAAATAGCTATGGTATCTGTTTAAAAAAACGTTTACAGTTTTTTGTTCCGTGTTTAAACTATTGGAATTACTTATCTCTTTAAACTAAATTCACAAAGAGTCAGTTCAAGTAAATATTTGAAACAATGTCTGACCTGAGTGTTTTTGACACAAGCCATCATGCAGAACTATGGCAGCTCACAGGCTCCAGATGATAGAAATAACAGTACTGCTGTCTTAGTCTCTCTGCTGTGTGTGCTCCTTTGGTTAGCTTAGAGGTCAGTAGCAGAGGTTAGTGTCAGCTTTGGAAAGGCTAGGACATTTCCATGACTCACGGCGGAGTCAAAGCCAGGAGAGAGGCAACTGTAAAGATCAGAGCCATCGAATGTAAGAATGACGAACACTTCTTCCAAAAACAACAAGCTTGATGGCTCATGGTGAATATATTCACGTCTGAGGAAGTTTGTGGGATTGTCTACTCAGTCCCCTCTTGTAGTATTTCGTAGAAGATAATCAGATTGTCAAGTGAGGAAGAAGACAAGGTTTTGACACTACTTTAACAAACCTAACACAATTTTAAATCTAATCGTTGGCTGTAGCACTATAGGTCTGGGGAGTGTCAGAAATATTTTTGCTATTTTCACAGCTGGAATTATGAGTGGAATAGCCGGTGGTGGTTGAAAGGGCTAGGTTTTGATGAATAAATAGGTACAGTGTGGCAAAAAAGTATTTAGTCAGCCACCAATTGTGCAAGTTCTCCCACTTAAAAAGATGAGAGAGGCCTGTAGATGAGAGAGGCCATCATAGGTACACTTCAATTGTGACAGACAAAATGAGAAAAAAAATCCAGATTCACGTTTGTAGGATTTTTAATGAATTTATTTGCAAAATATGGTGGAAAATAAGTATTTGGTCACCTACAAACAAGCAAGATTTCTGGCTCTCACAGACCTATAACTACTTCTTTAAGAGGCTCCTCTGTCCTCCACTCGTTACCTGTATTAATGGCACCTGTTTGAACTTGTTATCTGTATAAAAGACACCTGTCCACAACCTCAAACAATCACACTCCAAACTCCACTATGGCCAAGACCAAAGAGCTGTCAAAGGACACCAGAAACAAAATTGTAGACCTGCACCAGGCTGGGAAGATTGAATCTGCAATAGGTAAGCAGCTTGGTTTGAAGAAATCAACTGTGGGAGCAATTATTAGGAAATGGAAGACATACAAGACCACTGATAATCTCCCTCGATCTGGGGCTCCACGCAAGATCTCACCCTGTGGGGTCAAAATGATCACAAGAACGGTGAGCAAAAATCCCAGAACCACACGGGGGGACCTAGTGAATGACCTGCAGAGAGCTGGGACCAAAGTAACAAAGCCTACCATCAGTAACACACTACGCCGCCAGGGACTCAAATCCTGCAGTGCCAGACGTGTCCCCCTACTTAAGCCAGTACATTTCCAGGCCCGTCTGAAGTTTGCTAGAGAGCATTTGGATGATCCAGAAGAAGATTGGGAGAATGTCATATGGTCAGATGAAATCAAAATATAACTTTTTGGTAAAAACTCAACTCGTCGTGTTTGGAAGACAAAGATTGCTGAGTTGCATCCAAAGAACACCATACCTACTGTGAAGCATGGGGGTGGAAACATCATGCTTTGGGGCTGTTTTTCTGCAAAGGGACCAGGACGAAAGAATGAATGGGGCCATGTATCGTGAGATTTTGAGTGAAAACCTACTTCCATAAGCAAGGGCATTGAAGATGAAACATGGCTGGGTCTTTCAGCATGACAATGATCCCAAACACACCGCCCGGGCAACGAAGGGGTGGCTTCGTAAGAAGCATTTCAAGGTCCTGGAGTGGCCTAGCCAGTCTCCAGATCTCAACCCCATAGAAAATCTTTGGAGGGAGTTGAAAGTCCGTGTTGCCCAGCAACAGCCCCAAAACATCACTGCTCTAGAGGAGATCTGCGTGGAGGAATTGTCCAAAATACCAGCAACAGTGTGTGAAAACCTTGTGAAGACTTACAGAAAACGTTTGACCTCTGTCATTGCCAACAAAGGGTATATAACAAAGTATTGATATGAACTTTTGTTATTGACCAAATACTAATTGTCCACCATAATTTGCAAATAAATTCATTAAAAATCCTACAATGTGATTTTCTGGATTTGTTTTTCTAATTTTGTCTGTCATAGTTGAAGTGCACCTATGATGAAAATTACAGGCGTCTCTCATCTTTTTAAGTGGGAGAACTTGCACAATTGGTGGCTGACTAAATACTTTTTTGCCCCACTGTAGGTGTGATGAATGCTTGGCCACTCACTGGCCAATCAATACACTTCATGCCTTAATACTGCATGCAAGTTCTGTAGGTTATTTATTGTCTTTGCTTTATCATATACTCCAATTCGGCCATGGGCACGGAATATTCTTGTCCTGATCCATTGTGGATTGATACTACAGTTGATTAAATAGCATAGGCTACAGTAAAGCGTAATAACAACAGTTCAAAAAAAAAATCCAGCGTTTGCTCAATAATGTTTGGACTGTTGGCAGTAAACATTGTTGTAATTGGCTTCAACGAGCCAAGACTTGCTTTCAGAAAATGCATCACGCTTCTCCTTAATAAAAAATACTAGGCTCCCAAAAATTATATTGTATGTGTGAGGCACGTCCTTAATAAGCAAAATATAGCCTTTGATACTGCATTATTGGACCAAATAATTTAAAGGGGCAAAAAAACAGAGGGATGGGGCTGGAGAATCCTCCATGATATCGAGATTATAATTTTAACCATGTCTTGAGGCTAGAGTGTTTGTTTACATTTACTTTGTTGACAAACATTGGCATAAAACAAGCTTATATTTTTCTAGAATCAATGGGTACATACTAGAGGTCGACCGATTAATCGGAATGGCCGATTAATTAGGGCCAATTTCAAGTTTTCATAACAATCGGAAATCGGTATTTTTGGACACCGATTTGGCCGTTTTTTTTTTTTTACACCTTTATTTAATCTTTATTTAACTAGGCAAGTCAGTTAAGAACACATTCTTATTTTCAATGACGGCCTAGGAACGGTGGGTTTACTGCCTTGTTCAGGGTCAGAACGACAGATTTTTACCTTGTCAGCTCGGGGATTCAATCTTGCAACCTTACAGTTAACTAGTCCAACGCTCTAACCACCTGCCTTTCATTGCACTCCACGAGGAGCCTGCCTGTTACGCAAATGCAGTAAGCCAAGGTAAGTTGCTAGCTAGCATTAAACTTATCTTATAAAAAACAATCAATCAATCATAATCACTAGTTAACTACACATGGTTGATGATATTACTAGTTTATCTAGCGTGTCCTGCGTTGCATATAATCGATGCAGTGCGCATTCGCGAAAAAGGACTGTCGTTGCTCCAACGTGTACCTACCTATAAACACCAATGCCTTTCTTAAAATCAATACACAGAAGTATGCATTTTTAAACCTGCATATTTAGCTAAAATAAATCCAGGTTAGCAGGCAATATTAACCAGGGGAAATTGTGTCACTTCTCTTGCCTTCATTGCACGCAGAGTCAGGGTATATGCAACAGTTTGGGCCGCCTAATTTGCCAGAATTTTACGTAATTATGACATAACATTGAAGGTTGTGCAATGTAACAGGAAATTTAGACTTATGAATGCCACCCGTTAGATAAAATATCGAACGGATCCATATTTCACTGAAAGAATAAACGTCTTGTTTTCGAGATGATAGTTTCCGGATTCGACCATATTAATGACCTAAGAATCGTATTTCTGTGTGTTATTATGTTATAATTAAGTCTATGATTTGATAGAGCAGTCTGACTGAGCGATGGTAGGCACCAGCAGGCTCGTAAGCATTAATTCAAACAGCACTTTCATGCGTTTTGCCAGCAGCTCTTTGCAGTGCTTCAAGCATTGCGCTGTTTATGACTTCAAGCCCATCAACTCCTGAGATTAGGCTGGTGTAACCGATGTGACATAGCTAGCTAGTTAGTGGGGTGCGCACTAATAGCGTTTCAAACGTCACTCGCTCTCAGAGACTTGGAGTAGTTATTCCCCTTGCTCTGCATTGGTAACGCTGCTTCGAGGGTGACTGTTGTCGATATGTTCTTGGTTCAAGCCCAAGTAGGGGCGAGGAGAGGGACGGAAGCTATACTGTTACACTGGCAATACTAAAGTGCCTATAAGAACATCCAATAGTCAAAGGTATATGAAATACAAATGGTATAGAGATAAATAGTCTATAATTCCTATAATAACTACAACCTAAAACTTCTTACCTGGGAATATTGAAGACTCATGTTAAAAGGAACCACCAGCTTTCATACGTTCTCATGTTCTAAGCAAGGAACTTAAACGTTGGCTTTCTTACATGGCACGTATTGCACTTTTACTTTCTTCTCCAACACTTTGTTTTTGCATTATTTAAACGAAATTGAACATGTTTCATTATTTACTTGAGGCTAAATTGATTTTATTGATGCATTATATTAAGTTCAAATATGTGTTCATTCAGTATTGTTGTAATTGTCATTATTACAAATACATTTTTTTTTTAATCGGCCCGATTAACTGGTATCGGCCTTTTTGGCCCTCCAATAATCGGTATCCGTATCGGCGTTGAAAAATCATAATCGGTCGAACTCTAGTACATACACTATATAATGGTACATGGACACCCCTTCAAATGAGTGGATTTGGCTATTTCAGCCACACCCGTTGCTGACAGGTGTATAAAATCCAGCAGACAGCCATGCAATCTCCATAGACAAACATTGGCAGTAGAATGGCCTTACTGAAGACCTCACTGACTTTCAACGTAGCCTCATCATAGGATGCCACCTTCCCAAGTCAGTTCGTCAAATTTCTGCCCTGCTAGATCTGCCATGGTCAACTGTAAGTGCTGTTATTGTGAAGTGGAAATGTCTACAACAAAGGCTCAGCCATGAAGTGGAAGGCAGAACGGGACCACTGAGTGCTTAAGTGCGTAGAGTGTAAAAATTGTTTGTCTGAGTTCTAAACTGCTTCTAGAAGCAATGTCAGCACAAGAATCGTCAGGAGCTTCATGAAATGAGTTTCCATGACCGAGCAGACGCACACAAGCCTAAGATCACCATGCGCAATGCCAAGCGTCGGCTGGAGTGATGTAAAGCTCGCCGCCATTGGAGCAGTGGAAATGCTTTCTCTGGAGTGATGAATCATGCGTCACCATCCATCAGACAAATCTCGGTTTGGCGTTTGCCAGGAAATCGCTACCTGTCCCAATGCAGAGTGCTAACTAACATTTTATAGAGGATTATTGGTCTGGGGTTTTTCATTGTTCAGGCTAGGCCCCTTAGTTCCAGTGAAGGCAAATCTTAACGCTACAGCATACAATGACATTCTAGATGATTCTGTGCCTCCAGCTTTGTGGCAACAGTTTGGGGAATGACTTTCCTGTTTCACCATGTCAATGCCATCATGCACAAAGCAAGGTCCATACAGAAATGGCTTGTCGAGATCGATGTGGAATAACTTGACTGGCCTGCACACCGCCTGGTATGGCAAGTGCTCTGAATCTGGCCGTAAGGAGCTACAGAGGGTGGTGCGTACGGCCCAGGAGCGCCAAGTACAGGACCAAAAGGCTCCTTAACAGCTTCTACCCCCAAGCCATAAGACTGCTGAACAATTAATCCACCAGTACTATTAACATTGACCCACCAGTCAGCCACCAATTGAGCTGATACTCGCTGTTTACTATCCATGCGTAGTCATTTTACAAATTACCTTGACTAACCTGTACATTGCACATTGACTCGGTACCGGTACCACCTATATATATAGCCCTGTTATTGTTATGTAATTTTCTTGTGCTACGTTTTGATTTTATTTATTCATTTTCACTTTAGTTTACTTAATAAATATTTTCGTAACTATTTCTTGAACTGCACTGTTGATTAAACATATCACTGAATACTGTTGTATTCAGCGCATGTGACAAACAACCTTTTATTTTATTTGATCGAACACCTTTGGGATGAATTGGAACGCAGACTGCGAGCCAGGCTTAATTGCCCAACCTCACTAATGCTCGTGGCTGAGTCGAAACAAGTCGAAACATATTTAACCCCATACTTCCATTCATTTGTATGGATTACTTTTAGATGAGTCCCGTGACATTGTGGGGATTGTGTCTCCTCTTTCTACAGTAGGGTCATATCAGTTTGTAACCAAAACGGTTTGGATGCTACAGAAGTTTTTGTGAGAAGAACGGAACTGCGCCATAGGCGGATGCGGTGGACTGAGATGCAGACCATGCAAAAAAACAGATATCTCTAGCAAAAACACCCTTCTATGGATATGCTACTTTGCAAGGCCAACATAAAAATGCAATAACCGATTGCTGTTGAACCCAATGGTGTGTGATTGCGGCCCGCAATTAGGGGCGTTCCTGCATGTTGGTATCGTCCCCCGCCTCCTCCCCAAATTGTGGGCCGCAATTGCACCGTACTCATGGAACCAGCATTAGTAGCCTAGGGTAAGGGTAGCCTATGGAGGGCTTGATATGAAACGGAAAACAGGCAATCTGTTTTTTAAAACAACAATATTTCAAAATAGGATGGGGTCAGAAGCATGATATCATAAATCGCTCCTCTCGTTCCATGGCACAGTGTGCACATGTAGGCCTAAATGTCTTTACATATAACATTCAACTCTATACAAAATAATAGGTCAATTGTATCTTTGCCTATTTCAAGGCAGATTCTCCCCCAAAAATCTGCCGTTGAAATGGCATTATAGGAGGAATGAATAGTTTGGCCTTTAGAGTAGTGTGTCTTTGGAAATGGGATGAGGGGCGCTGCATGAAGTATGCAGGTATGTGATTTGTGAATAATGAAAAAGCAAGAGGGCAAAACTTAAAATATTTCAAAGCACTCTCAGTACACCATTTAAAACGCCTGTATTCATATGCTACTGGCTAATGGCCAGGATAAAGACACCTACGATGCTGCTAAACCAGCCTTGATTAAGGGGAGGGTAGGCTATTGCTTGTTTTGAATCAAATTAAACAAAACAGTTTTTTATGTTTCTAAATATTACGGTTCACCGGCACAAAAGGCAAATTTCTCCTTATGTGGGCGCTTTGCATCATGACTGGATAGGCTGTGCTCCCGCTGTTAAAATCAACTGTGTTACCATTATGACCTGCTTTTTGTGGGTCTTAAAACTTCCCATCAGCACTGCATGAAATTGTCACTTTTGTGCTTGTTTTTAAGGGCACACCTCAAATATTGCCACCCCTCCCACCTCAGCCCAAGCGAGCTGATGTTACACAGATAAATTGCCAAACCTGGCTACGAAATTACAAACTAACGTGTGTTTGACACTTGCACCTTCTTAGCGCCAGCCGGAAATAGAGCCCATTGTGCCATTAATGTGCCAGGTTACCTGATAACAGTGTTGCTATTGTTTTTATCTCTGTGTTGTCCTGCTGTTTTTCCTTGAGCTAGGCTTCCACGTCCCCTTACCAGCCTTTTCCATATTGCCTGCTCTGATTATTAATTGTTGTGCTAGTTTATGACTTCCCTGAGAGACAGGCGCTGTCATATGTGGTGGCTGATGAGTTCTCCTTTAGTAAATTTCCGCATGCAGCGACCATGTGGTGGCAGGAAAATTACATTTCCCAGTGGAAGTGTTAAATGAATTACTTAGGGCTGCCTGCCTGCAGCCAGCAACACTGCTCTTCTCCACAGCAACAGGAGTCTGAAAGGGATTTGGACTCTGGGTCTACATCTGTCTGTAGAAGAAAAGGTACGTAACGGGGTGGGGTCAGGGAAACTGTGAAGACAATGACTGCCAGTCTCGGTGGCAGTCTCAAAAGCCCTGTCTTTCATGTTTTCTCTGTTGGATTGTTTTATACAGCAATAATACTCCCAAATCCCTATTTGGACCAACAATGTAATTCTCTCTAATTTTCTAAGTCATTATTTTTGGACCAGTAATCTCACTGACAATGTAACCATTAGCAACTATTCCCTGTTATCAAGCCCATGTGCTGCTACAGACTAACAATGATTATGAATTATGAAAATAGATGACTTCTTTCAAATCATCAGGTACCAAATTGAATAAGCTTTTAATTTGGATATTACCAAGGTTATTACTGTGCACAGGAACCTCAGCATCCAGCTGGTCATATCTGCCATGTGTCTGTGGATCTGGCCTCAAATTAAACTAGGCTGCTGAGAATCAATACTAACTTGTCCACTCCTGCTTCATCATAGTGGATGATACCATCTGCTCCCTGTCAATTCTCACCCCTCTTTTCCCAAGAACTGGTCTATTTTCAGTTGTGAAATCTATCACCTCAATTTGGTGTTGGGATGGTGTAATTTTTGCAGTACACATCACCTAATTAAAAAACAGAAAATCAGGCTATTGAACATAAAGGGGACAAGGATTCAGATGAAATATATATGACGACAATGAGGCCAGATGGTTGTCCATTGAGCCACTGAACTGTGGATGAAACTTTACTTGACTGGAGCTGCATGGAATACTTATGTAGCGTTCTAAAAATAACAGGAAGGAGATGTGGAACATTTATATGAATTAGTTGTGTATGATCAGCAGATCTAATGCATGATAGATTGATTTCATTCTCTAATGTAATTGTGTTTTAATTAACCCCATCGTAGTTTGTACTCTCTCTCGTTCTCCCTCCCGCTCTATATCTCTTTCTCTCTCTCCTTCCCTCTCTCTCCCCCATTTCTCTCCCTTGGTCCCCTCAATACCATGGGCTCTGAACATTTTATTCAATTACAGAAAAACAAAATGACAGGCTTAAAGGCCCATAAGAGTCTATGCCCTGTCTAAGCCAGAATTGTTGGAAACGTTTTAATAAGGTCATACCAAGGATCATTTTGCTATTTGATTTTGAATTTTAAGACCCCTTGAAGTGTCCCAAAAATATAGTAAAAAAATATTTGATGAGCAATTCTTTTTTACCTTAGCCCATACAAACACATTGAATAACAGATGGAACAACAGAGTCTCAAAAGGAAGCTTGTTCTGAGATATAAGAAATAAATGATTATCATTTATATATATATTTTTACATGTATTTAACCCCTTATTTTTTTTACTAAACAGTCTCAATATATACTTCCATATATTTTTGGACTGGTACAGGGGGACCTTCAGACGAGTCTTGTGAGGCCTGTGGGCAATCCTAGAGTGAAACCGACATGTACGTACGTACGTGTTCATGAGAGTCTCACCTTTACACAGAGGGGTCATATTAGTGTGTAGCCCAAACGGTTTGGACACTACAGACAGTTGGCAGTTCGGCTGTACCTATTTCAGACGAGTCCCAAGACGCTTGTGGGGGTGGTAGAGCAAAACGAAGAACACCATCGTGTTTGTGAGAGTCTCATTTTTACATAGAGGGGCCAAACCGTCCAGACGATTTTGTGAGAAGACCAATTTTCAGGATATCTCATGGTCTGACAAACACCGCTCTAGCTCTGTCACCTTTCACTGGAGAAGCGGAAGTGTTACATAGGCGAATGCTGTGGATTGAGACAGCAGCATCCAATGCAAAAAAACTGAACTTCAGCCTAAGCTGACAGATTTTAATTGGGATTTTTTTATTATGCTAATTTGATTTCTGCAGGTGCGCGGACGTCGATCTTAGAGGGATAACGGGCTCTATATTAAATAAAACTATGTAATACAAAACTGTTTACTGTTTATGCTAATATTTTGTGTTGATTTCTCTTCTTTTCTGCATTATGTGTTACTTTATGTATAGACAGGAGACATAATGATGCAATGCTGGGTAAGAAACTACATTATTTGGGTGATATTGACAACATTTGGGGTGTGATCAAACGGTCACTGCTCCATTACAATGATAGTTTAGGGAAAGGGGATACATACCTGTTGGGGCTGTGTTTCTGGACCTAAGGAAGGCTTTTGATACTGTTAACCATGAGATTCTCTTCACAAAATTGTACAAGTTCAACTTTCCCCCCCGATGCCTTGAGATGGATGAAATCATACCTTGAAGGCAGAACTCAGTGTGTCAGAGTGAGCAATGAGCTGTCACCCACTCTTAGCTATGATGTGGGCGTGCCCCAAAGGTCAATACTGGGGCCCCTCCTGTTCAGCCTGTACATTAATGATCTGCCTTCTGTCTGTACTGGGTCGGAAGTTCAAATGTATGCAGATGATACAGTGATATATGTGCATGCAAAGAGCAAACAACAAGCTGCACAAGAACTCACTACTGTAATGGTTCAGGTTACAAAGTGGCTCAGTGATTCGTGATTGCATCTCAATGTGAAAAAAACTGTTTGCATGTTCTTCACAAAGAGGGCAACAGATGCTACTGAGCCAGATGTCTGTGTCAGGGGAGAAGCTCCCGGTGGTATCTGATTTTAAGTTCCTTGGCATCATACTTGATTCCAACCTCTTTTAAAAAGCATGTGAAAAAGGTCATTCAGATAACCAAATTCAACCTAGCTAATTTCCGATTTATAAGAAATTGCTTGACTACAGAGGAGGCAAAACTGTACTTCAAACCTATGATACTCCCCCACTTAACATACTGCTTGACTAGTTGGGCCCAAGCTTGCTGTACAACATTAAAACCTATTCAGTCTGTCTACAAACAGGCTCTCAAAGTGCTTGATAGGAAGCCCAATAGCCATCATCACTGTTACATCCTCAGAAAGCATGAGCTCCTGAGTTGGTAACATCTTGTGCAATACACCGACGCATGTCTTGTATTCAAGATCCTAAATGGCCTGGCTCCCCCTCCACTCAGTATTTTTGTTAAATAGAAAACCCAAACATATGGCAGCAGATCCACAAGGTCTGCCATGAGAGGTGACTGTATAGTTCCCTTAAGGATAAGCACCTTTAGTAAATCCGCTTTCTCTGTGAGAGCTTCCCATGTCTGGAATACACTGCCATCAGACACACATAACTGCACCACCTATCACACTTTCACAAAATGTATGAATACATGGCTAAAGGTCAATCAGATTTGTGAACATAATCCCTAGCTGTGTATTGCCACTTTCCGTGTTGTCTGTTGTCTGTAGCTTGTGAGGTGTGGAAACACTTTGTTGCTTTTATGAATTTTGTCTTGCTGCTTTTTGTTCTATGTCTTGCTTGTCCTATGTTGCTCTGCGTGTGCTCACTGCTCAATGATTGTCTATATTGTAATTGTTTTTAACAACCTGCCCAGGGACTGCGGTTGAAAATTAGCCGGCTGGCTAAAACCGGCACTTTTACTGAAACTTTTACTGATTACTGCACTGTCCCTGTCCCTGCACTGTAAAAATAAAATAAACTCAAACTCAAACCTATTCAGTTGCACAACTGAATGCATTCAATTGAAATGTATCTTCTACATTTAACCTAACCCCTCTGAATTAAAGAGGTGCAGGGGCTGCCACACCTAACTAACATCATCTGTGCCCCGGGAGCAGTTGTTGGCAGTTAAATGCCTTACTCAGGAGCACAACAGCAGATTTTTCAACGTTGGGGAGTCGAACCAACTCCCTTTCAGTTACTGGCCCACACTCTTAACCACTAGCCTAAGTAACTCCAAGTTATATATTGTAACGATTCAGGGATCACAAGGAGTTAATGGAGGGTTGTCCAGCTGCTTCAGGAAGATCATGGGGGGTTGAGTTGCCCTGTTATAATCCACTTGGACATGGCTTTCAGTGAGTGAGGGGACAGAAGGGTTTTAACTTGGTATGAGACACTGGATGTCGAGCCCTGGCAGGCTTGACTGTCTCCTTATTCTTCTTACCAATACAGTTAGTTAGACAGAGTGGGCCCTCCAATGCTACAATACATTTATTATTGTTTTATTTCATCCTTATCATCAGAAGCAGTTGGAGAAATACATCTCATGTGTTCCAAAAAGGCCTATTAGAACAAAGGAGCATCAGAGTGAGCTCAATGTCAGGCGTGATCTGTTGGATGGAGGGAGCTATTTGTCATCCCCGAGAGCCAGAGGCATTTTGGCCTCCGTTCTAGGCCAGGGTAATTTACAGCCTCAGGGGAATTATAGGATTGCGCCACAACACTGGAGTCAAGGATCACTTCAACTGAGGATTCATGTGCTGCTGTTTCAAGGGATATACCATATTGTGCTGATTTTCCCTCTAAATAAATAGTTTTGGTACATAATTGGCATTAAATAAGACATCTCAGTCAGTCTAATGTTTGTTTTGTATATACAATGCATTCGGAAAGTATTCAAACCCCTTGACTTTTTCCACATTTTGTTACGTTACAGCCTTATTCTAAAACGGATTAAACAAAAAATGTTCCTCATCAATTTACACACAATACCCCATAATGACAAAGTGAAATCAGATTTCTAGATTTTTTTTAGAAAATGTATTACAAATAAAAAACTGAATAAAAAATAACTTAATTACATAAGTATGAGGTTCAAAATCTCTCAGGTTAAACCTGTTTCCAATGATCATCCTTGAGATGTTTCTACAACTTGATTGGAGTCCACCTGTGGTAAATTCAATTGATTGGACATGATTTGGAAAGGCACCTGTCAATATAAGGTCCCACAGTTGACAATGCATGTCTGAGCAAAAATCAAGCCATGAGGTTGGAGAAATTGTCTGTAGAGCTCCGAAACAGGATTGTGTCGAGGCACAGACCTAGGAAAGGGTACTAAAAAAAATCTGCAGCATTGAAGGTCCATAAGAACACAGTGGCTTCCATCATTCTTTGGCCGACCAGGGCCAAAATGAGCAATCTGGGTGAGAAGGGCCTTGGTCAGGGAGGTGACCAAGAACCCGATGGTCACTCTGACAGAGCTTCAGAGTTCCTCTGTGGAGGTGGGAGAAATTTCCAGAAGGACAACCATCTCTGCAAGCACTCCACCAAGCAGATATAGCACTCCTCAGTAAAAGGCACATGAATGCCCACTTGCCAAAAGGTACCTAAAGACTCTCAGACCATGAGAAACAAGATTATCTGGTCTGATGAAACCAAGATTGAACACTTTGGCCTGAAGGCCAAGCATCACGTTTGGAGGAAACCTGGCACCATCCCTACGGTGAAGCATGCTGGTGGCAGCATCATGCTGTGGGGATGTTGTTCAGTGGCAGGGACTGGGAGACTAGTCAGGATCAAGGGAAAGCTTAATGGAGCAAAGTACAGAGAGATCCTTGATGAAAACCTGCTCCAGAGCACATAGGACCTCAGACTGGGTCGAAAGTTCACCTTCCAATAGGACAACAACCCTAAGTACACAGCCAAAACAATGCAGGAGTGGCTTTGGGATAGGTATCTGAATGTCCTTGAGTGGCCCAGCCAGAGCCCAGACTTGTACCCGATCGAACATCTCTGGAGAGACCTGAAAATAGCTGTGCAGCAACGCTCCCCATCCAACCTGACAGAGCTTGAGCGGATCTGCAGAGAATGGGAGAAACTCCTCTAATACAGATGTGTCAAGCTTGTAGTGTAATACCAAAGAAGACTCGAGGCTGTAGTTGCTGCCAAAGGTGCTTCAACAAAGTACTGAGTAAAGGGTCTGAATACTTATGCAAATGTGATATTTCAGTTTTTTATTTTGAATACATTTGCTAACATTTCTAAAAACCTGTTTTTGCTTTGTCATCATGGGGTATTTTGTTTAGATTGATGTGGGAACAATTGAATCAATTTTAAGGCTATCAAAATGTGGAAACAGTAAAGTGGTCTGTATACTTTCCAAATGAACTGCACATATTTGTAAAACTTATACTTACAACAGCATTCTTCATTTGCTATCCTACAATGAACGGGCTATTTATTTATTTAACCAGGTAAGTCAATTAAGAACAAATTATTATTTACAATGATGGCCTACACCGGCCAAACCCAGAAGATAATGGGCCAATTGTGCGCCACCCTATGGGACTCCCAATCACAGCCGGTTGTGATACAGCCTGGATTCAAACCAGGGTGTCTGTGGTGACACCTCTAGCACTGAGATGCAGTGTCTTAGAACGCTGCACCACTCGGGACTAACTCTAAGTCACTCTGGGTAAGATACGCTAAATGAAAAATGTCATGTAAATGTAATATATGGGTGAGAGATGTAACGTGGCTCATGCAGCGAGGATCACTACACTGCCCCCTCCGAAAAGGACTGCACGTCCCCATGCTTTGACTACTCAGTCCCCTCACACGTCCAGGGCTTGCATTCCAGCGGCCTCACGGCTACAATCCCACTTCTGACACTAATGTAGCAAACGGCAGGGAAAGGAAGCGAACCTGGGTCACTGCCGTAAAAGGCAAACACCCTACACATGGTGCCAATAAGGATAACCCACTTGGTGGGAACTGTAATGTGTCTCATATAGCGAGGATCTCTACAGAGAAACAAGCAATACCAGTAATGAAGCATCTAATGATAACAGAATAATTCAGCACGTAAAGAGAATGATATTTCTTGAAGATACAGTTGAAGTTAGAAGTTTACATACACTTGTAGTCATTAAAACTCTTTTTTACAACCACTCCACAAATTTCTTGTTAACAAACTATAGTTTTGGCAAGTCAGTTAGGACATCTACTTTGTGCATGACACAAGTCATTTTTCCAACAATTGTTTACAGACAGAATATTTCACTTATAATTCACTGTATCACAATTCCAGTGGGTCAGAAGTTTACATACACTAAGTTGACTGTGCCTTTAAACAGCATGGGAAATTTCAGAAAATGATGTCATGGCTTTAGAAGCTTCTGATAGGCTAATTTACATAATTTGAGTCAATTGGAGGTGTACCTGTATATGTATTTCAAGGCCTACCTTCAAACTCAGTGCCTCATTGCTTGACATCATGGGAAAATGAGCCAAGACCTCCACAAAAATTTGTAGACCTCCACAAGTCTGGTTCATCCTAGGGAGAAATTTCCAAATGCCTGAAGGTTTTTTATTTTATTTTTATTTTACCTTTATTTAACCAGGCAAGTCAGTTAAGAACAAATTCTTATTTTCAATGACGGCCTGGGAACAGTGGGTTAACTGCCTGTTCAGGGGCAGAACGACAGATTTGTACCTTGTCAGCTCGGGGGTTTGAACTCGCAACCTTCCGGTTACTAGTCCAACGCTCTAACCACTAGGCTACCCTGCCGCCCCAGGTACCACGTTCATCTGTACAAACAATAGTACGCAAGTATAAACACCATGGGACCACTCAGCCGTCATACCGCTCAGGAAGGAGACGCGTTCTGTCTCATAGAGATGAACGTACTTTGGTGCGAAAAGTGCAAATCAATCCCAGAACAACAGCAAAGGACCTTGTGAAGATGCTGGAGGAAACGGGTACAAAAGCATCTATATCCACAGTAAAATAACTCCTATATCGACATAACCTGAAAGGCAGCTCAGCAAGGAAGAAGCCACTGCTCCAAAACCACCATAAAAAGGTCAGACTACAGTTTGCAACTGTACATGAGAACAAAGATTGTACTTTTTGGAGAATCGTCCTCTGGTCTGATAGAACTGTTTGGCCATAATGACCATCGTTATTTTTGGAGGAATAAGGGGGCGGCTTGCAAGCCGAAGAACACCAACCCAACCGTGAAGCACGGTGACAGCATCATGTTGTGGGGTTACTTTGCTGCAGGAGGGACTGGTGCACAAAATAGATGGCATCATGAGGTATGAACATTTATGTGGATATATTGAAGCAACATCTCAAGACATCAGTCAGGAAGTTGAAGCTTGGTCGCAAATGGGTCTTCCAAATGGACAATGACCCCAAGCATACTTCCAAAGTTGTGACAAAATGGCTGAAGGACAACACAGTCATGGTATTGGAGTGGCCATCACAAAGCCCTGACCTCAATCCCATAGAAAATGTGTGGGCAGAACTGAAAAAGTGTGTGTGAGCGAGGAGGCCTTCAAACCTGACTCAGTTACATCAGCTCTGTCAGGAGAAATGGGCCCAAATTCCCCCAACTTATTGTGGGAAGCTTGTGGAAGGCTACCCAAAACATCTGACACAAGTTAAACAATTTAAAGGAAATGCTACCTAAAACATTGAGTGTATGTAAACTTCAGTCACACTGGGAATGTGATGAAAGAAATAAAATCTGAAATAAATCATTCTCTCTACTATTATTCTGACATTTCACATTCTTAAAATAAAGTGGTGATCATAATTGACCTAAAACAGGGGATTTGTACTAGGATTAAATGTCAGGAATTGTGAAAACTGAGTTTAAATGTATTTGGCTAAGGTGTATGTAAACTTCCGACTTAAACTGTAAATAGCAGGGCTGATATTCAAGGATAAAAAAGCATACTGTGAGATTACAGTGCTTTGATCTCTCAGCAAGCGGTGTCAATTATGGGTATCTTGGGGTACAGCGGGGTTGCAATTTACTGTCCATGGGGCAGAGATTCTTATTCATTTACACTGCCAGCGACACATAATTATTTTCAACAATCTCATGTCCAACGATTTATTTATGTAATAGGTGTCTCCGCCAAATATTACCTCATCCCTGGAGAGGTGATTTGTTCCAGAACAGTTGGTTGTTGATGCTGACATTATTAAAACAGTGACTATTGCCCATTTTGTGGAGTACATTTCTGAGCACATTTAGTACCGCTTTCGATACATTATCAATGATAATCAACATAGATGATCAACTGGGCAGGTTGTTATCAAGTGTGTATACTTCTGCTCATCAAATCTAACATAACCTTGTCTTTTTCATAGATATCGGAAAGTTTCTCTGTACAAAGACCTACTTGCAGTTTTTCATGCTTTCATGCTTTACAAAGAATATCCACCCTTCTCCTGTCCTTCCCAGTTTCTACCATGACAGAAGACAGAATACCCTTCTCCTTATCTAATTGTCAGTATTATTCGCTACAAGGACATGCTGATACCGAGGCTGAGGTTGTAATATTTTAATACAAATGGCCTCTTTCATGAATGATACCATTCCCCCTTTCATTACAGATGAGATGATAACTGTGTTGAAAACAGACTGTCCTTTCTTTGTTCACTTCTGTATGATATGTTCCAGATCCACATTGGTTTGTCAAGAGTAAAAAAAAGAAGTAGACTACACTTACGGGTCCTTTTCCAACAATGTAGAGTTAAAGATAAAAAATATATATAAATAGTGACACGAGGAATAAATACACAGTGAATAACAAATAACAATAATGAGTAAAAATAACATGGCTATATACAGGAAGTACCAATACCGAGGCAATATGCAGGGCTACGGGTTAATTGAGGTAGCTATGTACATATAGTTAGGGGTAAAGTGACTAGGCAACAGGATAGATAATACACAATAGCAGCAGCGTATGTGGTGAGTGTGAAAGTGTGTGTGTGTGTGTGTGTGTGTATGTGTGTGTGTGTGTGTGTGTGTGTGTGTTGCGGTGTCAATTTAAGAAGGTAGCGCCTGGGTAGCCATTTGACTAGCTATTTAGAAGTCTTACGTCTTGGGCGTGGAAGTTGTTCAGGGTCCTGTTGGTCCCAGACTTGGTGCACTGGTGCCGGTTGCCTTGCATTAGCAGAGAGAACAGTCTATGGCTTGGGTGGCTGGCGTCTGCAAATGTTCTGGGCCTTCCTCTGACACCGCCTGGTATAGAGGTCCTAGATGGAAGGGAACTCGGCCCCAGTGATGTAGTTGGCCGCACTCACCACCCTCAGGTGCTTTGCTACTGCCATACCAAGAGGTGATGCAGCCAGTCAAGATGCTCTCAATGGTGCATCTGTATAACTTTTTGAGGATCTGAGGGCCTATGTCAAATCTCTTCAGCCTCTTGAGGGGGAAGAGGCTCTGTCGTGCCCTCTTCACAACTGTGTGGGTGTGTGTGAACATGAAACTCTAGACACGCTTCACTATAGCCCCACTGATGTGTGCTCGGCACTCCCTTTCTTGTAGTCCATGATCAGCTCCTTTGTCTTGCTCATGTTGAGAGAGAGGTTTTTGTCCTAGCACCACACTGCCAGGCCTCTGAACTCCTCCCTATAGGTTGCCTCATTGTCGTCGGTGATCAGTCCTACCATCGCCGTGTCGTCAGCAAACTTGATGATGGTGTTGGAGTTGTGCACGGCCACACAGTCGTGGGTGAACAGGGAGTACAGGAGGGGACTAAGAACAAACCCCTGAGGGGGTCCTGTTTTGATAGTCAGCGTGGAAGATGTGTTTACAAATTAATAAAAAAAAGAAAATATGAAATGTCTTGAGTCAGTAAGTATTCAACCCCTTTGTTATGGAAAGCCTAAATAAGTTCAGGAGTATACATGTGCTTATCAAACAGTGTTTAACATGATTAGTGAATGATTACTTCATCTCTGTACCCCACACATACAATTATCTGTAAGGTCCCTCAGTCGAGCAGTGAATTTCAAACACAGATTTAACTACAAAGGTTTTTCTCGCAAAAAGGGCACAGAGTAGTAGAGTTTGTTTTAAATATATATATTTTTAAAGCAGACATTGAATATCCCTTTGAGCATGGTGAAGTCATTAATTCCACTTTGGATGGTGTATCAATATACCTAGTCACTACAAAGACATAGGCGTTCTTCCTAACTCAGTTGCTGGAGAGGAAGGCTCATAATAATGGCCGTAAAAGAGCAAATGGAATGGCATCAAACACCTGGAAACCATGTGTTTGATGTATTTTATACCATTCCACCTATTCCACTCCAGTCAATACCACGAGCCCGTTCTCCCCAATTAAGGCACCACCTGTCAGGTGAATACTTATGTAAATGATATATTTCTGTATTTCATTTTCAATACATTTTCTTAAATGACTAAAAACATGTTTTCACTTTGTCATTATGGGGTATTGTGTGTAGATGGGTGAGAAAAACCCTCCATTTAATCAATTTTGAATTCAGGCTGTAACACAATAAAATGTGGAATAAATCAAGGGATATTAATACTTTCTGAAGGCAGTATAGGTATTCGTTTTGTCCTGGTGGAGTGTAAAAGAGATTGCCTCATCTGTGGATCTGTTGGGGCGGTATACAAATTGCAGTGGGTCCAGGGTGTCTGGGATGATGGTGTTGACACGAGCCAAAACCAGCCTTTCAAAGGATGGGGCAATAGTAATTTAGGCAGGTTACCTTGGTGTCCTTGGGCACAATTGGTGTTACAGATGGTATTACAGATCAGGTCAGGGATAGGTTGAAAATGTGAATCCCTGAGCCGGGGGAAATCTTGGCAAGGCACTTAGTACTAATTGCTCCTTTAAGTCACTCTGGATAAGAGCGTCGGCTAAATGACTAAAATGTACATGCAAAACGTCAGAGAAGACACTTGCCAGCTGGTCAGCGCATGCTCTGAGTATGCATCCTGGTATTCCGTCTGGCCCCGCGGCCTTACGAATGTTAACCTGTTCAAAGTTCTTACTCACTTCGGCTACTGAGAGTGAGATCACACAGTCATCCGGAACAGCTGGTGCTCTCTCATGCGTGGTCCAGTGTTGCATGCCTCGAAGTGAGCGTAAAGGCATTTAGCTCATCTGGTAGGCACGTGTTGCTTGGCCGCTCGCGGCTGAGTTTCCCTTTGTAATCCGCAATAGTTTGCCAGCCCTGCCACATCCGTCTCTTGTGGATTAGAAGTGGATCATGTCCTGAAATCACATTGAACACGAGTCTTCAATGTGTCAATGTTCTCTTACCGTGTAATTACATCCTTTCATTACCTTTTACATTCAAGCTCTAGTCAATTTTAGAGAATGGTACATACAGTCACTGTTTCAGACTATGATCTTAACCCAGAAAAACATGTATTTAATTTATTCTGAAATAATGCTCCTTCATGTCTGTCTTTCCTCACAGAAAGGCCATTTAAAAATTGTGTGGATAGAGAGATGGCTATATGAGTGACAGGTGTGGAGATTGTACAGGGGAGAAGAGCCGTAGTCCTGCACAGTGCACACTTCTGCAGTTCATTGCTGGAGAGTATTAGTGCTTGGTCATTGGGACAAAATTGACAACTCCCCAAGTCCGTCTGCTTTCTATCAGCAAAGGAGCATGCACACTCTCTCTTCCCAATGTTCAAATAATTTGTTCCGTTTGGGACACTATTACATTTTTGATATCTCATTTCAAATATGTTGTATACTAATATACTAGTATATACTAGTTCTATACTATTGAAAATATTGTCCATTTTTTACTTTGCACCAGTGAAAACAGCCTTGTTCTTGTATTTTAATGCAGTTCTTAAACAGGAACCTAAATGTGAGAGATGTGCTGGTATTACTTAACTGTTCAGGAAGATGACACCTGCATCTACGCTCTATGCGAACACCATGCTGTGTGTTAATGTCCATAGAGGGCTCTTTGGATGTTCTGTCTGTCTGGTTTTCAGGCACACTCAGTCTGACTCATTCAGGAGGTCCCTCCTTCTCTTCACATCTCTCTATAGGGGAAGTGCGTGGGGACAGTGTGAACATGTCATCTTCTGGCTTACGGAGTACAAAATACTTATTAAATTGTTTTCTTTGTGAAGGCCTGTATGATCTGTCCACATGTCTTGTGATGCTGTTTCAATGTTGAAGGATGTGAGACACATAGTTTGACACCAGTAGGCTATATAGGTGGGCATGGTAGCTGTAATTCTCAAATCCTAACCTAGCCTCCTACTGTTTTAGCATTGAGGAGGATTGACAATCTGCAATATTTTCTTACCAGTTTAATTGACCTTTGGGAAAACATGGGGAAACTGGTGGAATTGGAGGGATGGATATAGTAAGCTATGCTATGGGAACTAGAGTCACTAGAGAACAAAATTGAATAAATTTCAACTCTATATCTGATATGGTACAGGTGTCTTCTTTTTGATAAGCCCATAACCATGTATGTGAGGTTTATACTTTAGTATCAAAGTAGATTTGTTTAAAACTACCAAGAAAATATCTGGGTGCCCCTGATTTAGCCCATTGCAGTAAAAGCTTTTAAGGACTTCTCAAGTTTTCGCTCGGCTGAGCTAGAATACCTCGTGATGAGCTGCAGATCATACCATACATACGTACAAAGAAAGTTTTCATCTATATATTTCGTAGCTGTCTATTTACAACCACAAACTGATGCTGGCACTAAGACTCCACTCAACAAGCTGTATAGGGCCATAAGTGAACAAGAATAGGCAGATACAGAAGTGCCCCTTATCGAGGTCTGTAATTTGAATGCAGGGAAACTGAAATCAGTTCTACCTCATTTTTACCAGCATGTCACCTGTGCAACTAGAGGCAGCAAAACTCTAGATCAGCTTTACTCCACACACAGGAACGCATACAAGGCCTCTCACTCGCTCTCCCTTTGTCACGCCCTGACCTTAGAGAGCCTGTTTATTTCTCTATTTGGTTAGGTCAGGGTGTGATTTGGGTGGGCATTCTAGTTTTCTATTTCTTTGTTGGCCGGGTATAGTTTCCAGTCAGAGGGCAGCTGTCTATCGTTGTCTCTGATTGGGAATCATACTTAGGCAGCCTGTTTTCCACCTGAGTTTGTGTGATCTTGTTTTTGCACAGTAGCTGCATTAGCCCTGCAGAACTTTACGTTTGTTGATCTTTTGTTGTTTTTTTGGTGTTCATCTAAAATAAAGAAAGATGTACACTTTCCACGCTGCGCTTTGGTCTCATTCCGACGACGGACGTAACACCCTTTGGGAAATATGACCATAACTCTATCATCCTGATTCCTGCTTATAAGCAAAAACTCAAAACAGGAAGTACCAGTGACGTGCTCAATACATAAGTGGTGCAATGAAGCAGATGTTAAGCTAAGCTTCCGGGATTCAGACGATAACATTGAGGAGTTTACCTCGTCAGCCCCTTTTATTAATGGAAGGATCACCCATTCTGAATGTTATATTGTTGTTGTGCATCTGAGTCATTCCCTGGGTCATTTCATGTTTTCATGTGTGTTTGAGTTATTGGCGTACAAGCAGGCAGAAATCCGTCCGGTAGGACATAGCACCATGATAAAGTCTCTCTCACTACACTGGAAGGTAATAGGAATACGACTTTTAGATCACGAAAACATCTATCATACATGTTAGATTTCAATACCTGCCAATGTCATAACTCAGGAGGATGTCTTCTCTCGAATGAGCCATTGATCATATTTTTGCCATATTCCTACCTCAAGAAATGTATAATTTAATGGAGGGTCTAGCACATTTGTCATATTTGTCTGCCTCTTTAGTCCAGGGTGCATTGCATGGTGTCATTGCTAGATGTATTATAGAAATGAGATAGGGATCCAATGAATGAAGGAACATATAAACGCCCCACCCAGCAGACTGTTGACCAATCGCGTTCATGTTGTCATGCTGCGTCATGCGGTTGCTAAGCTAATCTTCAAGCAATTCCTTCTCAAAGTCAGTATGTATGTCAAGAAACGTGCCTATTTTCCTTGAAAGTACGTCATGTCACGATTCCAAAGCTATGCGACACTATAGATAGCAAGTTAATTAAAACATCTCAGAAAAGATTTGTAATGTTTTACTTCTTGTTGACAAAATTTGTGCTAATGTTGGGTTTATGAGCTAGCGCCCAATAGACTCCCATTCACTCCTTGAAGGAAAGCGCTACTTGTCCCAGAATCATGCAGAATACACTGTGATGTAGCATGGGCAATGTTTCACATCTCCTCAAAAGTATATCTGTCGTTGTGAATGTTAAACTCCACTTTGTGAGGCATATCGATCTGCAAGTTGAGATTTTAGACTCCTAAATTGATAGTGTAGTTTGTTTAGGCGATTTGACAGCTAACTAGCTACGTTACGTGCTGATATTGTCTTTGGTATTATTGTGTGTAGCTCTGTTTGCTAGCTAGCTACCTAACGCCCATAGAGAGCATTGCATTGTGATGTTTGGACATTACTGCGGGGACTAGTGAGGTCAGGCACTAATGTTGAGTGATTAGGTCTAGCTCGCAGTCAGCGTTTCAATTCATCCCAAAGGTTCTTCCACACTGACCTCAACAAAACATTTCTGTATGGACCTCGCTTTGTGCATGGGGGCATTGTCATGCTGAATAGGAAAGGGCCTTCTCCAAACGGTTGCCATAAAGTTGAAGCACAAAATCGCTTAGAATGTCATTGTATGCTGTAGTGTTAAGATTTGTCTTCACTGAAAATAAGGGGCCTAGCCTGAACCATGAAAAACAGCCCGAGACCATTATTCCTCCTCCACCAAATTTTACAGTTGGCACTATGCATTGGGGCAGGGTGAGCTTTACACCACTCCAATAGCGGTGAGCTTTACACCACTCCAGCCGATGCTTGGCTTTGCGCATGGTGGTCTTAGGCTTGTGTGCGGCTGCTTGGCCATGGAACCCATTTCATGAAGCTCCAGACGAACAGTTCTTGTGCTGATGTTGCTTCCAGAGGCAGTTTGGAACCTGGTAATGAGTATTGCAACCGAGGACAGACGATTTTTACGTGCTACGTGCTTCAGCAATCGCCAATCCCGTTCTGTGAGCATGTGTGGCCTACCACTTTGCTGCTGAGTCGTTATTGCTCCTAGTCTTCATTTCGCAAATATAGCACTTACAGTTGACCAGGGCAGCTCTAGTAGAGAGGACATTTGACAAACTGACATGTTGAAAAGGTGGCATCCTATGGCAGTGCGCGTTAGAAGTCACTGAGCTACTCTGTAAGGCCATTTTACTGCCAATGTTTGTCTATTTTTTCCACCTTTATTTAACCAGGTAAGCTAGTTGAGAACAAGTTCTCATTTACAATTGAGACCTGGTCAAGATAAAGCAAAGCAGTTTGACACAAACAACAACACAGAGTTTACAAGTGGAATAAACAAGCGTACAGTCACACAATAGGAAAAAAAGTCTTTATACAGTGTGTGCAAATGGCGTGAAGAGGTAAGGCAATAAATAGGCCATAGTTGCGAAGTAATTACAATTTAGAAAATTAACACTGGAGTGATAGATGAGCAGAGAAGTTCATCTCTAGGAGACAGAACGCGTCTCCTTCCTGAGAGGTATGACAGCTGCGTGGTCCCATGGTGTTTATACTTGCGTACTATTGTTTGTACAGATGAACGTGGTACCTTCAGGCATTTGTAAATTGCTCCCAAGGTTGAACCAGACTTGTGGAGGTCTACAAATGTTTGTTTTTTAGGTCTTGGCTGATTTACACTGCTCAAAAAAATAAAGGGAACACTTAAACAACACAATGTAACTCCAAGTCAATCACACTTCTGTGAAATCAAACTCTCCACTTAGGAAGCAACACTGATTGATAATAAATTTCACATGCTGTTGTGCAAAGTGAATAGACAACAGGTGGAAATTATAGGCAATTAGCAAGACACCCCCAATAAAGGAGTGGTTCTGCAGGTGGTGACCACAGACCACTTCTCAGTTCCTATGCTTCCTGGCTGATGTTTTGGTCACTTTTGAATGCTGGCGGTGCTTTCACTCTAGTGGTAGCATGAGACAGAGTCTACAACCCACACAAGTGGCTCAGGTAGTGCAGCTCATCCAGGATGGCACATCAATGCGATCTGTGGCAAGAAGGTTTGCTGTGTCTGTCAGCGTAGTGTCCAGAGCATGGAGGCGCTACCAGGAGACAGGCCAGTACATCAGGAGACGTGGAGGCCGTAGGAGGTTAACAACCCAGCAGCAGGACCGCTACCTCCGCCTTTGTGCAAGGAGGAGCAGGAGGAGCACTGCCAGAGCCCTGCAAAACGACCTCCAGCTGGCCACAAATGTGCATGTGTCTGCTCAAACGGTCGGAAACAGACACCATGAGGGTGGTATGAGGGCCCGACGTCCACCGGTGGGGGTTGTGCTTACAGCCCAACACCGTGCAGGACGTTTGGCATTTGCCAGAGAAATTCGCCACTGGCCCCCTGTGCTCTTCACAGATGAAAGCAGGTTCACACTGAGCACATGTGACAGACGTGGCAGAGTCTGGAGACGCCGTGGAGAACGTTCTGCTGCCTGCAACATCCTCCAGCATGACCGGTTTGGGGGTGGGTCAGTCATGGTGTGGGGTGGCATTTCTTTGGGGGGCCGCACAGCCCTCCATGTGCTCGCCAGAGGTAGCCTGACTGCCATTAGGTACCGAGATGAGATCCTCAGACCCCTTGTGAGACCATATGCTGGTGCGGTTGGCCCTGGGTTCCTCCTAATGCAAGACAATGCTAGACCTCATGTGGCTGGAGTGTGTCAGCAGTTCCTGCAAGAGGAAGGCATTGATGCTATGGACTGGCCTGCCCGTTCCCCAGACCTGAATCCAATTGAGCACATCTGGGACATCATGTCTCGCTCCATCCACCAACGCCACGTTGCACCACAGACTGTCCAGGAGTTGGCGGATGCTTTAGTCCAGGTCTGGGAGGAGATCCCTCAGGAGACCATCCGCCACCTCATCAGGAGCATGCCCAGGCGTGGTAGTGAGGCCACACACACTACTGAGCCTCATTTTGACTTGTTTTAAGGACATTACATCAAAGTTGGATCAGCCTGTAGTGTGGTTTTCCACTTGAATTTTGAGTGTGACTCCAAATCCAGACCTCCATGGGTTGATAAATTTGATTTCCATTGATAATTTTTGTGTGATTTTGTTGTCAGCACATTCAACTACGTAAAGAAAAAAGTATTTAATAAGACTATTTCATTCATTCACATCTAGGATGTGTTGTTTTAGTGTTCCCTTAATTTTTTTGAGCAGTGTATTTTGATTTTCCCATGATGTCAAGCAAAGAGGCACTGAGTTTGAAGGTAGGCCTTGAAATACATCCACAGGTACACCTCCAATTTTCTGGAATTTTCCAAGCTGTTTAAAGGCAAAGTCAACTTAGTGTATGTAAACTTCTCACCCACTGGAATTGCGATACAGTGAATTATAAGTGAAATAATCTGTCTGTAAACAATTGTTGGAAAAATTACTTGTGACATGCACAAAGTAGATGTCCTAACCGACTTGCCAAAACTATAGTTTGTTAACAATACATTTGTGGAGTGGTTGAAAAATGAGTTTTAATGACTCCAACCTAAGTGTATGTAAACTTCCGACTTCAACTGTATTATATAGTGTACTTGTTTCAAGCAGACCACCACAGTCCTTGTGCCGAAGAACACCAAGGTAATCTGTATAATTGACTACCACCCTGTAGCACTCAAATCTGTAGCCATGAAATGCTTTGAAAGGCTGGTCATGGCTCACATCAACATCATCCCAGAACCCTCTCCAATTTGTGTACCGCCCCAACAGATGAAGCAATCTCTATTGTACTCCACACAGCCCTCTCCCACCTGATGAACACCTTTGTGAGAATGCTGTTCTTTGACCACAACTCAAGAGTTCAACACCATAGTGCCCACCAAAGCTCATCACTAAGCTCAGGACCCTGAAACTAAACACCTCCCTCTGCAACTGGATCCTGGACTTACTGACGGGCTGCCCCAGGTGGTGAGGGTAGGTAACAAAACCTCAGCAACGCTGACCCTCAACATGGGGTTCCCTCAGAGGTGCGTGCATAGTCACCTCCTGTACTCCCTGTTCACCCACGACTGTGTGGCCATACACATCTCCAACACAATCATTCTCTTTGCTTACAACACAACGGTGTAAGGCCTGATCACCAACGACAATAAGAGGAGGGAGGAGGTCAGTGACCTGGCAGTGTGGTGCCGGTACAGCAACCTCTCCCTCAATATCAGCAAGACAAAGGAGTTGATTGTGGATGACAGGTAACGGATTCCCCATCCATATTGACAGGGCTATAGTGGAGTGGGTCGAGAGCTTCAACTTCCTTAGTCAACACATCACTAAGGAATGAATATGTTCCACACACATACAATGCTTCTTTTCTCTGCCTCCACATGGCAAGCGGTACCGATGCACCATGTCTGGAACCAACAGGACCTTGAACAGCTTCTACCCTCAAGCCATAAAACGACTAAATAGTTAACCAAATAGCTACCCTGACTATCTGCATTGACCGTTTTTGCACTAATTTGACTCATCAATGCTGTTACTGTTTATTATCTATCCTGTTGCCTAGTCACTTAACCACTACTATCTACCTCAATTACCTCATACCCCTGCACATCAACTTGGTACTGGTACCCCATGTATGATTACTCATTGTGTATATTACTTGTGTTATTATTTTTTATGTGTTTTTAAATATTTTTATCTCTCTGCATTGTTGGGAATGGCCCGTAAGTGAGCATTTCACTGTTCATCTACACCTGTTGTTTACAAGCATGTGACAAATAACGTTTGATTTGAACAGAGGTCAGAATTCCTTATAGAATGGCCACAAAGGGACTCTTTTCATCACTCACCTTCTTACAAAACTTTCCGGGATGTGATGACTTTCACCAGTTGAGAGTGTGTGATAGATAGCCTACACTTTTTCCTATACTTTTTTCCTAGCCTCTAACTCATTCACGATATATCCATGCTATTGCTTAGCTTTGAATGAGGAGAGGAGACTCGACTTTCATGACATGATGTTGCTATAGATGCTTTCATTTTGCTGTGTATACAGTATTCAGATACAGACCATATATTTTTAGTGTCTGCTCACAAATGATCCTGACCATGGTGTGTCAGTTTTATGTAAAAAAAAACACAAGTGTCACATTATCACAAAGCATAAACTTCTACATCAGCCTATCAGATGGGCAAATTATTTCACTAGAAATCAGATCCTTTGTTTAGTTCTCACTGTATGGTCACTTTAACGCTTTACGAGAGATCACCATGTTATGTTTGATATCGACAAGCCACCTCCTACCTTCCTGTGCATGCTTGATAAAATCTCTTCTGTGGAGATTCTCAATATTCATTCCTCCTGCAAACCGGACCTTGACTGTGAAGTTCGGGAAAGGGGGATACAATAAAAGGTAAGCTTAGAATATCCTATTGGCAATGCATTATTATTTTTATAGCATTCTAATTACGCCATGAATGATTTATTAAACCATGGGAATGTGAATGGCAAAGTAAAGAGACCGAAGTTAGGTCTTCAGATGGGTTTCTCCAGCTGTGGGCAGATGTGTAGTCGAAGGGACTAAGCCCATTTATCATGGTTGGGAGAAGCTATTTGTTATAGGCTCAGAAGATGTTGAAGCCCTTTATTGAACTACAGTTAATATGTTGCTAAATTAGACAATAGCCCATTTCTTCCCCCCTCTATTTAGATTACACTTGGAGTGGGGTGATGATTTATTATACTGTCACACTGTTTGTGCCTTCAATGTTCAAAAGGAGACGTCCCTTGTGCGTCTGCATCATTTGGCAGATGAGACGGAACTGTAGACTATAGCTTACGAATAGTCAATGGGGGCCAAGGAAAATCTCCGTGAGATGTAGAGAAACGTTCAGCAAAGCGGGTTAGAATCCGACTTTTCTACTTTTATTCTCATATTTAGGTCTAACAATAAACTATTGGCTATGCTTAGCCTATACCGATTGGCTAAAACAATTGCTTTGAGGACCTATAGAATAGGCTATTGTTATATTTGTTGGGATATATTACATTAGGAAACAGTGAAAAAGGCAATTACTGAACTAATACGTTAATTAATGCCTCAAAAACAATAATATTCCCTACTGATGTTCAACTCTGTATTGAGTATGATGCAGGCTAACTCACTCTGTGTGTCTAAGCTAAACGGTTCCAAGAGCTTAATCTGCATCATGACACCCCTCATTACCCCCTGTCTGTATTTGCTTTAGTTCAATGAGATATCCGCTCTTTGGGTATCTATAGTCAGGCTATAATAAAATTTAGTTGAGATAATGCCAATTTCAAGATTCAACACACATTTATGGGACTGTATGGCATCATGTGGTGGCAAATGCAATACAATGTTGTAGGAAGTGGCTGAATATGTACATAGTAAAGTCACTTTTTTATACAACGGGGGGTTTGGAATTTCCATTGTTAGAGCCTATCCAGCCCATGATATACTAGACAACATACACATGGCCAGTACATTAATAAAAAGTGCCATTGTTTATGTCTTTACCTAGATACACACTTACTACTACTACTTCTCTGGGCAGATCCACTGCCCAGCTATTCAATTTAGAAACTTAATCTCCACTGTGAAAAGCATATAAAACATTATCTTCAACGTTTGCAACAATGTTGCAATATTGAAATTCGATCCCCACTGTGTCCCATAGTAATGAAGGAGTCGAGATAAGACAGACAGTTGTCTTTTCTCAGCCAGTCGAAATCATGAATCAGCACAATTTCTATGGATATATACTGTATATACACTGTACAACGGCATGTCAATAGAAAAACGATCTTGCTGTCTTTCCAGCTTCAGTCTGAAGTGATTGTGTTACTTGTATAGTTGGCTAGCTAGTTCCAGAACTGCAAAGTGGTGCAACTGTTGAGAATCTGAGTCTATGGTTGTTGTTGGGGAAAGGGGTTGACTGTGTATGAGTGTGTATGTGTGTATGTGTGTGTGTGTGTGTGTGTGTATCCCACAACTGTTGCGAGGGAGTAAAAGATGTTAGGGACAGTACAGGATGATTCCCAATAATTGATTGCTAATATAATAATTGCTTTTCATAATGTCATTTTGGTAATGGCGAGACTGGTGAGATAATAATACAATATATGAATAGCTAATTATGGAAAATAAGATAAACAGGATTTTAAAAATATATATATTTTTAATGGCTATATATAATACAAATCGAGGTGAGGGCGATGGAAATCCTTTTGGCGGTTGATCTCCTTCTGTTCACTCTGTGCTCTTTTCGAAGGATGGGTCCCGGTCTCTTCGGGGCTATGGGATCTGGGGGGTCGGGGGTGGTCTGCCGGGCATTGGGATGACAACCCAACTTGGGATGAGGAGGGGTTTTAGCAGGTGGAATAGTGGGGAACAATTTGAGGTTTACTTAGTAGCAATGCAAATATCATGGTACAGATATATAGACAATCATCATGTTACTTTTTAATGGTACGTTTACAAACATATATTTTGATAAATAGAATTGAAACTTGTGTCTCATTATGGTAAGTGGTGAAATAAGTATAGCCAGTTATAATTGTAATGGCTTAGCAGATAACAAGAAAAGACGATCAGTATTTACCTGGCTATAAGAGAAGCGATTTAATATCTATTGTTCACAGGAAACTCATTCAACAATTTTCGATGTTTTGTGGAAAAGGGACTTGGGGGGACAAATTATATTTCTCCCATGGGCAAAGAAATTCAAAAGGGGTGATGATTTTAATTAACAGTCATTTTGATCCCAATGTGCAAAATGTCCTAACAGATATTATTATTATTATTTTAAACATGTTATTGGACAATAAACAGATAAGACTTATTAACCTATACGTTCCAAATAATGATGATCCAAGCTTCTTTGAAAGTATATATGAGAATGTATCAACTCTACAAGCAACACTAGACTATATTATTAGTGGTTAACTTATGGTGGGAGATATTAATATGGTTTTAAAAACCTCTATGGACCGTAAAGGAAATCACACTGCAAACTATCACCCTCAGGCACTTAAGGAAATCATGAATGTCATAGATATATTGGAATTAGTGGATACATGGAGGCTTAAATACCATGACCTAGTGAGATATACATGGCGTAGGCTTAATCAAGCTAGTCATCTTGATTACTTTCTTATGTCATTCTCGCTGGCACCAAAAGTAAAAAAAAAAAAGTGTTGATAGGGGACAGAATGCGGTCGGATCGTCACATAATTGGCATATAAACTCAGAAAATAAAGAAACGTCCTCTCACTATCAACTGCGTTTATTTTCAGCAAACGTAACCTGTGTAAATATTTGTATGAACATAACAAGATTCAACAACTGAGACATAAACTGAACAAGTTCCACAGACATGTGACTAACAGAAATTGAATAATGTGCCCCTGAACAAAGGGGGGGGGTCAAAAGTAACAGTCAGTATCTGGTGTGGCCACCAGCTGCATTAAGTACTGCAGTGCATCTCCTCCTCATGGACTGCACCAGATTTGCCAGTTCTTGCTGTGGGATGTTATGCCACTCTTCCACCAAGGCACCTGCAAGTTCCGAACATTTCTGGGGGGAATGGCCCTAGCCCTCACACTCCGATCCAACAGGTCCCAGATGTTCTCAATGGGATTGAGATCCGGGCTCTTCGCTGGCCATGGCAGAACACTGACATTCCGGTCTTGCAGGAAATCATGCACAGAACGAGTAGTCTGGCTGGTGGAATTGTCATGCTGGAGGGTCATGTCAGGATGAGCCTGCTGGAAGGGTACCACATGAGGGAGGAGGATGTCTTCCCTGTAACGCACAGAGTTGAGATTGCCTGCAATGACCACAAGCTCAGTCCGATGATGTTGTGACACACCGCCCCAGACCATGACGGACCCTCCACCTCCAAATTGATCCCGCTCCAGAGTACAGGCCTCGATGTAACGCTCATTCTTTCGATGATAAACACGATTCCAACCATCAGCCCTGGTGAGAAAAAACAGTGACTCGTCAGTGAAGAGCACTTTTTGCCAGTCCTGTCTGGTCCAGCGACGGTGGGTTTGTGCCCATAGGCGACGTTGTTTTTAGTGATGTCTGGTGAGGACCTGCCTTACAACATGCCTAAAAGCCCTAAGCCTAAAAGCCCAGTCTAGCCTCTCTCAGCCTATTGCGACAGTCTGAGCACTGATGGAGGGATTGTGCGTTCCTGGTGTAACTCGGGCAGTTGTTGTTGCCATCCTATACCTTTCCCACGGTGTGATGTTCGGATGTACCGATCCTGTGCAGGTGTTGTTACATGTGGTCTGCCACTGTGAGGAAGATCAGCTGTCCGTCCTGTCTCACTGTAGCGCTGTCTTAGGCATCTCACAGTACGGACATTTCGATGTATTGCCCTGGCCACATCTGCAGTCCTCATGCCTCCTTGCAGCATGCCTAAGACACGTTCACGCAGATGAGCAGGGACCCTGGGCATCTTTCTTTTGGTGTTTTTCAGAGTCAGGCCTCTTTAGTGTCCTAAGTGTTCATTACTGTGACCTTTCTTACCGTCTGTAAGTTTTTGGTGTCTTAATGACCGTTCCACAGGTGCATGTTCATCAATTGTTTATGGTTCATTGAACCATGTGAAACAGTGTTTAAACCCTTTACAATGAATATCTGTGAAGTTATTTGGATTTTTACAAATTATCTTTGAAAGACAGGGTCCTGAAAAGGGACATTTCTTTTTTTGCTGAGTTTATATTACTCTTACAGAATTTACACGTAGGCGAGGATATTGGAAATTTAATCAAAAGCCTACTGGATGATAACGTGTTTATAACTTGGACAGAAGAATTTATAACTGACTTTTTCCCTTATTATATGGGACACTTTTAAATGTGCCTTTAGAGGCCATGCAATTCAGCACTCCTCAATAAAACAAAAGCAATTTAGATCAAAATAATCCATATTAACAAAGGAAATTGAAGGGCTAACAGTACAGTTAGATATAAATAAAAACTGTACCATAGAGGCACAGAATAAGTTAGAGGAAAAACAAAAAGAAATGGAGAAACTTATTCAAGAAAGATCCAGCGTAATATATCATAAAAATAAAGCGAACTGGATGGAATATGGGGACGAATATACCAAATTCTTTTTCGATCTTCAACATAGAAATGCTACCAAACAAAATGTATTGAAACATGTTACAAATGATGGAGTCACACACGGTTCACCAAATGATATTTTGAAAGAGGAAGTAAAGGAAGAACTTTAAGAATATGTTTTCGTTTCAGTCTCCTCCATCTCCACTAAGCTAATTGTATGGATTTTTTTCCTATTAATAATGTAAAATGAACATCTGTATAGAAAGACTCATGTGAAGGCCAAATTACAGAGGATGAACTTCTTGATGAAATTAAAGCCTTTAAGGCTGGGAAAACTCCAGGGCTGGATGGCATACTAGTAGAAGTATACCAATGTTTTTATATACTCAGAGGACCATTATTAACATGTTTTAACCTCAATTGGAGGCCTCTTACACTTCAGTGTTGTGATGCAAAAATCCTAGCTAAATGCTTGGCGCATAGAATTAAAAAGGTATTGTCAGATATTATTCATCCTCGTCAGACAGGTTTTTTACATGGACGACACATTGGAGATAACATAAGAAAGACAAGTACTGGAAACAATAGAATACTATGAAATATCGGGGAAACCAGGCCTGGTTTTCATAGCTGATTTTGAAAATACTTTTGATAAAGTACGACTGGAGTTCATATATAAATGCCTAGAATATTTTAATTTTGGAGAATCTCTTATAAAATGGGTTAAAGTTATGTATAGTAGCCCTAGGTGTAAAATAGTAAATAATGGCTACATTTCAGAAAGTTTTAAACTGTCAAGAAGAGTAAAACAAGGTTGTCCACTATTGGCATATCTATTTATTATTGCCATCAAAATATTAGCTGTTAAAATTAGATCCAACAATAATATTAAGGGATTAGAAATCCGTGGCTTAAAAACAAATGTGTCATTGTACCCTGATGATTCATGTTTTCTTTTAAAACCACAATTAGAATCCCTCCACAGCCTCATAGAGGCTAGATGAAAACCAAATTATGATAAGTGTACTATGGGGTGTCAGGTAGCCTAGTAGTTAGAACGTTGAACTAGTAACTGGAAGGTTGCAAGATCAAATCCCTGAGCTGACAAGGTAAAAATCTGTCGCTTTGTCCCCGAACAAGGCAGTTAACCCACTGTTCCTAGGCCATCATTGAAAATAAGAATTTGTTCTTAACTGACTTGCCTAGTTAAATAAAGGTAAAATATATATATATATATTATGCATTGGATCACTCAAAAATGCAACTTTTACATTACCATGTAGTTTACCAATAAAATGGTCTGACGGGGATGTGGACATACTCGGTATGCAAATCCCAAAAGAAAGAAATGATCTTACTCCAATACATTTTTATAGAAATAGATAATAGATAAGATCTTGCTTACATGGAAAGGAAAATACCTGTCTATTTGTGTAAAAATAATGCTGATTAACTCTTTAGTCATATCACAGTTTACCTATTCTTGCAACCGGTAGAAGGTTATAAATATGGGGGATACAATCTTCCCAAGCTCTGCAGATGTTCCTGCAACGTGGCAAAGTCATTAGATAATTTATTTTGGTACTGTCCATACGTAGCACGTTTTTGGTCAGAGGTCCAAGAATGAATGAAGACTTGCAACATTTATCTAGAACTAATGCTGCAGATAGCCATACTGGGTGATTTGAAAAGTCATAGTCAATCAATCAATAATATAATAATTATTTTAGCTAAAATGTTTATCTTTAATTCACAATCTGTAGAATCTATGAGAATAGAAAGGTTCAGTACTTTTGTGAAGCATCACAACACAGTTGAAAAATGTATAGCAAATAGAAATCCAAAATGGATGGTGTTAAGAGATAGATGGGAGGGGTTGAATGGAGCTGAAGGGTGGGACTGATAACAACAAGATAACCAATGCAAAACATACAGGGTCTGTAAAATGTGTATAGGTTTAGAAATGTTTTTAAATAGCACAGTTACAAATAAAAATCAAACTGGATGGACATCAGAAATAGATGGATTAAAAACAAACAAAATAGAACTATTGTAAAATAGATTGCGTCCGTAAATGTGTATAATATGTATAAACTGAAGGTAGAAGCCTAAGTGTTATTGTTTATTAGTTACTCCAATTGGGGGAGGGGTGGTAGGGTTTGCGGGAATAATAAAGATATACGTATATATATATCAAAAAAGTGTGTATATGTACATATATACCACAATGCAGTTGTAAGCAAACTAGGCATTCTATATTATACTACAACATCAGTCTAACTCACAATGGGTGTTGTGTTGGCTGAATGTTCAAGGCAGGTCCTCAATGTTCTTCAGCTAGTGAACCTCATCTTGTTTTCGACAATGGCAGCTGGTCTGGCAGAACTTCACATTGGCTCTTGCCAGCCCCATGCAGTATTTACCTCCTCCAGATGATGTTGAGTCTACAGGATCTGTACTACTAAAGCTTCTGTCAAGGTCATCACACTAGTCAGTGTATGTCATTTTACTACTGTCCCAACCAACACACACTCAAAAAAGGTACTATATCAACCCACCCCTCTTGTGTCAATAGATCATGCTAACTACAATACACAATTCCCACCCCCAACAGACACCAGTCAGTCACCCACACCATCCCCTCCTTACTACACTGAACAAAAATATAAAACACAACATGCAACAATTTCAAAGATTTTACTGAGTTACAGTTCATGTAAAGAAATCTGCCATTTGAAATTAGTTTGTTAGGCCCTAATCTGTGGATTTCACATGACTGGGAATACAGATATTCATCTGTTGGTCACAGATAACAAAAAATATGTAGGGGCGTGGATCAGAAAATCAGTCAGGATTTGGTGTAACTATTTGCCTCATGCAGCGCGACACATCTCTTTTGCATAGAGTTGATCAGGCTGTTGATTGTGGCCTTTGGAATGTTGCCCCTCTTCAATGGCTGTGCGAAGTTGCTGGATATTGGCAAGAACTGGAACACGCTGTCATACACGTTGATCCAGAGCATCCCAAGCAGGCTCAATGGGTGACATGTCTGGTGAGTTTGCGGGCCATGGAAGAACTGGTATATTTTTAACTTCCAGGAATTGTGTACAGATTCTTGAGACATGGGAACATGCATTATCATGCTGAAACATGAGGTGATGGGGCGGATGACTGGCACGACAATGGGCGTCAGGATCTCGTCACGATATCTCTGTGCATTCATATTGCCAATGATAAAATGCAGTTGTGGTCATTGTCTGTAGCTTATTCCTGCCCATACCATAACCCCACCGCCACCATGGGGCACTCTGTTCACAACATTGACATCAACAAACCGCTCGCCTACACGTCGCCATACACATTGTCTGCCATCTACCAAATACAGTTGAAACCTGGATTCATCCATGAAGAGCACACTTTTCCAGCGTGCCAGAGGCCATCAAAGGTGAGCATTTGCCCACTGAAGTCGGTTACGACGCCAAACTGCAGTAAGGTCAAGACCCTAATGATGATGATGAGCATACAGATGAGCTTCCCTGAGACGGTTTCTGACAGTTTGTGCAGAAATTCTTTGGTTGTGCAAACCCAGTTTCATCAGCTGTCTAGGTGGCTGGTCTCAGATGATCCCGCAGGTGAAAAAGACAGATGTGGAGGCAGTGTGGTTACACATGGTCTGTGTAAGAACAATGTTGTAGGTGGCTTATGGTAAAGAAATTAACATTACATTCTCTGGTAACAGCTCTGGTGGACATTCCTGCAGTCAGCAAGCCAATTGCACACTCCCTCAAAACTTGAGACGTCTGTGGCATTGTGTTGTATGACAAAACTGCACATTTTAGAGTGGCACAAGGTGCACCTGTGTAATGATTATGCTGCTTACTCAGCATCTTGATATACCACACCTGTCAGGTGGATGGATTATATTGGCAAAGGACAAATGGTCCCTAACAGGGATGTAAACACATGTTTGCACAAAATCTGAGAGAAATAAACTTTTTATGCATATGGAAATTTCTGTGATCTTTTAATTTAGCTCATGAAACGTGGGACCAACACTTCCTACACGAACCACCATCCATTTGGGAATTCAATTTCAATCAGGGTTATATAGCATCACAGAATCTACAGTGTGACTGTCAACATAATCATTAGAAACAACCCTGGTTAAACCCCAGGTGGAAGTGGTTTATTCAAGGCTACTTCATTTAGATTAATAAATAACTGAATTTCTCACTGAATAGCAATCAATCTGTTGAGCTCAAATAAAAGCAGATACATTAACATGAGATAATATTTTTCATGAGATAATTAAATTCAAAGGGCTGGTACGGGAGGACCATAAATAATGGGCAATAGGTGCCAGTGGATATGGTTCAGCCGCTATAAGTCTGTCCAGAAGTCTTTAGAGCAGGTTTATTCCAGATATAATAGTCCATTAAGTATCAAAGGTAAATGTAATTGCTAAAATGTACTTCAGTATCAAAAGTAAAAGTATAAATAATTTCAAAATCGTTATATTAAGCAGACCAGATGGGCACCATTTTAATTAATTTTTTATTTACAGATAGCCAGGGTCTCACTCCAACACTCAGACATATACAAATGACGCATGTGTTTAGTGAGTCCGCCAGATCAGAGGCAGTAGGGATGACCAGGGATGTTCTCCTGATAAGGGTGTGAATTTGACCATTTTCCTGTCCTGCTAAGCATTCAAAATGTAACGAATACTTTTGGGTGTCAGAGAAAATGTATGGAGTACATAGAACATAATTTTATTTCGGAATGTAGTGAAGCAGTGCGCCTCCCGAGTGTTGCAGTGGTCTAAGGCTAGACTAGAGATTATGGTTCAAGTTAAGGCTCTGTTGCAGCTGGTGGCGACCGGGGGACCCATGGGGCGGTTCACAAATGGACCAGCGTCGTCCGGGTTAGAGGAGGGTTTAGCCGGCAGGAATGTTTTTGTCCCATCACGCTCTAGTGACTCCTGTGGCAGGCCCGGGTGCAATGCACACTGGCACAATCGGCAGGTGTACAGTGATTCCTCTGACGCATTGGTGTGGCTGGCTTCCGGGTTAAGTGGGCATTGTGTCAAGAAGCAGTACGGGATGGCTGGGTTGTGTTTCGGAGGAAGCACGGCTTTCGACTTTCACCTTTCCCGAGTCCGTACAGGAGTTGCAGCAATGGGACAAGACTGTAACTACCAATTGGATACCATGAAATTGGGGAGAAAGAGGGGAGAAAATACACATACCAAAAAGAAAACGACTTAAGTAGTACTTTCAAGTATTTTTACTTATGTACTTTACACCACTGATGTTATATCTAGTGTATGAGACAAGGCTTTGTATTTGAACACACGCACACACACAAATAGTCAAGCCGTAGGAAAACTTAGGGACGCTCACTCTGACATAGAGGGGCAGTGAATTGGAATTGCTAAGCCGTGATTGGCTGAGAAAGTTGGGTGACTTGTAGGTACCACTATGGTGAAAATAAGGGATGTTGGGCAACAAACTACTAGAAAAGGGTTGTTGAAACAGCCTTTTTAACATCAAATGTGCATTTATCCACAATGGATGCTTGGGAAATGTCACTTTGTAATAAGAGTGTCAATGAGGATAAGCATAATAATAATGACCATATCTTATTTCAATTAAAATCAAGAGGTTGCTGTGCTTTGAAATATGAAATTGATATTGTTGCAGTAAAAGAACATGGGTTGATTTTGGAATGGAATGCTGATCTTATCCTGAATTGCTAGCTCCCAAGACGTGAAATTAATCAAATTCAATTGCTCTCAGGAGCAATGTTGTAGCCTTGGGCTGAACATCCCTGTAACTTATATTTCCCTCACTAACTTTAAACATCAGCTATCTGAGCAGCTAACCGATCGCTGCAGCTGTAAATAGCCCACCCAATCTACCTACCTCACCCCCAAATTGTTTTTATTTACTTTTCTGCTCTTTTGCATACCAGTATTTCTACTTGCATATCATTATCTGCTCATCTATCACTCCAGTGTTAATGAGCTAAATTGTGATTGTGAAAAGGAAGAAATGCTGTATATCCATTGTGTACAGTGCCTTGCGAAAGTATTCGGCCCCCTTGAACTTTGCGACCTTTTGCCACATTTCAGGCTTCAAACATAAAGATATAAAACTGTATTTTTTTGTGAAGAATCAACAACAAGTGGGACAAAATCATGAAGTGGAACGACATTTATTGGATATTTCAAACTTTTTTAACAAATCAAAAACTGAAAAATTGGGCGTGCAAAATTATTCAGCCCCTTTACTTTCAGTGCAGCAAACTCTCTCCAGAAGTTCAGTGAGGATCTCTGAATGATCCAATGTTGACCTAAATGACTAATGATGATAAATACAATCCACCTGTGTGTAATCATGTCTCCGTATAAATGCTCCTGCACTGTGATAGTCTCAGAGGTCCGTTAAAAGCGCAGAGAGCATCACGAAGAACAAGGAACACACCAGGCAGGTTCGAGATACTGTTGTGAAGAAGTTTAAAGCCGGATTTGGATACAAAAAGATTTACCAAGCTTTAAACATCCCAAGGAGCACTGTGCAAGCGATAATATTGAAATGGAAGGAGTATCAGAGCACTGCAAATCTACCAAGACCTGGCCGTCCCTCTAAACTTTCAGCTCATACAAGGAGAAGACTGATCAGAGATGCAGCCAAGAGGCCCATGATCACTCTGGATGAACTGCAGAGATCTACAGCTGAGGTGGGAGACTCTGTCCATAGGACAACAATCAGTCGTATATTGCACAAATCTGGCCTTTATGGAAGAGTGGCAAGAAGAAAGCCATTTCTTAAAGATATCCATAAAAAGTGTAGTTTAAAGTTTGCCACAAGCCACCTGGGAGACACACCAAACATGTGGAAGAAGGTGCTCTGGTCAAATGAAACCAAAATTGAACTTTTTGGCAACAATGCAAAACGTTATGTTTGGCGTAAAAGCAACACAGCTGAACACACCATCCCCACTGTCAAACATGGTGGTGGCAGCATCATGGTTTGGGCCTGCTTTTCTTCAGCAGGGACAGGGAAGATGGTTACAATTGATGGGAAGATGGATGGAGCCAAATACAGGACCATTCTGGAAGAAAACCTGATGGAGTCTGCAAAAGACCTGAGACTGGGACGGAGATTTGTCTTCCAACAAGACAATGATCCAAAACATAAAGCAAAATCTACAATGGAATGGTTAAAAAATAAACATATCCAGGTGTTAGAATGGCCAAGTTTAAGTCCAGACCTGAATCCAATCGAGAATCTGTGGAAAGAACTGAAAACTGCTGTTCACAAATGCTCTCCATCCAACCTCACTGAGCTTGAGCTGTTTTGCAAGGAGGAATGGGAAAAAATGTCAGTCTCTCGATGTGCAAAACTGATAGAGACATACCCCAAGCGACTTACAGCTGTAATCGCAGCAAAAGGTGGCGCTACAAAGTATTAACTTAAGGGGGCTGAATAATTTTGCACGCCCAATTTTTCAGTTTTTGATTTGTTAAAAAAGTTTGAAATATCCAATAAATGTCGTTCCACTTCATGATTGCGTCCCACTTGTTGTTGATTCTTCACAAAAAAATACAGTTTTATATCTTTATGTTTGAAGCCTGAAATGTGGCAAAAGGTCGCAAAGTTCAAGGGGGCCGAATACTTTCGCAAGGCACTGTATATGCTACCCAGCAGGATTATATCCTGTAAGTATCTTCTCATTTAAATATCTTCTCATGTTTTATTCTGATGGCAAGTCATTGACACGGTTATTGTCACGGAAATGTACCGCCTTTGGAAGGCCTTGTCTTTGCTCTGGGGTTGAGATGATTTACTGTATATCATGAGGCCTTTTGATAATAACACATTTCAGCATTCCTCCATGCTGCTTGCTTGATGATACGCTGTTAATGCATCCTTAGTTATAATTGCTAGTACTCAAGTAGACAGAGATATACTGTACATCTGCATGTTTTTCAGTCACCGCATCTTGAACCTCTCACATCATTCATTATCCTCTGTTTTGCAATAGTCTACTCTAAGAAATAGATTTTAGTGCTTACACAAGCACCTCAAGAGCCAAAACAAACATGAATGAATACTGCAATGATAGCCTTGGCTAAGTTTTGTTTTGAACAATTTCAAATATATTGGTGTATCTACTCACTCTCTTATATTTCAATTTATATTGTGTATGCACCAAAGTGGAAACCATTGAAGCAAAGATTATATTACATTTTAATATTGTTTTACTTTTTTACTTAAAGTGGATCCTAAAGTAGAGTATTTTCCTGCAGCCAGCAGTTTTCAGAAGAGGAGTTAACATGGTTGGAAAGACAAGTCCTTTATTTCTCCTAGGGTTATTAAATAGCTGCATTCACATTTGGGAAATCAGCTTGGTGAATGATTTAATCTTTTGATTGTTGTGTTCTCTTTCAGACGGCAAAAAGACTGCAATCAATGTTCCAGCCATTACTAAGAGTACCGGTATGATTAAAACCACAGCAAACTCAAACATACAATAAAGACATCAGATAATATATTGAAGTGGAAGGGAAACATACTAATACATTTGGATCCCAGTCTAAAAAAAATAAGTTTGGACTTCTAGCATGGAGGTGTCCCATGTGAACAATAGCAGTCATCACGCCTGGTGGAAAGAGATGCCTTGGGGCGACACAGACGAGTGCACCTCCTCCTGGAGTGGCACCACCTTCCTGATAGTTGCCTACAGCGCACTGGTCGCGGTTGGCCTTATCGGTAACACCTGCCTGGTGTTTGTCATCACACGGCAGAAGGAGATGCGGAATGTCACCAACATCTTCATCGCCAACCTGTCCATCTCTGACATCCTCATGTGCATTGTGTGCCTGCCTGTCACCATCATCTACACCCTGATGGACCGCTGGATCCTGGGGGAGGCACTCTGTAAGGTCACACCCTTTGTCCAGTGCATCTCTGTCACGGTTTCCATCTTCACCCTTGTCCTCATAGCCATGGAGCGCCACCAACTCATCATCCACCCCACTGGATGGAAGCCCATGGTGCGCCACTCCTACCTGGCTGTAGCCATCACCTGGTTAGTGGCCTGCTTCATCTCTCTTCCTTTCCTCTTCTTCAACGTCCTCGACAACAGTCCTTTCCAGAACATGAGCCTCCCCTTCAATCTCTTCACTGACCACTTCATCTGTATGGAGCGATGGCCCTCAGAGCACAACCGACTGGCCTACACCACCTCCCTGCTGCTCTTCCAGTACTGCCTTCCCCTCATCCTCATCCTGGTCTGCTACCTGCGCATCTTCCTGCGTCTCCGACAGAGAAAATACATGGTGGAGCGAGCCAGGGACAACTGTCAGAAGAAAGCCAAGGGGTCAAAGAGGATCAATGCCATGTTGGCCTCCATTGTGGTAGTGTTTGCCCTCTGCTGGCTCCCGCTCTACATCTTCAATACCTTGTTTGACTGGAACCACCAGGCCATCCCATCCTGCCAGCATGACATAATCTTCTCTGCCTGCCACCTCACAGCCATGGCCTCCACCTGTGTCAATCCCATAATCTACGGCTTTCTCAACAGTAACTTCCAGAAAGAGCTAAAATCTACCCTATACCACTGCCGCTGCTGGGGGTCGCCAGAGAGTTATGAGAGCTTTCCTCTTTCTATTGTCAGCACAGAGGTCACTAAGGGGTCAACCTTGAGCAAAGGATCAATGAGCATGAATGTACAGTCCTGACCAATTCAGAAAAGGAGAGAGAAAGTATAGAACTTCAATCCCCATTGTCTTAACCATCCATTGAAGGTTGACTTGTTGAGCTTTATGCTGGAGCAAGGGTTGACATGGCTGGAGTTGTTCAAATTAGTCACAGGGGATTGTTTTGTGCCTTCGGTGGGCATGGAGAGAAATGGAAAAGTAAGAGAACACTGTGACCTAAAATAGATTTTACAGTGTCCTCAATTAGATACAGTGCATTCAGAAAGTATTAACAAAATATGGTGAAACACAGTGATAAAAAAAAAACAATATTTTTTTAAATTCCGGCTGTAACACAACAAAACGTGGAAAAAGTCAAGGAGTGTGGTGTTACAGCCTGAATTTTAAATGGATTAAATGTAGATTTTTTTGGTCACTGGCCTACTCCATAATATGAAAGTAGAATTATGTTTTTTCAAACTTTTTACAAATTAATTAAAAATGAAAAGCTGAAATGTCTTGAGTCAATAAGTATTCAATCCCTTTGTTATGGCAATCCAAAATAGAAGTGAAAAGAGTAAACAATTTCTTAACAAGTCATATAAAGTGTTTAACATGTTTTTTAATGACTTCAAACCTACAGGTGTCCTTCCTAACTAATTTGCCAGAGAGGAAGGAAACCGCTCAGGGATTTCACCATGAGTCCAATTATGACTTTAAAACAGTTAGAGTTTAATGGCTGTGTTAGGAGAAAATTGAGGATGGATCAACAACATTATAGTTACTCCACAATTCTGACCTAATTGAAAAGAAGGAAGCTTGTACAGAAAGAAAAAAAATCCAAAAAATGCATCCTGTTTGTAACAAGGCACTAAAGTAATACTGCAAAAATTGTGGCAAAGCAGTTAACGTTTTGTCCTGAATACAAAGTGTTGTATTGGTTTGGATTTGACCCAAACATATTACTGAGTACCACTCTCCATATTTGTAAGCATAGTGGTGGCTGCATCATGTTATTGGTATGCTTGTAATCGTTAAGGACTGGGGAGTATTTCAGGATAAAAATAAACTGAATGGAGTTAAGCACAGGCAAAATCATGGAGGAAAACCTGCTTCAGTCTGCTTTCCACCAGACAATGGGAGACTAATTCACCATTCAGCAGGACAATAACCTAAAACACAAGGCCAAATTTACACTGGAGTTGCTTACCAAGACGACAGTAAATGTTCCAGAGTGGCCGAGTTACAGTTTTGACCTAAATCTGCTTGAAAACGTATGGCAAGACCTGCAAATGGTTGTCTAGCATTGATCATCAACCAATTTGACAGAGCATGAAGAATTTTGAAAAGAATAACGGGCAAATGTTGCACAATCCAGGTGTGGAAAGCTCTTTGAGACTTACCCAGAAAGACACTGTATTCTGTATTTCATTTTCAATTAAATCACTTTGTCATTATTGGGTGTTGTGTTTAGATGGGTGAGATTTTAAAATGTTTATTCCATTTTGAATTCAGGCTGTAATACAAAAAAATGTGGAGTAAGTCAAGGGGTATGAATACTTTCTGATGGCACTGTATGTGTTTATACAATTTGTGCATACAAATTGTCAAACTCATGTCAAACTCATTCTGTGGAGGGCTGAGTGTCTGCAGGTTTTCGCTCCTCCCTTGTACTTGATTGATTAATTAAGGTCATTAATTAGTAAGGAACTCCAGTCACCTGGTTGTCTAGGGCTTAATTGAATGGAAAAAAAAGAAAAAACAGCAGACACTAGGCCCTCCATTGAATGAGTTTGACACCCCTGCCTTAGAGGAAGTCGATGAGTTTATGAAGGTGCAAAGGTCTTCTCCAGTGCAAACACTGTGGAGTAAAAGATGTGGATTTACACCAACATAATATTTCAATGTATTATTTAGGTCTCTATAGAATATGTATAGTTGGGAGGGGGTCGTGGGGGATTGTTTTTGGCATAAAAAAAATATGAGTACAGAATATTGTATGGAACTTTATTTAGAAACACAGTATTTTATTTGTTGTCTAAAGTTTGATAAGCGAGAGGGAAATCTAATGAATTGAAGGTGATTTGTTGATGTAAAAATCTAAATTTACAGACATTTTGGCAAATAAAATGTGCCCTGTGTTAAACGTCTGAATACCAGAGCTATAGTGTAACCAGATGTGTTGTAGTATTTAAACTTGCGTTGCAACACATTATAATTTAAGGAATTCTAGGGGTCCACTCACAAAGCCATCCCACTGGGTACAGACATCAGTTCAATGTCTAGTTTTGACTTACATTTTGTTGAGTTGTCAACTAACGTGAATTCATTGTGAAATCAACAAAAAAAATCACCATGTCATTGGATTTAGGTAAAAAATTGGTTGAATAATTTACTACATGCTCTTACGTTGATGACCTTTTAAAATTCCAAGCAAATTTTCCACGTTGATTCAATGTCATCACAAATTTTGGGGGGTTGAAATTATGTGGAAACAACGTTGATTCCATCAGTTTGTGCCCAGTAGAATGTTTGAATAATGTGTCATTTTGAGATTGTGCTTTTTCTCAATGTTTTTACAGAATTTGCTTTCATTATCCAGCTCACACTATCCTTCCAGCCCTCCTTGTGTAATTCCTTCCCTCATTCCGAGACTCATGGAATATGCATGTTAAGGGATGCCAAGTGCCAACCACTTCCAATGGTTAATTTGTGATATTGATGACGGGTTTAATGGAATAGTTTTCCAAAATAATTTGTCAATGATTTCCTTCATAGATATGAATAATGTGATCTTTACACTGGCAAATGATTTGGCTAAGATCACATCATGTCAATGAAGTCCTCCGAATTGGTTTGTAAACATACCAATGTAACAGAACAGAGTTATAGAATTTCAACAAGGAAAGACTGACAAGGACTGACATTGAGAACTATTGATTTAAAGCAGAGTGCCTGTCACGGACATTCTACCCACCAAGGTTTACTGCTAAATATATTACTGTCTAAGCAGCTGACTTTGATAATAAAATGTGCTATCCAACAACCATATATCAAGCACCATATAACAAAAGAAAGAGAGCAGTAAATTAATACACTGTACTTTATGAATGCAGCACATGGAACAATATCCTACTGTATATCCTTGCTCTCTCACTGAGGTCCACTGAGTCTTTGTATGCACAGTAATATACCTAGTGCCATGTTTAGATGCATTGTCTGCATTGAACTCGATATGTCTCTTGCATTGCCATGTGGGACAATTGGTTTATAATATTAATTTGGAATCAATCATTCAACATTTCCATCTGTTCTCCCTCTAATCTACTCTCGTAAACAGATTTTCATCCATTACCTTTTGGCAGTTGCAAGAATGATTATTCAAAATGATCAAACTGGAACTCATTCATGAATGTGTGCAATATTTAGTTATTACTAGTTTTGCAAGGTAAAATGAAGTCCAGTTTGCCATATACAGTAGTGCAAATATCAGGCCATATTTTGTCTAAACATTTGTAAGATAGCTGCGTTTCTGTTTTCCTATTATGAAAAAATGTCAATTTAAATATATGTCTCTTAGCCTCTGCATAATGTTATCCAATGTGCAAAGAACGTTCTCTGTCTACTGCGTAGTTAGCAATGAGCTTTTAGAAGCAAGATGAAGTGTTCTACATTCTCTGTATTCCTTTCTACAGCGATAACCTTTTACAATGAAAAGTTACAATACCAATAGATGTTACAGTAGCTATACAAAAGTTCAATACCATTTTAATAAAAAAGTTATATTGTATTGCATTTCATGAGTTTTCCATTCTCCAGGTGCTCTTAGATATAACAAAGTAATTATTGCTTATTATTGCTTATTACTTATTTTTTCAAGGCATTTCACCATGATTTAGAGTGTGAATCATTTACAAAATACAGCTCCTTTACCAAATACAGGTTTTACAGCAGTTTAGTCAATTATATCCACATCCCAGAGAGAGAGTGGTTGTACTTAAACGTCCCACATAAAAAAATACTTCAGTTTACTATAGTACTTACTATGGAATTCTATACTCCACATTGAGGGATACTACTATCATGTAGTGCTTACCATAGACTGTTTGTAGTATACAGTAGAATATTACAAACTTTATTATGTGTAGAACTTACTTTAGAAGTGTGTAGTATACTAGAATACAATACTGTAGTATCTCTCAATCATGTAGTGCTTACTTTGGAATTTTGTTGTATACTTGAGAATACTATACACTGTATTATCCCTCAGTTGTGTAGTACTTACTATAGTACTGTGTAGTATACAGGATAATTCTATACTACACCCTGTAGTATCCCCCTCAATCATGAAGTGCTTACTATAGAATGATTTAGTATACTACAGTCTCTCTTGATAATGTAGTGCTTACTTTAGAATGATTTAGTATACTACAGTCTCTCTTGATAATGTAATGCTTACTTTAGAATGTTTTACATTTACAGGAGCATTTAGGGTTAGGTGCCTTGCTCAAGGGCACATCAGATTTTTCATATAGCTGGCTTGGGGATTCAAACCAGTGACCTTTTGGTTATTGGCCCAACACTCTTTAAGATGCACTATGCAGAAACACTCCGACGTTTCCTGGAGGGTGGGTTTAATTTGTGGAACGTTCCAACAGGAATCTGTTCCAAAAACTTTGTAAATAACAAGGTTGCCAACAAGCAATGCAACCTCTCCTGGTTGCAAACATTTGAATAGATCACCTAATTTCAGTTTGTTACAGAACAAGCAGTCATTGTGTAGTGAATCATTGTACCATCTAAACCGCTGTGAGATGTATTTTCCATAACCAAAGATATAGTATATTCAGCTGTTTAAAGCTGGTGTACAAAACCGAAATGAAAAGATGGAAAACTTAACTTTGGAAGCATAGAAATAGCACTCTACCGCTTCTTAGATTTGCTTTCAATGGAAATGAAAGATCTACAACTGACATTTCTATGTGAATTTGGTCAGGTAACCCAAAAAGTTAGAAATTGTAGCTTTAAAGGGAAACAGTGTAGAGGCAGATATCAAAACAAACAACGTTTATTAAACCTTAGAGGATTAGCTGCTTGTTTGACACAGATAAATAACACGCATTAACAAGAGTACACCAAAATGACTTAGATCTGTTACTTCCACTAGATAGCTTTCTGAAATACAAATGTGCTTTCACAGAAATTCAGCTGACCAATTTCACAAAATGACCAAACACAGTGACAAACAATACTGTACTTCTGATGAAATACAAATTACTTTACTTAAAGACAGTCACCTTATTGGAGGAGGGAGCTGCCAATAAACTGCTTGGACCTCAAACCAGAATAGCCTCTCCAAACAAACCAACTGAAAACAAAATGAGATTTTTGCAGTGGCTTTACATAATAAACATCTTGAATATTGTCACACATGAATAAACTCACTAATGGTTCAACTCAACACGTACCATTCAGAACAAATCGACCACAACCCAAACATTTCAAGACAGCATGGTCAAAGTGGTTGGCCACAGAAATAAACCAACAGCAACAACGCCGTGCAGCTTACACACACAAAGGACCTTCCAGTTACAAAGCTCTGGGTATGTATTTATTATTGGTTGTCCTAGGATTGTTGATGATTTATACTTGTAAAGCCAAAAGGAACTGGCAGTTGGTTTTTCATCTTTGAACAGAATATGTGGTGTCAGGATGGCTGGAGAAGAGGTTGGGGACTGTTGGGTCGGTGAACCTGACTCGAGGTGGACTTAGAACGATTTTTTGTGTTTCTTCCGTCCAGAGGGAGTGGACACTCCACACCACGTGCCAAGGGACAAGAACTGTGACTTTCTTTGCTCTCCGGAGCAGGGCGCCATTGAAAGGAGTGATAACTGGGGTGACGTTAAGTGCTGAGGAGGGTGAACTGATAGTGAAGATCTACGGTGTCTAATAAGCCGGCCCGTTTGATGCGACGCAGACCCGGGTAGAGAGACAGAGAAGACACTGTCTGTCCTGCTGACTTTTCATGCAGTCTTTACCCGACAAAGTCAAGTTAGGATGTGTCAGTTATCCTGTGAGAGATTTTGTCCCGATTTTGTCCTGCCAAGCTTATGGTCATGTTCCAGCAGTGTGTAGGAGGGAGATTCCTAGATGTGAGAAGTGTGCAGGAGGGCATGAGACAAAGGAATGTAAGGAATGTAAGGAATGTATAGTGTTGGTTGAAAAAGTTGTGTGTGTAAACTGTAGGGGTATCCCTAGTGCTGGAGATCAGAAGTGTCCACTGAGAGAGAGGCAGGGTGATGTCGCCGGGATTAGAGTAGTATAGAAGGTGTCATATGATTCCTGTGAGTAGGCCGAGGCCAATGGAGTGATATGAATAACATGTACTGCAGTAAGGTTTCTTAGCATTCATAGCCATGGTTATCAACTGTACCGCAGAAATAGAATGTATATCAAAGAAATAGATGTTGCTGAACCAGCTGCAGAGAGGTGTACTTGGGTGTACAGGATTTTACTGCAGAAGTTACAAGGTGTGTTGAACGATAGTGTCCCATGCTCCCAGGCTGCCGGCCTGGTGTAGGATCAGATAGGGCCAAGTAGTGGAATAGTGGTGAGGTTTAAATGGGTGTAGGATTTGTTGGTAGGGCCTTTTTTCCCAATTTCTTTTTTCCATTCCCTTGTTGTGTCACAAAGTGTAATGAATTCACACTCCAGAACAGTAGGAGGAAACACAGGGCTAAAAAAGAGAAATAGATTCATACTCACACTCTACTACAGTAGGTGGTTTTGTATGCACCTTTCAGTTAGTTGCGATCCACCAATACAAATTTAAAAGAAGAAGATGAAGCGGGCGCATCCTTTCAATACGGATCCATCACCCAGACAGAGCTGAGGAGTTGAGAACGAGAAACAACAGACACAAACAACAACCAGTATGCGTCATTGAAATGTGAGTACAAGCCTTTTATAATATAAAAGAGGATAAGAAGAGGACTCTCTCTCCATTGTTTGTTTTGTATAGTTAATATCGGCTGTGAAATACTAAAGGCCAGGGGCGCCATTTTAGACGAGGGGGGGACATAACTTTTTTTGTTTATTATTATTATTATTTATTTTTTATCCAGTTGGATAAACACTCTTAAACAGCCAACCCGACCGCTCGGAGGCGTCCACATGGTCCTAAAGCACATCATTGCCTCGTTTTGTATCACATTCCAATGATAAAACTGGGGGGGACAAAATGCAATTTCAGAATGGGGGGATACATGTCCACCCCGTCCCCAGTGAAAGTTTCGCCCCTGCTAACGGCTCAGTCAAACAGCCATTTTGAGCCTACTGATCTGTTCTCTTTGGTAGTGTTGGTAGTGTAGTGTTGACCAGTGTTAAGCACTTTTTGTGCATTGCTTTTGTTATGCTAACTAGGCCTGCGTTATGGCTATTGATACTTTTCTTAGCTTTATATTTGTTTGTTTGCTATGTAGCCATTAATAAACTAGCCTGCTATAGCTTTACCATGCAGCATGCTATTGCGCCCCCTTTCTGGCCATTCATTGTTAACTGTTGCTATATTTATGAATTGTTTTATCAATTTATATGCTTCGAACAGTTGCAATCAATAATAGAGTAAGTAATAGATTATTGCCATTAACAGCCGATTAATTTTATGTTCATTGCTGTTTTTGCCTGTTATTTGTACCTCTCATTTTAGATCAACCATACTCCATACAAAACCAACCAAGTCTCATGTCAACAACTGTCAGTCATTCCCTGCCATGTGAACTGCATCTCTGCCTCTGCCTGCTCTTTAACAGGAGTCCTACAGTAGATACCTCTGAACCTTTCACCTATTACTACCCGTCAGAGCAAGGAGATTGAGGTTGTAACCTCATATAAATATCTTGGAATTTTAATTGATGACGGCCTCTCTTTTAAATTGCATATTCAACAACTGACAAAAAAATGTAAGCTGAAATTGGGATTTTATTTTAGGAATAAGGCCTGTTTTTCTTTTGAAGCAAGAAGGAGGCTAGTATAAGCTACATTTATGCCTTTACAAGACTATGGGGATATTTTATATATGAATGCTTCCAATCAGTTTTTGAGATCAATTGACACCCTTTACCATGGCACTTTGAGATTTATTTTAAACTGCAAAACCCTTACGCACCACTGCACTTTGTATACCAGGGATGGCTGGCCTTCTCTAGTCACTCGTAGGCTCAGGCACTGGTATACTTTTATTTAGAAAGCCATTTTGGGTTTACTACCTTTTTATTTGGGCATTTTTATTGTTCAGAAATGTGGTGGGTACTCTCTTCGTTCGCTGGACTTTATCCTGCTAACTGTTCCAAATGTCCGAACTGAATTTGGTAAAGGGGCTTTTATGTACTCTGCGCCATCGTCTTGGAACGCCTTACAAAATCCCGATTGGTATTTTTAAATCACTGATGAATGATTTTGAGACTGATTCCCTGACCGGTCAATGCTTTTAATTTGCTGTTTTTGATTTTGTTATACTCTTGTGAATTCTATGGTTTTTACTAGATTACTTGTGTTTTTTCATGTTGTTTGTCTGTAATTTTTGTAATGACTTGGTGCTGTCTATCTTGGCCAGGACACTAGGTAGTACTACTAGTAAAGTCAAGAAAAACACTACAGATATTAGAGTATATAAATATTGTAGACCATAGTATAATATCGTTTTCTTATGTGGGAGGAGAAGTCTGTGTTGAAGTAAGACTGTGAGACCCATAGCTGTACATTAATATCAGTAACCATGGGAAGGTTGACTATAATGAAATTCCAAGACCCCCATTTGTGTACTTTTCCTTGTTGTCAAGAGGCTACACAGATGAAGTGATACATGTCATGGTTTCTGTACAGGATAGTTCAGGAGCAAATATCCAGACATGGATCAGATCATGATTGTAATTAAGGTTTTGACCTGTTTACTTATAGGCCTGGATGAAAGAGTAGAAATCAATGTGCAAATGAGAATGTAAAGCAACAAACATTTTAAATAGTCACTTAAGGGACATTTTGTTTTGCAGTAAAACTGTGCCCAAAACCTGTATACTGTATCCATTTCTATTTGGTATCTATTTCTATTCTATTTCCTCTCCCTGTCACTCACCAGTCACAAATACAGTCAAGAATATTAGAATACTTTTTTACGATTCTCAAGCATTCTGTTCCTCCTCCTTACTCCTTTCACTGTCAATCCTTCACCTAAACAATTCTCATGAGACAACATATGCTTTTAAGATTATTTATAAATGATGCATAATTCACAGATGAGAAAGCAACCACATTCTGTGCTCTTCAGTGATATATGATTACAGAGTTGAGTTTGACATACTTATTAAAGAGTCCCAGAAATAGAAATCTATATACATTTTTGGGATTGTTTTTCTTATCACTTATCCTGTTGGGGCCACTATGGATACTTACCAAATTAGCCTGATCTGCATTTGCCCTGTAAACAGTTTGCTGAGATGAAGACGTTTTGTACGGACTGTCAAGGATAGTTATGGCAAGTGTGTGTATGTTAAATGACAGGGTTATGTGGGTATTTTGAAACCAAGTAAAGCGATGAAACATAACCACACCGTCTGTTTCCCTTTTTGAAGCAGATACCCAGCATGAGAAATACGTAAACACACGAGGAATGGGATGTGGGAGGCCTGACACTAGCCCACCCATCCTTAAGTCTGAAACAGCAGGGATCGTCCAGTCACAGGCCTTAATGTCAAATGTTAATGAATTCTCAATAATATCTCCTGTGGTAACATAGTAAAGTCACATTGGCCTGTGTGTAACCTAACTTCTGTGTAAGACAAATAGAGGCACTGTATTTGAAGCGTATTCTCCTTTGTCTTTGGCAATTGAAGAGGTCATAAAGCAGCTCTGCCTCTTGAATTCTAATCCTGGTATTATACATGCAAAAACGTGTGACTGCATTGAAACATGGAGACAGTCATCTGGGGTCCCACTCGCATATTGGCTCAGTCAATATTTACCAGGTAATCTGTCTTGCTGTTGAGTTGTCCTAATGCCATATCTTTTTATTAGGCATTTCCTGATGCCCTTATGCCCTGGCTGCTCTGATGGCTTTAGTTGCTTGGGAAAGAGTGTGTCCAATAGATGGTTTATGATGAATGGAACACAGGGACATTTGTAAGAGAACCTTTGCTTTCCTTCCACCTGCCACAGAAATCATTTTCAGAGATCACACTCATCTCAAGACTGCGGTAGCAGAAAGACTCATCTACGTCTCCGCAAACACAAAATCTTAATAAACCTAATCGATTAGTCAAAATTGTCTTGTCTCTTTGTGTTGTTGTATTGTTAGGGGTAATGACAGTTGAAATTAGCTGTTCTAGAAAGCTGCAGCTGCCACTTGATGAGTCTCATTTCCCCACGGGGGTGGCATTTGACTGTAATAGCAGGTCTTGGCCTTCATTTATGGATCTCCACAGGTAAGAATGACTGAGCCATCCAATGATCACCCACCTCCTGCAAAAATGAGACTGAATATGGAAAGAAAAGTGGTAACTTTCTCTCATGCCATTTGCACAGCCTACATTCTCACGTCTATAACAATGTACTTTATTGTAATTTTACTAATGAATAAGTAAGAAACAACACAGTGGCTCAAGTGAAAAGGCTCATATGACATTTTTTATGACATCTATCCCCACCCCAAACCACTGTGCCACAGCATCTCACCACTGTCTATATAGATCCGCTATTTTCTCACCTGTATTCTATTTTCTAATTTAACTGGCAGAATAAACCATGCATTATTTACCACGTTTTTTGCCAAGAGGTCCTAAAATGAACATCAGAGCCGTGCAACCCTGTTGATTAATTTATGTGGTGCTGTTGTCTATTGGTGATGTTTCCAGCTCCTCTAGAACACCTCCTGGTAACAGCAGTGGGTACCACCTGTGCTTTCAACACACATATTTGTATACTGATAATGTCTCCATCTACAAGGGAAAGAAAGTTTGCAGTCAGCATAATGAAAAATAATACATGAAGCTAGTAAATAAAAATAAACAGGTGAATTACGACTCTTGTCATATTGTGATCTAATCGTATTGGTAAAGTGCAGTGTCCATGGTCCTTCGTATTTAAGCTGTGGCCTCTCCATCTGACCTTTCCCTCTCTTTGATCATGAGAGTGGGACTGAGAGATAGACCTTGGAATGTAGCTGTGGTTGCCTAGTTACTGCTTCCACAGGGCTTCCAGTGGGTTGCCTTGTTGCCTCCTCTCTCATTGGACCCTCTGACAGAAAAGCTAGTCCAGTGATGACAGTGATCTGTGTACCTCCACTGTTCTACCACATATCTCTCTCTGTGGAGCTATCAGGACTAGAAGCATCATGCTGCTCATCCTCCCGCAATATTATCAATTTAGGTTAGAACATTTACTAGATGAATTACAAGTTTTTAGATCTTTTTATAGTATTCACTGTAATATTTATTCACTGTGTTTAAAAAAAAAACACTACAATTAATACTGTAATAGGTATAGTAGTGTTTACAGTTAACTATAGTATAAATACTGTAGTAAAATAAATGTGGTCATATGTGGCTCAGTTGGTAGAGCATTGCACTTGCAACACCAGGGTTGTGGGTTTGATTCCCATGGGGGACCAGCATGAACAGATTTGAAAATGTATGTACTCCCTAATGAAAGTTACTCTGGATAAGAATGTCTGCTAAATAACTCAAATGTAAAAATATATACTGTAGTAATTCAAGTAGTGTTTTTGTGAACTGTAGGGTTTTGCAGACAGATGGAGGCTTGTTCTTGAGGAAACCTACTGGAGAAATAATACAAGAGTAAATTGTCCATAATCTGTAGGTAGGTACAGTTGCTACAATTCATCCCCATTCCTCCTCCACAAACTTTACTGTGCATTGGGGCAGGTAGCGTTCTCCTGGCATTCGCCAAATGCAGATTTGCATGGTGATCTTAGGCTTGTGTGCGACTGCTCGGCCATGGAAACCCATTTCATGAAGCTCCCGACGAACAGTTATTGTGCTGATGTTGCTTCCAGAGGCTGTTTGGAACTTGGTAGTAAGTGTTGCAACCGAGGACAGGTTATTTTTACACGCTATGCTCCTTCAGCACTCGGCAGGCCCGTTCTGTGAGCTTGTGTGGCCTACCACTTTGCAGCTGAGCCGTTGTTGCTCCTAGACATTTCCACTTCACAATAACAGCACTTACAGTTGACTGGAGAAGCTCTAGCAGGGCAGAAATTTGAAGAACTGACTTGTTGGAAAGGTGGCATCCTATGACGGTGCCACGATGAAAGTCACTGAGCTCTTCAGTAAGGCCATTCTACTGCCACTGTTTTATGGACATTGCATGGCTGTGTGCTCGATTTTAAACACCTGTCAGAAACAGGTGTGGCTGAAATAGCCAAATCCAGTTACTTGAAGGGGTGTCCACATACTTTGTATATATAGTGTATTTGGTCTTCACAGTTCTTTATTTCACTGTTAATATTACAGAAACTTTGTTTTTGATCCAGAACTTAATCTATTAATTTAAATCAGTACATAAACAGAAATGACATAGACAAAATTATTGACATTTTACTTAATATTCGGTAGTACAGCCTTTGGTCAACAACTGCAATCAAGCTGTTCCTATAGCCATCAGTGAGCTTCCTGCACCTCTGTACTGGCAGTTTTGCCCACTCCTCTTGTGCAAACTGCTCCAGTTTTTTCCATATTTGAAGGGTGCCTTCTCTTCAACTGCGGTTTTCAGATCTCTCCACAAGTTTTAAATGGGATTTAGATATGGACTCATTGCTGGCCACTTAAGTAATGTCTAGCGTTTTGTCTTGAACCATTCCTGTGTGCTTTTTGAAGTGTGTTTGGGGTCATTGTCCTGCTGGAAGACCCATGACCTTCGACAGAGACAAAGCTTTCTGACATTGGGTCCGACATTGCGCTCCAAAATGCCTTGGTATTCTCCTGATTTCACGATGCCATGCACACGTTCAAAGCACCCAGTGCCAGAGGCAGCAAAGCAACCCCAAAACATCACTGAACCTCCATGTTTGACTGTAGGGAAGGTGTTCTTTTCTTTTGAAGGCTTCATTTAGTTTTCTGTAAACATAGAGATGTTTTACCAAGAAGCTATAATTTGGTCTCATCTGTCCACAGGACATTCTCCCAGAAGGATTTTGGCATGTTCAGGTGTGTTTTGGCAAATTGCAGTCAGGCTTTCTTATGTATCTCTTTCAGCAGTGGGGTCCTCCTGGGTCTCCTACCATATAACCCCCTTTCATTGTTAACGCGACGGATGGTGCGAGTTGAAACTGTCGTACCTTGTGTCTGAAGGTCAGCTTGAATCTGTGTGGCAGGTGATCAAGGTGTTTTCTCCACCATTCAAATCCTTCACTGCAATCTTCTATCAAGTGTTCTCTTGCGGCCATGTCCAGGGTGGTTGGCTACAGTGGCATGGGCCTTAAACTTATTGATAACATTACAAATGGTTGTCGTGTCTTTGGCTATGCCGGATTAAGTGATATGACTTGCTATTCTATAAAATAATTTCTCGGTAATTAATATTACCTGATTGAGCTAATCATGTAAATGTAATTAACTAGAGAGAGTCGGGGCACCACAAAATAATATTTATAGAGCTGTTATCTTCCGAATAAACTCTTAAAGACCTAGTAATATTTTACATCAATAGCAGTCAATATTAATCGTCACCTTAATTCAGTCTCATCTGAAAGTTGTAAATTCTTGGTTATCTTCACGAACCCTGGCTAACAAGTTGAATCAGCAATACAAAATTGGGTTTAATTATTTATTTACTAAATACCTAACTAATCACACAGAATTACACATACACATAATTAATCATAACTTGATTACAAATTACGTCATAAAGGAAAACGTCCCTAGCGGGCGGAATAGATATAACAGCTTGTTAAACAAAAGAAAAGGGCTGGGTTTGAGTGAAAGAGCGGGAAGACTGAGTAACAAAGGAAGAAGCTGTGCTATCGTAAATACAGTATCTTATGCATTCTAAATTACCGCCCATTTGGAAAAGGAAAATGCAATAAATATTTACTCTGAGCTGCGCTTCAGTAGATGGAAGGCCGTGTTGCCAAACCGAGTCCTTTGTCCTCTGAAGAATGTCTCTGGTGGTCAATTGGATACGTTGTAGTAACATCGTTGTGTGATAGTGGGATACTCTGACTGTTCCTTCCTATCCCTCGTTTGCAGCTGCTGTTGCTAACTCAACGGCTAGGAGGTATCACTTCTGTTATGAATAAGAGTTCAAAGTTCATACCATTCACAACCAAAGCTCACGCTGATGTTGGCTTCGTCCGTAGTTATTATCTGGACCATTCTGACATCGGACCGTCGTCCTCACATCCTCGGAACAGGAGGTTATATTGTTGTCAAGGCTTTATATAGGACGGGAGAGGAGGGCGTGTTTGAAAAGTTTTACAACCCATGTCCCTTCACAGGGGTGGGCCACTGATTGAGCAGAGCCCTAACCTTATGAAAACCCAAATCTCTCATTTGGAAGCTAAAATTACGTTTAATCTCTTCACCAATAATTTTATATTCAAACATTTAAATTGAACAACAGTTCCATGTGAATCCGGTAACTCTAATGTGTAGACATTCCACTGTAGAGTTTGTCATCCTATCATCGATGAGAATGTCTCAGATGACAACCGAACTGACATCATATTCATTAAGTACCACAGCATTTGTTCAATTGGTCGGATTACCAGAATATAGTTCATTTCCCTGCACCTTCTGATGTTCCCAGAATCTCTATGTTAACCAAGGGGTTTGCAAATGTAACATCAGTAGGGTAGAGAGAGGAAAAAAGGGGGAAGAGGTATTTATGACTGTCATAAACCTACACCCAGGCCAACGTCATGACATGGTGGAAACAGGAACATCAAGGTCTCTGGAGATTGACTTGAAGCTTTTAGATTGTCCATGCTTGGCTACAATCTTGTGTCTGACCACCTCAGATAATACTCTGGTTTTCTTTCTTTTCTCCATGCTCATTGCAGTATACACAGTGACGCAAAACAGGAGAATGAGTCCTTTTCTCTATTCAAACTGGTTGAATGCATGCTTTTCATATTGCAGGCACCTGCAACCACCACATGTGAGTTCAATTCCAAAGTAAAGGACAATCAGCTGCTTGAAATCTAATTATTTGTAACTACTTCTAGAAGGTGCCTGTAATATTGTCTGGGCCATTTTAGGATTTCTTTGTGGAATAAGCTAAGATTTGGTAAATTATTCAGATTTTTTTTTTTCAGCTGCAAACCAAATGTGGATACCAAATAGTTTTTTAATTTACAGTTTTCTGAACGAAATGGTGCATTATTTGAAAAAAGGGAAAGGGTGACTATTTTTGGCCACGACTGTAGATAGGTAGGTAGGTAGGTCGGTAGATACGACTGGGGTCTTCAGCGCTTCTGGTCTTCTCTATAACCTGTAGGGAACACAATATATGCTATATACTTGGCATGTAGGTTCCTCTTTCATGTGTGGCTCAAATTGGGATATTGGGGAGGGGAATAGGCAGGGTATATTTGTCCCTTCAGAAATCACCTCTAACAGTGTCTGGTTGTTTCAAAGCTATAAAATTATCTCTAGGCCAAGGTTATTTTACAAACTGTGTTGCTAGTCTCATCTGGACTAGGTTACATCCTCCCACTGTAGATGGTGTTAAAACAGCATAATATACATTACAGACTGATGAAAGCCCTCTGAGAAGTCTCAGACAAGGGCCATTCTGCCTGTGTGAAAACCTGTTCTAGATTCCTACAAGCAACTTTTAATCTGTAAGTCTGCATATTTCAAGACATGGCAAATGAGGGTACAGTGAGGTACCCAATGGGTTGTATGATACCTTTCTCGTCAATCATCTTGAAAAAACATACTTAACTGGAAATCAACCAATCCTCCATTATTAACACAATGGAAAGGTCAAATGCTTTATTACCAACATGTTGAAAGTGTCTGGGCAACGGAGAGAAACAAAATGGTGCAGTTTGAGGTCATGTGGAAGAGAGTGACGCAGGCGCTGGAGCAAGGGTGTGAGCAGGTCAGTTCTGGCTACAGCCTGCTCTACTTTTCCATATCCCCTAAAAAAGACCCTGAAAGAACCTATCCAGCTAAACCTATAGTCTGAATGTCCAAGATTAGTCCGAAATATAATAATTGTGTTGTAACTGTATCCCACACTAAGGTTTTGTCCCATGTTTACAAAATGTATTAAAACCATTGTTCTGTATCTTCATTTGATATTTTACACATTCAGTTGCAACCTGTGTAAATCGGAGAGATTGTTAAATTGAAAGTGAACAGTATTCATCTTTTACAATAGTTTTATATTCAGAAGTGGATTAGATTTACCCATTTTAGTACCCTTTAATACCTTATCAAATCTATTTCATAAAGGATAATACCCTGTACACTATGTGGCGTATGTTCAATGCCGGTACTTTCAATTACATCAACAAGATAGCCCATAGTGGTGATTATCTGGTTTGTGTGTTTGCGTAGTATGAGCAGGGTGGCAGACACAGAAACACATTGAATGTTACATTTTTTTTTATTGGAGATAAGAATATGACCAACCTATTCAGTTGTCAACAGGATATTACATGCATTGTCTCATTGTCAATTGTCTTGCATGAATACAACTGAATGTACTCTTACTTAGTTTGCCCATAGCTTCGGGAATTTAAAACAAACACATGTTCCACAGCTGTAGAATTCAAATCAAATCAAATGTATTGGTCACATACTGTACAAATGTTTAGCAGATGTTATTGCGGGTGTAGTGAAATGCTTGTTTCTAGCTCCAACAGTGCAGTAATATCTAACAATTCACAAATCAAATTTTACTAGTCACATGCGCCGAATACAACAGCTGTAGACCTTACAGTGAAATGCTTACTTACAAGCCCCTAACCAACAACGCAGTTAAATATAAATATATATATATATATAAACCACTGTTGTGTCATCGGCAAACTTAATGATGGTGTTGGAGTCATGCCTGGCCGTGCAGCCGAACAGGGAGTACAGGAGGGGATTGAGCACGCACCCCTGAGGGGCCCATGTGTTGAGGATCAGCATTGCGGATGTATTGTTACCTACCCTTACCACCACCGTCAGGAAGTCCAGGATACAGTTGCAGAGGGAGGTGTTTAGTCCCAGGGTCCTTAGCTTATTGATAAGCTTTGAGGGCACTATGGTGTTGAAGGCTGAGCTGTAGTCAATTAATAGCCTTCTCACATAGGTGTTCCTTTTGTCCAGGTGGGAAAGGGCAGTGTGGAGTGCAAGAGATTGATTCATCTGTGGATATGTGAGGGAAATATGCAAATTGGAGTAGGTCTAGGGTTTCTGGGATAATGGTGTTGATGTGAGCCATGACCAGCCGTTCAAAGCACTTAATGGCTACAGATGTGAGTGCTACGGGGTTGGTAGTCATTTAGGCAGGTTACCTTAGTCCCTGTGCCCAAGAACACTATGGTGGTCTGCTTGAAACATGTTGGTATTAGACTCGGACAGGGAGAGGTTGAAAATGTCAGTGAAGACACTTGCCAGTTGGTCAGCGCATGCTCGCAGTACACGTCCTGGTATTCCATCTGGCCCTGCAGCCTTGTGAATGTTGACCTGTTTAAAGGTCTTACTCACATCGGCTGCGGAGAGCGTGATCACACAGTCTTCCGGGAACAGCTGGTGCTCTCATGCATGTTTCAGTGTTATTTCCCTCAAAGAGAACATATAAGTAGTTTAGCTCGTCTGGTAGGCTCGTGTCACTCGGCAGCTCTCGGCTGTGCTTCCCTTTGTAGTCTGTAATGGTTTGCAAGCCCTGCCTAATCCGACGAGCGTCAGAGCTGGTGTATTACGATTAGATCCTAGTCCTGTAATGATGTTTTGCATGTGTGATGGTTCGTCTGTGGGCATGGCGGGATTTCTTATAAGCTTCCAGGTTAGAGTCCCGCTCCTTGAAAGCGGCAGCTCGAGCCTTTAGCTCAGTGTGGATGTTGCCTGTAATCCATGGCGTACGGTGACTGTGGGGAACGACATCATCGATGCACTTATTGATGAAGCCAATGACTGATGTGGTGTACTCCTCAATGCCATCGGAGGAATGACGGAACATATTCTAGTCTGTGCTAGAAAAGCAGTCCTGTAGCTTAGCATCTGCTTTATCTGACCACTTTTTTATTGATCTAGTCACTGCTGCTTCCTGCTTTAGTTTTGGCTTGTAAGTAGGAATCAGGAGGATATAATTATGGTCAGATTTGCCAAATGGAGGGCGAGGGAGAGCTTTGTATGCGTCTCTGTGTGTGGAGTAAAGGTGGTGCAGAGTTTTTTTTCCCCCTCTGGTAGCATGTTTAACATGCTGATAGAAATTTGTTAAGACAGATTTAAGTTTCCCTGCATTAGTCCCCGTCTGGGTGAGCGTTTTCCTGTTTGTTTATGTCACGGATCCCTCCGGAACTTTCATTACGCATACCTGGCCTCTATTCCCAGTGATTAGTAATTGTAAAAGTGTGTCCTTGGTTTACCATTGTCCTGTTGATTATTGTTTCCATATCCGTTGGTGCGTTTGAGTACCTGTGCTGTGTGTTTTGGCTTTCATGCCATTGTGGATTGCTCAGGTGATTACGGGTCTCGTCCCGTGTTACTCATTGTCCGCTTGTGTTATTCATTCAAAGGTACTTCTCGCTCTTTTGTTTGGGTTTAAACCCCGTGTTTTGTATAGTGTTTGTTTGGTCTTCGTCCCCATGCCCTTACATGACACGCCGTAATTTGGGTATAATAGAAAACTATTACGCATTACTGCGCCTGTCTCCCGAATCATTCATACCAGCGTGACAGCTTATGACGGAATAGAGCTCATTGAGTGCGGTCTTAGTGCCAACTTCAGTCTGTAATGGTGTGCAGACAGCTACGAAAAATATAGCAAAACTCTCTAGGTAAAATTCTTGGCCACAACCTAAACGATACAGCTTATCATGAAAAAAACTACCACAGGAGAGCAAAACCTTGAGACCTCCTTAGATATCGTGCACCAGCTGTTATTTACAAAAATACATAGTCCCTGCCCCTTGTCTTACCAGATGCCGCTGTTCTATCCTGCTGATACAGCGTATAACCAGCCAGCTGTACGCTGATAATGTCTTCGTTCAGCCACGACTCCGTGAAGCTTAAGATATTACAGTTTTGAATGTCCCGTTGGTAGTTTAAATTTCTGCGTAGCTGATTGATTTTATTTTCCAAAGATTGCGCATTTGCTAGTAGAATGGAAGGCAGTGGGGTTTTATTTGATCACCTACGAATTCTAAGAAGGCAGCCCGCCCTCCGGCCACTTTTTCTCTGCCTTCTCTTCACGCAAATGACGGGATCTGGGCCTGTTTCCCGGAAAGCAGTATGTCATTCACATTGGGCTCGAAAAAAAGGATTCTGCCAGTTTGTGGTGAGTAATCGTGTCCAGAAGATCTTTTCAGTCAGAGACGGTAGAGGCAACATTATGTAGAATTTTTTAAATATATTTTTTCACGAACAACGCAAAAGAAACACGTAAAACGTCAGCTTTCTTCCCCCGGCGCCACAACCTAAAAGTAAAATATAGTATATACAAATAAGATGAGTATAGCAAAAATATGTAAACATTATTAAAGTGACAATTCCTTGTTGCTTCTCTGACCATGACTATTAGCTCTGTACTTAGAGATTGGTTTAGCACATTATTGATAGGGTGTCCACTATATGATACAGATATTCTCTCCTACTGTACCAACTGCTCTAGTGCCTCTACTTACAGAAAAACATGTACTATCTCATTACTATTTACATGTGGTGGTTGAGAGGAAAAGCAGGTTGAGTGCATTGGTCCATGCAAAATGTGAAGAGTAGAAATAATAACTTATGTAAAGTAAATTGAATCTGTCAGTCAGACTGAAAGAGCATAACCATGCCATTTGGACTCTTAATATAGCAAGTTTAAGAAAAATACTCTTAGAGTTAATAATAATCTCCTCTAAATTTCTCAAAGTAGGCTTATATTATTTGCCAATATAATGGCCTGAAAGATTAATCTGCATGTCGGAAAAGTGAAATATCCCATTTGTAGTCTTGCTCGCCAGAAGAAAGTATGGCACTCCACAGCGGCTGTAGGAAGAGACTATCCTGATTGTAAAGTCCAACATTCCACATTGTATTTCAGTGCCCTCTGGTGGTGGTGTAGGCTTATCAAAACATACAGTGATATCCAAGTATTGAGATAGTGACATTTTGTGTTGTTGTTGTCTCTTTTGTTCGCCTTCAAAATAAAAGTTATCAATTGAAACATCCAAACGGAAACAAATAGTGGAATAGCGCCATTTTTGGACTTGACAATGCTAAACAAGGTTGGAGTGTTACATAACTTACAAATTAATACAATAATTAATACCATTTACAATAAACAGTAAAAAAAAATCCCTCTGGATGTATTATACAGCATAATTGCATTGAGGGCATACATGTACAGTGGGGCAAAAAGGTATTGGTAAGGATTCACTCCATTGTGCTGGAAAGAAAGCTCTGCTGTTGGGACAGCTTTATGTTGGCCCTAACAGTTTGTGGGCACTGCTTGTCACCATTATAAATGAATGTATTGTTTACTGTTGTGTAGTGGCTTTTCTGAAGAAAAAATGGTTTGCCCCACCATGATTTACATGCTAAAATCGACACATCCTTTTTTTAAACGTTTTTTTTTTATTATTACAAAATCAATCTACACACAATACCCCACAATGACAAAGCGAAAACAGTGTTGACATTTTTGCTAATTTATTGTAGATAAAATCAGAAATACCTTATTTACATGAGTATTCAGACCTTTTGCTATGAGACTCGAAATTGAGCTCAGGTGCATCTGGTTTCCATTGATCATACTTGAAATGTTTCTACAACTTGATTGAAGTCCACCTGTAGTAAATTCAATTGATTGGACATGATTTGGAAAGGCACACACCTGTCTAAGGTCCCACAGTTGACAGTGCAAGTCAGAGCTAAAACCAAGCCATGAGGTTGAAGGAATTGTCTGTAGAGCTCTGAGACAGTATTGTGTCGAGGCACACATCTGGGGAAGGGTACCAAAACATTTCTGCAGTGGCCTCCATCATTCTTAAATGGAAGAACTTTGGAACCACCAAGACTCTTCCTAGAGCTGGCCGCCCGGCCAAACTGAGCAATTGGGGGAGAAGGGCCTTGGTCAGGGAGGTGACCAAGAACTGGATGGTCACTCTGACAGAGCTCCAGAGTTCCTCTGTGGAGATGGGAGAACCTTCCAGAAGGACAACCATCTCTGCAGCTCTCCACCGATCAGGCCTTTATGGTAGAGTGGCCAGACGGAAGCCATTCCTCAGGAAAAAGCACATGACAGCCTGCTTGGATTTAGCCAAAAGTCACCTAAAAGGACTCAGAACATGAGAAACAAGATTCTCTGGTCTGATGAAACCAAGATTGAACTGTTTGGCCTGAATTCCAAGCATCACATCTGGAGGAGTTCCTGGCGCCATCCCTACGGTGAAGCATAGTGGTGGCAGCATCATGCTGTGGGGATGTTTTTCAGTGGCAGAGGGACTGGGAGACTAGTCAGGGTTGAGGGAAAGATGAACGGGGCAAAGTACAAAGAGATCCTTGATGAAAACCTTCAGAGTGCTCAGGACCTCAGACTGGGGGAAGGTTCACCTTCCAACAGGACAACGACTCTAAGCACACCGCCAAAACAACGCAGGAATGTACTTGAGTGGCCCAGCCAGAACCTAGACTTGAACCTGATCAGACATTTCTGGAGAGACTGTAAAATAGCTGTGCAGCTACGCTCCCCATCAATCCTGACAGAGCTTGAGAGGATCTGCAAAGAAGAATGGGAGAAACACCGCAAATACATGTGTGCCTAGCTTGTAGTGTCATACCCAAGAAGACTTGGGGCTGTAATCACTGCAAAAGGTGCTTCAACAAAGTACTGAGTAAAGAGTCTGAATACTCATGTAAATGTATTATTTAGGTTTTGTAAAAACCTGCTTGGTCATTATGGGGTATTTTGTGTAGATTGAGGGGAAACCGATTTGAATCAATTTTAGAATAAGGCTGTAACTTAACAAAATGTGAAAAAAGTAAAGGGGTCTGAATACTTTCCGAAAGCACTATACAGACTTACCTATAGTGTGCATCCATAAAATGTGGTATCAGCTAGGATTTTTTGGGGTGGGAACCAGGTTACCAAGATTTACCTCGATTTCCCACCCAAACCCATCCCCTATTTGACTACAAATATCAGTGTGTAAAAATATATTTAAAATATAAGGCAGCGTTAGCTAACGCTAAATGGAGCCAACATGTTTTCAGCACTTTTCCCCCCTGACTGATCAAAACTAATTTGCTCTCGTCTTTCTGCAGCAGACATATAGTTTGTAACGTCAAATCGCAGTATCGAATCGCAATACATATAGAATTGTGAGAATCGCTATATATCATATCGGCACATAAGTATCATGATAATATCGTATTGTGAGGTCCCTGGCAATTCCCAGCCGTAAGGAACAGTGTGACATTAAATGGAACTGTTAAGTGTTATGCAATGTATAAATCTGTCCCATACTTCATACGGTCTTCTCTGCTCTGCTATCCGCATGATCAATAATCGTGTGTGCGTTGTTGTAGCCTACCGTATTTACTCATACAAATCGCCATGAATTCAAAGCACATGCATTGTTTATCCTGAAACTGTACATGCGACCTTGAAATGCAGCTCCCGAGTGGCGTAGCGGTCTAAGGCACTGCTTCTCAGTGCTAGAGGCGTCACTACAGACCCTGGTTTGATTCCACACTATATCACAACTGGCCATGATAGGGCGGCGCACAATTGGCCCAGTGTTGTCCTGGTTTGGCCGGGGTAGGCCATCATTGTAATTAAGAAATTGTTCTTAACTGACTTTCCTAGTTAAATAAAGGATAAAAAAGTTAATACATAAAAATTTTTAAAAAATGGCTCCAACATTGATGCACTCTGCTTTTAGAGAGCCCACTTCAGAAGAACAAAATACAAGTTAAACAGGTACGGTCCATAGCCTATGGAAATGATTTTGTGTGTTTGTTTGCTACAGGGTAGGCCTACCAGGTCCTGCATTAAGAGCTATTACCTTAATATTTGAGTAAACTCGGAATTGTAATCTGTGGGTGTCACCGAGTAGGTGAAGCTGGCTGTACAGTGGACATATCAAATCAAATCAAATTGTATTTGTCACATACACATGGTTAGCAGATGTTAATGCGAGTGTAGCGAAATGCTTGTGCTTCTAGTTCCGACAATGCAGTAATAACCAACAAGTAATCTAACTAACAATTCCAAAACTACTGTCTTATACACAGTGTAAGGGGATAAAGAATGTGTACATAAAGATATATGGATGAGTGATGGTACAGAGCAGCATAGGCAAGATACAGTAGATGGTATCGAGTACAGTATATACATATGAGATGAGTATGTAAACAAATTGGCATAGTTAAAGTGGCTAGTGATACATGTATAACATAAGGATGCAGTAGATGATATAGAGTACAGTATATATGTATACATATGAGATGAATAATGTAGGGTATGTAAACATTATATTAGGTAGCATTGTTTAAAGTGGCTAGTGATATATTTTACATCATTTCTTATCAATTCCCATTATTAAAGTGGCTGGAGTTGAGTCAGTGTGTTGGCAGCAGCCACTCAATGTTAGTGGTGGCTGTTTAATCGTCTGATGGCCTTGAGATAGAAGCTGTTTTTCAGTCTCTCGGTCCCAGCTTTGATGCACCTGTACAGACCTCGCCTTCTGGATGATAGCGGGGTGAACAGGCAGTGGCTCGGGTGGTTGTTGTCCTTGATGATCTTTATGGCCTTCCTGTAACATCGGGTGGTGTAGGTGTCCTGGAGGGCAGGTAGTTTGCCCCCGGTGATGCGTTGTGCAGACCTCACTACCCTCTGGAGAGCCTTACGGTTGTGGGCGGAGCAGTTGCCGTACACGTATATGCATGCCCCCAATGCAATTATGCAGTCTAACACATCCAGAGGGATCTTAATTTTTAAATATATTTTTTTACTGTTTGTCAAATTAATTATTATTGCATTATTTTTAAGTTATGTAACAACATTCCAACCTCGTTGTTTAGCATTATCTAGTGGTCCAGATATGGCATTATTCCACTATTTGTATCCATTTGGATCAGTTTCAATGGTGAGCTTTTATTTTCAGGGTGTGTGCACCCAGTGGTGGAAAAAGTACCCAATTGTCATACTTGAGTAAAAGTAAACATACCTTAATATAAAATAACTCAAGTAAAAGTGAAGTCACGCAGTAAAATACTACTTGAGTAAAAGTCTAAGTGTTTGGTTTTAAATATACTTAAGTATCAAAAGTAAATAGAATTGCTCAAATGTACTTAAGTATCAAAAGTAAAAAGTATAAATAATTTCAAGTTCTTTACATTAAGCAAACCATACGGCACAATTTTTATTTTTATTGACATCTAGCCAGGGGAACTAACACTCAGACATAATTTACAAGCGAAGCGTTTGTGTTTAGTGAGTCCGCCAGAGCAGAGGTAAATTAGTAGGGATGACCAGGGATGTTCTCTTGATAAGTGTGTGAATTGGACCATTTCTGTCACAATGTACTTTTGGGTGTCCGGGAAAACGTATGGAGTAAATGTACAAAATATAAATAGTAAAGTAAAGTACAGATCCCCCCAAAAACTACTTAAGTATAACTTTTAAGTATTTTTACACCACTGCGTGCACCCTATTGTTGCTAGCTAAGCTTCATACGTCACCGTTTTACTTCCAATGGCTTGCGATTGGCTTGTGTGGCTGTACGTCGAAATCGCAAAAACAACCCTCTAATCGTTGCACAGAGTGGGCGGATAATAGCTGAGCCTATCTAGCTATACATTTATATCTGCATCGTTGCGCCACATAACAAGGCGAAATCAGCTAACTACAATGCTAGGACAAAAGGATTCATAAAGGACCTATATCTATAAGGTTATCACCATGGAGTCCTACGATATAATAGCAAATCAGCCTGTGGTTATTGATAATGTAAGTAGCCAACATCATTGGTAAATGTAACGGTAACTAAGGTAACCGAAAAGTCGCTAACGTTAGTTTGCTTTTCAATGGGTGGTGGTCGTTGTCTTGTTTATAGCTAAAGTTAGCTAGCTGATTAGCCAGTAGTATGCTTTTGCAAACCCTCTTATTGTCTAGATGGTTAGCTAACAAGATTAGCTAGCTAAAGCCACAGATATCAAATATCTTTGCTAAAGCCACTGACTAGCTTTGCGACTCAGTCAGTAGCTAGTTAGCTACCTACCATAGCATTGTGAGACGGGAAGGGTGATAACCAAGGCTAACAACAAGCTCACGTTAGATGGTTGCATCCCCAACCAATCCATCCATATGCAGTATGCGAATTATGGGGAGCTCAGAGTAAAACAATGTATCTTACTTTTCAACTAGTTAGGTTAGTTTTCCAGCTAGCTATAAATAAGAAGTCTAGCCAACGTTAATTATGAAAGAAAGGACGAGTTAGGAAACTAGCGCATCATCTAACGTTAGGCTAGATTATTAACAGCCTTTCTCTTCTGGCTACTTGATAGCAGCATCATTGTGAAATAAAATAAATAATAATTTACTTATGCATCATTGTGTTGCTGATCGTAATCAACACAAGGCATTAGAGTACAAGAATTAAGGAACAGCATATTTTTACCACTGATATTGGGTCTGACACAGTAGTTTACAATAGGCCGGTGTGCTGCCCCTCAGCACTCTCTCATGACTACTGACTGATATCACTGTACAAACAGGATGAACAGATGGGGCCAGAGACGCCCTCAGTCCCTATAATAAATGAGTTAATATATGTAGCTGACGTTGCAAGGACCTACATGTTCTTTCTCTTTCAGGGCTCCGGTGTTGTTAAAGCTGGTTTTGCAGGAGACCAGATCCCCAAATACTGCTTCCCAAACTAGTAAGATCAAACACTACAGCCATTTCAACGCTATAATATTAAATACTTAAATGTATTTGACTGAAATGCTTTGTTTGAATGAAAAGTGTATGTAAAATGATCCATGTGTTTACCTTCTAGTGTGGGTCGTCCAAAGCATGTTCGGGTGATGGCAGGTGCTCTGGAAGGAGATCTCTTCATTGGCCCAAAAGCAGAGGTACAGTGCTCTACTAAGACCGATGCCTGTGGCCCTGTGTCACTGATAATGTAATAATAAGGCTTTATGGGCCTGTATGCCTATATGTAGGCTGTTATTAACACTAAATCTGTATTTTTAAACAAAATATAGTACTTTGGCTGCTATTCCCAATACTTTCTCTCCATGTGGTTGTAGGAACACAGGGGGCTCCTGTCTGTGCGGTACCCAATGGAGCACGGTATTGTGAAGGACTGGAATGACATGGAGCGCATCTGGCAATATGTGTACTCTAAGGAGCAACTACAGACCTTCTCTGAAGAGGTATTTTTCTCTGGTTTCTGTGACACTTATTCGGGGTACTTTTAATTTGATCATGAGAGCTGGTGTTCTCTCTCAGGGCTTCTTGAAGTTAATATGAATTTTGTTTTTTGTGTGTTATTTGTACTGTTTCACTGCATTTACTTTCTTTTGCATTTATCCTAATGTCCTTTAGCATCCTGTGTTGCTGACAGAGGCCCCCTTGAACCCAAGTAAAAACCGGGAGCGTGCAGCAGAGGTGTTTTTTGAGACCTTCAATGTACCAGCGCTCTTTATCTCCATGCAGGCAGTATTAAGCTTGTGAGTTTGTTTTTCCTCTAGATATCTTCTCTTGTTTGAGAGAAATGGTCATCACTAGTTATCACAGCCATATAGGTCATAAAACCTCTCCTATGGCTGTGGTATTGACAACTAAGGAAACCCCAGGTTAATATGACATGTAATGCATTAGTAACTGTAGCGTTGTGAAAATGATCATTAGCAAAAACAACCGTTTTGAATGTCTCTGGATATTGCAGATATGCCACAGGCCGGACAACAGGAGTGGTGCTGGATGCTGGTGATGGGGTAACCCATGCTGTGCCCATCTATGAAGGCTTTGCCATCCCTCACTCTATCATGCGGGTCGACATTGCTGGGCGTGATGTTTCACGCTACCTACGCCTGCTACTGCGCAAGGAAGGCTATGACTTCCACACCTCAGCTGAGTTTGAGGTTGTGCGCACTATCAAAGAGGTATGGATGAAGAAATTGTTGTATTTTTGATGGGGTCAAGGCAAATAGTTGTATAAATCTTCAAGACACTATCAGTCTTGTTATTTGTTTCATTCTTTGTCCTTGATGCCTGTCACCCTAATTGTTTACCTCTGCAGAGAGCATGCTACCTCTCACTGAACCCACAAAAAGATGAGACCTTGGAGACAGAGAAGGTGCAGTACACTCTTCCTGATGGCAGCACATTGGATGTGAGTCATGTTAGATTCATTCTCAAAATGTTTAAGATTTAGTGTTCTGGAAGTTAAATATTACTACTTACTTTGACATTAACATATAAACTGTTGTATTTTACTGATGAATTGACAGCTTGTTATCCCCTGTGTAGATTGGCCCTGCTCGGTTCCGAGCCCCAGAGCTCCTCTTCCGCCCAGACCTGATAGGGGACGAGAGTGAAGGAATCCACGAAGTTCTTGCTTTTGCCATTCAGAAGTCTGACATGGACCTGCGACGTACACTCTTTTCCAACATTGTTCTCTCTGGGGGCTCCACACTCCTCAAAGGTATGGACTAGAGTCCTGTCCCACCAATTACATATTGAAGACTGTAGCAAACAAACTCCACTCCTTCAGCATTGGCTAATTGTATTACTCTCCCTGTTTACAATTTTGTTTCTGTCCCAAAGGTTTTGGTGACCGGTTGTTAAGTGAAGTAAAAAAGTTGGCACCTAAAGATGTGAAAATAAAGGTATTTGCTGCCTTGGCGCCGTATTTACCCATGTATGAGCACTGAGCAGCAATTTCAATGTAGTATGTTTAATGTTGGTGCAACATATTTCTGAACTAGTTGTGCTGTTTCACAGTCGGTTTATTTCCCTGTTTCTCTGTTAGATCTCTGCACCTCAAGAACGACTCTACTCCACGTGGATAGGGTAAGTAACGTCATGTGATCAGCCACACTTAGATTAAACAGTCTTTCCAGAGTAATGGACAGTAATGATCCTCTGTTGTATGCTTTAAGGGGCTCCATCCTTGCGTCACTGGACACCTTCAAGAAGATGTGGGTTTCAAAGAAGGAGTATGAGGAAGACCGAGCACGTGCCATCCATCGGAAGACATTCTGAAGAGACTGGTGGTGCTCCTATTCTGCCCCAAAAAAGTCCACCAACTAGTCCACCACACCCCCTGATGGGGAGAGCCCATGGCTCCCTATGGCATGCCTTCTACGGACTCCCCTACACGCCATATGACGGGGAAACTGGCCAGGACTGGCAAAGTGTTGACCAGCATTTACCAGAAAGACCCAGAACCTGTCCCAATGACATGGCTTTAAGTTGCATCTCTTGATATTGTGGATTTAATTTTTGTTTTGTTTAAACACATTCAAGGCTAAGCTGCATTGCTTGATTCAAATTCTGTATTTATTCTGCTGTGTGTTATGCCCCATAAAATCCATCACTTAAATGACAATGAAGGTGAATGTTCTGCTTTACTTTGATAGATTCAATTAAGACTTGTTTTTACCTTTGGGCGTGGTTACTGTGGCACATTAAACAGTGTGCAAAGATACCTTAAGAACTAGTTGAAGTTGTCTCCTTATTTCCCACAGTCTGAATGGAGACAGTTTAAATGAATTGTTAAAATATGACCCAGTGTACTGTAACTTACACCGACTCCATTTAAAAGTGTTGCTTCATATTTAACTGTTGAAGATGAGACACTGATGGATGAAAAAAATGTACAGATGTTGCAATTTCTGAGGATAACTTTCCCTTATTTCAAACCCAAGTGGATCTAAATTGTATTAAATATTTGATCGGTTCATCATTTAACTCAACATTGTAAGGGGACTAATATTATATCTTGAGTGGACCATATGAGTTAAAAGCACTGTCACATTGGAGAATATTATCCAAACTGGTATGGTTTACTTCCTCTAATTAGTCTAAACTTTTAAACTGCACCAAAACGTATGCAGACATGATAATGGGTTGGTTGTCATGTTTTCTGCTGGATATTTGCAATCTAAATCGAATTGGAATTACTGACTTCATTTTATATCAAAATAGGTATATTTTTGTTTCAAGAGGAACCATGTGACCATATCCTGCTCGTATAATGACTCCTTCAAGCAAATACTAACACTAAAATGAACAGTATTGCTGAAAGAAAAATGTATTTCATTACAATAAATTTGTGCACTCTGCTGGGATGTATTTTTGTTGTGCTGAATACATTAGCAACTGATGATTTTCCACACCTTCATCCACAGTACTAGTCACTCACAGCTTTGCTGTAGTTGCTAGGAAACTCAGAAAGCGGATATGTAAGGCCTGTCTGCCAGTAGACATCGCCCTCTTGTGGCTGTCCACTGTAGTACATAAAAAGTCCACAAGTGTACTGTTTGAAAGTTGTAAACATGCGTTGATTGCAGTTGTGATTCCACTGTGATTATTATTATTTGACCCTGCTGGTCATCTATGAACATTTTGAACATCTTGGCCATGTTTTGTTATAATCTCCACCTGGCACAGCCAGAAGAGGACTGGCCACCCATCATAGCCTGGTTCCTCTCTAGGTTTTTGTCCTAGGTTTTGGCCTTTATAGGGAGTTATTCCTAGCCACCGTGCTTCTACACCTGCATTGCTTGCTGTTCGGGGTTTTAGGCTGGGTTTCTGTACAGCACTTTGTGACATCGGCTGATGTAATAAGGGCTTTATAAATACATTTTATAAATACATTTGATTGATTGATTGATGTAACTTAAGATTTTGAATAAAATTCTCACTGCAGATCCTCTCCAGCTCTGTCAGGTTGAATGGGGAGCTCTCCAGAGATGTTCGATCGGGTTCAAGTCTGGCCTCTGGCTGGGCAACTCAGAGACTTGTCCCGAAGCCACTCCTGCGTTGTCTTGGGTGTGCTTAGGGTCGTTCTCCTGTTGGAAGGTGAACCTTCGCCACAGTCTGAGCTCTGGAGCAGGTTGTCATCAAGGATTTCTGTACTTTTCTCAATGAATCTTTCCCTCGATCCTGACTAGTCTTCCAGTCCCTACCGCTGAAAAACATCCCCACAGCATGATGCTGCCACCACCATGCCTTCACCATAGGGATGGTGCCAAGTTTCATGCAGGCATTCAGACCAGAGTCTTGTTTCTCATGGTCAGAGTCCTTCAGGTGCCTTTTGGCAAACTCCGAGCGGGCTGTCATGTGCCTTTTACTGCGTGACTACCGCAGAATGCTGTGGTAGTCATGCTGGTTAAGCGTGTCTTGAATTCTAAATAAATTACAGTGTCACCAGCAAAGCCCCCCCACACCATACTTTATTTAACTAGGCAAGTCAGCTAAGAACAAGTTCTTATTTACAATGATGGCCTACCGGGGAACAGTGGGTTAATTGCCTTGTTCAGGGGCAGAACAACATATTTTTACCTTGTCAGCTCAGGCATTTGATCTAGCAACCTTTTGGTTACAGGCCCAATGCTCTAACCACTAGGCTACCTGCCGCCTCAATGCTTTACGGTGGGAAATACACATGCGGAGATCATCCGTTCACCTACTCTGTGTCTCACAAACACACGGCGATTGGAACCAAAAATATCAAATTTGGACTACAGACCAAATGACACATTTCCACCGGTCTAATGTCCATTGCTCGTGTTTCTTATTCAAAGCAAGTCAATTCTTATTGGTGTCCTTTGTAGTGGTTTCTTTGCAGCAATTCGACCACGAAGGCCCGATTCACACAGTCTCCTCTGAACAGTTGATGTTGAGATGTGTCTGTTACTTGAACTCTGTGAAGCATTTATTTGGGCTGCAATTTCTGAGGCTGACAACTCTACTAAACATATCCTTTTCAGCAGAGTTAACTCTGGGTCTTCCATTCCTGTGGCGGTCCTCATGAGAGTCAGTTTCAATCATAGCTCTTGATGGTTTTTGAGACTGCACTTGAAAAATAATTATTCAAAGTTCTTAACATTTTCCTTATTGACTGACCAGGTCTTAAAGTAATGATGTACTGTTGTTTCTCTTTGCTAATTTGAACTGTTCTTGCAATAATATGGACTTGGTCTTTTGCCAAATATGGCTATCGTCTGAATACCACCTCAACGTGTCACAACACAACTGATTGGCTCAAATGCATTAAGGAAAGAAATTCCACAAATGTACTTTTAAGAAGGCACACCTGTTATTTGAAATGCATTCTACCTCATGAAGCTGGTTGAAAGAATGCCAGGAGTGTGCAAAGCTGTCATCAAGGCAAAGGGTGGATACTTTGAAGAATCTAAAATATATTTTGATTCGTTTAGCACTTTTTTGGTTACTACATGATTCCATGTTTTTTGATGTCTTCACTATTATTCTACAATGTAGAAATTAGTCAAAATAAAGCAAAACCTTTGAGTAGATGTCTGAGATTTTTACTGGTACAGTATATAAACAAAAAAAACAGGACCCTGTCTTCCAAAGATAATTAGTAAAAATCCAAATTTCTTCACAGATCTTCATTGTAAAGGGTTTAAACACTGTTTCCCATGCTTGTTCAATGAACAATTAATGAACATGCACCTGTGGAACGGTCGTTAAGACAATAACAGCTTACAGACGGTAGGCAATTAAGGTCACAGTTATGAAAACTTAGGACACTAAAGAGGCCTTTCTACTGATTCTGAAAAACACCAAAAGAAAGATGCCTAGGGTCCCTGCTCATCTACATGAACGTGCCTTGGGCATGCCTCAAGGAGGCATAAGGAGGCATTGCTTGTTCTGATATTTCTCCATTTATTTTTGGATTGTGTATTGCTAGACTGTTAGAGCTAGAAAACAAGTATTTCGCTGCACCTGCGATAACATCTGCAAATCTGTGTACGCAACCAATAAACATTGATTTGACATTTTTTAGGTACGGGTATATCCCAATGATTCTACATAGTAACTACCATGGGTGTGTGGACTGCAGAGCGTGTGGACAATGTGGATAGCACCAGATATACTTCATTTATTAACTAAATCAAATTATGATAATACCCTTTTAGTGTACAAGCTTTTTGAAAAGACTGCCTGAAATATCTGGTGGGATAGAGTTTTGGCCTGCCTGGTGATGCAAATTAGTTAATAGACCAATTATTGCTTGAGAAATTGCTCTTTGCTGGTAAACTATTTTTGTTTATTTTTTAACATTTTTAATGAAACTATCACAAAGAGGTTAAGGAACTTAATTGTTACCCAGGAATGATTTGATATTGAGATAAAAACCCGGCTGCATTGGACCTTTAAAGTATTACTGACGGCACGCACCGGCTTGTAAAACGATTGCACCCAATGATGGCCCCTGATTGGCTCACCTACTTTCTGTTTCAACATTTGATTGGTGTGAGGCTTAATGCCTTAGTAATATGCCCATTCCATTGGTTGGTTGGCGTTAACCAATGTTCAAGGTTGTCTTCTTGCTGTTTCGTCCCACTGTCAAGTCTGCTAGCTAGCTACCTCTGGAGCATCCTTCTGGGGCTCATTGTTCTAGAATTAGTATTAAAGCTTATTACTAAGAATGAGAAGAGTTACTGTTTTTGTGAACGGGACGTCCAGAAATGGCAAGGTGCGTACAGTTAGCTTAGCTATTGAGCTAACGTTAGCTAGACTAGCTAGCTAGCTAATTTAATACAGCCTCATCTTCGACGCAACTAAGCCACTAACAGCCAAATGTCCAAACAAACTGGTTTAGTTGCATCAAAGTTATGCGGCCCATAATTTGTGTAGGTAGCTAACGTCAGTGGTGGAAAAAGTACCCAATTGTCATACTTGAGTAAAAGTAAAGATACCTTAATAGATAATTATTGAAGTTAGTCACCCAGTAAAATACTACTTGAATAAAAGTACTTTGTTTTAAATATACTTAAGTATCAAAAGTGAAAGTATGAAACATAAAAGGACCTTATTTTACATACCAGCAAGAAATAAAAATAAAAGGTTTAATTGATATCTTGATTGGGGGGGGGCAATATACCATGGTTAAGGGCTGTTCTCTTAAGGGCTGTTCTCATGCGCAACGCGGAGTGCCTGGATACAGCCCTTGATATATTGGCCATATACCACAAACCCCAGATGTGCCTTATTGCTTTTATAAACTGGTTACCAACGTAATTAGACCAATATAAAGACATGTTTTGACATACCCGTGGTATACGGTCTGATGTACAACGGCTGTCAGCCAATCAGCATTCAGGGCTTGAACCACCCAGTTTATAATTAGATATATAACATGCACCAAACACCTATGTCTAAGTGTAGTTTCATCAGATGGGGGGCATCCATAACTCTATGCAAAAATAACTCAATGCAAAACTGCCACAGTAAGTGTATATTTTTTATCTGAAGGATTATTTCTCATCTGCGTGAACGTGCCTTAGGCATGCTGCAAGGAGGCATGATGAAAGATAAGGGCTTGATTATTGACGTTTCTAAACCTTAAAACACAGCATCGGGATCGTATTTCACATGAGCCAGTCGTGGGTGAAGCTAATGGCTGAAAACTGCAGGGAGAAGGCAGAATCCCACCTAGAGTTTTCTCTCAATGCCAAACCCTTTGTTGAGACAGTGCCACATTTTAATTTGTTTCAAATCAAAATGAAAGAAAAGTTGTCTTGCAAATTCAGCAGGCTCTGACTTTTAGAAGTTCAGTCTTTATTTTATTAATGCCATCTTTGGTGTGCTTCTTTATTTTACCTTTATTTAACTATGCAAGTCAGTTAAGAACTCATTCTTATTTTCAATGATGGCCTAGGAACAGTGGGTTAACTGCCTGTTCAGGGTCAGAACAACAGTTTTGTACCTTGTCCACCGCTCTAACCACTAGGCTACCCTGCCGCCCCTGCTTTGCACAAGCATCTTTTTCCCCAAACCTATTTATTTTTTATTCATACATAGTGATACATAGTCATACATAGTGTTAGATTGTGTGAAGTTTACTAAATGTGTAATGTGATTATATTTTAACATTACTATTTTTAACACACAAAATAAAAATGTTAATAAAATATGTAATCCATTGTCTACCTCAAATGAAGGGGATGATGACTTTGCAAGATGGAGGGAATCTGATTTCATTGTTCCTTAACTCGCGATTTAGTAATTTCATTCAATTTCATTCAGAGTAAGTGGAGTTAGTCTGCCCCGGAGCAGGTTAGTTCTGAAGGATTCGTTGCTATAGAAATGTACCTGACCAAAAGGTGAGCCACTTTCGTATGACCAGTTATCCCGGGTTGAACTCTGAGTTGACTAAAGTTAAGTCGCTAACTCCTGGCAGTCTTGGTAGATTTGAACTTTGTTGTTGTTATTTGTCTATAAGCAGTGCTCTAGCTGTGTGTCATCATGTCATATTGCTGAGTCTATCTTTAAGTAAGCAAGAAATAATGGGTTTGCCCAAATCAGTCTGTTTTGTGACAATAACTCTGTTTTCCTTTATTAGGTTGTAGCTGTGTATGGGACCTTGACTGACCTGTTATCTGTAGCAACCAATAAGTTGGGAATCAAAGCCTGTAATTTATACAATGGAAAAGGTGGTCTTATAGATGACATAGCGCTCATCAGGTATTGTTAACTTCCTTCAACACTTTGTAGTTTCATGCACTTGGAAGGTCCTTACTCCTGCCAATATTGAGTATTCATTTCTCTACAATTTCTTATTATTATAGGGATGATGATGTTTTGTATGTCTCAGAGGGAGACCCCTTTTTTGGTGAGTTTGTGTCCTCTAATTCTTTCCTTGCAAACCATTTGGTTTGAATTATCCCTCTGAATAGTGTTATTATCTTAGACCCACAGAATGATGTCAGGGCTAGAGACGATCGGCCTGGGGCACACACCGATTGGCTGACGCTTAATATTGGAGGGCGTCTCTTCACCACCACACGGTAAGCAATGGAGTTATTTCCATGGTCTGTGAACATCAGAAGTCACAAATTAACATCTTTCTCAGTATTATTGCCATCCACTTTATCCTTTGGTCACTTCTTTCCTCACAAACTGATATTTTTTTACAGGAGCACCTTGGTCAGCAAGGAGCCAGAGAGCATGCTTGCTCACATGTTTCGGGAGAAGGGTACAAATAATTAAGTCTGTCACATCTACTACTAACCCTGCTATCTTTTTTTTGTGATTTACCCATAATGATGTCCCCTCTATCCTTGCTCTGTAGCTGTATGGGGTAACAAGCAGGATGAATGTGGGGCTTACCTGATTGATCGCAGCCCAGAATACTTCGAGCCTATTCTTAATTACCTGCGACATGGCCAGCTCATTATCAATGAAGGAATCAATTTACTTGGTATGTATGGCATTTACAGCCAGAACTTTCATTACCTTTATTCTATGATACTGCTCGCAGATGAATGAGAACACTTAATTTGTGCATGTTGAATACAGTATTTAGATTTCTGAAATATTGACAATATATTAGCTCAAATCAGTAAATTAAATGTGAATTTCAGGGGTTTTGGAGGAGGCCCGTTTCTTTGGAATTGAGCAGCTTGCTGAGCAGTTGGAAGTAGCAATAAAGGTGAAGAACTCCAGCTACATATTTCAAATGATTTATTACATTTTAACACAGCATATTGATCCATGTCACCCCACGCTTTTCTCCAGAATAACCAGACACCTGAGGACCACTCTCCCATCTCTCGCAAGGAGTTTGTTCGGTTTCTGCTGGCTACACCCACCAAATCAGAGCTCCGCTGTCAGGTAAAACGCAACACATTTGCAACAAGGACAACGCACTGTTGAACATTAGATGTGGTCTAACTAACATGACACGTGAACCTGACAAATAATACCTTTATCCACAAGGGACTTAATTTCAGTGGTGCTGATCTCTCTCGCCTCGACTTGCGCTACATCAACTTCAAGATGGCCAACCTGAGTTGCTGCAACCTGACACATGCCAACCTATGCTCTTCAAACCTGGAGCGCGCTGACCTGTCTGGGGCCAACCTCGATGTGAGCCCATAGCTCCTTCACTAGCCTATGAAATCTTTCAGAAATTAGCAGTATTTTGTACGGACAGATTTTGTCTTTCTGTTTTAGGGTGCTAACTTGCAGGGTGTCAAGATGCTGTGTTCAAATGCTGAGGGGGCGTCTCTCAAAGGATGCAATTTTGAGGACCCATCTGGACTCAAGGCCAACTTAGAGGGTAAGCTTTCTAATATATTTTTATGATAAGAGGAATGAGAATCATGGAACCAATAACACTTGTTTAACCTCTGGTCTAATTTCTAATTTCTGTCTTATTAGGTGCCAATCTGAAAGGGGTTGACATGGAGGGAAGTCAGATGACCGGAATTAACCTGCGTGTGGCCACTCTCAAAAATGCTAAGCTGAAGAACTGTAACCTGCGGGGTGCCACTTTGGCAGGAACCGATCTTGAGGTAAGCTGAGGGCATTTAAGAGGATTAATCTTGAGACAAAAAAATTAAGTCAAATAGAATTAGACTACTCTTGTAATCATTTTAAGTTTGTTGTTAACTTCTTTGCGCACCCATCCTGTTAGCGGGATCATTTTCGTCAACATCCGCTGAATTGCAGTGCGCAAATTCAAATGAAATTACAAAAATTATTTAATTTTCATGAAATCACAAGTGCAATATAGCAAAACACAGTTTAGCTTGTTTTTAATCCACCTGGCATGTCAGATTTTAAAAAGATTTTCGGCGAAAGCAAACGATTCTATTATCTGAGGATAGCACCTCCGTAAACAAAGAGAGAAAGCATATTTCAACCCTGCAGGTGCGACACAAAACGCAGAAATAAAATTATAATTCATGCCTTACCTTTGAAGAGCTTCTTTTGTTGGCACTCCAATATGTCCCATAAACATCACAAATGGTCCTTTTGTTCGATTAATTCCGTCGATATATATCCAAAGCTCGTTTGATCCAGAAAAACACAGCTTCCAACTTAAGCAACGTCGCTACAAAATATCTCAAAAGTTACCTGTAAACTTTTGCCAAAACATTTCAAACTACTTTTGTAATACAACTTTAGGTATTTGTAAACGGGATGATCTGTGTTCAATACAGGAGGAAACCAAACTGACGCTACTTTTCTGGTCACTTGCCTCTATCAAAAAGTACACATGAAGTGACCCTCGTTTTGAACAGGGCTACTTCTTCATTACACAAAGGGAAAAACCTCAAACAATTTCTAAAGACTGGTGACATCCAGTGGAAGTGGTAGGAACTGCAAGAAGGTCCCTTAGAAATCTGGATTCCCAATGAAAACCCAGTGACCTCAAAAAAAAAAAAAATCTGAATGGTTTTTCCTCTGTGTTTCGCCTGCTACATAAGTTCTGTTATACTCAGACATTATTCAAACAGTTTTAGAAACGTCAGTGTTTTCTATCCAAATCTACTAATATGCATATCTTATCTGCTGGGGATGAGTAGTAGGCAGTAAACTCAACAAGTTAAAGGTTTGTCAGTTAGATACCATGAAGTTGTCCATCCTAAGATAGATGTCACGGTAATAAAACAGTTAAGGTTAGTACCAAGAATAATGACGGTTGAGTTTCGTTTTACTCCTCACAGAACTGTGATCTGTCTGGCTGTGACCTACAAGAGGCCAACTTGAGAGGGTCCAACGTGAAGGGGGCCATTTTTGAAGAGATGCTGACTGCATTGCACATGTCTCAGAGTGTTAGATAACTCTTCTGCACATTCCATCTGGGTTCAGGCTGGTTAATCTCATGGATGCCTGGCAAAGGTCTTCATTTGCCAGCCAATCCCACCCACCCCTACTATCAAGCTTCTTTGACCCTTGTGCAATACAGGTAGTTTTATGCACATCCCTGGCATTCCAGCTCATATACTAGCTTTAAATAATTTGCACTAGAGCACATTCAGGGATATTTGTTTAACTGTCTTTCCTTATTTTTCCCCAAAACCAAAATATTTCATGTATGTTTACTATTATGTCTGGATTCAATCCTACCTTATTAGTATTCTTTTAAATTCTAGATGTATACACACTTTCTTGATTATTTAACACAACATCTCTGAAAGTCAGATTATTAAACTATAAGTGCATGAAGGTTTAAAGTAACAATATAAGGGCATGGTGTGACTGTACATTCTTATCAATGTACTTAGTTTTATGTCAGATAGGCTTTATGATTAGGATAATGTTTTTTCTACGCCGAAGCCATACTGTAGCATGATAAAAATGGCAAAAGAATTTGCTGTTATTGCACCACCTAATTATGCTGTGTATTTCATTTTTCTTATAATGTGGCTGTTGAAACAGAATTTCAAGAATGCAATGTACTCTTCATTGATAATCACTGAAGTCAGAAGCTGCCTGCTGTTTTGTTTGGTGTTCTCTGTGAATCTACCTCCTTATTTTTTTTTACCACTTTCTGATTTATATCTAGTTCCATGCATTTCATGGAGGTTTTTGTCTATTGTTGTATGAAAACCATTATTCATAATATCCAAATATGATAAGTAAATAATCAAAGTGAATAAGCTGTTTTTTAATAGTGTTACTGTCATTTTCCAGCTTGTGGATCACCTAGTTGTATGAGGAAGATGGTTGTATAACAACACTCCTATCACAATGAATTGCATATAATTCAATCATGTTTTGAAGTTTGCACAAATCTGTCTTAAATTAAACATTTTGTTCACTAACTTCTGTTTTACTTACTCGCAGGACACCAAAAAGTTGATTGTGGTGCTTGTAGTGTTTTTTTAAATGTTTGTTTTTTTATCCAGTGCTTACAAAACTTGTGTGTTTTATAAGGATAGCAAAACATCACTGCTGGACTGTGATTGTTAAAATCTGTCAGTTTGTTTAAGAAAATGTTTGCATGTTTAAAGACTGTATTTTACCAGTCTAAGGCTGCTGAATTTTTTTCTAGGTGTAGCTGAAACCTTTTTTGAGATGCAATATTCTCTCTCTATACTCTATTCCATAGTAGGTACTCTTTTGTCGTGGTAATGAAGGCAATCATAAAGAATATTGCACATTGAGTGTGGAGATCGTCAGTATCAGGACCTTGTAGAAAAGAACAATGGTTATTTATTTTGATATAACATATCGAAGAAATATGGAATGAAAGTTAGTTAAAGACTGGGGGTGTTTCTCTTCCTCCCCTGTCTATAATTATTGCACTCAAGCACAAAAATGTATTTCAATAAATTACTGTTATCAATAAACAAAAGCCACTGTGTAATTAAAAATGAAATACTGTTTTCACTAACTTTCCAGAAGAACACCAAGACCATGTGCCTAATTAATTTTATTGTTGCTGCTGTAAAAGTGCACAATCATTCCCAAAGTGTTAATCTTTTAAAAGGCTATTAGGGGTGCCCGGTGCCTGGAGTGGAGGTGCTTAAAGCTGCTCTGTAATATATTTTTGAGTGGAGCCTTTTTCTGTAATCCACTTTGTGTCCTCCTGCAGCAGTGATGGAACTGGTGGGTATGGCATATGGGAACTAAGCTGCCTAGAAAACCTCAGACACCTGAGTTGCTTACCTAAAGTAATAAGGCTTACTTTGCAGAATGGAAGAGAAAAAGTTATTGTTGCTGCTTTTGGTAGCGCCTCTAGTGTCACAGGGTTGTTGTCAACATTGGTCCTATGGCTTGAACCCAGGGGGGAAAAGAGTTACTGACAGCCTGTCTGACACCCTGGACAATGTAAGTACTTTACCTATTCATAATATGGAAGCAAAAGTAGCTAGGTCTTTTCCTAAAGGTTGTGATGGTAAAGTATCCAATGATGGCAGAGATGTTCCTATAGTTGCATTGTAAAATCTAGTTAAAATGACAATTCTACAGCTGGCTGAAGACCTTCCGAAGATAGACACATCTTGCAGTTTGTTTGGCTGTGCTGATGTCTCACCTCATCCCGAAATTTACCGGCTGAGGGTATTACTTGTGAGTGACATTTACAATTTTGAATATACATTTCCCCTCAAGAGGCTACCCAGAAGTTGAATATAAAGGGAGGTTGTTTTGGTAGTTAAATATTGCAACTTTTTAATGTATGTTTTTTTCTCTCAATGTTTTAAACTATTTGTATCCAAATTGTAAGTCATGTTTTTCATTTACTTTTTTCTAGGTAAGCCTCGCTGACAAAGTGGACTCAATAATATATAGCAAATGTATGCTAGCTAACTCTATTAAACATTGCCGTGCCATCATTGTGTTTTGTGGTGTCTGTTGTGGGACAATTTTTGCTAGATCGCATATTACAGGGTATGGCTTTAAAACAGTAACACGATGTCAAAATACAATGACGGGTAGGCCATCGTAAATACGAATTTGTTCTTAATTAATTGACTTGCCTAGTTAAAACTAAATTCAAACAAATGATTGCCAGTATGAGTTACGTTGTCTACTCTTGTAGCAAACCTTTATTTTGAAAATGTTGACAGCATGGCTTTAATGTCGAGTTCCTGTGTACACGTGTTCATCACAGGTTAGTTATACAAGTATTTGTATACATTCTGTGGTGGTGGTTCAAGATTATTAGCTTTGAGTCCAGAATGTCCAGATAAATAGCTCAACTCAAGCTCGGTTACTTTAGGGACACGTTTGCAGACAATCGTCCGATTTTCGCTAGCATCTGTGTTCGCTACTTATGAGAGCTAGCTAGCTGTAGCTAACAACATTAGCTAGCTAACGTTAGCAACGTACAGTAGTGGGACTTGGAAGCCAGCTACTGAGTGCAACGTTTCCTCTATTTTCGTGCTTTGTTTTTCAAATGCGTTTTTTTATACAAGAACATAAACAACTGCACTGAAGACTGCAATGTCGTCTGGAGGCCATCAATGTAACGTTAGGTGTTGTTCCCACCAACTTGCGTCCCCCAGTGCGCACCAAACATTGGATGAAATGGACTTTGAAAGAGGTAGCTATATTTGGTAAAGTCGTACTCTTAACAGTTTGCCTGGTTAAATGGATCACAAAACAGATATGGAGCTGTAATGAGTGATATTACAGGTATTTGGTCTGCTGCAATGGATGGAGACTTGGAGAGGGTCAAATCACTTCTCAAGAAGGGTACAGACCCTAACCTAAGAGACTCAGCCAATTACACTGCTCTGGTGAGGATGTCTCCAAAGGCAAAAATTATAATTCCACCTGTATTTGGTAACACATTTTGGCTGAGTTGAACTGATCCTCCTAACTATGTGTAATGGTTGTGATTTTTCAGCACTATGCCAGCCGCAGTGGGCATAAGTCTGTATGTAAGTTCCTTCTGGAGAGCGGGGCATGTGCCAACCCTCAGACGCCAGGTGGGGCCACTCCTCTTCACCGATCTGCCTACTGTGGACAGCTGGACGTGGTCCAGCTGTTGCTTCACCATGGGGCAGATCCCCAGCTATGTGATGGTGATGGATCCTCCCCTTTACATAAGGTGCAGTACTAGTCAATGGTTATAAAAGGAAAATAATACAAAAGCAATAACGGCAGCATTATGTTGTAAGGCAATACTGTAATTCAGGGATGAGCAACTGGTGGCACTTAAACAATTAAACTTGCACTTAAACAATTTCCTATTTCTTCTCAAATAAGTTGAAATGAAAAACAAACGTTTTTTCACCGTACGTTGTTAATGGATTTTCAACATTTTAAAAAAAATACATTTTTTTTATTAAAACTTAAGTTTGGGCATGGGCAAAATTATTGGCACCCCTGAGCTATTTTTATTTAACCTTTATTTAACTAGGCAAGTCAGTAAAGAACCAATTCTTATTTACATTGATGGCCTATGAACAGTGGGTTAAACTGCCTTGTTCATGGGCAGAACGACAGATGGACATCTGAAGGAGCTCCTGGAACCCCCACAATAACACAGGGACACCCAGCTTAACCAAAGTCAACACAACACATTACTTATCAGGTTAACTAGAAGATTATCTGTGAGGCAGTCACTTGTGTTCAGCTAACCTTGTTAGCTTGGGGATTTGAACAGTCCAACCTTTCAGTTACTGGCCCAACGCTCTAACCACTAGGCTACCTGTCATGTTTAAGTGGTCCCTCTACCAACTGCTGGACTGTTCTGGAGTGGCCAGTGAAGAGTCCAGATCTGAATCACACAGAATTAGAGCAGTTTGCTGCTGAAGAGTAGCCCACATTGCCAGTAGTACGGTGCAGCAAGCTCTTTGATGGCTACAAGAAGCATTTGTTGTCAGTTATCTTGACCAAAAGATGCGCAACCAAGTACTAGCTCCACGGTGCCAATCACTTTGTCTATGCCATTTTGTCTTAAGTTTATAATTTTTTATTTAGAAAATAAAGTTGACAAAATACAATTTGTTTCTGCAATGTTGCAAATCCAATAACATGTGATGACCAAATTTGGTTGCGCATCAGCAATTTTTCTCTTATGTCAGTCACTGACTTCTCGGTTACCCAGAAGTAAAATTCCTGCGAAAGTCGTGCATCTGTCCATGAGAGATTAGTCTTGACAGTCACTCAATTAGCCCAGGTTTTAGATTGGTAAGTTAGTCTAGCCAGCTATTTCCGGCCAGGGGGCCTCCATTGATTTTATTTGTCACTGTCACTCAGATATGATATTAACCGCAAATATGTCAATATGTAGAATTGCACGAAATTAGCTGTAAACTACAATTCTTTTCTCTCCTCGCCAACTAAATGTAACTAAGGGCGGGCTCTGAATGCATGTGGGGTTATGGATGTGGGAACACAGACCGGTGAGCCACTGCAGCCCGGCATGAGTTCAGATCTTTTGTGGGCCCCACCCCATCAAAGTTGCCCATCCCTGCTGTAGTTGTATCACTTACGATGGTGTGTGTTGACAAAGGGAGCAGGCTGCAGAGCAGAGCCATGAAGATGTCTGCAGACTCCTTCTCCAGTGCTGTCCCTCCCTCCGGAGCCACACAAACAAGAAGTCCCAGGTACCTTACCAGCTAGCACCAGATGGACATCTGAAGGAGCTCCTGGAACCCCCACAATAACACAGGGACACCCAGCTTAACCAAAGTCAACACAACACATTACTTATCAGGTTAACTAGAAGATTATCTGTGAGGCAGTCACTTGTGTTCAGCTGTTTTGTGTTTGTTTTCTTAAGGTCCCCACCTAAACTGGCTGGTAAGGGATTGATTTTATCTGGTGTAGTTCTTTCTCAACCAGCAGGGGGAGCAAGTCTACCAGCAATTGGTTTACTTTGTCAACTAGCTGTTTCTGCATGTTCACACTCACAAAATTCCATGGCATGCTGATCCTGACATCCTGGCCCTGAATTTGTTAGGTCTGGATTGCCCTTGGATAACTGCAGTAGCACGCGCCTGTTTGTCTGTACTAGCTGCTTTGAGCCATAGAGCAAGTGCACGTCTGTGAAAAAGATGTACTGAAAAACTGATTACGTGGTAAAATATGAATCTGGAAGTAGTTTGCTTCTTGTTCTACTGTTTTTTCATAGAACGTGGAACTGAAGAGGCTTTCCATATGGTGGGAGGGCATTCCATATGGTGTGAGACTGAAATGTGTATGAGTGTGTTGTGGGGAGGAAGTAATTCTGCAGCCTATGGATTTTCCTTGGACAAAGGAAATAGCACCAGCCTCAACAAAAATAGGATTAATCAAGCAAATGAGTTAGCTTTAGTTTGACCACATATATTATGAAAAATCTCTACTTTTGTCTGATCAGTTATGATGGATAAGACTTGTATAATGTCTAAATGAATGGATTTATGTTTGTTTATAGACATGAGAGGGAAAAATTCCATCTTATATGTCTGGACTTGGAAGTAGCTACTTGGCCAACATCCTTGCCTTTTAATAATTAGGTAAATATATGGTTTGGAGTTAAACTTCTTGCGCTCTCTCTCTTGTTAGCATTCATTAAACTGAATAAAACACTTGTTATATTATTAAAATCTTTACTACACATTTCACTGCACCTATCCAGTGTGTGACAATAAAACGTATTTACACTACAGTTCCAATAATTTGGGGTCACTTAGAAATGTCTTTTTTTTTTTTAAGAAAAGCACTTTTTTTTTTTTGGTCCATTAAAATAAACATCAAATTGATCAGAAATACAGTGTAGACATTAATGTTGTAGATTACTATTGTAGCTGGAAAAGGCAGATTTTTAATGGAATATCTACATTGGTGTACGGAGGCCCATTATCAGCAACCATCACTCTTGTGTTCCAATGGCACGTTGTGTTAGCTAATCTAAGTTTAGCATTTTAAAATGCTAATTGATCATTAGAAAACACTTTTGCAATTATGTTAGCACACCTGAAAACTGTTGTCTGATTGATTATTAAAAGCAATAAAACTGTCCTCCTTTAGACTATTTGAGTAGCATTTAGCATTTGTGTGTTCGATTACAGGCGCAAAACGGCCAGAAACAAAGTACTTCCTACTGAAACTCGTCAGTCTATTCTTGTTCTGAGAAATGAAGGCTATTCCATGTGAGAAATTGCCAGGAAACTGAAGATATCGTACAGTGCTGTGTACTACTCCCTTCACAGAACAGCGCAAACAGGCTCTAACCTGAACAGAAAGAGGAGTGGGAGGCCCCGGTGCACAACTGAGCAAGAGGACAAGTACTTTTGAGTGTCTAGTTTGAGAAGCAGACGCCTCACAAGTCCTCAACTGGCAGCTTCATTAAATAGTACCCACAAAACATCAATTTCAACGTCAACAATGAAGAGGCGACTCCGGGATGCTGGTCTTTTAGGCAGAATTGCAAAGAAAAAAAAAAGCCAAATCTCAGACATATCTCAATAAAAATAAAATATTAAGATGGGCAAAAGAACACAGACTGAGGAAGATTGGGGGGGAAAGTGTTATGGACAGACAAATCTAAGTTTGAGGTGTTCGGATCACAAAGAACATTTGTGAGACGCAAAAAAAAAATGAAAATATGCTGGGGGAGTGCTTGACGCCATCTGTCAAGCATGGTGGAGGCGATGTGATGGTCTGGGGGTGCTTTGGTTGATCTTGGAGAGGGAAGGCTATCCATTTTGCAACGACATGCCATACCCTGTGGACGGCGCTTAATTGGAGCCAGTTTTCTCCTACAACAGGACAATGACCCAAAGCACAGCTCCAAACTATGCAAGAACTATTTAGGGAAGAAGCAGTCAGCTGGTATTCTATCTATAATGGAGTGGCCAGCACAGTCACCGGATCTTCTTGAGCTGTTGTGGGAGCAACTTGACCATATGGTACGTAAGAAGTGCCCATCAAGCCAAATCAACTTGTGGGACGTGCTTCAGGAAGCATGGGGTGAAATCTCTTCAGATTACCTCAACAAATTGACAACTAGAATGCCAAGGGTCTGCAAGGCTGTAATTGCTGCAAATGGAGGATTCTTTGACGAAGCAAAGTTTGAAGGACACAATTATTATTTAAATTAAAATCATTATTTATAACCATGTCTATCTTGACTATATATCCTATTCATTTTGCAACGAAATTCATGCATGATTTCATGGAAAACAAGGACAAACTTTTGAACGGTAGTGTGTGTGTATGTATGTATGTATATATATATAGTATTAGTCAAAAGTTTGGATACACCTACTTGTTCAAGGGTATTTCTTTATTTTTACTATTTTCTACATTGTAGAATAATAGTGAAGATATCAAAACTATGAAATAACACATGGAATCATGTGGTAACCAAAAAAGTGTTAATCAAATCAAGGCTATCTTCTGTATTCCACCGCTAGTCACAACACAACTGATTGGCACAAACGCATTAAGAAGGAAAGAAATTCCGCAAATAGCTTTTTACAAAGCAAATCTGTTAATTGAAATGCATTCCTGGTGACTACCTCATGAAGCTGGTTGAGAGAACGCCAAGAGTGTGCAAAGCTGTCATCAAGGCAAAGGGTGGCTACTTTGAACAATATATTTTGATTTGTTTTACACTTTTGTGGTTACTACACTATGTGTTATTTCACAGTTGTGATGTCTTCACTATTATTCTACAATGTAGAAAATAGTTTAAAATTTTTTTTAAAAACTTGAATGAGTAGGTGTGTCCAAACTGTTTTACTGGTACTGTGTGTGCAGACAAATAAAAGGGTTTATTTTCTTGTCTGTAGGTTACACATAACATTTTAGTTTCAATATAAAAGCACAGTGTAGCTATAACGGCATGTCTTCATCAAGTAACATTTGCCTATCAAAAATGAATGGTTAACCCTCTCACACAAATATAAAAGCACAGTAGGCCTATTTTACAACATTACAATAAACCAGGCTTCATCTTTAAAAATATCATGCAAATCATTGCATGTGTTAACAGCAAATTGCAACTGAAAACGTAGGTATAATTAAATTTACTGCAACAAAATATAGGTATAATTGAATTTACCACAACAAAATATGTTTTATATGGAAGCTCATTCCTGCCACCAAAAAAAGTAAAATGCCTCATGATTTGTCAACTGTAGCCTACTGATAACAACCACAGCTGTACAGTCGTGGCCAAAAGTTTTGAGAATGACACAAATATTAAATTTCACAATGTCTGCTGCCTCAGTTTGTATGATTTCAATTTGCATATACTCCAGAATGTTATGAAGAGTGATCAGATGATTTGCAATTAATTGCAAAGTCCCTCTTTGTCATGCAAATGAACTGAATCCCCCCAAAACATTTCCACTGCATTTCAGCCCTGCCACAAAAGGACCAGCTGACATCATGTCAGTGATTCTCTCGTTAACACAGGTGTGAGTGTTGACGAGGACAAGGCTGGAGATCACTCTGTCATGATGATTAAGTTCGAATAACAGACTGGAAGCTTCAAAAGGAGGGTGGTGCTTGGAATCATTGTTCTTCCTCTGTCAATCATTGTTACCTGCAAGTAAACACATGCCGTCATCATTGTTTTGCACAAAAAGGGCTTCACAGGCAAGGATATTGCTGCCAGTAAGATTGCACCTAAATCAACCATTTATCGGATCATCAAGAACTTCAAGGAGAGCGGTTCAATTGTTGTGAAGAAGGCTTCAGGGCACCCAAGAAAGTCCAGCAAGCGCCAGGACCGTCTCCTAAAGTTGATTCAGCTGTGGGATCGGGGCACCACCAGTACAGAGCTTGCTCATGAATGGCAGCAGGCATGTGTGAGTGCATCTGCACGCACAGTGATGCAAAGACTTTTGGAGGACGGCCTGGTGTCAAGAAAGGCAGCAAAGAAGCCACTTGTCTCCAGGAAAAACATCAGGGACAGACTGATATTCTGCAAAAGGTACAGGGATTGGACTGCTGAGGACTGGGGTAAAGTCATTTTCTCTGATGAATCCCCTTTCCTATTTTTTGGGTTATCCGGAAAAAAGCTTGTCCGGAGAAGACAAGGTGAGCGCTACCATCAGTCCTGTGTCATGTCAACAGTAAAGCATCCTGAGACCATTCATGTGTGGGGTTGCTTCTCAGCCAAGGGAGTGGGATCACTCACAATTTTGCCTAAGAACACAGCCATGAATAAAGAATAGTACCAACACATCCTCCGAGAGAAACTTCTCCCAACCATCCAGGAACAGTTTGGTGACGAACAATGCCTTTTCCAGCATGATAGAGCACCTTGCCATAAGGCAAAAGTGATAACTAAGTGGCTCGAGGAACAAAACATTGATATTTTGGGTCCATGGCCAGGAAACTCCCCAGACCTTAATCCCATTGAGAATTCGTGGTCAATCCTCAAGAGGCGGGAGGACAAACAAAAACCCACAAATTCGGACAAACTCCAAGCATTGATTATGCAAGAATGGGCTGCCATCAGTCAGGATGTGGCCCAGAAGTTAATTGACAGCATGCCAGGGCGGATTGCAGAGGTCTTGAAAAAGAAGGGTCAACACTGCAAATATTGACTCCTTGCATCAACTTTCATGTAATTGTCAATAAAAGCCTTTAACACTTATGAAATGCTTGTAATTATACTTCAGTATTCCATAGTAACATCTAACAAAAATATCTAAAGACACTGAAGCAGAAAACTTTGTGGAATTTAATTTTTGTGTCATTCTCAAAAATGTTGGCCACAACTGTAGGTAGCCTAGAGAAGCCTATGAGCTCTGATCCCATCTGGACCAGGAGAAATGTAACGCCGTGTGTTCATAGCCTAAGCTACAGTGGGGCAAAAAAGTATTTAGTCAGCCACCAATTGTGCAAGTTCTCCCGCTTAAAGAGATGAGAGAGGCCTGTAATTTTCATCATAGGTACACTTCAACTATGACAGACAAAATTAGAAAAAAAATCCAGAAAATCACATTGTAGGATTTTTTATGAATTTATTTGCAAATTATGGTGGAAAATAAGTATTTGGTCACCTTTGTTCTTTAGCCTATTGTGTATTTAAATGTTTGTATTATATGTTTACCATGTGTTATTTATTCTAAGGGATTTCTCATGCTATTTTGTATTTCATGTTTGATTATGTATATTCTGCATTCAGTTTGTGTAAACTGTGAGCAAGAATGAATAAAGCCAGTCGTGTTTTCCTTCTTTCGCTATGGAAAATATCAGTGTGACCTAAAAAAAGGATGACAGAGGTTTTTGTAACTGCTCAACAAATCATTGTAGCCTATTGGCAGGCAAGAATTGGGCTTCAAGTAAGCCTACAGATATTCAACAATTAAAATAATTCAACATGAAGTAGCAAGTTAAGTGATGTTGCCATATACGTAATATGTTGACCTTTATGTTATTGGTTAGGCTGCTGTGAAATGTGTGAACTTTTAGATGAAGGTCTAATAGATACTAATATTGAAGCGGCTCAGATCCGCCCCCCTTTTGCCTTCAGAACAGCCTCAATTTGTCAGTGTCGAAAGCGTTCCACAGGACTGCTGGCCCATGTTGACTCCAATGCTTCCCATAGTTGTGTCCTGTTGGCTGGATGTCGTTTGGGTGGTGGAGCATTCTTGATACACACGGGAAACTGTTGAGCGTGAAAACCCCAGCAGCATTGCAGTTCTTGACACAAACCTGTGTGCCTGGCACCTACTACCACACCCCGTTCATTGGCACTGAAATCTTTTGTTTTACGGACTCATGGCACACATACACAATCCATGTCTCAAGGCTTAAAAATCCTTATTTAACCTGTGACATCAATACATAACGTATAAGGGATCATAGCTTTCACCTGGATTCACCTGGTCAGTCTGTCATGGAAAGAGCAGGTGTCCTTAATGTTTGGTACATTCAGTGTACATGAAAGTGATGTCAATATTTACCCTAATAATCTAGATATTAAATAATGTGGTTAATATGGTTTTCATACAAATAAATGTGTCCTTGCTTCACTTGTTTATAACATTGTAAACTTTTTAGTCTATATTCAACAAAGAAGTTTTCAATGGTCACAGCTAGACAAATAAACATCTTCATTCTATATTTAACAGAGATTTTCTGCTAGTAAAGTGACGCAGGAGGACAAATGGTGATCTAATGATGCACTTATCTGTTCTACGAGTGGTCTGAGGCAGGCATTAGATTACAACCGATTGCAATGTTAATAAGGACTGTTTTGGGAAACTGCTTGGAAATTTAAAGATGCTCCTACGAAGATTCTAATGATGAACAGAGCCTTAAGATGCTTTTGGGAAACCGAGCCCAGGACGGTACCATAGGCTTAGACACTGCTCTGAGCCAACCTTTAGGAACCGCACCACCAGAGGATGAGACCCCAGGGTAGAGCCATCAATCCCTACGTGACACAGCGATATGGCTGCCGCATAAACTTTCAATGTAAAATTTTTTTTTACATTTGTTTTCAATGACAGCCTAGGAACTGCCTGTTCAGGGGCAGAACTACAGAGTTGTACCATGTCAGCTCGGGGGTTTGAACTTGCAACCTTCTGGTTACTAGTCCAACGCTCTAACCACTAGGCTACCCTGCCCTCCGAAGATCTCTAAAAAGGAGAAGCTCCTTTTAATCTGACACCAACCCTCAAACGCGTCACTTATACACGTATTCAACCCCCTCATAGAGGTCGCTCGCGCTGACTGTATTGTCATAGTCATATTCGAGGGTAAACCCCTAACTGTCAATGTCAGCCTTTCAGGGACCAAACCCACAGATTCCGCAACAGAAAATGCACACGATGAAGGACAAGGTTCAGGAGAGATAGAGACCATGTCTCCCCCTGCCTGATGTACACCACCAACATCCTGTTGTCAGACCTTACCATCATCACATGCTGGCCCTTCAATATCGGAAGAAAACGCCTCAGCGCCAGCAAAACAGCCAGTAGCTTCAGGTAATTGATATGCAGCAACCTTATGCAGCACGTTCCCAGTATCCCACACACAGCACTCCCCATCCCAGTGAAGATGCATCTGTCGTGATCACCTGGCCTATGGGAACCCCTTAGGGCATGGTCGGAGGTTCATATACGGTTGGTTAGCCGTTTAGAGCTTACTCTTACCACTAGCCATCTAACTCAAGCAAGGAAGCACAAGCAGAGCAGAAGTAGTTGGCTTTTAGCCAACACATTTTTTTTCCACCTTTATTTAACCAGGTAGGCTAGTTGAGAACAAGTTCTCATTTACAACTGCGACCTGGCCAAGATAAAGCAAAGCAGTGCGACACAACCAACAACACAGAGTTACACATGGAATAAACAAGCGTACAGTCAATAACACAATTGCTACCCAAGCAAGTAAGCATTAGCTACACAAACAGAGCAGAAAGTAGTTAACTTCCCGTAGTATGTTATACCGAGTGACCGACTGAAAGGGAACTGCCAATTTTTCTCTGCCCCATAGAAAAAAATAAGAACCTCCCCCCTCCCAAAAATAAAATATATATATCAAAATTGTTGTGGTGGCCCTTGCTCAAACCTTGTGAGGGACTCAATGAGACAATTCTGTTTACACCGCCCTGCTTCAAGGGGGGCAACTGTCGAGACATAGCAAGTACACAACTTTACTGCGCTACGCCACTGAATAAAACAAGTCTCAAATATTAGATGTCTATACATTTCAGCTGTTACAAAAACATTGCTTTGCTATTAACATTTATACTGTAGGAGTGTTGGCTCAATGAGACAATTCTGTTTACACCGCCCTGCTTCAAGGGGGGCAACTGTCGAGACATAGCAAGTACACAAGTTTACATTTGAGTAAAATGTGCAGCCCATGGTATTTTTCTGAAAGTAGTAAGTGTGAAGAGGCTCTTTCATTGGGCCCTGCTGGTGGGCCGTTTCCATTGCGCTCTTCAAACCACATCCAGTGCCGTAACTGGAGGGGTGCCAGGCCACATCTGGAGCTCATTGCAGCTGACGCCACGCTGCACTAGTGGAGAGAGAGGGGGTGAATGTCATGCTGGCTAACCAGGCCAAGTGAGCCGTTAACCCTCAGTGACAAGAATGTCCTTCCACATTGTGTTGTGAATGTGACTTCAGCATACAGTACATGTGATAGATAATACCTTGTGTTGCTGTGATGCACAGAGTTGGAATGTCCTTTGGCTGTTAGCCTCTGCCTAGTCGCTAACGGATGTTCCGGTTTTCAGGTAAAACGGAAAGAGCCTGTGACACGACCTCCACTTTGGACGTTAACAATTTGGACCTTAAACAAGGCGACACTATCTTAACTCCTCCTCCACATTTACTGTATTGGTTGAACAGTACAGAAGAGAATCTTCCCCGACAGTTATTTATCTTCTCATCAAGACCAGTATGTAGGGGATCTAGTTTCAGGCGTTTCATTTACGCCTGCTACGTCAAGGTATTTGGCCATTGGAGGATATGGGAAGATATTTGGGGAAAAAATGGCTATTGCAATGTTTTGAGGGTACCATGGAAAATAAAGAATAATATGCAACGTAAGTGAGCTGATTCATTTCAGATGGCACACAGATAATCATAGCTAATCATGGCAGCCTATCTGATTGTATCTTTGCCAGATTTTGTGAAAGACAAACAATCACTCTAAAACGTTTATGCCGTCTCTGGTTTGCCAATGAGCGAGCTAATGAAAACCTTATGTGGCATTGGGGGAAATGGAGGAATGTTAAAAGGCTTTTTCATTCCTTTTTGATATGTTTTCATGTGTCGGCTTGAATTGGAGAATTACTTACACTTTTATGTGAGAAGCACATCATAGAGCGAGCAATTGTAATTGGGACACATCTGCGCTTGCATTGTGTTAATCAAGATATTGCTGAACAACAATGCAACTTTGCTACCCTTGTTATATGCACTTAAAAAACACAGATCAAAATCTAGTTTGCGCAACATTTGAACTTCCATTGCGTTATATAGGCATTTCTCAAGGTTTCAAAGACTTTTACAGATACCGTCGACTCATCTCATTCACAATGTTACCATACAGTCGAAGAATGGATTGATTTTCACAAATCCCACATTTTCATTATTTGTGTATACATCTGCATACCTGAAAGTGTAAACAATATGGATGATTTGCTGAAAAAGAATGTTTCTCTCTCTCTTTTTCTCTCTCTCTCTCTCTCTCTCTCTCTCTCTCTCTCTCTCTCTCTCTCTCTCTCTGAAACTATATTCTCCCTGTGTGAAAACTAGAGGAGGACTCCACAAGACGTGTATACTGCTCTATTTCGTGGGATTTTTGGGAAAGCAATGAAACTTCCATTGGCCCGAGAACCCACTTCCTCAATAATGAAACCAAGTTAAGCCAGGACTGGATGTTTTTCCCCTCAGAAATAAAAGGTTGTCTGAAAACACTGGTGTTGGAGAACTTTTGTGCAGGAGCTACATTTTAAACAGGGCCTACTGTGGCCAGAGGAGCAGAACGAGGGGATTGTGTGCATGTGTGTAGAGCATGTTTTCTCCCTCTTGCCTTCTGTAAACATTGGAAAACAGGGAAGGACATAAACGGAGCTGAAGGCTGTACGCCTCTGGTAAAGTTGAGTCAATCAAAACTGGGTCTGAATTAATGTTATTGCACTATAAGATATAATGTTTTAATAGATGAACTGAACTGAACGTTTACCATGTTAAATACATTTATTCTCAGAAACGTTACAATTTGATGAGTTTTTCTGGATTTTAGACTATTTTAGACTCTAAACTGTGCCAGGAAAAAAAGCCCCAAGGCCTATGATTTCTTAATCCGGCCCTGCTGAGAGTTCCTTTTGTGTGTTTGACCTACACAGGCCTGGTCACTGTCATGCTGGAAAAGCTCTCCTTCCACCTGTTCTCTACACAGGAGCCATTCCCTGGTCTCCCAGCTGCAGGACCAGAGAGCAGGGCCTGGCTGGTTGAGCCTGACTGGTTGAGCCTGAAGTAATCAGCTAAATGGCTGGCAGATGGGAACACATCTAAAAGGGAGTGGACTTCCAGACACTGGCATAGAAGACTGCCCAATATTATCAAATGTAACCTGGAATGAGGGAGGGGGGTCATAATCAAATCTCAGGGGGGCTACTTCTCAGAGATCCAACTTAATCTAATTCAACTCCACTCCTGCTTTATAGCAGCCTGATGATTGAAGTGATGTTGGAAATCTTACTCTCCCACTGTCCAGGTTAGGTGGTAACGGAAGGCTGCACAGACTCGGATCCAGGGGCTGCTGCCCCTCTCAATCAGCACTGTCACTATCTAGGGTGTTAAAACAGAAGTGTCAAACACGCTTTGACATGAGGCCCAAAACAAAGCTAAAGTTGTTAATATTGTCAGACCCTGCCATAAATACTTGAATTTGCAACCCTTGACCATGGGACACTAGCATCCTCAAAGTTTTATAGCAGGGAGTGACTTTAGTAGAGGAGCATTTTTAACCAGCCCTTTAGAATGTATTGGCAATAAGGAAGAGACCCAAATTGCCGACAGTCATCTAAAGGTGGATTTCAGTGGTTCCGCCTTAAAAATAAATGTATTAATTAGGATCCCCTTTAGCAGCTACTCTTCCTGGGGTTCACGCAAACATAAAACATGACATAATACATCACATTAATAGACAAGGACAGAACTACATGCATTTAAAATAAGAATACACGCTTTTGTACATGTATTTCTTCATAATCATGTGATATATAGACACTACTAAATGGCTTGCCCCTCAGTCATACCCAGTGGCGACACGTCATTCAGGGCAGGTACAGAGCCCCACCTGTTTAGCTAAAGAAAGAAATCTATATTTTTGTTGCTGCCTGTTTTGCATGTTATTTTGGCATTTATACTTATCACATATAAGTTAAGTTGAGTTAATAAAGACGTATACAAACATGGTCTCTTTTTTTGCTTTCTTGAGTAAGGCAGCTCCAAAATACAGGTGTTTCAGCCTAGCTCAGTGCTTTCTGAGGTGGTGAGGCAGCTAGCAGAAAATATGGAGCGTAGGTGTTGGTAATGTTCTCTAGTTGCGCCGTGATTGGCTCAGTGTTCTGTCACTTATGGGGACACTACGTCACCACAAAATCTACGGTGTGAGCTTGAAAATTCAAGCCCCTTGAGTACTGCCATAGAGTTACATTAGAAGTGCCCATCCAAGAAGGCTCAAGGTCATTGGCCACAGATACAATGACATTAAATTACATTATATCTACCATAGCTTTTATTGGACTGATCATGTCAACATCATACTTTCAAAATCTTAGCTAGCAATCTAGCAGTCATCATCATGAATCAAGTTGACAATCTACTGGAAAATCATTTTCAATCCTTCCATCATCTGAAGAGAAATGATAGATAAAACGTATCATCAGCCATTGGACATAAACAAAAATGGCTATTTAAACAACGAGTGGTTTGGAAGGAATCAGTGGCTAACTGCAAGCGTTGCAAAGCAATCACTAGCCTGCTATTCAGTGGAGTGGGAGTGTGATCCAAGTTTGGGTTTAAGAGTTTATTTTCCAAGCTTAAACGATAAACATTCACATGCCTTGGTCCAGACAAGTTTGAATACATTGACCATGCTGTCAATCCAGCATGACTTCTGCCGCATTGAAAACAACTGGAAACTTGGAATTGGGAAATCTCAGACTGAAAACAACGAGCTACGACTGGGAAAATTCCAAGTCAGGAACTCTGGCCTTTTTCTAGAGCTCCGACATGAAGATCACTGACGTCATGATTCAACATAGTTTTTTCCGAGTTCCCAGTTGTCTTGAAAGCACCATAAATCCAGAGAATGGCAGACTTTGATGACAAAATGTAATGACAAATTTTACCACGAAGGGCCACCTCGCCACCTTCCTGTTGAAGTGAGCACAACACAACAAGGTGAGTTCAAAAATGTCTTGTATGCTGCTGCATAAATGATGTATTATGCCAGGGAGATATGTATACGGTAGCTAAGAAAGTAATTCTAAGTGTATGTTGTGTAGTAAGCTGTTAGTAGTCCATGTGCCTGACCTTAATAAAAACTTCACTGTTCACCTCACTTTTCTTACTTGGTGGTGCACATGTAGCCTAAAGCCTGTTTTAGTTATATTGAGCATGGCCATTCTAGCTTGCTCGTTAATGTCTTAAATGAAATTATGGATTGCCTTTTATCCGCTCATCGTCCCCCTAGTGCCATAGTTTGTACATCTCAATTGTCAGTAGAAACCATATCAGCTATGTTTTTTAAAAGGCAGTAAATGAGGCTGAATTAACTGTTTCGCTGCCAGACAAGGCTCTGCTGACAGCCAGGTGTAGCAGTGGTAAGGATTCACTCCATGGTGCTGAAAAGAAAGCTCTGCTGTTGCGACAGCTTTATATAGGCCCTAACAGTTTGTATGTCACCGTTATAGTGTTATTGATGTATTGTTTAGTTATATGTTGTGTAGTGACTTTGCTGGCATTCACCCCATACATTTTTTGTTGAGTTTGATTTACATGATTTACATGACACCAAGATTTACATGCTAATTACCACTGGTCATACCAATGGAGGATGACATGTCAGTGTGATGTGTGGAATACGAGAGTGTGTGTCTAATTAAGACATCGTGTTTCGGTGCAGCTAGTTCCTACATGCCTGGAATGAGACTGAATGACATGCAATCATAGACTGCAGTGGACTTCCGGCATACTTCCTTCTGAGGTAACCGGAGAATGAGTTGTACAATTTTTGTTGTACAATTTTTCCCATATGTCTTTTCCCTTCGCTGGGTACAAGCTATCTATCCAGTGTAATCAACAGACATTTTATGACGTCAACATGACTTTTTATTTTGTTGTTTAAATGTTTGTAAGTTCAGTTTTAGGTACCGTAAAGACAGTGGGACAGAGTTCGCAGGTGCATTTGATAACGTGAAATCATCTGAAAGGCCTAATTTGCAGTAAAGTGACATTACAATAAATTATTTACAGTACCGTGCGTTCCATTAATTCGATTGTCAAGAACTTTGCCTTATCATAGTATTTTCTTTTGATTCATAACCAAAGATGACAACATCAGAAATGTGTTAAACAGATCATACTCTCCAGCCATAAAATTAACAGCACACCAAATGCTGTGGATATACAGCTCTGGAAGACCACTGCAAAATTATCAGTTTCTCTTTACTCTTTATAGGTATGTATTTGGGTAAAATTAACATTTTTGTTTTATTCTATTAACTACTGAAAACATTTCTCCCAAATTCCAAATAAAAATATTGTCATTTAGAGCATTTATTTATAGTTCAGAAGTCTTTGTATTATCTTCTACCAGATCTATTGTATTATATTATCCTACATTCCTTTCACATTTCCTTTCAAATGGTACCAAGAATATGCATATCCTTGGTTCAGGGCCTGAGCTACAGGCAGTTAGATTTGGGTATGTCATTTTAGGCGAAAATTGAAAAACAAGGACAGATCCTTAAGAGGTTTTAAAACATTAGTATTGTGTTGTTTAAAAATGAATATAAACTTGTTCTCTTTGCATTATTCAAGGTTTGTTATTTTGATCATATAACGTTTCAGGTAAGACCCAAGTGCAGACTGTGTTGAAGTAACAATGTTTATTACAGCAACAGGGGGAGGCAAACGACAGGTCAAGGCAGGCAGGGGTTGATAATTCAGAGTGGTGGCGCAGGCAGGCTCAGGTCAGGCAGAGGTCGGTAATCCTGAGTAGGGGCAATGGTACAGGGCGGCAGGCAGGCTCAGGGTCAGGCAGAGTCGTCAGGTAGGCGGGCTCAGAGACAGGTAAGGGTCAGAATCAGTAGGGCGAGAAAAAGAGAGACTGGGGAAAAGCAGGAGCTGAGAAAACCGCTGGTTGACTTGACAAACAAGACGAACTGGCAACAGACAAACAGAGAACACAGGTTTAAATACACAGGGGATAATGGGAAAGATGGGTTAAACCTGGAGTGGGTTGGGGACAATCACAAGGACAGGTGAAACAGATCAGGGCGTGACAGATCTGTTGTCATTTTCTGCAAATAAATACTCTAAATGACAATATATTTATTTGGAATTTGGGAGAAATGTTGTCAGTAGTTTATAGAATAAAACAAAAATTCCATTTTACCCAAACACATACAGTGGGGCAAAAAAGTATTTAGTCAGCCACCAATTGTGGAAGTTCTCCCACTTAAAAAGATGAGAGAGGCCTGTAATTTTTATCATAGGTACACTTCAACTATGACAGACAAAATGAGAAAAAAAATCCAGAAAATCACATTGTAGGATTTTTAATTAATTTATTTGCAAATTATGGTGGAAAGTAAGTTTTTTGTCACCATAATTTGCAAATAAATTCATTAAAAATCCTACAATGTGATTTTCTGGATTTTTTCTCTCATTTTGTCTGTCATAGTTGAAGTGTACCTATGGTGAAAATGACAGGCCTCTCTCATCTTTTTAAGTGGGAGAACTTGCACAATTGGTGGCTGACCCGATGTCACTGGAAGGCCATAAAGATCATCAAGGACATCAACCACCCGAGCCACTGCCTGTTCACCCCGCTATCATCCAGAAGGCGAGGTCAGTACAGGTGCATCAAAGCTGGGACCGAGAGACTGAAAAACAGCTTCTATCTCAAGGCCATCAGACTGTTAAACAGCCACCACTAACACTGAGTGGCTGCTGCCAACACACTGACACTGACTCAACTCCAGCCACTTTAATAATGGGAATTGATGGGAAATGATGTAAATATATCACTAGCCACTTTAAACAATGCTACCTTATATAATGTTACTTACCCTACATTATTCATCTCATATGCATACGTATATACTGTACTCTATATCACCGACTGTATCCTTATGTAATACATGTATCACTAGCCACTTTAAACTATGCCACTTTGTTTACATACTCATCTCATTTGTACATACTGTACTCGATACCATCTACTGTATCTTGCCTATGCTGCTCTGTACCATCACTCATTCATGTATCCTTATGTACATATTCTTTATCCCCTTACACTGTGTACAAGACAGTAGTTTTGGAATTGTTAGTTAGATTACTTGTTATTACTGCATTGTCGGAACTAGAAGCACAAGCATTTCGCTACACTCGCATTAACATCTGCTAACCATGTGTATGTGACAAATAAAATTTGATTTGATTTGATTTGATTTGACTAAATACTTTTTTGCCCCACTGTATAAATAGTAAAACCAGAGAAACTGATTTTTCATTTGCAGTGGTCTCTTAATTTTTTCCAGAGCTATATATATCATCTATTCTGTACATTGCTTGTGAAGGGTCATTTTGAAGAATGGTTGGTGTGTTTGATTTTCAGATGGAGGGAATAAGTATGCTCTTATTATTTTATGATTATGGAGATGTAATCTCCTGAAAAGCATACCCAGAAAAACAACCCCTAGCCTTCACCACATCACTCAGAGGACAATTAGTGAATCTGCTGTATACATTAACATGAATCATCTGTTCTTCCTGGTTTCCATCATGCAAGAGTAATTGGTAATGAATCACCTTAACAAGAATCTCATGTAAACATCGATGGACCAACAATACTGATGAAACTGTAAAAACGCTGGGCCCAATTCAATCACAACTGGGTACTGGAATACTAGGGTAAGGATAAATCAGCATCCTTCTTGTACGTGAGTTGCATGTACTATCTATTGGGTTCATGCACAATATAAAAATATATATATATATATATACATATTGTTTTTTCTTATCGTGGAAATCCTAGGTAAAAGTTTTCAATTCATAGAGCCCTTGGGATCTATAAAATGCAGGCCCTACCAGAGCTCTATATCTCCTTTAGAAAGTAGAGTATGTCAGGTTGGGTTTTGTCCATACATTTATCATATGAAACAATAAAACTTCAGTGGATGATCACATATGTGGACAAGATGCTGTATGTAAGTACTTGTTGTGTACTATCCCTCTCCTCCTCACCCTAGGCACTATTTGAAGAGGTCCTCTCCCATCTGGCTTCCCTGAAGCTCTGTTTTCTCAGTCTTACAGATAGTTGATCATGCTGTTGGAAGAACCTACAGAAAACCTTGTGCGCAAACTGATTGGCAGGCTCATTGATTCACCAAGAAAGGGTAAATCAGGAGGGATGGGGTGGGGAGAGTTTTGGGGAAAATACAAAAAAAACGTATTGCATCAAGTGATATTGATCAGTTCCAGTTAAAACAATGAAGCAGATTTGGCAGTCTTTGCTGCTCCATCCACTGAGTTATGTCACACAGCACTGAAACACAAAGCAACAGCACAATCCGCACAAAGACAGAAACAATGGACAATCTCTCTGCATGAATAACAAGAGAATGCAGCACCCGGCTACACATGTAATTGAACAAGATGATTGTGCTGGTGAACTGAGACACACACAGGCATACAGGCCCTCTGTCAGCAGGTGCCCAGCACACACTAGCCCATTCATATGCGCATTCCTGTCTCTCCGCTCGGAGCCCAGCAGGTTCCTCCAGGCCACTCAGGACAGGCCTGACACAAAAGGGTCTTCAATTTGCCTCAGACAACAGCCAGCATAAAGGCCCGGAAAGCCACAACAGCGTGATGTCAAAGACCAGGGTGGGGGTGGGGGTTGAAGTTGGGGGCTGCGTGAGGGATGGGGGCATTGCTGATGGATGGATGAGGGCTGGGTTTGGTTTTGATGTAGTGGAGGGATTGACAGAGGTTTTTTTGTTGTCTATGAAAAAGGTTATTTGTACTTGGCCAGTGACAATGGAATGCGAACAGGGAAAGGGAGGACGATTTAACAGCACTTTTGGATGTGGAGAAGCTGGTATGCAAATCAGCATGCAAACCAATCCCAGACAGATATTGTTGATATTGTTGGTACAAGAATGTCCTCTCTGTTCTCATGCTGATGTGTGGTTTTACCTACCTTTGGTTTTCTTTTGCAGAGGGCATTCTTGGGTTTAATAGTATCCTGAACATTTACTTACTTTGAAAGAGAGGGAGTAGAAATGAGTCTATCCTAAACCAATATCTATGGACCATTGTGGGACAATAAACGGTCAACTGACTTTGAAACATACTCAGCAAAGGCAACTCAGTGCAACTCATAAATGAGGTTGAGACCTATGTTTTTCTAGACATTTCTTGGTAAAACTATATTAATCATCTTCCTCAGATGGGGGTTGGAGTAAAGTATCCGGTTAAAGGAACCGAGTGAATAAATCACTAATCCATCAGCATATGTTCTGAATTTGGTCCCGTTTTTCATGTGTCTTTGGCATAATTCTGTAACTTCAAATTCATACCCCACACATTCATTTTCATAGTTGATGACCTTAATGCTTTTATGGGCTCCTGAGTGGCGCAGTGGTCTAAGACCCTGTGTCTCAGTGCAAGAGGCATCACTACAGACCCTGGTTCGATCCTGGGCCGTATCACAACTGGCAGTGATCGGAGTCCCGTAGAGTGGTGCACAATTGGCCCAGTGTTGTCTGGGTTAGGATAGGGTTTGTCCTGGGTAGGCCGTCATTGTAAAATAAGAAATTGTTCTTAACTGACTTGCCTAGTTAAATAAAGGTTAAATGCTGCAGCTCTGAAGGTGGTTTTACCTACATTGGGTTTAACAGTATCCTGAACATTGACTTACTTTGAAAGAGAGGGAATAGAACTGACTTTGAAACATACGCAGCTAAGGCAACTCAGTGGAACTCATAAATGAGGTTGAGGCCTATGTTTTTCTTGGGCTACCATTATATGTGCATATCAGAGAGAATAGTTAATGATTAGTTGAGAGTGCATGCTTTTTATAAACCTCAGATAACACAGGGCCTTAAGTTTTATTGCTCCTTTGTGACAGTCAGGGAGTTTTGTTCTTTGTTCCTCCTCCCTCTGCCTCAGTTGGCCAACACACACTGGGAGGCCTGGAGTCGGTTCATCTATCTAGCACATAACCCCCCACACACCCAATCCCATCCCTGCCACACACCTTGAGAATCCCATCCCAAACCTCTGTTACCACCACAACCCCTTATTACCGTACCTTTTCACTGAGCAGAGGGAGACAAACAAGTTCATTCAAACCACCTGCTTTTAAAATACTTAATTTAGCACTACCTTTGTTATAACAGTATTTGCTTACATTCACAACACACCACCCACAGAGGTTTGTTTACACAGACTGTTAGTCCTATTATACTTGCGCATGAAATCACACTATGAATACTTACTAGTACATTCAGTAAAAAGACAGTGATATGCACAGTTGGGTAGGTTACTTTCTAAATGTAATCCATTACAGTTACTAGGTACCTGTCCAAGATTCTAATCAGTGACATAACTTTTGGATTACCCAAACTCAGTAATGTAATCTGATTACTTTAAGTTACTTTTGGATGACTTTAACCTTAAGAGGCATTAGAAGAAGACAAAAAGGATCCATCAGATGTATTTGGTGTGTCATCATATGGGGCGGCAGGTAGCCTAGTGGTTAGCGTTGGGCTAGTAACCGAAAAGTTGCTGGATCAAATCCCCGAGCTGACAAGGTAGAAATCTGTCATTCTGCCCCTGAGCAAGGCAGTTAACCCACTGTTCCCTGGGCACCGTGGATGTTGATTAAGGCAGCCCCCGCACCTCTCTGATTCAGAGGGGTTGGGTTAAATGTGGAAGACACATTTCAGTTGAAGGCATTCAGTTGTACAACTGACTAGGTACCCCCCCTTTCCCATAGTGGTCTCTGACTTATGGTCAGACTCACTCAGATGGAACAAACTTAAACTTGTGCCTTTTTTCAATGCTGAATTGAGAAAACAGAAAGGTCTCATAATGCATTTTTTTCACACAAAAATCCTTTCTGAATTTAAAAGTAATCCAACAAGTAATAAATAATCATTTTTTAAAGTATCTACATGTACATGTAATCAGTTACTCCCCAACCCTGGTGATATGTAAGGTCTAGTTGTCCTCTAGTAATTAAAATGGCTACTGACTCTCTCAAAGAAACTAACATTAAACAAATGAATCTCAAAATGTATAGCCTCTTTTGCCTTTGCTATCCTATCATTATAATGTTTGACAGAAGGCACTTATGAAAAATATAAATATAAAAGTAGACATTTCTTGGAAAAACTATATTAATCTGCTTCCTCAGATGGGGGTTGGAGTAAAGTATCCGGTTAAAGGAACCGAGTGAATAAATCACTAAATCCATCAGCATATGTTCTGAATTTGGTCCCGTCTTTCATGTGTCTTTGGCATAATTCTGTAACTTCAAATTCATACCCCACACATTCATTTTCATAGTTGATGACCTAATGCTTTTATGGGCTCCTGAGTGGCGCAGCAGTCTAAGGCCCTGTGTCTCGGTGCAAGAGGCGTCACTACAGACCCTGGTTCGGTCCTGGGCTGTATCACAACTGGCAGTGATCGGAGTCCCATAGAGTGGCGCACAATTGGCCCAGCGTGAAACCATCCCGTTTACATCTAAGCTTTGTGTGATGAGCCTAGCTTTGGCAAGAGTGAGTGCTGTGTAATAACGTGATGTGGTTTTTCAGCACGTCTGGGGCTTTAGCTCATGTGCTCCCCACTAATATGTAATTTGCCCAAGTCCTATTGTATGGGTTTTTGGTTCTGCTATGCTGAGTGTTAGGCCTAGATATCTAGGTCTGTCTCAGATCATCCTTTGATAAGATATCTATTTCGAGTAGATTGTGTGAGGCACGATTATGCTTTGTATTTCATAATGAAGAGGCACTTTTGATACAATGCCCGAAAAATGAACGTGTTTTCTAACTGCATACAACCATCAACTCATGTTTCTGATCGCCAGTTCCAAGGCCACCTTACCCTTCCCAGCCCTAGAGCCTCCTTTTATGTTTGTGATGATGAACAGATAGGAAGATATTGGGGTTGTGAGGAAATGAATCTACCTAGTAGAAACTCTGCACTAGTTGCCTGGAGCTGTAGCCAATGCAGCAGCAGGAAGATTATGCTTGTTCAGTTTTTCATTCGAGGATAATCGTACACCTATAATACCGGAGGAACACAATGCCATTGTTTGAGGCTTGTGAGATAGCTGGGGGGTCATTTCCACCAGTAAATCTATACAGCAGCTTTTATCCTGAGTGTCAAGACGGAGTTAGTGATAAGCCATGTGGTTGCTCCTCACATTGCATATCCATACAAATAAGCATAACCATACTCTGTCACCAACATAAACTCTGTTTTTTTTGTGTATTTATCAATACAATAAAGACAACAAATTAAATAATACTAATTGATTTACTTTTTAATACTATAGAATATTGATTTCGGCCTATCCCTTCCATCTCCTGTACGGCAGAGCAAACTGGGACGCATGTGTCAATGCATTTGAGATTAGGAGAACTTCATTTATTAGACATGCAAATCAAATGAGACATGGCAGGGGTGACATAGCATCAAAGACAATATAAAAGAGAATATAAAAGAATATAGAGAATATAAAAGATGTGATTGATCGGAGTCAGAGAGCAGTTGCTTTTATGTTTTGTAGTGAGTAAGTTACCAGATGTACTCATACTGCTGCTATTTGAAATAGTGCCAATATCCTCATATGGTTCTCTATCGAGTTACTGTGAAGTGGTTTTAGATGTGACATACAGTATTAGCTTGCTATTGCCATCAAACATGGGTTTGACATTTCTGATCTCTTGGAATGTCTCAGCCAGAGAAAAAAAAGAAAAGCACATTTAATATTCACCACAAAACCTTATGTCTGACAGGATTTTATTTACCGGTATGTGTCATTATCTGTTGCATAGATACATCTTTAGGGTGCTTATGTACATCCTTCAAACCAGTTTATTTTATTTGTCCCCCTCCTCTCTCTCTCACCCCCCTCTCTCTCTCCCTTCCTGCCCCTCCCTTCCCACTCTCTCCCTCTATCTCCCCCTCTCTCCTTCTCTCTCTCTCTCTCTGAGTATGCTCCTCATTAGTCTCTGTTGGTCTGGTTCACACCTCATTGCCACCTCCATTCATTGCTATATTTGGTGATAAGCTCTCTTTATTAGGTCAATGGGGGCCTTTCAGATCCGCCTGTGTGCTCTCAAAAAGAATAAGACTGGGGGTAATGGACAATTAGGTAGATTTATTCTTTCTTTCTGGCATTTTCTGTAACAAGCTTCAGTAACTGCTTCCTGTTCTAAGCAACTAACTTGTAGCCCAGCCTGAGATGAGGTATTTGTCTTTCAGTCGCAGAATCTGTAGCATAATCTGAGAGTGCTCTCTATCAAGCTCAAAGTGGAAGGGATGTACAAACCTTTAAAATATGTTGGGTGTGGTAGTTCTTTCACCAAAAATATACTGAAATTATATGTCTAATTGCCAACACATTGACCATCATAAAGGGAAGAAATAAAGTTCAGCTAGGGTTACATCTGGATTTTGTAGGTCATATTAAATTTTTCTTTGTCACATGCTTTGTAAACAACATGTGTGGATTAACAGTGAAATGCTTACTTACGGGCCCTTTTCAACAATGCAGAGAGAAAGAAAATAGAGAAATAATAGAAAAGTAAAACACGGAATAATAAAAGTAATAACAGATACACAATGAGTATGTCAGGTTCTCCCTTGGATAGGTGGGAGTCAGGCACAGGAGAGAGCAAATTGCAAGAAAGGGCGTTTATTTACAAGTACAAAGAACAGGAACAGGACCACAACAGTAGCCACAAAACGACAGGAACGCAGTCCAGAAAAAACACCTGTTCAACAGAACAAACCAAAACGCAACCCAAACAAATGACAGCTACATGAACAATCCCGCACAAACCCAAGAGGGTAGGGTGAGATTAAATACCCCACTAATAACCTAAACTAGAACCAGGTGAGCAACAAGACAGACAAAACCAATCGAAAAAGAAAAGGGTTCAGTGGCAGCTAGTAGACCGACGACGACGACCGCCGAGCGCTGCCCGATCAGGGAGAGGAGCCACCTTCGGTGGAAGTCATGACAGAGTAACAATAATGTGGCTATATACAAGGGGTACCAGTACCAAATCAATGTGCTGGGGTACGAGGTCATTGAGGTAGATATTTACACATAACTAGGAATAAAGTGACAGATTGTAAACAGTATCAGCAGCGTATGTGATGAGTCAAAATAGTCAGTGCAAAAAGTCAATGCAGATTGTCTGGGGTAGAAGCTGGCTTGGGGGTAGAAGCTGTTCAGGGTCCTGTTGGTTCCAGGTTTGGTGCATTCGTACAGCTTTCCATGCGGTAGCAGAGAGAACAGTCTATGTTTTGGGTGGCTGGAGTCTTAACATTTTGGGGACTTCCTCTGACACCGGTATAGAAGGCTGGTATAGAAGTCCTGGATGGCAGGGAACTCAGCCCCAGGGATGTACTGGGCTGTACACACTACCCTCTGTAGGGCCTTGCGGTCGGATGCCAAGCAGTTGTCATACCAAGCCGTGATGCAGCCAGTCAAGATGCTCTCAATGGTGCAGCTATATAACATTTTGATGATCTGAGGGCCCATGCCAAATCTTTTCATCCTCATGAGTATGAGGAGGCGTGGTCGTGCCCTCTTCAAAACTGTGTTGGTGTATTTGGACCATGATAGATACTTAATGATGTGGACACAACGGAACTTGAAGCTCTCGACCCGCTCCACTTCAGCCCTGTCGATGTGAATGGAGGCGTGCTCAGCCCTCCGTTTCCTGTAGTCTACGATCAGCTCCTTTGTCTTGCTGATGTTGAAGGAGAGGAAATATCACATTTACACAAGTATTCAGACCCTTTACTCTGTACTTTGTTGAAGCAACTTTGGCAGTGATTACAGCCTAGAGTCTTCTTGGGTATGACGCTAAAAGCCTGGCACACCTGTATTTGGGGAGTTTCTCCCATTCTTCTATGCAGACCCTCTCAACCTCTGTCAGGTTGGATGGGGAATGTTGCTGCACAGCTATTTTCAGGTCTCTCCAGAGATGTTTGATTAGGTTCAAGTCCGGGCTCTGGCTGGGCCACTGAAGGACATTCAGAAACTTGTCCCAAAGCCACTCCTGTGTTGTCTTGGCTGTGTGCTTAGGGCTGTTGTCCTGTTGTAAAGTAAACCTTCACCTCATTTGGAGGTCCTGAGCGCTCTGGAGCAGATTTTCATGAAGGATCTCTCTGTACTTTTCTCTGTTCATCTTTTCCTCGATCCTGACTAGTCTCCCAGACCCTGCCGTGGAAAAACATCCACACATCATGATGGGGATGTTTTTCCTGCCAGGTCTCCTGCCAGGTTTCCTGCAGACGTGACACTTGGCCTTCAGGCCAAGGAGTTCAATATTGGTTTCATAAGACCAGATAATCTTATTTCTCATGATCTGAGAGTCCTTTAGGTGCCTTTTGGCAAACTCCAAGCAGGCTGTCATGTGCCTTTTACTGAGGAGTGGCTTCCGTTTGGCCACTCTACCATAAAGGCCTGATTTGTGATGTGCTGCAGAGAAGGTTCTCCCATCTCCACAGAGGAATGTCAGAGTGAACATGGTCATCTCCCTCTATTGCTCAGTTTGGCCGGGCAGCTAGCTCTAGAAAATTGACATAGTGCGGTATTGTGTGTAGATTGATGAGGATGTTTCATTTATTTAATCAGTTTTAGAATAAGGCTGTAACGTACTGTAGTTCACCGTGGCCTGCTGCTGCTGCTGACTATTAGTCAGTGAGCTGGCTGTTGCTGCGTGAGTGAGTAAGTGATTGGTGGGGTTGGCTGGAGGGCTGTATGTGTGTTGAGAGCACTGGTCAAGAGAGCGCTGGAGCCGGCAGCTGAGTCACTTGCGCAATTCGTGATAACTTTTTACCAGTTGTACGTAGGCTATTTAGATTGTCATTATAGAGACATCTATTTCCAACCCTCTTCCCATAAAATATATGAACGTGCGCATCAAGAAACAATAGCGACAAAGAATTGGAAAACAACATTAGGTGCATTAGAGCGCTTTAGATAAATTCGCTCAGAGCTGGTTTAAAGTTAACTGCATTCTAATGTCTGCCTTTGGAAAACCGTATCAAGTTAAGGGTTTTACGAATGCTCAGTTTTTGGGTCTCTAGCCCCGCCGCGGCGAGTGGACATTTGAAATGGATGTTATGGAACTCCATCCTGTGCTTCTGTTATGGGGGGTGCGAAGTCCACAATGAAACTGACATTAAATGTGGAGAATGATACATTTGCATCTGTTGGCCATTAAGTAGTCTATACATTTTATTTATGCCATTGAAGGCTACTGTAGCCTAACGTTACCATTTGATACAAAAAATATGTTGAAATTATGATATCGCTGGAGTCATTGCAAATCAATTTGTGCCACTTGTGTAGCCTACCTGGAGCTGGCAAACTGATTTAATAAATAGCCTATAATTTAAGTTGATTGTTGTTGTAGCCTTGTGTTATTATGCAATTATTCATGACCATGTTTAGTTCATTAATTGGAAGTTATGAATTGTGATCATGGTCACAGCTCCATCGCAAATGTATCATTCTCCATATTTATTGTCAGTATTATTGTGGACCCTGAAATTAGATGTAGGCCTATCGGGGGCTATAAACTACCTGCATCTAGCTCAGTAACCCATGGCAAAGTTGAATTACAATCATAAACCCAGATTTTATCCAGTAGCCTATGCTTATTGAAATGACAAGTCAATTTCACAAATAGATATTTTGGTGCGGCAGGTAGCCTAGTGGTTAGAGTGTTGGGTCAATAACCGGAAGGTTTCTGGATCGAATCCCGAGCTGACAAGTTACAAAATCTTTCATTCTCCCCCTGAACAAGGCAGGTAGGCCGTCATTGTAAATAAGATTTTTTCTTAACTGACTTGCCTAGTTAAATAAAAAAATGTAATTAACATCTGGCACATCGTAGTATCAATGGCGCTGTCCATGCTAAAATAGTTTTTTGGGCACTATAGTCCTCTATGGGTACGCTACAGCGGTGTTGTGGATGGGATGGCAGGGGGAGCCAGGTTTCTTCAATCCGAGTGATGCGAAAAGGCATTTGCTATGCGATGCTAGGGGGGAAGGCTTCCACGAGTCCGGAATCTCGTTGTCTATGCAGTCATTTGACCCGGGGTGGTGAGGAGAAGCCTGAGTCGAGAGAAGTTAGATAGGCATGAGCGCACAATTATTTTTTATTTTTATACATTTACCCTCTGGTCTATCGGACAGTAACATCATAGTAAAGGAATATTTGAGCCGGTTTGCTTTTTCTTCGTGAATAAATGGATTTATGCTAAAAGACGAACGGATCTTCTATCGATTCTAAAATTTATTAGAACTGGAGTAGGGGAGAATTGTGACAAAAGTACAACTAGACTTAATCATATTTTATTGTAGCCGATGTAGGCCTATGCTAAATGTTTTCCTCTTTCTACGTAGCTACTGACATTTTGAGTTCTATGATCTGGGATTGGGGCACGCTTTTCTCAGGAGCGATTTTTCTCTTGATGCCTTGCGGATTTTATTTTATTTTAGGCAAGTAGGGTAAACGTGGGTAAAGGCAAATCTCTTCTAAAAGTTTCCTCTTAATACTGGAGCGTCTTTACGGGCTAAAGTTAACGACGTTGGATATTCAAGCTTTTGTAAAGTTTTAACATCAAATCTCGCACTCTGAGTACGACATTTTTCTACGCTGGCTGTTTCGTCGACCCTCAAGAAGGTAGGTTTTTTCCAAGGTGGGAATTGGAATCATTACTTATTAAGGCTACATGTTCGGCACAGAGCGTGCGGTTAGAATAACTTTTAGGGAGGTATCTAGCATGATTTAGATCTGTATCAGGTATCCACATTTTGACAGATACACACAGGTCTCAGCAAGGACATTTTGTTTGTGTTTTTTACAGTCTGTAGTAGCACTAGACCCCCCTCCTATATGGAGTCCTTAGAGGGCATGTGTTTCTAGTTTGGAAACAAACCCTGACACTAATGACGCGACTAGAGCTTTTCTTTCCCCCTTTTTCACAGATTTTAGAATTTTGTTTTCCCTCTTGTGAAGTCGGTTGACAATTTATTAACAGTTGGTGGTATTTTTATATTTTAATTTGTTTTTCATGTGCTTCATTGGTTGGGAAGAGTGGGGGGCAATTGATTTGCCATCTGTGGGCGCTCAGTCACCACTGCTAACACTTAGAGAGATAACATTAAAGTTGTCAGTATTTGTTGGAATTTATTGTGACTTTCCTGCTTGATCTCTTCAATTAGCCCACACATAAACTTACATTAGGATTCAAATGACCCTAGGTCAGTGTGACATGCAAAATGTAAATACATTTGGCATAGGGTTGTGCATCGGTTTGCATTTTAAATCAAGAAATGTTAGGGCATGGTGGCTATGCAATGTATTTTACTCTGTTTTCTTTCTAATGTTTGATTTGATCATTGTTTGTCATTCCCAAGCTTTACCAAAGATATTCTATAGCCTTTTCCTCCCTCACCTATGTTACTGACAAATTACAAATACAAGTCGGTGCTTGTTTTGACATAAAACACTTTTGCGCAATAATTTTCTTGAGTGCATCTTCAAAATAGCCAATCATCTGAAATGAATGTCTGAAGAACAGTTTTAGTTTCCTTAGCATGGTTCATTTACACCAGCGAGATTGGAAGTCGGTGCCCTTACCTTTAAAAAATGAGAGGGTTTCATACTTTAAAGGTAGATGGGTCACCTTTTGCTTTAGAAGAAATCAGACGAAGGGGACCACCACGCCCCTGCTCTCTCTATATATAGCACATCACTTCTTTTCTCTGCAACATTTCCAGTGGAGTCATGAAGTCATCACCCATCCTAACATCTCCAATCTTTTCAAGAGGGAAGAATCCTGATTTACACCAGCCAAGTCACTACACCATCATAGTCCATCTCCCTCAGGTTCAGCATCTTTGGATAGTTTTTAGGGGAAAGATGCTTCAGTACACCAGAGGTGTTCTGTTAAACAAAAACAAGAAAACTATAAACGGGTTTTTGAGAATGAGCTCAGTCAAAAATGACACGCAGTGGCAAGAATGCACATGTTGAATGTACACAAAAAAAGTGTTGTGCGAAACAAACATTTACATTTAGCATACGCTCTTAACCAGAGCCACTTACAAACATGCTCTCAAATGCTTATTGATTGAATTAGGCTTTCTTGCTGTACAAGAACACTGCTTAGAGGTTTCAGTTACAGGTTTTGATTTCGGCCCCTCGGTTGTCAATCCCAGGTAGGGGTACATACTTACTGGGAGAATAACATATACAATGCAAACAGATGACTGTGCTGTTTGCCGATTAATCCTTACTTGTGACTCTTCTTGAAAACAACTGACTGAGATCTACCATCTCTTGCTATGTGAATTAAGGTAAAGGATAATGTCCATGACACTCCATCTGGGTATAATCCTTTTGGCCTATGTGTTGCAAGGAAAATTTCTCCCTTCACCTTTCTGTAGTACACACCTCAGTGAAACTCACTATGTGAAATCATCGGTCCGTCCCTAAAGCCCGCTTTCTCAATTTTAGTGTTGCTGATGTTGCCTTTCTTTGGAAGCAGGGTACGAATGGATAGTGTCAATGCACCCTAAAATGTTACTCCAAGTTGGTTTGAAATGAGAGGGAGAGAATGGATGGTTGAGCTAAGAGGCATTCCCTTAAGGAGTTCACCAGGAAAACAGTTGTTCTGTTGAGCTGTAGGAAAGGGAGTTAAGAGTTTTCCTGCCCTCTAATTTACTGGGCTGCTGGGTTGGCACATCATTATTGCTGCTTGCTGTTGATGTGGAAAGTTGTGGCGTTAAATAATTTAGCAATATGTTCTCGAATGTAGATTATGTATAACTTACACTGAGTTTACAAAACATTAAGGACACTGACTAGGTGAATACAGGTGAAAGTTATCATCCCTTATTGATGTAACTTGTTAAATCCACTTCAATCAGTGTAGATGAAGGGGAGGGGACAGGTTAAATAAGGATTTTTAAGCTCGGAGACAATTGAGACATGGATTATATATGTGTGCTTCTCAGAGGGTGAATGGGCAAGACAAAATATTTAAGTGCCTTTTGAATGGGGTATGGTAGTCTAATGTTTGGTTTACTCTGTGTATATGAAAAAATAGACTGAAGTTACACATATTTTGAAATGGAGATCAGCTACAATACAATGAGTGTGCATAATAACTAAAACATTGTTGTACACTTGGGAAAATTCGAAGGACCTAACAAATGTGACTGCTGCCGTCATGTGAAAGCATCATAACTGGGTGTATTTGACACATTTAAGTCCTCAAAATTGAACTGACAACAACATGGTTGTAGGCATGAAAACCAACAGCAACGAGTCAGCCTATAGGGAGAAGGTAAGTGAACTCGCATTGTGGTGCCAGGACAACAACCTCTCCCTGAACATCAGCAAAACAAAGGAGTTGATTGTTGACTACAGGAAGAAGAGGAGGGAATACGCCCTGGTCCATATCAATGGGACTGCAGTTGAGATAGTCCACATCACCGAGGATTTGACATGGACCAACAACACCACCACTCTTGTCGGGAGGGTGCAAAAGTGCCTTTACTTCCTAAAGTGGCTGAAGAAATTTGGCATGCCAGCCAGGTCCTCTCCAAATACTACTACTGCACCATCGAGAGTGTCCTGACCAGTTGCATCACAGCCTGGTACGGGAATTGCTCTGTCCATGACCGCAAGGCCCTCCAGTGGGTGGTGAAGAAGGTTCAGTATGTCACTGTGGTCGTGTTCCCACCCATCCAAGACATCTACACAAAATGGTGCCTGAGGAAGCCCAATAGCATCATCAAGGACCCAGCCACAAGCTGTTCACTCCCTTACTATCGGGTTGATCTGAGCACCTGCACTGACTCCCTGCACCTTAGCACACACACGCACGCACCTAGACATGCAGTGCCTTCAGAAAGTATTCACACCCCTTGACTTTTTCCACATTTTGTTGTTACAGCCTGCATTTTAAATGGGTTAAATATAGATCTTGTGTCACTGGCCTACACACAATTGCCCATAATGTCAAAATGGAATTCTGATTACAAATTAATACAAAATGAGAAGCTGACATTTCTTGAGTCAATAAATATTCAACCCCTTTTGTTATGAACTAAATAAGTTCAAGAGTAAAAATGAGCTTAAGTCCCAATAAGTTGCATGGACTCACTCTGTATGCAATAGTGTTTAACATTACTTTTTTAATCACTACCACCTCTTTGTACCCCAAGCATACATTTATCTGTAAGCCCCTCAGTCGAGAAAGTGAATTTCAAACACAAATTCAACCACAAAGACCAGGGAGGTTTTCTTGCAAAGCAGAGCATCTATTGGTAGATAGGTAAAACAAACAAAGACAATGCAGACATTGAATATCCCTTTGAGCAAGGTGAATAATTAATTACAGTTTGGATGGTGTATCAATACACCCAGTCACTACAAAGATACAGGCGTCCTTCCTAACTCAGTTGCCGGAGAGGAAGGAAACCACTCAGGGATTTCACCATGAGGCCAATGGTGACTAAAATGGTTACAGAGTTTTATGGATGTAATAAGAGAACTGAGGATGGATCGACAACATTGTAGTTACTCCACAATACTAACCTAATTGACAGAGTGAAAAAAGGAAGCCTGTAAGGAATACAACTATTCCAAAACATGCATCCTGTTTGCATTAAGGCACTAAAGTAAAACTGCAATATAAACTGGCAAATAAATTATCTTTGTCCTGAATACAAAGCATTATGTTTGGAAATGCAAATTCAGCAACACATCACTGAGTACCACATTCATATTTTCAAGCATGGCGGTGGCTGCATCATGTTATGGGTATGCTTTAGCCAGCAACATAACACCCTACATCCCACTGATGGCTTCTCTCTGAAGCTAAGCAGGGTTGGTCCCTGGATGGCAGACCAGATGCTGCTGGAAGTGGTGTTGGAGGGTCCTTAGGAGGCACTCTTTCCTCTGGTCTAAAAAATAAATAATTATCCCAATTCCCCAGGGCAGTGATTGGGGGCATTGCTCTATATAAGGTGCCTTCTTTCAGATGGGACGTTAAACTGGTGTCCGGACTATCTGTGGTAGCTAAAGATCGCATGGCACTTATTGTAAGAGTAGGGTTGTTAACCCCCGTGTCCTGGCTAAATTTCCAATCTGGCCCTCATACCATCATGGCAACCTAATCATCCCGAACTTCCATTTGGCTTATTCATCCCCCCTCCTCTCCCCTGTAACTATTCCCCAGGTCGTTGCTGTAAATGAGAATGTGTTCTCATTCAACTTACCTGGTAAAATAAGGGTATAAAAGTAATCGGCAAGGACTAGGGAGGGATTTGGGATAAAACAGAATAGAGCTAAGCACAGGCAAAATCCTAGAGGAAAACTTGGTTCTGTCTGCTTTCCAAAAGACACTGGTAGACAAATTCACCTTTCAGCATGACAATAACCTAAAACACATGGGCAAATCTACACTGGAGTTACATACCAAATAGTACATTGAATGTTCCTGAGTGGCCTAGTTAGTTTGGACTTAAATTTATTTGAAAATCTATGGAAATACTTAAAAATGGCTGTCTAGCAGTTATCGACAACCAACTTGACAGGGCTTAAAGAATTTTCGAAAGAATAATGTGCAACTATTGTACAATCCAGGTGTGGAAAGCTCTTAGAAATGTACCCAGAAAGACTCACAGGTGATTCAGGGGTTTGACTCAGGGGTTTGAATACTTTTGTAAATGGGATATTTCTGTAATAAATTGTCAATAAATGCGTAAAGGTTTCTAGCATATTTTCACTTTGTCATTATGGGGTGTTGTGTGTAGATGGGTGAGAATATATTTAATCAATTTTGAATTCAGGCTGTAACAAGATAATATGGAATAAGTCAAGGAGTATGAATACTTTCTGAAGGCACTCATACATGCCGCACACACACATTACAATGCATTACTGCAACCACTTGAAAGGAATTCCTCCCTCTGCAACTTTGTTGTCCACCTACAGTCCCATTTCCTGGTCGATCAAGGAAGTGGTTAATTTTTATTTATTTTACTAGGCAAGTCAGTTAAAGAACAAATTCTTATTTTCAATTATGTCCTAGGAACAGTGGGTTAACTGCCTGTTCAGGGGCAGAACGACAGATTTGTACCTTGTCAGCTCGGGGGTTTGAACTTTCAACCTTCCGGTTACTAGTCCAACGCTCTAACCACTAGGCTACCCTGCCTCCCCGTTAATAGAAATTGGCGCATTATTTCACAGTGACCCCAGTTTTGGTAAAGCGTTTGAATCCGTCCTGAGGATTTTCCTATAAAAGACCCCCAAATTTAAGGAATTGCTTAAGGTCCCCAAAAAAGCATAGCATTTCATGTCTATCATTCTAGGTGGCAATTTCCCCTGTCACAACTACGTTCACTGTTATGGCATGATCTGAGGGAGCTCTCTTATCCATTCCATTCGGGTGACAGGATAAACGTTTGAGGTTGAATAACCTGTAACATTAAATATGTTGTATATCTCCTTAAGTGTTCCTCTAACTGAATGACACAGCAGTCTTATTACGGGCTCCTGACCAATTGTGTTATTTTGTGGAGTTTTTTTCTGCTGATCTTACCTTTTTTATGTACATAAAAAGTTCCCGCCATCGTTTCCTATGACTGTAAAGAGCTTCTGGACATCAACAGGGATCACTATCCTCGATTTGGATGAAGATCTCTATTTCAATGAGTCGGAAGCGAAGAACAAACTGCTCATCCAGGACCAGGCCCAAATCCCTGACACTCAAAAAAAAAAAGGCGTTAGAGTCTGGCGTGCAGGATACCTAACGAGTCTACGTTGGCAAGTGGATGAACCACCTCTAGCCTCCGTTCCATTGACGAACGTGCAGTCATTGGAGAATAAACTAGACGAGCGCTGTTTGAGACTATCCTATCAACGTGATCTGAAGAACTGTAATATCCAGTGTTTTTCAGAGTCATGGCTGAACATGGAAAACATATACACAGCTGTTTTTCTATACATCGGCAGGACAGAACGGCCGATTCAGGTAAGGTTGGGGGGGGGCTGTCTCTTTGTTAACAGCTGGTGCTCGATCTTTAATATTAATGAAGTTTCGAGTTTCTGCTCCAACCTCTTGATAAGCTGTAGACAATACTATTTACTTAGTGGTCTATTTACCACCATAAACTGATGCTGGCACTAAGACCGCCCTCAACAAGCTGTATGGTGCCATAAGCAAACAAGAAAATGCTCACCCAGAGGCGGCGCTCCTAGTGGCCGGTAATTTTAATGTAGGAAAACTGAAATCCATTTGACCTAATTTCTACCAGCATGTCACCTGTGCAACTAGAGGCGAAAAACTGTAGATCACTACTCCACGCATAGAGATGCATACGAATCTCTCCCTCGCCCTCCATTTGGTAAATCTGACCATAACTCTATCCCCCTGATTCCTGCTTAAAAACTCAAACCGGAAGTTTGTCTCTGTGCCGAAGAATGCCAAGGTAACATGTCTAAATGACCATCACCCCTTAGAGCGAACATCTGTAGCCATGAAATGCTTTCAAAGGCTGATCATGGCTCACATCATCACCATCATCCCAGACACCCTGGATCCATTCCAATTTGCATATCGCCCCAACAGATCTAGAGATGACGCAATCTCTATTGTACTCCACACTGCCCTTTCCCACATGGACAAAAGGAACACCTACTTGAGAATGCTGTTCATTGACTACAGCTCAGTCTTCAACAACGTAGTGCCCTCCAAGCTCATCACTAAGCTAAGGACCCTGGGATTAAACACCTCCCTCTGCAACTGAATCCAAGACTTCTTTATGGCCCATCCCCAGGTGGTAAGGGTAGGCAACAACACATCTGCCATGCTAACCCTCAACACTGGGGCCTCTCAGATGGGCATGCTTAGTCCCCTCTTCTACTCCTTGTTCACCCACGACTACGTGGTCTTGCATGACTCCAATACCATCATTAAGCTTGCCGACGACACAACGGTGGTCGGCCTGATCACCGATGACGATGAGACGGCCTACAGGAATGAGGTCAGAAACCTGGCAGGAGTGGTGCCAGGACGACAACCTCTCCCTCAATGTCAGCAAGACAAAAGAGCTGATTGTGGACTACAGAAAATGGAGGGCCGAGCACGCCCCCGTTCGCATCGACTGTGCTGTAGTGGAGTGGGTCGAAAGCTTCAAGTTCCTCTGTGTCTACATCACTAAGGACCTATCATGGTCCAAACACACCAACACAGTCATGAAGAGGGCACGACTATGCCTCTTCCCCCTCAGGAGGCTGAAAATATTTGTCATAGGCCCTCAGATCCTCAAAGTTCTACTGCTGCACCATTGCGAGCATTTTGACTGGCTGCATCACCCTTTGGTATGGCAACTGGTTGACATCTAACTGCAAGGCACTCCCTGCCATCCAGGACCTCTATACCAGGCGGTGTCAGAGGAAGGCCCTAAAACTGTTCAGACTCCAGCTACCCAATTCATGGGCTGTTCTCTCTGCTACCGCATGGCAAGTGGTACTGGAGGGTTTAGTCTGGGGTCCAAAAGGCTCATGAACAGCTTCTACCCCAAAGCCATAAGACTGCTGAACAGTTAATCAAATGGTTACCTGGAATATTTGTATTGAACTCCTTTTTCTTTTGCATTGACTCTTTAAAAAAAAACTTGCTCTATGCACACTCTCCAGACTCTACCCACACTCTCACATATACTAAACCAACATACACACGCTCACACATACGCTCAAACATAAAACACACACATGCATATTGACACCACACACACTTTCACATACCAGTACCAGTCAGAAGTTTTGACACAGCTACTCATTCCAGGGTTTTTGTATATTTTTTTTACTATATGTGAAATAAGCCATATGGAATCATGTAGTAACCAAAAAAGTGTTAAACAAATCCAAATATATTTGAGATTCTTCAAAGTAGCTGCCCTCTGCCTTAATGACAGCTTTGCACGCTCTTGGCATTCTCTCAACCAGCTTCATGAGGTAGTCACCTGGAATGCATTTCAATTCACAGGAGTCTTTCCTTCTTAATGCGTTTGAGCCAATCAGTTGTGTTGTGACATGGTAGGGGTGGTATACAGAAGATAGCCCTATTTGGTAAAAGACCAAATCTATATTATGGCATGAACAGCTCAAATAAGCAAAGAGAAATGTGACAGTCCATCATTACTTTTAAGACAATTTCAAGAACTTTGAGTGCACCTGCAAAAATCATCAAGTGCTATGATGAAACTGGCTTTCATGAGGACCGCCACAGGAAAGGAAGACCCAGAGTTAATAAGTCCATAATAGTTAACTGCACCCAAATAAATGCTTCACAGAGTTCAAGACACATCTCAACATCAACTGTTCAGAGGAGACTGCGTGAATCAGGCCTTCATGGCCAAATTGCTGCAAAGAAACCACTACTAAAGGACACCAATAAGAAAAAGAGACTTGCTTGGGCCAAGAAACATGAGCAATGTACATTAGACCGGTGGAAATCTGTCCTTTTGGTTCTGATGAGTCCAAATTTTAGATTTTGGTTCCAGCCGCCATGTGTTTGTGAGATGCAGATTAGATGAACGGCTGATCTCTGCATGTGTGGTTCCCACCGTGAAGCATGGAGGTGTGATGGTGTTGGGATGCTTTGCTGGGGACACTGTCTGATTTATTTAGAATTCTAGGAAAATGTAAGCAGCATGGTTACCACAGCATTCTGCTGCGATACACCATCCCAGCTTGTTTAAGCTTAGTGGGACTCTCATTTGTTTTTCAACATGACAATGACCTAATACACCTCCATGCTGTGTAAGTGATATTTGACCAAGAAGGAGAGTGATGGAGTGCTGCATCAGGTGACCTGGCCTCCACAATCACCCGACCTCAACCCAGATGAGTTGGACCGCAGAGCGAAGCCAACAAGTGCGATTATTCTACAATTTTAGAAAATAGTAAAAATAAAGTAAAACCCTTGAATCAGTAGGTGTCCAAACTTTTGTCTGGTACTGTCCATGTCGACACACTTACACACTTTTCACATACGCTGCTCCTACTCTGTCTATCCTGATTGTGTAGTCACTTTTACCCCTACCTACATGTGCATATTACCTCAACTGCCTCATACCCCTGCACATTGACTCAGTACCGGTACTCCTTGTATATAGCATTGTTATTTTATTGTTACTATTTCCTTTTTTTAAAATCCATTGTTGGACAATGGCTTGTAAGTAAGCATTTCACTGTGAAGTTGATACCTGTTGTATTTGGTGCATGTGACAAATACATTTGATTTGATCTTCTATTTTTATTATGTGGGAAAGGCCAAACGGCCTTTCCCACAGGAGGAAAAGGAGTTTTGAGCATAAGAGCTCCATTTGCAACCTCGCATTTCAATAGCCATAATCTTGAACTAAGTACCTTGCGTTATATGGGCATTGAAATGGTGAAGATGCCATGTAGGGGAGGAGATTGGGATAAATTACTTCTCCAAAGAGAGACATATTAGTTAGACCACTTGGGCAATCTTGCCCCAGCAGGTCTCAATGAGTTATGTTCCTTATTCTTGTTTTTTGTGGAAGGCTATAAATTTGTAGGCCAAATATACCCTCCTATAGGCTTTAACATCACAATATACTGTATGTGTGTGTGTGTGTGTGTTTCCCCCACAACTATGCCCACCTGTGTGTGGCCTGTATTGTTGTCATAACATTGCCTCCTATGCATGCTGAAGACGGACTCATACCCCAAAATTTGTGCGGCAATACAAATAGGTTTAGTTAAGTTTATTCACCGGAGTGCTCTCCTATTGTTTTTTTGGTTCTTCATGTACATACGACTAATAAAACTTCAACTTGAACCCCCATGGAGAGAAGCTTGGTGAATCTGCACAGTAGACTGGCGCTGGGAGTGGAGAAATTAGTGGGGTTTGACTACAGAATCAAACGGAGAGCTAAGGAATTTCATGCATGGATTGGTGGATACAGTGAACAGTAATTACGGGGCCATGCTTGAGCTTATACCCTGTCTCTGCATGTTTGGGTGGGAAGGAAAACCATAACTTTTCATTGTCAATGTGAAGGCAGAGCATTCTGATTTCTTAATAACTTCACGTTTTATCTTCAGATTTCTGTGTCTCTCTACAAAAGTGTTGTTTTTGCAGAACTCACCATCCATCATCTCTGTCTCAACTAGTGTGGCTCAGTGTGGATTCGGTGTGATCGTAAATGCAGTGGAGGCTATGTGACACGATGAGCAGTGACTCCCCCCCACAGCTATTGTTTGGGAGAAAATGTTTTTTTTTACTTGGATAAATGTCTGCTTACTTTCAGTGTAATTGTATTGAAGCATTTTTTATTTTATTTTAAACTTTTTTTTTCTCCCCAATTTCGTGGTATCCAATTGTTGTAGTAGCTACTATCTTGTCTCATCGCTACAACTCCCGTACGGGCTCTGGAGAGACGAAGGTTGAAAGTCATGCGTCTTCCGATACACAACCCAACCAAGCCGCACTGCTTCTTAACACAGCGCGCATCCAACCCGGAAGCCAGCCGCACCAATGCGCCGGAGGAAACACAGTGCACCTGGCCACCTTGGTTAGCGCACACTGCGCCAAGGACATGAGACAAGGACACCCCTACCGACCTAACCCGGGCGACGCTAGGCCAATTGTGCGTCGCCCCACGGACCTCCCGGTCGTGGCCGGTTACGACAGAGCCTGGGCGCGAACCCAGGGACTCTGATGGCACAGAGGGAGGCCCCAGGGTCCCATTTCAAGGACCCATAAAAACAATATTAGTGTCAACTGTCAGAGGCTACATCTTTTGTAACATCCATGAGATGAGGAGGATATTTTTACACGAGTCAAGCTTTGCTGCAGACTCACAATGCATAATATGTCAATGACTGTTATTCTCCTTAGTTATAGGAAATGCTGAGAATAAATTAATTTCATGTCTTGTTCCTATTTTGTGTGCTTTTCTCAAAGTTTCCAGGAAAGACGAGCAGACCACAACCAAGGCCTGAACACTGTCCAAGTCAATTATCCCTTTTATGTGAATTTAAAAATAACTGTCAAAGGTGATGGGTTTTTCTGATTGACGTCATATTCAGGAAACATTCACTCACCATTAGTGTGTGTCTTGTGCGGTATGTTTTTAGCATAGGCCTACAGTAAAAACACAGGTTGCACTTGACAAACTTGGAAGTGGGCCGTTGCATCATATTTCACTCCCCGAAGACCCCATTTGTTCCTTCATCACGAAACGTTGTCTAAATGGTTGTGTAGTGGTCGCGCTCGGGGAACGTGGTTGGCTGTGTGGACTTCTGTCTGGCAGCTGAAGTGGATACTTGGAGCCTGACCAGGCACTGACTCACTGCTTACGGGCCTGTGATGACCAAGCTCCTTTATCCCCCGGGACCCTCTGATCCAACTCAGCTGCCGGAACACTGGGCCATTCTTGGAAAGTGAAATTGAATTTCTTTAGATGATAGTACAAGGAACATGTTTAAGTGGAGAACAGTTATGAAGACCATGAGAATTGACTGAACATTATTCCTCTGTCGAGTCATGGGGATGACCTGACCTCCACTGGATGTTTCCATTGGATTATTTTCTGTTTTGCTTGGATCTGTAGAATCTGGATCACACCAACCTGCTTTTACATAAGTGAACTATGTAGACTGTTACCACATGCACGGACACATCCTATATCTCCTCACGTTTATTGCTGATTCATTCTAGAGATTATTAATATTTCCATATGTCTTTTAATGCTTTATACTTTGGACAAACTGTAAGTTAATTGTGTATAGCCTACTTCATGATTGTTTTAATGCAACAATTTGGCTAGTTCTCAGAAGCCTGCACCCTACAACAAGGATTTGTTTCACACCACTTGACAGGCATGAGAACAAATGGGGGTTGGGGCCAAAACCAACTGTTAGGTGATAGATCTGTAAGTGTGGAAACTACATCTTGGCTGCCTCTCTACAGGGGTATCACATAACAACCCTGAGTTTGGGGTCCTTTAACAAATTCCTAAAGGGGGATTATGGGAATTAGGGGCAAGTGTTAATCTCCCTGGCCAGATGCTGCAGGGTGATGGGGCGAGCAGATGTGCATGTGAGGGTCACCCACAGCAGCGTGCCTATTTACGACACATCCTCAGCTTCATTATGCCATCGACAGCCATGGGGGAGCAAAACTCTCAATGCTCTTGGGATTACCCATCCCCCCTGTCTGTGACATGAGCTCTGCTTGCCCAGTTATCTATGGCCTTTCATGAATCCCTATAGGAATTCACCTTTTGTTTCCTCTCTTCATTCTTAATTGTATCGTCCTTGTTGTATCTTGGCAAGAAGATGACTAACACTCATTGTAGCCTTTTTTAGAACACGCTTATTTAAAGTTACTGGTTGTGAAGAAAGGTTTTTTAGATACTGTTGCATAGAAATACTTTTTGTTACAATGTGTGTTAAAATAACCTTTTTCCTCTGTGTAATTAGAGACTAGCTGTATGAGTTTGACAGTAAAACATTTTAAACTCGCCTCCCAGGGTTTGTATGTAGTAATACTATTACGTACAGACCATGAAAATGTATCATGCCTCTTTTTTTTTTGTTTCTTTTGTTCTTACTTTAGAACTACGTAATACAATTTCACTTGTTTGTTTTGTAATACCTGAACAATCTGATGCATGCTTTGTTTGTATTTTCTTATCACACTGGGATTATCTGCATTTGCAAAAAATGCAAACCACCAAGCTCATTTGAAATTCAAAATCATGCTGTCCAAAAATCGATTAAAATAAAAAAAATCTAATCAAACTTTATTTGTCACATACAACGCCGTATACAACAGGTGTATTATACCTTACATGAAATGCTTACTTACAAGACCTTATTAACCAACAATGCTGTTTAAAAAATCTGCTGTACTTGTTCATGCTCAATTGTGCAGTGTTCGTTTTTACATGAATAATGAGTGAGTTTGGCATGAAATGCAATAGATCCCTTATGAGAAATCCGTCTGAGTGTTTCAGCACAGCTCAGCATCTACTCTTCCTCCTGTACGCTAACTCTCAAAGCTCTCGTTTTATGCAAGGCACTCAACAAAGGCTCATAACTTTGCATTTGTGTTTGACATGCCTCAGTTGTGAGCACAGTTTCACCTTGTGGTGTTTTTGTTCCTCCAGGTTGGCACAGTGACTGGCTCAGTGCTGATTCCCCAGCGGTCCCGATGGCATTCCATTCACAGAGCAATCAAAAGCTGTAGCGGCCCTCACAGGATGTTGGCGGTGCGGAGTACGCTGGTGGTTCTGGCCTTGCTTGCCCACATTTTACCATCCCAGGCCCGGCCTGCCATCCCTGATGAAGGTAAGGCTCCCACCTGGCCTCTTTTAAAATATACACATATATGGCGCCAGTCCATCACCTAAATGTATGTCTTCTTGTGTGTCACATTTCTCTTCATCATGAACCACAATATATTTTACTGGCTCTTATCCCAGACCCTTTTCAAATGGGTCATATGCTGGCCTTTTTTATTATTAATTTACATCCGTAGATGGATTTAGAGATGAGATGTAGTTATTTATTTTACAAGCACTCCATTTGACCAGTAATTCTTTAATTCCCCTGATCTCTGTAGCTGTGCAATAATCTGGAGACTTTTCCAGTGTTTGAAGTTTTTCTCTTTGTAGTCTGTGTAGCCCCCTCCCATTTCCCTGTATTTGATGTAATGTAGTGAGCCTAACTGGATCTAACTTGACAGGGCTGCATTTGTAACCCTGGAGACATTTCGCTGTATGCTCTCAGTATCTACTCTTTTATATTATTGTAAAGCTCAGATAGCTAACTTCTAAGTTGCTTTTTTGTAGGCTACCTATTTGTTGCACAAGCTCAGCTGAAAAAAAAATGGAATAGAGTCACTGAAATAGAATCCTGAAAAATGTTTATTTGGGCTGAATTCCAGTACTGTAATGGCTGCCTGGACTTGTGGGTGGATAGTTTTGGGTGTTTACACTCTGGAATCGGAAGTAGAGTGCTGCAAATGGAATATAATAAAGCCCAGCATTATAATTAGAGTAATTATGAAAGAGGGTCTTTTTTGGGGCAGTAAGCCTTAAAATAAAACTGGGCAGAGCTGTGTTTATCCCAACACTGAGACAGGGAGGGAGTAAATAGCTCCCATCTGTAGCCTCAGGCCCAGGCAGCAACACTACATAGCTAGCAATTCCTGCTCCTATCCTCTCCTCCTTTGTAATGAAAATAGTTTTTTCTGTCACAGAGGGATGAGTTAACTGCCAGAGAAACTTTCAATGAGCTGTACAACTTTTTAAAAACCTTTATTTAAGGTTGGAACCCTAGGAGCCCTTTTTAAACCAAAGATATATGGTTTTTATGTTTAAAAAAATAATTTACAACTAGAATGAGAGAGACTGGATATGTGACCGCCCAGCTCTTTGGTAGCAAAATTTGAAATTGTGTTTTTTACATTGGATAAAAGTAGAGACTAAGAGCTAGAAAATTGTATATCATACACTACAGTTGAGGAACAATGTGAAAGTAATTCTGCTTTGAAAGTTGATCAACTTTTGAGAAAATGGCCCTTGAATGTTTTGGAACACGTACTGTAGAGCTCTTCTTTGTCTACACCCATTCAGCATAGTTCACACCCTCTTAAGCCCCACCCATCTATTTTAAGGATTCACATGCATCAGCAGCCTGGTGGCCCAAAATAGTATAACTGGTGTATTTTAACACCAATAAACCCATCCTTTAAAAAATGAATTTAGTATATGTCAATATAGCAAACCAGGCAACTAAAAGCAACTTTCTAAACAATATATATATATACACACACACACACACACACACACCAGTCTTCCAGTCTTTTCCTGTGGCTAAACCAACTAGGCTCGTCATTTAACAATTGTATTCATATTTACAGATGGCATACAAGTTGGTTGTTAAGTTCACATGTTCCAGAAGGCATTTCTGCCAAAAAACACATTTTGATTAAAAAAAGTTATGTTTCTGTTCAAATGCCTCTCGTGTGAAGTAGTGACGCCTAGTTTCCTGAAACAAGTCACATATTGCCAGTGGGGTGGGGAGCATGATGCATTGTCTTTCTCCAAACAGTTTTCATACCCAAATGGTCAGGTACTATCTTGGGCCCCCTCTGCATTTCCTCCAGTCCCTTCCCTGTGCTCTCCCGCTGGGGGACTGATCGCTTCAGCTGTCCACAAACCATCACGGTAGAAGCATTTGGTCACGTTCTTTTTGCACGTGGGTGGGAAACAAAATAGCTTATGTGGAAATTGTCATGTTTTTAGGCCTCAGGACAGGAGGACAGCACAGTCAAAAGATTCCACTGGGAAACAATATATAATTCTAGGGAGGGCCTTTTAATCCCAATCCTTCTCACAGACAAACAAGCCACAAACAAATACTCAAGCCTCCACATGTTTATAACACTCAAGATGGTGAGTGCGCTAAGATAACTTACTTGAAAATACAAAGAGAAATACTATTTTGCCTGTGCTTCGCTCTATTCTGTTTACCTCCCCAATAAAAACCAAGCATACCCATAACATTATGCAGCCACCACCATGCTTGAATATATGAAGAGTGGTACTCAGTGTTTGATTTGCACCAAATGTGTATGGACACCCCTTCAAATTAGTGAATTTGGCTATTTCAGTCAAACACGTTGCTGACTTATATATATATATATATATATATATATAAAATCGAGCACAAGGCCATGCAATCCCTGTAGACAAACATTAAGCAGTAGAATGTCTGGTACTGACGAGCTCATTGACTTTCAATATGGCACCATCATAGGATGCCACCTTTCCAACAAGTCAGTTTGTCAAACCGCTGCTCTGCAAGAGCTGCCCCGGTCAGCTGTAACTTATGTTATTGTGAAGTGGAAATGTCTAGAAGCAACAACGGCTCAGCCATGAAGTGGTAGGCTACACAAGCTCACAGAACAGCACCGCTAAGTGTAAAAATTGTCTGTCCTTGGTTGCAACACTCACTACCGAGTTCCAAACTGCCTCTGGAAGCAACGTCAGCACAAGAACTGTTCGTCAGGAGCTTTATGAAATGGGTTTCCATGGACAAGCAGCTGCACATAAGCCTAAGATCAACATGCACAATGCTAAGAGTTAGCTGTAGTTGTGTAAAGCTCGCAGCCATTAAACTCTGTAACTGTTTTAAAGTCACCATTGGCCTCATGGTGAAATCCCTGAGCGGTTTCCTTCCTCTCTGGCAACTGAGTTAGGAAGGACGCCTATATATATTTTAGCGACTGGGTGTATTGATACACCATTTTGTTGTTTTTACACATCTACCAATAGGTGCCCTTCTTTGCGAGACATTGGAAAACCTCCCAGGTCTTTGTGGTTGAATCTGTTTGTTTTGAAATTCACTGCTTGACCGAGGGACCTTACAATTATCTGAATGTGTGGGGTACAGAGATGAGGTAGTCATTGAAATCATGTTAAACACTATTATTGCACATAGTGAGTCCATGTAACTTATTATGCGACTCGATAAGCACATTTTTACTTCTGAACTTATTTATGCTTGCCATTAGACGGGGTTGAATAATTATTGACTCAAGACATTCCAGCTTTTCATTTTTTATTAATTTGTAAAAAAGTCTAAACATAATTCCACTTAGACATTATGGGGTATTGTGTGTAGGCCAGTGACACAAAATCACAATTAGCTCCTTTTTAAATTCAGGCTGTAACACAACAAAATGGGGAAAAGGTAAAGGGGTGTGAATACTTTCTGAAGGCACTGTATACAGAGAGAGAGGTTAAAGGCACTGTATACAGAGAGAGAGGATAAAGGCACTGTATACAGAGAGAGAGGTTAAAGGCACTGTATACAGAGAGAGAGGTTAAAGGCACTGTATACAGAGAGAGAGGTTAAAGGCACTGTATACAGAGAGAGAGGTTAAAGGCACTGTATACAGAGAGAGAGGTTAAAGGCACTGTATACAGAGAGCGGGGTTAAAGGCACTATACCTGCTGAACATCAGGGATGTTATGGTGCTAATGAAGTAGACATTAGGGGTCCAGATGGAAATGTTGGCCATTGAAAAACTTTAAGCAAAGGTTATCCCATTAATGTAAACTTTTGTGTTTGCTAATAGACCCTGTGTTCTCACTTCCTACTATTCCTGTCTGCCATTCCACTCCGACAGGAAATCCCAACAGTCATTCACATGGCATATTGCTTCCTATCTGGAAGCCAGCACAGGTTCTATAGACTGCCGCCTATATGTTCCGTTTTTGGATTCAGTCCTGCGCTCATAGACTCATTCACTTTTTTTTGTTCAAACCCTATCTTGCATGCTTACTTCTCGGTCAAAATACCTTTCATGATTTTGTGTAATTAAGTTGATTTTCAGGAATGTCAATCAATTTTTCCAAATAGTTGGAAGAAAGCATGCAAGCAGGAATATTCCAGCTGGGGTGCTTTTTGAAAATATGGTCTCTGATCCAATCATTGAAGCAGGAGGATTAACTGAGCGACAATTTCCTAATGGGCTAGCTGTCTGTTCACCTTTTATATTCTGAGTTACACACAGATACCACTTACTGAATGTAAATAATGATGGAATGACTGTTTGTGAAAATACTGTGACTCACAGTATTAGTTAAGATGACTCTTTCTTTCCAAATACATAAACTAGACAGGCCTCAATTAGACATTGACTCAATGTCCTTACAGCATGTGCGCTTCCCACTTGATTCTCCCATTTAGAAGAAAGAAATCTGGCTATTATGTATGCAAGGTATGTCTGCTAAGAGGTTGACCGATTAATCGGAATGGCCGATTTAATTAGGGCCGATTTCAAGTTTTCATAACAATCGGAAATCGGTAATTGTGGACACCGATTTTGCCGATTTAAAAAAAAAATGTATTTTTTTACACCTTTATTTAATCTTTATTTAACTCATTCTTATTTTCAATGACAGCCTAGGAACGGTGGGTTAACTGCCTTGTTCAGGGGCAGTGACAGATTTGTACCTTGTCAGCTCAGGGATTCAATCTTGCAACCTTACGGTTAACTAGTCCAACGCTCTAACCACCTGCCTCACAAGGAGCCCGCCTGTTACGCGAATGCAGTAAGAAGCCAAGGTAAATTGCTAGCTAGCATTCAACCTAATCAATAATAATCACTAGTTATAACTACACATGGTTGATGATATTACTAGTTTATCTAGCGTGTCCTGCGTTGCATATAATCGATGCAGTGCGCATTCGCGAAAAAGGACTGTCGTTGCTCCAACGTGTACCTACCCATAAACACCAATGCCTTTCTTAAAATCAATACACAGAAGTATGTATTTTTAAACCTGCATATTTAGCTAAAAGAAATCCAGGTTAGCAGGCACCAGATGAAAGGTTAGCATTTCACCAGGTGAAATTGTGTCATTTCTCTTTCGTTCATTGCACGCAGAGTCAGGGTATTTGCAACAGTTTGGGCCGCCTGGCTCATTGCGAACTAATTTGCCAGAATTTTACGTGATTATGACATAACATTGAAGGTTGTGCAATGTAACAGGAATATTTAGACTGGATGCCACCCGTTAGATAAAATACGGAACGGTCCGTATTTCACTGAAAGAATAAACGTCTTGTTTTCGAGATGATAGTTTCCGGATTTGACCCTATTAATAACCTAAGGCTCGTATTTCTGTGTGTTATTATATTATAATTAAGTCTATGATTTGATAGAGCAGTCTGACTGAGCGATGGTAGGCACCAGCAGGCTCATAAGCATTCATTGAAACAGTACTTTCGTGCGTTTTGCCAGCAGCGCTGCTGTTTATGACTTCAAGCCTATCAACTCCCGAGATTAGGCTGGTGTAACAATGTGATGTGAAATGGCTAGCTAGTTAGCGGGGTGCGCGCTAATAGCGGTTCAAACGTCACTCGCTCTGAGACTTGGAGTAGTTGTTCCCCTTACTCTGCATGACAACGATGTCATTGTGTTCCTGGTTTGAGCCCAGGTAGGAGCGAGGAGAGGTACAGAAGTTATACTGTTACACTGGCAATACTAAAGTGCCTATATAAACATATGAAATATGGTATAGAGAGAAATAGTCCTATAATACCTATAATACCTACAACCTAAAACTTCTTACCTGGGAATATTGAAGACTCATGTTAAAAGGAACCACCAGCTTTCATACAGTGCCTTGCGAAAGTATTCAGCCCCCTTGAACTTTGCGACCTTTTGCCACATTTCAGGCTTCAAACATAAAGATATAAAACTGTATTTTTTTGTGAAAAATCAACAAGTGGGACACAATCATGAAGTGGAACGACATTTATTGGATATTTCAAACTTTTTTAACAAATCAAAAACTGAAAAATTGGCCGTGCAAAATTATTCAGCCCCCTTAAGTTAATACTTTGTAGCGCCACCTTTTGCTGCGATTACAGCTGTAAGTCGCTTGGGGTATGTCTCTATCAGTTTTGCACATCGAGAGACTGACATTTTTTCCCATTCCTCCTTGCAAAACAGCTCAGTGAGGTTGGATGGAGAGCATTTGTGAACAGCAGTTTTCAGTTCTTTCCACAGAGTCTCGATTGGATTCAGGTCTGGACTTTGACTTGGCCATTCTAACACCTGGATATGTTTATTTTTGAACCATTCCATTGTAGATTTTGCTTTATGTTTTGGATCATTGTCTTGTTGGAAGACAAATCTCCGTCCCAGTCTCAGGTCTTTTGCAGACTCCATCAGGTTTTCTTCCAGAATGGTCCTGTATTTGGCTCCATCCATCTTCCCATCAATTTTAACCATATTCCCTGTCCCTGCTGAAGAAAAGCAGGCCCAAAACATGATGCTGCCACCACCATGTTTGACAGTGGGGATGGTGTGTTCAGCTGTGTTGCTTTTACGCCAAACATAACGTTTTGCATTGTTGCCAAAAAGTTCAATTTTGGTTTCATCTGACCAGAGCACCTTCTTCCACATGTTTGGTGTGTCTCCCAGGTGGCTTGTGGCAAACTTTAAACGACACTTTTTATGGATATCTTTAAGAAATGTCTTTCTTCTTGCCACTCTTCCATAAAGGCCAGATTTGTGCAATATACGACTGATTGTTGTCCTATGGACAGAGTCTCCCACCTCAGCTGTAGATCTCTGCAGTTCATCCAGAGTGATCATGGGCCTCTTGGCTGCATCTCTGATCAGTCTTCTCCTTGTATGAGCTGAAAGTTTAGAGGGATGGCCAGGTTTTGGTAGATTTGCAGTGGTCTGATACTCCTTCCATTTCAATATTATCGCTTGCACAGTGCTCCTTGGGATGTTTAAAGCTTGGGAAATATTTTTGTATCCAAATCCGGCTTTAAACTTCTTCACAACAGTATCTCGGACCTGCCTGGTGTGTTCCTTGTTCTTCATGATGCTCTCTGCGCTTTTAACGGACCTCTGAGACTATCACATTGCAGGTCCATTTATACGGAGACTTGATTACACACAGGTGGATTGTATTTATCATCATTAGCCATTTAGGTCAACATTGGATCATTCAGAGATCCTCACTGAACTTCTGGAGAGAGTTTGCTGCACTGAAAGTAAAGGGGCTGAATAATTTTGCACGCCCAATTTTTCAGTTTTTGATTTGTTAAAAAAGTTTGAAATATCCAATAAATGTCGTTCCACTTCATGATTGTGTCCCACTTGTTGTTGATTCTTCACAAAAAAATACAGTTTTATATCTTTATGTTTGAAGCCTGAAATGTGGCAAAAGGTCGCAAAGTTCAAGGGGGCCGAATTCTTTCGCAAGGCACTTTATGTTCTCATGTTCTGAGCAAGGAACTTAAACGTTAGCTTTCTTACATGGCACATAATGCACTTTTACTTTCTTCTCCAACACTTTGTTTTTGCATTATTTAAACCAACTTGAACATGTTTCATTTTTTATTTGAGGCTAAATTGATTTTATTGATGTACTATATTAAGTTAAAATAAGTGTTCATTCAGTATTGTTGTAATTGTCATTATTACAACTACATTTAAAAAATCGTCCGATGAATCGGTATCTGCTTTTTTTTTTTGTCCTCCAATAATCGATATCGATGTTGAAAAATCATAATCGGTCGACCTCTAATGTCTGCTCCTCAATAGTGATGACAATATTGTACTTGGTTGCTGTTCCCAGCTGTAATCATAAAACCGGATTGACTGTTGCTTCACAACAGTGACATGTACATTTTGTACATCTTTCATGGGATATTTACGGGGCGTCTGCAGCTAGATTAATAACTAATGTTGACATAGCCTTATCAGGTTTAGGACGAGGAGGAAAAAAACATGCAAGATCATGGCCCCACACAGAGCATGGTGGAGCCCTTAACGTTTTAGCCCAAGTCTCAATTGGATAGTTCTGGGCTTCCCGTCCCCCCCTTCCCTTTGGTTTTGTTTTTGAGGAGAAAGTTGATCCTACCCCCTGGCCCCTTTTCCTGCTGGGATTAAGGGCCTGTCAGACATATGTGATCCAGGAAATACCTTTACTAGGCCCAACTGAGGGTCACCATGGCAACTGGCACTAGAACTTGCCACTGCAGGCCCTAACTCGCTCTCTCTCCCTCATTCTCTTGTGCACGCACACGCTCTTTCTCTCTCCCCCTTTATTGTTGAGGGGCCTTTGTTGAGATGGAGGGAGGGATTACTGTGATCAGGTTTGCTAACGTTGTCCTGAGGGTATGGTATATGGGTGTGCTCCCTGTGTTGGAGGAAGAGCCTAGTATATGTTACATGTAGCAGTGTGCTGTATGTTCAGTCTTCACTTCATTATGAACGCACCAAGAATCTGTCTTCTTTGGACCCAGGAAGAGAGTAGATTCAACAACACTAACTTTTCTTTACATCAATCTGTAGGTTATCTGTTCATAACCAAGCAATCTTTAGATTAGAAGCATTTGGGATTCCACGTTCTTGGAATCATAATTGTTGGAATGTATGGATTTTAATCCATCAAGGATATACAGTGGGGCAAAAAAGTATTTAGTCAGCCACCAATTTGTGCAAGTTCTCCCACTTAAAAAGATGAGAGAGGCCTGTAATTTTCATCATAGGTACACTTCAACTATGACAGACAAAATAAGAAAAAGAAATCCAGAAAATCACATTGTAGGATTTTTAATGAATTTATTTGCAAATTATGGTGGAAAATAAGTATTTGGTCACCTACAAACAAGGAAGATTTCTGGCTCTCACAGACCTGTAACTTCTTCTTTAAGAGGCTCCTCTGTCCTCCACTCGTTACCTGTATTAATGGCACCTGTTTGGACTTGTTATCAGTATAAAAGACTCCTCTCCACAACCTCGAACAGTCACACTCCAAACTGCACTTTGGCCAAGACCAAAGAGCTGTCAAAGGACACTAGAAACAAAATTGTAGATCTGCACCAGGCTGGGAAGATTGAATCTGCAATAGGTAAGCAGCTTGGTTTGAAGAAATCAACTGTGGGAGCAATTATTAGGAAATGGAAGACCTACAAGACCATTGATAATCTCCCTTGATCTGGGGCGCCACGCAAGATCTCACCCTGTGGGGTCAAAATGATCACAAGAACGGTGAGCAAAAATCCCAGAACCACACGGGGGGACCTAGTGAATGACCTGCAGAGAGCTGGGACCAAAGTAACAAAGCCTACCATCAGCAAGGGCATTGAAGATGAAACGTGGCTGGGTCTTTCAGAATGACAATGATCCCAAACACACTGCCCAGGCAATGAAGGAGTGGCTTCGTAAGAAGCATTTCAAGGTCCTGGAGTGGCCTAGCCAGTCTCCAGATCTCAACCCCAAAGAAAATCTTTGGAGGGAGTTGAAAGTCTGTGTTGCCCAGCAACAGCCCCAAAACATCACTGCTCTAGAGGAGATCTGCATGGAGGAATGGGCCAAAATACCAGCAACAGTGTGTGAAAACCTTGTGAAGACTTAGAGAAAACGTTTGACCTTTGTCATTGCCAACAAAGGATATATAACAAAGTATTGAGAAACTTTTGTTATTGACCAAATACTTATTTTCCACCATAATTTGCACATAAATAAATCAAAAATCCTACAATGTGATTTTCTGGATTTTTTTCTCTCTCATTTTGTCTGTCATAGTTGAAGTGTACCTATGATGAAAATTACAGGCCTCTCTCATCTTTTTAAGTGGGAGAACTTGCACAATTGGTGGCTGACTAAATACTTTTTTGCCCCACTGTAGGTACGTGAGATGCACAGATAGTTGTGACAGAGGAGCAATGAGAATGGCAAAGGATGCAGAACATGTATTTGGGCCACAGTGTTTGTGACCGACATTACCATCTGGAAATGGCAAAGATGGCTTTTTCACTGTATCGCCCAGTCCGCAGCCTATAGCTAGGATTCAGACCACTTTGTCCTCTAATGCTGTTCCAGTGTCTACTCAACAAATTTCCCCGTAAAGAGCAAGACTCCCAGGCAAGTTTAGCTTGTGACGCTGTGTGCTTTTGTAACCAGACAGACAACACCGTTGTGATGGACAATGTGTCAACATAATTGGGTTACCCCCTCCCCCTGGTCAACTATGTATTCGTAGAGAACAGGGGCTCAGGTGTCTATCTCTGTGTCGCCGTCCTCCTCCCCATTCCTCAAATCTAATTCCACCTTCCTCTCCCGAGGAGCTCCTTGCCAGCCTCACAATTTGGCCCTTGACTAATTCGGGTGAGATTTAATTTAAGGGAGAGGATAGGCAGGGATTGGGTGAAAAAAGGTAAGAGGCTGAAGCTCCATTTTCAGCTCTGCAAACGCAAACAAGAGCCTAGATTCAATAAGCTGCCCGTGAATGTGAACGATGGTTCTTTCAGGGACATCGAGGAAAGAGCTGCTCCCTTGTCTTTGTCATTCCTTTCTCATGTAGCTGGGCACAACATTTAGACTAATGGTTGCATTACAGTATATGAGCTTTTTGGACATTTGCCGAATGTCAGACATGTTGCAGATTTTAGGTTGAGTTTTTGGCACTTTTGATTTATGCACTTTTTTCTTCAATACGTTTCCTCAAGGCTGGTTGTTGTGGATACTATATGCTGTCTCCTGCTGTATACTATTACATAAATGTTGATATGCATCTCCCAGTATCATATGAACAATTGAGTCTGTCTGTGGTTTTACTATTTGCCCAGTGATTAAGCTATTGTGTTAGTTGGACCTTGCCTGCATTTTTTATGTATACTATTGTACTGGAAGGTACTCAGCCCTCAAAATTGTATTTGTCACATGCTTTGTAGGTGTAGGACAACAATCGGTGTAGAATAACAGTGAAATGCTTACTTGCTGGTCCTTTTCCAACAATGTAGGGATAAAGATAAGATAAAAAATAGAAACAGTGACACAAGGAATAAATACATACTGAATAACAATAACAAGTAAGATTAACATGGCTCTATACAGGGAGTAGAACATAACATGGCTCTATACAGGGAGTAGAACATAACATGGCTCTATACAGGGAGTAGAACATAACACGGCTCTATACAGGGAGTAGAACATAACATGGCTCTATACAGGGAGTAGAACATAACATGGCTCTATACAGGGAGTAGAACATAACATGGCTCTATACAGGGAGTAGAACATAACATGGCTCTATACAGGGAGTAGAACATAACACGGCTCTATACAGGGAGTAGAACATAACATGGCTCTATACAGGGAGTAGAACATAACATGGCTCTATACAGGGAGTAGAACATAACATGGCTCTATACAGGGAGTAGAACATAACATGGCTCTATACAGGGAGTAGAACATAACATGGCTCTATACAGGGAGTAGAACATAACACGGCTCTATACAGGGAGTAGAACATAACACGGCTCTATACAGGGAGTAGAACATAACACGGCTCTATACAGGGAGTAGAACATAACACGGCTCTATACAGGGAGTAGAACATAACACGGCTCTATACAGGGAGTAGAACATAACACGGCTCTATACAGGGAGTAGAACATAACACGGCTCTATACAGGGAGTAGAACATAACACGGCTCTATACAGGGAGTAGAACATAACACGGCTCTATACAGGGAGTAGAACATAACACGGCTCTATACAGGGAGTAGAACATAACACGGCTCTATACAGGGAGTAGAACATAACACGGCTCTATACAGGGAGTAGAACATAACACGGCTCTATACAGGGAGTAGAACATAACACGGCTCTATACAGGGAGTAGAACATAACACGGCTCTATACAGGGAGTAGAACATAACACGGCTCTATACAGGGAGTAGAACATAACACGGCTCTATACAGGGAGTAGAACATAACACGGCTCTATACAGGGAGTAGAACATAACACGGCTCTATACAGGGAGTAGAACATAACACGGCTCTATACAGGGAGTAGAACATAACACGGCTCTATACAGGGAGTAGAACATAACACGGCTCTATACAGGGAGTAGAACATAACACGGCTCTATACAGGGAGTAGAACATAACACGGCTCTATACAGGGAGTAGAACATAACACGGCTCTATACAGGGAGTAGAACATAACACGGCTCTATACAGGGAGTAGAACATAACACGGCTCTATACAGGGAGTAGAACATAACACGGCTCTATACAGGGAGTAGAACATAACACGGCTCTATACAGGGAGTAGAACATAACACGGCTCTGTACAGGGAGTAGAACATAACACGGCTCTGTACAGGGAGTAGAACATAACACGGCTCTGTACAGGGAGTAGAACATAACACGGCTCTGTACAGGGAGTAGAACATAACATGGCTCTGTACAGGGAGTAGAACATAACATGGCTATATACAGGGAGTAGAAAATAACAACATGGCTCTATACAGGGAGTAGAACATAACAACATGACTATGTACACAAGGAGTACCAGTACTGAGTCGATGTGCAGAGGTACAAGGTTGTTGAGGTAGCTATGTATTGTACATGTAGGTAGGGGTAAAGTGACTAGGCAACAGGATAGATAATAAACAGTAGTGTGTGTGTGTGTGTGTGTGTGGTGTGTGTGGCGTCAGTATGCATGCATGTGTGTGTGCGTAGTCGGTGCAAAAAAAGATCAATACAGGTAGTCCAGGTAGCCGTTTATTAGCTATTTAGCAGTCTTGTTTAGCAGTCTTATGGCTTGGGGGTAGAAACTGTTCAGGGTCCTGTTGGGTCCAGATTTTGTGCATTGGTACTGGTTGCCGTTTGTTCTCCCCGTTACCAGTCTGTGGCTTGGGTGACTAGGGTCTTTTTGAAAAATGTTTGGGCCTTCCTCTGACACTGCCTGGTATAGAGATCCTGTATGGCAGGGAGCTCTGCCCCAGTGATGTACTGGGCCATCCCCACTACCCTCTGTAGCGCCTTGCGGTCGGATGTCAAGCTTGCCATACTAAGCGGTGATGCAGCCAGTCAAGATGCTCTCAACGGTGCAGCTGTAGAACATTTTGATGATCTGAGGGCCCATTCCAAATCTTTTCAACCTCCTGAGGGAGAAGAGGCGTTGACGTGCCTTCTTCATGACTGTGTTGGTGTGTTTGGACCATGATAGGTCCTTAGTGATGTGGACAGCGAGGAACTGGAAGCTCTCAACCCGCTCCGCTACAGCCCCGTTAATGTGAATGGAGGCGTGCTCTGCCCTCTGTTTCCTGTAGTCCAAAATCCGCTCCTTTGTCTTGTCTTAACAAGATTGAGGAAGAGGTTGTTGTCCAGGCACCACACTGCCAGGTCTCTGACCTCCTCCCTATAGTCTTATCGTTGTCGGTGATCAGGCCCTCACTCCTTTCCCTGTTTGTACCCTAGTCATCCCTGTGCCACCTGTGGAAATCCAAGCAGAGCGCTACACCCTTTACCCTGGGGACCGACTGGAGCTGAGCTGTAAAACCGAGTCAGTCAATTGGACCAAGGACCATGCAGTGGTGGTGGACGGGGAGCACACACGCTTACGAGACGGCCAGCTGGAGATCGAGGGGGTGGAGCCGGCTGACTCTGGCCTGTACACCTGCGTCACCTTTGGCAACCACAGCTCTTACTTCTCTGTCAATGTCACAGGTAAGGTCAAAGCTACCACTGAGGGCTCAAATCACTGGTCCTGTAGAGAGAAACAATTCAAGGTACGTGGTAATGCAGCTAAGCCCGAGTCAAATGACATATATTGCCCCATCTGCCTATTCACCAGTTGATATCCTGGCATCCTCTGAAGATGAAGACGAGGAGGATGAGTCTTCCTCAGAGGAGGCAAAGATGTCTAGCAGTCAAAAGCTTTTACGTAAGTGTCTGATCCTCCTAGCCCTACCACCTGTCACTGGAATGGTAGACCAGGTCTGGGCTTGGACCCTATTCTGCTCCTGTTGAGGTTAATGCCCTGAACTTAACATGACAGCCCTGTTTCCTGTTACATTTCATATGTGATTCACCTATTAGGCATTTGCTGTTCATATAAGAGTGATTTGTTCACAGTTGTGATTCAGAGGGCCAGTAGCACCCCACACTGCTGTTTACACTTGAGTAAGGAATGTCACACTGGTGACTAAACTCAGTACATTCCAGACGTCCCCTGATTACTGTTTGTCTACGCTGTGCTATAAAGCCAGTCAGGCGTGGTCAGCTGGCTACTGCCGTCTGGTGAACGCCATGTGCCCACAGGGAAGTAAGCAGCTAGCGTGGCGGGCACCCCTGACGACGACCTTGGGCCCCAAGAGACTAGGCAATCCTATACTGGAGTTTTGTATGTTTTTAAGCAAAACTGGAAATTGTCACTTGACTTGTACTGTTGTTGTGGATCGTTGTATAGAACTCTCCTAAGCCAGATGGAAACTACCTGCACACACAATGGTTGTCAATTCTTCTGTCAGAATAGGTGTTTTAAGTGTTCTCTCTTTCTCCCCATTGTTCCTCAGCAATGTCCCCTCAGTGGGCTCAGCCCGAGAAGATGGAGAAAAAGCTGCATGCTGTCCCAGCCAGTAAGACGGTCAAGTTCCGCTGCCAGGCCAGTGGAAACCCCACCCCCACACTCAAGTGGTTCAAGAACAGCAAGGAATTCAAGAGGGATCAGCGCATCGGGGGCTTCAAGGTAAACCCCCTCCCTGTATTCACCTCTTGGTACTGGATGGCTAGAGACCATACTGTATTATCCTAATTGAATATCCCCAAACTCCCTGAACATGAGTGCAGGTGTGATGGTGATCTCGTCACTGTTAAATCACCAACCCCCACCCCCAGCATTAGAGGCATGTCGCACCTGACTAGGGAACCATGCAAAGTGAAATCCAATAACACAACGGGATGATTGTGCCACAAAAAAGCATGCCTCGAGGATGGCAATTTCAGCCCTGGAGGCAGAATACGCCTGACTGTCCTCATTTAACATATCTGGGTATCTGCTGTTTACAGTATTTGTTTTCAGTCCAGATTTCTCTGCGTATAGCAAAACCAACTTCTCAAAGGAAATTTGTTTATAATGAGGAGACGGAATAAATCCTGCAGATCTCCCCCATCTCAGTGCTGGGGAGCAGGACAGGACAGCTCACTGTCACAGAGGAAGTGAGACGGGGTAAACAATAATGGGCGTGGTGGTGATGAGTCTGTTTCCTTTTCTTTTCCCTGGTGCAGATAGCCTGTGTATACTGTGCGCTTGGCTTTTAAAGTTGACCATATCCGTGCCGTGGTGCGGACGAAGGTGAGTGTGTTGGCTTGCGACAGCCTCATGTAGGATGTGCTGGGATGTTGTCGGAGTCTAGGGTCCTGTGCATCTGCTCTTCCCATCAAGGTGTTGTCCAGCCATGTCCTCGGCAGCCCCCCCCCCCCCCTCCCGGGACACATTAAAGAGTTTCCTTTCAGCTGCCTTCACTCCGCCACGCAGCACACTTTACCATCTGGCTGCTGTTTTTTCAGTCAAGGTGCAAAGGTCTAGATGGGCAGCTGGGGACGTCTATGAACGAGGCTCGCCGCCCAAACCCCCACCCCCACGCTTTGGTTTTATGACCACAGCTCCATTGTTTATATAGTCTTAATGTATGGAGAGGGCAGGCAGGGGGAATAACACAGACCACATGTATTAACCCAAGCACAACACATCTGGCCAAAAGCAGCTGTGGAACCCCAGCTCATTTAAGCTAAATGAGGGAAACCTTAACGCAGGCCCTGTGTACGAATGTTTGATGTCGCCATTGCCTGAGAGGTTTGTTAGTTTAATCACACACTGCCGGTCTTGGTCAGATATATGGAAGAAAAGTAATAACTTGGAATATAGAGAACAGGATTTAGCCTTAGATGTGCATAGGATGTAACCTGGTCATCGTCAGCTACAGTTTTTCCCGGAGCAGGTTGTGACATGTCATGTAACCACTAAGAAAACCGTTTCCCCGCTCCAATATGTTTCCAAGAGTGCATTAATGTACTGTGCCTCAAGCAATGGAGCACAATTTAGTTTTATATGACATGGGAAATAGTCTCCTGATAGCAAGTTCCTCCTCCTTCCCGTGGATGGTAAAATAAATACAAGTCATTTTGGTTTGATCTGCATTTCATTACACATCATTGAACTCGTACATTTTTCCCCATTTTGTTCAAATAACTAACTAGCAGCATGACAAATGAAATGTGCTCTTGAGAGGTTATGTACAGCCCAATGTAAAATAAAATAATAATTCCAGAAATGAACTTATGAATGAGTAGTGTTGTATCAGGCTGGCTTGACCATCTTTTTTTATAATCTAGACACAAGTGTCTCACTAAAGTGTTTTATAGTAGGTGTTACAGGACGCTTTGTGAAAGTCTGGGTCTTTGGGGATCTATTTAAGTCTTAGTGCTTCAGTTGGACCAGCTGTCACCTGGAAGTGCATTCAATACTTCCTCCTCTGACTAAATATTTTACCTTTTCTCTTCTCCAATGTGTAGGTTCGAGAACACATGTGGACCATCATCATGGAGTCTGTGGTGCCATCTGACAAGGGGAACTACACCTGTGTAGTTGAAAACAAACATGGAAGCATCAACCACACTTACCAGCTGGATGTTGTTGGTAAGTCTCTTTCCTCTCCGGGTCATTCTATCAGGGAAATTCCTTGCTAATCCATTCACCTGGTTTAATCATCAATTGGATATTTATGTAGCTTAAGTGTGCTGTTGGTTCAATATCGCTAATGGTTTACAACACTAGGCCCTAGTAATCAAAGTAATGGTGTGCCCTTTTTCCAAGGAGAGAGTCATATGGTCTGAACTGTTGTCAAATTAGCATTTTTTTTTGTATTAACCTTGTTTACGTTGTGGCCCTGCCAATGAAGCTGTCTGAAAAGGTGCAATTATTATTTCATCCTGGACCTGCCCTGTGACTTACTCATGCTCCATTGGTTCTATAAATCAAAGCTCCACCTCCACAGACAGTGGTGTCTCCTGGGATATTTGCGGCCAGGGCCTGTGTTGGCGTGACTTCACTCCCCAACCTCGGTCAACTGTGAGATCATTTTGCAGACAGAGTAATTCTACAAAATGTGTGCAAAGCGCCACACTCATCTCTGTATCAGGAAAGCAAATGAAGCCTGAACATTTTGTTTCCCTGCCAGATGCTGGGCTCATTAGTATGGTTTGGCAAGTTATCAGTCATCAAAATGGCACCCGGAGAACATTTCTCTCTCAGGGCAATGGCTCGAAACTTGTCTGCAAGCTTGTGTTTCCAGTAATTTGGGAAAAATGGCAGCAATTATACAGGCGGCAGAGTAGTTGGGGAACTGCTATTTCCCTGGCTGTGAAATTACCGTCTGTAAGTAGTGAAAGGACATGAGATCTGGGTAACCTTGTAACCTGGCCTGAGATCAACCTCTACCAAGGCCAGACTGACAGAGCTGTCCTCCTGTTGTCTTTTACTTTCCCAGATCAGCCATGCCTCAATGCTTATTCATTACTGGAATGAACTAGAAACATAGCCTAATCATTTGCTGTTGTTTTCCAATGATAATCCATGGTGGCTTTTACCAAGGTATTTCTGTTGCGCTGACCGCTAGGATTCTCCACGACTATGTCTTTGACGTGTCTTCGTATGTGATTTAAGGTGTGTCTTTTTTGTTATTAATGTTTGTATTTTAATGTGATTGTCATGCGTCTGTGTGTATCCGTTGCAGAGCGTTCCCCACACAGACCCATCCTGCAGGCCGGACTGCCAGCCAATCTCACTGCGGTGGTGGGCAGTGATGTGGCGTTTGAGTGTAAGGTGTTCAGCGACCCCCAGCCTCACATCCAGTGGCTGAAGCACATCGAGGTCAATGGGAGTCGCGTTGGCCCTGATGGCTTGCCCTACGTCCGCGTCCTCAAGGTAGGGGCTCTTAGCGCACTGACTGGGTCCACCACCAGTCTACACAGGACACAACATAGCTGCGTTTGTTCTGTTCAGTCAGGAACTAAATGTGAAAACCTCCATTAAGTAAGAGATGACACCCTAAGTTATGCTTGGGGGAATGCAGACATACAACTGTGTAGTAATACAGCCAAACCGTATTAGATTTCAATGAAATTGTGTAGTACAGTCTTAAGGGCATGTTTTTGTTGAGTAGTTTGTATCATTTTTATTTCTTGTTGCATCATGTCTATTATAACCCTTCAAGACTGTCTGGCAAAGGATGGCAAATAGTATCCCTCTTCGAGGATGTGGCAGGTAGGTAGCCTAGCAGTTAAGAGCGTTGGGCCTGTAACCAAAAGGTCTCTGGTTCTAATCCCCAAGCCGACTTAGTGAAAAATCTGTCGGCGTGCCCTTAAGCAAGGCACCTTAATTGCTTCTGTAAGTCACTCTGGATAAGTGTCTACTAAATGACTAAATTGTAAATTTTATCCCTCTATATAAGTAGTTTTCTGTGGCTTGTAAAAGTCTATGCTTGAGAGGGGAAAGTCGAACAAATGCTAACAAATGATTGTGATCTCATTCAACAGAGACATTTGTTACAACCTCATCTTGATTTGTTGTTGCACATGACATGTTTTTGTTTCCAGCACTCTGGGGTCAATAGCTCGGACACTCAGGTGTTGACCCTCTACAATGTCACTGAGGAGGAGAGCGGGGAGTATATATGTAAAGTGTCCAATTATATAGGAGAGGCCAATCAGTCGGCCTGGCTGACCATCGTCAGGCATGAGGCCCAAGGTAACCGCCCCACGCAGCAGCAGCACATAGAGAGATCCTCAGCCAGGGGCTGCTAGGGCCACCTGGAGACCTAGGGACTTGTTTAGGGATGACCTCAGCTGTTTCTCTCCTCCCTCGCTCCCTCCCTCCTTCTATCCCGCCTCAGTGCTCCTGACTGTAAATTACACTATGGAAAATTCCCAGCAGAGCGGTTGAATGTGTTTAGTCTTGCTTTATGTTGGACTGCTTTCTCTTTCCTGCCCCATGCCTCTCCCGTGCCCTCCTAATAAGGGCCTCTCCTGCCATCCACTGCTGTTACTTTCACTCCCTCGCCCTTCAAAGTCTTCTGCTCAGATCTCTGACTGCCTCTCTCTTATTACTGCCTTGTCCCCCCCCTACTTTTCAGCTGTCTTACTCAGCCTTTCCCTGAGCGCCTGCTGTTTGTCTCGTGGATTTGTTGTATGGTGAAGTGTGTGTGTGTGGCCTTGAGTAATATTAAAAATTAAAAAAAATGTAACCTTTATTTAACGAGGCAAGTCAGTTAAGAACAAATTCTTATTTTCAATGACGGCCTAGGAACAGTGGGTTAACTGCCTGTTCAGGGGCAGAACAACAGATTTGTACCTTGTCACCTTCTGGTTACTAGTCCAACGCTCTAACCACTAGGCTACCCTGCCGCTACCCTGAGTGTGTGTGCTCTGCTGAGTGTGCTCTGCTGAGGGGTTTTCCATGTAGCCCATCTCTTGCATGCAGAGATGAGTCTTTAGGGTATGGGATGTCCGTCCCTGCTCCTTCTCAAATGGTGATGGTCCAGTGAAGGGTTCAGTGCTGCGGTGCGGTCTCTACCTAACGAGCTCCTCCACTAACTGACTGGAGGGCAGATATGGGTTTTTACTCTTGGGGGGGATGGTGTTGGACTGAGAGGGGAGTATGAACACCCCACCCACCCTCTGTCCTGTCCCCTCCTCTACCAGAAGTCTTTCCCTTTCAGAATCTTTTACTCATGCCTCCATTTTTCCTCTGGGCCTCTTGTTGGGTCTGCTTCCATTGTTCTTTTCTAGACTGCTGGCCTTAACACCACGGACAAGGAAATGGAAATCCTCCAACTGAGGAATGTGTCTTTTGATGATGCTGGGGAGTATACCTGCTTGGCGGGCAATTCTATCGGGTTCTCTCATCACTCTGCATGGTTGATCGTTTTTAAAGGTATCAATGGTTCTCTCCTCTGATCTCCTTCCCCTCCCTCCTCTCCACTTTGGCTTGACCATCCACTGCCCACATTTATCTGAATATGGTCTCTGTAGACCCTACTTCAGTGAGCAATGTGGATGTGTGTGGAAGCCAGGCCAAGTTGTGATACTAACCTTCTCCCTTCCCCTGTCAGCATGGTTCCATGCTCATCCAACCTTTCTGGATGGGATGGTATGGTCCATGTTGAGAAATGATTCCCAGAAATCACAGAATGCCAAACAACCCATCTGACCCATAAAATCTACCTCAACTGACAACTCCTGAATCAGAAAGTTTAGGTGTTTCATACCCTCAAAAAAAAATACATAAATGACCATTTCCTCTGCCAATTTCATAATCATTTGTCAGCTTTCCACATTGTTTCAAATGGTTAACGGGTAACTTTACAATGCACTTCTACTTGACTGCCTTAAGATGACGTTTTCCATTCAGAAGGGATTGTTTGGCAGTACTGTTGGTGTTTCACTCCAACTTGTTTCTCCCATTCTGGTTTCAATTTGGTGTTTACATTTGATTCTGTGTGAGGCTGATGTTTTCTGACAAGCACTACAAATGACATATATCCCTGATGTCATTTCCTGCTGTGAGGACGAAGCCTGCTCTTAAGGCTAGCTTTGATAATTGGCTCACTGTAGTGGACGGCTCATTCTTCTGGGTTGGAATAGGCATTTGTCCAATTATCAAGCTGCTTGTCATTCAGCCTCAAGACACAAGGACAGCTCACTTGTGTTGCTGGTGTTTGTGTCATTCTGGTGTTTTTCGGAAAGCGAGGTAAAAAGAAACATCCAATATGTTAATTTTAAACCATATTGTAAAATTTTGGAGATAATTAGATTAAACATTTTATCTTTTGTGTCTTCAGTCCATAGGTAGTTTTGATCCTCAGAGCGAGAGACAATGTCAAATTTTGTAATGTCTAAATTACAAGGGAATCATAATGACTATTGTTTGTACCAATAATCACCACACAAGCCGCCATTTTAAAACCAAACTGGGCTTTTATGCAGAACCACCATTTTATGTGCTCTAAGGAAGTCAGAATGGGACATTTACTTTAAATAAATAATTAGCTTAAGTTAAACTACTGAACACATTCTATTTATAACATATATATATATATATACAGTATATATATTACATTTATGAATGAGTGTATGTTTGAAAAATGTGTATTAGTGTGGAGTGGCATGGTTTTTGTCTGTGATGTTAACACGCGTTGTCCTGAATAACCGAGCCTTTGCACACACAAATAAATATATTAAAATAAAATGGTTTTAGGAAGCTGAGATTGAACTTAATGTACATCCGTGTTAATGCTCATCCGTTTGCACAAGGCTCTGTATTATTTGGGTTTGTCCCAGCTCAACAGGACTTGGCCATTCTCTGCCACTAGAGACTATGGCTGCTGGTCAAACTGGCAAAGAATGTGGAGTGAAACCCTATGCCTGAAAGAAGTGATTATGGTGCCACAATAGGAGTTTGTGCTCCGCTCTCTGTGCCAGTGGTGTTAAGGGCTCTGTTTTTCTGTACATGTCAGCTGAGTGGTCTTAGTGAATGTATCAGGGTGGTGTTTGTGTGTGTGTGTTCAGTGTTTTTGTTACATGCCTGTTGTGAAAGTGCGATTGATATTTGAGAATGCATGGACCTCTGTTGTGTGATTTGACCCTGTGTGGCTGACCTATTGTCCCCCATCGCGTTGCCCTCATCCAGCAGTCCCCCGCTCCCCACCACCCAACCAAACCTACCTGGAAGTGCTGATCTACTGCGTGGGCTTCTTCCTCATTGCTGTCATGGTGGCTGTGGCCATCATCATCAAGATGCGCACCTCGTCCAAGAAAAGTGACTTCAACAGTCAGCTGGCTGTCCACAAGCTGGCTAAAAGCATCCCCCTGCGCAGACAGGTAACAGAAAGTAGATAGGGGGTTTGATATCTTTATACCTTTTCTGCTTTCTCATCCCATTTAGTGTAATCTTTATGGTATCTTAATAGTTTTTTTAACGTATTCCTATCACTTATTCTTATCAAATGGAAGTGTTCATTATCTTGTGAAAATAAAAAACCTTAATTCCTTGAGCTTCTGGTTCCTCAAAGAGCCCATGAGGTGAGTCAGGTTGGTATGAGTAGAGGGCAGGTGTTTGTCTCATCCTGCTATCTGCTTCCACTGGGATTCAAGTAGTTTTAGTTGTTACATTTTGTGTCATCAGACTTATTTAAGTAACATTTTGAAGGGTTAACATCATTTTCTGTCCACACACTGGATATCCTTCTGTCTGTCTGTCTCTGTTGTTCCTTCCCTGGCTCCACTATGAGAGAGTAACGGCAGGCTTCTGTATTCCAGGTGTCAGTGGACTCTAGCTCCTCCCTCCACTCCGGGGTGATGTTGGTGCGCCCCTCCCGCCTCTCGTCCAGCGGCTCTCCTATGCTGTCTGGGGTGTCTGAGTACGAGCTGCCCCAGGACCCACGCTGGGAGCTGCCCAGAGACAGGTACACAGATGACTGGAACACACCTATTAAATACAGACATAACATCACACTCCTTTGAATGGGAGCATTGCCTGTCTGTTTCAATCATCTCACATTTGTTGTTTTTTCCTATCCCTGTGACCCACTTAGACTGGTGCTTGGGAAGCCCCTGGGAGAAGGCTGCTTTGGCCAGGTGGTGATGGGAGAGGCTTTAGGGATGGACAAAGAGAAGCCAAACAGGGTCACCAAAGTGGCCGTCAAGATGCTCAAATGTAAGTCAAGTTTTTTTTCTCTCTCATAAACCATATCAAACCTGTGATTTAGGCACATGGCTGGGTTGCCGATACTGCATGTTGGGAAGTTATTTCAAATGCAAGGAGTACAGAATTGAGCAGAAAACCACAACTGCTATTATAGGATGGGAGGAGAGTTCTACTTAGTGCTGTGATGCACAGACATAAGAGGCATCTGCCACTGGCTCCTGGCCACTGTGCAAATGGGAGACCAGAGTAAACATTTATGAGAACCCCTGGGTTTGGATATATGACAGGGTTCATAAAACTGTGAAGAGTGGGGATGTAGGAAAATATCCATTTATTGCTTGGTACTTTTTAAGTGCCTCCCCCCAGAAAGTGCTGCCTTCATTTCCCCCCTCCCCCCTACCTGCATGTCCCTCTGAAAGACTTTCCCCTACAGTTGGTGCCTTTTGAAACATTTTTAAATAGGGTATGTCAATTTACTTTGAAATCATTTTGCAAAGCAGTGTGCTTTGCGCTGTACACAACTGGAATGTTTTACATGAGAACTCTTTTTGATTTGCCAATCATAGAGTTCAGGGTTGGGTGATTTGTTGTAATGAGTCTAATTTCTGTCTCATTTTTTCCCTCCCCTCAGCTGATGCTACAGAGAAAGACCTGTCAGATCTCATCTCTGAGATGGAGATGATGAAGATCATTGGGAAGCACAAGAACATCATTAATCTGCTGGGAGCCTGTACCCAGGATGGTAAATCTCACACTTTTACACTCCATTCAAATCCTTCATTCAGAAAGGATGAAAACATGTTTCGGTTTGGAGAGAGGAGTGAGTGTTTTGGGAATGTGTTTTTAGACCATTGCGTTGTTCAGTTGTTTAACAAGACCACAAAAAGCACAGCATGATCATATCAGCATGCAGAAATGTGTGTAATGGTATGAGTAAGGGGATTCTGACACCAACTTCCGAGCTCTCAGTTTGAGATGACCACAGCTGCTGCCAGGGTTGCCATATCTTTCAAATCTTGACTGACAAGCCCTGGCACCATGAGCTGTGTTCTGCTGGGGAGGAACATTAGCCTTCTCTGACCCTGCTGTGAACATTGGAAAGCTCTCTGTTCTAAATATCATGTAGCAGAACACAGGAGGCTGCTCTTTGTTCCGTCTGGTCCCTTGAGAAGTTCCAGTAGGTTATTGTAGGAATCTGTTAGCATTTCACACCTTATTACCCAGACCTGTTTGACATACAAACTTTCATCTTTGGCAAAATGTTTAAGTCTTTGCATTTACTTACTATAGATGGTGATGGAGATTTTTTTTTCTTCTTCACACGGCCTACAAGTGTTAACAGACATTTGGTTTCTTTTTCTTGTTCTTTAGTTACAGCTTGTAAATTCTTAATGCCTTGATTTGTAATGGTGTTTTTCCCTGACCACAAAATAGCTGTCCAGAATACACCATTACTCTTCGCACTCATTGGCATGTAAGGAGAAAGATACAGCTGTTGGTTATAATTCAGAGCTTAACTCTCTCACCATGACCCCTCCACCGCTCAGTGACATCCCTCCTCACCGCTGGAAATGCTGTTCTCTGACAGCAAAGATGGTGTGCTCCTGTCAGTCTGTCTTGTTGCGTTAGGTGTCACATAAAAGGTATTTCAAATGTCACTTCCTCCAGTGGCGTTGAGGAGTGAGTGCACCCTTGTCTCCCTCCCCAGGCCCTCTCTATGTTATTGTGGAGTATGCCTCCAAGGGAAACCTCCGGGAGTACCTGAGAGCTCGGCGGCCACCAGGCATGGAGTACTGCTACAACCCTGACCAGGTGCCCATAGAGAACATGTCTATCAAAGACCTGGTGTCCTGTGCCTACCAGGTGGCCCGTGGCATGGAGTACCTGTCCTCTAAGAAGGTAACATCAGGATCCGACTCTACCTACATCAGCACAGTTGAGTATAGAGTACCCAGTAAAGATGCAGTGAATGTACCAGGACGCCTGGACCTTGTTCTTATGTGTGTCTGTGTACAGTGTATCCACCGAGACCTTGCTGCCCGCAACGTGCTGGTGACTGAGGACAACGTGATGAAGATCGCAGATTTTGGCCTGGCCAGAGATATCCACCATATTGATTACTATAAGAAGACCACCAATGTCAGTGTGCTACTAATTACCTACCTCAGCCATGCCAATCAATGTGAAAATTGCTTCCCCTGACCTTATTCCATCTCCTGTGTCAATTTGCCAATTTACACTAGCATTTAACTCATAGGGTCGTTTACCAGTCAAGTGGATGGCCCCAGAAGCTCTATTTGACAGGATATACACGCACCAAAGTGATGTGTGAGTATGGACGAAATACACATTTACCATATTTGTAATGGGCAGAAGTTGGCCAGATACCTGTGGCTTGTATGATATGACCTGTGTGTTGACTGATGGGGCTTGTCCGTCTGTATCTGCAGATGGTCTTTCGGGGTGCTGCTGTGGGAGATCTTCACCCTGGGGGGCTCGCCGTACCCGGGGGTCCCTGTAGAAGAGCTGTTCAAGCTGCTGAAGGAGGGCCACCGCATGGACAAGCCCTCCACCTGCACTCACGAATTGTAAGCCTCCTTCCTATGCGTTCTATCATTAGAATGGATGCTATGGGTTTATCCCAGAGCACAGGGATGCAGCTGCTGCAAAGACATTGATCTCTGATAATAAAAAATACAGGCAAGCCAGCAGCAGAATTAGGACTCTTTCCCGCTCTCTTACTCTCCCTCTCTATTCTCTCCATTTCTCCTCCTCCCTCCCAGATACATGATGATGAGGGACTGCTGGCATGCCGTTCCCTCTCACCGGCCCACGTTCAAACAGCTGGTGGAAGACCTGGACCGCACCCTGGCCATGACGTCCAACCAGGTGAGTCTCCACATTGAGCACGCCTCAGCAGTTCACACAGAGTCAACAAAGGTGATAAACTCACATCCTTGTATTACTGTCAGGACCAAATGCTAAATGTTAAAATGTTGTGTTTACTTGATATTTAAGCCACTTGTCTGTATGTGGGTGTGAAATGGATGATATCCAAAGACAGATATATGACTGTGTTCTGGCCAGTGTGTCCAATCCTCTCTCATAAATCCCATCTGTGTGTGTTTGCAGGAGTACTTGGAGCTGTCTGTGCCTCTGGACCAGTATTCCCCCAGCTACCCTGACACTCGCAGCTCCACCTGTTCCTCTGGCGAGGACTCTGTCTTCTCCCACGATGCTGGGGCCGAGGAGCCCTGCCTGCCAAAGTTCCCTCCCCATTCCAACGGGGTGGCCCTCAAGAAGCGCTGATACCTCACTCCCCTCAAACACCCTGACATTCCTCTTACTGTCGTTCCTTCTCTGCACCACTGGCCTGGTATGAACTCTCCCAACCCTCCCAGAGACTAGGCAAAACACTGGTGGAGAATTCTGAAACTTTGAAACGTACCGGTTGGGCATCAAGGACTCAAGGCTGCAGCAGTTTCTTGGCTCGTGATTGAGGTGGATATGTTTTCGGGGCACTTTGTATTGCTGGGATTGTCTTTCTTTTTGTGTCAAACGGTGCAGGAGAAGGAAAGACTAATTTCTCCACTTTGGGCATTTCATGGAACAAGATAAACAGACCGTACTAAACTGAAAGAATTATGAATTGGATGGATCTGAGTTAGGATTATGTCTGTTGTATTTTTCCAATGTTCATCAATAATAAATGAAATTATTTTGCTTTTAAGACCAAATCCAGAGAATATATTAACAAGGGACATTCATACAGTGCCTTCAGAAAGTGTTCACACCTCTTGACCTTTTCAAAATGTTGTTGTTACAAAGTGGGATTAAAATGGATTGAATTATCATTTTTTTGTCAACGATCTATACAAAATAGTCATATCTAGGTGGAAGAAAAATATTATGGAAAAATATGAACAATAAAACACTAATATACCTTGATTAGATAAGTATTTATATTCCTGAGTCAATACATGTAATAATCAACCTTGGCAGTGATTCCAACTGTTAGTCTTTCCTGGATTGTAAAATATCTGCCCATTATTCTTAAAAATGTTCTTCGTGATCATTCCTAGACAGCCATTTTCAAGTCTTGCCATTGATTTTCAAGCCATTTTAAGTCAAAACTGTAACTAGGCCACTCAGAAACATTCAATGTCATCTTGGACAGTGTACTCCAGTGTATTTTTGGCCTTGTGTTTTATATTATTGTCCTGCTGAAAGGTGAATTTGTCTCCCAGTGTCTGTTGGAAAGCAGCCTAAACCAGATTTCCCTCTAGGATTTTGCCTGTGCTTATTTTTATCCCCCCAAAAAACTCTAGTCCTTGCCGATGACAAATATACCCATAACACGATGCAGCCACCACCGTGCTTGAAAATATGAAGAGTGGTACTCCATGATGTGTTGGATTTGCCTTAAACATAACACTTTGTATTCAGGACATAAAGTTGAATTCTTTGAATTTTTTTTGCAGTTTTACTTGCATGCATGTTATGGAATATTTTTTTACCTGTATTCTAACTAGGCAAGTCAGTTAAGAACAAATTCTTATTTACAATGACGGCCTAGGAACATGACGGCCTTGTTCAGGGGCAGAACAACATATTTTTACCTTATTAGCTCGGGGATTTGATCTAACAACCTTTCGGGTTACTGGCCCAACGCTCTAACCACTAGTCTACCTGCCGCCCCAGGTACAGGCTTCCTTCTTTTCACTCTCTGTCATTTAGGTTAGTATTGTGGAGTAACTACAATGTTATTGATCCTCAGTTTCTCCTATCACAGCCATTAAACTCTGTAACTGTTTTAAAGTCTCTTTTGGCCTCATGGTGAAATCCCTCTACGGCAACTGAGTAAGGAAAGACGTCTATCTTTGTAGTGATACACCACCCAAAGTGTAATTAATAACTTCACCATGCTCAAAGGGATATTCAATGTCTGCTTTTTTATTTTTACCCATCTACCAATAGGTGCCCTTTGAGGCATTGGAAAACCTTCCGGGTCTTTGTGGTTGAATCTGTGTTTGAAATTCACTGCTCGACTGAGGGGTACAGAGATGTATGTGTGGGGAACAGAGATGTATGTGTGGGGAACAGAGATGTATGTGTGGGGTACAGAGATGAGGTAGACATAAAAAAAATCATGTTAAAACACTTATTGCAACTTATTATATGACTTATAAAGCAAATGTTTACTCCTAGACTGTAGGCTTGCCATAACAAAGGGGTTGAATATGTCAGCTTTTCATTTTTTTGTAATTTCAAAAAACGTTATTTAACTTGACATTATGGGGTATTGTGTTTAGGTCAGTGACACAATCTCAATTTAATGTATTTTAAATTCAGTCTGTAACACAACAAAATGTGGAAAAGGTCCAGGGGTTTGAATACTTTCTGAAGGCACTCTTCCTTGTATATGTTGGTGCAGTGGTCAGTTATTTCATTCATATTACAATCTCCTTGTAAATACAGTTAAATTTATAAATATGAATATATATTTACACAGCACTCTTTATTTTTATTACCATGTTTTTTATTTTCTTTTTGTACAAGGAAGCTTATGTTTGATCCATTTGAGTATAGTCCATAAGGGGAGTTGCTACATGAAAATAACTATAAATTGTATTAAATATTACTTGGCCAGTTTTCGCTATTTCTAAATTTGTCAGCTTTGCTTTTTTTTTTAACCATTAATCAATTGGCTGCTTAACCACTAGTGGAAACATATGTATTTTCTATCAATCTTTTCAGGTCCAAATGTTTTTTCATGACAACCTGCAATACAGCGTTATTCTTAGCTCAATGTCTGCAGTTGGTATCGATCAGCGACACCAGCAATGTTCCTTTTACTAAACTCCATGCTGTAGTCGTGCGTGCATACATATGTTTAATGTCTGAAGTGTATGCTTGTGTACTTGTACGTTGTGGGAGTGTGCGTGTGAGGGTTTAGTCTTTTTATGTACCTCTTCTCATTCATGATCTGTCGTTTATTTTAAGTATGATCACAACTGTAAAGATTTCTAGTTGTTAACCATGCTTATTAAAAAGAACCAGAATTCTATGCTTTAGATAACACCATGCACTTTCATTGTGCATGCCTGCCATGTAATGACCGTATCCTCTTCATGCTTTAACAGGAGGTCCATTTGTTTTCAGGGATCTTCTGATAAAGGTTTGCAGAGCACTTATGTCATCGTAAAAGAATTACATTAAATAAAATGCTGTCGAACAAAAACGAATCAATAAAGCTTTCAGAGTTTGAAAGGACTTAATAAACAGGTGCATAAATATCTTCATTTTGTTGTTTATGATGTAAATCATACTTACGAAGATGGACTGATGGCCACTTCAATCTCCTACCCATTTAGCGCAGGTTACTGGGGGCGATTAAATATGATAATGTGCTGCTGACACCAGAAGAAATGTCCGCTGGTACAGAGAGCCGTGGGCAGCCGTAAACATTGAATTTATTACAGTGTAAATGGCTTGGTTTGGCTGGCTCTCCAGTGCCATCCATCAACCCCCCCACAGACCCTGATACCCATGTCTGCCTCTGGCTTCCTGCTATGGGCTGATGCATCACCTGGATTGCTGTCTCCATGCAACAGGCTTAAACTAACGCCACACAGTGGGACAGCTCCTGATCCCTGTTAAGAGCTAGCTTTGACTGCTAGGTTCAATGGAAGTAGCCTTTATTGCCTACGGAATATCATTGCTGAAAGTAAATATGGAAGGATGCAAGAACGAGTTAGATTTCTGATTCATGTGTGAGCTGTTTTATCCTTCAGACCTGTGTATTTGAACTGAAATATGTAACGTCAACTAATGACTCATTGCTGCAGGAGGGATGAAGTGAACGTTTCACTGTTTTGAGAAAAGGCCTTTCCAGGGACACAGTGCCTCATCTGTCCTTTACCAGGTAATGAGAAACCGCCTCTGTTCCCTTCCTGGAATCTGAGAGGCCAATGATGTCACCGGAATGTTGTTTTTTGGAGGAATTGTATTAATCCCTGGAAACGCGTACTAATAAAAGGTACATCTGTGTGCTGTGGCTGAGGTGACAGTCAAGGGCTCCATATCGGAATAGAATGGACTCCAGGAACATGGGTTTATGGACAGCTAATGCATTGCTAAGACGGCAGGTGCAATTAAATGGATGGTATTATCACTTTGACAGATGGGCTAGGAAGAGTTGGGTGGGGCAGAGTTAAGTGGGTGGGGCAACGCTAGGTGATGTCTTCAAACATCACTTTTTGTTCATCGTTGTCATTAGGATGTGCTGAACATACTCAGTCTTTGAGACTGAGAAAAACAAGCATAGTGTGAAGAAATAACAGTCAATAAAAAGTCCTCATTTGAAGTCTGGGAATAATATTTTAAAACAGAATGCTTCAGCCTCCAGAAAATGCCTGATTTAAATGCATAATGTTTCCACAGAGTGCTGGATTAGTTATTGGTGTTTTAACACTGACCCTGTCCATGGCTGTAGGGACTCAGATGAATTGCTTTATTTTCTTGTTTACTTAAGTTGTCCTGATTTATTCAACCTTGGGCTCCAAGTCTCTGTTTTTCAAGCAACACAAATCCTCCATTATTGTTCACACTTTGTGCCCTGTCAGGACTGACAGATGACCTGCCCTTCACCTTGCAGACTCCCCACAGAGGTGACGCGTTGTCAATCAGACATCATTATTCACCTTCAATAGCAAGTGGAGCTTGTGAGGATGGTGGGGGGTACTTGCTTATTAAAGCCTCCACCGGAGAGAGGAGTGGTGACATCAGCCTGTTGTTGTGCGCCTTTGGCTGTCACATCGCAATTGAGCCGATTATTTATGGGAACAAGGGAGGAGAAAGTGGAGGGGGCCGTCAATGCACATGAGGGGTAGAAGGGGACAAAAGGGAGCGGTACAATGCAGGTGCTCATGAATATCAATTCGGCCAGCTTCCATCTGCTATGAGTTGTGGAGGAGACCGAGGCCCGTCTCCTGTCCTAAAGGCAGAGTGTCTGCTGAGCCCAGAGTGTGAGGGGGCAGTGCCCAAAGTGAAGGGTGCACTGTGCTGTTAGAGCCGATGAACATACTGGTCTCTTTAATAGCCACTGAGGGTTCAGTCTGTATCTGTGAAGCGCTACAGATTGCGTGATAGAAATGTAAAGGCCATGTCCGTTTCAGACGACATATACAGCGTTTACCGTGAATGTGGTCTCTGCTATCTCGGGAACATTGCCTTTAAATTTCAATCACACTATAACTCGGAACGTCCGTGATACGGATGGAATAGAGCCCTAAAACCATGTCACCTATAATGAGCTGTAATCAAGACTTACAACCAAAATAAATATTTTGAAGCACAAATGCAGACAAGGAAGGAAAAATGGTCTGTGAATTACTCAGTAATAACGTCAGAAACAATATTTTTACTTTCTCAAGTGGGTTGTTTCGCCAGCCTCTTTATTGAGGGTTAGGAGTTGATGATCATCTGTGTTTTCATCCTACTGTGGCTATTGTGGTTTTTGGGGTGTAGTTCAGTTCTTGCAACACAGTTTGCAGTGGAACGAAATACGTAATCATTTTATGATGATGGAAATGTTTTCAAAAGAAAAGGATACACATAGCAGCAGTCTCAGCAGTATAGCATAGAATTTCTAACAGCACACTGAGGTAAATATGACAGCTGTTGGCAGGGAGTATACATGCACTTTGGCTGTTGATGCAGGGGTCTCTGTTGAGGGCTGGGCCCCTGTCTATGGGATGGCTGTGTCTGAGACAGGTCCCCAGTGCCCTCTGCTCACTGGGACAGAACTGACAGTCGGGGGTTATCGTAGGGCGAGGCCTGTCACTCACTGGACATCACAGTATTGTCTCTCAGTATCTGCCCTGCACCTCCCTCCATGCCCATCATGGGAGCGGTCTTGTACTCAAAGGGAAAGAATAAACTTGGCATTCACACGTCATAGAGAAAGGGAAAAGTAATGCATGCAGTGTCGTCCAGCCACATTCATATCCTCTCTGAACTACTAATAGCCACTCTGAAAACATAGCCTCTTTGAGACATTAAAATGTTTGTGGGGGAGACCAGGGGCAATTCCAACAGGGGGCAATTGTAACATTTTGAGTTTCTCCAAACAGAAACAAGTTACTTGTGATGAAACTCACTCAGTACATGCCCATTTAGGTTCTTTCCCTGCTTGACATTTTGAGCCAAATGTCAGATTTTTTATACTGTCCTGGGCATTAATGTCCAAGAATTCAAACTGGCATAATTTTCATCACTATATGCTGGCTAAATATTGACATGTGTCACTATTGTTGTCTCTTGCTAGGCACATGATGTTTTGTTATGGCTGCTCAATCCAAGCAGCCAAATGATGAAAACAACCCACTGGGCACAGACGTCATTTCAACGTCTAGTTTTGATATACATTTTGTGGAGTTGTCAACTAATGGAAAATAAAATAAAAATTCACCATGTCATTGGATTTAGGTATGACATTCCCTTACATTGATGACTTCTTGTGAATCCAAATCACTTTTCCACATTGATTCAACATCATCACATGTTATATTTTTTGTTGAAATGTCGTGGTAACAAAGTTGATTTAATCAGTTTTTGCCCAGTGGGAAGTGATTTTACCTTTAAGATGGTATGAATTATACGTGAATTATACAAATACTAACTAACCAAATAATACCAGCCTTGGGGTCCTGTAGGGTGCCAACGAAGTTGTAAACAGATATGATCTGGGCACCATCAGACTATTCAAGATGTTTTGAGCGGAACTGAAGGGCCATGCATAAACGGGGGTTGTTACTGTAAATATTGCTTACATAAAAATACTTACATTCACCGGTCAGTTTATTAGGTACACCCATCTAGTACTGGGTCGGACACCCCTTTGCCTCCAGAATATCCAGAATTCTTCAGGGCATGGATTTTACAAGGTGTTGGAAATGTTCCACAAGGATATCGGCCCATGCTGAAGTGATGGCATCACGCAATACATTCATGCTGTGAACAGCCCATTCCATCTCACCCCAAAGATGCTCTATTGGGTTTGGTCAGCAACAATGTTCAGATAAGCTATAGCATTCAATCATTGCTCACTTGGTATCAGGGTACCTAATGTGTGCCAGGGAAACATTCCCCACACCAGTACACCACTGCCACAAGCCTGAACCGTTGACACCAGGCAGGATGGGTCCATGGACTCAAGCTGCTTACGCCAAATTCTGACTGTCATCAGCATGACACAACAGGAACTGGGATTCGTCGGACCAGGCAATGTTTTTCCACTCCTCAATTGTCCAATTGTCCAGTGTCGGTGATCGCGTTCCCACTGGAGCCACTCGTCTTGTTTTTAGCTGATTAGAGTAGAATCCGGTATGGTCGTCTGCTGCAATAGCCCATCTGTGACAAGGATTGACGAGTTGTCGTTCTGCACACCACTGTTGTAGTGTGCTGTTATTTGTCTGTTTGTGGCCCACCTGTTAGTTTGCACGATTCTTGCCATTCTCCTTCAACCTCTCTCATCAACAAGCTGTTTTCGCCCACAGGACTGCCGCTGACTGGATGTTTTTTGTTTGTCGTACCATTCTCGGTAGACCCTAGACACTATCGTGCGAGAAAACACCAGGAGGGTGGCTGTTTCTGAGATACTGAATCCGGTGCGCCAGGCACAGACAATCATACCATGCTCAAAGTTGCTTAGGTCACTCATTTGGCCCATTCTAACATTCAATCAAACAGTAACTAAATGCCTCGATGCCTGTCTGCTTGCTTTATATAGCAAGCCACGGCCGCGTGACTCACTGTCTGTGGTGTACCTAATAAACTGTCCGGTTAGTGTATTTGTTTTAGCAAAATCATTACATATGTCTATGATAATATGATAAATGTTTTTGAATGTAAAAAATACAAATTGTTGAGTTTATTTGGTTTATTTCTTGAGCTGTTACAATTGCCCCTGGCACGAGGGCAAATGTAATGTACGGACTTTTCGGAATAAAATCTATATTGTTATCCGACCGTCTTATGTACAGCCCTAAATGGTATTCATTGATTAGGAAACAGATGTTTCATTTATTTTTATGATATTTAAACTGTATTTAAGCAGGGAATCATGCTGAGACCACAGCCTCTTTCACAGATGAGCCCTGATTGAACACATCAATAAACAACTATTACACTATACATATCTATATACACATCAATGACAAATTACATGAAAAGAAAACACAAAACACATTCAAGAAACACAATTATATGAAACAAACACATTATTCAGTTAAAAGGCCCTCTGACATTCTCAGAATTGCCCTATAGGCACCAACTCCACCAACCCTGCTCACTTTGAGATGATTCCACATGAGGCGCCAAAAAACAAAAAGCAGATTTACCTAACTCAGTGGAGATTGAAGGGATTTCCAGGGTCAGCCATCCCTGAGTCCGGGTCTGGTAACCTATACGTCTGAAGGTTAACAATGAGGTAAGGTATGGTGTAAGTTTATACAAGAGGGCTTTATTGACAAAAAGAGTGCAATGCATCAATCGCGAGACTTCAATGAGGGCCAGCCTACATTCTGATACAAAATGCAATGATGTGTACTGAACCTATCGCCCGTAATAAAGTGCAATGCGATTTTCTTATAGAAAAAGTAACTAGCCTAGTTCAAGTGATCTCTGAGCAGTAGAGTAAAAGACAAACATTGTTATAATTGCCCCTAGTCTCCACTACACATTTATATTGTGTAAAAACATTTGGTGACATTATTCTTTCCATAAATGAGTGATTATGACTGTGGCAAGAAGCTATTTGATTCAAGCATTGATGGAGTCTGTCTGGTAGTGTGAGTGTGGTTGGGGAAGAGCAGATGGAGGACAGTGGTTTTGTGTAGGTAGGTGTAAAGCTACCAATGGATGGATGTGTCTGGTTGACAAGGTGTGTTGCCCTCCTCCTCACAAAAGTGTTGCCTGCAGGCATGGCCCCTCCTCTTTCCCACCGGATCAACTTTCTTCTGCGTTGGAATGAGAGTCAGACACTTCCTCCAGGCTGAGACACATAACCTGGTCTTGCTAAGGCCTTTATCAAACAGGATCAACTGGTGTGCCAAGCCATTGCTCCCCTGTCCCCACGGGCAGGAGGATACCTGCACATGCATTCCTCCAACACATCCCACTCCCAAGAGGCATATCACATATCTTTTATGACTGCTCCGCTCAAATGGGGAGATGGTTGCTCTGCATAGTACTGCATGATAGCGAGCTATGATAAAGACATGCTTGGTTGTTGGAGATTTCTGAGCTCCCCTGGTAATTCTCTAAATATCAACATCGAAATGCTGCTCAACAGACATCCCACTGTCTTACTGTCTTGGAAAAAGGTGGGAATTGATATCTGGACCGACAAGAGACTTATCAAGGTTGTCTGCTTAGAACAGTGGTATATGGAAAAAGTCATCTGTTTTCCCAGTAATGTATAAAGGATGAAGACACCAGTTATTGATGGTGTGACAGATTGGTGTGGCTAGTGTCACATGTTCCCCGGAGGATACTCTAGCCTACCCCAGAGCTTTTCTCAACTTGGTTCTATTTCCCGGCTGGCTGCAGCGAGCCTTTTGAGTGTTCCCTATGCTAGTCAAAGTGAGTGACGAGATAGGGGAGGGAATGAATCAAAGCAGGGTCATTGTCCTCAGGACTCTGTCTGTCTAATCATATCACTTGGCCAGCCCTGAGCCATATCTCTTCATACTCTCTTTAATTAAATTGAGTCTGTGATGAGATTACCTGACTGACATACCATCCTATGTGTAACTCTGAGCCCCAGCATGACAACATGGGGAACACATACAACATATGATACTTGTGTTTTTTATGGTTGTTTTGTATTTTAGATGATGTAGGTCACAAAACAAACAGTAACATACTGTATCATATCGCCTTTCTGCAGAGCAGCAGATAACATTTCAGCCCACCTGCTACACCCCTAAAATGTCATCTGCTCTGCAGCAAGTAGCCTAAGTAAAAAGGTTTTATCCTCCGTTTTTTATTGACTAATATGAAATAATCAGAAGCTTTATTGGTATGTTTGTGACATTTGGATTGCCTGTAAAAGACAGTCATCAAACGTGACAGAATTGTGTTGGATGGGACCTGTTGTGACAAACACTTACCTTATTGGATTTTGGTCAAATGGTTTATTGATATGGTTGGATGTGTTTGAGCCTGAATCACTGGGCATGCTGCTGGCTCCTCCAGGACTTTGATGTCACCATGTCCCTTTGAGCTCTTTTGGCTCTTAGAGACGTCTAAGGTTGCAATGTGTTCGAGTTGCGTCAGGGGTAACTTTAGCATTTTAGCTAACCCTTCCCCTTATTATAAACTTAACCCAATTCACCTACTTCGTAAATTCACTTAACCTTTGTAGTTTTAGTTCCCCTAACCTTTCACATAAATTATCCCAACCTTTGTAACAACGTAAATTCTCCCCGTAATTCTCCTTTGTTGTTACTATGCAACAAGCAACCTGGTCTCAGAGAAAGAGGTATAATGAAATACTTCCACAAGATACATTTTGAGTTACTTCTTCAAATTCGTATGACGAGGTAAGACAAATTATTCTATAGTCCTCTAATTCCTATGATGTTGTGTGACCGCTATTTCATTCATAATATAAACGTAATGTAACATATCCTACTAACTGAGTGTCACAGATTTACTTGTGAATAATTGTAATATTAAACTAACCCTTGTCATTAGTTCACCTAAAAACCAACATAAATTCACCCAAATATAATTATTATCCTTTGTTGTTTTGAAGCAAGAAGCAAACTGGTCTCAGAAAGAAGCATAATACTTTTAGTCCTCCAAGACTTATGATAACTTACATTCAAAAACTCAACCATGGACACTCTTACTGACAGTTGTGGCTGCTTTGCGTAATGTATTGTTGTCTCTACCTTCTTGCCCTTTGTGCTGTTGTCTGTGCCCAATAATGTTAGTATCCTGTTTTGTGCTGTTACCATATTGTGCTGCTGCCATGTTGTGTTACTATCATGTTGTGTTGCTACCATGCTGTGTTGTCATGTGTTGCTGCCATGCTATGTTGTTGTCTTCGGTCTTGTGTGTTGTAGGTTGTGCTGTCTGTCTTGTCATGAAGTGTGTTTTGTCCTATATTTTTATTTAATTTATTGTTCATTTTTAATCCCAGCCCCCTGCCTCCGTAGGTAGCCTTTTACCTTTTGGTAGGCAATCATTGTAAATAAAAATGTGTTCTTAACTGACTTGCCTAGTTAAATAAAGGTTAAATAAGTCAATTTGAAAAAAGACATATTCCAACTCGTATGCTGTTGTACTACCAGTAAAGACGTATATTACTATACGTCCTCTAATTTGTATGATTTTGTACAAATGCTATTCCATTCATATAATATTATAACTCATTCAAGACTTATTATAATTTACATTACTGTCACGCCCTGACCATAGTTTACTTTGTATTTTCTATGTTTTGATTGGTCAGGGTGTGATCTGAGTGGGTATTCTATGTTTCATGTCTTGTTTGTCTATTTCTATGTTCAGCCTGATATGGTTCTCAGTCAGAGGCAGGTGTTCGTCATTGTCTCTGATTGGGAACCATATTTAGGTAGCCTGGGTTTCACTGTGTGTTTGTGGGTGATTGTTCCTGTCTATGTGTTTTTCACCAGATAGGCTGTTTAGGTTTTCGTTACGTTTTGTTTTGTAGTATTGTATTGGAGATTCGTGTTTCGTATTATTAATAAACATGGATCGTAAACCACACGCTGCATTTTGGTCCGACTCTCCTTCGTATGAAGACGAAACTCGTTACAGAATCACCCACCACCAACGGACCAAGCAGCGTGTCAACAGGCAGGTGCAGCGGGAGAAGAAACAACAGGAACAGCCCAAGGAGGAGTACAGTATGGAGTATACTACTTGGGAGGAGATCGACAGGTGGGCGGCCGACCCAGGGAGAGTGCCGGAGCCCGCCTGGGATTCGCTGGAGCAGTGCGAGGAGGGTTACCGTAGAATGGAGGCGGTGAAAGCAGAGAGGCGCTGGTATGAGAAGGCAGCACGGCGACGCGGATGGAAGCCTGAGAGGCAGCCCCAAAAATGTCTTGGGGGGGGGGGCTAACAGGGAGTATGGCTATGCCAGGTAGGAGACCTGAGCAGACTCCCTGTGCTTACCGGGGGGCTAGAGAGACCGGACAGGCACCGTGTTATGCAGTGGTGCTCCAGCTCCGCGTGTCTGCCGGGCTAGATTGAGCGTCGAGCCTAATGCCATGAAGCCTGCTCTACGCAGCTGGTCCCCAGTGCGTCTCCTTGGGCCGGCTTACATGGCACCAGCCTTGCGCTCGGTGTCTCCGGTTCGCCTGCATAGCCCAGTGCGGGCTATTCCACCTCGCCGCACTGGCAGGGCGACCTTGAGCATTCAACCAGGTAAGGTTGGGCAGGCTCGGTGCTCAAGAGCTCCAGTGCGCCTGCACGGTCCGGTTTTTCCAGTACCACCTCCACACCCCAGCCCTCCGGTAGCAGCTCCCCGCACCAGGCTTCCTGTGCGTGTCCTTGGCCCAGTACCACCAGTGCCAGTACCACGCATCAGGCCTACAGTGCGCCTCGCCTGTCCAGCGCTGTCGGAGCCCTCCTCCTCTCCAGCGCTGTCGGAGTCTCCCGCCTGTTTAGCGCTGTCAGAGCTTTCCGCCTCTACAGCGCTGCCGGAGTCTCCCGCCTGTTCAGAACTGCCAGTTAGCATAGAGCTGCCAGTTAGCATAGAGCTGCCAGTTAGCATAGAGCTGCCAGTTAGCATAGAGCTGCCAGTTAGCTTAGAGCTGCCAGTTAGCAAGGAGCTGCCAGTCTGCAAGGAGCTGCCAGTCTGCATGGAGCTGCCAGTCTGCATAGAGCTGCCAGTCTGCATGGAGCTGCCAGTCTGCAAGGAGCCGCCAGAGCTGCCTGTCTGCAGGATGCCGCCAGAGCTGCCAGTCTGCAAGGAGCCGCCAGAGCTGCCAGTCTGCAAGGAGCCGCCAGAGCTGCCAGTCTGCATGGAGCAGCCAGGGCCGCCAGTCAGCATGGAGCAGCCAGGGCCGCCAGTCAGCATGGAGCAGCCAGGGCCGCCAGTCAGCATGGAGCAGCCAGTCAGCATGGAGCAGCCAGTCAGCATGGAGCAGCCAGTCAGCATGGAGCAGCCAGAGCAGCCAGTCAGCATGGAGCAGCCAGAGCAGCCAGTCAGCATGGAGCAGCCAGAGCTGCCAGTCAGCATGGAGCAGCCAGTCAGCATGGAGCAGCCAGAGCTGCCAGTCAGCATGGAGCAGCCAGTCAGCATGGAGCAGACAGAGCTGCCAGTCGACCAGACTCTTCCAGATCTGCCAGTCGTCCAGACTGTTCCAGATCTGCCAGTCGTCCAGACTCTTCCAGATCTGCCAGTCGTCCAGACTCTTCCAGATCTGCCAGTCGTCCAGACTCTTCCAGATCTGCCAGTCGTCCAGACTCTTCCAGATCTGCCAGTCGTCCAGACTCTTCCAGATCTGCCAGTCGTCCAGACTCTTCCAGATCTGCCAGTCGTCCAGACTCTTCCAGATCTGCCAGTCGTCCAGACTCTTCCAGATCTGCCAGTCGACCAGACTCTTCCAGATCTGCCAGTCGACCAGACTCTTCCAGATCTGCCAGTCGACCAGACTCTTCCAGATCTGCCAGTCGTCCAGACTCTCTCAGATCTGCCAGTCGTCCAGACTCTCTCAGATCTGCCAGTCGTCCAGACTCTCTCAGATCTGCCAGTCGTCCAGATTCTCCCAGATCCGCCAGTCGTCCAGATTCTCCCAGATCCGCCAGTCGACCAGATTCTCCCAGATCCGCCAGTCGACCAGATTCTCCCAGATCCGCCAGTCGACCAGATTCTCCCAGATCCGCCAGTCGACCAGATTCTCCCAGATCCGCCAGTCGACCAGATTCTCCCAGATCCGCCAGTCGACCAGATTCTCCCAGATCCGCCAGTCGACCAGATTCTCCCAGATCCGCCAGTCGACCAGATTCTGCTGAAACCGCCAGCCGACCAGATTCTGCTGAAACCGCCAGCCGACCAGATTCTGCTGAAACCGCCAGCCGACCAGATTCTGCTGAAACCGCCAGCCAGCCAGGTTCTGGTAGTTTCTACTACCTGCCTGGGCTTCTTCTCAGTGCTGAGCTTCTTCTCAGTGCTGAGCTTCTTCTCAGTGCTGAGCTTCTTCTCAGTGCTGAGCTTCTTCTCAGTGCTGAGCTTCTTCTCAGTGCTGAGCTTCTTCTCAGTGCTGAGCTTCCTCTCAGTGCTGAGCTACCTATCTGTCCCGAGTTACCTCTGTCCCGAGCTGTCCCTCTGTCCCATGTTATCATTGTGGTGGGTAACCTATTTAGGGACGTTTAGGAGGGGGATTAAAACTGTCATGGAGTGGGGTCCACGTCCAGCGCCAGAGCCGCCACCGCGGACAGATGCCCACCCAGACCCTCCCCTATAGGTTCAGGTTTTGCGGCCGGAGTCCGCACCTTGGGGGGGGGGTACTGTCACGCCCTGACCATAGTTTACTTTGTATTTTCTATGTTTTGATTGGTCAGGGTGTGATCTGAGTGGGTATTCTATGTTTCATGTCTTGTTTGTCTATTTCTATGTTCAGCCTGATATGGTTCTCAGTCAGAGGCAGGTGTTCGTCATTGTCTCTGATTGGGAACCATATTTAGGTAGCCTGGGTTTCACTGTGTGTTTGTGGGTGATTGTTCCTGTCTATGTGTTTTTCACCAGATAGGCTGTTTAGGTTTTCGTTACGTTTTGTTTTGTAGTATTGTATTGGAGATTCGTGTTTCGTATTATTAATAAACATGGATCGTAAACCACACGCTGCATTTTGGTCCGACTCTCCTTCGTATGAAGACGAAACTCGTTACAATTACCCAATTCGTAATGTAACGTAACATATCATACATTACATGGAGTGTCACAGATTTACCTACAGAATAATATTAATATTTTCCGCACCTTTGTCCTTAGTTCACCTAACCAATGTACAGTTGAAGTCGGAAGTTTACATAAACTTAGGTTGGAGTCATTAAAACTCGTTTTTCAACCATTCCACAAATTTCTTGTTAACAAACTATCGTTTTGGGAAGTCGGTTAGCACATCTACCTTGTGTATGACACAAGTAATTTTTCCAACAATTGTTTACAGACAGATTATTTCACTTATAATTCACTGTATCACAATTCCAGTGGGTCAGAAGATTACATACACTAAGTTGACTGTGCCTTTAAACAGCTTGGAAAATTCCAGAAAATGATGTCATGGCTTTAGAAGCTTCTGATAGGCTAATTGACATAATTTGAGTGAATTGGAGGTGTACCTGTGGATGTATTTCAAGGCCTACCTTCAAACTCAGTGCCTCTTTGCTTGACATCATGGGACAATCAAAATAAATCAGCGAAGACCTCAGAAAATAAATTGTAGACCTCCACAAGTCTGGTTCATCCTTGGGAGCAATTTCCAAATCTCTGAAGGTACCACATTCATCTGTACAAACAATAGTATGCAAGTATAAACACCATGGGACCACGCAGCCATCATACCGTTCAGGAAGGAGGCGTTTTCTGTCTCCTAGAGATTAACGTACTTAATGTGCGAAAAGTGCAAATCAATCCCAGAACAACAGCAAAGGACCTTGTGAAGATGCTGGATGACCATAATGACCATCGTTATGTTTGGAGGAAAAAGGGGGAGGCTTGCAAGAACGAAGAACACCATCCCAACCGTGAAGAACGGGGGTGGCAGCATCATGCTGTGGGGGTGCTTTGCTGCAGGAGGAACTGGTGCACTTCACGAAATAGATGGCATCATGAGGTAGGAAAATTATGTGGATATATTGAAGCAACATCTCAAGACATCAGTCAGGAAGTTAAAGCTTGGTCTTAAGGACAACAAAGTCAAGGTACTGGAGTGGCCATCACAAAGCCCTGACCTCAATCCTACAGAAAATTTGTGAAAAAGCGTGTGCGAGCAAGGAGGCCTACAAACCTGACTCAGTTACACCAGCTCTGTCTGGAGGAATGGGCCAAAATTCATCCAACTTATTGTGGGAAGCTTGTGGAAGGTTACCTGAAACATTTGACCCAAGTTAAACAATTTAAAGGCGATACTACCAAATACTAATTGAGTGTATGTAAACTTCTGACCCACTGGGAATGTGATGAAAGAAATAAAAGCTGAAATAAATCATTCTCTCTACTATTATTCTGACATGTCACATTCTTAAAATAATGTGGTGATCCTAACTGACCTAAGACAGGGAATTTTTACTAGGATAAAATGTCAGGAATTGTGAAAACTGAGTTTAAATGTATTTGGCTAAGGTGTATGTAAACTTCTGACTTCAACTGTATGTAATGAGGAATTGATACAAAAATAAACAATCAAAGGGCAAACAATTCACACAATGAAACAACAACTGCGCAAGAATTGGCGGGAAACAGCTGAGCCATTCTGGAGAGCTGAGTACATACATTCTGGAGGGAGATGTGCCATCTTAGCCACACATCCCTCCTTCTTGTCTCAACATTTTAAATCACACTCAAGACACATTATCTTCACACTTATTTTCGTTGCTTTTCACTGACAGCTGCAACTCAGTAATCAGCTATGCATAGGCCTATGCTCTCTGGTGAAGTATTTTGAATCATTTTATTTAGACACAAGTAATTACACAACCGGTCAAAAGTTATAGACCACCTACTCATTCAAGGGTTTTTATTTGTACTATTTTCTACATTGTAGAACTATAGTGAAGGCATCAAAACTATGAAATAATACATATGGAATCATGTCGTAACCAAGAAAAGTGTAATATATAAATATATTTTATATTTGAGATTCTTCAAAAAGCGACCCTTTACCTCGATGACTGCTTTAAACACTCTTGGCATTCTCTAAACCAGCTTCCCCTGAAATGCTTTTCCAACAGTCTTGAACGATTTCCCACATATGCTGAGCACTTGTTGGCTGCTTTTCCTTCGCTCTGCGGTCCGACTCATCCCAAACCATCTCAATTTGGTGGAGGTCGGGGGATTGTGGAGCCCAGGTCATCTGAGGCAGCACTCCATCACTCTCCTTCTTGGTGAAATAGCCCTTACACAGCATGGAAGTGTCTTGGGTCATTGACCTGTTGAAAAAACAAATGATAGTCCCACTAAGCCCAAACCAGATGGGATGTCGTATTGCTGCAGAATGCTGTGGTATCCATGGTGGTTAAGTGTGCCTTGAATTCTAATAAATCACAGACAGTGTCACCAGCAAAGCACCCCCACACAATATCACCTCCTCCTCCGTGCTTTACGGTGGGAAATACACATGCAGAGATCATCCGTTCACCCACACCACATCTCACAAAGACATGTCAGTTGGAACCAAAAATCTCCAATTTGAACTCCAGAACAAAGGACACATTGACACTGGTCTAATGTCCATTGCTCGTGTTTCTTGGCCCAAGCAAGTCTCTTATTATTATTGGTGTCCTTTAGCAGTGGTTTCTTTGCAGCAATTCGACCATGAAGGCCTGATTCACACAGTCTCCTCAGAACAGTTGTTGTCATGATGTGTCTGTTACTTGAACTCTGTGACGCGTTTACTTGAGCTGCAATTTCTGAGGCTGGTAACTGTAATGAACTTATCAACTGCAGCAGTGTGACGGTATTCGTCGTCTGAAGAAGAGGAATCATCGGACCAAAGCGCAGCGTGGTAAGTGTTCATGCTTTCTTTATTAAAACTGAACACTATAACAAAATAACAAAGGGAATAACCGAAACAGTCCTGGAAGGTGCAAAACACTAAACAGAAATTAACTACCCACAAAAACTCTGTGGGAAAAAGCTACCTAAGTATGGTTCCCAATCAGAGACAACGATAGACAGCTGTCCCTGATTGAGAACCATACCCGGCCAAAACAAAGAAATACAAAAACATAGAAAAGGGAACATAGAATGCCCACCCAAATCACACCCTGACCAAACCAAAATAGAGACATAAAAAACTGTAAGATCAGGGTGTGACAAGCAGAGGTAAATTCCATTCCTGTGGCGGTCATCATGAGAGCCAGTTTCATCATAGCACTTGATGATTTTTGCGATTGCACTTGAAGAAACTTTCAAAGTTCTAGAAGTAATGATGGACTGTCGTTTCTCTTTGCTTATTTGAGCTGTTCTTGTCATAATATGGATTTGGTCTTTTACCAAATAGGGCTATCTTCTGTATACACACCCTACCTTGTCACAACACAACTGATTGGCTCAAATGCATTAAGAAAGAAAGAAATTCCATAAATTAACTTTTAAGAAGGCACACCTGTTAATTGAAATGCATTCATGACTACCTCATGACGCTGGTCGAGAGAATGCCAAGAGTGTGAAAGCTGTCATCAAGGCAAAGGGTTGCTATTTGAAGAATCTCAAATATAAAATATATTTTGATTTGTTTGACACTTTTTTGGTTGCTACATGATTCCATATGTGTTGTTTCATAGTTTTGATATCTTCACTATTATTCTACAATGTCGAAAATAGTAATACAAAAAAATAAGAAAAACCCTTCAATGAGTAGGTGTTCTAAAATGTTTGACTGGTTGTGTATATACATTTTAGGTAAAGCCAGCATCCGAACAGTGTACTGTGCACCCACAAACTTTCCTTTCCAATTCGGAAATGGCTGACACTTGAGATCTGTATATAATGAAGAGATGCTCATGTCTCCAACCTAACAATGAGATTTGTTGTCTTAAATGAAGTGAAATTGTATTTGTCACATGCGCCGAATACAACCTTACACTGAAATGCTTACTTACAAGCCCTGAACCAACAATGCATTTTTAAGAAAAATAAGTGTTAAAAAAGTATTTACAAAACAAACAGAAGTAAAAAAAGAACAAAGGTCTGCTTATTAAGCCCCTAGAAACACATTGGGCTCATTCTGGGCAGATTTTGGCAAGAATAAACATTGGTTTGATCTCTTCCACTCTACCGGAGAAACCATCTCAGCAAAGGAAACAGTGCCCCTCTCTCTTACAAAATTTAGCCCATGTATCCGATGCTGTCTGGACAAAAAGAGTATGACATGCCATACTCTTTTTGTCCAGACAGATTCAGATACATGATATACCCATACTGAGACAGAGGAGCGCAATTTCGCTCGCTCGGATGCTTTATCAGAGATTGTTGCATCTTTCTGTCGAGATTGTTGCATCTTTCTGTCGGTGCGCATCTCTGTCAAATAAATGATCAATATTTCAATATTTTATTTGGACGAGCATAGAGGTACGGTAGGATTGGCCCGTCCATAACACCGGCCTGGCTATAAGTCCTCAAGACATATGATAACTTACTTCAAATCAAAATCAAATCAAATTGTATTTGTCACATGCGCCAAATATATCAAGTGTAGACTTTACCATGAAATGCTTACTTACAAGCCCTTAACTAACAGTGCAGTTTAAGAAGAAGAAAATGTTTACCAAGTAGACTAAAATAAAAAGTAATAACAAAAGTAACACAATAAGAATAACAATAACGTGTCTGTGTGCGGGGTACAGGCTAGTTGAGGCAGTCTGTACATGTAGATAGGGGCGAAGTGACTATGCATAGGTAACAAACAAACAGCGAGTGTACAAAAGGGAGGGGGGGAGGGGTCAATTCAAATTGTCCGGTGGCGATTTTATTAATTGTTCAGCAGTCTTATGGCTTGGGGGTAAAAGTTGTTGAGGAGCCTTTTGGTCCCAGACTTGGCGCTCCGGTGCCGCTTGCCGTGCTGTAGCAGAGAAAACAGTCTATAACTTGGGTGACTGGAGTCTCTGACAATTTTATGGACTTTATGGACCTCTGACACCGCCTATTATATATGTCCTGGATGGCAGGAAGCTTGGCCCCAGTTATATATTGGGCTGTTCGCACTACCCTCTATAGCACCTTACGGTCAGATGCCAAGCAGTTGCCATACCAGGCGGTGATACAACTGGTCAGGATGCTCTCGATGGTGCAGCTGTAGAACCTTTTGAGGATCTGGGGACCCATGCCAAATCTTTTCAGTCTCCTGGGGGGGAAAAGGTTTTGTCGTGCCCTCTTCACGACTGTCTTGGTATGTTTGAACCATGATAGTTTGTTGGTGATGTGGACACCAAGGAACTTGAAGCTCTCAACCCGCTCCACTACAGCGCCGTTAATGTTAATGGGGGCCTGTTCGGCCTGACTTTTCCTGTAGTCCACGATCAGCTCCTTTGTCTTGTTCACATTGAGGGAGAGGTTGTTGTCCTGGCACAACACTGCCAGTTCTCTGACCTCTTCCCTGTAGGCCGTCTCGTCGTTGTCGGTGATCAGGCCTTCCACTGTTGGGTCGTCAGCGAACTTAATGATGGTGTTGGAGTTGTGTTTGGCCACGCAGTCGTGGGTGAACAGGGAATACAGGAGGGGACTAAGTACATACCCCTTAGGGGCCCCAATGTTAAGGATCAGCATGGCAGACTACTCTTCCCACTCTTCCCGCCCGTCAGGAAGTCCAGGATCCAGTTGCAGAGGGAGGTGTTTTGTCCCAGAGTCCTTGGCTTAGTGATGAGCTTCGTGGGCACTATGGTGTTTAATGCTGAGCTGAAGTCAATGAACAGCATTCTCACATAGGTGTTGCTTTTGTCCAGGTGACAAAGGGCAGTGTGGAGTGCGATTGAGATTACGTTATCTGTGGATCTGTTGGGGTGGTATGCAAATTGGAGTGAGTCTAGGGTTGTCCGGGAGGATGCTGTTGATATGAGCCATGACCAGCCGACATGAGTGCCACGGGGCGGTAATAATTTAGGCAGGTTACCTTCGCTTCCTTGGGCACAGGGACTATGGTGGTCTGCTTGAAACATGTAGGTATTACAGACTCGGTCAGAGAGAGGTTGAAAATGTCAGTGAAGACACTTGACAGTTGGTCCGCACATGCGTTGTGTACACGTCCTGGTAATCCGTCTGGCCCAGCGGCTTTGTGAATGTTGACATGTTTAAAGGTTTTGTTCACATCGGCTACCGAGAGCGTTATCACACAGTCATCCAGAACAGCTGGTGCTCTCGTGCAAGCTTCAGTGTTGCCTGCCTCGAAGCGAGCATGAAAGTACTTCATCCAATTCTTATGCTATTGTACGACCAGGTAAGATGTATGATACCATATGTCCTCTAATTTGTATGAATTTGTACGACCTCTATTTCATTCATAATGTAACCTAACATAACGTAACTAAATGGAGTGTCACAGATTTACGTAAAGAATAATACGAATTGCCCTGAGAACACATAGGCCAAACAGAGAGCTCCCTTTTCAGGCTGCTTGACCCTGGCTCAGGATATGGGATGTGGGTTAGAATCATAATTTAAAAAGTAAATGTTGTGAACACTGTAAGATTCATGCCAGTGACGCACAGTAGCAGTTATCCTAACATGTTGGATCGCCACAGGTAACAGGCCGGGGCAATGAGGTAACTGAAAAGGCTCCAATTTAGAGGTGACTAGCTTTAGTTCTGAATACACATGTGACACACAGGAGAGGGAATGGTGGGGGGAGGAGCACAGGCTGGTAGAGAAGAAAAGAGGGCTTTACACAGTCAACTGCTTCTAATCCAAAGTTTTTGAAATGGGTGGAGGGGGTTGCTACTTTTTGGCTTGGATCTCATTTGCAGGAAAGCCGAAATGTCCTTTCCAAAAGCACAGCTGTTTATGCTATACCTGTGGGAGACATGCTGACTGGACAGAGGAAGCTGCTGTGCTAATCTCCAAGTTTACTCCTCACTTCTGTTGCTGTCCTCTACAGCAGGCAGCCCCTTGTTTTGTCTAAAGTTTTGCACTATTTACACTCAAATGAGTAGAGCACATCCTCCTTGGTTGAAAAAGTAATAACTGCTTATAGAGTAAGACTCCAACAAAATGTTATTAGAAAAGAAAGTTCTCAAAGAGTTCTTTCTTTTAAGCCTTGTTTATACCTGGCGCTAACATGGATCCTTTGTCCTGATCTTGTCCACATTCTTATTGTGCCCATTTGTTCAGACATGCGTCTGAAACATGTATTAAAATATGATATTCTTTCAAGATAGTATTATTTATTTATTTTAACACACATATTGATGCCATAAGTCCATAGTGCCAGCTGTCAATGATTTTAGAAGGTGGGATAGTTATGATTGAAATAATTTAACTTTCCAGATCCGCATACAGTGCATACCTGACTACCTCCTGAGGTGGTCAGGAAGATCTGATCTCAATCAGATCACAATTAATGTTTTAATCGTCCTGTCTAAAATTGTGTGCACAGTCAGAATGTGGAAAAGATCAGGACAAAGGATGCATGTTAGTGCCAGGTATAAACGGGACTTTAGACTGTGTTATAAATGAAAGTATGAGGTAAAGGTCAAGGGAGGTAGTAGTGAATGAAAACCCTGACAGAGAATGCCATTTTGTCAACTTTAAGGTATATGAATCTTCCAGGTAGACTTTAAAAGGGTAAAAAACTTTTTTTTTGTTGGTAATGCTATAATTGAGAACACATGTACAAACAATACCATTGAAAGCTAAGGTAGTATACTATCTTATGTACTGTATATAGATCAGTTGTTAATAATGGTTGCCGTTTTAGCTGCAGTTGTAGCTAGTTGACATGGCAGTGGTTCTCGTCTTTTTTCTACCAATGTAAATGTTCCCTGATATGTATTCTGAATATTGATGCCTTTTAGTTATGTTGTCACTGCAGTAGGAAGGGTATAGAATGGAGCACTGTTGAGCACCACATGGAGTCCCTCCCTCTATTCTTGCCTGGAATTAATTCTGAGAAATTACAGGAAATAAATGTAGCTTGGGCTAAGGCTAGCCTGACTGATTCTATGTCTGATTAGCAGTCCTTCAGACATTCGAGAAATAGATGTCTATCCCTGGTTATAAAAGCAAAATCAACATACTGTATTTCTTGAAGTGTGTGGTAATCCAACCAACTTCTGGAAAGTTGTCAAATCTTTGAAACAAAACTCCACCCCCAGGTTGCCCCTGCAGGTTTTCACAGCCTCTGGTTCCATCCTAGACAAAATTGATAAGGGCACAAGGTGAGACCCAGATGCAGACACAGGAAGCAAATGGTTAGTCGAAGATGTTTATTAACAATCCAAAAGGGGTAGGCAAGAGAATGGTCGTGGACAGGCAAAAGGTCAAAACCAGTTCAGAGTTTCAGAGTACAGAATGGCAGGCGGTCGAGGTCAGGGAAGGCAGAATGGTCAGGCAGGCGGGAATGGAGTACAGAAAAACAAGCAAAGGTCAAAACCAGGAGGACTAGTAAAAGAGAATAGAAAAGCAGAAGCACGGGAAAAACATGCTGGTTGACTTGAACATACAAGACTAACTGGCACAGAGAGACTGGAAACACAGGGATACATACACTGGTAATAAGCGACACCTGGAGGGGGTGGAGACAATCACAAAGACAGGTGAAACAGATCAGGGCGTGACAAAATTAACATTTGTAGTGCTTTTAAATAATAACCATTTGGCTTCAGGTGGCCACCTGTTCGAAAGGATAGTCTCTGAAAATCAATCTCATTCCACTAGAGTCCTGGAGTCCTTTAGTCACCTCCAAACAGATTGTAGAGAATGATGCATTAGCAGACTAACATACTTTATTTTCATTTCAAACATTTGATGTCTATGATGTGCTTTGCTAAATAATAATGTAAACAAATCCATAGGGGGTGATTCATTTGATCCCTACTTATTGCAGCTCTCTGCCCCACTTATTGCAGAATAATTTACCTACTGTATATGTTTTACTTGACAATAATTTCTGGTGTTATCCCTAATATCTGGAAAGTGGCACGTCTTCCCCCTACATAAAGTAGAAGATTCTTCTGATTTAGATAACTACTGTTCAATTTCCAAATGATCTTGCCTTTCCAAAGTTTTAGAATCTCTGACCAACTTTCAGAAAATAACATTGCTCATTCTGTTCTTAATGTGCATCACTCCAGTTTTTGAGTGGATATAGGACTGTTTCAGCTGCTATACTTGTTTAAGATGATTTGTTAAATTTCTTAGATCATAAAATCATTATGCTGTCTTAGACCTTTCCAAGGTCTTCGATACTGTTGGCCATCACATTCAAAGGTTGACTGAAATAGGCCTGGATCAGGCTTCTTGCAAGTAGTTAGAGAATTATTTGTCAGACAGGACACGTGTGATTTCTCATGGTTAAGCCTTGTTTCCTGGATATTACAAAAGGTGTACCGCAGGGGTCAGTATTGGGACCTGTTCTCTTTGCTATTTATATAAATAACATTAGTCTATCTGTTACTACCTTTCTCCCAGGAGGGCTATGGCATGTCCCATTGCTCTACTCCAATCAATATAGTCTAATTTGTACTTAATATTAATCTGCATGCATGTTATGTATGCCCTTGCCCAACTGTTGACCAAGCTATCTTAGAGCTGCAATCTGACCTTGTTGCCTTACAGAAAGCTCTGGTTGGTTTAAAACTTGTACTTAATGTAGGCAAGACTAAATACATGTTGTTCTCTAATTTTTGCAAAAACATTTCAGATGGACTACATAGTTATTCATTGGATGGTTCTCCCAATCTATCGGGTTCCCGCCAATAAATATCTGGGCATTTGGATTCAATGTAAAGATTGCGGCAGCCACTAGTCATAAATCTTTGGATGCTGTCTACCATAGCACCATTCGTTTTATCACAGGTGACAGTTTTAATACACTGCATTCTGTATCAAAAGGTTGGCTAGTCCTCATTAAAGTCTCGTAGATCACTTCATTACTGCCTTTTTGTGTACAAAACTTTACTACACAAGCTTCCAGGTATAAAAACATGATACAAACCCTTTCACAAGGGTTGGCGAACTCTTGAGGTTCCTCGGGTCTACACTGAACTAGGTAAATCCACTTTTAGTTTTAATGCACCTTATTGCTGGAACCAAGTACAAAATGCATTTGAGTTGGATTGTCTGGTGCCGCTCTGGCAATTTAAAATATTGATTGGGGACCTTCGTACTGAGGAATGTAACTGTTTTTCTTGAATATTTGTGTCGTGCTGTATTTTAGTTTTACAATTGTTCTGATTTTGATTTGATTTTGTCTCATGAATTGTATATGCAAGGCTCTCTTGTGAAAGAGACCCAGCACTCAATGGTGACTCCTTGTTTAAATCAAGGTAAACCATTGTTTTTATAAAACAGTGTTGGGTCCTAGGCTACATGATAATGGTAGACAGTAGGCAGCAGACTGAAAGTGCTTGCTATCTGCTCATGACAACATTGTTGTTGTGTGGGAAAGCTGTCTGTGCCTGGCACTGCAGCCCTACTCTTGTCATGTCCCCTCCTCTGGCTGCCATCAAACTACTGTCTTCTGGATCCACACAGCTCCACTATATGGCCAACAGCTCCTCCTTGTGGGGATTCGACTCAGTTTTCCATATTTTTATTTCCATATCCTATAGATTACAGTGCCTTCAGCAAGAATTCAGACCTCTTGACTTTTTCACATTTTGTTTACTATTCTAAAATGGATAAAACCGTTTTTTTCCCCCTCATCCTTCACACAATACCCCATAATGACAAACGCAAAAACAGGTTTATAGAAATATCCCATTTACATACGTATTCAGACCCTTACTCTGTACTTCGTTGAAGCACCTTTGGTGCAATTACAGGCTTGAGTCTTCTTGGATATGAAAAAAATTGCCACACCTCTATTTGGAGAGTTTCTCCCATTCTTCTATGCAAATCTTCTCAAGCTCTGTCAGGTTGAGTGGGGGAGCGTTGCTGCACAGCTATTTTAAGGTCTCTCCAGAGATGTTCGAATCGGGTTCAAGTCCGGGCTCTGGCTGGGCCACTCAAGGACATTCAGAGACTTGTCCCGAAGCTTAGGGTCTTTGTCCTGTAGGAAGGTGAACCTTTGCCCCAAGTCTGAGGTCCTGAGCGCTCTGGAGTAGGTTTTCATCAAGAATCTCTTTGTACTTTGCTCTGTTCATCTTTGCCTCGATCCTGACTAATCTCCCAGACCCTGCCGCTGAGAAACATCCCACAGCATGATGCTGCCACCACCATGCTTCACCGTAGGTCCTCCAGACGTGACGCTTGGAATTCAGGTCAAAGAGTTCAATCTTGGTTTCATCAGACCAGAGAATATTGTTTCTCATGGTCTCAGAGTCTTTAGGAGCCTTTTGGCAAACTCCAAGCGGGCTGTCATGTGCCTTTAACTGAGGAGTGGCTTCCGTCTGGCCACTCTACCATAAAGGCCTTATTGGTTCCTTCGAACTCATGGTTTGGTTTTTGCTCTGACATTTACTGTCAACGTGGGACCTTATATAGACAGTTTTGTGCCTTTCCAAATCATATACTTTCAATTGAATTTACTACAGGTGGACTCCAATCAAGTTGTAGAAAAATCTAAAGGATGATCAATGGAAACAGGATCCACCTAAGCTCAATTTCGATTCTCATAATGTAAATAAGTATTTTTTAATTTTTTAATATTTCATAACTTTGCAAAAATGTCTGAATACCTGTTCTTACCTTGTCATTATGGTGTATAGTGTGTAGATTGCTGAGGATAAAAATATATATATTTTAGAATAAGGCTGTAACGTAACAAAATGTGGAAAAAGTCAAAGGGTCTGAATACTTTATGAAGGCACTGTATGTAGGATTCAATGGAATTCTATAGGTTCTAATCTGGGTTGTTCATGCTCTGAATCATCCTCCAGATCTGCCTATGTGTGCACCATTGGCCTACATGTAAATAAAAAAGAAGAGGTAATATATGTTGTTACTGGCAATTACTGATTCATGGGTTATGTAGTAAATTACTTATACAAATACAATTTTTAATCTAAAAATATAACTTGCTATATTATTGTTTCAAAAAGTGTATTACTATTACTAGTTGACTACCAGAACACAAGTTTGAAATGAGGCCAGCAGCTTAGCTCTGATATGCGGTAGCTACTGCAGTGATTCTCAGTACTCTGTCGCCCTTGTGGATGTTATCTAAGAGATTGTTCTCTTCTCTTCTATCCTAATATCTATTATCCTTTCCTATGACTCTTTCCTTTATTTTTCTGTGAGGCTTTCTTCCTTGCCCATCTCCTCTAAATGTTAAAAGTGGTATTTTTCTCATTGTCTCCATAACTCCAATCCCGATAACAGGATGATAACAGGTTCAGAGAGAGAGAGAGAGAGAGAGAGAGAGAGAGAGAGAGAGAGAGAGAGAGAGAGAGAGAGAGAGAGAGAGAGAGAGAGAGAGAGAGAGAGAGAGAGAGAGAGAGAGAGAGAGAGAGAGAGAGAGAGAGAGAGAGAGAGAGTCTGAGGCAGTGTAAAGACCCCAGAACCCCCTCACCCTTCCATTCCCTCCCACCCTGCCAGGCCTGACACTGCCTTGTTCCTCCTCTCCCCTCCCCCTGCCTGGCTGCCTCCCTGGTCATATTTTTAAGTCTTCTGTGTACGATAGTAAATCATTCAGAGTCAGTGGCGCTGCGTACAGGTCCTAGTGCGGGGAATTGCAGCCTCGCTCCCGCAGTCTGCACTCTGACAGCAGCTCTAGGGAGAACACACACATCCAGGGAAGCTGCAGAGCACACACACACATTCAGTGAAGATACCATCCGACTGCCCTCTCTCTCTCTCTCTCTCTCTCTCTCTCACACTCTCTCTCCCCAACTCTTCACAGCCTTTCGATAGCTCAGCAACATCACTTCTACTGCTGCGGCTGCTGCTGCTGCTGCTACAAGGTAAACAGAGATTTTGTCTTGTTCTTCTTTGAAGGGAAAATACAACTTCTTGAGGCTCAGCAGTCTTTGTCACCAGTCCCTTTGCCTCTGTACATCCGTAGAGGAAATATGCTGAATTCTGGATCGAGAAGGGTCCCGGGATGGCTGAAGCTGTTGTCCAGCCTATGTCTGCTTCTCTGCCTGGTGGGGGAGACTGGGGCCAAGAGGGTCCCCAAAATCCCCCGCTGTCCTACCACCTGCTCCTGCACCAAAGACAGTGCCTTCTGTGTGGATACCAAGACTATCCCCAAGAGCTTTCCCCCTGGGATCATCTCCCTGTGAGTACAACACTGATCACTCTGTGTGTGTCTGTTCATGTATACTCTTTCAGATTTTTGGTCTATTCCTTACATTTCATTCCAAAATGATAAAACCAGCTGTTGATAATGTACATGAAGACTGTGATGTCATGCATGGTTTTTACGGATGACATCACATCACGCAAACATAGGCAACACTTTTACAATGTGTTCTGCAGAGTCTACTCTGGTTACCAAAAGCTTATACTTCATGTCTACAACATCTTTAAACAGTTTCAGATTATATTATACTATACTATGCTTCTCAAGAGAGAAAGACAGTGTTTGTGCTCCTCAAGAACGTGTGTCTGAAAGATTTTAAAGAGACATTATGAGAAAGAAAAGATGACCTTCACAAATGCTAATAAAAGATAACAAATGGGCACTGTGCCTCAGTCTCTCCTCATTCTTGGACAGAAGTCAGGGGGAGCTGGCAGAAATGAGACTACATTGATTGGAGTAGAGCAATGGGATGTGCCATAGCCCTCCTGGGAGAGACACTTACAATAGATTCACATCTCACAGCAAAAGACCTGTGTGTCCTCCAAGGAATAGTAACCTTACGAAGGTTAGATAGATAGTGCACACTCAATTAATGGAAGCCAATAATGTAGTAGATAGCATACTCTATCTGCATACATTTTGCTTATACAAAAATGTTGGGTTTACTTAGATTTTTGTCTCTATTGACTGAATGTATTATCTTTCTGTAATTGAGCATTATGTTCTTGCATTTAAAGAGTTTGGGGAATTGAAGTGCACAAGCACTGCAAGGTGGAGGTGGCCTCATTTTAAAGTGATGAAGACATGGACCTGTGAATAAGGAAACTGTGTCCTAGTTTTAAAAGATTTTGCCCTTCTTGAAATTCAAATAGTAAGACAGATTTATCCACAGGAGCTCTTGGTAAAACATCCCATGCTGCATGTTCAGTTCTGTCAATAGATTGACTGTGCCTGGGGACTGAGGAGAACATTCCCATGCAGGCCCCTTCCCCTTATATTGATTAGGTGTGATGCAGTACCACCATCCATCAGGATCTAACAATTCTTATTTTTCCCTTTCAACTTTTAACCAAAAGTTATGCTAATAAACATACAAAATTCACAAACCTCTGTGGCTGACTGGCAACATACATCCACTTTAAGCATGGAGCAACAAGCCCTTTCGCACAACAGGGGTTGGATAAGGATTATGAAATTGACTCAATGTTAATTGATGGAGTCTGAATGATGATAAGTTGATTGTCTGTACTCCTCAGGACGATGGTGAATGCAGCCTTCACTACAATCCCAGAGGGAGCCTTCTCCCACCTGCACCTTCTGCAGTTTCTGTGAGTATTCATGCATATCCCATCATCCCATTCTCTCCCTTCCTGTCTGAGTTAGAGGAACTAGAGCAAACAGTCTCAACTTTACTTCTGTGGTTTGGGTTCAAATTAAAAGGCTTAACATGTTCTCTCCAAGACACCATCTTCTATACAAAATCAGCTAGACCAAGCTCGCCTGTTGTTTTGGAGACCAAAATCAAGATAATACATGTAGTAAGATTGAGGGCTAAACATACACATACAGATAACCAGATAAAAAGCACAAGTCGTGAAGTAACATTTGTTAGACAATACAAGCACTATAAATCTCTTGAAATAAACTGTTATTGAAAACAGTGGTGACATGGCAGTAGTGAAAGTAAAGTGGCTCTGTATCAGTGTCATCGCCAATGACTGACTCCCTTCAGTTCTCTTCTGTTTAAACAATGGCTTATCTGTCTATGCAGATTCAATGGAGTGTGTGTGTTTGTGTGTTTGCGTGTGTGTGTTTTCACATTTTGTGGTTTTGAGCTCATATTAAAAGGCCCAATGCAGCTGTTTTAATCTCAATATCAAATCATTTCTGGGTAACAATTAAGTACCTTACTGTGATTGTTTTCAATTAAAATGGTAAATAAGGAGCTTGTTAGCAAAGCTTCTTAGCAAAGAGCAATTGTCTCAAGAAAGAATTTCGCTACAACTGTCTGGGAGTGGTCTGAGTGGGGAGGGGAAAACTGAAAACTAGCTTTTTGGCAGAGAGGTTTGGAACTCTCTTTCTTATTGGTCTTTTAACTAATGAATCACCTGGTGATGTCACCAGGCAGGACAAAACTCCATCCCACCAAAACAGGCTGAAATTTCAGGAGGTATTTTCAAATAGCTCTTACCGTAAAATGGCATTATCATTTAAAAAATGTCACAGTATTATTCCAACCACATAGCGTTTAAATATATATAAAACAAAGGAAAATTAGGTTTTTGACTGCACTGGGCCTTTAAAGCTGACCTATACTATATTGAACAGTTGATCTGTTCCTTGAAATTGAATAGCTCTTCCTATTTCCACTCCACAACCATTCAGGTGATTTATTTGTTACTGGAGGAGATGTTTTGTACACTACTTGCGTCCATGTGTAATCCTGTGTAAATAAATACACATTTACAGTAGCCAGTATTGATTAGCATGTTTTTTTTTACCTCTCCAGCAGTATTTTTCTGGAGATTTTGTTAAATTAAGCATTTGAAAAGAAAAGTGAAACAGATTTCCTTCCAGTGTGTTATAAACCTCTCTCTTTCTCTCCCTCTCTACAGTCTGCTGAACTCCAACACCTTCACTGTTGTGGCTGATGATGCCTTCGCAGGTCTGTCACACCTGCAGTACTTGTAAGTGTCATACTTTGTGCCCTTATTCAACCACAGATATACCCCCAACAACCATTCTATCTGAGAGGATGAGGTAGTGGTGTTACAATGAAAGATCCAGTTCTCAGCCAGACAAGGATCGCGTAAATAGCATTGGATATTGATCCTCCTCCTACCACAGAGCCTTTACTGCCTTTGTGGGGCCTGGTGAAGCTGAGCATACCATTTTGTTAATTGATGGGAAGTTGGGCCCCAGGAAATATGAGGTTGCTGATACCATCACATTTGCTGCTTTCCACGAAAGCAATGCATTAGGCTCCATAAAATGATTGTGTGGCTCTGGCTGCAGCTCAGCCCCAGGGCTCTGCATCGCCCTGCCAGCTCTACCCAAGGTGGCTCCTCACTGTGAATGCTAATGAACTCATATCTTCATATTCAGTGCTGCTCAATATAGGAGACAGAATGCAGGCTGGCTGAGCTCACACTGTGTAGCCCTGGGATGCTTCACAGATCCAGAATGAATACAGAGAATACACTTGTAGTCAATTTTCACCTAACCTTTGATACAGGGCTCAGGTAATATTTATATTCATTACTGAACCCATGTAGAGGCACCCTACTAAGTATCTGATGATGGGGCTCTTTTGCCAACTGTCAATTCTCAATTTTAAGTATATCCAAAACATACACCTGCTATGTTAACTTCATTAGAAAAATGTGAGATGATGGCTTGTTTGTTTTGAACACTTTTCACCGCAGCCAGTAGGCTGTTCCTAGATCCCCTCCCCCCTCTTCTTCAACACTTGGCTTATACTCAAGGTCAGTGCTGCTCTTACTGCAGACATTCCAGCCAACAGCCAGGCCCAGGTCCATTCCCATTATAGCTGCTTAAGATTCAAGAAGCAGGACATGATCCCCTTGGTAACAAGCTTTTTAATTAAATAAATAAATGAGGGACAGACAGAGACACAATTATGATAAAAGGTTCAGTAAGACCAATGTTATACTCTGAATATGGAGAAGAAGGCTGTGTACTATGCATGATTGAAATGGCAATGTATTCAAATTATCTTGATTGTATTATATTGGCAAATGACCCCGAGTTCTACCAGAAAGCATGTTTTTATCATAAGAATACACATTCATTGAGATGCCGCTATTAATACAAAGCTGTCTGTCTGAATCATTCATTCACTGGGTTGATCTTGATTGTCATGATTGCTTGCATTTTTTCACAAGTCTACTATCTACACTGAGTATACAAAACATTAAGAACACCTGCTCTTTCCATGACATAGACTGACCAGGTGAATCCAGGTATTGATGTCACTTGTTAAATCCACTTCTATAAGTGTATATGAAGGGGATGAGACAGGTTAAATAATTATTTTTATGCCTTGAGACAATTGAGACATGAATTGTGTGTGTGTGCCATTCAGAGGGAAAAACACAATATTTGAACCGGTAGAAGGTCCCAGGCACACCGGCTTTGTCAAGAACTGCAACGCAGCTGTTTTTTCCACGTTCAACAGTTTCCCGTGTGTATCAAAAATGGTCCACCACCGAAATTACATCCAAACAACTTGACAACTGTGGGAAGCATTGGCGTCAACATCGGCCCGCATCCCTGTGGAACGCATTCGACACCTTGTAGAGTCCATGACCAGACAAATCGAGGCTGTTCTGAGGGCAAAAGGGAGGAGTGTTCTTAATGTTTGGTATACTCCGTGTATGTGTGACACAGTATAATGAGTGATCCTCTCTCTCTGTATGCCCATCAGATTTATAGAGAACAATGACATCCAAGCCCTGTCAAAGCACACCTTCAGAGGGCTTAAATCTTTGACTCACCTGTGAGTATATCTTCTGCCTATTTCTCTGTAAATATCAATGGAAGAATACTAGTTTTGAATTGCATGGACATGTTTTGACATGATTAATTTTCTGTTTTTTGTAGTTCTCTGTCAAATAATAACCTGCAGCTCCTACCACGAGAACTCTTCAAATATTTTGACATTCTGACAGACTTGTAAGTACATATATTTTTAAAAGGGAACATGGTATCCTTATCATCATTGGTTTCATCTTGTGATTTTATGTTTTTAAAACAAGTAACTATAACTTATTAGTATTAACATACTATTACCATGTTATTACCCACTTTATGAAGTGCTGTAATTTAAAGTGCTTACAGAGAATCCTTACTACAGATAGTTTTCTAAGAAGTGTGTCATAGGTGGACAATAATGATATTTTTTACCCAGAGACCTGCGGGGTAACTCTTTCCGCTGTGACTGTAAAATCAAGTGGCTTGTGGACTGGATGGAGAAGTCCAACACTTCTGTCCCTGCCATCTACTGTGCCAGCCCATTTGAGTTCCAAGACCGCAGAATCCATGATCTAACCCCACGAGACTTCAACTGTATCAGCGCAGGTTTGTCCCCAATTATTAAAACAATTATTCATTTCACAGGACATCAAGGCACTTAATTTACAGGTTGATAAATCTTAATCTCTCTCTTCCCCTGTAGACTTTGCAGTTTATGAAACTTTCCCCTTCCAGTCTGTGTCAGTGGAGTCCTATGAATTCAACGACGATCAGTTTGTGGCCTTCGCCCAGCCTGATACTGGGTTCTGTACACTGTTTGTATGGGATCATGTGGAAATGGTCTTCCGGATGTACCATAATATAACATGTACGTTTCTTCCAAGACGCCTTCTAAAAATATGTATTCATGCCAGAATACAATCAATGCATTCAACTATTATCATTTAATTATAGACCAAGATAATTTACATTGTATCTGGGAGCAAACTACTTCTTTAAGTACACAGAGGATACTGAAGTCAACTAAACTTGCTACTTTCTGCTTCTGTTTCTCCTAGCTCGCTCTGCTGTCTACTGCAAGCCTGTGGTAATTAACAACACTCTTTACATGGTTGTGGCTCAACTTTTTGGAGGATCCCACATCTACAAGTGAGACTTATTCCAATTCCTATAAGCAATACAGTGTCATTGACTTGTTCATTTTCTTAGCCACAAATTGTGTTAAACGGATACTTCGAGATTTTGGCAATGAGGCCCTTTATCCAATTCCTCAGAGTCATATGAACTCGTGGATACCATTTTTATGTTTCTGTGTCCAGTATGAAGGAAGTTAGAGGTAGTTTCGTGAGCCAATGCTAACTAGCATTAGCTCAATGACTGGAAGTCTGTGGATATCTACTTAAGGTTAGATGTTTACAATGATGATTTAGGGATGGCTGACCTGATTGATACCTTTACAGGTGGGAAGAGGACCCACAGCGATTTGTGAAGATCCAGGACATTGACACCACACGTGTGAGGAAACCCAACTTTGTTGAGACCTTCCAGCTGGATGATGAGTGGTACTTTGCAGTAGCAGACAGTTCCAAGGCAGGCTCTACGAGCATATACCGCTGGAACAGCAACGGTTTCTACTCCCACCAATCCCTTCATCCCTGGCATCGTGACACCCATGTGGAGTTCCTAGATGTGGAGGGGAAGCAGCGTCTCATTCTCTCCAGTGCCTCCCAGCCCCCAGTGGTTTACCAGTGGAACCGCAGCCTGCGCCAGTTTGCCTTTCATTCCCAAATCACTGAGACTGCTGACGTGCAGATGGTCAAGCATTTCTGGGTGCGCAAAGTTCTCTACCTCTGCCTTACACGCTTCATTGGCGACTCCAAGATTCTCCGCTGGGAGGGGCAGCGCTATGTTGAGATTCAGACCCTGCCCTCACGTGGCTCCATGACTGTGTATCCATTCATCGTGGGCCCCCGCCAGTATCTCCTCTTAGGGAGTGATTTCTCCTTCTCTCGAGTTTACTTGTGGGACGACCTTACCCAGCGCTTCCAGCTCTTCCAGGAGCTCAACATGAGAGCACCCCGGGCCTTCAGCTTGGTGTCAGTGGACAACAAAGACATCCTGCTGGCAGCCAGCTTCAAAGGCAACACCCTGGCCTACCAGCACCTAATAGTAGATCTTAGTGCCAAATAGACCAATCCAGTCAGAATCTCTGAGACCATTCATGAGTCTGTTCTGTTCTTATGAGGCCCGATTCCAACTTAGGAATGTACACCTTTCCTACACACGTCTTTCCGACGCATTTCTTAGTATTTTGTATTCAGACTTACCTTATTTAGTCACATAACGCGCTCTGCAGGTGTGGCTACCTTGCACACTCTGAATACATTTCATTCAACCCCTGAAAACCCTCCCACTTGCTAGCCAACAGATTTTCTCATGGAATCTTCATTCAATATTTTTTTCAGTGCACTTATCTTAAGCCATCCCTTTAAATACGGTGCACCTTTTAGTTAGAATTTTGTCGACAGACTCGAGAGAACGGGTTCAAAATATTAGGGATCAATGAAAGAAAACACCAATTGGTAGATGGTAGATACAAAAATACTCTGATCTTGCAGATTATTTGGATTTAGGAAAGTATTTATGAATCATAAAAAACAGGTTTAGAGAAACTTTACGCACGAAAGAAAGAAAATGTTGATTCTGAAAATTGACACATTCAGTTCTTCAAAACATGATAATGTTGGAAGATTAGTGTACATAGAATTATAACAGGGAGTGTACAACAGTGTTCTATCCTCTCGTCTATTGCCTGCACTAACCATGGAACTGTGTGATGACACGGCCAAGTATTGCGCCATGCATTGGGTTCAAACTATTACAGCTTGGTCTGCGCTCCACTCCGTAATGATTGAATTATGTCTTTTTATATTATCAACTGTTACTAAGGAAACAAATGAAGGTAAACACAGCAATGTAAGTAAATGGAATGACAATGAAGGTTAAACCAACTAAAGGGAACTAAAAGTAAATTGTTAGTTGAATATGTGTTGTTATTAGGCCTACAGTACTGACGGTCGATACTGATAGTGGCTAATATTTCACATGATAGAAATAGGAAACAGAGAAAGTCACGGTATTCAAGACATTCGAGAGTGCCCATCCCTGCAAGTTAAAAAAGACTGTACAATTTAAATTCTGCATAATGGCACAGTACTTCATAACCTTTACTGTGGGAAAGTTGATATGTTCATATGCTTAAGTTTGCTGCCATATGACTGGTTTCACGTCTCCAGAGATTATAAGGTAAAATAGACCTAACACAAGTGTCATTTATATTTACAATTCCCTTATCAAAAACAGATTACTCATTTACCTAGCTGTTATCAATAGCTCTTATCAAGTTGTAAATTACAGTGCTGTTATTTCTATCAGAAAAAAATTAAGTAGATGCTTTTTCCTCTTGGAATTGGAAGGTTCGCTCGACCTTATTCATGGTTTCCTCGTGCGTAAAGGTGGTGGAATTATGAAGGAATTAAGTCAAAATCAGAATATGGCATATCTGTAGACACACCTCTGCCACGCCTTCATTTCTTAGATCTCCACCCCCAACCAATTGCAGGTGAATAGCATGCTATTCTCATGCTTAAGTTTGTCAGAATATGCATAGAGGGAAAAGTGCATAATAAGGGAATAATGTTCAATTTAAGCAAGGCTAACTCGGGTCGGAATCGGGCCCATGGAGAAAAGCAAATCATCTAAGCCATGTGACTAAATGCCTGTTAGGTTAGTTAACCACTTTTGAAGAGTGAGTACTAACAAACAGGAAATGCATGATATCTTCTGATGTCTCTGATTGAATCAATTAATGTGTAATGACAAAACATATCACCATGATTAATATGTGTCAAATCACTTTGCAACATCACTACTTACTCTATTTACCATGAATTCATGCTACATGGAAAATATAATGGAAGGTGCAGATATAGTACAAATAAAAACATATAACTAACATCAGATTATGTGAAAAGCATGTGCATCTACTGAACGGTTTTCTATTGACTGTTATAAAATCATTTTATTCATGCAATAGAAGACGAGTAGGCGGCCAGTACGTTGTAATAAACTTTAGTGAACTATTAACATAGTATATTCTGTTAATAGTTCACTAAAGTTTATTGCAATTTACTGGCTGCCTACTCATCTTCTTTCTTGAATTACCTGCCATTAGGGGCCTGCCCTCATCTCATTCATGCAATAGGAAAATAGCTGTTCACATCAAATAGAGTTTGATATGGACATTCTATGAAATGCTAGTTAATATATTTTCAAAGCAATATAAACTGTAATCTGCATGCCATAATGGTATCTTTACAGTAAATTATATTTGATAAAATAATGCTTATTCTGTATAAGTTTTATAATGTTTCACAGGTAATAAGAGCTCATAAATAACATGTATCTCTCTATGTTGTTGATCATGATTGATACCAATATATTTTCATTAATCTAGAATGTAGCTAGGCTACACAGATTTCTCTAAATGAATGTTAACTGAATAGTACTGGAAGGTTATGTCAAGCTCCTGTCATATATGTGAAAATATGCATGAATATGTACACTTTGTATGTTGTGGCTGAACTACACGGGCAGTCAATTGCCCAAACATTTTTATTCCCAATTTGAATGCCTAACAATTGAGAATCAGTTAAAATCCAGGCTTGACTCCTCATGTCTGTATTTGCTAAACGTTCAAAATGTTGCCTAGAGAATGTGTCAACATCCAAATTCTGGCCAAATCTCTGTGCACTTTGATTCTACATAACTTATAGCTTGTCTTCAGACATTTTATGTTATTCTCCTCTGTGCATTTTATGTAGCTTTACACTGTACGTAATGTAATGTATCCATGCATCTACTGTAATAGTGCACCCACATTAACTAAAAAACTTGCAATAAATACTCAATTTAAACATCCTCATTTACACAGTTGACATTTACACATTTTTCTGTGATTGGCCTTTACTGCACTTGTATGGAGAAAAGTTACACTCTCTATGTCAAATATAAAATGACTAGGTTCAACATTATTCTTTATATAGTCTACCATGTCTACACATTTTATGTGGGTTATTATTAGTATAGTGATTGTATGGTGCACTAAAGTGTAGCCTAAATCACCCTTACCACCATGGAAGTGGAAATAGTGTGAGAGCAAAATATTTGTCCTGAAAATGGTTGCCACTTGTACGTATCTGAAGTAATAAATGTCCTATTAAAAATGCTGCATCTAAGCTTTACTATTCTGAACTTTATTATTCTGGACTTTAGTTTTCCTTGATCAGCCAATGAAGTCCCACCCAGTTGACTACATTAAAATGGTGGAAGCTCTCAATGGCGCTACCCATGCTAATACGGGATTTTGGCCACTAGAGGCCACTGTCATTTTCTATGGGTACTTCCTACTAAGCTATCTAGTCAATATGGGTGACAGTCACAGTAAGCACATGCATACAACTAATGAAGCAACAGTACAACCATCATTAGTACTTTTTATAAAAAATACATAATAATCCGTTTTCAAACATAATTTTTTTTCTAAGACGACCAGTGAAATTGTTATTCCTATTTGGTATCCTTGGGACGTCCCTATCCTAAACCCTAAATCTTAACCCCTACCCATACCCTAACCTTAACCTTTTAAAATGTTTAACTTCAATGGGGTAACGTCCGAGTTTGGACATCCCAAGGATCTCGGATAGCAAGGACCACAATGAAATAAAACTCAGTTTTGTGAGTTGCCAGTGACCATCATTGGTTACCACCTTTCAAAGTTTGTTGCATTATGGGGTAAAAGTACATGTCGACTGCATGAACTTTACAACAATCGTGTGCTGGGGTGGAAGGGTAGCCTAGTGGTTAGAGCATTGGACTAGTAACCGAAAGGTTACAAGTTCATATCTCTGACTAACAAGGTACAAATCTGTCGTTCTGCCCTAAGCTGTCATTGAAAATAAGAATAGTAAAAAATAGGTAAATAAAGGTAAAAAAAAAAAATTGATCAAAAGTCATGAAGTTTTGACTGCAAGTTTCTGCAGTTACTCTTTACCAACTGCAGCCATCACCTGCATTATGGTAGGCTCTATTGCCAACCAATCATTAGGGTGTTTTTGTTTGACACACACGAATGTGTCCAAAGGTATGACTAAAACAGGAACCAACTATGATTCACGTATACAGTGGATGTATACAAAGGAATGTGATATTTGATGCTCTCTCTCACTGATTGAGAGTACACAAGTATGATTTCAGTTTGTGAGTCAGTGATATGGGAGTTGGAGCCATGTTTATTTCGACATTATAAAGAAAACTTTCATAAACAATGGCAACACTGCCATGTTGATCTTATTGAGCCTTGCTGTTGGAAAACCACATTAGTGTCTGACTTTCGGCTGTCACAGATGCACTTCCCCCCCTACTTCACTCCTTGACTTTCATCTACAGTTGGTTGCTTTCGCCTTACCACTCAAATACGCCCCATGTCCACCCACACCAGGCATGTATGTATACATTTATTTTGCAATAGCATGTAAATGTACATTTATTTTGCAAAGCTCGTGCACGCGACTCGAGCGGTATGGTCAGCGCTTGTGTTGTGTGCGTGAGCGATGCAAAATAAATTGACACACATGTTATTCGATCATTGCTCGTGCGCGTCAACAAGTGTCTGTGTAGCCAGGTGCTAAAATAGAACTTGGTTCTATTTGTGACGCTTAACATGCTGCAAGTCCCGCCTCTCCCATCTCCTCATTGGTTTTTAGGAGCATATACCCACGTGGGTGATTGAAAGATGAACTGAAGTCCACACTCCAGTCGGAAGTGTTAATGCACCTTAAAGTTGGTTGCCAACCGCCATATGAAGTCCAAAGAAGAAGAAGAAGCCTGAAGGAGGAGAGATTACTAGAAAACAAACTGTTTCCCTTTTATTTTTCCTTTATTTAACTAGGCAAGTCAGTTAAAAACTCATTTTTATTTACATTGACAGCCTTCTGCGGCCAACCCCTAACACAGACAATGCTGGGCCAATTGTGCGCCACCCTATGGGACTCCCTATCACGGCCAGTTTTGATACAGTCTGGAATCAAACCAGGTCTGTAGTGACAGCTCTAGTACTGAGATGCAGTGCCTTAGACCGCTGCGCCACTAAGGAGCCCTGGATTAATTGTCGGACTATAACAATCCAATGTTTATATCCCAGGACAAATTAGCTAGCAACAGCAAGCTAACTAGCTAAATTGCCATAAATGTTTAATGCTTTTCGGCCTATCCCCAAATTACTATAGTTGGTTCAGAGTTCTTTTTGATATTTCAACCTGCGTATCCTTTTCACGTCTGGTGTGGGAGGACAAAATCAACATGGGCACGAGCGGTCTGGTCAGCATGTAATGAAGTTTACTATAGATGAAAATCGGTGGGTGAAGTCGGAGAGGTGCATCTGCGCAAAAAGTTGGACACTCTAGTTGTTTTCCAACAGCAAGGCTTAATTAATAGGATCAACATGGCAGTGTTGCAATTGTTTATAAACGTTTTTCTTTATAATATCGAAATGAACATGGCTCCAACTCCCATATCACTGACTCACAAACTGAAATCATACGTGTGTTCATCATACGTGCAGAAATCATACGTGTGTGTCACTGGAGCCTGCAGAGGCCAATGAGTGAGCGAAACAGCGCCCCTCTTTCTTACTAAATGGAGCCCATGTAGCTGATGCTGTATGGTCAGATATAGCCCTGACAGTAAATCTCAGTAAGACCAAAATAATGGTGTTCCAAAAAAGGTCCAGTCACCAGGACCACAAATACAAATTCCATCTAGACACTGTTGCCCTAGAGCACACAAAAAACTATACATACCTTGGCCTAAACATCAGCGCCACAGGTAACTTCCACAAAGCTGTGAACGATCTGAGAGACAAGGCAAGAAGGGCATTCTATGCCATCAAAAGGAACATAAATTTCAACATACCAATTAGGATTTGGCTAAAAATACTTGAATCAGTCATAGAGCCCATTGCCCTTTATGGTTGTGAGGTCCGGGGTCCGCTCACCAACCAAGACTTTGGACAAACACCAAATTGAGACTCTGCACGCAGAATTCTGGAAAAATATCCTCCGTGTACAACGTAGAACACCAAATAATGCATGCAGAGCAGAATTAGGCCGATACCCACTAATTATCAAAATCCAGAAAAGAGACGTTAAATTCTATAACCACCTAAAAGGAAGCGATTCCCAAACCTTCCATAACAAAGCCATCACCTACAGAGAGATGAACCTGGAGAAGAGTCCCTAAGCAAGCTGGTCCTGGGTCTCTGTTCACAAACACAAACACACCATACAGAGCCCCAGGACAGCAGCACAATTAGACCCAACTAAATCATGAGAAAACAAAAAGATAATTACTTGACACATTGGAAAGAATTAACAAAAAAACAGAGCAAACTAAAATGCTATTTAGCCCTACACAGAGAGTACACAGCGGCAGAATACCTGACCACTGTGACTGACCCAAAATTAAGGAAAGCTTTGACTATGTACAGATTCAGTGAGCATAGCCTTGCTATTGAGAAAGGCCACCGTAGGCAGACATGGCTCTCAAGAGAAGACAGGCTATGTGCTCACTGCCCACAAAATGAGGTGGAAACTGAGCTGCACTTCCTAACTTCCTGCCCAATGTATGACCATATTAGAGAGACATATTTCCCTCAGATTACACAGATCCACAAAGAATTCGAAAACAAATCCAATTTTGATAAACTCCCATATCTACTGGGTGAAATTCCACAGTGTCACGTTCTGACCTCTATTTCTGTTGTTTTGTATTTATTTAGTATGGTCAGGGCGTGAGTTGGGTGGGCAGTCTATGTTTGTTTTTCTATGTTTTGGGGCATTTCTTTGTTTCGGCCTAGTATGGTTCTCAATCAGAGGCAGGTGTCATTAGTTGTCTCTGATTGAGAATCATACTTAGGTAGCCTGGGTTTCACTGTGTGTTTGTGGGTGATTGTTCCTGTCACTGTGTTTGTTGTCACAGGATAGGCTGTATAGGTTTTCACGTTCCGTTTGTTGTTTTGTAGATTTGAGTTATTTCATGTATCGTTCAGTTTTCCATTAAAGAACATGAATAACCACCACGCTGCTTTTTGGTCCGCTTCTCCTCCTACAGACGAACGGCGTTACAGAATCACCCACCAACCAAGGACCAATCGGCGTGGTAAACAGAGGCAGCAGCAACAGCAGCAGCAGGAGAAGCGACTGGTGCAGCAGGAGCAACAGCAGCAGCAGGAGAAGCGACTGGTGCAGCAGGAGCAACAGCAGCAGCAGCAAAAGCAGCAGCAGGAGGAGCAACAGCAGCAGCAGGAGGAGCAACAGCAGCAGCAGGAGGAGCAACAGCAGCAGCAGGAGGAGCAACAGCAGCAGCAGGAGAAGCGACTGGTGCAGCAGGAGCAACAGCAGCAGCAGCAAAAGCAGCTGCAGGAGGAGCAACAGCAGCAGCAGCAAAAGCAGCTGCAGGAGGAGCAACAGCAGCAGCAGGAGGAGCAACAGCAGCAGCAGGAGGAGCAACAGCAGCAGCAGGAGGAGCAACAGCAGCAGCAGCAGGAGGAGCAACAGCAGCTGCAGGAGGAGCAAAAGCAGCTGCAGGAGGAGCAACAGCAGCAGCAGGAGGAGCAACAGCAGCAGCAGCAAAATCAGCAGTGGGAGAGGCTGCACTACTTGGAGAGATGGACTTGGGAGGAGATTCTAGACGGGAAAGGACCCTGGGCAGAGCCAGGAGAATATTTCCGCCCCAAGGCCGAGCTGGAGGCAGCAAAAGCAGAGAGGCGGCATTATGAGGAACTAGCACGGCAGAGCGGATGGAAGCCCGAGAGTCAGCCCCAAAAATTTCTTGGCGGGGGGCTAACAGGGAGTATGGCTACGCCAGGTAGGAGACCTGAGCCAACTTCCTGTGGTTACCGGGGGGCTAGAGAGACCGGGCAGGCACCGTGTTATGCGGTGGAGCGCACGGTGTCCCCAGTGCGGGTGCACAGCCCGGTGCGGTACATTCCAGCTCCGCGTATCGGCCGGGCTAGAGTGGGCATCGAGCCAAGTGCCATGAAGCCGGCTCTACGCATCTGGTCTCCAGTGCGTCTCCTTGGGCCGGTTTACATGGCACCAGCCTTGCGCACGGTGTCCCCGGTTCGCCTGCATAGCCCAGTGCGGGCTATTCCACCTCGCCGCACTGGCAGGGCGACCGGGACCATTCAACCGGGTAAGGTTGGGCAGGCTCGGTGCTCAAGAGCTCCAGTGCGCCTGCACGGGCCGGTCTATCCGTCACCACCTCTACGCACCAGCCCTCCGGTGGCAGCCCCCCGTACCAGGCTGTCTCTCCGGCCCATCCTTACAGGGGCTTCCTCCTCTCCAGCGCTGCCGGAGCCTCCCGCCTGTCCGGCGCCGCTGCCGGAGCCTCCCGCCTGTCCGGCGCCGGAGCCTCCCGCCTGTCCGGCGCCGGAGCCTCCCGCCTGTCCGGCGCCTCTGCCGGAGCCTCCCGCCTGTCCGGCGCCGCTGCCGGAGCCTCCCGCCTGTCCGGCGCCGCTGCCGGAGCCTCCCGCCTGTCCGGCGCCGCTGCCGGAGCCTCCCGCCTGTCCGGCGCCGCTGTCGGAGTCTCCCGCCTCTCCGGCGCTACCAGGGCCTTCCTCTTCTCCGGCGCTGCCGGAGTCTCCCGCCTGTTCGGCGCTACGAGAGCTACTCAGTCCAGCGTTGCCGGAGCTTCCCGTCTGCCCAGCGCCATCTGAGCCTCCCGTCTGCCCAGCGCCATCTGAGCCTCCCGTCTGCCCAGCGCCGCCAGCGCCGCCCGTCTGCCCAGCGCCGCCAGCACCGCCCGTCTGCCCAGCGCCGCCTGAGCCGTCCGTCTGCCCAGCGCCGTCAGTGCCGTCCGTCTGTCAGGAGCCGCCAGTGCCGCCCGTCTGCCAGGGGCCGCCAGTGCCGCCCGTCTGCCAGGGGCCGCCAGTGCCGCCAGTCTGCCAGGGGCCGCCAGTGCCGCCAGTCTGCCAGGGGCCGCCAGTGCCGCCAGTCTGCCAGGGGCCGCCAGTGCCGCCAGTCAGCCAGGGGCCGCCAGTGCCGCCAGTCAGCCAGGGGCCGCCAGTAAGCCAGGGGCCGCCAGTGCCGCCAGTCAGCCAGGGGCCGCCCGAGCAGCTGCCCCTCTGTCCCGAGCAGCTGCCGCCCCTCTGTCCCGAGCAGCTGCCGCCCCTCTGTCCCGAGCAGCTGCCGCCCCTCTGTCCCGAGCAGCTACCGCCCCTCTGTCCCGAGCAGCTGCCCCTCTGCCCCGAGCTGCTATCGTCCCTCTGTCCCGAGCAGTTGTCCCTCTGTCCCGAGCTGCTGCTTCACCTCTGTCTCGAGCTGCCCCTCTGTCCCAAGCAGCCCCTCTGTCCAGTGGGGTCATTGAGAGGGGTGGTCATGGTGAGAAAGCCACGGAGGCGGACAATAAGGCGGACTAAGACAATGGTGAAGTGGGGTCCGCGTCCCGCGCCAGAGCCGCCACCGCGGACAGACGCCCACCCAGACCCTCCCCTATAGGTCAAGGTTTTGCGGCCGGAGTCCGCACCTTTGGGGGGGGGTACTGTCACGTTCTGACCTCTATTTCTGTTGTTTTGTATTTATTTAGTATGGTCAGGGCGTGAGTTGGGTGGGCAGTCTATGTTTGTTTTTCTATGTTTTGGGGCATTTCTTTGTTTCGGCCTAGTATGGTTCTCAATCAGAGGCAGGTGTCATTAGTTGTCTCTGATTGAGAATCATACTTAGGTAGCCTGGGTTTCACTGTGTGTTTGTGGGTGATTGTTCCTGTCACTGTGTTTGTTGTCACAGGATAGGCTGTATAGGTTTTCACGTTCCGTTTGTTGTTTTGTAGATTTGAGTTATTTCATGTATCGTTCAGTTTTCCATTAAAGAACATGAATAACCACCACGCTGCTTTTTGGTCCGCTTCTCCTCCTACAGACGAACGGCGTTACACACAGTGTGCCATCACAGCAGCAAGATTTGTGACCTGTTGCCACGAGAAAAGGGCAACCAGTGAAGAACAAACACCATTGTAAATACAACCCATATTTATGCTTATTTATTTTTATCTTGTGTCCTTTAACCATTTGTACATTGTTAAAACACTGTATATATATATATAATATCACATTTGTAATGTCTTTATTGTTTTGAAACTTCTGTATGTGTAATGTTTACTGTTAATATATAAAGTGAAATAAACAATAAAAATTAACTTTATATATTATCTACCTCACTTGCTTTGGCAATGTTAACACATGTTTCCCGTGCCAATAAAGCCCTTGAATTGAATTGGATTGAATATAATATGACATGCCATACTCTATTGGTCCAGACAGAATCAGATACATGGTCTACACATACGGAAACAGAGGGGCGCTGTTTCGCTCGCTCGGATGCTTTATCTTAGAATGATGCGTCTTTCTGTCGGCCGTGTCTCGGTCAAATAAATGATCAACATTTCAATATTTGATTTGGATGGGCAAGGAGGTATAGTAGGGCGGGCCAGGCCCCATAAGCTCCGCCCATAATGCCGGCCTTGCTCTGTAGCTTTAGAATCAAGGCAAAGTTGGTTCCTGTTTCAGTTCCGCCTCAGAATGGAACTTCAATGTGATTCTTGAATGGGAAGCATTGTTCAAGTGAAATTTCAGAACTAGGAGCTTTTGATAACTTCGATAGGACGTGATCGTGGCATATGCGCCAGCAATACTAGCCTGGGGATGAGGTTAGCATGGATCAAACAAAAACACCCTAATGATAGGTTGACAAATAGTGCCTTCCACAATGCAGCCTTTACGAAAAAAAAAGATTGCAGTCAGAGTGCAGAATAACTGCAGTATGCTGCAAATACTGTGTCCAAAATACGTTTGTTTTTTTACTGCAGTAATTTTGCAATGTAACTGCAGTTAGAGTGCAGTATAACTGCAGTACGCTGCAGTTATTCTGCAATAACTGCATTCAAAATTCCACAGTCGACTGCAGTTACTGCACTTTTACTGCAGTTTCAAAACCGCAATCTTTTTTTATAAGGCAGGTGATGGCTGTATGGTGCAGTTGGTGAGAAGCAACTGCATTGACTTGAAGGCGACTAAATTAAAAACTGCATGACCTTTGATCACATGAGTCTGAAGTCTGACAATTTTTATAACCATAATGGTAATGCAACCCACCTTTTTGTCACCGACTTGACAAAAGTGATCCACTCGAACACGCCCTCTGATTCCAACCATCGTGAACATGCACAGAAACAGCACAAATCTGACGTTGAGGAAGTGAGCTGGCAGCTGCAAGCGAGGGTTGGTTGCATTCTGCAAGGTGACTGTCAGTGAGAAGATGGCGGAAGTGGATGCTGAGTTCAAATCAAGCAGCGCGGCAAGCTAATTTGGCGAAGACGAATGCTCTGAATAGACAACAGTAGTATCGAAACTGGAACAAAAAGGGAATGGTCTAAAATTGGAGTGGAGGATACGTGTGTGAATGATAATGAATCGCTTCTTGTTGGGATGCGTTTGTTGAGTAAGGATGCATATGTGGGAAACCCGTTTGACGTGTCGGAGATGGGGAAGTATGCGCTTGGAAAAGTGGAGTCTGTCAGAGTGACCAGGAGAAGTCTTATTTTGATGAATTGTATTTCTTAAGAGCAGAGGAAGATTGCAGTGGGCCTCAATAGAATCCGGACAACATAAGTTTTGTGTTTTGAACTTCGAAGTAGAGCACCTGTCAAAGGAGTAATCTTAGGGGCGACGACGGATGTTCAGGTTGGACACCTGAAGAGAATTCCTGGTGTGATTAGTGCCCGGCGTCTGACCTACTGAGTGAATGGGGAAAAACGAGAAAGTCGGTCCTATTGTTTTTATGATAAAGAGCAAATACCTACACATGTGAAGCTTGGTTATGTAAGATACGCCATAAAAGCTTTCATCCCCAAACCACTGCAGTGTAAGGATTGTAAAGGATTTGACCATGTTTCAATTGTGTGCAGACGAACAGCGTATACTGAGGAACGGTGTGTAGAAGGACAACGAGGTATTGCAATTGTGGTGGGGATCATGATCCTGAGTTCCTGGAGAAAACATGTGATGCTAGGGAAGATACTGTATAGTAGTGGATACACCACAGCCTGTAGTAAATGTTTTCTGCCAGACAGAAGATACCATGTATGTTAAAAAAGTGGATTTTGTTGCATTCATTGCCACCGTTATAAACTGTAGCCATTTGTTTACCTGTTCAGGAGTCTTATGGCTTGGGGGTAAAAACTGTTGAGAAGCCTTTTTGTCCTAGACTTGGCACTCCGGTACCGCTTGCCATGCGGTAGTAGAGAGAACAGTCTATGACGGCACCGCCTGGTGTAGAGGTCCTGGATGGCAGGCAGCTTAGCCCCAGTGATGAGCTGGGCCGTACGCACTACCCTCTGTAGTGCCTTGCAGTCAGAGGCCGAGCAATTGCCGTACCAGTTGTCTGTTCTCTTTTAGTTTTGATGTTGAGTCTTTGCCTGACAAAGGGATGTTAGGATATATAAATTATCCCATACAAGCATTTGAGCTGAATACATTACATTGTTACAGGTGTCAAGCTTCTGGGCATGTGGCAGCAGTATGTAGGAGGGAGGTTACTAGGTGTGAGAGGTGTGGAGAAAGGCATGAGACAAAGGAATGTGTAGCATTGGGGAAAGTAGTGGTATGTGTCAATTGCAGGGGTGCCCATGGGCCTGGGGTTCAGAAATGTCCGGTGCGAGAGAGGCAGGTTGAGGTTTCCAGGGTTAGAGTAGAGCAGAAGTTGTCATATGCTGAGGCAGTGAAGAAAGTAGAGGAAGATGGGTCAAGCGGGAGGGATCCTGAGAGAAGTGGTGTGAGTAGTAGATCTGTACCAGTACAGAGAGATAAACCAACAAGTGATATATGCTTCAGTAAGATTGCATTTTTAGCTATTTATGCAATGGTTATCAACTGTACTGCAGGGATGGAACATAAGTCACAGAAAATTGAGGTTGTGGTGGCAGCTGCAGAGGGGTATTTTGGTGTACGAGACTTGATGTCAGAAGAGTTACAGGGTGTGTTTTTTATTATTTTTATTTGACCTTTTATTTAACTAGGCAAGTCAGTTAAGAACAAATTCTTATTTTCAATGACGGCCTAGGAACAGTGGGTTAACTGCCTGTTCAGGGGCAGAACGACAGATTTGTACCTTGTCAGCTCGGGGATTTGAACTTGCAACCTTCCGGTTACTAGTCCAATGCTCAAACCACTAGGCTACCCAGTGGTGGTGTCTCATCCTTTCAGGCTGTTGGCCTGAGGTAGGACTAGGTAGATTGAAATAGTGGAGTAGGGTGGTGGGTTTCTAGTGAGTGTAGGGTATTTGTAGATTTTATGTTTTATTTTCAAGAAAAGTATAAGGGAGTTATACTCCAGTCTAGTAGGTGGCGGTAATGTAACATTTATTGGATGCCAACCGCCGTTAAACCTCATTGACGAAGAAGAAGAAGCAGCAGCAGAGGAAGAAGAAGCAGCAAACTTCAAAACAATACGTTGTGGAGCACACAGTCAGTAGGTATTGGTTAGATGGTTGCTTGCTGATCATCTGGGTGAAATGATATCATAGAATATTCTAGTGAAACAGCTCAGTTTGATATAGCCTTGGTCACTTAATGTTTGTTATTCTGCCTGCTAGCTTAGCTAACGTTAGCATTTCACTCTCATTATCTGTCTTTTGCTGTACATAAATGGTTCCATCAAATCTTGGGGAAGAAATGTCTACTGAAGTAGCGTTACCACCTGAGTGGGAGGACGATGAACGGATGAATTTCCTGTTCTCTGACTTTAAAGAAAACCGAGATGTCAGCACAACAGATTGGGACAGTAAAATGGATTTCTGGACATCACTCATTCTTAAAATCTGCAGGAGTCGCGGAACCGTCTGTGTTAATTTGCAGGAGCTGAACAAGATTTTTCAGAGAAAAGGAATTATGCCTTTGGGTTTGGCTACTGTCATTCAGTGCATGGCCAGGTATAATATCAATTAAATTCAATCTGCTAATGTGTGAAGAAAATTTTGCCTACCTAAAAGTGCCATAGTCCCACTTTCCTTACCTGACTGTACTTGTTTGTATTTCTGGCAGGTGTGGCAAGATACAAAGGGAGTCAGAGTTTGCCTCAAATGTAGACTGTGGGTGGGTGTCTTGGGGTGTTGGCCTGTTGCTGGTGAAGCCTTTAAAATGGACCTTTTCAACTCTTCTTGGTAGCAGTGGGGTTACTTTGAAGGAGTTGTTTGTTGTCATCGAACTGGTAAAGGTGTGTATTATAATTAGTTAATTTAAAACTTGTTAAGGGGCAACTAATATGTAACGCTAACCTCTTACTTATGTTCTGTATGTTTTCCTCCAGGAGAAGGCAGCAGAATTGCTTGGTGTCTACCGGAGCTCCCCAGTGGCCAACCACTCTCTCCTGTCCTTCCAGGAGCTCCGTACACTGTCGTCCCATGTCTGTGTTGACGAGAGTACCTTGTGTATGGCTCTGCTACAGCTGCAGAGGGAGAAGCAGGTGACAGTATCGCTGCATGGAGGTGAGAAGGTGAGGATAATAGAATAATTCATTTAAGTGAGCATATTATTACATGTACGGTAACTCATACCATTATCTAGCTTTCACACAGATTTCTTTGAGGATAATGTCACTGTCTCAGTGTAGCATTGAGCCAATGTATATATATTTTTGTCTGTACAGATTGTGAAGTTTTCTCAGCCAGGACAGAATCATGTGTCTCCTGTCAGTGATGTAGACCTAGGCATCTACCAGCTCCAGCGCAGTGAGAGACTGCTTGAAGAGAGGGTGGAGGCATTGGGACTAGAGGCAGAGAAGTGCGTCCCTTGTGCAGTGTGACCCATCATTTAATGTTGTCAAATATGTGATGTTACAAGATTGTGTGTGATTTGTGCTGTGTTATGTCTGTAGGTACAAAGAAGAAGCTAGGGTGTTGCTGCGGGAAGGGAAGAAATCTCAGGTCGATTTACAATCCTCAGATCCTGTGTTGACTTTTTGTCTTTCACCAACTCAAATGCTGTCGGGGAAACCTCAATGAATTTCTCTCCCCCAGGCTCTAAGGTGTTTGAGAAGCCGAAAGAGAGTCGAGAAGAAAGCAGACCACTTATATGCCCAGCTGGAAAATGTGAAGGGAATCCTAGACAAGATAGCAAACTCACAGACCGACAAACTAGTGAATATGCACTTGATACATTAACATTCAAAAATCTAACCAAAATAGAGCAAGCTTATGTGGGTAATTTGTGGGCAATGTCCCACATCCACATACAGGAACTAAGGTCTTGTGATCTCTTTATATAAATCTTTCTGCATGCCTCTAGGTGATACAGGCGTATCAGGCTGGAGTGTCAGCCCTGCGACTCTCTTTGAAGGATGTGACAGTAGAAAGAGCTGAGAGCCTTGTGGATCAAATCCAAGAGGTCAGACTCTTCTTCACCGGGACTGCATTTAGATGCTATTATTGAACTGTTGCATGTCCACACCAGTCTAAATTTATTTTCTCACTGTTTGATATTACAGTTGTGTGACACTCAGGATGAAGTGAACCAAATTCTGGCTGGTGGAGCACTCAACTCAAGTATGTCCTATTCCATATTATACAGCTATTTCGTTGTAGTGTTGAAACAATTTCATAATCAAATGGCCAATGTCCAGAGAGTCTGGCAAATGATAATGATCCTATTCGTTTAGCGGATGCAGACACAGACGGGCTGGAGGATGAGCTAAGATTTTTATTGGAGAACTCTAGTCTGGATGAGCCTTCTACGCTACCTGAAGTACCGTCACACCCTCTTTCACCTGTCAGGGAATCTGGTTCTCTTTGTGATGATCTGCTGAGCGCTTTGCCCACAGTCCCTCAAAACCACTTCAATATAACAGGTGATGAACTGGACAAAGCGCGTAGTTGCATAACGCTTGCAGATACAGGTATGTCTCTATCTTGTTCCTTTATCTTTCAAATGCTACCACAAAAGAGGCTACTGAAGTAACCTTTGTCTACTCATCACTCCCTTTAGGTCTTCAACAAAAATATCGTACCTCTCCAGTGAAGAGGGCTGAGCCTGCACAGTGACAACAGTAATAAAATAAGTAAACTGCACTAACGATCCCTGACCCTCAAAATGTGTCTGGGCATGGTGATCAAAAATAATTGCATGATATGTCTTTTGTAACATAGGTCTGTGATCACTTTTTTTTAAAGGGGGTAGATCAGCTTTAATATTGCAGATTGTAGCTTCCATCAACGTAATTGTGAGCATCCCTTCCAATCCGCCATATATTTTTTTGTGTTTTTGTAAGCAAAAAATAAATAATTGTCCCTTTAAAATAACATCAAATTGATCAGAAATATAGTGTAGACATTAATGGTCTAAATGACTATTGAAGCTGGAAACGGCAGATTTCTTCTTTTTTTAAATGGAATATCTAGAGCCCATTATCAGCAACCATCACTCCTGTGTTCCAATGGCATGTTGCGTTAGCTAATCCAAGTTTATCATTTTAAAAGGATAATTGATCATTAAAAAACCCTTTTGCAATTATGTTAGCACAGCTGAAAAATCTGCTGTTTCCAGCTACAATAGTCATGTACAACATTAACAATGTCTACACTGTATTTCTGATCAATTTAGTTATTTTAATGGACAAAAACATGTCCCTTTCTTTCAAAAACAAGGACATTTCTAAGTGACCCCAAACTGTGTTTGTGTATATGTAGATGGAGATATATCTAAATATAAATATTTTCATGTATTGCTTTCTAACCCTATCACCCCTCCCCTAATTGGAATAAACTAGTGAACAACAATGCTTAGGCTTCTACTTCCAGCTTATACATACTATATACATTTCATGGACACAGTCTATTTTACAATAGTTATACAGTGGGGCAAAAAAGTATTTAGTCAGCCACCAATTGTGCAAGTTCTCCCACTTAAAAAGATGAGGCCTGTAATTTACATCAAATCAAATCAAATTTTATTTGTCACATACACATGGTTAGCAGATGTTAATGCGAGTGTAGCGAAATGCTTGTGCTTCTAGTTCCGACAATGCAGTAATAACCAACAAGTAATCTAACTAACAATTCCAAAACTACTGTCTTGTACACAGTGTGAGGGGATAAAGAATATGTACATAAGGATATATGAATGAGTGATGGTACAGAGCAGCATAGGCAGATACAGTAGATGGTATCGAGTACAGTATATGCATATGAGATGAGTATGTAAACAAAGTGGCATAGTTAAAGTGGCTAGTGATACATGTATTACATAAGGATACAGTCGATGATATAGAGTACAGTATATACGTATGCATATGAGATGAATAATGTAGGGTAAGTAACATTATATAAGGTAGCATTGTTTAAAGTGGCTAGTGATATATTTACATCATTTCCCATCAATTCCCATTATTAAAGTGGCTGGAGTTGAGTCAGTGTCAGTGTGTTGGCAGCAGCCACTCAATGTTAGTGGTGGCTGTTTAACAGTCTGATAGCCTTGAGATAGAAGCTGTTTTTCAGTCTCTCGGTCCCAGCTTTGATGCACCTGTACTGACCTCGCCTTCTGGATGATAGCGGGGTGAACAGGCAGTGGCTCGGGTGGTTGATGTCCTTGATGATCTTTATGGCCTTCCTGTGACATCGGGTGGTGTAGGTGTCCTGGAAGGCAGGTAGTTTGCCCCCGGTGATGCGTTGTGCAGACCTCACTACCCTCTGGAGAGCCTTACGGTTGAGGGCGGAGCAGTTGCCGTACCAGGCGGTGATACAGCCCGCCAGGATGCTCTCGATTGTGCATCTGTAGAAGTTTGTGAGTGCTTTTGGTGACAAGCCGAATTTCTTCAGCCTCCTGAGGTTGAAGAGGCGCTGCTGCGCCTTCTTCACAATGCTGTCTGTGTGAGTGGACCAATTCAGTTTGTCTGTGATGTGTATGCCGAGGAACTTAAAACTTGCTACCCTCTCCACTACTGTTCCATCGATGTGGATAGGGGGGTGTTCCCTCTGCTGTTTCCTGAAGTCCACAATCATCTCCTTAGTTTTGTTGACGTTGAGTGTGAGGTTATTTTCCTGACACCACACTCCGAGGGCCCTCACCTCCTCCCTGTAGGCCGTCTCGTCGTTGTTGGTAATCAAGCCTACCACTGTTGTGTCGTCCGCAAACTTGATGATTGAGTTGGAGGCGTGCGTGGCCACGCAGTCGTGGGTGAACAGGGAGTACAGGAGAGGGCTCAGAACGCACCCTTGTGGGGCCCCAGTGTTGAGGATCAGCGGGGAGGAGATGTTGTTGCCTACCCTCACCACCTGGGGGCGGCCCGTCAGGAAGTCCAGTACCCAGTTGCACAGGGCGGGGTCGAGACCCAGGGTCTCGAGCTTGATGACGAGCTTGGAGGGTACTATGGTGTTGAATGCCGAGCTGTAGTCAATGAACAGCATTCTCACATAGGTATTCCTCTTGTCCAGATGGGTTAGGGCAGTGTGCAGTGTGGTTGAGATTGCATCGTCTGTGGACCTATTTGGGCGGTAAGCAAATTGGAGTGGGTCTAGGGTGTCAGGTAGGGTGGAGGTGATATGGTCCTTGACTAGTCTCTCAAAGCACTTCATGATGACGGAAGTGAGTGCTACGGGGCGGTAGTCGTTTAGCTCAGTTACCTTAGCTTTCTTGGGAACAGGAACAATGGTGGCCCTCATAGGTACACTTCAACTATGAAAGACAAAATGAGAGAGAAAAAAATCCAGAAAATGATATTGTAGGATTTTTAATGAATTTATTTGCAAATTATGGTGGAAAATAAGTATTTGGTCAATAACAAAAGTTCATATCAATACTTTGTTATATACCCTTTGTTGGCAATGACAGAGGTCAAATGTTTTCTTCACAAGGTTTTCACACACTGTTGCTGGTATTTTGGCCCATTCCTCCATGCAGATCTCCTCTAGAGTAGTGATGTTTTGGGGCTGCTGCTGGGCAACACCGACTTTCAACTCCCAAAGATTTTCTATGGGGTTGAGATCTGGAGACTGGCTAGGCCACTCCAGGACCTTGAAATGCTTCTTACGAAGCCACTCCTTCGTTGCCCGGGCGGTGTGTTTGGGATCATTGTCATGCTGAAAGACCCAGCCACGTTTCATCTTCAATGCCATTGCTGATGGAAGGAGGTTTTCACTCAAAATCTCACGATACATGGCCCCATTCATTCATTCCTTTACACGGATCAGTCATCCTGGTCCCTTTGCAGAAAAACAGCCCCAAAGCATGATGTTTCCACCCCCATGCTTCACAGTAGGTATGGTGTTCTTTGGATGCAACTCAGTATTCTTTGTCCTCCAACCACGACGAGTTGAGTTTTTACCAAAAAGTTATATTTTGGTTTCATCTGACCATATGACATTCTCCCAATCTTCTTCTGGATCATCCAAATGCTCTCTAGCAAACTTCAGACGGGCCTGGACATGTGTCCCCCTGCTTAAGAAAGTACGTCTGGCACTGCAGGATTTGAGTCCCTGGCGGCGTAGTGTGTTACTGATGGTAGAATTTGTTACTTTGGTCCCAGCTCTCTGCAGGTCATTCACTTGGTCCCCCCGTGTGGTTCTGGGATTTTTGCTCACCGTTCTTGTGATCATTTTGACCCCACGGGGTGAGATCTTGCGTGGAGCCCCAGATCGAGGGAGATTATCAGTGGTCTTGTATGTCTTCCATTTCCTAATAATTGCTCCCACAGTTGATTTCTTCAAACCAAGCTGCTTACCTATTGCAGATTCCATCTTCCCAGCCTGGTGCAGGTCTAAAATTTTGTTTCTGGTGTCCTTTGACAGCTCTTTGGTCTTAGCCATAGTGGAGTTTGGAGTGTGACTGTTTGAGGTTGTGGACAGGTGTCTTTTTATACTGATAACACGTTCAAACAGGTGCCATTAATACAGGTAACGAGTGGAGGACAGAGGAGCCTCTTAAAGAAGAAGTTACAGGTCTGTGAGAGCCAGAAATCTTGCTTGTTTGTAGGTGACCAAATACTTATTTTCCACCATAATTTGCAAATAAATTCATTAAAAATCCTACAATGTGATTTTCTGGATTATTATTTTTTTTCATTTTGTCTGTCATAGTTGAAGTGTACCTATGAAAATTACAGGCCTCTCATCTTTTTAAGTGGGAGAACTTGCACAATTGGTGGCTGACTAAATACTTTTTTGCCCACTGTGTGTGTGTGTGTGTGTGTGTGTGTGTGTGTGTGTGTGTGTGTGTGTGTGTGTGTGTGTGTGTGTGTGTGTGTGTGTGTATATATATATATATATATATTACTCATGGCCTTCCTCAACCTAACCCATCTATTTCTGATGTCCACAAAAGTTCTGAACCTATGTACATCTTACGGACAAAGTATGTTTTACATTAGTTATCTCCATTCAACCCCTCCCATCTATCTCTTAACACCACCACATTGGATTTCTATTTGCCATGCATTTTTCAACTGAACTGTTTCCCAAAAGTTCAGAACCTTTTAAACTCATTGTTTCTACAGATTGAAAATAAACATTTTTGCTAAAAGTATATTATTGATCGATTGACTGATATTTCAGATCACCCAGTAGTGCTATCTGAAAAGTTAGCCCTAGGTAAATATTGCAATTCTTTAGCCATTCCTGGACATGTGGCCAAAAACAAGCTACATATGGACAGTAGCAAAACATATGATCTAATGATTGTCCATTTGAAGCTAAATCTGCAGAGCTGGGAAGGTTGTATCCCCCATATAAATACATTATATTTGTTGCAAGAATTTAGTATAATTTTAATTGAAAAAGGAGTTTTGCGTATCAGTTCATAAACCATGTGCCATTGAATCGGTACGTCAAAAATATTTTCCCAACTATTTAGCAATCTATATGGCACGCAGGGTTGGGGTAACGGATTACAAAACCCGGTAAGTAATCCGTTACGTTACAAGCAAAATATATTGTACTCAGTTTTTCAAAAGTATATGCAATCTAAATTACTTCACAATGTGTTTGATCAATTGCGGGAAAAAAGCAAGAATAGGCTTTTGTAGGCTACAGTCCAAGCTATGTCTTCCAATAGTGCGACTGCTGTCGGCATCCAAATATTGTACCATTTGAATAAACGCTTGGAGGTAAGGATGACCGCAGTGGTGTAGTCTACGGCGATACGGATCTGACTTATTATTGCTATCTACATAGCGCATTGATGTGAATCATATTGCTGCTCTCTCATGTAGCTATTTGAGCCTTACGAATTGTGGATGACTGTTCACAAAGCTATGTATTTGAACCCATAATGGTTCAATTCAAGAAATGTAAACTGCCTATCAATCATTGTTTTTGAAACCAGTGGCAGCCAGCGAAAAATGCTCTCTTGCAACAGTTTCATAGTCCGAATCCCAGCCTATGGAATAAAAGTGGGGCTTTTTATTGCTCAATCTAATTCATGTTGATAAAATAAATATATAGGCCTAATGGACACATGCTCAAACTCGCACACTTTTGATAGACTTAAAGGGCCAATCTGTACTTGCAACATCCATTATTGTACTTATACATTATATATATATATATATATATCCATTGATTATTGAAGAATATAAATTATAAATGTCTCATGAGCTTAATTCAACTGTCACACTCCATGAGAACCCAAAATATATGCTTGTTTTTCTCTGTAAACATTGTAAATGTAAACACACACTATAGCCTTTTAAAACATGGTTAAAACAATCATTTTGATATCATGGATTGCCAGTCCTTGCATCCATAGCTCTGTCTAGTAATCTGAGAGTGGTGACATTTCTCCAGCCCATCCCTCAGCTTTTTACCAAAACAGGCGGGGTGGCATTTTGTTATTGTTTCATCTGTGGATTTGCCCTTTAACATTTGCCCTTTAACAAGATATCAAAGTGTCACCAACAAAAAGGTAAACAGTAGGCCTATAGAAAATGCAGCATATGGCATTCATTTTTCACATGTAAATAGCACTTTTCATTAGTGCTCTAAGCATGCCATTCCATTAAAAATAAATGCTATCAAAGTCCTATTCTTGAAGATCAAGGGGTTTAACATTTATTGGATGACTGGAATTCTGATAGTCTTTGGTTTTTAATGTAAATATATTATTATTATTATATGTAGAAGTAAGCGATGGGTTAGAAGAAGCCTACATAACCAACCCAGAAAGTAAAATTTAACATCTATATATGGCCAGCTATGTAAACTTTAGCATTGATTTATCATGCAATAAATGTATTTTAATTGGTAACATACATTTTTGTCTTCTTCTAATGCCTCTTAGGGGGAAAGTAATCTAAAAGTAAATAAATGTAATCGGATTACGTTACTGATTACAATTTTGGGCAGGTAATTTGTAACTAACGGATTACATTTAGAAAGTAACCTATCCAACCCTGATGTCACGGCTGTTATTTTTGTTGGTCCTTAAATGAAACTGGTGTACTTTTTATTTATCACAATTTTCTTTAACCAATTATGGTATTTTAATGCAGGGCCGACAGACAAGTTCCTTACTTTTTCCCCCTTCCATTTTTGTGGTAATTCTGCAATTAGTTGTTGTAATTTTGGGTGGAGCTGAACATTTCTTATGTTTTTGTTAGTTGCATGTGTGACAACTCCACCAGTCCTATTGATGAAAATCTAAAAATAATAAATTTTTATCAATTGGTATATTTGAGTTTAACCACAATATTTGTTGTATTATTTGTTCTGTCTTTTCTGGTGGATTAAATTGAAATTGCAACCAACTTTCTATGGCTTGTTTTAAAAATAGCGATATTTGGGATATTATTTCTCTTTCAAATAACGGAAAGAGAGAGGTTGTAATCTGAATAAAACGAAAAGGGTCATTCTTGAACATAGGGTGAGCCATTCTTACAAATTTTCTAGAGAACCAGTTTGGATTTAAGTATAACTTTTGTATGACTGAATCCTTTAGTGAGAGGTCTAATGCCTTAATATGTAATCATTTCTGCCCTCAGAATTCATATTAATTATATAGATAGGCCTGTTTAATTTTGTCTGGCTCGCTGTTCCAAATAAAATGGTAACTTTTTTCTCATAATTTAAAAACTGTTCGCTAGGTGTAGGCAAGACCATAGACCAGCAAATGGGTAAACTGCAATGTGACTAAAGAATTAATCAGGGTGATTTTTCCACAAGATCTTGTATCTATTTTTGCTGACTTTCTATTCAAATTCATTGGAGTGAGATCATTTATTTCGGGATATGAATACGGAGTATATCCACTCCACCATCAGACCATTTTATTGGTAAACTACACAGTAATGTAAAAGTTGTCTTTTTTTTTGTGATCCAATACGTAAATAGTACATTTATCATAATTTGGTTGTAATCTAGATCCTCTATGAGGCTGTGGATTTAAAAGAAAACATGAATCATCAGCGTACAGTGACACCTTTGTTTTAAAACCCTGGATTAAAAGGGACTTCCTTTTTAAATACATTTTTACAGGGGCGTCAAATTTATTCCATGGAGGGCCTAGTGTCAGCTGGTTTTGTTTATTTCCTTTCAATTAAGACCTAGACAACAAGGTGATGGGCGTTCCAAACTAATTAGTGACCTTAGTTCAATCAATCAAGTACAAAGGAGGAGCGAAAACCCGCAGACTTTCGGCAAAATAAGTTTGACAAGTGCATTTATAGATGATAAAAAGCTACTTTCAGATCCACTAATGGTTTGGGTGTTTTGATAACAATATCAGTTTATATACCAAATATGTATTAAATGTATTGCAGGCATATCCACACTGTTCAGTTTTGTTTCTGTTTCCAATGAACTTGCAAATGTTTCTTCAATTGTGGCAATTTGGGAGTTGTACTATCACAGTTGCCTTGGACCCGTGAAAGCTATCAGAATACTCAGGAACCAATTAGCCTCTTGAGGCATTGAAATTATGTCTCAAAAAAATTATTTGCTCAAACCCCAAATATGCATGGGGGAAAAGCACACGTTCTTGAAGAATGACATACTGACTGACTTGCTACTTACTTACTGCAAGCGGGCTACACCAGTGAGAAATTGACGTCACTCACATCTGCCTGACCTGCGTATTGGATAGGTAGCTATCTAGCCTAGCCACTGTGCTTTCAGAAATTCCTCCTACTAGCTAAGTTAGTATTAGTAATAATAGTCCTTAGCAAAGTAGCTAATGTTTTATGTAACGAAGTCGTTTGAAACTCAATGGTTTTAGATGCACCGTAGGTGGGTACAATTGCGTACTGTAATGTTAACGTTACTTGCCTAGGCTAATTTAGTGTTCTGTTTTCCGCTAGCTACAGATCAAACATTAGCCCAGTTACATCCTATGCAAAACACTAACGTTGATAGCTACGTGGCAAACGTGGTGCATGCGCTGGTGGCCAAATGTCACCATTTAGAATTGGTTGGTTTCAGTAATAATGACAGCATATCTTGTAGCTCAAGTGTAGATGTTCTTTTACCAAGACCATGTGCAGGTGGGACAATGTTGGTGAGGTTCCGAAGCCAACACATCCGGTCTTCAGTGGCCCATTGGATTTTTATCCAGTGAACTAGTAAGACAGTTCACGTCATGGGAAGGTACTGAGTAGAAGACCAATACATGTTTTGGCAAAATGTAGCAACTCACATCTTGCTCAACCTTTTAATTACTATGCGGTGGTCGTCAGTCATGTTGTATCGCTATTATATAGATTAGTCCGTGTATTTAACCATACTGAGGTTTCTCTTCTTACAGGATCAGCTTATCATGCTTCCCAGCCTCCTGGCACTTCAGCCTGTCTCCCCTGGTTCTACCCAGTGTCCCACTACCTTCTTTCAGGCAGCTGCTCTTCTTTGGTCTGCTGGTGGGACTGCTAGGACTGATTTACCTGTTGCTGGTAACAGGAAAGGGCCAGGACAGCTGGAACAGAAAGGACAACTATTTCCACAGGTGAGACACTTGTACCACATTAGAAGATATACATTTGTCCCCCAGTTGTTTGTAGAGGACACATGCAGTGTATGCCTTTTATTTATCTTGATACAAAGTACATTTTTGCCAGAATTTGGCCTAAAATGTTCAACTTTTCACCAAGACACTTGGCGAGGGTCACAGATGTGGAGGCCACAGACACTAGCAATCACAACCTAAACTATGGTCTGGTGGTGGACTGCGGCAGCAGTGGCTCCAGGGTGTTTGTGTACTGTTGGCCCAGGCACAATAGTAATCCCCATGACCTGCTTGACATCCGACAGATGAGAGATCAGCACAGGAAGCCAGTGGTCATGAAGATCAAACCAGGTGAGGCATACCAGGTTGCTGATGACTGGTGTGCTGCTGGGAATAGGCACATGCACACATTCTCACTGTTCTTTCATAATGTAGAAGACATTGGCTTCTAGTTGACATTGGGCTCCTAAGTGGAGCAGCCGTCTAAGGCAGTGCATCTTACTGCAAAAGGCGACACTTCAGTCCCTGTTTTGAATCCAGGCTGAATCACATTCGGACATGATTCGGAGTCCCATAGGGCGGTGCACAATTAGCCCAGCGTCATCCGGGTTTGGCCGGGTAGGCTGTCATTGTAAATAAGAATTTGTTCTTAACTGACTTGCCTAGTTATATTCAATTAAAAAAACATGTTTTAAAAAAATAGTTAAATGAACTCATCTGTTCCATCCTAGAAAGACTGAGCCATGGTCATGACTTTCTGGTGTTCTTTAAAAAAAAAAAGGTATCTCGGCACTAGCAAAAACACCAGAGAAGGCCAGTGATTACATCCACCCCCTGCTGAGCTTTGCTGCCCGGAACATTCCTAAACACAAGCACCAGGAGACCCCTCTGTACATCTTGTGCACAGCTGGAATGAGGGTGCTGCCTGACAGGTATCGTTACCCACCACACCTGAGAGTATTTCTCATCTTGAGATGGAAGTTGTCAAGTTTTTTTACGCCACTATGACGATGCTGAAATTGGCTTGTATACTTTTTCAGTCAACAGGAGGCACTTCTTGAGGATCTACGGACTGACGTCCCTGTCCGTTTCAACTTCCTCTTCTCTGATTCCCATGTGGAGGTCATTTCTGGCAAGCAGGAAGGCAAGCTAAACACTGACCATTCTGATGGAGAATGTCATCATGCCCAGTGTTGAAAATTTGTAACATAACAGTAGAAATTCTGGAATATGTGACCGGACTCTACAGTGTGACCATTTTACTCTCATATGCGGCTAAATACTTTGCTGTGTGACCTAGAATTGTAATTTAGGAGCACCAGTGCGTTTAGAAAAATGTAAGAATTCTAGCTTTATTAGCTCAAATATTTTTCATTGTGCCCCTACCTTTCTTTGTGTGCATCTACATTTTTCAACTGAGGGGTACACATGCTCCTTGTAAATGTATCTTTATTTATTTTTAAGTCAGCATAGAGCCCTGTATGAATTGTCCTTTCTTGTTTGGACAGGTGTGTATGCATGGATTGGAATCAACTTTGTCCTTGGAAAGTTTAATCATGTGGATAGTGGTAAGTATACTAACTAAAGAACTTTCCTTAAGAGACCAGCTTATATTCACATTGAAGACTTTAATTTCCTCTTTCCCTTGTTTTACTTACCTCTGACACTCCCCTGTCTCCCTTTCCCTTCTTCAATGGGACCTTCTGCTCTTCTATCCTTACTATAGAGAGGGATGCAGTAGTAGAGGTGCAGGTACCGGGAGGTGACCAGCAGGAGGCGCTGGTGAGGACACGGACCACCGGTGTTCTGGACATGGGTGGCGTCTCCACACAGATAGCATACGAAGTGCCCAAAACTGTAAGCTTTGCTTCTCCACAACAGGTTATTATAAACAACAATTTAACTTTTTTGTGCTATCTTTTTGGGGTTTTGTCACTCACCTATTTTCTCTTCAGCCCCACCACTCATTCCCTGGTTAAACCTGTAAACATCATGTTTGTCCTCTGGAGATGAAGTCCTCTCCATTCAGAGTGGACTATTGGAGTTCTGCTGTAAAAATAAGCCTGCTGCATGGCTTCATAACAGGATTTGGGCTTTAGAATTAGAATACTAGCCACAATGTGTTACTTCGAAACTTGAACGAAGATCAAAGATAATGCATGAGAGCCATCATGCAAAACATCCATGACCGGTTTATGTCTATGGTTTTTAATTTACTCTGACAATTTGCATGCTTACCTTCTCTTTTTCATTGTTTTTGCTCTCCACTGAACGTAATTCACCTGGAGCTTTTGCTATATGTGGAACTGTCTTGGTCCAAGTTTCTTTAAGTAAATGGTTTTTAAAGTGCATTCTGAAAGTGTTCAGACCCCTTAAATTTCCCCACATTTTATGTTAGTCTTATTCTAAAATAGATTACATTTTTCCCTCATCAATCTATACACAATACCCCATAATGACAAAGCAAAAACAGGTTTAGACATTTTAGCAAATGTATTAAATAAACTGAAATATCATATTTACCTAAGTAATTCAGACACTTTACTCAGTACTTTGTTGAAGCACCTTTGGCAGTGATTACAGCCTTGAGTCTTCTTGGGTATGACGCTACAAGCTTGGCACACCTGTATTTGGGGAGTTTCTCCAATTCTTCTCTGCAGATTCTCTCAAGCTCAGTCAGGTTGGATGGGGAGCGTTGCTGCACAGCTATTTTCGGGTCTCTCCAGAGATGTTCGATCGGCTTCAAGTCCTGGCTCTGGCTGGGCCATTCAAGGACAGTCAGAGACTTGTCCTGAATCCACTCCTGCATTGTCTTGGCTGTGTGCTTAGGATTGTTGTCCTGTTAGAGGATAACCTTTATCCCATTCTGAGGTCCTGAGTGATCTGGGACAGGTTTTTATCCAGGATCTCTTTGTACTTTACTCTGTTCATCTTTCACTTGATCCTGACTAATCTCCCAGTCCCTGCCGCTGAAAAATATCCCCAAGCATGATGCTGCCACCACCCTTTCTTCACCGTAGGGGATCGTGCCAGGTTTCCTCCAGACATGACGCTTGGCATTCAGGCCAAAGAGTTCAATCTTGGTTTCATCAGACCAGAGAATCTTGTTTCTCATGGTCTGAGAGTCCTTTAGGTGCCTTTTGGCAAACTCCAAGCAGGCTGTCATGTGCCTTTAACTGAGGAGTGGCTTCCATCTGGCCACTCTACCATAAAGGCCTGATTGGTGGAGTGCTGCAGAGATGGTTGTCCTTCTGGAAGTTTCTCCCATCTCCACAGAGGAACTCTAGAACTCTGTCAGAGTAACCATCAGTTCTTGGTCATGTTTTTGCTTTGTCATTTATGGGGAATTGTGTATAGATTGAGGGCAACATTTTACTTAATCCATTTTAGAATAAGGCTGTAACGTAACAAAATGTGGAAAAGTCAAGGGGTCTGAATACTTTTTCGATTGCACTGTATATATGTAGCATTAATCAATGTTTTATATTAGTGTAGACTTAGTCTTAGATAATAGAGAACCATTTCCTGTCTGATATTGAATGTTATTATTTTTTGTAGGAGGAAGTGGCCAAAAATTTGCTTGCAGAGTTCAACCTGGGTTGCGATGCCCACCGGACAGAGCATGTCTACCGGGTGTATGTGTCTACCTTCCTGGGATTTGGAGGAAATGCTGCTCGACAAAGATACGAGGAGAGCATTGTCATGAACACTCTCACTAAAAACAAGTAAGACCCTTCAACACTTGCTAATTATGATACTGATAAAGAGTGTACTAGTTTGACATTATTCAGTGCTGCTGTTGCTTGCCTTTATGGAGAGCTCATTTGAGTTGGTTTGTCCAGGCTCCTGGGTCAACATGTAGGTGAGACAGGAGAGTCCCCCCTCCTGGACCCATGCCTACCCTCAGACCTGCAGGATGAGGTGGGGCCAGCCACACAGAAACTCCACCTGCTTGGCACGGGGGATTTTGATCACTGTAGACAGCTGCTTCAGCCCTTCCTCAACCACACCAATGAGACTCACTCCTCCCTCAATGGCATCTACCAGCCTCCCATTGACTACCCCAACAGCCAGTTCTATGGGTTCTCTGAGTTCTACTACTGCACAGAGGATGTGTTGCGCATGGGCGGGGATTTTAACTCCTCAAAGTATGCCAGTGCTGCCAAGGTGTGCCCTTACCACAGCAAAGCAGCATCTCTTCAGTGTAAATGGCAGTCCTCTAACTGCATGTAAAATGCATGTATTTCACCAAAGATTAGACTAATTGCAGTTAGTGTGGCTGTGTTTACCAATTACTTTGCGCTTCATCTACAGAGTTACTGTGCCACCCAGTGGAGAACTCTGAAAGAGCGATTTGACTCAGGCTTGTATGGCTCTCACGCTGATGTTCACAGACTCAAGTAAGTCCCACCACTGGCTCTGGCTATTTTAGGAAGACTTGAGTCCAGTAATGATAAAGGGTTGTCAAGGAGATTTCATGTTAACATTTATGCATTGTGTGCAGGTACCAGTGTTTTAAATCAGCCTGGATGTATGAGGTATTTCACACAGGCTTCTCCTTCCCTATGGACTACAAAAACCTGAGGACTGCCCTTTTGGTCTATGATAAAGAGGTACAATGGACTCTTGGAGCCATCCTTTACAGAACCCGTTTTTTGCCTTTGAGGTAAGAGAACTCTTGCTCTGTCACACTTTATTATGCTTGTACGTTGTGATAGCCAATATATTTGAGCTAATTAGGTTATGGAGACGTTGAAAAATAGTTCATGTTCTTCACTCACACTTTTACCTTCCTCTCCAAGGGATATTCAGCAGGAGAGTCTGAAAGGAGTCCACTCCCACTGGCGTCACAGCTTCTCCTTTGTCAACAACCACTACTTGTTCTTGGCCTGCTTCCTGGTTGTCCTCCTATCCATCCTGCTCTACTTGCTGCGCCTCCGACGTATCCACAGCTGTACCACGCAACGCTGCACCCCCTCTACTGTTAAGTGGCTAGAGGAGGGTCTCAGATCCCACCCACTCCCTATCACCCTTTAGACTTCATATCTGTCACTCCAAAATCAGCCTTTTCTTCCCCAGCTGGAATCCATTTGCCTGCACCTTTATGTTAAGGTCTTCATTTCTTAGCTGGAAATGACAAAGACTAGAACTTAGTTGGATTTTGAATGAGTCCAATGAACAGAGACGTCAGACAGCATTGGGATGAACTAGTGTGGGAGATATTGCATGTTGAGTTTGCACCATCCATGAAATTCTTTGTTAATGTATTTTTTTTATGATATCAAAATATCAGCCTTTTTTTATGTTTCTGGAAATGTGAACGAGGTGCAAAAAGCGTAACTATCCTTGCCTGAAGTTTGTGAGGTCCCAACCGTGTACATGGTCCAGTTAGGCAGGCTTGTTCAAGCTTCCTGTAAGGTTCAAATGGCAGCTGCCTCACAACTTACCCTAATTAGTCATTCCTATAATGGCATATTGTGAAAGAATGCCCCTAAACTGCTGATTTTTCCAATGAAGGAGCACATCATTGAATGAATGTGACAAGACAATAGTAGGTTTATGAGGACGATGATGAAACAGTTGCTGTTTTACAGTACATATTTATAGATTCACTGTTCTTGAGTAGAGTTTCCCTTATCTGTCACATTATCCTGATGCAATTTAATTTCAGTGTCTCTGTTTGCATTTTGGGTGCATGATCAGTGAATGTTTATTGGTTGTGGGGAGGAATGTTGTGTGCACCTCTGTTCACCCTCAAAGTTTACTGCTCTGCTTGGCACCTGTCATACTTTGATTTACAGCTTATTTTTTACTTAGACTGCTGCGCCACAGAAAACTAAGGTTATGCATCTCAGTGCAAGAGGCGTCACAATAGTACCTGGTTCGAATTCAGGCTGTATCAAATCCGGCTGTGATTGGGAGTCCCATAGGGCGGCACACAATTGGCCCAGCGATGTCTGGGTTGAGCGGAAGGTTGCAAGTTCAAACCCCCGAGCTGACAAAATCTGTGGTTCTGCCCCTGAACAGGCAGTTAACCCACTGTTCCTAGACCAGTTAACCCACTGTTCCTAGGCCGTCATTGAAAATAAGAATTTGTTCTTAACTGACTTGCCTAATTAAATAAAAAAATATGCAGTTAACTACTTACAGCTCTTCAGAAACCACTATTCTAAGTTTGTTTTGATCTATTGTAGGAGGCTTTTGTTACACTAGGTCCTTTTTTTCCTCACTTCCCCCCCCAACCCTATTGCCGAACAGGTAGTGTTTATCAAAGCTGCAATGGTGAAAAATGTATTAATGTATTATCACTGGAGAGATGCTCCTGTCCACATCAGCTGAATTCACATCGAGGGCTCAGAGCTACAGTAGAGTAAAACTGCTGTCTCCTCAGTTCAATGAAGTGACAGGGTGAAGATAATTTAATTTGGGAATCCCTTCATATACTGTCACTCACTGGGCTTTCTTTTTAGAAGCTGTTATTTCACTGCTGTAAAAGGGATAGTTTATCAAAGCACATAACACATTTCACCCCATGCTTCCTGAAGCATCTCCCACAAGTTGGATTGGCTTGATGAGCACTTCTTACGTGCCATACTGTCAAGCTGCTCCCACAACGGCTCAATAGGGTTGAGATCCGGTGACTGTGCTGGCCACTCCATTATAGACAGAATACCAGCTGATTGCTTCTTCCCTAAATGGTTCTTGCATAGTTTGAAGCTGTGCTTTGGGTCATTGTCCTGTTGTAGGAGGAAATTGGCTCCAATTAAGCGCCGTCCACAGGGTATGGCATCGTGTTGCAAAATGGAGTGATAGCCTTCCTTCTTCAAGATCCCTTTTACTCTGTACAAATCTCCCACTTTACCACCACAAAAGCACCCCCAGACCATCACATTGCCTCCACCATGATTGACAGATGGCGTCAAGCACTCCTCCAGCATCTATTTATTTTTTCTGTGTCTCACGAATGTTCTTTGTGATCCGAACACCTCAAACACTTTTTCCCCCCAATCTTCTTCTGTCCAGTGTCTGTGTTCTTTTGACCATCTTAATATTTTCTTTGCAACTCTGCTTAGAAGGCCAGCATCCCGGAGTTGCCTCTTCATTGTTGATGTTGAGATTGGTGTTTTGCGGGTACTATTTAATGAAGCTGCCAGTTGAGGACCTTAATCAGTTGTACACCGGGGCCTCTCACTCCTCTTTCTATTCTGGTTACAGCCAGTTTGCGCTGTTCTGTGAAGAGAGTAGTAAACAGCGTTGTATGAAATCTTCTGTTTTTTTGGCAATTTCTCACATGGAATAGCCTTCATTTCTCAGAACAAGAATAGACTGACGAGTTTCAGAAGAAATGGCTTTGTTTCTGGCCATTTCGAGCCTGTAATTGAACCCACAAATGCCGATGCTCCAGATACTCAACTAGTCTAAAGTAGGCCAGTTTTATTGCTTCTTTAATGAGAACAACAGTTTTCAGCTGTGCTAACATAATTGCAAAGGGGTTTTCTAATGATCAGTTAGCCTTTTAAAATTCTAAACTTGGATTAGCTAACACAATGTGCCACTGGAATACAGGAGTGATGGTTGCTGATAATGGGCCTCTACGCCTAATGTAGATATTCCATAAAAAATATCTACATAGCCGCTTCCAGCTACAATTGTCAATGTTGTAAATGACTGTACACTGTAATTCTGATAAATTTGATGTTTATTTTAATGGACAAAAAAATAGAAATGTCCTTGTTTTTGAAAGAAAAGCTAAGTGATCCAAAAGTTTGGACACAACTTCTCATTCCAGGATTTCTTTGTTTTACTATTTTCTACATTGTATGAAATAACACATGGAATCATGTAATAAACCAATTATTCAAATAGCCACCCTTTGCCTTGATGACAGCTTTTCACACTGCATTCTCTCAACCAGCTTCAACTGGAATGCTTTTCCAACAGTCTTGAAGGAGTTCCCACATGCTGAGCACTTGTTGGCTGCTTTTCCTTCACTCTGCTGTCCAACTTATCCCAAACCATCTCAATTGGGTTGAGGTTGTATGATTGTGGAGGCCAGGTCATCTGATGCAATACTCTATCACTCTCCGTCTTGGTCAAATAGCCTTTACACAGCCTGGAGGTGTGTTGGGTCATTGTCCAGTTGAAAAACAAATGATAGTCCCACTAAGCGCAAACCAGATGTGGTGTATCGCTGCAGAATGCTGTGGTAGCCATGTTGCTGAAGTGTGCATTGAATTCTAAATAAATCACTGACATTGTGACCAGCAAAGCACCATCACACCTCCTCCATGCTTCACGGTGGGAACCACACATGCAGAGATCATCCATTCACCTACTGTGCATCTCATAAAGACACAGCGGTTGGAACCAGATATCTAAAATTTGGACTCATCAGACCAAAGGACAGATTTCCACCGGTCTAATGTCACTTGCTCGTGTTTCTTGGCCAAAGCAAGACTCTTCTTCTTATTGGTGTCCTTCAGTAGTGATTTCTTGCATCAATTCGACCATGAAGGCCTGATTCTCGCAGTCTCCTCTGAGCAGTTGATATTGAGATGTCTGTTACTTGAACTCTGTGAAACATTTATTTGGGCTGCAATTTCTGAGGCTGGTAACTAAGGAATGTATCCTCTGCAGCAGAGGTAACTCTAGGTCTTCCTTCCCTATGGCAGTCCTCCTGAAAGCCAGTTACATCGTAGCACTTGATGGTTTTTGCGACTGAGAAATGGTCTGTGGTCACCACCTGCAGAACCACTCCTTTATTGTGGGTGTCTTGCTAATTGCCTATAATTTCCACCTGTTGTCTATTCCATTTGTACAACAGCATGTGAAATTTATTGTCAATCAGTGTTGCTTCCTAAGTGGACAGTTTGATTTCACAGAAGTGTGATTGACTTGGAGTTACATTGTGTTGTTTAAGTGTTCCCTTTATTTTTTTGAGCAGTGTGTATATATATATATATATGTATGGGTGTACAGGGATCAATGTACGGTTTGCGCGGGAAACTAATGTTATCAACAATCCATTTGTTGAATAATAAAAATATACAATCTAATGCAATCTGTTGATTCTCCTCTTGTATTATCATGTGGAGTATATTGTGTGCCCCCAGAGTCCCACTAGGTGACACAAGGATTTGAGTAAACAAATATACAGTCATAGTCAGGGTTTACAAGTCCCCAGTAGCATGGGAAGAGCAGGAGTGTAGCACAAGGATATCAGTCAAGACTACTAAACTGCAGACAGCTACTAATGATCCCCTCACCCAAGCACAAGTTGCCCATTAGAGGCCATGTTGTTGTAGCCGGCCTGTCTAAATCTCTGGGTGGCCTAATTTGAGACACTGCACTGTGGGGGTTTGTTTTCGCTCCTCTCCCCTGTGTTACATTTCAGGTCTGCCCCAGCTGGTGATGGATGAGTCTGAAGAGGAGTTAGGTTAAACCAGGTTGGCCATTTAGGATGGGTAATGTAAACACTGGATTGAACAGATTATATGCAATACATTTGACAGATTTTTACCATTGAATTGTCCTTGGGTATCTCTTTGGTCACTTGACTTTTGTTATCGTCTTGTGATTTCAATCAAGTGTGCGACTGCTGGGCTGGAATAGACATCTGCTCACCCAGTAGATAGATCAGGGATGAGTGGATCAAGGTTGAGTTTTTTTGTTTGCCTGAAATGATACTTTAGTAATAATAGACTACTTGTTACTACTCAATTATCTATTAAAGCAATAAGGCACGAGGGGATGTGGTGTATGGCCATATACCACGGCTAAGGGTTGTTCTTAATCACGACACAATGCTGAGTGCCTGAATACAGCCCTTAGCCGTGGTATATTGGCCATATACCACAAACCCCCAAGGTGCCTTATTTCTATTATAAACTGGTTACCAACGTAATTAGAGCATTAAAAATAAAAGTGTTGTCATACCTGTGGTATACAGTCTGATATACCACGACTGTCAGCCAATCAGCATTCAGGACTCGAACCACCCAGATTATAATGTTGTTTAGACTAAAATGTCTAATCTTTACTTACGAGTTAGGTTATTTGTACATTTTGAAGTTAGTGAAGTGTTGATTCTTTGAGGGTAAGTGTTTAATTGTTATTCAAAATGAAGTAGTGTCAATGTTGTATTCTCAAATGAACATTTCCTTTTTGACTAGTTGTAAGATCTCCAATCTGTTTTATTTTATTGTCACTCTCTCTCTCAGTATATCAGCTATGTGAATCTATTTTGCAGCTTATATGGCAATCAATGGCCAATGCTGCCATAGGATAACAGTACGATTATGTTACTGGCCTTATGGGCATCTGTCATCTGAAGCAGAAAATAGCTAAACTCACATTGTTTACATATTGAGTTATATGTTCTTAATTTAAAATGATAACAGTAGACAATGTATTTGAGGTAAACCATATACCATAGATTGTGTAGGCCTATAGATTGTGTAGGCCTGATCACCAACAACGATGAGACAGCCTATAGGGATGAGGTCAGAGACCTGACCGTGTGGTGCAAGGACAACAACCTCTCCATCAACATGATTGTGGACTACAGGAAAAGGAGGACCGAGCACGCCCCCCTCATCGACGGGGCTGTAGTGGAGCAGGTTGAGAGCTTCAAGTTCCTTGGCGTTCACATCACCAACAAACTAACATGGTCCAAGCACACCAAGACAGTCGTGAAAAGGGCACAACAAAACATTTTGCCCCTCAGGAGACTGAAAAGATTTGGCATGGGTCCTCAGATCCTCAAAAGGTTTTACAGCTGCACCATTGAGAGCATCCTGACAGGTTGCTCGGCCTCCAACCGAAAGGCATTACAGAGGGTAGTGCGTACGGCCCAGTATATCACCGGGGGGGGTCAAGCTTCCTGCCATCCACGACCTCTATACCAGGCGGTGTCAGAGGAAGGCCCTAAAAATTGTCAGACTCCAACCACCCTAGTCATAGACTGTTCTCTCTGCTACCGCACGGCAAGTGGTATCGGAGCGCCAAGTCTAGGTCCAAGAGGCATCTAAACAGCTTCTAACCCCAAGCCATAAGACTCCTGAACAGCTAATCAAATAGCTACCCAGACTATTTGCATAGCCCCCCCACCCCCACATTGCTGCTACTCTCTGTTATTAACTATGCATAGTCACTTTAATAACTCTACCTACATGTACATACTGTAATTACCTCGACACCGGTGCCACCCGCACATTGACACTTTGACTCTGTACCGGTACCCCCTGTAAATAGCCCCGCTCTTGTTATTTACTGCTGCTCTTGAATGATTTGTTATTCTTATCTCTTACTTTGTTTTTAGGGATTTTCTTAACTGCATTGTTGGTTAACACGGAACCCAAACCGGCTGCGCGCGTGCACCATCGTGCGATATCGTGCATACATTTATTTTGTTCCCCTACACCAAACGTAATCACGACACGCAGGTCAAAATATCAAAACATACTCTGAACCAATGACATTAATTTGGGGACAGATCGAAAAGCATAAACATGTATGGCTAGTTAGCTTGCTAGATAATTTGTCCTATTTAGCTAGCTTGCTGTTGCTAGCTAATTTGTCCTGGGATGTAAACATTGAGGTGTTATTTTACCTGAAATGCACAAGGTCCTCTACTCCGACAATTAATCCACACGTAAAACGGTCAACCGAATCGTTTCTAATCATCTCTCCTCCTTCCAGGCTTTTTCATCTTTGAACTGATATGGTGATTGGCATCTACACTTTCATAGTATTACCACGACAACAGTGAGTATAACCAATGAGGAGATGCCACATGGGTACCTGCTTCTATAAAACAATGAGGAGATGGGAAAGGCAGGACTTGCAGTGCGATCTGCATCAGCAAAAGGAACGACTTCTATTTTAGCCCTTGGCAACGCAGACGCTCGTTGGCGCGCATGAGCAGTGTGGGTGCAATAATTGAATAACATGGATTTCTACATTTATTTTGCAATGCTCGCCCACGCGACTTGTCCGGTCTGGTCAGCATGTAAGGGCTTGTAAGTAAGCATTTCACTGTAAGGTCTGCATCTGTTGTATTCGGTGCATGTGACAAATACTATTTTATTTTATTTGTTCCCATAGATGGACAGCACACGGTACCTCTATTTATCGCTGACCCTTGATAAGCTAGACACTGGGCTATCACTGATAACCTTTTAGGTCAATAATATGCTGTTTTATTAGCAATTTGTTGTATTTATAATTGTGAGAGAAATTGAACGAGCTAATAGCTAGCTAGTTAGTTATACCTAGGTAGCTTACGAGGTTAGCTGACTTTTCTCAAAACTAACCTCGTAGTGGCTAGCTAGCTAGGTACTTCTTGTCCCCCATGCTAGCCTTTACAAACAAATATCACTTCAGAAACATCAAAATTAAAATATTCTGTCAGCACAATAGAGTAACACTTGAGTAACACACAGTTCGCATTTGGTAGACTGCGACAGCAGGATAAATACACCATTATTATAGTCGTACTTGTACCCCAATGACAATTCAATTCAATTTTGTGTGATTAGGAAACATCTGATTTAGGAAACTTTATCTGAATTCAGTCAAATAACAGTACAAAACTACAAGAAAAAATTAACAGTATAGTACTACAAGAAACAGAGCCCTGCCTAACCTAAATACACTTGGTCCTTTTGTAAACTGGGTCTCTTTCCTCCATTGGAAAAGGCTATAAGACTGTCACACTTTTGCTACTCCATGCTGTCCTAATTTAGCTAGCTACAGTATGGTCAGTAAAAAAATTACTGAACTCCAAAATGTAAACATAATATTGGCAATATTGTGTATTTTTATGCACCAGTACATAGTATGTACATTTACATCAGAATAAAAAAAACTCACAGTACATTATTTATGACAGTTTTATAACCTTAACATCAAAACAAGAAAAAAAGCTATGTCACTGATCTTACCGTGTGTTTCGCGGGATGAGCTCCCTGTTTGAAGCTTGCTATGCACCCCTCCTATAATGTCACACCAATGAAGTGATGTGATTTTAATCACGTGGTTTCTCTGCAAGGGCTTAGTTTTGATTTTCTCTTGTCAGACCAAGAAATAAACATCTCAGGATTATTTCTCCCCATTTATATGATGTCCCACTTTATTTGAATTTACCCTATATGTAAATCTCTAATACCTAGAATGTAAAACTCAAGGCAACAGTAAACATGTTGTCCCCCATGAATGCAGCACATTACATGTTGTCCCCCATGCATTATTCACTCAAGTTTAGTCAAAATCGGTCCAGTGGTCTCTCAGAAAGATGCATATCCCCCCTCCAATTTTATTGTGGGGGACAATAACGTTTTAGCCCTCCATTGTGAAAATGTAAATAAGAAATAAATAAACGATCAGGTAAAAGGTAGGAGCTACCGAATGTCATTTTTGGTGAGTTTGGACATTAAAAACGAATGAGAACAAGAGACATTGTGGAAACGAACAAAGTGTTGAAGCATTCTTGTTTGAAGGAAGATCAGTACTGGCTCTGAAGCACTGTGTACACGCTGTGTCTGGATGGCAACGGGCCAGCATGCTCTGCTCAGAGAAGATGGGGGAGAAGCAGGGAGAAAAAATGCAAGGAAATCAAAAGATAGCAGTGGCAGTTGTACAGATAACTCATCCAAAGGACTTTGACTTCTCAGACACGTCAGAAAGCTAACACACTATGATGCCCCGTCACCTTATTAATTCAGCCACTAGGAAGTTACATTTAGGGATTGCATTAACTCCGAATTTTTGTTTTTTACACAGGAAAAATATAAAATGCCTAAGAAATATCTTGTTGCGTTTTGTAAATGCAGATCTAAAATCCTTATTGTCATTTCTGCTCGGCATCAGACTTATTTTGTGCTTCAGTTGCACTTTTCCACTTGGATGAAAATTCTTGAACAGACGCATTCTATCAGCAGACAGCGCTCTGACTGATGTGTTAGTTACTTTTCGCCAGTACTTTTCTCTGTGTAGCCAGTCTACTTTTCTCTGGTAAAGTGCAAGATTAACTTTAATCTCTACGGGATCGGTGTGCCTAAACTGGGACGGTTGTTGCTCAATATGCAATAATGTGACTAGAAACCGTTGTATACAACAGCCAACTTTCCTGAACATGTCTTATATGGGCAGAAAGCTTAAATTCTTGGTAATCTAACAGTGTCCAATTTACAGTAGCTATTACAGAAGACAATACTATGCTATTGTTTGAGGATGGTGCACAACAACAAAACACTTATCACAGCAACTGGTTTGATACATTCAACTCTGAAGATAAGTAATGCACTTAAATTCCCTAATCTTGCGCTGATTTAAAGTGTAGCATATTTTTTTTATGATAAAATCCATATTTATATTCAAATGTAGGAACTAGGGCTCCCGAGTGGTGCAGCGGTCTAAGGCACTGCATGTCAGTCCCAGTCCCTAGTCATGTCATTACAGTCGCTAGTTCGATTCCAGGCTGTATCACATCCGGCCGTGATTGGGAGTCCCATAGGGTGGCGTACAATTTGCCCAGCGTCATCCAGGTTTGGCACAGTGTGGTAGTGGGGTAGGCCGTCATTGTAAATAAGAATTTGTTCTCAACTGACTTGCCCAGTTAAATAAAGGTTAAATAAAACATTTCATAATAAAAATGGGGTCTACAATTTGACCCCACTGCTGTCTCTGGCTCCACAACCACCCCGCCTGGCCATCTAGATGTGTGAAAGTTAGTGTATTTTCTGTAGGGAAGCTAATGATTCATCATGTATGACATTCCTGGGAGTGTGTAAATGTTTTATTGCCATAGCATTTTTGTATGTTCTCTATAGCTATGTACTTCAAAATGAATACATTTACAAATTTGGCACATCCTGGCAGAGAATATAACATATTAGATTTGGTAAGAAATAATACAACAACAACAAAACTCAATATATGGCCTTTCTCTTGCATTTCCAAGATGATGGAACAAAATCAAATAGAAAACGCATGTTTTTTTGTTTGTATTATCTTTTACCGGATCTAATGTGTTATATCTAAAGATCATCAAGAACATCAACCACCCGAGCCACTGCGTGTTCACACCGCTACCATCCAGAACGCGAGGTCAGTACAGGCAGTTAAATTTGGGTATGTCATTTTAGGCGAAAATTGAAAAAAAGATTCCGATCCTTATTAAGCAAAACAAGGAAATGTAGCTGGCTACATTTATGTCTATGATAAACATTAGAAACATGATGGCCATGTATCATTTTTGCAAAAAATACTTTGCTTTTTCATTGTCAGGCCATTTACTTGTCGCTCATTTACTTGTCTAGCTGTCAGCCACATAGCGTTGTTGTCATTTGATGAAAATGAAGCTATTTTCTGACGAATGTGTTGCACTAATGTATTTTCTGTGAAAGCAAAATATAGTTGCACCTCCCTGACCACTCTATTGAAGCAAATAAACAATTGGTTTTCAATATAAATCGCGGCCCATGTCAATACACAGCTGGACTCACCTGCTTTCTCCTGTTGTGCTATTTACAAACAATCAGATGAATGGCTCAACTTCTCTGGGGAACTATGGTGAGCTTCATAATGTAAAATAACATGACAGGTGAAAGGAAGAACGCAATCTGCTTTATCTCCTAACTTATTGCACAAGTTGACTGCAGGTATTTACTTAAAAAAGGGCTACAAATATTAAAATGTATTAAAAAACTTAAAATAAATAGTTTCAACGGTATTGACGGGATTGAAAAACGGTATGCCGCCCAAGCCTATCACGAACCATTATTTTTTTAAAGGCTACAGTAAACATGTAGTCCCCCCTAGTCCTGTTCTTCCTTCATACAAGCATGCTTCAAAACTTTGTTAATTTGCACAATGTCTCTCGTTCACATTTACTAAATGTCCAAACTCACCAAAATTGCATTCAGTAACTCATATATATAAACAGCAGTTTTCAGTTCTTTCCACAGATTCTCGATTGGATTCAGGTCTGGACTTTGACTTGGCCATTCTAACACCTGGATATGTTTATTTTTGAACCATTCCATTGTAGATTTTGCTTTATGTTTTGGATCATTGTCTTGTTGGAAGACAAATCTCCGTCCCAGTCTCAGGTCTTTTGCAGACTCCATCAGGTTTTCTTCCAGAATGGTCCTGTATTTGGCTCCATCCATCTTCCCATCAATTTTAACCATCTTCCCTGTCCCTGCTGAAAAAAAGCAGGCCCAAACCATGATGCTGCCACCACCATGTTTGACAGTGGGGATGGTGTGTTCAGCTGTGTTGCTTTTACGCCAAACATAACATTTTGCATTGTTGCCAAAAGTTCAATTTTGGTTTCATCTGACGAGAGCACCTTCTTCCACATGTTTGGTGTGTCTCCCAGGTGGCTTGTGGCAAACTTTAAACGACACTTTTTATGGATATCTTTAAGCAATGGCTTTCTTCTTGCCACTCTTCCATAAAGGCCAGATTTGTGCAATATACGACTGATTGTTGTCCTATGGACAGAGTCTCCCACCTCAGCTGTAGATCTCTGCAGTTCATCCAGAGTGATCATGGGCCTCTTGGCTGCATCTCTGATCAGTCTTCTCCTTGTATGAGCTGAAAGTTTAGAGGGACGGCCAGGTCTTGGTAGATTTGCAGTGGTCTGATACTCCTTCCATTTCAATATTATCGCTTGCACAGTGCTCCTTGGGATGTTTAAAGCTTGGGAAATCTTTTTGTATCCAAATCCGGCTTTAAACTTCTTCACAACAGTATCTCGGACCTGCCTGGTGTGTTCCTTGTTCTTCATGATGCTCTCTGTGCTTTTAACGGACCTCTGAGACTATCACAGTGCAGGTGCATTTATACGGAGACTTGATTACACAGGTGGATTGTATTTATCATAATTAGTCATTTAGGTCAACATTGGATCATTCAGAGATCCTCACTGAACTTCTGGAGAGAGTTTGCTGCACTGAAAGTAAAGGGGCTGAATAATTTTGCACGGCCAATTTTTCAGTTTTTGATTTGTTAAAAAAGTTTGAAATATCCAATAAATGTCGTTCCACTTCATGATTGTGTCCCACTTGTTGTTGATTCTTCACAAAAAAATACAGTTTTATATCTTTATGTTTGAAGCATGAAATGTGGAAAAAGGTCGCAAAGTTCAAGGGGGCCGAATACTTTCGCAAGGCACTGCTCAAAAAAATAAAGGGAACACTTGAACAACACAATGTAACTCCAAGTCAATCACACTTCTGTGAAATCAAACTGTCCACTTAGGAAGCAACACTGATTGACAATAAATGTCACATGCTGTTGTGCAAATGGAAATAGACAACAGGTGGAAATTATAGGCAATTAGCAAGACACCCCCAATAAAGGAGTGGTTCTGCAGGTGGTGACCACAGACCACTTCTCAGTTCCTATGCTTCCTGGCTGATGTTTTGGTCACTTTTGAATGCTGGCGGTGCTTTCACTCTAGTGGTAGCATGAGACAAAGTCTACAACCCACATAAGTGGCTCAGGTAGTGCAGCTCATCCAGGATGGCACATCAATGCGAGCTGTGGCAAGAAGGTTTGCTGTGTCTGTCAGCGTAGTGTCCAGAGCATGGAGGCACTACCAGGAGAAAGGCCAGTACATCAGGAGATGTGGAGGAGACCATAGGAGGGCAACAACCCAGCAGCAGGACCGCTACCTCCGCCTTTGTGCAAGGAGGAGCAGGAGGAACACTGCCAGATCCCTGCAAAATGACCTCCAGCAGGCCACAAATGTGCATGTGTCTGCTCAAACGGTCAGAAACAGACTCCATGAGCGTGGTATGAGGGCCCGACGTCCACAGGTGGGGGTTGTGCTTACAGCCCAACACCGTGCAGGACGTTTGGCATTTGCCAGAGAACACCAAGATTGGCAAATTCGCCACTGGCGCCCTGTGCTCTTCACAGATGAAAGCAGGTTCACACTGAGCACATGTGACAGACGTGACAGAGTCTGGAGACGCCGTGGAGAACGTTCTGCTGCCTGCAACATCATCCAGCATGACCGGTTTGGCGGTGGGTCAGTCATGGTGTGGGGTGGCATTTCTTTGTGGGGCCGCACAGCCCTCCATGTGCTCGCCAGAGGTAGCCTGACTGCCATTAGGTACCGAGATGAGATCCTCAGACCCCTTGTGAGACCATATGCTTGAGCATGTGTGCCAAATTTCATCACTCCAAGTCAAACAGATCAAGAGATATAAACATGTGCCCACCATGTGGGCGACATGTATGCTTTTGCATATGTTGAGTCTTGACTATGTTTGCAACATGTGTACCAAATTGTGTTCCAATATGAATATCCTTGACTGATTTATTTGCATTTATGTGCCAGACCACGTTCATGTGAATGCTTTTTGGACAATAGCGGCCATGTTGTTTTAGGTACTAGTCTGGAAAGTATTGTGTTGAGAGTTTTGTCCATAGATGCCACATATCGAGTTGCATGCAGTTCGGTCATTCGGTGCCAGAAGAGTAGTGTTAAGAATTTTTCACAAAATTCCAAATATATCATGGCAGACCTTATGGGTCCCTGGGGCAAATTTGTTCCTTGTGAGGAGAGGGACCTATGTACTAAATTTCATGACTTTAGGTCAAACAGGGTGATGGGTGTGACCTTTTAAAGTTATCATTTTCAATCTGTTGTTATGGCGCCACCATCTGGCTAACCAGTATAATTTTGTAAATCCCGTATCTCTATGGTAAGACACCAGTGCTGTCTGAGATATTGCATGTGACCACCGAACGAACGAATACACGTACAAATGAACATAATGACGGAGGCAGGTCCACAGTCTCCTCCCCGATTTCATCATAGGGGAAAAAAATACAATAAGAAATTAAATCTACTTTCCCCCCTGATCCTGATCCTAACCCTTACCCTCAACCTAACCCTAAATGGTGTGCAATCCTTTTGTAAATGCCTTTATAAATGGTTTATTATGTACAATTTAAATATAGTGTAACACCATAGAGCCTTTTAAACCCCTGAAAACAGCAAGTTCTCAGCAGCCAAATATGTTAATTCCAGTAGGTGGCATTGTGTTACTGCCCAAATGCTCACACAATTTTTGTCTCATATATTACAAAAAAGTTAAACAGTTTTGGATGCCTATTACACAGTTAACATTCATAAATTACTGTATGTCATATATAATTCAGATGTATGTATAAAAACAAGTAGAAATTGTACAAATCAGTAATAGTCATATAATAGCCAAAGTGTTTGTGAATGAGATGGAATATAGTCCAATCTTTGCTTTAAAAAAAATCCCTATCTGATCAATGTTGAAAGTAGGCATACTTTCAGAGACTGCTCTCCACCTGCTGAGTCAACACTTCAGCTTTTGCGCTTGCCTCTGAGTGGCACTGCAGTCTGTTAAACGTGATGAAGTTGCAAGGGGATGTTTGAGGAGCTTATGTTACAAACTGTAAGGTAGTGTGAGGGGGGATACCCGTCTGCTTCTCTTCATTCACTGTTTTGAAAACATAATAAAAATAAACCATAAACTAATGAGGTAATTCATTATTTCCACAGCTTGGATTTGGGAAACATTTGTAGTGACAGAATATTACATTTTAATTTACACACGAGACATACAGTTACAAGTATCTTGTATTTGGACAGGTGACTCTAGACTAGGGTGAACTGCTGATCATTTAAGTAACCTAATCTTAAATGTTTTCTGATTGATAATGAGTGGATTATTATTCTTTTTTTTTGAGACTGTGGCATTCTTTTCAAGTGCCTTCAGGAAGTATTCACACCTTTTTTTTTTGAATTTTACCCCTTTTTCTCCCCACTATCTTGTCTCATCGCTACAACTCCTGTACGGGCTCGGGAGAGACAAAGGTTGAAAGTCATGCGTCCTCCGATACACAACCAACCAAGCCGCTGCTTCTTTAACACAGCGCACATCCAACCCGGAAGCCAGCCGCACCAATGCGCCGGAGGAAACACCGTGCACCTGGCCACCTTGGCTAGCGTACACTGCGCCCAGCCCACCACAGGAGTCGCTGGTGCGCGATGAGACAAGGACACCCCTACCGACCAAGCCCTCCCTAACCCGGGCGACGCTAGGCCAATTGTGCGTCGCCCCACGGACCTCCCGGTCGCGGCCGGTTACGCCTGGGCGCGAACCCAGGACTCTGATGGCACAGCTGGCGCTGCAGTACAGCGCCCTTAACCACTGCGCCACCCGGGAGGCCCATATTCACACCTTTTGACTTTTTCCACATTTTGTTGTGTTACAGCCTGAATTTAATGTCAAAGTGGAATTATGTTTTTAGAGAGTTTTACAAATTAATAAAAAATGAAAAGCTTCAGTCAATAATTATGGCAAACCTAAATAAATTCAGGACTAAAATGTGCTTAACAAATAGTGTTTAACATGACTGTTGAATGATTACTTAATCTCTGTACCCCACACATACAATAATCTGTAAGGTCCCTCAGTCAAGCAGGGAATTTCAAACACAGATTCAACCACAAAGACCAAGGTTTTCCAATGCCTCGCAAAGAAGGGCACCTACAGTATTATTGGTAGATGGGTAAAAATAAAAATAAAGCAGACATTGAATATCCCTTTGAACATAGTGAAGTTATTTATTACACTTTGGATGTTGTATCAATACACCCAGTCACTACAAAGAAACAAGCGTCCTTCCTAACTCAGTTGCCGGAGTGAAAGGAAACCACTCAGGGATTTCACCATGAGGCCAATGGCGACTTTAAAACAGTTACAGCGTTTAATGGTTGCAATAAGAAAACTGAGGATGGATCAACAGCATTGTAGCTACTCCACAATACTAACTTAAATGACAGAGTGAAGAGAAGGAAGCCTGTACAGAAAAAAACTATTGCAAAACATGTTTACAATAAGGCACTAAAGTAAAACTGCAAAGAAATGTGGTAAAGAAATTCACTTCATGTCCTGAATATAAACTTTATGTTTGGGGCAAATCCAACACAACACATCATTGAGTACCACTCTTCATATTTTCAAGCATGGTGATGGCTGCATCATGTTATGGGTCATCGGCAAGGACTAGGGAGCTTTTGGGGGAGATTAAAATAAACATAATAGCTAAACACAGGCAAAATCCTAGAGGAAAACCTGGTTCAATCTGCTTTCCAACAGACACTGGGAGACAAATTCACCTTTCAGCAGTACAATAACCTAAAACACAAGGCTAAATATACACTGGAGTTGCTTTTTATTTGTGCATTTTTTAGAGGGCCTAGTTACAGTTTTGACTTAAATCGGCATAAAAATCAATGCCAAGACTTGAAAATGCCTGTCTAGCAATGATCAACAACCAACTTCGCAGAGCTTGAAGAATTATTAAACTAATAATGTGCAAATATTTAACAATACAGGTCTGCAAAGCTCTTAGAGACTTACCCAGAAAGACTCACAGCTGTAATCACTGACAAAGGTGATTCTAACACGTATTTACGTATTTACTCAGGGGTATGAATTATATATTTCTGTATTTAATTTTCAATACATTTGCAAATATTTAAAACATCTTTTCACTTTTTCATTATGGGGTATTGTGTGTAGATGGTTGAGATTTTTATTTTTTTATTTTTTTCCATTTTGAAATCAGGCTGTAACACAACAAAATGTGGAATAAGTCAAGAGCTATGAATGCTTTCTGAAGGCACTGTATATATGTACTGTATATACACAGTACATTGTCTGATGGTCTGCAACAAGAGTCAGTGGATAGCAGAATGCCAGATTATGAATTGTTGAGAGATGTTACGTAAAAAATGTGAGTGGTTCTTGAACACACATCACAAATTGACTATTTCCAAAGTTACAGTTTGGGAGCAATAAACCTCCCATTGAAAGTTCCCAGACCAACTGCGACTGATAATTTCCTATTATGGTATTTTAGAGTATCTGAAACTAAAGGATTGATATGCTGCTCCTCCTTGTAAAAATGCTGTACATTGTTAAGGACTTGTATTCACCTGAGGCTAATTCATATTACTACCACTCACATGGCCAGCAGTGGGGCTGAACGTCTCTCGGTCAGGGGAGTGAGATGAGGTTGATTATACTCAGGAACTTTTACATTGGCACCATTCAGAGATACTGGTTGTTTAATAGTCTGGTATGGCAACTGAGAAAGGACCAAAACATTTCAAAAAACTCCAGTCACCCCGATACATGGACTGTTCTCCATGCTCCCTTTCGACAGGCAGTACCTGTGCATCAAGGCTCAGACAAACAGACTCCTAAAGAGCTTCTATAAGACTGTTAAATGGCTAACAACCACTGCTCTCCCGCAGACTATCCACACGGACTCTATGCCTATCCATAGGTCTCTACCCACTCAGATACAACCTACGCTGCTAAAATGATTATTGGTTAGATGTATTACTCTATTACACTGCTGTTCATTGATTATTGATTGCCATTACCATTAATTTTATATATTTATCCTGCTACTAGTCACTATTACTCCTGTTTACATGTATATAAACTCAGCAAAAAAAGAATCGTCCTCTCACTGTCAACTGCATTTATATTCAGCGAACTTAACATGTGTAAATATTTGTATGAACATAAGATTCAACAACTGGTTGATCCTGGACATCTTGACGGGCCGCCCCCAAGTGGTGAGGGTAGGCAACAACGCATCCTCCACGGTGATCCTCAACACAGGGGCCCATCAGGGGTGCATGCTTAGTCCCCTCCTGTGCTCCCTGTTCACCAATGACTGCGTGGTCATGCACGACTCCAACACCATCATTAAGTTTGCCGAAGACACAACAGTGGTAGTCCTGATCACCTACAACAATGAGACAGCCTATAGGGAGGAGGTCAGAGACCTGGCAGTGTGGTGCCAGGACAACAACCTCTCCCTCAACTTGAGCAAGACAAAAGAGCTGATCATGGGCTATAAGAAAAGGAGGGCCGAACACGCCCCCATTCACATCAACGGGGTTGTAGTGGAGCGGGTTGAGAGCTTCAAGTTACTTGGTGTCAACATCACTAAGGACCTATCATTGTCCAAACACACCAACAGTTGTTAAGAGGGCATGACAACGCCTATTCCCCCTCAGGAGGCTGGAAAGATTTGGTATGGGACCTCAGGTCCTTAAAAAGTTATACAGCTGCACCATTGAGAGCATCCTGACCGGTTGAATCACCGCCTGGTATGGCAACTGCCCGGCATCCGACAGCAAGGAGCTACATAGGGTAGTGCGCACGGCCCAATACATAACTGGGGCCGAGCTTCCTGCAATCCAGGACCTCTACACCAGGCACCTAAAATTCTCAAAGACTCCAGCCACCCAAATCATAGACCATTCTCTCTGCTACCACACGGCAAACAGCACTAGAGCAACAGGTCTGGGACCAAAAGGCTCCATAGTGGTTTCTATACCCAAGCCATAAGACTGCTGAGCAGTTAATAAAATGTATACCCAGACTATTTGCATTGACCCTCATGTTTCTTATTTTTTTAACTGACTCTTGCACAGGCTTGATGTACAGTGCCAGTCAAAAGTTTGGACACACCTACTCATTAAAGGGTTTTTCTTTATTTTTACTATTTTCTACATTGTAGAATAATAGTGAAGATATCTAAACTATGAAATAACACATATGGAATCATGTAGCAACCAAAAAAGTGTTAAACATATCAACATTTATTTTATATTTGAGATTCTTCAAATTAGTCAACCTTTGCCTTGATGACAGCTTTACACACTCTTTTTATTCGCTCAACCAGCTTCATGACGTAGTCACCTGGAATGCATTTCAATTAACAGGTGTGCCTTGTTAAATGTTAATTTGTGCGTTTGAGCCAATCAGTTGTGTTGTGACAAGGTAGGGTGGTATACAGAAGATAGCCCTATTTGGTAAAAGACCAAGTCCATATTATGGCAAGAACAGCTCAAATAAGCAACGAGAAACGACAGTCCATCATTATTTTAAGACATGAAGGTCAGTCAATACAGAACATTTCAAGAACTTTGAAAGTTTCTTCAAGTGCAGTCGCAAAAACCATCAAGCACTATGATGAAACTGGCTCTCATGAGGACCGCCACAAGAAAGGAAGACCCAGAGTTACCTCTGCTGCAGAGCATAAGTTAATTAGAGTTAACTGCACCTCAGATTGCAGCCCAAATAAATGCTTCACAGAGTTCAAGTAACAGACACATCAACTGTTCAGAGGAGACTGTGAATCAGGCCTTCATAGTTTAATTGCTCCAATGAAACCATTACTAAAGGACACCAATAAGAAGAAGAGACTTGCTTGGGCAAAGAAACACGAGCAATGGACATTAGACCAGTGGAAATCTGTCCAAATTGGAGATATTTAATTCCAACCGCTGTGTCTTTGTGAGACACAGAGTAGGTAAACAGATGATCTCCGTATGTGAGGATCGCACCGTAAAGCACAGAGAAGGAAGTGTGATGGTGTTTTGCTGGTGACACTGTGATTTATTTCGAATTCAAGGCACACTTTACCAGCATGGCTACCACAGCATTCTGCAGTGATATGCCACTCCATCTGGTTTGCGCTTAGTGGGACAATCATTTGTTTTCAACAGGACAGTGACCCAAAACACACCCCCTGGCTGTGTAAGGGCTATTTGACCAAGACAGAGAATGATGGAGTGCTGCATCAGATTATCTGGCCTCCACAATCACCCGACCTCAACCCAATTGAGATGGTTTGGGAGGAGTTGGACTGTAGAGTGAAGGAAAAGCAGCCAACAAGTGCTCAGCATATGTGGGAACTCCTTCAAGACTGTTGGAAAAGTATTCCTTGTGAAGCTGGTTCAGAGAATGCCAAAAGTGTGCAAAGCTGTCATCAAGGCAAAGGGTGGCTATTTGAAGAATCTAAAATCTCAAATATATTTTGATTTGTTTAACACTTTTTTGGTTACTATGTGATTCCATATGTGTTATTTCATAGTTTTGATGTCTTCACTATTATTCTACAATGTAGAAAATAGTAAAAAATAAAGTCTCAAACCACAAACTTACAACCCCCCCAACACACAAACATGCATATTGACACCACACACACACCCATTCCCATTCCTTCACATTCTTCACATATGCAGCTGCTACTTTCTGTTTATTATCTATGCATAGCATAGTCACTTTACCCCTACCTACATGTACATATTACCTCAATTACCTTGGCTAAGCTACCACTGCACATTGACTCGGTACTGGTACCCCTTGTATATTATAGCCCAATTATTGTTATTTTAATGTGATACTATTTCTCCATTAGTTTAGCAAATTTTTCAAACTAACTTTTTTAAAACTCTGCATTGTTAGTTAAGGGCTCGTAAGTAAGCATTTAACATAAAAGTCTACACTTGTTGGATTTGGCACGTGACAAATGCACATGTATTTTATTTTATTTTAATTTGAGGTTTAAAAAGGCTTGATTTTCCCTTTTGAAAAATGTGTCAACCCCCACCAAAATGTCCATAAATTATAATCCACATTATAGTTCATATTTTCTGTTGCTGCAGCCTGCAGGATTATTTTCCTTCTGTAGCAAACTGGCTCAAAATAAATTCCTATATCTGTGACTTCCAAGCAACAAGTCTCAAGTTTCAATCATACAGGCTTGTTGGTCTGGGAAAACCACATAGGAAACCACATTTGGGGTAGACACACTTCTACTAAAAAGGGTGAGGTTGAACATTGTCTGTTTCAGATTGCTCTACTACCATGTACTGAACAGATGGTGTGTGATAAGGGGACCACAACCCTGCTAATCTACACACCCACCCCTAGGCACCCACCCTCGGTGAGGAATACACCCTACTTTACTATTTGATGGGATTACAGCACTATGGCCCAGCCCAGTCAAAATATACATTTACTACCAAACACTGGTATTGAATAGCACCACAAACCACCAAAACAAATTATTTTTAAAAATCGAACAAACCAGAGCGGGATAAATCTGTTTGCTTTCTTAATTCAGTTTATCTTATGCAATATGGCATACCGTATGCAGTGCCATATGCATTTAACATCATAAGTAGGACTACCATTGACAAATAAAGCTCATAGAAAAAAAGGCTTGGAAAAAGGCTACATCACTATCATCATGACATACATAGTAGGAGTTTTAATGTGCATCCGCCTAGCCTGTTTCCACTCCTTGTAGGCTTCTCCATGCTAGCAGCACTCAGCTCATGTTGATGATATTTTGAGTGATTCCTCATGCCACATGCTGTATTATATTGGCAATTTAGGTTGTTTTAATAAGGGTAAACATGTATTACTTTTGAAATAGACAGGAATCAATTACCTTTGTGACCCCTTTGTCCATATTATGATTAATGAGGGAGTTATTTAAGCTGCCCAGAGTTGAACCGGTCAATGGCCCATCACTTCATTGGGTGAAAGGAGGGAGGAGCACCTTTCTCAAAATGAACAGTAATCGGCAGGGCTCGGTCATGTTGTCAACAAAGCAGCAGCACGATGCATCTTCCAGAAACATACAACTTTTCCACAAAACAATTGTAATAAGTTTCACTGGGAAGGCAGATAAAGCGTTTTTTTCTAAAGCAATCACATTTGCATGGGAAAACCCAGAATCCTACTAATCCCACGTGTTCAACTACGTCATTTTTGTTTTGAGCAGACTTCTCTGTTTGACAGAGCGGGGTTCCTGACTCACGTCTGGGAGGTAGCCCGGTTCCAAATCGAATGCGAACAAATTTCCGCCGGTGCAACACGAGCGCCCGGACGAGATTAATCGAACCCCCTCATTGAAAAGCACTGTCAATTCTGTAAACAGGCTAGCACTAGTGGGCTACTTTTCATTGGACAATTCCGGCTGTTGGTTCCGCCTCATTTTCGATTTTCTGGATGTTCATTGCTCAAACTAGACAGCTATCGTGTATTCTTCTGACGTCATCTAGGCGCTGGAACTCGTTGATAATGTTGTGGTTGTCCATGCCGCCGATTCAGTGCTTGTTCGTAAAGATCTCCTTTTGATCAGTCTCCCCCGCATGGAGTTGCGCGCTGACCCGGTGGTGGCAACCTTGGACATGTCGGAGATTAAGGGTAAAGATGGGGAGCCTTCGGAAGGCGACGGTGACTACGAGAGTTTGCCAGCGCATGCCTCATTGACAATCCACATGACAGCAGGAGCCGTGGCTGGAATCCTGGAGCACACGGTGATGTACCCCGTGGACTCTGTCAAGGTAGGCTTGCTAGCCCATCAACCAAGTGATGGGCTCAGTAACACTTTTCATTCGTATCATTATGCATTTCTGCTTTCCAACTCATCAGCACGCAGGGGAGGAAATAACCTTACCAGTTTAAATGTGTGAACGCTAGGTAGTTGGCTAGCTAGCTAGACGCTAGCGCTAATTAGCCAGCTACTAGCCAGCCAACTTACGCGTTATGAGACATGCCTCAGCATAGCAAGACACTCGCTCGCATATGTGAAATTCTGCCTGTCTTCCTGAAAGTACTCACCCTGTTAATGAAACATCATGCAATTGAACGTTTCCAGTATTTAACCGCACACTTAGCTACAGCTGCTAACCAGCTAAGTTAGCTAGCTTGTTTGCTAAAACTTTAAAATCCAACAACCTTCAAGTTCAGAGTGAAGCATGGACCTGTAGACATAGCTATCTGACATTACACACTCAGTGCCCATTTGTTCTGTACAATTTTTTTTATCTTACCCACATCTGAACTTATTAAACTGGTTGTCAGACAATTGAGGCAAACAGGTGAAGGTCACATGGCTGTGTGCCAGTTTAGAGCTGTCAAAGGTGCTCAAATTTAGGTGACATTGTGGTCAACTGTAGCTAGTGGTTATTGTAAAATATACTAAACCAAATAATTTATTTCTGGACTAGTCAAAGTTTATAGGCTTCTAGGTAACCTATAGTATAAGAGGACATACAAGTATTGAGTAATTGGCTTTGAACTCTGTACCCCGCTATGCCCCCTCATTGCATACCAGTAGTTATTTCCCAGATCATTTCATGAAGTTCATTCATACATTTTTATTTAAGTACATTGCATGTACATTTGAAACATGTTTGACTTGACAAATAAATAGAGAACACTGACTACCTACAGAGAATAACGCTTGTGGCAAAAAAAGGCATAGGCTACATGGTCCAACATTTTTAATCAGTCAGACCATCAGAATGAGATGATCGGATATGGAGCCAAATTAGCCTGTGTCTCTTCAACAGGGTTACACAAGCCATTGTCGCCACTTCCTCCTCTGTAACTGCAAGAATCTGTAGTTGGACCTTTCATGCTGCCCATCTTACAACGAAAGGTTTTAGAGCCAGACTTTACACATCTAGTCAACACAGCCAAACCTAGCCACAGTGTTTCATTAACTCCGCTGCTGGGTTGTTCCACCAATTAGGTGCCTTTGAGCACTAACTTGGTGAGAAAAAGTTATATTTCACCTCATTTTAACATTCTGTCATAAAGAGCACATGTTCAATTAAAAAAAATGTTTTCCCCTCGAGACAAAAAAATAAGACTTAAGTGCAAAATAAAGTGACAGGGTTGACTGTGATAGGGTAGAAAATCCTCTTGTGACGGGGGAATGGAAGCTTGTGTGAAACAGGGAGGGGCAATTGAATGCAAGCTTCACAAAACATTTTACACGGTTAAAACATTTGTAGCCTGTCTATGGGTAATAGGGTTGATGTGTTATGCTCGACCTGCTCAGTGTTCCACCACAAAACACCAGAAAATGTAGTAAAAGAGTAGAAGCAGCTCACCTGCTTTTACACTATTATTTGGCTATTCAATGTTTCTTTTAGAATTTCATTTTTCAAAAGGAATAGTTTCACCATGTTAAAATGTGTTCAGTTCACATAACAGGATTGACCTTCAAATAGAGGACAGGTTGTTTTTTTTTTACCTTAAAAGTAATATTCAGAAATCACTGTCAAAACAACAATATTAACGAGGGCTTTACAATAATGTTGAAGTGTGTTAATCTTCCTAGAAGTCAGAGGATGCACGGAGGGGCATGTAAAAATGCTGCATTTTGGCACTTTAGCAAGTCTTATTCCCCTTAAAATTAAATATTGGTGCACAATTTATACTTAACGTATGAAATGGATGCAAAAGGCACTCATTTTGTGGACGACCCTGCTATGAACTTATTTTTTTTTATGGAGGAATGGTTTAAGAGTTAAGTAGATATACTATAGGCCTACTTCTAGTAACTATACGTCCCTCTGTGCTACTACTAGAAGTGTTATCTTCATGTCCCAATGGGCGTAAGCATTTGGAATCAGTCAGAAAAAGGGTGTGTGCACCGTCTTTCTCTTATACAGCTGATTAGCAAACTGCCATACAGCCTCTGCAAGCCATGGGATTAACTCCTGAAATGCATTTACACTCATGCCATGCACACACATTTAATCATTACTTTTCGTTTAAAAGAAACACAGAACACACTGACGTCCACAGCCACCAGTAGGTTCTGGTATCACAGTAGGGTGACTTTAACCCCTACAGTGTGTGAGGTTTCTCAGGCTTCTGAAGTTAGCTTGCTACTGATGAGCCCCTCCCGCTGAAGAGTTAAAGCAGTGGTGGCACACAGAAACAGAGATTCCCTGCCCCATGTCTACACTACAACATCCATTCATTGTCATGGAAGAGTGGGGGGAAAAACAGTACTTCTTATGCTGGCCATAGAACCTTAATGAATTTTGCTGTTGCCAGCCCTGCTTTTCTCTCCAGCCCAAAACAAGCAGGATGAGCTGGTGCGATTTTTCCACTCCAGAACCCAATGGGTCCCCTTCCTCCTCGCCAGTTGGAAGGATGCCATTAATGTTAAAACAGAAAGAGTTTTTGAACCAAAATCTTCTGTAAGAAATACAGTTACTGAAACTATTTGAGTTGATCAGGTGGCTGTATTGGAGATGGGAGTTGGGGTATACTTGTGTTATAATGGCTTCACAGAGTTAGCCTAGCCCTAGATCCTGGTAGCATATATTTACTAAGAGTTTTATTACTGTGTCATTACCAAAACGTCTTATTTTGAGAAATGTACTGCTTCCTCTCATGAAGTAGTTCTTAAAGGTCCAATGCAGCTGTTTTAAATCTCAATATCAAATCATTTCTAGTAAAAAAAAAAAGTACCTTACTGCGCTTTGTTTTCAATTAAAACCACATCGCTTCTTGGCGAAGAGAAATTCTTGCTTGAGAAATTGATCTAGGACTGAGTGAGGTGCCTCATTGGATGAGACTAATGGGAGGGATATGTAACCTGAAGTAGCCGTTATTGGCAGAGAGGTTTGGAACCCACTTTGTTATTGGTCTATTAACTTATATTGTCAGGCAGACCAAAACACCATCCCACCAAAGCAGGCTGAAATTTCCAGCAGCCTTTTCAAACCGCTCTAACACTAAAAGGCCGTTGTCATTTTCACAATTTCAGTATTATTCCAACCTCAGTGTGGAAATGTATATAAAACACAGGAAAATCACATCTTTGACTGCTCTGTGCCTTTAAGCCCATCAGGAATGCATTTCCTGGTAGTAAACTGAGATCAGTGGCAGTAGAATGCAAACAAATGACTCATTGTGTGCCATGCAGCAGATTTATTTCTCCTAATTATTACGTTGTTGGAGATTTTACATTACTTAATTGTCGGACAAGGTGAGGAAATAAACCAAATTAAGTAAGGTCTACAAGTTTGTCTAATATTCAATCAATAGGTTTGTTTCCTGGTTCTTTGGCACGGCATGGCACAGCCAGAAAGAGTAGCGATTTGAATGGCCAGAGGCATTGTACCGTCACTGTGATAAACGCCAACTGGGATAAAGCTAGCTCTGTTTTGTCAAGTTGCCTAATGATTACAGACAGAGGCAGGCAAAGTCGCTCTCTCGCTCTCTCTGTAAGGCTGAGGCCAGAAGTACTTAATGAGCATAGAGTATCAAAAAATAGTAAGATGTTTGACAGCAGTCTCATTCTGTACTCTTTCTTCACCTCTTTGCTCAATTTCTTTTTAGAAACATTTTGCTTCAGTGGTGCTTAAGAGGGACTCTTATCACTTAAAGTAGGATCTGACAGGGGGTGGCTAGAACCTGGGCAGAGGTCCAACATGTATCAGTATTACAGCTTTGAGCCACCTTCCGTCTGCAGGTGTATCTCATTCTCCACACATATCAACTGCTTGTGTATTGGTTTTTTCTTCTCCCCTTTAGAGCTCAACTACTGTAGCACTCCTGCAGGAATGTGATTATATTATTAAAGTAAATAGTATTAAATATAAATGTATAGCCCTTCAAAATGGTATATTTGTCTGTAATACAGTACATCATGCAACCTAACTGATATCATGCAGAGATAATCCTGTGAAGCTGTCCTGTGTGTTGGTTTCTCTAGAGCAAAGCTGCTAAGTAGATGGAATTACTTGGATGTGGAGGCTGAGATAATAACATAATGGGGAGGTAAGCTACAGACATGCAGTAGGCTTGCTGCTGGTAACTAAGGGCTGAATCATAACTCACTCAAGGATTAGGCCTACATTGTTAAATTGTGAGCCAGGTTTTCCCGAGTAGAGCCTTTTTTGTTTACAAAAGTACTCTCACTAGGCTAACTCATTTGTCCCCTTGTGACAATATCTCTCTGTTCTCCCAGGCGTCGATCAGATGTGGAAAAAAAGTTAACACAAAAACCTGAACAGTTGAGGACCAAAGCTGCTTGGAGTTGGAGTAGGATCAAAGTCCTAGTACGGAATTGTTTGAGCAAATCATTTATCTGTGTTTGATAAATGAAGGAAGGTCGTTGTTTCCAATTCAATTGTCTAATCTTGTCTCTGGCTAGTTGGTGTGCCTTGTTATGGTGGGTATACATTATTCCATACATTTGCCTAAGTAATAACAGTACTATATATATATATATATATATATATATATATATATATATATATATATATATATATATATATATATATATATATATATATATATGTCTCTCTCTCAAACATTAGAAACACCTTCCTAATATTGAGTTGCACCCCCTTTTGCATGACTCTACAAGGTGTCGAAAGCGTTCCACAGGGACGCTGGCCCATGTTGACTCCAATGCTTCCCACAGTTGTCAAGTTGGCTGGATGTCCTTTGGTTGATGGACCATTCTTGATTCACACGGGAAACTGTTGAGCGTGGAAAAACCCAGCAGCATTGCAGTTCTTGACACAAACTGGTGTGCTTGACACCTACTACCATACTCTGTTCAAAGGCACTTAAATATTTTGTCTTGCCCATTCGCCCTCTGACAATCCATGTTTCAAGGCTTAAAAATCCTTCTTCAACTAGTCTCCTCCCCTTCATCTACACAGATTGAAGTGGACTTAACAAGTGACATCAATAAGGGATCATAGCTTTCATCTGGATTCACCTGGTCAGTATTTCATTGCACGAGCAGGTGTTAATGTTTTGTATAGACTACAGATAAGACATTGGATTCACCCTTTCAAAGATGCGTTGAGAGAAATGAGTAATGTCACCTATAAGTAAAAGATGACTACAGAAGCAGTCTTGAAGGCACATACAGAAATCATTGTCTCCTTGAGGTAGAGCTCAACAATGTCTGTGATAAGTGTAGAGTTTTTGTTCAGTTTGACAAACTTAAACTCAAAGTTTTATGAATCCCTCAAGCCTCCAGATGTATCTGAAGGAAATGTAATTGACATTTTATTGTTGGGGGGGTGGAAGGAAACAAGGCAATATGCTAAGAAAGATAAAAATGGCATGTCTTTTGGGCTGCACTACATTTTGGGCTAAATAAAAACGTTGTTTGTGCTGTCCAAATAACTTGGCGTGTCAGGGTATAACAAAGAACTGACACAGCCCCCCACCCTAGGCCTGGGACAGACACACATCACTCAGAAAGGACATGAGTTCTGCCAAGAACAGATATCAAAAACATGGTGAGACATCACATCACAGGAGAAACAATTACCTCAGAAACAGACAGCCCAGGTGAGTGTGTAGGTTTGACTACAGTCTGTAGTTTAGCAGGTTGTACAGACTACTTCATGAGAAGCTAGGGTCTCTCACTTAAAATATCCCTCTTCTTTCTCTAGACCAGGATGCAAAGTTTGCAGCCAGACCCTAAGGCTCAGTACAGCAGTGTGTATGAGGCCCTAAGAAGGATCGTCCGGACGGAGGGTCTCCTCAGACCCCTGAGGGGCCTCAACATCACAATGCTGGGGGCCGGCCCTGCCCACGCCCTCTACTTTGCCTGCTACGAACATGTCAAGCGCACACTCAGCGAGGTCATTCAGAATGGAGGAAACAGCCACATAGCCAATGGTGCAGTACAGTTCTGTTTCCCTTGGAATTCTAACCCACATTACATACTGACCACTGGAAGGTCAGGGAACATGGCACAGGAAGAAGTTAATTGTTTTGGTAGTTGTGCTGGCAGTTTTGATAAACTAACATTATAAACAATTGGCTTGGTGAGAACTGATGTATTATTACGTGAGGTATTGTATGTTGATGGGTGGTAACATGCCTGACTTTGACTGTCTTTGTTCCATCTAGGACTGGCAGGCTGTGTGGCCACTGTGCTGCATGACGCAGTCATGAACCCAGCTGAAGGTAAGGCTTTGAAAGGGGGCTTTGGGTTTTTTGTGACTTTTTCAATTAGAAATCAAGATGGTAACAAACCGTTCTAGCTGGAGGGGGGAGGGTTATACAGTATATCAACCCCCTTCTCTTTGTTCCCCTGTCTGTGTGGTGGTGCTGTCCTTCATGGTGTCTTAGTGGTGAAACAGCGGATGCAGATGTACAACTCTCCCTACCGGAACCTGTTGGACTGCATTGGGACTATACAGCGCACTGAGGGGCTCGCAGCCTTCTACCGCAGCTACAGCACACAGCTGGCCATGAACATTCCCTTCCAGGCTGTCCACTTCATGACATATGAGCTGATGCAGGAGCGGCTCAATCCCCACAGACAGTACCACCCCGGCAGCCACGTGTTGTCTGGGGCTGCGGCGGGGGCCGTATCTGCAGCCATAACCACCCCGCTGGACGTGTGTAAGACCCTGCTCAACACACAGGAGAACGTAGCGCTCAGCTCCATACACATCAGTGGTCACCTCACAGGCATGGCCAACGCCTTCAGGACAGTGTATCGCCTCGGTGGCATGGCTGCCTTCTTCAAAGGGATCCAGGCCCGGGTCATATACCAGATGCCCTCCACTGCCATCGCCTGGTCAGTCTATGAGTTCTTTAAGTATGTCCTGACCAAGCAGCAGATTGAGCGTGAGGCTGGGCCAGCTGGCCCAGTCTGAGGAAGGGCTGTGGACACCGCAATGTGACCACACCTGTACTAGAGGCTCCTGGTTCTCATGTGGGATCAATGCAAAAAGCCTCATGGTGACATCGTGTTCATAATTTATATCTGTGTGTGCTTTTGTATAATAACTCAAAGGGAAGTCACTGCAATGGAGGAAGTTTGAAAGACTTGCTGTGGTGGACCGTGGCACTCCTTACCCTTCACTTTCCTACCCAGCAAGCCCTTCCATTGTGCACTGTCATTCATTAGAGGAGTGGAGGCTGTTACAGGAACTGCACAGAGATGTATACAGAGAAAAGGTCATCTTCATATGGCAACAGGCCCTTTTCCCAAATCACCCGTTCACTAAGCACACAACACTACCAACTTCATCTATCACTATCTGGTGACAGTATTTTCATGATTACGTTGGGTTACATTCATACAGTATGTTTGTAGATCTGATATGGGAACTTTTTATTTATTTGATTTGCTTACCATGGCTTGCATTTTATGGATTTGGAAGATACACATAGTTGTTTGCTTGTTTTATTTCCTTGTGTATTTATAAAGGACTGTTTTATTGAACACATTCCTGAGTTTCGCTGCACAGTAGACACAATTGCGCTTTCAAAGTGCCTCTTTAGCATTGAAGGCAGCCACAACTTTAAAGTGTTTTGTGTTGTCCATGTCCTTAATAGGAATGGATTGGATCAGTCACCATTAACATAATCATTGTTTGCCATTGAAATGTAGATTAAATCGTATGATCTTTATATGTTACCTTTTCATCAATCATAGCAAGAAACCACTTGTTAAAACCAAATGTACTGAAATAGGACCATGTTACTTTTCCTTGGCCAGAAGGTTGGCATCATACAATGTGCCTATAATCTGAGCTAGCCTAAACCTTTCAAGATGAGGGCCTGTTTTCTATTCTGTGTTGGAAATGCAGTTCTGAGAGTTAAATTTCCTTTTGGCTGAACCACTAAATGTTGTGCTGGGTTTTTTAACTTTAGATAGGTCTTCATTCTAACCTCTGCGCCAGTCAAAGTCTGCAGTAGTTTAGTAGTTCAGTTTCAGTAGTTTATTTTGACCACCCAGTGAAGTGAGTATTGCCTCCCTTTCCTGAGAGGTTACTGGAATCCCTCTCAATAATAAAGGTGTATAGGCCATAACGGCCCAAATATTAGCCTTGTTTGAGCACAGTAGTATGCTCTGGACTCTCACCAATGTGAGTGTTCGAGTGTATTATATAACAATCTATGTTGCAGAGAAGCGGCAGTGTTTTATATATTTTAGTGAGTGATTGTTTCCCAGGAGGCCTTTCATGATGCTGGTCCTCAGGTGAACCAAACCTCAGCATCAAGCCTGTAAGAGGCTGGTGGCATGGACCGCCTCATCTCTGCATCACACATCTGTGATGTTCATATTTAGCTTTGGAGTAAAATATCATGCTTGTAATAATGTACTTAGTTTATATCTCTAAAATGATTTTATGTGAGATGAGCAAATTTGACAGATTCTCAAACTACTACAAAACAAATAAAACATTAAATGTTAGACAGCAGAATTTGGAATGAGTACCACTGCAGCCCAGGGCAGTTAATCGGGCGAATCCTTTAAGCATTGGGTACAGTCTGTGACAATGGGCCCATTACTAATGGGTTACCAGATCAGCTGGTTGGCACGCTCTATTTATTAGACTTTTTTTTGGCCCATTTTAGTCACTTCCTGTGCTCTCCCTGCTCTCTTCCCAGCCTCTTGGCTCCGAGTTTTCCACTCAGAAGGCAGACATTCCTCCACATATTGCTGTAATCCACAGAGCTGCAAGATTTGTTTGTTTGCTTTTAATTAAATGTTGTTGGGTTTGTTCACCAGTGAAGTACAGCTGGTTCTATGAGATCTCCAAAGGTCCCAGTCCCTCAAATATAGGTTTATTCCTTGTTAAAGATCCCAAAGATATGTATTGTATGATTTCCTATTTGCAAACCTGTAGTGGTGAACATACCTGTAAAATGAAGCACTCATTCTTGTCCTCGTACTTATTGGCAGTCCTCTCATTCCAAGCATCATCTGCAACCAAAAAAAGCTTTAGCTTCTTATTCTTTGGACCTCTTTAGTTGAGCTAGTCATATAGCTGTCCTTATGATGTTTCAAAAGTCACTTTGTGCCTCAACATTTTCACAAGAGGTAGAGATGAGAATTTCTTCAAATGTTTCTGTGAAGGCTGAAGGGTTAAAGGGGACATTTAGTCTGAACTGAGACGAGCAGGTGAGCAGTGGTCAAACCTGTTGCAGTATTCATAACGGAGATAATTTGGCCCACTGCATGACCATTTCTCTATTTAAATTTGAAGTCCTTTTGAGCCCTGTGGGTGTTTTTTATAGAGTTACACATGTTTTTGCTAAATATCACAGCTATTGTTTATGTAAATGAATATGCAACACAGTAACACATTTAGGTTGATTTAAAGTCAATCTTATTGACAACAATACTGGACAGCTGAAGGTTAATTCATTTGATGTTTCTGGCATATTGTTTATTACTATTTCTGAAAAGGGGGAACTCCAGACAAATGTAATGTATTTTACTTACTATACAAATGCCAACATGCCATTTCTGTTCTATGCATTTCATTCAATTTTAATGAATCTTATGTTTTAAGAAATGCTGGTCATACAGTTGATGGAATTAGTTCCATTAAGAATCACTCGCCAGATATTACAAACAATACTGCTCCTATGCATTAATGTTGAGTAGAACTGACCTTTTTTAAGAAACTTGGAGATCGAAATGGATAGTTACATGGACTGGATGATAATCAAATGTTTAAAATGGTCATTAGACTAATCTGGTTCAGGTATTTAGTATTGCTTTAGCTTCTGAATCATTTTTGATAAAGTATCCACAGAACACAGGTCTTGTTTTGCTCAGGCATTACATTAGCCCTAGAGATCTAAGGAAAAATAAGTCTTAAACCCATGTTTATTGTCTAGCTTGTATAACTTGACTGTGAGATCATTTCAATATAATGTACTTTAATTATTATGTATGCCCCATGAATAAGAGTGATTGTGTTAATGGAGATTTGGTGAATTTATATCTTATCTAGGGATGCTCATGTTACATCTTTGCTGCTTTTTTGCGCACAAAACAGCGGGGGAAACTGGGAAGATTTATGACTAGAGTGCCATCTACAGCACAAGAATGTTAAATGACTGTGGTAATGCTGCTACAGTGTATATAACACTGGAGCTGAAATAAAAATGCAGGTGATAAATGATATGTGTACTGGATTCTATTATTATTGTTAAACAATGTGATTTAATGGAGTGTCACTGAGGGCTCTCAATCTTAAAGTATGTGGAAAGACCAGTCTGTACCTTGAACTTTATGACTTTAGAACCAATAGAGGGCACTATAGTTCATAATGGATAGTCACCTCAAAGCACACTGCTCACATGTGTTGTTGGAGTTGTAGCCAGGTGTCTATTTCTGAAAATGATGTGCGGTTATGGTGAGAGTTAGGGAATTTTTACAATGTTTAATTGTTGCATTTGATAAGGTATAATATTGACCTATATACCTTAATAATTTTGAAATCACCTCATTTCGTCTCTTACCTATGCTTTGACCTTTTTTAAAGCTATTGTGACTTGAATAACATCTCAAATAACTTAATTTGTATAGGCTATGAAAGCGATGCGACATTACAGCACTTCCGGGGTCAGTCCCCTAATTTTTTGAATGGGCTTGTTGATTATGTGGTTATTATATGTGGTCATTTAAGATGTATATAAAATTGTGTTTGTGGATAAATGCCAGATGCCTCTTATGAAGGTTTTGTGCTGAAGACCAATGCGCTACATTTTTGCCCGTTGAAGACCTTTCAAAAATCCTATGACAGTTTGACAAGGCTGCTTCCTGGAAAATGCAGTATCACTTTTATAGTGTATTGTGTTGTATCATTGTATAACAGCATACATTTATAACATTAACTACAATGCTATGAATGTAATCACTAACCACTCACACAATATGAGGACAGGGCATAAAAGCATGACAACCATCTGACGAGTCGGATGCAAGAGTATATCTGCTGATGGGAGAAAAAAAGGAGCTGTGCTGGTGCCATGGTACGTACATCAGGGATCCAGTTTCACTGCTGTCCAGGGAATCTTCCCTTGTGCAACGATCAGGGCTGATTTAAACCACTTTCAGCTCCAGCAAATTTGTTAGCCAGTCACGGCATATTAGAGCACTGACAATGCCCATCTTTGTAGTGGAGTTTGGTTTTTCCCTGTCTTTAAAGGAAGTAATCTCTTTGTTTTCCAAAGTATGAGTGGGTACCATGAAGAGCAGCATGATGGTGTCACGACCACACTATGTGCTGAATCTTAAGGGCCAATCAGATTCACAGGGAGATAGACCGTTAAAGCACAGAGCTAAACAGAGGAAAAGTGCAGGATTTAAAATAAAAATAAACCATTTCATTCTGTCTATTTGTTTCTGTTCAGACATTAGGGGTGCATTTCCATGAACTCTCACTTCACTTTTGTCTTTATAGATATACAGTGGGGAGAACATGTATTTAATAACCTGCAAAATCGGCAGTGTTTCTTACTTACAAAGCATGTAGAGGTCTGTAATTTTTATCATAGGTACACTTCAACTATGAGAGACGGAATCCAAAACAAAAATCCAGAAAATCACGTATGATTTTTAAGTAATTAATTTGCATTTTATTGCATGACATAAGTATTTGATCACCTACCAACCAATAAGAATTCTGGCTCTCATAGACCTATTAGTTTTTCTTTAAGAAGCCCTCCTGTTCTCCACTCATTACCTGTATTAACTGCACCTGTTTGAACACGTTACCTGTATAAAAGATACCTGTCCACACACTCAATCAAAGAGACTCCAACCTCTCCACAATGGCAAAGACCAGAGAGCTGTGTAAGGACAATTGTAGACCTGCACAAGGCTGGGATGGGCTACAGGACAATAGGCAAGCAGCTTGGTGAGAAGGCAACAACTGTTGGCGCAATTATTAGAAAATGGAAGAAGTTCAAGATGATGGTCAATCACCCTCAGTCTGGGGCTCCATGCAAGATCTCACCTCGTGGGGCATCAATTATCATGAGGAAGGTGAGGGATCAGCCCAGAACTACATGGCAGGACCTGGTCAATGACCTGAAGAGAGCTGGGACCACAGTCTTAAAGAAAACCATTAGTAACACACTACGCCGTCATGGATTAAAATCCTGCAGCGCACGCAAGGTCGCCCTGCTCAAGCCAGGTCATGTCCAGGCCCGTCTGAAGTTTGCCAATGACCGTATGGATGATCCAGAGGAGGAATGGGAGAAGGTCATGTGGTCTGATGAGACAAAAATAGAGCTTTTTGGTCTAAACTCCACTCACCGTGTTTGCAGGAAGAAGGATGAGTACAACCCCAAGAACACCATCCCAACCGTGGAGCATGGAGGTGGAAACATAATTCTTTGGGGATGCTTTTCTGCAAAGGGGACAGGACGACTGCACCGTATTGAGGGGAGGATGGATGGGGCCATGTATCGCGAGATCTTGGCCAACAACCTCCTTCCCTCAGTAAGAGCATTGAAGATGGGTCGTGGCTGGGTCTTCCAGCATGACAACGACCCGAAACACACAGCCAGGGCAACTAAGGAGTGGCTCCGTAAGAAGCATCTCAAGGTCCTGGAGTGGCCTATCCAGTCTCCAGATCTGAACCCAATAGAGAATCTTTGGAGGGAGCTGAAAGTCCGTATTGCCCAGCGAAAGCCCCAAAACCTGAAGGATCTGGAGAAGGTCTGTATGGAGGAGTTTGCCAAAATCCCTGCTGCAGTGAGTGCAAACCTGGTCAAGAACTACAGGAAACGTATGATCTCTGTAATTGCAATTACAAAGGTTTCTGTACCAAATATTAAGTTCTGCTTTTCTGATGTATCAAATACAGTGCCTTGCGAAAGTATTCGGCCCCCTTGAACTTTGCAACCTTTTGCCACATTTCAGGCTTCAAACATAAAGATATAAAACTGTATTTTTTTGTGAAGAATCAACAACAAGTGGGACACAATCATGAAGTGGAACGACATTTATTGGATATTTCAAACTTTTTTAACAAATCAAAAACTGAAAAATTGGGTGTGCAAAATTATTCAGCCCCCTTAAGTTAATACTTTGTAGCGCCACCTTTTGCTGCGATTACAGCTGTAAGTCGCTTGGGGTATGTCTCTATCAGTTTTGCACATCGAGAGACTGACATTTTTTCCCATTCCTCCTTGCAAAACAGCTCGAGCTCAGTGAGGTTGGATGGAGAACATTTGTGAACAGCAGTTTTCAGTTATTTCCACAGATTCTCGATTGGATTCAGGTCTGGACTTTGACTTGGCCATTCTAACACCTGGATATGTTTATTTTTGAACCATTCCATAGTAGATTTTGCTTTATGTTTTGGATCATTGTCTTGTTGGAAGACAAATCTCCGTCCCAGTCTCAGGTCTTTTGCAGACTCCATCAGGTTTTCTTCCAGAATGGTCCTGTATTTGGCTCCATCCATCTTCCCATCAATTTTAACCATCTTCCCTGTCCCTGCTGAAGAAAAGCAGGCCCAAACCATGATGCTGCCACCACCATGTTTGACAGTGGGGATGGTGTGTTCAGCTGTGTTGCTTTTACGCCAAACATAACATTTTGCATTGTTGCCAAAAAGTTCAATTTTGGTTTCATCTGACCAGAGCACCTTCTTCCACATGTTTGGTGTGTCTCCCAGGTGGCTTTTGGCAAACTTTAAACAACACTTTTTATGGATATTTTTAAGAAATGGCTTTCTTCTTGCCACTCTTCCATAAAGGCCAGATTTGTGCAATATACGACTGATTGTTGTTCTATGGACAGAGTCTCCCACCTCAGCTGTAGATCTCTGCAGTTCATCCAGAGTGATCATGGGCCTCTTGGCTGCATCTCTGATCAGTCTTCTCCTTGTATGAGCTGAAAGTTTAGAGGGACGGCCAGGTCTTGGTAGATTTGCAGTGGTCTGATACTCCTTCCATTTCAATATTATCGCTTGCACATTGCTCCTTGGGATGTTTAAAGCTTGGGAAATCTTTTTGTATCCAAATCCGGCTTTAAACTTCTTCACAACAGTATCTCGGACCTGCCTGGTGTGTTCCTTGTTCTTCATGACGCTCTCTGCGCTTTTGACGGACCTCTGAGACTATCACAGTGCAGGTGCATTTATACAGAGACTTGATTACACACAGGTGGATTGTATTTATCATCATTAGTCATTTAGGTCAACATTGGATCATTCAGAGATCCTCACTGAACTTCTGGAGAGAGTTTGCTGCACTGAAAGTAAAGGGGCTGAATAATTTTGCACGCCCAATTTTTCAGTTTTTGATTTGTTAAAAAGGTTTGAAATATCCAATAAATGTCGTTCCACTTCATGATTGTGTCCCACTTGTTGTTGATTCTTCACAAAAAAATACAGTTTTATATCTTTATGTTTGAAGCCTGAAATGTGGCAAAAGGTCGCAAAGTTCAAGGGGGCCGAATACTTTCGCAAGGCACTGTACTTATGTCATGCAATAAAATGCAAATGAATTACTTAAAAATCATTTTTTGTCTCTCACAGTTGAAGTGTACCTATGATAAACATTACAGACCTCTACATGCTTTGTAAGTAGCAAACACTGCCAATTTAGCAGGTTATCAAATACTTGTTCTCCCCACTGTACTTCAAAGCAACATTTATTTCCTCATTATTGATATCACAGGCATGAGTATTAAAAATATGTGGTGTCCCTCTGTTCACATGCAGATCCTCTTTCTACAGTATGGCAACTATGTACTCATGGCATGCTTTGATGGCTCCATGTTACGATGGGGGCTTATGAGCCTCTGTGTGGGAAGGTGAATTGGGACCTCCCCCTTTTCAACTCCTCATCTTTGATTTTGGAAAAGACTGTTTGTACCGGTGGCGGAGAGACACTCCCTCTGTCTGAGCATAAAGAAATACGATGTGGATGAAGAGAGACAGTGAGGAGGTTATTTTACTCTACTGTGTTTGTAAATCAATGTACCATGTCCCTCACAGCTCCTGGAAGTGCAGGCTACACAATAGCACATGGGGTTATTATAGTTCTAACCTTCAGCTATGGCCGTCAACAAGCTCCTTTATCTTGATGGGCATGTTCTTTTACACCATGTTGCCAGAGACACACTGAGAGATACTGTCAGATTTCTAATTCGTCAAAACAGATGCTATCTCCTCTTCACTACCTGTGTCCTCCAAGGGCCTTGTTCACAAAATATAGCTTGCTAGAGATGAATGAGGATGTAGTCATCATTTTTACAGTTATTCTTTCATTTAGAACATCTGTTTAGATTTGACTTCACACTCGCATAATAATGAGAAACCATAAGCCAGCAGCACCTGTACAGTGCAACTTATTGTTAGACTATGCATAGTGAAACTACACTGAACAAAAATATAAACGCAACATTCAATAATTTCTAAGATTTTACTGAGTGACAGTTCATATAAGGAAATTAGTCAATTGAAATAAATTCATTAGGCCCTAATCTAAGGATTTCACATGCGTAACTGGGAATACGTATATGCATCTGTTGGTCACAGATACAGTTGAAGTCGGAAGTTTATGTACACCTTAGCCAAATACATTTAAACTCAGTTTTTCACAATTCTTGACATTTAATACTAGTAAAAAATCCCTGTTTTAGGTCAATTAGGATCTCCACTTTATTTTAAGAATGTAAAATGTCAGAATAATAGTAGAAAGTGATTTATTTCAGCTTTTATTTCTTTCATCACATTCCCAGTGGGTCAGAAGTTTACATACAGTTAACTAGTATTTGGTAGCATTGCCTTTAAATGGTTTAACTTGGGTCAACCATTTTGGGTAGCCTTCCACAAGCTTCCCACAATAAGTTTGGTGAATATTAGCCTATTCCTCCTGACAGAGCTGGTGTAACTGAGTCAGGTTTGTAGACCTTGCTCGCACACGCTTTTTCAGTTCTGCCCACAAATTGTCTATGGAATTGAGGTCAGGGCTTTGTGATGGCCACTCCAATAACTTGACTTTGTTGTCCTTAAGCCATTTTGCCACACCTTTGGAGGTATGCTTTGGATCATTGTCCATTTGGAAGACCCATTTCCGACCAAGCTTTAACTTCCTGACTGATGTCTTGAGATGTTGCTTCAATATATCCACATAATTTTCCTGCCTCATGATGCCATCTATTTTGTGAAGTGCACCAGTCCCTCCTACAGCAAAGTACCCCCACAACATGATGCTGCCCCCCCCCCCCCCCACCCCCCTGTGCTCCACGGTTGGGTTGGTGTTCTTCAGCTTGCAAGCCTCCCCTTTTTTCTTCCAAAGATAACGATGGTCATTATGTCCAAACAGTTCTACTTTTGTTTCATCAGACCAGAGGACATTTCTCCAAAAAAGTATGACCTTTGTCCCCATGTTCAGTTGCAAACTCTAGTCTGGCCTTTTTATGGCAGTTTTGGAGCAGTGGCTTCTTCTTTGCTGAGCGGTCTTTCAGGTTATGTCAGTATAGGACTTGTTTTACTGTGGATATAGATACTTTTATACCCTTTTCCTCCAGCATCTTCACAGGGTCCTTTGCTGTTGTTCTGGGATTGATTTGCACTTTTCACACCAAAGTACGTTCATCTCTAGGAGACAGAACTCGTTTCCTTCCTGAGCGGTATGACGGCTGCATTGTCCCATGGTGTTTATACTTGCGTACTATTGTTTGTACAGATGAACGTGGTACCTTCAGGCGTTTGGAAATTGCTCCAAAGGATGAACCAGAATTTTTCTTCTGAGGTCTTGGCTGATTTCTTTTGATTTTCCCATGATGTCAAGCAAAGAGGCACTGAGTTTGAAGGTAGGCCTTAAAATACATCCACAGGTACACCTCCAATTGACTCAAATTATGTCAATTAGCCTATCAGAAGCTTCCAAAGCCATGACATAATTTTCTGGAATTTTCCAAGCTGTTAAAGGCACAGTCAACTTAGTGTATGTAAACTTCTAACCCACTGGAATTGTGATGCAGTGAATTACAGTGCCTTGCAAAAGTATTCGGCCCCCTTGAACTTTGCGACCTTTTGCCACATTTCAGGCTTCAAACATAAAGATATAAAACTGTATTTTTTTGTGAAGAATCAACAACAAGTGGGACACAATCATGAAGTGGAACGACATTTATTGGATATTTCAAACTTTTTTAACAAATCAAAAACTGAAAAATTGGGCGTGCAAAATTATTCAGCCCCCTTAAGTTAATACTTTGTAGCGCCACCTTTTGATGCGATTACAGCTGTAAGTCACTTGGGGTATGTCTCTATCAGTTTTGCACATCGAGAGACTGACATTTTTTCCCATTCCTCCTTGCAAAACAGCTCGAGCTCAGTGAGGTTGGATGGAGAGCATTTGTGAACAGCAGTTTTCAGTTCTATCCACAGATTCTCGATTGGATTCAGGTCTGGACTTTGACTTAGCCATTCTAACACCTGGAATGTTTATTTTTGAACCATTCCATTGTAGATTTTGCTTTATGTTTTGGATCATTGTCTTGTTGGAAGACAAATCTCCATCCCAGTCTCAGGTCTTTTGCAGACTCCATCAGGTTTTCTTCCAGAATGGTCCTGTATTTGGCTCCATCCATCTTCCCATCAATTTTAACCATCTTCCCTGTCCCTGCTGAAGAAAAGCAGGCCCAAACCATGATGCTGCCACCACCATGTTTGACAGTGGGGATGGTGTGTTCAGGGTGATGAGCTGTGTTGCTTTTACGCCAAACATAACGTTTTGCATTGTTGCCAAAAAGTTCAATTTTGGTTTCATCTGACCAGAGCACCTTCTTCCACATGTTTGGTGTGTCTCCCAGGTGGCTTGTGGCAAACTTTAACCAACACTTTTTCTGGATATCTTTAAGAAATGGCTTTCTTCTTGCCACTCTTCCATAAAGGCCAGATTTGTGCAATATACGACTGATTGTTGTCCTATGGACAGAGTCTCCCACCTCAGCTGTAGATCTCTGCAGTTCATCCAGAGTGATCATGGGCCTCTTGGCTGCATCTCTGATCAGTCTTCTCCTTGTATGAGCTGAAAGTTTAGAGGGATGGCCAGGTCTTGGTAGATTTGCAGTGGTCTGATACTCCTTCCATTTCAATATTATCGCTTGCACAGTGCTCCTTGGGATGTTTAAAGCTTGGGAAATCTTTTTGTATCCAAATCTGGCTTTAAACATCTTCACAACAGTATCTCGGACCTGCCTGGTGTGTTCCTTGTTCTTCATGATGCTCTCTGCGCTTTTAACGGACCTCTGAGACTATCACAGTGCAGGTGCATTTATACGGAGACTTGATTACACACAGGTGGATTGTATTTATCATCATTAGTCATTTAGGTCAACATTGGATCATTCAGAGATCCTCACTGAACTTCTGGAGAGAGTTTGCTGCACTGAAAGTAAAGGGGCTGAATAATTTTGCACGCCCAATTTTTCAGTTTTTGATTTGTTCAAATATATCCAATAAATGTCGTTCCACTTCATGATTGTGTCCCACTTGTTGTTGATTCTTCACAAAAAAATACAGTTTTATATCTTTATGTTTGAAGCCTGAAATGTGGCAAAAGGTCGCAAAGTTCAAGGGGGCCGAATACTTTCGCAAGGCACTGTATAAGTGAAATAATCTATCTGAAAATAATTGTTGAAAAAAAATACCCTGATCAGGATGACTAGATGATGCAGAAGATGTTCCCTGAGACAGTTTCTGACTTCGGTTGTGCAAAACCCACAGTTTCATCAGCTGTCCAGGTCGCTGGTCTCAGACGATCCCACAGGTGAAGAAGCCGGATGTTGAGGTCCTGGGCTTGCGTGATTACACGTGGTCTGTGGTTGTGAGGCTGGCTGGACGTTCTGCCAAATTCTCTAAAACAACGTTGGAGGTGGCTTATGGTAGAGAAATTAACATTAAATTATCTGGCAACAGCTCTGGTGGACAATCATCATGCCAATTGCACGCTCCCTCAAAACTTCAGACATCTGTGGCATTGTGTGACAAAACTGCACATTTTAGAGTGGCCTTTTATTGTCCCCAACACAATGACATGCTGTTAAATCAGCTTCTTGATATGCCACACCTGTCAGGTGAATGGATTATCTTGGCAAATGAGAAATGCTCACTAACAGGGATGTAAACAAATTTGTGCATAACACGGAATAAGCGTATGGAAAATGTTTGGTTTCTTTTATTTCAACTCATGAAACATGTTACCAACATCTTACATGTTGCGTTTATATTTTTATTCAATGTAACTATGTAAGTATTACACTTTTTATAACTGTACAGTTACACATTATTTGTAAACAGGTTACTATTTGTTATTATTCATTTTATAGGGATATGATCCCTATATTTGATATTGGAGTTACCAGTTAAATACCACTGTATGTAACATGTTGGGCACGTTGCCTGAGGAGGATCCCTAAGCTCAGTGAGTTAGTTATCGGTCTCAAACAGGTTATTGGCATGGCCTCGTCAAACCTCCAGATAAAGGCTTTGGTTATCTGAACTGGATCAGACCTCTGTCGACACTGGAGTTGTGCAACTGTAAACATACCCTTCCTCATACAGCCCCAGACCATGTCATCTTATCAGCAATGTTTGGATGATGTTGTCCTCATTTCATTTTCTGTTTATCTGGCTACTCTTATAGCTAAAACTTCACTTTGTTGCTGTGTTCCTCACAATTTATTTGTTTTAGTGGGGGATTATTTTTAAAATAATTATTTCAATCTACAAGATATAACAGTGCATTCGGAAAGTATTCAGACCCCTTGACTTTTCCCACATATTCAAAAATGGACTAAATAAATAAAAGCCCTCATCAATCTAGACACAATAATGACAAAGCGAAAATAGGTTTTTAGAAATATTTGCTAAATATTTACATAAGTATTCAGTCCTTTTGCTATGAGACTCAAAAAAACTGTTTCCATTGATAATCTTTGAGATGTTTCTCCTACTTGATTGGAGTCCACCTGTGGTAAATTCAATTGATTAGACATGATTTGGAAAGGCATACACCTGTCTATATAAGGTCCCACAGTTGACAGTGCATGTCAGAGCAAAAACCAAGCCATGCGGTCAAAGGAATTGTCTAGAGACAGGATTCTGTCGATGCACTGATCTAGGTAAGCGTACCCAAAAAAAGTATTCAGCGTTGAAGGTCCTCAAGAACACAGTGTCCTCCATTATTCTTAAATGGAAGAATTTTGGAACAACCAAGACTCTTCCTAGAGCTGGCCACCCGGCCAAACTGAGCAATCGGGAGAGAAGGGCCTTGGTCAGGGAGGTGACCAAGAACCCAATGATCACTGACAGAGCTCCAGAGTTCCTCTGTGGAGATTGGAGAACCTTCCAGAAGGACAACCATCTCTGCAGCACTCCACCAATCAGGCCTTTATGCTAGAGTGGCATAAACTCCTCAGTAAAAGGCACATGACAGCCCGCTTGGAGTTTGCCAAAAGGCACCTAAAGGACTCTCAGACCATGAGAAACAAGATTCTCTGGTCTGATGAAACAAAGATTGAACTCTTTGACCTGAATACCAAGCGTCTGGAAGAAACCTGGCACCATCCCTACGGTGACGCATGGTGGTGGCAGCATCATGCTGTGGGGATGTTTTTCAGCAGCAGGGACTGGGAGACTAATCAGGATCAAGGAAAAGATTAACAGAGCAAAGTGCAGAGAGATCCTTGATGAAAACCTGCTCCAGAGCGCTTAGGACCTCAGACTGGGGCGAAGTTTCACCTTCCAACAAGACAACGACCCGAAGCACACAGCCAAGACAACGCAGGAGTGGCTTTGGGACAAGTCTCTGAATGTCCTTGAGTGACCAAGCCAGAGCCCAGACTTGAACCTGATCGAACATCTCTGGAGAGACCTGAAAATAGCTGTGCAGCAACGCTCCCCATCCAACCTGACAGAACTTGAGAAGATCTGATCACTTTTTTTCACACTTTTACAGTTAATTTCATCAGCTGTTATACATATGATACGAATCACACAGGAAAACAGAATTTTGACTACACTGGGACGATAAAAATGCATTGCACCCACTACCCTCTTTGTATCTGAGATCAAATCAAGACAGGCTCTGCTCGAGCAAGGGGGACCAGTGATTATCAGGGGAGGGGATCAGAGTGGGTCTGTGCTGCAGGTGAATGCTGCTTGGTCTGACTCAGCGTCATGGCCCATTGTTCCTGCCCTCACTCTGTGTCATGGATGAGAACTCATCTGTCCAGGAGAGCACCAGGAGAGGGGCTTCTGGAGAACAAAACCACCAACTCAAAACACGTCTGAGTCATGTACAATGAGTCACAAGAACAGGCCAATGACAATCAAGGTACATTGAGCTAAATTGAGATGGAGTAGTAGACAGCCCCTCCAGACACTGAGACCTCAGGCTTGGGAAAGCAGTGTCTCTGTCTCTGCTGATAAAAGCGAGCCCCTTGCCCTTTGGCAACATGCCTACAGGAGGCTATGTGATTGAGTGGGGTGAGGAGGCACCAAATACAAGCCATGGATTTCAGAGTTTGCTGGAAACAGTCAACTGGAGAGAGTACATTCCATGGCTGCCACAGAGGTGAGTGGGTGGCATTCCATTTTTCACCATGATATCTTACTCTAGGCTACCCTTCCGCCACCCTGCCTATCTCAATGAAAACATTGTCAGTACAGAGATTGCTATTATTAACTGGCTTGACATTACTGAGAAATACAGTGTGGGTGGCTCTGTTTTACACATAACCACATGCTAGTGGCAAGGACAATAGTGCTATCTTCTGTATCAATTTGACGTCAGGACAGGACAACAATAATGTCTGAGAGAGACAGATCTAGACAAGACATTTCCTAGATAGATGTTGTTGTTTTTTTATGCTGAAGGTATGGCTACCTACAGTACCTGTATCTCCTGTTCCTGTTCCATCATCAAATATGTTATAAGTGTTTATTACTGATTTATAAAATATAAACAAAAACTAACTATAGTAGCCTACTTATAAAGCATTTGCGAAACCTTCATAAACCATGACAAAAATGCACCTTAAAATGTTACCAAAGTATCACCACAATTACGTGTAAGATTGCCTGGCTGCCATGCGAGAGTCACATGCTGAACTCAACAACCATTTACTTGTGGGCATTCTACCAATAGTGTTAGTCCCATATTTGATCCTGAAGGATACACTAACTTTGATTTCCCCCATAGCTCCATGTGTCCATCCCTTGCCTGTCTCACATCCCTTGCCTGTCTTAAGTGTGATTGTGGAGGAAAACATTTCACATTTCACGTAGTCACCACAATGAGGAACTGCCTTCAGTATAGGTCAATTAACTAAGGTCTATTTCCGAGCCCCCGAGGAGATCTAATTTGCATAATACAAACATCCCCATAAAAATCTATCAGTTTAATTTCGAGATTTTTCTTTTTTCATGGGATGTGTCTCAATCAACCGCATCCTCTTATGTAACACTTCCACATTTGTGGTGAAAGGTGACAGAGCTAGAGTGGAATTTGTCAGAAGGTGAGACATCCGGAAAATTGGTCTTCTTACAAAATCGTCTGTAGTGTCTGAACTATTATGATCCCTCTATGGAAAGATGAGACTCTCACGGACACATACATGTCTGTTGTTTTGCTCTAGGAAGCCCACTCCTCTGAAGGTCCCGCAGTACCAGTTGACAAAATGAATGGAAGTGTATATATAGACAATGTTTAGTGCCAAATAAAAAGGGTTAAATGCATGTAAAAAAAAAAAAAATTATAGTAATGTTTCCTGATCTTTCTTATATTGCTCAGATATAGGACAGACACTTCATAACAAACTTCCTTTAGATTTTTTTTGGGGGGGACTATCAGTTGTTCCATGTAGTGAATCTGTTATTCAATGCGTTTGTATGGGCTAATAGCAGTTAGGAAAATATTTTTTCATCAAATACATGTTTTGTATATTTTTTTGATACTTCAAGGGGTCTTAATTAAAAATCAATCAGCTAAATGATCCTTGGTATGACCTTCTTAAAACCTTCTTAAAACCTTCTTAAAACAATCCCATATAGCTATGTACAGGTTCCCAAACTGTACCCCCGCAATGCCGTCGGGGGTACGCCAAATAAAAATGTGATTCACATTAAAAAATACATAAAAACTTGACCGCTTGCATGATGACGAGTTTCTCCCACAACTGGCCTATCTGGGTGATGTCTTTTCACGCCTGAATTATCTGAATCTAGGATTACAAGGACTTTCCGCGACTATATTCGATGTGCGGGAAAACATTGAGGCTATGATTAAGAAGTTGGAGCTCTTCTCTCTATGCATTAACAAGGACAACACACAGGTCTTTCCATCATTGTATGATTTATTTGTGTGGAAATGAACTCAAGCTTACGGACAATGTCAAATGTAGTATATCGAAGCACCTGAGTGAGTTGGGTGCGCAATTACGCAGGTACGTTCCCGAAATGGATGACACAAACAACTGGATTAGTTATCCCTTTCATGCCCTGACTCCAGTCCACTTACCGATATCGGAACAAGACAGCCTCATCGAAATTGCAACAAGCGGTTTTGTGAAAATTGAATTTAATCAGAAGCCACTGCCAGATTTCAGGTTTGGGCTGCGCTCCAAGTATCCTGCCTTGGCAAATCGCGCTGTTAAGACACTGATGCCCTTTGCAACTACGCGTCTATGTGAGAGTGGATTCTCGGCTCTCTCTAAGCATGAAAAGTAAATACAGGCACAGACTGCTTGTGTAAAATTATTTAAGACTGAGACTCTCTCCAATACAGCCCAACATTGCAGAGTTATGTATATCCTTTCAAGCATACCCTTCTCCTTAACCTGTGGTGAGTTATAAACAATTTTTGATGAACAAATACGGTTTTATATGTAAGATGGTTAAATAAAGAGAAAAATTATTGATTATTATTATATTATTATTTGTGCCCTGGTCCTATAAGAGCTCTTTGTCACCTTCCACGACCCGGGTTGTGACAAAAACTCACGCTCATTCTTATGTTTAATAAATATATCGTATAGTGTGTGTGTGGCAGGCTTACAATGATGGCAAAAAACAACATTTGAGAGTGTGCTGACCCTGGTGCTAGAGGGGGTAAGCAGCTGGAGGTTGAATGTTTGAAGGGGTATGGGACTTTAAAAAGTTTGGGAACCACTGGCTTAGTAGAACCCCTCCCCGGCTCAGACAGGGTTTAGACTCTAGTTTTTTTTTTTAAGACAAGTTGATGTCGAATCAAATCTCAGTTTAAATTGATGGATAGGGGCTATTTATCTGTTAAAGAAGACAAGCATTGTTGTTTAGAGAAGGCCCTCATCACTCAGGTTTTCCAGCCAAACCCTTATCTGCTCATGCAATTTGCTAGTATTATCAGAGTTTAACTACAGGTACAACCATTGTTTGCCTCGAGCAACAGTTTCTGTAGACCCTATTTCAAGCATTCATTCCTGCATGTAAGTATATACACATTCAAATATACATTCAAATCAGTCACTATTTATTTTCTTGCAACATACATTTTCAGGAAAAAAACAAATAAATAACTATTTTTGCTGTGATAACATACTTATAGAGGTATAGGCTACAAATAAAAAAGAATGACAGCTGACAGTTTATGACATAGGTAGGTTACAGTGTATAGCCATAGAAAAGTAGATCAAATACCTATGTTACATAATTAGCTTAACATGCTCCCTCATAAGGAATAGTGACCATATTGACATTAATATTATCCAGTAGATTTAATGTTCACCACAGAGTTGGTCTCCATGTGCGATTAAAGTCATACACATATGGTCGGAATTGATATGTTTTGTACAACGTGGTGAGAAGTGATGCTCTGACTAAATCGTCCTCTGTATTTAGTCCTTCTGACTTTTGAAATAAATCCTTACAGTACTCCGTTGCTTGCTGCTTGCGTTTGGTTTTGTATCTTCTGTTCTGAAACCAGATTTTAATTTGCGTCTCCGTCAGTCTCAACGTGTTAGCAAGATTGGCTCTTTCAGGAGCGGACAGGTACTTCTGGTGGTTAAATTTAGTCTCCAGTTCTAGCACTTGCAGATGCGAAAAGGCAGCGCGCGAGCGTTTCTGTTTTCCCGCTGATGTAAAACTTTTCATAGCATCTGGGGTGTTGGAACTAGAGCTGGCAATGGAATCTGTAAAAGAAAGTAATGATTAGCCCGTTTGTGGTCAAAATTTGGCTATTGACTGGTGAGCTGCCTACTCCACAGGTTCATATATCGAATATTACCTTTTATAAATTTGTATAATTCCAGGGAATCTGGCACACCCCCGTCAAAATATAAATTTGCCTATAGGCCTACACTTTCTTTAAGTTGCCTAAATAAGATCCAATGTGCTCACCTTTCCGCGCTCCAAATGCGGTGTGCTTTGCGCAAAGTTCCGCGGACTGTGATACCTGATTGTGCTGTTGGTTATTCCATTGAGCGCATCCCTCCTTGGACTTGTGTGAAGAAGAGCACCTTACGTTTAGCCGTGTCTTTTCTTTAATGGACAAGATGTCCTCGATGAAAAATGAAGTTAGTGGCTTGACAGTCTCCGACATTTCTGCAGTTAGTAATCCAATTTATTTGCCAACGAATGTAGACTAAGGCTTGAAAGAAGCGCGCAAGCCAAGTACGGAATGTTGTCCCGGACACTGGGCTGACTCATATCTTACTGGCGCCTCAATTTATACTAATACTGTAGTGGTCATGACAGCAGCAGCGACTGGCGAGGCGGGTCATCTTGTCGAATCAAATGCATCTCTGCCACATGGCAAATGATTAGAATAGCATGAATTAGTTTAATTAAATTGCACAATTTTCTCTACGCCTCAATGTCAAATATGTAGAACTGCAGAAAACTTCACAAATGTAAAGTACCAGTCAAAAGTTTGGACACACCTTCTCATTCAAGAGTTTCTTTATTTTTACTATTTTCTCCATTGTAGAATAGTAGTGAAGACATCAACACTATGAAATAGCACAGATGGAATAATGTAGTAACCAAAAAAGTGTTAAACAAGTCAAAATATATGTTATATTTGAGATTCTTCAAAGTAGCCACCCTTTGCCTTAATGACAGCTTTGCATACTCTTGGCATTTTCTCAACCAGCTTCACCTGGAAAGGTTTTCCAACAGTCTTGAAGGAGTTCCCACTTATGCTGAGCACTTGTTGGCTGCTTTTCCTTCACTCTGCAGTCCAACTCATCCCAAACCATCTCAATTGGGTTGAGGTCGGGTGATTGTGGAGGCCAGGTCATCTGATGCAGCACTCCATCACTCCTTTTTGGTCAAATAGACCTTACACAGCCTGGAGGTGTATTGGTTAATTTTCCTGTTAGAATAAAATGATAGTCCCACTAAGCGCAAACCAGATGGGATGGCGTATCACTGCAGAATGCTATGGTAGCCATGCTGGTTAACTGTGCTTTGAATTCTAAATAAATCACAGACAGTGTCACCAGCAAAGCAAATGTCAATTGCTTGTGTTTCTTGGCCCAAGCAAGTCTCTTCTTCTTATTTGTGTCCTTTAGTGATTTCTTTGCAGCAATTTGACCATGAAGGCCTGATTCACACAGTCTCCTCTGAACAGTTGATGTTGAGATGTGTCTGTTACTTGAACTCTGTGAAGCATTTATTTGGGCTGCAATTTCTGAGGCTGGAAACTCTAATGAACATATCCTCTGCAGCAGAGGTAACCATTCCTTTCCTGTGGTGGTGCTCGTGAGAGCTAATTTCATCATAGAGCTTGAGGGTTTTTGAGACTGCACTTGAAGAAACTTTAAAAGTTTTGCATTGACTGACCTTCATGTCTTAAAAGTAACGATGGACTGTCATGTCTCTTTGCTTATTTGAGCTGTTTTTGCAATAATATGGACTTGGTATTTTACCAAATAGGGCTTTCTTCTGTATACCAACCCTACCTTGTCACAACACAACTGATTGGCTCAAACACATTAAGAAGAAAAGAAATTCAACAAATTAACTTTTAACAAGGCACACCTGTTAATTGAAATGCATTCCTGGTGACTATCTCATGAAGCTGGTTGAGAGAATGCCAATAGTGTGCAAAGCTGTCATCAAGGCTACTTTTACTTTGAAGAATCTCAAATCTAAACTATATTTGGATTTGTTTAACACTTTTTTGGTTACCACATGATTCAATATGTGTTATGTCATAGTTTTGATGTCTTCACTATTATTCTACAATGTAGAAAATAGTAAAAATGAACAAAAACCCTTGAATGAGTATGTCCAAACTTTTGACTGAAACTGCATCTCTTCCCCATTGCAAAATGAGTAGAATTGCTTTTAAGGTGTTATAAAATTGCTACATGTTTTCTCTGCCCCATGACAAAATGTGTAGAACTGCAGAAAATGTACTTTAAAATGGCAACATTTTCTCTATGCCCCATTGCAAAATGTGTATAATTACAGGAAATTCACTTTAAAAAGTAAATTTTTCTCTCCTCAGACCAGAGGGGGGCCACTAAAAGATTCGACCTGCTTGAGCCGGCCCTGTGTTGATGTAATTAGATTTTATTTTAGTCATTTAGCAGACAATCTTATCCGGAACAGTTAGGGTTAAGTACTTTTTGCTTACTGGCCCAGCACTCTTAACTGCTAGGCTACCTGCCACCCATATGACCTAGATGACTAATGATAGAGACAGACCTGCTGTGGTCAATTACATTGTTTTATTATTTTAAGATCTCTTTATGTCATGCCAGTTCATATATGTGACATGTGTGACTAAAATTAACCATTCTATAAATAATATTTCATGGATGAAATTATTTATATTTATTTGTTAGTACAAGAAATTCAATGTACAACTGTATTTACCAGTGTCTCCCTGATCTTTAGAAATCTTTAGAAATGGCAGGATTAATAAATAAAATATTACTGTTCAATAGTGGAAATACTATTGTGATGTGATCAGATAGGACTTGGAAGATCTGGGGATGTGGCCCTTTGTTTTGTGCTCGTTATTTCAGCTGTAAGATGTATTATTGAGAGATTTATTACTAAGTGTTTGTAACAGGATAGTCATATTCATTACTGCCATGGCCTGGGTTAAAGGCCCCTGTTACCTCAGGTCTAGGGGAGTAAGTGACCCTTGTGTCTTCGCCTGCAGTGGGCTGCTAGTGCCAGGGAGGGGTCAGGGTGGGTGGCCAGCCGTCTTGGAGTGGGTAATGTGTTCAGCAGATTTAGGCCGGCTCCTTAACCAACAAATACATTGTTCAACGGCTGTTTGTTTGTTGTGCTCTACCATTTTCTGCCTGACCTCTGCCTGGGAAAGGGGGGTGTTGCAGTGGCACTAGTCCTCTGAGAATTGAGACTCTGTTTGTAATAACAATAATCTAGGGATGACAAACAGATCCGTTTTCCTCCACATGCCCTCTGCCCTCGCCTATTACCTCCATCAGCTTCCCTTGACATCTCTCTTCCCTACCACACCATGGAAAGCTACTCATTCTACGTTCAATTTTACTTTCCCTTTTTTTTTTTATTACACTGCAGGTCAAATGCAAATAACATGTTTGTTTTAGAGATGTACTTCAATTTATTGTCAATTCATTATACCCCCAGTTTTGTTTATTCCCCGTATTTTATATGACAGATTGGATCTCAGTTACCTTTCTAAGTAGATCATGTAGCCTAGTGCTTTAAGTAGAAAAACTTTACCAGTGCATGGATATTTTAGGGTCCAACTTAATTTCAAACATGAGTTGCTTTCATGTAAACATTGTATTAAGATGTTTTGTTTGATAAGGTTCACCTTGAATTCTTTCTCTATCTGCCTCTCTCCCCCAGATCCCTCTGTGAGTAAGTTTCACTGTAGGATGTATCTTCTCACAGTGTCTTTATCCCGTGTGTACGTCTTTGAGTCTCTTTCCTGTTTAATGTTTTCCCCCGATGCCTATCTTAATTGTAAATGCACAAACCCTGTTTATCCAGTATCCTGGCTATGTCATCCTCTACCCTGACTATTAAACAAGCTGAGTAATTAAGATTGCATTTCTCATATCATGTGGACACTGGTCTCTGTCTCTCCTATAGACCACCATTGTGTGCCTAAAGTTCATAGGATGGTGCAGATATGTAGTAGCTTTCACTTGGCTGGCCTCACCAGATGTTTGCTTTTTAGAATCTGACCCTTTAGCCTAGGAAGGCATTAGTCTTCCACCCTACATAATAATGTGTTACAGTCTGTTGTTTTGTTTCCACCCAGTCAGGAAGTCTTGGTTTGGACTATCAGGCTTGTTTTTATTCAGTACCTCAGTGCTATGTTCCTGACTGAGTGGAGGAATAGTTGAATATAAAACCAAATGGATGTGGATATTTTGCACATTTTTCCTTATTATCAAATATTTTTTATAATTAACCCAAGATGGACCAAAGCCTGTTGTTTCCAATGGGAGCAAATTAATCCTAGTGGGCCGAACAAGCAAGGAGGTGAGCAGAGCCAAGCATGAGCTAGTGAGATCCTATTAGCGTGTTCTAGCATTTATTATCATATTTCCGTTAGGGCACTGAAGTGTGTGCGTGCAATAACTCAATTCGCCCTTGAATTCTTCTAAACAATGCGATTTTTGACAACTTTGGAAAAGGGTCAAGTCTACAAAATGCAGTCCACTCTGTTTGTTACAGATTCTAGTTTTGGAAACAGAAAACTTTATGTAGAGCAAATGTTTCATTGATGAGAAAATGAGAAGAATGTCAGCCAAAAACATTTCTCCATTTTCTCCCACTGCTGGCCACTGGGCTTCTTCTCATCACCATATTTGGTAGTGAGTGGAAACTACAACCGGATGCTTCACATTTATACATCCGGTGAAATACTGTGTCAGGCTTATTGTTCTCTCTTTGTTATTAGAAGGCCTACAGTATCAATTGTATTTTGTGTAATTCATACTGTTTGTAATGAATACATTACACATTTAATGTACAAATCACTTTTCTCTACTTTTTGCCTCAATACAGCACCGTCAAAAGTTGTCCAGATGTTCCATGTCTCATTATGCAACCCTTATTGAAATGAGTCTGGCTAACACCTACTGTATCATGAAGTGGAGATGCCCTCTATTGGTGCAAATGCAGCACAGCAAAGGATCCAATACTTATCTCTCACTTGGCACATAGCCTATGATCTAAAGGAGTGTGTAAAAAAAAAAGGCTATGTATAGTACAACATAAATGTTGCAGGAGGCAGGCAGGGTCAGGTGCAGAAGTTGTGATTTTATTTACAGATGACAATAGGGATCCAGATGTTCAATTTACAAAGTAATCAAATGTCATATTTACATTAGGCTCCATTGTAAGCCTATAAGAATAGTCCAAAGCAGACATAATCGTCGCCAGAACCCTTTCATAAAAGAAACGTCAACTTCATTTAATTACCAATTTACAGACCACTCATTCACAATATTAGCATCCTGGCGGGAAGACCACGTATAAAGATTGGAACGTGCCAGCTACAGGACCAGGCATTTAACAGAAGAGGCTGGAGGGGTGTTAACAGCCTGACGCTCGGTCCGAACATTAATAGACATGGCTTGTGGTACAGGTATTGAGCGCATAAGGACCTTATCTTTCATATCAGCGAGAAATAATAATAATAAAGAAAAGGTTAAATTGATACCATTTTTAGGGTTAGGGTTCCCACACAGCCATATTTCCAATATACAATGTTAGGCTCTAGGACGAAAAGAAAAGCAAACAAAACAATAGGCTCGAGATTCACAAAAAGTGTGATATAGCCTTCTGCTATTTCCAAAATTCCAGCTGATTTAACTTACTGAAGGAGGTATTTGTGGTTCACCTGACATAATTCAAACAGTACAAAATCTTGCAACTCTCGCTTCCTCAACTTTACATGTAGACCCTGACCTGCCCTGTGTTGAAGAAGCACTAGGCAAGCATGTCTCTCCACTCGTGCCCTCTCCAAACTCCCAACAATTGAGAGCATTGAAAATGCATGAGGTTTTCACAAGTTAAACTAGATTTGTTAAATCTATATTGCATATTATCTAACAACAATTAGTTACACCATTCCCTTATCGTTTATTGCAACATTTTATACATTTGTTACATTTTGGTATGATATAGCTTTCGAAAACTCTAGACGGCATTCTGCCTTCTCCCTAAAGTTTTCAGCCATTAGCTTCATCCACGACTGGCTCATGTGATCTACAATCCTAAACTGCATTTTAACATTTAGAAATGCCAATAATCATCGCTTGCGAAACAGTTCTCGAAGCCTATGGCCTGTATCTTTCATAATCGAGAAGGAATCCTTAAAAAAAACTTACTGTAGCAGTTTTGCACAGATGCATACAGCAATGGATGCCCACATCTGATGAAACTACACTTCAGCTACACTTCCCGAGTTACGCTTAAACACAGGTGTTCGGAGCATGTTATATAGCTAATTAGCACAGGTGGTCGCCTGTCTTCCTGTTTTCCATAAACAAGAGCTGTAACATGGAGATATGGCAATGTGGGAACACAAACCCTAACCCTATAAAAGGTGTAGTATTTTAACCTTTTTTAAAAATGCGTTATTTATAGCTTGCTGTATTGAAAGATATGTTCCTCATGTTTCCAAAACCTGTCACGACTTCAGCCGAATTGGTCCCCCTCCTTGTTCGGGCTGCGGTCGACGTCACCGGCCTTCTAGCCATCGCCGATCAACTTTTTATTTTCCATTTGTTTTGTCCTTGTTTTACACACCTGGTTTCAATCCCCCAATTACTTGTTCATTGTTTAACCCTCTGTTCCCCCATGTGTGTTTGTGAGTGATTGTTTATTGTATTGCGGTCCGTTATTGTGGCCTTGGATTTATTTTACGTGTATTGTGATTATTGTTGAGTAAAATTGCGTACATTACTCATATCTGCTGTCCTGCGCCTGAGTCATCTACACCAGCTACACACAGACGCATTACAAAACCGTACCGATGCGTGTAAGAGCAAGCGCTGTGGCTCTTAACACAATTCCTCAGGCCAGAAGATACATACTATCGTCAATAGGCGCTAAAAGTAGATAGAATCTATGTATACTTTGTAGGGTAATTTAGGCCTACCAAATATATGCATCTGTTCTTTCTTTTCAAGAATCAATCCAGTAATAATCTACACATAGCAAAAGGTCAATTGAAACCGATCATCACTGCACTGTTGTCATAATTTATGTACCATAATATGTTATGAGTCTTGTTACAGTGAGAAATGTAAAAAAGGAGACATTTAATGATAGTTGGAGTAAGACACCCAGGCTTAAAATGATTTTCACACTTACAACAAGTGTTGTGGCCTTTTTGTTGTGTAATAGCATTTTGTTGCTGTTTTCCTTGCAATTGCGTCATAAAAGTGGGGTCATGTAATTCTGAGGAAATTGGTTATCTCTATTTAGGATAAATGTTATGATTACTGCTGTATTTAAAAAATATATTTATTTCACCTTTATCTAACCAGCTAGGCAAGTTGAGAACAAGTTCTCATTTACAATTGCGACCTTGCCAAGATAAAGCAAAGCAGTTCAACACATTACAACAACACAGAGTTACACATGGAGTAAAACAAATATACAGTCAATAATACAATAGAAAAATAAGTCTATATAAAATGTGAGCAAATGAGGTGAGATAAGGCAACAACAAAAAAAGGCCATGGTGGCGAAGTAAATACAATATAGCAAGTAAAACACTGGAATGGTAGATTTGCAGTGGAAGAATGTGCAAAGTAGAAATAATGGGGTGCAAAGGAGCAAAATAAATAAATACAGTAGGGGAAGAGGTAGTTGTTTGGGCTAAATTATAGATGGGCTATGTACAGGTACAGTAATCTGTGAGCTGCTCTGACAGCTGGTGCTTAAAGCTAGTGAGGGAGATGTGTTTCCAGTTTCAGGAATTTTTGTAGTTCGTTCCAGTCAAGTAGTTGAGAAAATATTATTTCATATGTTGTTTATTTAGTAGATAGAGAATGAATACACCTGCTCTCCTGCCTGTCTGTCAGTGATATTTTGTGTGTCAACGGCTAATTTGTGTTGGATTAGAGTCTGACATAGCTGACAGTTATTATTTTAGGAGGAAAGCCGTCTATCCCTGTTGGCTTTGAACATTGTCTTCAGCCAGTTTATCTTGGTTCTGCCTGTTTATATTGTGTGTGTCTGTAGAGATACAGTATGGTGGTCTCGCCAGCAGAGGGGGCTCCAAGGCCATATTATGTTTTTAAAACGTTCAACTCCACAGGCAAAAAGGTAATCAGTCACTGCATGTACGTATATACTGTAGACGGGAGTGAACATGGGGATCGATATGGATTACGCCTGGTTGGTTGTCATCTTGAAATTAGTTGCAGTGTTATGGCAGAAGGCTCCATTGCAAATATATTAGGTTGATTTGCACACTAAACCAAAGGAGGCTGGTGGGAGGAGCTATAGGATTAGGGCTCATTGTAATGGCTGGAACGGAATTAATGGAATGACGTCAAACATCCTGTTTCCATATGCTTGATGTGTTTGATACTGTACCATTTATTCCATTCCAGACATTACGATGAGCCTGTCCTCCTATAGCTCCTCCCACCAGCCTCCTCTGCACTGAACATTCTAACCTGAATTATCTTTCACATGCAATTTTATTGGTATCTTTTACTGTTTTCTTATTATAGCTAGATGGACAGGAAATCTGAAATGTGCTATGCCTACTGTTTGGTAAATGTTTGAGAGATGTAGAAAAACACAGCCACAATATAGGGATATAGGTGGAAGTAAATGAGGACGGAAATGTAATATCTTTCCAGATTTTTTTTATCCCTGACTAAATAGACTTTGGCTATTTACTGACTTACTTACTGACTTACTTAGGCCATAGTAAGTCAGTAAGTCAAAAGCCTTTGGTGGGCTGCCTGTATCACATCCTCATGGTGTGAATGTAGTCATCCTCATGAATGAACAGTGGTGTCTGTATCAAGCCATTTCCAATATCCACATTCCATAGCGTTGCATTGTTCTGTGTTTATCTTTCATACTTTTATCCCAATAACAGATAACATTGAGATGGCATGCCTCTGTTTCAATTACATCTCTGGTCACGAACACTGTTGAGATAGTTTTACAACTGTTATTCTATTCAACATAATTTTAATCCTACAACACAGATTTCAGTCATTGGTGGAATAGATGGAAGAGTATTGATTAAATAGAGAGAACTCCAAGTTCTAACTGTTTTCACAACAGCATCAAACAACTTATCAATACAAACAGCACACGAATGAGTTGTTTAAAGTTGTTGAGAATGTTGTCTTTCCAGTATTTCAGTAAGCTGCAGCACATCCTAGCCAGGGGACAAAAGAGTGTTTATGGATGGTAGACAGTTGAGTGATGTGTCTTGAGTAAGAACATGTCCATCTGCAGATGTTTAGATCTAGGCCATGAGGGGGAAGTGCTTATGTCCTGGTTTGATTTGGACAAACTGTTCTAAACATCGCTTGACAAACTGTACTAAACATCGCTTGACAAACTGTACTAAACATTGCTTGACAAACTTTTCTAAACATCGCTTGATATCACAGATTAAGATCATTTAAAGCAGGGATCATCAATTAGATTCAGTTGCTGGATCATTTTTTCTCGAGAGGATGGTTTGTAGACTGCAAATTGACTCCAAGAATCCCAAACAGATACAATATTTGACTAAAACATAATAATTTGAAACTTTGCATTCATTTGAATACGATCATACAGTATGTCTCTCTACTATGTGTAGGAATACTTAAAATCACTTAATGCTGATTTCCTAGTGTTTTTACAGTCTTTTATCTCCAACTATACAGTTCTTCTTATTTAACACACACACACACACATATATATATACATATGTCCATCTATATATATATATATATATATACAATATATATTCCTGCAATTATACACATTTTGCAATGGGGCATAGAGAAAATGTTGCAGTTTTAAAGCAATTTTTCTGCAGTTCTACACATTTTGTCATGGCGCAGAGCAAACATTTAGCAATTTTATAACACCTTTAATGCAATTCTACTAATTTTGCAATGGGGCAGAGATGCAATTTCAGTCAAAAGTTTGGACATACTCATTCAAGGGTTTTTGTTCATTTTTACTATTTTCTACATTGTAGAATAATAATAATATGAATGAGTACTATGAAATAACACATATGGAATCATGTGGTAAACAAAAAAGTGTTAAACAAATCAAAATATATTTTAGATTTGAGATTCTTCGAAGTAGCCACCCTTAGCCTTGATGACAGCTTTGCACACTCTTGGTATTCTCTCAACCAGCTTCATGAGGTAGTCACCAGGAATGCATTTCAATTAAAAGTTAATTTGTGGAATTTTTTTCTTTCATAATGTGTTTGAGCCAATCAGTTGTGTTGTGATAAGGTAGGGTGGTAAAGAGAAGAAAGCCCTATTTGGTAAAAAACCAAGTCCATATTATTACAAGAACAGCTCAAATAAGCAAAGAGTAACAACAATCCATCATTGCTTTAAGACATGAAGGTCAGTCAATCCGGAAAATTTCAAGAACTTTGAAAGTGCAGTCGCAAAAACCATCAAGAGCAATGATTAAACTGGCTCTCATGAAGACCGCCACAGGAAAAAAAGACCCAGAGTTACCTCTGCTGCAGAGGATACGTTAATTAGAGTTAACTGCACCTCAGATTGCAGCCCAAATAAATGCTTCACAGAGTTCAAGTAACAGACACACCTCAACATCAACTGTTTAGAGGAGACTGCGTGAATCAGGCCTTCATGTTCAAATTTCTGCAAAGAAACCACTACTAAAGGACACCAATAAGAAGAAGAGACTTGCTTAAACCAAGAAATATGAGCAATGGACATTCGACCGGTAGAAATCTGTCCTTTGGTCTGACGAGTCCAAATTTGAGATTTTTGGTTCCAACCGCTGTGTCTGCATTCTGCAGTGATACGCCATTCCATCTGGTTTGTGCTTAGTGGGACTATAATTAGTTTTTCAACAGGACAATGACCCAACACAACTCCAGGCTGTGTGAGGGCTATTTGACCAAAAAGGAGAGTGATGGAGTGCTGCATCAGATGACCTGGCCTCCACAATCCCCCAACCTCAACCCAATTGAGATGGTTTGGGATGAGTTGGTCCGCAGAGTGAAGGAAAAGCAGCCAACAAGTGCTCAGCATATGTGGGAACTCCTTCAAGACTGTTGGAAAAGCATTCCAGGTGACTACCTCATGAAGCTGGTTGAGAGAATGCCAAGAGTGTGCAAAGCTGTCATCAAGGCAAGGGTGGCAACTTTGAAGAATCTAAAATCTTAAATATTTTTTTATTTGCTTAACACTTTTTTAGGTTACTACAATATTCCATCTGTGTTATTTCCTAGTTTTGATGTCTTCACTTTTATTCTACAATGTAAAAAATAGTACAAATAAAGAAAAACCCTTGAAGGAGTAGGTTTGTCCAAACTTATGACTGGTATTGTATACAATAATTATAATTTTTTTGCTCTGCCCGCGGACTGCCAGTTGGGGATCTAGATTATAAGGGATAGTTCACCCAAATTACAGTTCATGCTTTGGTGAAGTTTCCCTGGGACTGTTTCCACCTGCTAATGTTTTAGCATTTTAGGCACAAATTTCATTCAAGGCATGAAATCGATATTAGCATTTTTCACGCATCATGTCCAGATAATCTGAAATTATGTCAAATGTATTGTGAAGCTCAACAAAATCTCTTATAGATGTTTGGAACGTGATGCGCGAAAAATGCTAATATCGGTCCCATGACTTGAATGGGATTTGTACCGCAAATGCTAAAACGTTAGCATGTAGAAACGGTGCCAGGGAAATTAAACCAAACCATGGATTGCTGTCTTACCTTGTCCATAGATTTATATTCTGGCTGAAAACCATGTTAACGCATTGAACAGCTTAAAAAATATGTCTGGCTTTAAACTCAAATTCTTATTGGTGTGTGGATGCATTATGTATTAATAGGTCATGTATTAAAAATGGTTGACCAATTCTTGCCGATTTGTACTTTTATTTTTTTGTACTACTAAATTGTCAACATTCTAGATTGTAAGTACATCCTCCGGTCACTACACACATTCTATGTTGTGTCTTTCTTATACACATATACATTATGTCCTATGTGGTATTTACATTCTTGAACTGACTGATCATGTGTACTTTGAGATTACCTCAGGTTGATGACTCATACATTTCACTGTCTGATATCTTTGATGTAAAGACTGGGTGGCAGAGCTGAATCTGTAAATCCCAGTGACTACACCACTGTATGATGTTTTCCCTGGCTGAACTGTTTTTCTCCAGTCCAGTACAAAAGGATCTCTGTGACAGCATGGCTCACATTTGGATCAGTGTGTAATGCCCTCACCTTATCAAAGTAAATGTGTTTTGTGTCCATTCAGTTAGAACAAGTTATTTTCATGGAGTTTGAATAATTTACATTACAGCATACTGGTAACTAGTCTTCAATTTCAAAACAAGCACCTCAATATAAATGACATTACTTCAGTGCAAATTGGGTATCTGATTTGTAATCAACATTGTGAAAAAAAATCCATTCATTTCAATCCTCAAAAGGGTGGACTTCTCTGTGATGACTACAGATCAGAGATGGTTACAGCATCTACCATTTATAGTCTGCTCTATTCTGTCCGTGATCTAAGCCCTAAGCCAGCTGATGAGCCCTGGTCTTTGAAAAGGGTATGTAATGCATCCCCATTCTCTGAGTCTCATCTCGCCCTTAACAAAGTGCCAACCTTATTCCATCTCCTCCTCAAACTGAGCTTCCGACACACACATCTTATCTGATCTTCTCAAGAGGTCTTGGTCTCCACTCTGTCTGCTGCTAAATTCTGCTCTGAGACACTCTCTCCCTTATCTCAGCTCTGATGTGCCTCAGCTCACCACTATATCTGCCCCACGGGGCTAAGGCAGGCAGCCACACAGGGAATCCACATTCACAGGTTGGCTACCAAATAAAATAACATTTTTTTTTTTTTTTAACTAGGCAAGTGAATTAAGAACAAATTCTTATTTACAATGACGGCCTACCCCGGCCAAACCCTCCCCTAATCCGGATGACGCTGGGCCAATTGTGGGGATCAAACCCGGGACTGTAGTGACGCCACTGCGATGCAGTTCCTTAGAGCTGTGCCACTCAGGATCCCTGAATTATTCAATTGATGACACATAAATCGAACAACAAATAATTTTTACATTTTATAAAAATAGAATTATAGAGCTGTAATTTGATTTTAGGTAAGCAGAATATGAATACATAAGAAACAATGCAGTAGGCTATATATCGTTTTATCATGAAATCTGTTATTTTCAAGTCTTGACGTGAATGTGCAAATTTGGTGCACTTTAGGCTACATTCACTGATAGTTATCTAAACTGTGCAATCCAGTTAGCACAAGTGGTGTTAGTATCTCCCTCCTATCGAAGGCTGACAGGTTAGATTGGAAGCTGTTTTCCTATTTGATTGAAAGTTAAGAGGAAAAGAGCCACTGTGTCTACGAGTTTGTTTACCTTTACCCAAGGTCCATGACAGGACAGGCTCCTCGGCCTTATCGCGTGTGGCATTGTTCAGCGGCTTTGTCGACGGAACAATAATGACCATTTGGGTTGATAGCATTAAGATTGTGGAACCATTTAAATCGTTGGGCTTATGCCAGGTCATATGTCAATATAGAGATATCTTTAGCAACAATTTATATGGTCTAACAATATAAAACGAATATTTGAAAAACATGAAAATGCTATTTTACACTGCTATCAGTGAGGAAAAGTGAGCTTTGTTTTTTTTCCGTTTTCAGGGTAATATAACTTAATTCGTTAAGTGGAAAAAATACAGCAGTAGCGTGTTGATTGTAATTGTCGTTAATTGGATGAGCAATTAGTCCTACCTCATTACAAATAGGCTATTTTAAGAAGCCCAATATCAATTTGTTACGAGTATAGATTTAGGCTATTAATTGTCAACGTCAACTCAAGTCATACTCAAATTCGTAAGTTAAATTCAGGCTCAACGATGAAAACCCTTTAATGGTTTCATAAAATGATCAACGAACTATATGCTTCTAATAGAGATGAAGCAACGTTATAGCCTATTTGTTTTGGACCATTTATCCCCTGCACAGAGCGACCCCAAACATGTATTATCAATTTGGCCGAATAGTAATAATAATAAAACTATAATTGTATTATGAGACAAATAATACAATTATAATGCAATTTATAATACAACGTATAATACAATGAATATTCCCATTAGGCCTTAACTGTTGATGTTGTTTTTAAAAATCATTTTAATCGTTTGTGTTATTTGTTGTAGATGTAGTTGTAGGTCTAATACAAGTCTAAATATAATATGATTGGGTTGCAGAGAGAGGATGGCGTGATCTCACAGCACAATAAAATATTAAATCAAGGTTTATTGTCATGTACAAAAATACCATGTCTTGAACAAAGTCCGTTAGAGCAATATTATCAACTTAGTTAAATAGCTAAACAAAACTAAATAGTTAAACAAGAAATTATAGTAGACCAATACACATAGTTATAATAAAACACATATAGTCTAATATAAACGTGTTAAACAGTATATGCTTACACTTGGATTTGCCTATTGGCCTATTCGTTGATGTTTTCAACAAGTTACCTTGCAGCTGCATAGCCAAACCTAAACAAAAACCTAAAGGAAAAAAACTTTATGAGAGTTGGGTGGTTGTTTTGGAATAGTTTCTCACCACGCTCTTATCCCCGGTAAAGTTGCCTGAAAGTGTCCTTGTTGGAATGGCCCCTCTACATTTTCCATGAGGTTCATGTCAACTATATGGTTGTTGGACATTTGCGTGGCACTTGGCATGGATGGCATACTCGGATAACTGCAACCATGTGAGTTATTACCATAGCCATATATGGTGTTGTAAGAGCCAATTGTCACGTTGTATGGCGCTAAATGAGGTCCTCCCATGCACGGTTTGCCATCTCGAACCAACACCGGCACTGCCACCCTTCGTGGTAGAGGCGGGTATCCAGCCAATTCCAGAGACTTGTCTTGTCTTTGCCGCTTGCACTTGTACCTCCTGTTTTGAAACCAGATTTTGACTTGAGTAGAAGTCAGCTTTAGAATATTGGCGAGGTGGTCCCTCTCTGGTGCAGAAAGGTACCTCTGCTGTTTGAAGCGCCGTTCCAGCTCAAAAACCTGCGTTTGGGAAAATAGCACGCGTGGTTTTCTGCGCAATCTTTGCTTTGGCTTGCCTGAATAGGTATTGTCATTTTTCCCATCACAACCCATCGAATCGTCAAGAAGCATACCTGCAATAATTAGAAATAACAATGTTAGACACATTCCTTCATTGGAAAACTGCCTAGTTAAAAACGTCTCACTGAGCACAGACGTCAGTCAGTTCACCTTCAAGTTCTGATTTACATTTGGTGGAGTGGTCAGCTAACGTGAAATTAACAAACACATTCACCATGTCATTGGATTTAGGTTAAAAGTTGGGCCAAAAAATAGGAAATTACCTTACATTGATGACTTCTTGAAAATCCAATCAGTTTTCCACGTTGATTCAACGTCATCCCATTGTTTTTGGGGGGTTGAAATTACGTGGAAACAACGTTGATTCACCCAGTTTTTGCACAGGGGGTTAGGCCTACTTCAATTGAAATTGCTGCGTCACATGGATTAACTGCATTACGCATTATGCATATCAGCAATGTCACAATATAAAGCTCACACGGAGATTAATTTAAATGTGGTGAGAAGGTCCATTCATTACCCTTTACTAGCCTTTATGATCTCCTATAGGTAGGCCTCGTCATTGCCATTTATTTATATTTGTAAAACATTGTCAAAATAGGAGGTTTAGCTAGTTTATATTGAAAAAAATGTAATTTTATGCATGCCTATTAAAATGGCAATCAGCAGTAGAAACAATAGCAAAGCATCGTACCCTCCCTCACCTGTTTGGTTAACCAGCTGCGGGATGAGGCTGTAGAAATGTAACCATTCTCAAATTCATAGACAGATGTAAGGACTGACAATCCATGAAATAAACATTACAGTTTTAACAATGTTTTGAGGCTATATAGTGTTTGCTTACATTTCCTTTGTTTAGAGACATTGGAGTAAAACAAGCTAATATTTTTGGTTCTGATGGGGTACGACAGTTAAACCAAACTCATGAGGCACCAATATGTTATATTCTTCAATAATCAATGGGTACATATCATTAATGTATAAGTACAGAAATTAATGTAGCAACTGCTCATTGCCCCTTTAAAAAAATGTTAATAATATTGTCCATGAAAATAGATTTTGGTGGGGCATGAGGTTGAGAGACAGGCTGTCATGCAGCATCAAGAGGCAGGATTGGGGCCAATTCCATAAAGCTTCATTCAGGGTGTACTTCAGTTTGTTTCAAAATGATTCATGATTATTTAAAAATAAAAACATTTTAATGCAGTTCTTGTATTGACAGAGCCCAATCGAATATTTTTTTTCGGAATTATCTGTCATTGGATGTCAGCGCTGCGTGTTTTAACGACATCGTTTTAATTTACCTGGGTCCCCATTTGTCTCCTCCTCAGCCGCTGAACTACAACTGCCCCTCAGGATGTCAATGTCCTCCGAACTCAGGGTGCATTTCATCTGTGTTGCTCCCGAGAAGCACGACTTATCCTGACTGTCAAGTAAGTCGAGGCTCCGAAGTGCACTGTGCATGCGCTGCAGAGACATCTGTGCGTCTTGATCTGGATAGAAGAAACCTTGGTGGGGGTGATGTTGCTGCTCCATCTTTAGAATATCCTTCACCGAGAATGGCGTTGAAGTCACTGGACTGGGAAGCATCACTAGTTTATACAGAGGATTATTTTTAAGACAGACAAATGTGTAACTGCACAGTTTCAGCGTGGTCAAGTGAAATCAATCATACAACAGATATTAGCGATGCTCTCCAAATGTTCTTCAATAGGGATGTAATAATTCCTTAGATCTAGGTGAGTTGATAAGCACTGTCTGAAAGTCAACCTGGTCTCACTATCGTGTGTAGTATCATCAGGGCATACCTTTCAGCACTCCAAGAAACCGTCTCCAAACTGCCAATAGCCAAGTGTGTGATGCGCCTGTCTCATGCACTTTAACCACTCCTTTATCTCATCTTACACGGTGACACGAGACATTTCACTTTAACTGGGTAAGGATGGACAGAATGGGGGTGGGGTGCCAGGATGGGAAGTTATTACATCTACATTTTCTCCTAGCTATTGAAGATGATGATGACGAAGAAGAAGAATGTTTGGCTGTTGGACACTCTTAGATAAAAAGGTTCCGGATAGAATAAAAAAAGGGTTATATTGCTTTCTTCATATATGGCACCTCTACAGGTTCTATATATAACTATTTTGTTGGGTTCTTTGATCAGAACCCTAGGGATTCTTCTTCACTGAACCAACATTGGTTCCATATCGGGTTCTATATGCAATGTCGGCTCTATATAGAACCTGTAAGGCTTCCGCATGCTTCGGATCGGCTGGTGTCTAGCTGAACTCGGCTAGGCGAACCGAACGAGTGTGGTCGCATACTCCCTTATAAGACCTTCGCTAGAAAATTTAGAAAAGGTGGAAATAGTAGACTACTGTTTGTCCCATCTTGAGACACCATAGCCAGTATGCACTTCCTCAAAATAGTCCGATTTAATCTAAGATAACTCAAGAAATATGTCATTGATTTTGACGCTTTTGCCAATGAGATGCGTCATTTTACATCAAACTAAGATGTTTGGTGCAGTATTTTTGAAGTGAAAAAACAGGAATGGTCTATTGTTGAATGACAACAAACTCTTAATTGAATAATCTCTACTGTTGACCAATAACCGACGAAGGGCGTAGACTTAAGCACCAGAACTTCTGCTTGCCTTGAGAACACCTTTATTGTGCAAAACCCTTGTGCAAAAACCCTTGCACAAAATGTCGTCATAATATATGCATTAACTGACCCGAACTGTTTCGGATGGGAAGCATGCTGAATGAAGCCTTTAGGGGTGCCATATGTGAAGCAAGACAAGCATATAATAATTGTTTTCTAAGAGTGTATGATATAGACATCATAACTGAGATTATTGCAGAGGAGTTTAGGCTGATTGCGTTTTAAGACGATTTTAGGATTTGTGATGTGCAGATGTGCTTCTAATAGCAGCCGCAGCAAACTAAATTCAACTCGCGGCTGCGATAACTATCCATAACCAGATGGACTGCATGATGCCAAACCAGTGGCTCTCTATTCATGAGCTTCTGTTGAGACAGGGTAGGTTACTCAATTGTTGTTCAGGTCTTCATGGTTGAGTGATCTTGCCCGGCAAGGTGGATGTCGCTCAGGTTTACACTGATGCTGACTTCCAACGACCTATTAGTATGCTTAGGCCACAACAAACAGTAACATTACACCTAATGTTGTGGAAGTGGAGAGGCCGCGGCGCCAGCCTGCAATGCTTGGCTAATGCTGAGACGCGCCGGAAGAGAAAAGAGAGACCAGGGTTTAACATTAATGAGCTCTTCTACTGCCCCAATGTAATAGACAGGTTAGGGTCTCAATTCAATTTCCATCTCATCTAATGCAGGGAAAGGGAAAAGTACATAATAAAGACATTCACATATTTTAGCCGAATTCGTGAATGGGATATAAATTAGTTGACCACAACGTCCAGAAGCTTTGCAATACCTCCTAAAATGTTCCTAAATTAAGAAGAGCTTGCACATATGAGATCTTATGATTTTAAACCAAACTTTCCGTTTAAGTCCAACAAGAGGAATTAAAATAGGGTACCAGCAGTAGTATAGATGCATAGCCAACAGCTGCACATGTTTCTTTCATTTATTTATCAGTCATGACAATCGAAATCGTCAGTCATAAAATCGAAATGCTTACAGTATATTCAGAATAAATAATTACTTATAACTTGTGCATACTTTCCTCCAATCCATACCCAATCTATTTCTCGACAATTTATCAAACGTAATAAATTGTTCCATGTAGGCCTTCCTGACCTTTATCAAAACAAGTTGGAAATGACTAGTACAAATGATCGAAAATACTACTTCATATGGTATGGATAGGGATTCTTAGGGATTCTCCTTCACTGAACCAACATTGGTTCCATATCGGGTTCTATATGCAACACTCATGATTCCTGCTGGGGCGACAGGAAGTCCAGTGGTTAGAGCGCTGGGCCAGTAACCTGAAAGATAGATCGAAGATAGATCGAATCCCTGAGCTGACAAGGTAAAAATCTGTCGTTGTACCCACTAGGCCGTCATTGTAAATAGACATTTGTTCTTAACTGACTAGTTAAGGTTGAACAAATAAGAACACGATTTTATTAATACAATATAGAATTCGACCCAAGTCAAAGAATATTAGATGGTCGTGAAATATATGTGACCAATGCTTTTTTGTTGTCAATATTTTTAGACGATTTGTAGTGGTATCAGAAAATATTAATTTAACTGTTTTAAATCAGATTTATTGACCAGCTGCACCAGTTTATCAAAACTCTCAATTCCTGTTTACTTGCAGGATTGTCTCCTCGTTTCACGCGTCAGTGTCTTTTCTAAGAGGAATATAAACCTGTCAATGCATGTTTGAAATAAATGTCTGCGTGATCGAAGCACCGTGTGTTTTAAGGAACTTTAAAAATGGACCTGTCATTCACTCAGATTTTAGGATCATTTTTCTGTTACAAGAATACAATATGAAAACGTGTAACCAACTTTATTATGAGGCACAGGGCTGGGGAATAATTGTGATGACACATTTTCGGGGGTGGATCATTTTAAATTAATGATATGTACCCATTGATTCTGGTGGAATATAACTTATAAATGCTGCATGAGCTTAGTTCTACTATCATACCCCATCAGAAGCCTAAATATAAGACTGTTTTACTCCATTGTTTATAAACAATGTAATTGTAACCAAACACATGTTAAAAGTATTATTTTAATGTGATGGTCTGTCAGTCCTTGCATCCATAGCTCAGTCTATGAGTCTGAGAGTGGTACATTTCTCCAACCCTATCCCTCCCTCATCTGCTTACCAAACACAGTGGTGGGGTGTTCGCTTTGTTATTGTTTGAACTGTAGACTGTCCTTTTAAATTGAAAATAGCTGAATTCAAAATGAGGCATTCATAAATCAAATAACAAAATCCCCTTTTCTATTTAACCAATACAATTAGGTAAAAAGGTTTGTTTGACAAAAGTTGTTTATTTGGAAGATTATGGCACATTTCACATAATACGCTGTAACTAGTAACAAGCAAGCAAAAACTTCAAAGCTCCTGTACTGCAATTCATGTAGCAACTCTATAGGCATACATTTCAGCTGGGAATTGTTTGGAATGTTTCGAAGGCAGACGGTGTCCAGTTTGATGACTAAATGACTTAATGACACCCCACCTGTGTTCTGTGAACGCTTGGAGCTGATTAGCCTACAGAAGGCAGTGCTCTCTGAGTCTCTGCAGCTCCTCTTCTCTTACAGCACAGCCTCCCCTCTTAATCCCATCAATTGTCCCATCACTGTAACATAAGAAGCCAGTTAAGTAACGTTTACCACAAAATACCCTAATTAATCATACTCCAAAATAGGGAGATGATAGCAGCTGAAAGGAGAGCTCGACTCATCCTCCATTGACTTAAGCAGAATCCCCTCTCTCATGACCAATTTGTCACCAAAGATCTTCATCAAAATGTTACGTGAGATTCCTAAGAATTACTATTGGCACAGCTTACAGTAGGGCTTCTGACGTTTACTATGACAGGCTGTGACTCTCAGACTAATAGTTTAGGGCTGGTTAGTCTGGGTGTGTTGGATGGACCTCTGCTCTGTGAGATGGTGCAAAGGTCTACTTTTGGTGTGGAGGTGGAAATGATTAATTTGCCAGTAGCAGACCAAGCTATACTCTTCTTGCACCTCACAGGTGTTATGTTACGTACAACGCTTGTGTTTTCCCCTTATTGTCTCAGGTTGAGTCTTGTACTGGAGGCAGGAATTAGCGATTTCCACTAGATGGGCCAGCTGCAAAGTCAAAATTGTCTATATTGTAAAAACAATTGGTGTTAATGTTATGGTTAGGCATTAGGTTTAGCAGTGTGGTTAAGGTTATCTTTAAAATCAGATTGTATGACTCTGTATGACTATGTGGCTGTGTGAGCTAGTGACCACTCTGCAGAGCTGCCTCCAGAACAAGAATCATGACAAAAACGCTAACCTGCATTATTTTCACAACTTCTTTATAAAGAAGTTAAAGAAGTTAGAGGGTTTGGATTAGATTCATTTGTTGGAATATGTATACTTGGTATATCTTTAGTTTCGGTGTCTCACAGACCTCTTTGAGACTTCCCTGGAGAGGAATATCATTGTAGCATTGGGAGATGGGGGAGGGGACAGAGGATACAGAGATCTGCTTCTCGTCAAGGAAACAGCCACTCTTCTCCATTGCTGCTAGGCAGAGGTCTCAACAGGCGCCAGCCCCAAACCTCCTTTAGTGCTGTCACTCACCGTGGATCCCTTTCCCTTGTAGGGTTCCTCCTGCACTCAGTGCACTGTATATATACCACCACACGCTCTGCACCTGAGATGTGTCTGTCACTTGCCCCCTACACTGGCAGCCAGCCCTTATGGAGATTTATATCTGTATCTGGTCTGCAAACATAGGCTGCATTCACACAGGCAGTCCAATTCTGATATTCTTTTCACTAATTGGTATTTTGACCAATCAGATCATCTCTGAAAAATATCTGATGTGGTTAGTCAAAATACCAATGAGCGGAAAAAATATCAGAATTGGGCTGCATGTGTAAACGCAGCCATAGAAGCTTAAATGGGTGCAATTTATATGGCCATGCTTCTCTGTGCTCCAACATCAGATCTTCTCAATGTGTCTCAATAGTACTTCTTTTGATATTGATGTGTTAAGAATGTTGTGTTCATTTGATTAACCTCCATACTAAATTTATGAAACATATCTTTATGGTACATCAATTACGAGGTAGTTATTGAGAATGTACATGGTGAAATGGTAATTACACGTTAATAACCCAATAGTAGCGCCACAAGACACCATTTGGTACCAGATAGTTAGTTACCAGTTGTGTAGATTTATTTGAAGTATAACACAAAGTATTTGTTATCAAACCATTTCCTTTTAGACACTAAAGGAAACAGTTGGATACATTATTAATTGTGCAACCACTAGATGTCTCTGCAAGACTGGCCTAATATGAACTATGTCTCCAAATTCTCTTGAGAGTACAGCAGTCCTATACCTACAGGATAATAAAGGAAACATTTGAGTAAATGAGGGATACAAAGTGAGGGATACAGGTGTGGTTCCTGAGTTAATTAAGCAATTAACATCCCATCATGCTTAGGGTCATGCAATGTATATAAAACATGTCAGTTTCCTATTATTTAGAAGAAGAGAAGAAGAGATCTCAGTGACTTTGAAAGTGACGACTCAAAGGATCATAGTGGGTTTAAAATTGTGATCTGAACCCAATTGAACACTTATGGGAGATTATTGAGTGGCGCCTGAGACAGCGTTTTCCACCACCAGCAACAAAACACCATATGATGGAATTTCTCGTGGAAGAATGGTGTCTCATCTCTCCAATAGGGTTACAGACACCAATATAATCTATGCAGGGGAGCATTGAATCTGTTCTGGAAGCTGGTGGTGGCCCATCGGCCTATTAAGACACTTTATGTTGGTGCTTCCTTTATTTTGGCAGTTACCTGCATGTCAAATATCTTTTTGATTTAGCTTGACTGATGTGCAGAGTGGGCACAATTTGCAATTTGGGACTTCAACATGATTCGATGGTTAATTGTGTACAGGCAAGCTAAATCAAGCACACCTTAAAACTTCTTAGGGCTAGGGCGCGCAATTCAAATAAATAATAATAAATATTATGGATTTTAAACATTTATGTACTAATAAGTGTCTTATATCGTCTGAAAGCTTAAATTATTGTTAATCTAACTGCACTGCCCGATTTACAGTAGCTATTACAGCGAAAACATGCCATGCATTGTTTGAGGACGGCGCCCCACATCAAAATATTTTTCCCCCGGCACAGGTTTCATACATTCGCATATAACGATTAAATATTCACTTACTTTTTGAAAATCTTCCTCTGATTTGTAATCGAAAGGGTCCCAGCTATAACATGTAGTGTCGTTTTGTTAGATAAAATCCTTCTTTATATCCCAAAAAGTCAGTTTAGTTGTCGCCATCAATTTGAGTAATCCACTCATTCAACTTGCAGAAAAAGGAATCCGAAAATCTACCCCTAAACTTTATGTCATCAAGTCATAATACGTTTCTATTTACTCCTCAGATACCCTAAAATGTAATCAAACTATAATATTTATTTCAGAAAGAAGTATGTTCAATAGGAAACCAATTTTAGCATGTGCGTAATGTCTTCATGGTGCCCGCAAAAACTAATTTCCAAGACTGTGTCCCTCTACTAAAACTGATATTTCTTATTAGTTTTTGAAGTTACAATCCTGAAACCTTGAACAACAACTGCTGACACCCTGTGGAAGCCATAGGAATTGCATCCAGAAAGATAATTTTCAACATGACCTTTCTCTTGCATTTCTAAGAGGATGGTCTCTCAAAAAAAAGAATTATGGGTTGGTTTTTCTTTGCATATTATCCTACCTTATCTATTGTGTTATATTCTCCTACATTATTTTAACATTTCTACAAACTTCAAAGTGTTTTCTTTCCAATGGTACCAATTATATGCATATCCTGGCTTCAGGGCCTGACCTATAGGCAGTTTACTTTGGGCATGTCATTCAGACAGGAAGTGGAGAAAAAAGGGGCCTAGCCCTAAGAAGTTTTTAAGTATTTGATATCAGAAAATAATTAAAGTAAGCACAAAAGTGATTTTCCATAACTGCATGTACAAGAGGAGGCTGGTGAAAGGAGCTATGGGAGAGTGGGCTCAATGTAATGGCTGGAATGGAATTAATGGAACAGAGTCAAACATGTGGTTTCCATATGTTTGATGTGCTTGATACCTTTCCATTTATTCCATTCAAGCCATTACAATGAGCCTGTCCTTCTATAGCTCCTCCTACTACCCTCCTCTAGCATGTACTATACTAGCCCCTTTTACAGTATGTTATTCCACTGGTAGTGCCCTGGTACAAGGTCTCAAGCAAGGCTTGGAAAACATCCCCATCTGGTGGTAGTGGTGAGACATCTGGCAGGTTCTACAGTTTTGTGTGGATGTAGACCTAAAAGACCTGGTCTTTCCCAACTGATCTTTCCCAACTTAAATCAACTGGATATTGTAGTTACTAAGCCAGCTGATTTTGATAATGGTTATGTCTGAATAAAACCTTGGGAATGCTGATAGTAATGTAGATGGATCCATGGTAACAGACAGTGTTAGTTCACTCCATTGTTGTTAACCAAGGTAGGTTGTGCTTTACTGAAGCCCAGAATATTCAAGAGCCTGCTGGTGTGGTACAGAGAGGGTACAAAAATAGGCTATTGTTAATATATTATATTGAAACCTTGAGTTAATTTTCAAACTTAAAGGTATATGGGTGAAATCGTTTGATAGATTAGGATGTGCTATATGTATTGTAATAAGAATTACTATATAGTGCAGATTATGAAGACAGTGAAATTACACTTCAATGTTTGAAGGGAAACTGATTGGAATTCATCGATGTGTTCGATTACATCGACATCCTCATTCCTCTGAGAGAGAGGCCAAGGGCACAATTCATTCAAACCCTTTATAAATGCAGTGTTTTGCAAAAGTATTCACCACCCGTGGCATTTTTCCTATCTTGTTGCATTACGTGGTTGAATTAATTAGGACCCAAGTTTGTTGTATGGCATATATGATTACTTAACTATAGCACACTGTTCTCCATCCGCTTTTTCTTCATCTATCTTTAGTTAAATTCCATCTCATTCTCGTCCCTGGGTATTCCCCCAGTCAAATGAAGGGATTGTGGAGAGATTGCCTGTTGGATATAATCCTCCACTGCTCTTCTCAGTCACACTCCATTTCACTGCACATCTGATTTGTCACGCTGCCGATGAATATGTCAAGTTTTATGGGAAGAGAAAGACATAATGAATATCTAATGCAGAGGGAGAAGCAGGATCTGCTTACCGCATTGATAATAGTGCAATGATCTTATCACATTGTTGACAGACGGTGTACAGATATTTTGGAGGCATGCTGGCCAGCCTAATGATGTTAATGAAGAGTAATTACATGTAGTTCTTCCAAGATAGATTATATTTAATCTGCCACATTTCAGAACATCAAATCCGTGAGAATAAATTGGAAGGGTTGCAAGAGGGTTGAGCTAGATGATCTGGGACCTTCATCCATCATCTGTTTAAAGGCATGGTACAATAGGCCTCTAAGAAGACTTGCTTTTCTGTTTATGGCTTTGTCAAGCAAGTGCAGAATGCCCACTCATCTCACATGTTGAGTAAGGTGTGCAGAGCACCTCTAGACAAAATACATGTGCTTTATGTCCACTATGTATTTTTCTCCAGTGAAGAGAATGCCCCCCTGTGGTCAGATGCAACCACACCAGTAAATCTCTGCTTTGATTGTCTCCTCACAAACGCATGACGTGTTATCATAAATTACAAATAGAGAAGTACATTTTTGTTGCACTTGGATTCCTTTAAGGATATTTAAATGCCCAATGCAGTCAAAAACTAGATTGTCTTGAGTTTTATATCATATTGTAGAATAGCTGATGTAACTAACACTGTACATTTAGGAAAAAATGTCCTGATAGTTGCTTGTTGAAAATGCAATCTACATAGTACCTTCTAATCAGCAGGTTTGCATGGGTGGTAGTTTTAGCTTTCAATGGTGACATCACCATGTGGTACATTGGTTAATAGACCAATAACAAAGAGAGTTCCAAATCTCTCTGCCAATAATAGCTCAAACACACCGGTACGATTGTCAAACTTTTGCCTGCCAACAGTACTTAGCACCTCTGAACAGTGTCGGCAGTCCATCTCTTTTGTGTTCACACAGCAAAGACCTTGAAGTCATCAGCCACTCAGCCTTGTTAAAATACTCCAAACCAGAAGTTTGCAGTTAGAGTGCAGTATATCTGCAGATCAACTTATTATGGTATGTTAAAAACTATTGGCCTATATCGAATCTTCCATTCCTCTCAAAAATTGTAGAAAAGGCTGTTGCGCTACAACTCACTGCCTTCCTGAAGACAAACAATGTATACGAAATGCTAGAGTCTGGTTTTAGACCCCATCATAGCACTGAGACTGCACTTGTGAAGGTGGTAAATGACCTTTTAATGGCATCAGACCGAGGCTCTGCATCTGTCCTCGTGCTCCTAGACCTTAGTGCTGCTTTTGATACCATCGATCACCACATTCTTTTGGAGAGATTGGAAACTCGAATTGGTCTACACGGACAAGTTCTGGCCTGATTTAGATCTTATCTGTCAGAAAGATATCAGTTTGTCTCTGTGAATGGTTTATCCTCTGACAAATCAACTGTAAATTTCGGTGTTCCTCAAGGTTCCGTTTTAGGACCACTATTGTTTTCACTATATATTTTACCTGTTGGGGATGTCATTCGAAAACATAATGTTAACTTTCACTGCTATGCGGATGACACACAGCTGTACATTTCAATAAAACATGGGGAAGCCCCAAAATTGCCCTCGCTAGAAGCCTGTGTTTCAGACATAAAGAAGTGGATGGCTGCAAACTTTCTACTTTTAAACTCGGACAAAACAGAGATGCTTGTTCTAGGTCCCAAGAAACAAAGAGATCTTCTGTTGAATCTGACAATTAATTTTGATGGTTGTACAGTCGTCTCAAATAAATCTTTGAAGGACCTCTGCGTTACTCTGTACCCTGATCTCTCTTTTGACGAACATATCAAGACTGTTTCAAGGACAGATTTACATAACATTGCAATAATCAGAAACTTTCTGTCCAAAAATTATGCAGAAAAATTAATCCATGCTTTTGTTACTTCTAGGTTAGACTACTGCAATGCTCTACTTTCCGGCTACCCGGATAAAGCACTAAATAAACTTCAGTTAGTGCTAAATACGGCTGCTAGAATCCTGACTAGAACCAACATTTTTTATCATATTACTCCAGTGCTAGCCTCCCTACACTGGCTTCCTGTTAAGGCAAGGGCTGATTTCAAGGTTTTACTGCTAACCTACAAAGCATTACATGGGCTTGCTCCTACCTATCTTTCTGATTTGGTCCTGCTGTACATACCTACACGTACGCTACGGATACAAGACGCAGGCCTCCTAATTGTACCTAGAATTTCTAAGCAAACAGCTGGAGGCAGGGCTTTCTCCTATAGAGCTCCATTTTTATGGAATGGTCTGCCTATCCATGTGAGAGACGCAGACTCGGTCTCAACCTTTAAGTCTTTACTGAAGACTCATCTCTTCAGTGGGTCATATGATTGAGTGTAGTCTGGCCCAGGAGTGTGAAGGTGAACGGAAAGGCACTGGAGCAACGAACTGCCCTTGCTGTCTCTGCCTGGCCGGTTCCCCTCTCTCCACTGGGATTCACCTCTAGGGGTGTGGGGGCTGTGCTTTGGCAGAGTGGGTGGGGTCATATCCTTCCTGTTTGGGCCTGTCAGGGGGTATCGTCAGATGGGGCCACAGTGTCTCAGCCTCCAGTATTTATGCTGCAGTAGTTTATGTGTCGGGGGGCTAGGGTCAGTTTGTTATATCTGGAGTACTGTCTTATCCGGTGTCCTGTGTGAATTTAAGTATGCTCTCTCTAATTCTCTCTTTCTCTCTTTCTCTCGGAGGACCTGAGCCCTACGACCATGCCTCAGGACTACCTGGCACGATGACTCCTTGCTGTCCCCAGTCCACCTGGCCGTGCTGCAGCTCCAGTTTCAACTGTTCTGTCTGCGGCTATGGAATCCTGACCTGTTCTCCGGACGTGCTACCTGTCCCAGACCTGCTGTTTTCAACTCTCTAGAGACAGCAGGAGTGGTAGAGGTACTCTTAATGATCGGCTATGAAAAGCCAACTGACATTTACTCCTGAGGTGCTGACTTGCTGCACCCTCGACAACTACTGTGATTATTATTATTTGACCATGCTGGTCATTTATGAACATTTGAACATCTTGGCCATGTTCTGTTATAATCTCCACCCAGCACAGCCAGATGAGGACTGGCCACCCCTCATAGCCTGGTTCCTCTCTAGGTTTCTTCCTAGGTTTCGGCCTTTCTAGGGAGTTTTTCCTAGGTTTTAGGCCGGGTTTCTGTACAGCACTTTGAGATATCAGCTGATGTACGAAGGGCTATATAAACACATTTGATTTGATTTGATATTAAAATGGCTGAATTGGGTCTTTAAACATCTATACTTGTAGTAAAAGAGGCTAGTGCTCTGCACTGTGCAAGAGAATGGGCTGATGACTTCCATGTGAGTGCCTCTTTAAAAGCAGAACATGTTGGAATCACTCTATGCAGAGAAGCTGCATCACCTATTCCTTGGGACTGGAGTGCTGCTGATGAGAAAGCCCTACAGGACTCTTCCAAATTGGCATGAAATGATATCTGCCTCTGACTGAGATAGCGGTCATGCAGCCACTTGCGTACTGCTCTCTCTTTTCCTGGGGCACTCCAATGATACAGGCACTTTGCAGTTTCAGCTCTTTTGTGCTCAAGTTTAAGAAAGTTCATTTTCATAAGGACATGCTCTATTTGTCCTTGTTTTCTACTTCATGGGTCCTAGCAGATTTGTCACAGCCAGAAAGCACTGAGGAGATATGGCTGGCTTGTGTAATATTCTATGGTATTGGTAGCAAGCTTCCCTATTCTGAATCAGACTGGAGATCAATATTGGCCATTGTGATATGCACGTCTACTCTCAAGTGATGGAACTGCTTGTAATATCATCAGACAAATAACAACTCATTACAGTGCAATTATTTATAGATATTCACTGCTAATAATTGCACTTATTTTTCAAATTTGAAGTTTAGATGTACAGTATGTGTTAGCAGAACAAACTTTACATGTTAGTAAAATGAACACAGTCAACACCTTTGATACCATATGCCAGATATGATAATAGTTTATTTCTAATCAGCAAAGACACACAGATGATACATTTGTATCTTTCATAAGTTTCAGCACCGAGAAAAACCCCATACATATCTACAGTATGGGTATATATGTAGATGAGTATGTATTCAAGTGCAAGTGATTTACAAGGATCAATCATGCTTAATTAACATACAGTAGCTACTGTATTAGGAACTTCAGCAAGCAATCTCCTCAAATGTCTTACTGATTAATTTCATCTACGAATTTTAAAGTAAAGTAACTGTCACTACGATTAAGATGTAATTCTTATTAATCACCCCAGTAGTTTTAATTCTGGCAAAAGTATACATAGACTGTATTTATATTGATTTCAAGTCTTGAGAAGAACGAGTACCATGAAGTTCCAGAGTTCAGGGAGCCCAGTCCCCAACCTGCCCTAAACGTATAGTGTATCAAAAGAAACTACTGCTGATGATTTCACTATGGATAGATTTAGCTATAGATCTAGCTAATAATGCAGTTGGCCTACCACCCAAAATTCACCCTAATCTTGATTTGCAACAAATAGCGTAGCCCTTTCCTGCAGTCAACTGACCAAATGGGTGGAATTAGTGGCCTCATGGGTGGAATTATTCATAGTTTTCATAATTCATAAACATGTATTTTTTTAACGCATAAAATCCAGTGTTTCTTTGCAAAAGGTTTTGTTATATTTCAGTCTTCTGTGATGTATATAAAGTGTAATATTGGGATGCAAACTCAAAATGGAATACATTTCAACTCTATCTTCATTTATCAAGCCCATAACCACGTGTGTTTGGTGTATCCTTTTGTTTCAAAGGGTGCGTTCGTAAATCCACTCTATCTACGCCGATTTCCGGGCAGTCTCGTCTGAGTGTGCAAAAGCACAGAATAACTGAGCAATTTATGACAGGTGTCAGTAAATGTTGGCAAAAAACATAATTAAATTGTTGCCAGCAGCACAATTAGTCAACAACGGTCTACATAACATGAAAACCAGCTCTGCTGGGGCGAGTAAAATTGTCAGAGTGAGGTGTTCTGTCATTTGTGTCTGGAAGTAGCTAGCAAGCAAGCAAACTTCAGCCAGTTAGCTTGGGTGCTTAAGTGCAGTTGTGAGGTCAGGAAGCTTGGATCAACCCTACTCCTCGGCCAGAGTGTGCAGTGTGTGCTCTGAAAAAGCTATGAATTTACAAACGCCCAGAGCACATTGGTACTTCAGAGTGAATTTATGAACACACCTAAAATAGATTTGTTTAAGACTACCAAGAAACAGTGTGTGACCCTGATTTAGCCCACTGCAGTAAAAGGCTAATGAACAAAACATGTCTTGAAATAACAAAATATGACTTGTAAGTCTGTTAATTTAATTTAATTCTCAGACTTTCATACACCACCTTTAAACGAAACACACATTCTAAAATACGTTAATGAACCATCTAGGTTTGGGCACATCCTCATCAGAACAGACATTCAATATAAGATACATTCTCTGAAGTTACCCAGAACTTGGATGTATAAGCATAGTCTCAAGGGAGAGGAAATTAACAGAACACCATTGGCATATATTCACTGCAAGCAACATTCAAAGAAATGTACAAATTCCAGAAGAAGTGCCAAACTGAATGTAAATGGTAAAATGCAAGTATACAGATTGATGCCAGGTTCTGTGAATGGGTTTTTACCAAAGATATCCAAGTAAATGTTTTAGGGGAAATTATAATCCATCATACAAGGGAGCAAGCTATTCTTTAGCAGCAACTGTTCTGGATTTGTCCAGCTATTACAGACACAGAGATATTAACAGTACAGAAAGGACGTAGCCCCAACCCATCACAAGTGTTGAACGATTCAGTGGCCATTTAGTGGTCATAAGAGATGCAAAGTGCACATGTAACATAAGTAATACAGTCTTAACATTTCTGAGGGATTTTTTTCCTTACTTTTTTATTTTGAATATACACAATATTGCTACTAAAAGCAAGATATTATATCCCAAGAAAAATACTAAACAAAAAAACAATACAACAGAGACCACAGCAACAAACTCGGCAACAGAAAGGGGGAGTCCAGGGGCACGTTGTCTGCTACTTCACTATAAGTATGGGAGCAAATAAGCTGCTGCCACATATATTCAGCATCAGCTGGCTTTGTTTGTGACAAAGGGCATGTTTGTGTGTTACTGTGATTATTGCATAGGTTTGTGAGTTCTTAACATTTCAAATAATTTTGTATTGTAAAACCATCACATCTCTTTAACGTTCTTTCCCTCTGAAGTACGTCTCTCTCAGCCAGGCATGTGCACTGTGAGAATACACTGCTCAAAATCGTATGAATTAATCTCCCCCTGTTGTACGTCTCTCTCAGCCAGGCATGTGCACTGTGAGAATACACTGCTCAAAATCTTATGAATTAATCTCCCCCTGTTGAAGCACTAATGGAGTTATGTCACTAGGGTAACCTTTCTGAGAGATACATTATTTTGCATGATGTTAAGAATAGATTCAGCAAATGCTTGCAGTTCCGTCTTCAAGTTTAGCTGTTTGTTAAATGTACAATGAATGGCTTGACCACAATTTCTCTCTACCTTTATAACATTATTAACTGGGTTTGGAAAATAAACACAAAGTCCCCTTGCAACAGTACATAAGTGACAATGTTGTTCCCCTATGTCCAGCACAGAGTCATACCATGGGTCCTATTCAGTCAACAGAGCGGAAAGTGTGGAGAGTGGCAGATACTATAGTATTTGATCATGAGCCCCCATTGAAATAGGAGCCATGACCAAACTGCACTTTAAAATTGTATATCTGTAACTAAAACTACAGCAACATCATAAAATAACAAGTTAAATATAGTAGGAAAATAAATATCAATGTTATACCAACAAGGCTTTTAAATAGTCATTATCAACACTGGAAGTCAGTGTGTATGATCCAACCCCTCCGTGTCATATTCACCAGGGAGAATATTGTTCATCAGTCCAAGGGGGTGACCTCTATCAATCTCAGGGGGTCACCTGCTCATAAGTTACACTGCTGGTCCGTACTTATTGTGAACTGAGTGTTTCAGGACAGAACATATGTAGTTGTATCTAAACAATGCTATATTCTCTGGTATTTGGCGTTAGCTAAACACCTTCCACCACATTTAAGTCTGGTTTGAATAACATTTTGGGTGGTTTCAAGTTATTTGGTCGGACGAAAGTAGCTTCCTGCGCAAAGTTGATTAGGATTGCTCTCATCTGAGGGACACGCCTCTCTCACAGAGCTAGCTGTGGCCATCTGAGACTAATAATTAATAAATAAATAAATCCTGTTTGTGTCAGTGACTATGTGACACTGATTTATATAGCACACTCATTTGACTAATCTCATAATATAGAAATATCTCACATAAACTGTATGAAACGTCTATTAATAATTATCTATTGATGAAGATATTGTTGACTTATCAATTGATATTCTACTAATGGATGCACATTTGAATATTGCAACCAAAATTATTTGGGAACACTTGTGCTCTATAGATATGAACCATACCTGCAGGTTTATGCTTGAAATCCTAGACAGAAAACTTAGAGGGACATCATCCTCACTAGGCTCTCAGATGATACTTGGCTCTCAGATGATACTATATCAAGTATGGGAAGTGAACAGGAATGAACAGGGCCAAGTTATGGTGCTACAATAACAACATGTTCAATGAAAAAACAGTGTGAGTGATAAGAGTTAGGAAATAGTTTAGGGGAGGGGATCCTCTCAAACCTAAGGTACCTCACACAACAACTCAAACTTTGATGTTAAACATACTTGAAACACATTGGCTATTCTCTTAGAGGTGCATGTTATTTTCCAGCCTGGAGAGGAATGATTCTTAAATACCCAAGTGAAGAGACCACTGTTAGCTTGTTTATGTTTTTGAGGGGTGTGTGTAGTTTCCGGATCTGAGTGGGAGTTAGGAGCTGCCACCAGTGGCACGCCTCTTGCCTAAATGGCTGGCAGAGTCTCTGTTGCGTAGACCAGGCTGGATCTTATACATGTGTGGACCCATGGACCACTGCAAGCTCCCACGGCCCTCCACTCCAGTTGGAATGGCAGCAGCAATGGCAGCAGCAGCCGAGGGGCAGGGCTTGTTCTGCAGCAGCTGGAAGAGAATAGTCATCTCTGGGCCGAGCCTGGACACCATACTGGCCCTCACCAGGTCCACAGTCTCCTCATCACAGTCCATCAGGCTCTGGAGGAGCTTACCGTAAAACCTACAAGAGGATGCAGCATGCATTTTTGTTGCTGTACAATTTCAAAGTATGTTTTGGGAGCCCATTAAAATGTATTTGCTTCAATAGAGTGAGTGTATCAAATGGATAGCTTTTGTTGTACTAAGATAAAGTTAAACAGAAATGGAAGCCCTTTGACCCACGTTTTCTAGGAACTCACCTGTTGGGGAAGTGGCTTGGGAGCTGTGCCACCTCTCCAATGGCATCTGGGTTGATGCGGGCGATAGTGCAGATATCTAGCTTGCTGTAGCACTCCTCCTGAACCTCTGAGATCATTCTTTGGAAGGTGGAGCAGCGGCGGATGGTGGGGAACACCTTTGAGGTGATGCCGTTGGCAATGCACTTGAGGCTCTCTTTAACAAAGGCTTTGCCCTGCACAAAACCACATATCATAGTCATACCACAGAACATGACTCAACTTCAGTTAACAGGTTCAATCTACTGCAACATATTGTGTCAGATTTGAAGAGAGGAAGAATGATCATACCTGAGTGTCAAATTTAGCTGCACTGTAGAGAAAGGACTTGCAGATGTCGTGCATGCCATCTGTGTCACACGTGGAATTCTCCAGGCAGGCAAAAGCTCCACAGCCTACTTGGAGGGCACTGTTCAGACAGCGTGCCACATCAGCTGTAGACAGAGGGAAGGGATCATTAGCAGGGGGCAGGCTACCATGTACCTCTCAACAAGAATTGAAAGATAAGTCTGTATTGGTTGTGAACCAAACAAGGAAGTGATCTGATGAGAATTTACATGCATAGTTGATTCTATGCCGATATCATCAATATTCAGACAAATTACAACTTGACTGGTCACTGGACACGTCAAACCCTTTAAGACTGGGAGACAATTTAGGATAATTACATTTCCTCTTCCTGGGAAAGAATTTGATGGATATTCCAGCATTTTGTTTCTTGGAACAGACTTGTGACCAACTGCACCACAAATACCCAAAGGTCTCTTATGGAGTCATGGCATGTCACACCCACACACACTGGTGCGAGTGTTGCTTATTCAGGATCAGGTTCTGCTGACTTTCACTTTTGGCACCAGACCCCTTGTTTCCATTACCCTCATATGTGACAAGGCAATAATATTATGCTCAATTGGAAGGTGTGCCAAACCACCTCTGACACTCATCACCATGAACTGTGCACACTTAACAGTACAGTCAAGTACCCTGCCCACCATGGGTCACTGCCCCATTCCTCAGAAATAGATCTAATGTGCATGTGTCACATTAATATAGCCTCAGACTTAATATTAAAGAGCAAGCTGATATACACAGCTGTGTAAACTACTCTGACAAGGCAAAGATCTAAAGTATCCAGAAAACCCCCAAATGTCTTCCAATGAGTGCCTCTAATGTCCATTTAGTAAGACTGGGACAAGTTCATGGTAAGCATACAGCAATTGTGACAATGAGCTGATGTACTGTATCACAAATGGATGCACTCTCATTCATTGAACCTTTTGGGTCCAGCCGAGCCCACACTAATACACTAATTAACTAGCAAATCAGCAATGAATTGCTATGGTTGTCAAGCAGATAAGTGATCTCTAAGTGGTACAACACTCTAATCACTAATCAAACTGTCCCTCCACCGTGTTTCTCTCAGGTCGTTAGATAATGTCCACATTCTGTGGATGCACGCATAGAAATATACAAATGGTATTTCTAAAGATGCACACCCCCTCTGTATCTCTTATTGGTAGGACCAAGGAGGCCAATGCTGCAGATACTTAGTCTGATGTAACCTCTGCATTGGTTAAATAACAAATAAGGGCTTAATGATCACACCTAGATAACACCTTATATATTCCCTTATCTCCTAATTTAGGCCTTTCACTGCTCTGCTCATCTTATGGGACTTTTAATACAACTGCCTTTCTGAGAATGTAGGCTATAGAAAAACATCTCATATACACATTTTTGGAAAGAGTGCATGAGCACTTATTCCATCAACTAATTTACCGGTAAACATAATACATGGTGGTAGACAGCCCCCTGCAATGTAGACCTAGACCGGTATTTTTTTACATTTTTATTGCTATACAATATCATCACTTTTTTAATTGCATGGGGATACTATGGGCAGTTTCAGTTGGCAAGCCATTGAAAAGGTACTTAAAGGGAGCATACTGAATGAGCAACCTGGACTTCACATAGTAAATGGAAATCCAGGAGACTCCATTTTGTATGATACAGTATGTTACGAATTACAATTCATATGATATGTTACGAATTGTAAGTTGTGCAATATGTTACAAATTTGAAAAACATAGAATATTTTATGAATTTCAATTTGTTGTGGCTAACCTTAGCTATGTGGCTAGGTGGCTAATGCTAACATTTGCTAAGTGGCTAACATTAGCTAGGCAAGGGGTTAGGGTTAGTGGTTTTGTTAATTCGGATCCCCATTAGCTTTAGTAGAAGCAGCAGCTACTCTTCCTGCAACCCACAAAAAAACATGACAAGAAACAAAACACTGATACACCGATAACCAAGGACAGTCACACAAATGTAAAATGCAATGATGCAACAATACAACTAAAAACTAATACAAATAATACAACTAAAAATCTGACTGTTAGAGTGTGTCTGCTTGTGTGTGTCCCTTCACAGTCCCCGCCGTTCCATGAGTTATTTAATCTGTTTTTAAATTTTGCTGTTTGCTTTACTATTGGAGATGGAAGAGAGATCCATGTGATCATGGTTCTGTATAAAACTATGCGTTGCCGTGAATTCGTTTTGAACTTAGGGACTGTGAATAGACCCCTGGTGGCATGTCTTGTGGGGTATGTATGGGTGTCTAGTTAAATAAAGATTAAATAAATAAAATAAATGTATGGGTGTCTGAGCTGAATGTTATTTGATTATGCAGACAATCTAGAATTTTCATCACAGTAATATTTATCATAAAAACTAGACAAGATGCAGTACATTTCTTGTCAACCATCAATCAGGAAAGACTGACATGCATGTTGTTGATGTTAGTTCTGCATGTACAGTTAAGGGCAAGGTGTGCTGCTCTGTTAGGAGCAGTTAGGTTAAAGGGTTAAGGTTAGGGTTAGCTAACATAATAAGTAGTTGCAAAGTAGTAAGTCGTTGCTAATTAGCTAAAGTTGTCCGTGATGAGATTCGAACACACAACCTTTGGGTTGTTGGAAGTTTGCATTATATGCCAACCGATCCACCCTGACAAGCGACCCTACTTTTGTTTTTGCCTTAAGTAACCTTTCTTGTTATATCATAAATAAGGGTCCTGGATTTACATTTACTATGTTATATCTATTCTATGAGACCAGACTGGAATGAGTGGGTGGGGACGAGCATCATGCCCAGTGGTGACACGTCATTCAGGGCAGGTTTGAGCCCCACCTGTTTAGCTAAATCAATTTAAAAAAATTGCCTGTTTTGCCTGCTATTTTGGCATTATTACATGTCATGTCATGTTTGCAAACAATGTTAAAAAAACAAAAACATAATTGACTTAATAAAGCCACGTACAAACATGGTCTTTTTTTTGCTTTCTTGAGTAAGGCACCTCCAAAATGCAGGTGTTTCAGCCTAGCTCAGTGCTTTCTGTGTCGGTGGGGCAGCTTGCGGACAATACGGAGCGTAGGGGTTGGTAATGTTCTCTAGTTGCGCCGTGATTGGCTCAGTGTTCTGTCACTCATGGGGACACTATGTCACCGCAGAATCTACGGTTAGAGCTAAAACAAATGTAGGCCCCTTGTGTGCTGCCCTAGACTAACATTAGAAATGCCCATCCAAGAAGGCTCAATGTCATTGGCCACAGATAAAATGACATCAAACCACGTTATATCTTCCTTAGCTTTGATTGGCTGACTGATCATGTCAACATCATACTTTCAAAATCTTAGCTAGCAAGCTAGACAAGCAGTCATGTTTCAAGTCAGCAATCTACTGGCAAATCCTTTTCAATTATTGTCATATGAAGAGAAATTATAGATAAAACGTATCGGTGCTCATTGGCCATAAACATTACACAAGTTGGAAAATCGCAAATTCAACAATTAGTGTTAATGCGCCACTGCAGCCCCGGGTTCGATTACAGGCTGTTTGCCCCACCAAGATTTACATGCTAAAATCGCGACTGATCATGCCACACATTGCACACTGTGCTTCTTTGAGTCTGGATAGAACACCTGGTCAATGGCCAACATTCCTTCCTCGAAGAAATGAACGTCTCCACATAGAGAAGATATAGGCCTCTAGTGGCCAAACGGACGTTTTAGCATGGGCAGCGCCATTGAGCGCTTCCATTTTAATGTAGTCAAGGATGGCTACAGGCTGCAATTTTTTATTTTTTATTTTAGGAACTCAGTCAGTGTCTCAACTTACCGTTGAGAGTTAGAATAGTAAAATATACAGTTGAAAATTTGGTTGTGCATCAATAGTTCTTCTCTTGTTAAGTCAGTCACTGACAGTCAGTCAGTTAGCTATGTCAGCTAAAAAAAATGTATTGGTAAATTAGTCTAACCAGTTATTTGAACTTGTAGTAAAATTGACCGAATACCGACTGCACACGAAGGGCAAGTCACGCTCACTCAAAATGTGTAGAATTGCAGGAAATTATCTTTAAAACTGGCAACATTTCTATCCACCCCATGGCTAAACGAGTAGAATTTCTGAAAAATAGATTTTTTTTAAATGCTAAAGTGTTTAGGGCCCCCAAAAGGCTAGATGGCCCTGAATGTAGTCAACTGGGTGTGACTTCCAACTTCATTGGCTGATCCCAACCAAATCTCGCCTAGGGCCCCCAAAAGTAGAGAGCCAGCCCTTAATGTAGTCAACTGGGTGGGACTTCCAACTTCATTGGCTGATCCTTCCATTAGGAGGTGGACAACTTCAAAATGGAGATTGTCTCAATGGCACTGCCCATGCTGTCACGGATGCTACAATGGCACAGATACAAAAATGAGTACTCTATCTATCTCTATGTGTTTCCACCCTCTTTGCTTTCACTTTGATAGGCCTATCCCCTTCAAGTTTGTTCTGGCATTAGGTGCTTCATTCATCCAGTCAAGACCGTAGCCAGTAGCCACAGGTGGGTGCAGTAGTCCGTATTTATTTATCCTACAGCAATAGTATCTTCACTTTACACTGGTGACTGCTTTGAAGAATACCAATACATTTCAAATGTGATGGGTCCATAGTTGTTTCCAAACACTTGTAAATAATTTATTTTGTGGTAAAAATATATATATATATCTTTAACGGTGCGTAAAGCAACATTGCAGGTAGACTAATGTATGACATGTGCAACACTGAAACGACATTACTTGTCGAGTATGTGACACAATCTATAAACAAAACAAGTGTTTATAATACAGTAAAGGCAGTGACCAAATAACCATTGATGCATTGATCCACACGATACAAGTGGGCTCACCTGCATCAATGGATTTCCATATCTGTCCTAAAAGAAATATGAATCTCTCTCATGTTCTCTTCTCCGGTCACTCATCGGGTTTAACCAACCTACACGACCATTAATTCAAAGACATTTGTTCATAGACCATTTATTCAACAGCTGATGGTGGTATACAGCTTTCAAGCACAGGTGTCAGTCACTGCGAAACTCGCACTCATCTGTTGCCGGTAAAACACCGGTAACGGTGATTAACCTATCCTTGTTCGAGCTATTCATTATTCTGTCGATCAAGGCGTTCGTTCACTTGGAAACAGAGCTGCATATCATGAAATGGCAAACATTTCCCCCCATACTGTGCAGTGCATACAAGGTAATATAGGATAAAAAAAAGATATATGTGCACGAGAACACCGCATCCGCTCAAAAATATGCAATATTGTAAAAGAGACTGTTAGTTACTTACAAGGGGTATTTGCTGAAAAGCGGGCTCTTCTGGGTGAATACGACTCGTTCTGATCCAGTTCATATGCAGATGCAATCAGCACCATTAGAAGAAAAAGTCCGGTCCTCAAAGGCATTATTCAATAATCACTGATGATCTAACAAAATACAAATAGTGTTTCTTGCTTGTCTGATATATAGTTCATACAGCTCTGAAGATGTACAGTGCCGTGTTTTCAACAATGTAATTCTATTAGGTTACTAAGTAGGCTACCATCTACACAATGCGGCTTCCATGGACCGTACACTGATTTCTTTTGACGAGCATGACAGATAGAGCGCTGGTCTGCATGGGTTTATATCGGACTGCGCACATTACGAGTCTCCTGGTTAGCCCAATCAAAACACAGCATCCACGACCACGCTTTCTCTCTCCACGACCACGCTTTCTCTCTCCACGACCATGCTTTCTCTCTCCAGTCGCCTAATTGAGTGATCATTTTACTGTAGCCTACATTGAAATTCAACTCATGTTGTCTTGGGCAGCCTATTACGCGACAATGATAGCCCACATACATCATTATTTGAGTTGATAAAACAATGAAGCTTTAGTGCCTCTTGTCATCTCAAGTCAAACTGAGTTCATTAGCCTATTTATTCAGTCAAAATTGACATTCATTTGTTTTAATAGTCAATGTCTTTCCGTGTATCTGTTCTCTTCAACCAACCGTTGACTGGCATATTCACTTGATTGATTGTTAATTAAGTTTCTGTGCGCCATATGCAAACTTCAGTAAGAGTGAAATATATTTAATGTTACCTGATGTTACCTGAACCCATGCAAACCAATATCATATAGTCCTTTTCTGCAATTTCCATTTGCTAAAATAGACAGGACAGATTGGTGGCATAATTGACACTGGGTAAGTTCTCGACAACCAATGGCATGGTCCAGTCCAATTTATGTCAACACGAATGTATCAATTGCATCTTGAAACTATGCTCAATTACTTTATTATGTTTATTTATTGCCTGCCGGAATGAATAGATGACATAATGTGTATACGTTATACTGTTTAGGCTAATAGATGTGATTTAATAATCTGCGATTTTAGTCAAATGGATTGCGCGCTTTGTCGTACATAAATGTCTTAGAAAAAATATCAACTGAAGTTATTCAAATGATTAGACTTTTATCGCATTGGCATTTTGCTGAACCATGCTCAATAAATTATACCATTGTTGGTTTAACGGATAGAATGTATTTAACATTGAGATAAACTACCTCATTATTGACATAAAGTATGTTATGTATGGATAACCATCATTGTTGACGTATTCCGTGCTTCGCGGCATGCCGGTGAGAGATTTAGCCAGGCACGGATCCAAACGAGTTGGAGCTACATGTGCCAAAGGGATGCCAATAAAGTGCCATCCATGTCTGAGCATAGCAACATCCTTGATCTATTCAAACATAATCATTGGAAGGCAAACAAAGCCTAATAGAAACGTTTGGTTAACTGAATTCATGTACTTCAGTGTCAAATTGGTGATATTCCACAATACAGTGGCATTATGCCAAGGTGTAATGCTGGTATCTCCATGTCAGTACATCCATCCATCTACCCATTTGTAGATTTATGTATAGCCTATGCTACTCTACTAGAGTGACTTTGGTGTAAAGCCAATGTAATACCTGAGCTTGATCCTCACTTTCTGGTCTTGGAAGCCACTATGTGCAGGCTTTGGTTTCAGTCCAGCACTAACACACCTGATTCAACTTATTGTATTTTTGGACCAAACCTGCCCATTCTATTTCAACAAGAGAAATACATATTTATCTCTTATCAAGACATCTTCATATCTAGGCCATAATAGCATTCGATCTGGGAGACAAGGAATAGAACATCATCTTGTTTAGAATCAAAGCATTTGATCAGTTGAGTTGTCTTTCATGTGGCACCACATACAGAAATACACAACTCACATCTAACATCACAAATACACAACTCTCACACATATCTAAATTAGTAGGCCTATAATATCTCCACAATCTTATATTGGCGGAGTGCTTTTACATTAGTGAGCCCTCATTCACATTTTCATAGGCTACCTTGTGGAATATTATAATTACTTTTTTTTATTAATATATATATTTTACGGTTATGTTATTGGTATTTTCTTCATAGGCAGTCCCAGGAAACTTCCAAACGTAATAGAGGCCCGATATAGAATTCTCTCACTCCTGGAAGTCTGGTCCTCAGACACCATTTAGTAATTTACATTGTTTCACTTTTTTCATGACAGGAAAAGTAAACTGGAACATACGAATGTGCCCTTGAGTGCTTAATATAAGAAATGTAGTGCCATTTTGGCTAAAGAAAGAATCCATATGTCTGCTCAGCATTTTACATTAAATTACTTGTTTTCTTTTCTGGTGTTTCAAAGAATAAATGTTCAAAGACTTTTATAAAAGCATCTCTCTCTCTCTTTGTTAGAATTGCTTTGGCGATGGTGATGCTTTAACCCTGATTGGTTTTACCCCAGAACACCGTTCAGAGCCAGGCACTTTGCCAAGTCTCCTCTTGGCAGCTTGTCTTTGCAGGGTAGTTCAAACATGGCAACATAGTCTCTGTTAGATATCTTTCATAGAAAATCCAAGGCTGTCCACTGTCGTACAGAGGCGTACTGCCCTGTGCTGCAGTGCAATGGTCAAATGAGTTCATCAAAATGTAACATCCCAAATTAATTAAACATAGATCCTTAAATCTCAGGATTTATTGAGTGCCTATTCCTGGGACTCTCTAGAAGTTGGTTAAATCCCTCTTTATGAGTACTCAAGTAAAGAATCTTCCTTTGGGAACATAGCCACAACACAAACCTATTTCAGGAGACAATATCTGTGTCGTCTGGATAAGTGATAGTGAATCCCCTTGTCATGCTGAATTAGGTAATTCCCCTAATTTCCAGAACACAGCAGAGAGAATAGACTGGCATCATGCTAGTATTGAGAGCAGAGTTCAAAGACAGGACAAATCTGCCACAGAGAGTGAATACTCAATCACCTGGCATAGCACAGCATGGCAGCTTTGCATTCATTTACATTGAGGTAGTATTAACAGATTTTCAGATTACAAAGCACTTTGCATCCGGTCCTGTCTGGAGTCCATCACAGATACAGTGCCTTCAGAAAGTATTCATACCCCTTGACTTATTACACATTTTGTTGTGTTACAGCCTGAATTCAAAATGGATTAAATATATATTTTTCTCCTCACCCATCTAACACACAATACACCATAATGACAAAGTAAAAACATGTTTTTAGACATTTTCACACATTTATTGAAAATGAAATACAGAAATGTCTAATTTACATAAGTATTCACACCCCTGAGTCAATACATTGTAGAAGCACTTCTGGCAGTGCTGTGGGTCTTTCTGGTTAAGTCTCTAAGAGCTCTCCACACCTGGATTGTGGAACATTTGCCCATTATTCTTGAAAACATTCTTCAAGCTCTGTTAAATTGGTTGTTGGTCATTGCTAGACAACCATTTTCTGGTCTGGCTGTAGATTTTAAAGTATATTTAACCTTTTACTGCAGTGGGATAAATCAGGATCACACAGTGTTTCTTGGTAGTCTTAAACAAATCTACTTTGAAACAAAAGTATATAGCTCACACACATGGTTATGGGCTTATAAAAAAGAAGACACCTGTACCATGTCAGATATAGAGTTGAAATGTATTACATTTGGAGTTTGAATCGGCGTATTACACTATATATACATCACAGAAGACTGAAATACAACAAAACTGTTTGACATAGAAACACCGGGTGCAGGTAAAAAAAAAAAAAAAGTTTATTAGTTATGAAATTATGAAAAATATGAATAATATTCACCCATGAAGACACTAGGTTATTTGACTGCAAGAAAGTGCTACGTCAAAACTGTAACTCGGCCACTTGGGAACATTCACTGTCTTCTTGGTAAGCAACTCCAGTGTAGATTTGGCCTGTTGAAAGGTGAATTAATCTTTCAGTGTCGGCACTGTTAAAATTAAGTGCTTTGTAACACCAAAACTAGTGGCAACTGAGCTGCCACCAACTTGAAGGAGATGAAACCTTAACTTTGCTGAAGTATTCAAACACAACATCCTGAGATGTTTTGAAACATTACATGCACTTAATTAAGTGCTGTGCAACACCTTGCCAGGGACTGGGAACACTGACAGAAAAGGTTGAAAACACTATGTTGGTGTTTCGAGTTCTGTTTAGTGCAGAAGTAGATACCGTCTCTATTGGTGTTGTGTCCTCTCTCTAAAGCTTCTAAACACCATTATGATGTTTTGAATCGTGTCTAGTGCAGAATTAGATCCCTTTTTCTGAAGTTTGGATGTTTAACATTGTTTTATGTATTTGATCATTTGCCATTTTATACTGTTTTGGCAGGCATTGTCAAGCACAGTGTTCAGACCACCAGTAGTAATTAGAGGTTGAACTGTAAGAATTGAGGATTCTGTGCTTGCCTCTTCCATTGACAATCATGAATGTGGGAATGGTTGCTGTCCTCATAGAACGTCAGTTTGCCTCACGGTTTTGATATCCATTCATTATGATCCATTATACCTCATGGCACAACAAGCTAATACAAATATAGACATATACTTTTCTTTCTTCAAACATGCATACAACATTGTGTGAAAGAATCATAAAGCCCCCCCCCCCCAAAAAAAATGAATACCCACAATCGTCTAAAACAGAGTTGCGTGGCAAGGGAGGAAATGCAAGGTGATTAAAACCAAAGACTTCAAATGAGTTCAATCACTAAATTTTCTCTCACTCTGGTTATCCTCATGAAAGATACTTAATTTTGAGCAATGTATTAAGTTGGATGTATTCTTATATTATTTTGGTAAAAATGAAATGAACAAATAATTTAATGACTTACTGTGTGGCTGTGGGGTTGAGTGGGTAAAATTCCAATGTTTCTAATCTGTCTAAATTAAGCATTGAAAAAATGAAGGTGTAATTCCATTAAAAAAAACTCTCCATAGGCCCTTATCATCAATCAATATTTAGTCTATAAACCATTTGCATTTATAAACCATTGATTGTATTACTAACACAGTTTTTGTGTTTTGATGCTGCCTTTTACATGCACTGAACAAACATCAATATTCAGGTACTTAATTACTGTTTTAAAACACATTACATTGGGTTTACATCCAAGCACCAGATGTCAGGTTCATTACTTTTCATGGTTTCATTACAAAGTCATTGTGTTTTGAGATTTTCTATCTTTACAGTGTGGTGGAAAGCAGACAGCAAGCATACAGCAAGCAGACAAAAACCAGGAAAAAAGCAGACAAAAAGCAGACAAAAAGCAGACAAAAAGCAGACAGAGAGCAGACAAAAAGCAGACAGAGAGCAGACAAAACACATGCTTAGCTCCATTCCGTTTACTTTGAATCCTGAGAAACTCCCCAGTCTTTAACAATTACAAGCATACCTATAATATGATGCAGCCACCACTATGCTTGAAAATATTTAGAGTGCTACACCGTGATTAGTTTTCTTCAAACATAACAATTTGTTTTCAGGGCAAAAAGTTAATTTGCTTTGCCACATTCTTTGCAGTATTACTTTAGTGCCTTGTTGCAAACATGATGCATCATCCAAAGTGTAGTTAATAACTTCATCACGCTCAAAGGGATACTCAATGTCATTTTTTTATTTTAGGATGTAGCACATCAAAATATGGAAAAAGTCAAGGGGTGTCAATACTTTCTGAAGGCACTGTAGCTGTTCTGTCACTTCCCCATGGTTATTGCAATATTGCAAACATTTTCATACCACCACAGTAATACATGCCTTCCCTGATTAGGATACGTCACAAAACATTTTGCTCATAAACTAAGCACATACATATTTGCATACTCGCATACATGAGTCCATCAAATGTACTTAATTAATCTCATACATGAGTAATACCATAATCAAATCCACTGCATGACTTTATGCCAGTGCCTGTACAAAAATGTCAGTCATTGTCATAGAAGTTCCAATTATATGCCAGTCATAGTCCTGTAACTACAGTCCGGTACAGCATGATTTGGTGTTGGAGTATCTGCAGTGTAAACTGTCAGAGTTACAATACCACCTGAGGTTAACTGCAATTATGCTTGTGTCCACAAGAGGGAATTTGAGGAGGCAATATAACCGACAGGTGTGAGACATCTACAGTGACTTTGTCATCTTACTATGTGCCCACTGTACTGCATAAACGTCTTACCTGTCATGTGGAATGCCAATTTCGTGTTTATTGAGTGGAATACTGTACATTGAACTTGGCTACTGGCTTTGTGGCTTCCTGGAAAAGCTCTGGGACTGTGTAGAAGTGTGGCACCTCTGTGTGCTGTAGCTCCATGCAGGGAGAGAGGGAGGGAAGATTGCATCTGGCAGCACTGAGCAGGGACTGGGGCTCACCATCAGATATCGTTCACCACTGTCATTACCATCCCAATGATTGAGGGCTCTCAAATGCAGTTGTGAGGGAATGAAAATATAACTATCATATACAGTGCATTCTGAAAGTATTCAGACCCCTTGAAAGTATTCAGACCCCTTTTCCACATTTTGTTACAGCCTTATTCTAAAATGGATTCAATAAAAATGTTTCCTCATCAATCTACACACAATACACCATCATGACGAAGCAAAAACATGTTTTTAGAAATTGTCGCAAATTTATAAAAACAAAACAAAAACAGAAATAACGTATTTACATAAGTATTCAGAACCTTTGCTATGAGACTCAAAATTGAGCTAAGGTGCATCCTGTTTCCCATTGATCATCCTTGAGATGTTTCCACAACTTGATTGGAGTCCACCTGTGGTAAATTCAATTGATTGGACAAGATTTGGAAAGACACCCAACTGTCTATATAAGGATCAACAGTTGAAAGTGCATGTCAGAGCAAAAACCAAGCCATGAGGTCAAAGGAATTGTCCGCAGAGCTCCGAGACAAGATTGTGTCGATGCACAGATCTGGGGAAGGGTACCCAAAAATGTCTGCAGCATTGAAACTCCCCAAGAACACAGAGGCCTCCACCAATCTTAAATGGAAGAAGTTTGGAACCACCAAGACTCTTCCTAGATCTGGCCGCCCGTTCAAACTAAGCAATCGGGGTAGAAGGGCCTTAGTCAGGGAGATGACCAAGAACCCAATGGTAACTCTGACAGAGCTCCAGAGTTCCTCTGTGGAGTTGGGGAAACCTTCCAGAAGGACAACCATCTCTGCAGCACTCCACCAATCTGGCCTTCATGGTAGCGTGGCCAGAAGGAAGCCACTCGTCAGTAAAATGCACAACAGCCCACTTGGAGTGTACCCAAAGGCACCTAAAGGACTCTCAGACCATGAGAAACAAGATTCTCTGAAGTGTCACGTCTGGAGGAAACCTGGCACCATCCCCATGTTGTTTTTCAGCAGCAGAGACTGGGAGACAAGTCAGGATCGAGGGAAAGGTGAACAGAGCAAAGTACAGGGAGATAGATCCTTGATGAAAACCTGTTCACCTTCCAACAGAACAATGGCCAAAAGCACACAACCAAGACAACACAGGAGTGGCTTCAGGACAAGTCTCTGAATATCCTTGAGTGACCCAGCCAGAACCCGGACTTGAACCCAATCAAACATCTCTAGAGAGACCTGAAAATAGCTATTTAGCGACGCTCCTCATCCAACCTGACTGAGCTTGAGAGGATCTGCAGACAAGAATGGGAGAAACTCCCCAAATACAGGTGTGCCAAGCTTGTAGCTTCATACCCAAGAAGACTTAACCTTAAGGCTGTAGTCGATGCCAAATGTGCTTCAACAAAGTACTGAGTAAAGGGTCTGAATTCTTATGGGGGGGGGGGGGGGGGGGGTGCAAAAAAAAATACAACCAGTTTTTGTTTTGTCATTATGGGGTATTGTGTGTAGAATAAGGCTGTAACGTAACAACATGTGGAAAAATTCAGAAGGTCTGAATACTTTCCAAATGCACTGTAGCTTGGGCTAGGTTATCACTTTTAGCCATGGACATGTTCAGCTATGAAAAACATACTCAACCAAACAGGAGTAACCAACCAGAGTGTAGAGGGATATTCTAAAAACTATCTTTCCTTATTGTAGCTCACAACTATTGTTACGGCCATTTAAAAAAAAAAAAATCATTTTGCCATTGTACTGTAAATATACCTTGTCAACCGGTACCTTGTCAACCACTCCTCTGAATGTGTTAATGTGCAAAGGAATTACTGAAGTGGGTGGCTTGTAAATGTTCATCCTATGTTCTTCTTTTGAACAGTAAACCACACATAATGTGAAAATGGTAGATTGCTTTGAGAGAGATTAGAATCCCAATTCCTTTGTTTCATCCAATGCATGCCAAGTAATTTAATACAACAGTTCCTAAGGCAGCTTTGCAAAGCAGATGCCAGTGTGAGCAGAGAATACACTGGCAATTTAGTTCAACCAATCTTTAGGGAATAACGGATCTCTCTAGCATAATCTGCCTGCAGCAGATATACACAGTATCTGACATTATATCCACACATTGCATTTAAAAAACACTGCCATCAATTCCTGGGAATCTGAGTAATCAAGATGAACTGAGTGATCAAGTTAAACCTTTCAAAATTACTTTCGTAAATATTTCCAACATGTTTCCAAATATCAAGACCACAGTCAGACTCCTATTGCAGATATAGCCTATCTAAGTAGCCAGAATTGTCGTGTATATTTTCATTATGCCGAGGGTAGACTTGGTACTGGTGTTGAGTAGGTAAGAGCCACTCCATTGGTAAATCATTATATATTCCGTAATGAGGACACAACCAAAGTAATTTCCATGCATTTGGCTTATTCCACTGAAGTGCCCCATGTCCAATCTGTGAAAGAGTATAATCCAGTTACTTTGAACACTTTGTTAAAAGCAGTTGTGTTGCTAATTGTTATAGGTTTGGCCTGGGAAAATGGTGGGATGTAGTCCTCGATCATTTTAAAGGAAATTAAGAGATAAAAGCATAGGTGTACAGGTATGTATAATGAATACATGTATTTCTTGTTAGTCATAAATTGACATTCAACATTGTTACATTAGTGCCATGCAAAAGGGACTTGTGAGACATTTGGAATCTTTCAGTGAATTATACTGTCATGTAAATGCTGCCTCAGCAACATCCTGATGGACAGTGTGTGTCTCCAACAGTGTGTCAAAAACATAAAAATATCATAAACACACAGGGGATTTACATTCCAACAAAAGAAACATGGCAAGTTTATACAGCTGGTAGAAACCATAAAAACATATATATGGTCTAGAGAACATTACGTGATTCCCTATATGGATGCGGTAAGAGATCAATGGAGGGCAGATAGAACAAGGACCCTGTCGTTGAGGCCATTCAAAAAAGCTGATTTAACAAAGTGGATATTCGTCAAATCCATCATAATATATATATTCTAACAGGCCCACATTGTGATTACTAAAATCAGATTTCAATATATTTGGCAGTTCTTGCTGCATAATATTTAGAAGTTGTCTTTTTTGGGTTTCGGAAGAAACCTGCTCCCAGAACCAAGTCTCCCTCCAGTCCGGATCTGCCAGAGCTGCCCGTGTTCTGCCATCCACCCAGGACAATGGATCGGATCCCAGCCGGTGACCCAAAACAACGACGTAGTAAAAGGGGCAAACGAAGCGGTCTTCTGGTCAGGCTCCAGAGACAGGCACATCCACTCCCTCGCATACTACTCGCCAATGTCCAGTCTCTTGACAACAAGGTTGATGAAATCCAAGCAAGGGTAGCATTCCAGAGAGACATCAGAGACTGTAACGTTCTTTTCTTCACGGAAACATGGCTCACTCGAGAGAGCCTATCGGAGTAGGTGCAGCCAGCTGATTTCTTCACGCATCGCGCCGACAGGAACAAGCATCTTTTTGGTAAGAAGAGGGGCGGGGGGGTAAGCCTTATGATTAATGAGACGTGGTGTGATCATAACAACATACAGGAACTCAAGTCCTTCTGTTCACCTGACTTAGAATTCCTCACAATCAAATGTCGACCGCATTATCTACCAAGGGAATTCTCTTTGATTATAATCACAACCATATATATTCCCCCCAAGCATACACATCGATGGCCCTGAACAAACTTTATTTGACTCTATGTAAACTGGAAACCACATATCCTGAGGCTGCAGTCATTGTAGCTGGGGATTTTAACAAGGCTAATCTGAAAACAAGAATCCCTAAATTCTATCAGCATGTCGATTGCGCAACCAGGGCTGGTAAAACCCTGGATCATTGTTATTCTAACTTCCGCGACGCATATAAGGCCCTCCTCCGCCCTCCTTTCGGAAAAGCTGACCACGACTCCATTTTGCTTCCAGCCTACAGACAGAAACTAAAACGAAGCTCCCGCGCTCAGGTCTGTTAAACGCTGGTCCGACCAATCCGATTCCACGCTCAAGACTGCTTTGATCACGTGGATTGGGATATGTTCTGCATTGCGTCCAACAACAACATTGACGAATACGCTGATTCGGTGAGCAAGTTCATTAGAAAGTGCATTGACGATGTTATACCCACAGCAACGATTAAAACATTCCCAAACCAGAAACCGTGGATTGATGGCAGCATTCGCGCAAAACTGAAAGCGCGAACCACTGCTTTTAACCAGGGCAAGGTGACCGGAAACATAACCGAATACAAACAGTGTAGCTATTCCCTCCGCAAGGCAATCAAACAAGCTAAGCGTCAGTATAGAGACAAAGTAGAGTCGCAATTCAACGGCTCAGACACAAGAGGTATGTGGCAGGGTCTACAGTCAATCACGGATTACAAAAAGAAAACCAGCCCCGTCGCGGACCATGATGTCTTGCGCCCAGACAGACTAAATAACTTTTTTGCTCGCTTTGAGGACAATACAGTGCCACTGACACGGCCCGCTACCAAAACTTGCGGACTCTCCTTCACTGCTGCCGACGTGAGTAAAACATTTAAACGTGTTAACCCTCGCAAGGCTGCAGGCCCAGACGGCATACCCAGCCGCGTCCTCAGAACATGCGCAGACCAGCTGGCTGGTGTGTTTACGGACATATTCAATCAATCCTTATCCCAGTATGCTGTTCCCACATGCTTCAAGAGGGCTACCATTGTTCCTGTTCCCAAGAAAGCTAAGGTAACTGAGCTAAATGACTACCGCCCCGAAGCACTCACTTCCGTCATCACGAAGTGCTTTGAGAGACTCGTGAAGGACCATATCACCTCCACCCTACCTGACACCCTAGACCCACTCCAATTTGCTCACCGCCCCAATAGGTCCACAGACGACGCAATCGCAACCACACTGCACACTGCCCTAACCCATCTGGACAAGAGGAATACCTATGTGAGAATGCTGTTCATCGACTACAGCTCAGCATGTAACACCATAGTACCCTCCAAACTCGACCCTGGGTCTCGACCCCGCCCTGTGCAACTGGGTACTGGACTTCCAGACGGGCCGCCCCCAGGTGGTGAGGGTAGGTAACAACATCTCCACCCCGCTGATCCTCAACACTGCGGCCCCACAAGGGTGCGTTCTGAGCCCTCTCCTGTACTCCCTGTTCACCCACGACTGCGTTGCCATGCAAGCCTCCAACTCAATCATCAAGTTTGCGGACAACATTACAGTGGTAGGCTTGATTACCAACAACGACGAGATGGCCTACAGGGAGGAGGTGAGGGCCCTCTGAGTGTGCTGTCAGGAAAATAACCTCACACTCAACGTCAACAAAACAAAGGAGATGATTGTGGACTTCAGGAAACAGCAGAGGGAGCACCCCCCTATCCACATAGACGGGACAGTAGTGGAGAGGGTAGTAAGTTTTAAGTTCCTCGGCGTATACATCACGGACAAACTGAATTGCTCCACCCACACAGACGGCGTTGTGAAGAAGGCGCAGCAGCGCCTCTTCAACCTCAGGAGGCTGAAGAAATTTTGCTTGTCACCAAAAGCACTCACAAACTTCTACAGATGCACAATCGAGAGCATACTGTCGGGCTGTATCACCGCCTGGTACGGCAACTGCTCCGCCCACAACCGTAAGGCTCTCCAGAGGTTAGTGAGGTCTGCACAATGCATCACCGGGGGCAAACTACCTGCCTTCCAGGACACCTACACCACCCGACATCACAGAAAGGCCATAAAGATCATCAAGGACAACAACCACCCGAGCCACTGCCCGTTCACCCCGCTATACTCCAGAAGGCGAGGTCAGTACAGGTGCATCAAAGCAGGGACCGAGAGACTGAAAAACAGCTTCTATCTCAAGGCCATCAGACTGTTAAACAGCCACCACTAACACCGAGTGGCTGCTGTCAACATACTGACGCAACCCCAGCCACTTTAATAATGGAAATTGATGTAAAAAATGTATCACTAGCCACTTTAATAACCAGTTGAGTCTATGGGGGCGCTATTTCATTATTGGATAAAAAACGTTCCCGTTTTAAGCGCAATATTTTGTCACGGAAAGATGCTCGACTATGCATATTATTGACAGTTTTGGAAAGAAAACACTCTGAAGTTTCAGAATCTGCAAAGATATTGTCTGTGAGTGCCCCAGAACTCATTCTACAGGCGAAACCATGTTGAAACGTCAAACAGGAAATGAGCAGAATTTCTGAAGCTCTGTTTTCTAATGTCTCCTTATATGGCTGTGAATGCGACAGGAATAAGCTTAGACCTTCTGCCGTTCCCCCAAGATGTCGGCAGCATTGTGACGTATTTGTAGGCATATCATTGGAAGATTGACCATAAGAGACTACATTTTCCAAGTGTCCGCCTGGTGTCCTGCGTCGAAATTGGTGCGCAACGCCAGGTGCAAGTATTTTTCCATTTGATAGAGAGGAGAAGCCAGGCTTCCACGAACGATATATCATCAAAGAGATATGTGAAAAACACCTTGAGGATTGATTCTAAACAACGTTTGCCATGTTTTCAGTCGATATTATGGAGTTAATTTTGAAAAAAGTTCGCGTTTTGAGGACTAAATTTTAGTGTTTTTTTGGTAGCCAAATGTGATGTACAAAACGGAGCTATTTCTAATACACAAATAATCTTTTTGGAAAAACTGAGCATTTGCTATCTAACTGAGAGTCTCCTCATTGAAAACATCCGAAGTTCTTCAAAAGTAAATTATTTTATTTGAAGGCTTTTCTTGTTTTTTGTTGAAATGTTGCCTGCTGGATGCTAACGCTAAATGCTACGCTAGCTAGCTACTGTTACACAAATTATTGTTTTCCTATGGTTGAGAAGCATATTTTGAAAATCTGAGATGACAGTGTTTACAAAAGGCTAAGCTTGAGAGATGGCATATTTATTTCATTTCATTTGCGATTTTCATTAATAGTTAACGTTGCGTTATGGTAATGAGCTTGAGTCTGTATTCACGCTCCCGGATCCGGGATGGCTAAGTGCTAGAGGTTAAACAATGCCACTTAATATAATATTTACATACCCTACATTACCCATCTCATATGTATATGTATATACTGTACTCTATATCATCTACTGCATCTTTATGTAATACATGTATCAATAGACACTTTAAACTATAACACTTTGTTTACATACCCTACATTACTCATCTCATATGTATATACTGTACACAATACCATCTACTGCGTCTTGCCTCTGCCGGTCTGTACCATCACTCATTCATATATCTTTATGTACATATTCTTTATCCCTTTACACTTGTGTGTATAAGGTAGTAGTTGTGTAATTGTTAGGTTAGATTACTCGTTGGTTATTACTGTATTGTCGGAACTAGAAGCACAAGCATTTCGCTACACTTGCATTAACATCTGCTAACCATGTGTATGTGACAAATAAAATGTTATTTGATTTGAGGTAGCCTGTTCCCACCTGTGTTTGTGGGTAGTTGTTTTCTGTTTTTGTATTCTGTACCAGATAGAACTGTTTCGGTTTCGTTCATTATTTTTTGTTGTTTTTCCATTCAGTGTTCAATACATAATAAAAGATGAACACGTACCAGGCTGCACCTTGGTCCTCACCTTCTTCAACCCACGACAGCCGTTACAGATACTCCATTTTTTACCCCAACATAGTGTAAAATAAACATCTAAAAATAGCCTAAATGTAGGCACATTTTGATGTGTGGAAATAAGGAGATTTTGGATCTATCCCTTACGGGGAGACGAGTGTGTGGCGTTTTCATGGCGTTTCCGTTGTTTTGGTCAAACTCTTACCTGATCTATAGTAGAACATTTTATATTTGAGATGCACGTGTCTGCAAAGCTTTCCAGACAGAGGTGTGCCAATGATACTTTTCTGATTAACATAATGTACCTTCACTGAAAACTGGTTTTGGATAACACTTTTCTGAAGTATTGAATCCAGGCAGGGTCAGGGTCAGGCAGAGTGGTCAGGCAGGCAGGCTCAGAGACAGGGCAGGCAAGGGTCAAAACCAGGAAGGCGAGAAAAAGAGAGACTAGGGAAAAGCAGGAGCTGAGACAAAACGTTGGTAGTCTTGAACAAACAAGATGAACTGACACAGACAGAGAGAAAACACAGGTATAAATACACAGGGTAAGATGGGCGACATCTGGAGGGGGATGGAGACATTCACAAAGGCAGGTGAAACACATCAGGGTGGGACAGTACCCCCCCCCCCCCCCGTCCGTCCGTCCGTCCTACCTGGGTGCGTACCTGGTTGACCGGGGTGCCGGCAGTGGAAGTCGGCTATGAGGGCTGGGTCCAGGATGTCTCTAGCGGGGACCCAGCACCTCTCCTCCGGGCCGTAACCCTCCCAGTCCACCAGGTACGGGAAACCCCTGCCACGTGGCCGAACACTCAGGAGTTGTCTCACCGTGTTTGCCGGACGACCATCGATGATACGGGGGAGAGGGGTGGGCCTGGAAACAGAAGACAGAGGGCTGTGAGACATGGGCTTAACCCTAGTGTCACATCTGCTCCTGCCATGCCCTTTAGTGCTCATCCGGTGTCTCCTTGACCTGTCGCCACTCCCCCAGTGCTGTCTCCCTCTCCCTCTCGCTCTGTGTGTGTGTGGGATAATGTGGACGGAGACAGGTGTGCTGGAGTCAGAGCAGATCCCCACCAGCTGCAACCTGTTCCATAATCAATATCTCTACAAATACTCAGTCCTGCCACTTCCACACTGCCAGATCATAATCTCTGCCCAGTCAGTCCATGTTTCTAGCCGTTTGTTCCTGTTGTGCCTGTTTTCCCTTGCCTGACGCTGTTTTCCTCTCCGCTACAGTTCTGCCCGCTCTGACTCTGATCCTTGTCTCCAGTCCGACTTCTCGTCAGTCCTGCTACTCTGTCCTGGATTCCCCACTCTATGCTCCCTTGGATTCCCCTCTCGACCTGCTTACCCTGTCCCCACACCTCTCGGTCCAGCCTCAGCCTCCTCCTCTGGTTTCCAGCATCCCGCCCAAGCTTCCCCTGGCCTGCTCTCAATCTTCCCCCCATGTTTCAATAAATACCTTGGTTACCTCATCCCAGTCTCCTTGTCTGAGTTTGCTCTTGGGTTTACCTGTTCCGCTTCGCATGACACCTAGATACATGGAAAGGGAGGTGAATACAGTGGGGCTGAACAGCAGTGGGGCTAATAACTCTACAGATGCAGAACAGGACGATGAACCGGGGGGAAACTTTACCTGGAGGGGCAGGTCCTGGGTGGAGAGCCATATCCTCTGCCCGAGTCAATAGCGTGGAGCAGGGGTCCGGGGCGATCCGCTTGTCTCCTATACCTGGAAGTGGTCTTCAACAGAGCATTCCGGGCTCTTTTCCAGGTACGGCGACAGCTGCGTATTAACATCTGGGCAGAGGGATTGCTGACCTCCTCCTCCTCCTCCTCTGGAATGCCTTCCAGAACTGGGACGAGAACCGTGGACCCCGGTCAGAGAACATGTCTACCGGTAGTCCGTGGATCCGGAAGACGTGCAGCACCATAAGCTAGGCAGTCTCCTTGGCCGAGGGTAGTTTGGGGAGAGGAATGGAGTGGGTGGCTTTGGAAAATTGGTCGACCACAATCAGGATGGCAGTGTTGTCCTGAGACCGCGGAAGACCTGTGATGAAATCGAGGGATATATGGGACCAGGGACGATGAGGGACAGGCAATGGTTGGAGAAGACCAGCAGGAGCTTGCCGAGGAGTCGTGTTCTGGGCGCAGGTTGTGCAGGCGGGGACAAAAGCGACGACATCCGGAACCATGTTATGCCACCAGAAGCGTTGTCGCACGAAGGCCAGGTTGCGACGAGAGCCTGGGTGACAGGCTAGCCTGGAGGAATGGGCCCACTCCAGGACTGCGGAGTGGAGAGTGTCAGTGGTTATCTGCGCCCCCCCCCCCCCCAGGGTTTGGCTGGGACCGCTGCGCCTCCTGGACCGGTTTCCCTATACCCCAGCTGAGTGCCGTCGCAAGGCACGAGTTGGGAAGGATGGTCTTGGGCTCTGGAGAGGTAGTCGTATGGTTATAGCGGCGAGACAGGGCATCCGGCTTGACATTCTTGGACCCTGGCTGGTAGGAGAGGGAAAAGTTGGAACCGTGCAAACAGCAGGGCCCATCTCAAGGCCAGGGTGCTGTAACCCCGGATAAAGCGACAATAAACGTTTGCGAACCCCAGGAAATATTGCAGCTGCACCCTGGACGTAAGCTGAGGACAATCTACCACCGCTTTCACCTTCTCAGGGTCCATCTGGACACTCCCAGCAGAGTTGATGTAGTCCAAAAAGGGAATGATGGAGCGATGGAACTCACACTTTTCTGCCTTGACAAACAACTGGTTCTCCAGAAGGCGCTGGAGACCTGTCGGACATGGAGCACGTGTTCCTGGAGGGAGTCGGAGAAGACGAGGATGTCGTCAATGTAGACAAAGACAAAGCGGTTCAGCATGTCGTGGAGAGCATCGTTCACCAGAGCATGAAACATGGCATGGGCGTTGGTGAGGTAAAAGGGCATGACCAGATATTCGTGGTGGCCGCTGGCCGTGGTGAAGGTAGTCTTCCACTCATCCCCCTCTCGTATCCGCAGCAGGTGGTTGGCGTTTCGCGGATCCAGGTTGGAGAAGACCGTGGCCCTCTGGAGTTCCCCAAAGGACGGATAAATCCTGTAACTAAGGAATCCCCAATGTAGTTCTCCGTAGCCTTGGTCTCTGGTCATACCAGCGAGTACAGACGTCCCCGTGACGGTGTGGTGCCAGGGAGAACGTAAATCCGGCAGTCATAGGGGCGGTGCGGCGGAAGGGAAGTGGTCCGGGCCTTGCTGAACACCTCCCAGAGATCCTGGTACTCCGCAGGAGTATTGACTCGGCCCCAGAGTATTTCTGTTCATAGTTTAGGCAGCGTAGATCTTATACCTAAATAGATTATTTCAGACAGATGTCCAAAAACAAGCTTGTGTAATAAATACATAGAAAGAACTAAGAATAACTCCAAGAAATTACTCTGTAATGAACTGAACTAGGCTATGTCTTCATCGTAATTTGGCCATTCAGAGTTCTGAGGCTCTCAATGTCTTTGAGTACCCTGAGGAAAGTCCTGCTCTCTTGCTGTGCCTCTCACATTCTGTAAGGCCTTTATGCCCCGTGGCAGCTCACAAGACAATGTATGTTTTTGATACAGTACCCATCAAAGGTGTGGTCACACCTATGTAACAGTTTAGCTTCCGTCCCTCTCCTCGCCCCTACCTGGGCTTGAACCAGGGACCCTCTGCGCACATCAACAACTGCCTCGTTACCCATCACGCCACAAAAACTGCGGCCCTTGCAGACCAAGGGGAACAACTACTCAAGGTCTCAGAGCAAGTGATGTCACCGGATTGAAACGCTATTAGCGCGCACCTAGCTAACTAGCTAGCCATTTCACATGGGTTACACCTACTAATTCAAAGGTTTTTATTTTTTATTTTATTATTTTCTACATTGTAGAATAATATTGAAGACATCAAAACTATGAAATAACACATATGGAATCATGTAGTAACTAAAAAAGTGTTAAACAAATCAAATAGTAGCCACCCCAAAGTAGTCACCCCTTGCCTTGATGACAGCTTTGCATAAATACTGGAGGCTAACAACAATGTAGTAGATTTCATTGTCACATTAGATTCAAGCTTCTTAGAAAAAGCTGCATCAATCATGTAATAGACGAACGTCTTCATATTCGGATTGCGCAACACAACGAGAAGGTAATTTAGAAGAAACAGGGTTTGGCTTTCACTTAGAGCAGGGGTGTCAAAGTCAAATGGACGGAGGGCCAAATAAAAAAATCAGCTACAAGACGAGGGCCGGACTGTTCGAATGTTCATTGAAAAATTTTTAAATGACGCATATAGTCTAGTGAACCTAATTGAACCTACTGAAAACCTAACAAATATATTACAATATGATCAGATAAATAAAGCAATATTTTCTTATGGCTCTGTCAGTAATCTTTAATTTTCAACAGACACAAAAGACAAATTTCCTTTATATAAATATCCCCATAACATGAACATTAAATGAAAGAAACCGGTATTCAAGGCACCATCAGTAGACTATATTTTCTATTTTAGCAAAAGTGGGCTAAATTTACTTCAAAGAAAAAACAATAATAGCAATTTTCTATCATCCACTCAACTGAAATATTTTTAAAATATAATTGGATTGAAATACAAAAAAATAAAGTGCAAAAATCTATTAATCAAAAACAACACTTTGTTTAAGGAGAAGTAACATGCAGTGAAAACAAATATTAAATTTTAACTTTTAAACTTGAACTGAGTAAAAACTCTAAATATGTGATTGCACAGTAATGTTCACTTGTTTGAGGTTGAGGGTGATACTTGGTGGTGTCCCATCTTTTCCACAAGTTCATCAATGTTCGGGGTAAGGCTCTGAGCTGAAGAAATCCTCAGAATTGAGTGGAGGTGTTCAGCAGTAAGTCGACTTCTGTGTGATGTTTTGTTCAGGTTCATCAAAGAAAACAGTTGTTCACACAGGTATGTGCTGCCAAACATAGACAACGTTTGAGCAGCCTGGATGCGCAGCTGGGGCATTGTGCCGGGGAGGAAACGGGCGAACTCCGCAGCACCCACTGCCGCATATTTTGCCCTCAGTGCATCATTGCATTGGAGGTCAATCAACTCCATTTGGAGGTTTGGTGGTGAGCTTTCCACGTCAACAGCAAATGGGTTACCGAGCAGTTCCAACCTGCTTTTTTGTGCTTCAAAGTCAGCAAATCGGCGTCGAAAGTCAGCGGCAAGCATACCTATTTTATCAGCCAACTGTGTGCTCGGGAACGCACTGGTAGAGAGCTTCTCTTTCATGGTCTGGCAGCTGGGAAAGTGGCTCAAATTTTCTTTCCGCATCTGCGTCTCCCACAGAGTCAGTTTGGTTTTAAATGCCTTCACTGTACTGTACATATCAGAGATGACACGATCCCGACCCTGCAGCTGCAAGTTTATTGCATTCAGATGACTCGTAATGTCACACAGAAAAGCCATTTCACACAGAAACATTTCGTCTCGGAGTTGTGTTGTGTCTTTCCCTTTGCTGTCCAAGAACAGACAAATCTCCTCACGAAGCTCGAAACATCTTTGAAGCACCTTTCCCTGGCTTAGCCATCGCACCTCTGTGTGATAAGGCAAATCACCATGCTCCGTTTCTAACTCCGTCAGAAATGCCTTGAACTGGCGGTGATTCAAACCTTTGGCTCTGATAAAGTTAACTGTGCGCGTGATGATGCTCATTACATGCTCCATTTTCAAGGCTTTACCGCACAACGCTTCCTGGTGTATGATACAATGATAAGCTGTCAGCTCACCTGTCGCGTTTTCCTCTTGCATCTTTTCCCGTATCTTCGCCACCAGTCCGCTCCTGTGTCCACACATCGCAGGTGCTCCGTCGGTTGTCAAACCCACGAGTTTTTCCCAAGGCAGCTCCATCTCATTTACACATCTTGACACCTCTTCATACAAATCATGCCCCGTAGTTGTGCCATGCATAGGACGTAAAGCCAAAAACTCCTCTGTCACGCTTAGGTTGGAGTCCACTCCGCGGATGAAAATTGACAACTGGGCAATGTCAGAAATGTCGGTGCTCTCATCCACAGCCAAGGAATATGCAATAAAATCTTTTCCCTTTTTCACAAGCTGCTCTTTTAGATTGATGGACAACTGGTCTACTCTCTCGGCAATGGTGTTTCTGCTCAGACTCACATTTAAAAAGAGTTGCCTTTTTTCTGGGCAAACTTCGTCACAAACTTTAATCATGCAGTTTTTGATGAAATCCCCCTCCGTAAATGGCCGGGCTGATTTAGCGATCTCTTCTGCCAAAATAAAACTGGCCTTGACAGTTGCGTCCGCGTGTGTGTCCGCGTGTTTCGTTTCATAATGTCGTCTCAGATTATACTCTTTCAGTACCGCCACACTTTCTCCACACAGAAGACACACAGGTTTTCCAGCTACCTTCGTGAACATATACTCCGACTCCCACCTTGTTTGAAACCCCCGGTTCTCAGTATCCACCTTCCGTTTTGCCATTTTTGATGGGTATCTGAAAGTTAATTTTACTGTGATGCTGACGACTGCTGTGCCAATAAATATTGAAATGAAGCAGCCTACTGCTCGATGCGTCACCTTTGCATTGTGGGAAATGTAGTATTGGTGCGTGTAAAAGATCTGCGGGCTGCCGGCTTGCTGCGGGCCGGTTCTAATAATAAATCAAGATCATCCCAGGGGCCGTAAAAAACCTTCTTGCGGGCCGGATGTGGCCCGCGGGCCTTGACTCTGACATATGTGACTTAGAGGGATGATGAGAGGGAAAGTTCAGCTAACAAGGGCAACTACAAATAGCTTGCAGAGGTAATTGCACATTAAGATGCTTTATTTGCTAAGCATATGGACGTTTCTACTGTCTTCTCTGGGATGTCAAAATAATTTCAGAATGATTTGATCACTTCCATTTCATCATCCATTAAAAGTTCAATTGAAAAGAGAGGTTGATGCAGAAGATCTTTTCGATCACACACTCAAGTGGGCTTTCAAATTTCCTCCGGTATTTATTTAGTAAAGGTGATAACACATGATCATTCCAGACAGACACAAGCAAAAACTCATTACATAAATGCTGCACCAGCCTTCACCAGAGCATGAGAGATCTGACATGCTATATGGAATGAAAATTAGATGATTTTTCAGTTTGATCAACTGTAGGTTGCTAGTGCATATAGCCTATTTTTGTTATTTATTTAACATGGCTAGTCAGTTAAGAACACATTCGTATTTACAATGACAGCCTAGGAACAGTGGGTTAACTGCCTTGTAGAATGACAAATGTTTACATTGTCAGCTCAGGGATTCAACCTAGCAACCTTTTGGTTACTGGCCCAACGCTCTAACCACTAGGGTACATGTCACCTATGAGCCTGACCATCTGGTCAGGGTAATGAAATTGGCAGTGTTAGGTATTTATAGTATTTGTTTGTCAGGAGAAAATGTGCATGTGATCAAATTTGGTTTATATTCAAACTTGGTTTGACTAGGCAGCCTATACCTTTTCATTCCAAAATTATTAACTGGTATTAATCAATCAAGATAATAGTGATGACATAGACTGTGAGTTACTTTTTTATTAGGCCTGCGGTTGCATAGGCCTGCATGATGAAAACATGCATAAAGCAAGCTCAGCCACGTCAGTTCTATTGTCTATCAGTTGTTGTCTGGGTAGAGGAAACCTCTGTTAGTCTAATCTAAATTTAATTCATATGAACAAGTATGAGGTTGCTGTAGTTTGACAGGGTTTTCATCCTTCCCAGGGTCAGGAGTTCTTTTCCATGAGTTTTTTAAAACCATGTGACCTGATTAGAAAAAATGACCCTACCTCTCTGCGACCTATTTGACTTTGTGGATTCTAAGATGTCTGAGTTTAACTTCATGGAGAAACTTGTTGCCCAAACCTTTGATGGCGCTCCTGTAATGGAAAATATCTGCTATTTGTATTTAGATCTAAGTCCCCTCCTGTTCCCTGATTAAGAGGTGATGACCACTCCACTCCACTACCATTGTCAGCTCTGTCCTGACATGAACTGAAGCCACGTCTCATGTGCCTGCTCATCCACTGGCACATTGAATGCTTCCTCTTCAAGCAGTAAACCTGTCAATTGTCTCTCATTACTGTATGTAGAGTCAATCAAATACAAAAACAAAACCACATTATTACAGATCAGTGATTTTACTCCTTGCTTAGACTAAATAATTCTTAGCTCTTTTGTCTAACCCTGTAGTGGATTGTGTTATAGTTTTTTGTCTTCCCAGTCAGATCCTGTCCTTCCCTCAGTGGAAGAGTTGACCTCTTCAACACCATCCATACATAATGAGCATGTCCTGCAGTGAGGCCTATGAACACCTCAACCCCTGTCCTGCATTGAAGTCAAGCCTCTGAACACATCAACTCATGCCTCATACCCTCATTCAATCACTGCTGTGATCCCTTCACAACACTGTGTAAGTAGCCCCCTCATTCCCATTCGCCATAATATTGCACTATGAATGTCTTTATTAAATGCTTTAGGTTAAAATCATTTGTCTTTAATGATTTTTTAAACACGCTTTGTCATTTCCGTGTGGTCCGCACCTATACCATGGGTCTCCGATCCTCATACATTTTTCAAGTCACCCCATTTGATTTTGCCATCCCAGAGAAGACAGTATCAACTTCCATATGCTTAGCAAGTAAAGCATTGTAACGTGCAATTACCACTGTAAGCTCATTGTAGTTGCCCTTATTAGCTGAACTTTCCCTCTCATCGTGCCTCTAAGTAAAAGCCAACTCTTGCTGATAAGCTGTTTGTGACTGTAACTTCTGCTTCCAACTCACACTCTCAAACAAGTTGATCCCCTGAACGCAGCTCAATTTCCAGCCCACTTTCCAGCTCACACTCTCAAACACATGGATCCCCTGAACGCAGCTCACTCTCCAGATCCAAAACACCTGAATTCTGATCACCTGTTCACACCTGTATGTCATTATCACATACTATGTAGTTCAGTTCTTTGCACCCCATCATTGTGAGGTATAGTTTGTTTTCTGACACAAATGCTATTCGGAGCGCTGTTTTTCCCATAATTTAATCCTCCCGTGCATGATAGTTTTTGCCTGCCTCAGTAACAACGCCTTTTGCCTATTCCCTGCCTGTACTTTAGCCTATCGGATTTCCTATTGCCAGGATCTCCTGGACGACGTTACTAGCCGTTTCCCTGCCTGAACTGTTGCCTTTTTGGACCCCCTGTGTTTGACCTTTTGCCTGCCCCTGGACCCAGCTAGCTACCTGCCTCCTCCTGTGGTCTTTTACAAATAAACACCTGCTGCGCCCTGCGCATGAAACCAGCTCTCTGTCTCCCATCGTGTTCATTACAGTGAACCTGTTTCTTCTTAGTTACCTTCTCATTGTGTTACTCAGTTTGACTATGCAGACGTTAGTCTATTACATGATCGATGCGTCTTTTTCCAAGAAGCTTGAATCCGATATTGGCAATGACAGGGGTTCTTCAACAGAAAATCCACTACATTGTTGTTAGCAGCTCTAGCTAAAGGCTACAGCTGCCGCATTCAAGGAGCGGGACTCTAACCCGGAAGCTTATAAGAAATCCCGCTATGCCCTCCGACATACCATCAAACAGGCAAAGCGTCAATACAGGACTACGATCAAATCGTACTACACCGGCTCTGACGCTTGTCGGATGTGGCAGGGCTTGCAAACCATTACAGACTACAAAGGGAAGCACAGCCGAGAGCTGCCCAATGACAAGAGCCTACCAGACGAGCTTCTATGCTCGCTTCGAGGCAAATAACACTGAAACATGCATGAGAGCAACAGCTGTTCCGGAAGACTGTGCGATCACGCTCTCCGCAGCCGATGTGGGTAAAACCTTTAAACAGGTCAACGTTCACGAGGCCGCAGGGCTAGACGGATTACCAGTATGTGTACTGCCAGCATATGCTGACCATCTGGCAAGTGTCTTTACTGACATTTTCAACCTCCCTGTCTGAGTCTGTAATACCAACATGTTTTAAGCAGACCACCATAGTGTCTGTGCTCAAGATGACTACCGACGCATAGCACTCACGTCTGTAACCATGAACTGCTTCGAAAGGCTGGTCATGGCTCACATCAACACCATTATCCCAGAAACCCTAGACCCACTCCAATTTGCATACCGCCCCAACAGATCCACAGATGATGCAATCTCCATTGCACTCCACACTGCCCTTTCCCACCTGGACAAAAGGAACACCTATGTGAGAATGCTATTCATTGACTACAGCTCAGCGTTCAACATCATAGTGCCCTCAAAGCTCATCAATACTCTAAGGAACCTGGGACTAAACACCTCCCTCTGCAACTGGATCCTTGACTTCCTGACGGGCCGCCCCCAGGTGGTAAGGGTAGATAACAACACATCCGTCACGCTGATCCTCAACACAGGGGCCCCTTAGGGGTGTGTGCTCAGTCCCCTCCTGTACTCCCTGTTCATTCATGACTACACGGCCAGGTATGACTCCAACACCATCCTTAAGTTTGCCGTTGACACAACAGTAGTAGGCCTGATCAACAACAACGACGAGACCACCTATATGGAGGAGGTCAGAGAACTGGCCATGTGGTGCCAGGACAACAACCTCTCCCTCAACATGATCAAGACAAAAGAGATGATTGTGGACTACAGGAAAAGGAGGACCCAACAGGCCCCCATTAACATCGACAGGGCTGTAGTGGAGCGGGTCAAGAGCTTCACGTTCCTTGGTGTCCACATCACCAACGAACTATCATGGTCCAATCACACCAAGATAGTCGTGAAGAGGGCACAACAACACATTTTCCCCTCAGGAGACTGAAATGTTTTGGCATTGGTCCCCAGATCCCCAAAAAGTTCTACAGCTTCACCATCGAGAGCATCCTGACCGGTTCCATCACCGCCTAGTATGATAACTGCTCGGCATCTGACCGTAAGGCGCTACAGAGAGTGGTGCGTACGGCCAAGTACATCATTGGGGCCAAGCTTCCTGCCATCCAGGAACTATATACTAGGCGGTGTCAGAGGAAAGCCCAAAAAATTGTCAAAGACTCCTGTCACTCAAGTCATAGACTGGTGTTCTTAATGTTTTGAAGTTTTAGAACACCTACTCATTCAAGGGTTTTTCGTTACTTTTACAGTTTTCTACATTGTAGAATAATAGTGATGACATCAAAACACATATGGAATCATGTAGTAACCAAAAAAGTTTTAAACAAGTGTTAAGTGTTAAACAAATCAAAAAATATTTTATATTTTATACGTGTGATTCTTCAAATAGCCACAATAACATATGCTGAGCACTTGTTGGCTGCTTTCCATCACTCTATGGCCCGACTCACCCCAAACCATCTCATTTGGGGTTGAGGTCCTTCAAGACAGTTGGAAAAGCATTCCAGGTGAAGCTGGTTGAGAGAATTCCAAGAGTGTGCAATGCTGTCATCAAGGCAAAGGGTGGCTACTTTGAAGAATCTCAAATACAACACACTTTTTTGGTTACTACATGATTCCATATGTGTTGTTTCATAGTTTTGATGTCTTCACTATTATTCTACAATGTAGAAAATAGTCAAATATTAAGCAAAACCCTTGATTGAAACACTGTTTCTTATTCAATGAACCATAAACAATTAATGAACAAACACCAGTGGAACGGTCGTTAAGACACTAACAGCTTACAGACGGTAGGCAATTAAGGTCACAGTTAGGAAAACTTAGGACACTAAAGAGGCCTTTCTACTGACTCTGAAAAGCACCAAAAGAAAGATGCCCAGGGTCCCTGCTCATCTGCATGAACGTGCCTTAGGCATGCTCCAAGGAGGCATGAGGACTGCAGATGTAGACAGGGCAATAATTTGCAATGTCCGTACTGTGAGACGCAAAAGGCAGTAGGCGCTACAGCGCTACAGGAAAAAAAATAAAAAAATATATATATATATATACTCACCTACCCAGTCAGCCTATTATGTGTATTGACATTCATATTGCACTGTGCAGCTTTACCTACGTAAGTGTTGGGGATCAATGAAATGGGGTAACGGTCTACTCAATACCCAATATATTTTATCCCAACGCAATCCTCAGAGTTATCAGACTCCAAAACATCTTGTTTTTCCTCCGGAATAATGTTCAATAGACATAGGTTGACAATAAATGTGGCTCAATTCCCAGTTGTTTCAATAAGAGCCTCGATGCTAATGTTCTCTGGGTGTCACGGAGTAGACTGATACCCCATGTCATTGATCCGCAATCCATAGGTAAAGCTGTACAGTGAAATAAGTATGCCCCCAATGCAACTCTAAAGTCTAATACATCCAGTGTGATTTCAACACATTTTTGTCAAATAAACAAATTGTTGTCTTTTGTTGATTTTATATAACAACATTCCAACCTCATTTAGCGTGATCTATTAAATTATGGCATAATTCTACTATTTCTATTCATTTGCATCACTGTCAATTACATACTTGTATTTTGAAGGCTAACCGCAAAGTCCACTATTGTGGCTAATACTTATTGTGGCTAGTTTCACTTAGATGGGTCCGACCACCATTCCTCAAATAATAACTGTCTTAAAAATTAGGGTTATTTTAGATGATGACACCTAGCTATAGCTACTGAAACAGATTATGTCGTTTTGCTATGTTTTTGGGGAAGAACATTATTTGCAGCCATGCTAGCTAGCTTTTTTATTTGCATAAAAGCTAGCTAGCTTTTTTATGACCAGCCCTGTAGGTGCGTGAGACAACTTTACCCACATCATAGCATACGTATCGATGAGTCGTTGGGACATATGAAATACGAGTGATAGTGTAATCAATGTGTAATAACGATGTAAAAAATGTATGAATGCGTTAAATTATTCTGTGACGTGCAGTCATATTCAGGTCCTGATTGGTCAACAAGCTTATTTGACACGTCAAATAGTGTTATTTGATGTGTATCTTTTTCAGAGGTGTGGACTCGAGTCACATGACTTGGACTCGAGTCAGACTTGAGTCACAAATATGATGACTTGCAACTCAACTCTGATTTTAACACTAATGACTCATGACGACTTGGACTTAAGCCTTATGACTCGGCCTGACTTGATACCCTCCCCAAGCCCAAATATATACAAATTATTCTATTTAAAAAAGTGTGCAGCACATCAACTCTTCATTTAACGGATTATAGGTTGAATCGGACAGCAGCCAATCAAATTAGACCGCTGTGTCCATTTGTGTGTTAACTATTTAACTGTACTACAATGCTTAAAATGCCACAAAAATTGTAAATATCGGTTATCGATATCGGTAGAAAATATTGGATATTGGTATCGGCCAAAAATGACATATCGGTGCAACACTAATATATATGTTTAACTGTGAGTTGGACAAAATTATAGTAAATAGTATAAACGTTGAAGGAGTGTGATGTTATGAGCTCATCATCAACAAGTATATTTTATTATTACATTTGTTAAATTGCTAGTTAATTGTTAATTGCTTACACTCATGCATAAACTGAAACATGACCATACAAAGCAGTAACATTACACTACAAATATTATACAACAAACTAATATGTTTAGAATTAAATTAGAGTCGAAGATATCTTGTTGACACAGCTCAGCGCAATAGTAATCAACAGTGGCTAAACTACTCTCAGATTAAAATCTTATTGCTGAGTCCAACTTCAGGAAGTCCAGTAATATTATTGTATTTTGATTCCAGGAGGATTTCCTTGTGAGTAGCATTGTGCTTAAATTAGACCATGTATAACGACTGTGTCATCAGAAGGCCACATGCAAGCCCGGTTTGAGTCAGTGCCACTCCCTAACCTGAGCAGGAGTTTGTGAGCAGACAGACAGACTGTACCTAGTCCTGGACCTGCCCACTTCTGGAGATGTCCTGGTCCCATTCAGCCATCTGGTTTCAGTTCAGCCCCATCTTGATTTGTCTCTCCAGCTCAGAAATGTAAAGAATAGGTTTTGGATCGGTGCCCACATACGTTCACACAGAAAAGAGTTTTAAATGACTGAACTCTAAATGTCTCTAAACCCCAAAGTGACTGTATTTTTTTTAGGCAGTGATGGTAAAATACTACTTGAAAAGATTAGCTTTGAATCAGAGAAGTGACTAAGAGCCATACTTTAGTCTGACTTACATTCAGCATGTGTGGAGGTGAATTCAGAGCAATATGAATCCTTTCAGACCACTATCCTGAGAAACGAAACACACAGACGGTTCAAATACATAATGTCACAGCTTTCAGAGGACCATTCAATGAGAGTAGACATGAAGAATGGCAGCTGTGAGTTGGAATATTATGTCTACACTATCAATATCAGTTTACACTGTATTATACATAATGTTCTTGATCAGGTTTATGCTGATTGATTTCATGCAGATGCAACCATTGATATTAAGTTGATATATGATTCCAATGTACAGTTACGCTTCATAGCATACTCTCAACACTGTCATGACTTAGTCAATGTCCACGTGTCTCACGTGTAGGTGTGTATATGTGTGTGTGTATGTGCATGTGTGCATTAGTATGTGTGTGTTTGTATGTTTGTTTGCATGTGTGTGTGCACGTGAGTGTGTGTTTGTTTTTGTTTAATTGTTTGTTTGTTTGTGTATGTAAGTATGAAAGAGAGAGAGAAAGAGAGCGAGATAGAGAGAGAGAGCGCAAGAGATCAAGAGATCAAGAAAGAGAGAGGTGGCCTTTTTCCCAGCTTAATTAAATATGCAGTGTCAGAGCACAGCCTGTACTGTATTACCTGAGACTATTTTAGGATATGACCCACAATGCCTCACATTTTTATGACTTGTATGACTAAACAAGAGTAGTCCTTATTCAAGATGCCCGTGGGCTTGTACTCATGCTGTTATTTCATGTGGCATGTGATAAGGGCTATACACTATCACAGACAGTAGCAGACAGTTAATCCTGAATAAACATTGTCCCTTTTTCCAATTTGCATGCTAATGCAGTTCATGATTTCATCTGATATGGGCTATGCAGAGTTATAACTTAAAGGTTAAGAGACAACGAGAGTGTTAAGAGTAACTCATAATTAATAAAAAGGTGGAAATAAATCTTCTCTTTTTAAAAGGATCTGATGACACACACTCACTGACTTTGATACTGAAGCAGTGGTTTAATATCATACTGTATATAAAATGCAGGTAAAATCTATTCATCACATGTGAGTTATAATACAAGTACAAAGCTTTCATAGTAGCAGTGGCGATTTTGACATGTAAATCTTGGAAGGCAAACTCAAAAAACAGTTTTACATGCATGCCAGAAAAGCCACTACACAACACAACACAACACAACACTAAACAATACATTCATTGCACTATAACAGTGACAAACAGTGCCCGCAAACTGTTAGGGCATACATAAAGCTGTCCCAACAGCAGAATCCCAACAGCAGAATCCCAACACCTTACCACTGCTTCACCTGGCTATCAGCAGAGCCTTGTCTGGCATCGAAACAGTTAATTCAGCCTCATTTACTTCTTTAGAAAAAAAAAACATAGCTGATATGGCTGACTTGCTTAAACAAATGTGGTTTCTACTGACAATTGAGATGTACAAACTATGCGGATAAGAGGCAATCTGTAATTTTGATTAAGACATTAGTGAGAGAGCTAGGATGGACTATTTGTTCAGCACTTTTGAAATGTACAGTGACAGAATTCCGAACATGGGCCTTTCTTACATTATTCTCCCTGTACACCAAGTCAGAATCGTAGAATAAATAAAGGGGGCATATCAGCAAAGAAAGCAATTACAATATTCAATGATGATATTTCTCTAAAACAGGCTATAGGCTACATGTGCACCACCAGGTCAGAACAGTAGGCTAAGTTAGGAGGGGAAAAGGGATCAAATTATTAGGGTGAGGCACATGGGCTACCAACAGCTTACTACACAACATACACTTAGTATTATTTTCTAAGCTACAGTATACATATTTCCCTGTCATATTTATGCAGCAGCATACATGACATTTGTGGCTCACAACCTGGATTTGGTGTTATGTAGCAAAATTTGAAATTGTGTTTTTTCATTGGATAAAAGTAGAGACTCAGAGCTACAAATGGTATATCATACACTGCATTTTTGGGGAACAATGGGAAAGTAATTCTGCTTTGAAAGTTGATTAACTTGTAAACTCACTTTTGAGAAAATTTGAATTCACCTTATTCTGCTGTGCTCACATGAACAGGAAGGTGGCGCGGCGGTCCTTAGTGGGCAAATTTGGTCATCAAACCTTGTCACCAAAGTCTGACATTCTCTTAATTTATGGTGCTTTCAAGACAACTGGGAAATCTGAAAAAAAACCAAGGTCAAATCATGAAGTCAGTGATCTTCAGGTCGGAGCTCTAGAAAGAGGTCCTCGTTCCCGACTTGAATTCCGAGTTAGATTACCATTTTTCAGAATTCTCAGTTGTCTTGAACTCACTGAAGTCTGAGATCTCCCAGTTCTGAGTTTCCAGTTGTTTTGAATGCGGCAGAAGTCATGCTGGATTAACAGCATGGCCAATGTTGAATGTTTATTCTTTAAAGCTTGGGAAAGAAACCCTTAAACACATACTTGGACCACACACCCACTCCACTGAATAGCAGGCTAGTGATTTATTTGCAATGCTTGCAGTTTGCCACTGATTCCTTCCAAATCACTCATTGTTGAATTTGTGATTTCCAACTTGTTGTGTAATGTTTATGTCCAATGGCCAATGAGCACCAATACATTTTGTCTACAATTTCTCTTCATAATTTCTCTTCGTATGACAAGGATTGAAAAGGATTTGCCAGTAGATTGCCAACTGGATTCATGATGATAACTGCTAGATTCATGATGATGATCAGTCCAATCAAAGCTACGGTAGATATAATGTGATTTGATGTAATTTTATCTGTGGCCAATGACCTTGAGCCTTCTTGGATGGGCACTTCTAATGTAACTCTATAACAGCACCCAAGGGGCTTGAATTTTTGAGCTCTCCCCGTAGATTTTGGGGACACTACTGTGACATACAGAAGTTTTTTCTACCTGGAATGGTAGAATTACTAGTTTCCTCTCTTGCTTAGCTCAACCCACTACTGGCGTTGACTAGACCTGCCATCCTAGTGTCACTGCTTATCGGTCGAGGGACACACTTTATTATTATAATATACAGTTGAAGTTGGAAGTATACATACATCTTAGCCAAATACATTAAACTCAGTTTTTCCCAATTCCTGACATTTAATCCTAGTAAAAATCCACTGTTTTAGGTCAGTTCGGTTCACCACTTTATTTTAAGAATGTGAAATGTCAGAATAATAATATAATTATTTTTTTTCAGCTTTTATTCCTTTCATCACATTCCCAGTGGGTCAGAAGTTCACATACACTAAATTAGTATTTGGTAAATTAGTAAATTGTTTAATTTGGGTCAAACATTTCGGGTAGCCTTCCACAATCTTTCCACATTAAGTTGGGTGAATTTTGGCCCATTCCTCCTGACCGAGCTGGTGTAACTGAGTCAGGTTTGTAGGCCTCCTTGCTCACACATGCTTTTTATGTTCTGCCCACATATTTTCCATAGGATTGAGGTCAGGGCTTTGTGATGGCCACTCCAATACCTTGACTTTGTTGTCCTTAAGCCCCTTTTCCACAACTTTGGAAGTATGCTTGGAGTCATTGTCCATTTGGACGACCCATTTGCAACCAAGCTTTAACTGATGCATTGAGATCTTGCTTCAATACATCCACATAAGTTTCCCTCCTCAGGATGCCATCTATTTTGTGAAGTGCACCAGTCCCTCCTGCCCCAAAGCACTCCCATAACATGATGCTGCCACCTCCGTGCTTCACGGTTGCGATGGTGTTCTTCGGCTTGCAAGCCTCCACTTTTTCCTCCAAACATAACAATGGTCATTACGGCCAAACAGTTCTATTTTTGTTTCATCAGACCAGAGGAAATTTCTCCAAAAAGTACGATCTTTGTCCCCATGACCAGTTACAAACTGTAGTCTGGCTTTTTTTATGGTGGTTTTGGAGCAGTGGCTTCTTCCTTGCTGAGCGGCCTTTCAGGTTATGTCTGTAAACAATTTTTGGAAAAATTACTTGTGTCATGCACAATGTCCTAACCGACTTTCCAAAACTATATATTTTTTACCCTTATTTTTCCAGATAAGTTGACTGAGAACATTCTCATTTACAGCAACGACCTGGGGAAAAGTTACAGGGGAGAGGAGGGGGGGTGAATGAGCCAATTAGAAACTGGGGATGATTAGGTGGCCATGATGGTATGATGGTCAGATTGAGAATTTAGACAGGACACCGGGGTTAACACTCCTACTCTTTACAATAAGTGTCATGGCATCTTTAGTGACCACAGAGAGTCAGGACACCCGTTTAGCATCCCATCCGAAAGATGGCACCTTACACTGAGGAGGCAGGGTAGCCTAGTGGTTAGAGCGTTGGACTAGTAACCGGAAGGTTGCAAGTTCAAACCCCCGAGCTGACAAGGGACAAATCTGTCATTCTGCCCCTGCTCCTAGGCCCCTGCTCCTTGTAAATAAGAATTTGTTCTTAACTGACTTGCCTAGTTAAATAAAATAAAATAAACACAGGGCAATGTCCCCAATCACTGCCCTGGGGCATTGGGATATATTTTTTTAGACCAGAGAGAGTGCCTCTTACTGGCCCTCCAACACCACTTCCAACAGCATCTGTTCTCCCATCCAGGGACCGACCAGAACCAACACTTCTTAGCTTCAGAAGCAAGCCAGTAGTGGGATGCAGGGTGGTACGCTGCTGGCTAAAAGACCAACAATGCGACAGGTTCCTTTGGCTAACTTTGTGCCAACTAGCTAGGTTACTAGCCCAAGTGGCGAATACTAGCTACATTCACATAGTTAAAGGATTAGTTTCTCCGGCTAGCACTGTGCTAACTAGCTAGGCTACTACTGTGCTAACTAGCTAAGCTACTAGCCCAAGTAGCCAACGCTAGTTATGTTTCACTTTGCTCTCGGATTGCTGTTTTTTGAAGTCATGGAACTTGTTAGCACGGCCCAGGGGGCACCAAGCAAGGCCCCTGCTCCAGCACAGGCAATGCCTATGCGGGGTGAACATTTCAGTCAAGGACATGCACTCCCTGTGTCGTCAACCTGGGTGTTGAACACAACGGAGCAGATTTCGACGATCCCCGGTTATGCATCCACTGCAGATTTTTTGCTGCTAACACCCTCCCAATGGAGAGTGCGTAGAGCAGCCCAACGTGGTTCGTCTCCCACTCTTAACTCGACTGGGGAGACTGCCTCATGGGCCCATGTCTTGGAACGCTATCCAGAGGACCATCAACCACTTTCCAGGGTTTGGCTCCTGAGGAGTGGGAAGGGGAAGGGTACCACCTCATTGATGAGGACGATTGCGAGGGTATAACCAACCTCCTCCAGGCAGCAGAGGAGAAAAAGGACAAGGAGTCACATGCCGCTCTTTTCCGATAATATGTATGAGACTTCTCACCACATTCCCCTACTGGCTAGAGTGTGATGAAGTTCAGTAAGCTCGAGAATCATCAGAGGGCAGGCGGCGGGTGTCACACCAGCCTTTGCTTGGCTCCCCCTCCTGTCCAGCTCAGCCTTCTAGCTGCTGCCGAACCTACTGCTGGAAAATGCCCTTCACTCATCAACCCCGGACTTGTCTCGTCATCATTGCACACACCTGGTTCCAATCCCCAATCTATCACTGTATACAGTATATACTCCCTCTGCCATTTGTCTTTATCAGTCGTTGTAAATGTTACTTGTTTTTACTGAGAGGAATCTCTCCAACTATTTCCTGAGTACTTTATATCTTGCACTTTGGGTTCGTCCTATGCCTTTTTTGCTTATGAAGATATATTTTGAGCACAACAGCGTTTGGGTTTCGTCCCGCTTTGATCTAAAGTGCTTAAAAAATTCAGTAGTTCTGAACCTGAACATGTCTCCTGCCTACTCCTCTCTACACCAGTGACAGAATGACCGTCCCAACTAAACAGGAAGCACCAGGACATCTCGACCTCTGTAGGAGTGAAACTCCACCACCGTGCCTGGTGCGCCTCGGGACTTCCATGGACTTGGTGCTCCGGGCCATACGCCAACTGCAGACTAGACCACCACCTTCCCAGCTCCCCGCGGTCATTCCAGCCACCCCACCACCATCTACATCACCCGGTCCGATCAGCAATGTCCACCTGCCCCTCCCGGAGCGGTTTGACGGCACCCCAGCTCATTGTAAGGGGTTTCTCCTGCAGTGTGACCTCCACCTGGCCTGTCATGCTGGGATGGCCTCCGAGAGGGACAAGGTGGCCTTGGTGATCTCAGTGCTGACAGGCCGGGCTCTGAAGTGGGCTCACGCCGTCTGGGAGAGGGAGTGACCAGAAGTGCAGTCCTATGAGCGCTTCACCCAACACTTCTGTGCCGTCTTCGACCACCCTACAGAGGGCCGATAGGGAGGTGAGCGGCTCACATCTGACACAGAAAAGCATGATCATTGCAATCCTCACAGGATTATGCAGTTACACTTGAACAATATACTAAAGCTTCTAAGCTGACATTGACAACTGACGCGACTGAGGGCTGGTATTGTTCATGACATTGACATTCAAAGTCTGTCACAGTTCTTAACATACCATTATCCTCATCAAATATCTTGAGTAAAATGTCCTATGTAATTAGATTATTGACAAAAATATGACTAAAGAAGGCTTAAATTCCAAAATAATCTCTAAATGAAATCAGTCTCAGCTCATGACCAGTGAGGACGGCTGTGGTTTATATATTATTTTAATTAAGGCGGGCATGCTTCTCAATTGCCTAGTGGATTTTTGCCACATCTCTGCATAATCCTTAATCAAGGATCTGCAAAACACTCCATCAAAAAGCCTTCAACATTGGTCAAAGAATACTGACATAGTAATTGAACCTGAGCATGCCTTTTGATGGGAACACAAGCCAGATGTTGAGATGTTTACTGGGATGTTGTTCTGTGGGCATCACTGTACACAACCCTCTTCTCATTGTAGCAGGATTTTTCCAAGCTCTTCTGTTCATTAATCCTTCAGAGTCCATGTAATGCAACAACATGGCACTGGGAGCTATTCCTTGCTACAGATTGTAATCACGATTTTCGCATTGTTCGTTGATTGTTATGGAAGCTGACTTCAATGAAACCGATGGAACTCAGATTTTTGGTGATGCTGGCACGTGTAATGTGATGACACATTACAGCACATCGTTCGTATCAGTCAGGTCACATGCAGGTGATTCATAATGGTTTAATTTCTTGTTTCTGCTTTCTTGTTCCCTCACATACAGATGGTTTTCAACTTCAGATTTATTTAAGGGAAATAAAGATATTATTGACACGACTGAATTTGAAGAATAGCCTCAACCTGTCCTCATTATGTTGCGTTTAAAGGAGATGCAACATGACTTAATTTGATTTACTAAAGCCACAGCCTACCGGTTTCAGAGCAGACACCCTAACCACACAACCACTGAGATGAATAATGGAGAGCGCTGGGGTTTTGTAATGAAGCCGTTGTACATCCTAACTCGAACACTGATCCATGTCTCACATACTGTAGCTTCAACCGCTCTGCTGTTCTGTGAGAGTGAATACAGATGGGATTGATGCCCAGCAGTGGAAAAAGGGGAATAAACGGGTTTAATGAAACCATCATGGTGCAGTGAAAAGCCAGTCCAAGCCATCAGTGAGAATGCCCCCGGGGTAGGAAGATGGGCTTGTGTGCATGCTGGGGGATGGACGCATGCCCGCAGCCAGGAGCACACCTCCCCTCCCCCTCCCCCTCCACACTACACCTCCTGGGAGCAGGCAGGAAACTGATATGCCAGGTTACAGGTTAAACCCTAAGGTAAGCACTATATCAGGGAATTTAGATGTACTTTGTTGAGAATGTTTGCTATTATAGCCTGTCTTTCACAGATGGATTTACAGTACCCTTGTACAGTCTTTGAGAGTAGCAGCAGTATTCTGTAATCAGTTGTTACCAGCAAAAATATTGTAATCAGTTTACAGATACTTTTGAAAAACTAGATGATTACTTCTTGGATTACATCATTGAAAAAAAGTCATTCAATTCAGCATTGAAAAAATGTGTTTGATGGATCATTTTTGTCTTCTAATGCCTCTTAAGGGGAAAGTAATCCAAAAGTAACTGAAAGTAATCAGATTACTTTACTGACTTTGGGTCATCCAAAAATTACGTTACTGATCACAATTTCGGACAGGTAACTAGTAACGTAACTGATTACAATTAGAAAGTAACCTACTCAACCCTGTCTATAGGCTTACACAATATATTCTGTGAATGAGCTGAACCAGTTTATAAAGAATATTCAGAGCTGTAGCTATAGAAGTTATGAACTGATGTACAGTTTTCGTCCAGGCCAATGTTTAAAAGGAAATGTCAGACAGCGTATCTTAAAAGGGAATAAGTTAAATGGACAGTTCAAAATAGCTGTCTCTCAGCTGTTCAGAGTTGTGTGATGTGAGAAATGTGGAGAGCGTTTTTCACTTCAAAGCTATTACCCCCAGTCTGTCAGTCTGTGTTGGCAGTTTTAACATTACCTGTGGTAACACTAAAGTGGATTCCGCTTTGGTAAAATTTAGGAGCAACATCTTTCAGATGGGGTGGATGGCAAGAGAAACTTCCCTGAATGTCCAGGAAAAGGGAGGGATGGAGGAGGCCAAAACCAGCTGATAATTTACTGGAACCAGAGCTGGGTCCAGCTTTGATCTATTCAATTGGATTGTTTGACTCATCTTTACGGAATTGTAGAATTTTTATTAGAGCAGTTTGCACTATCAGACCCTTGTTTGCCTGTGTGACTGCACATGTCACCTATAAGTGCTTTTCAAGGGAGACAAAGTAAGCATGTTCAACCAATGGTCCATGGCCTAACACTTGAGTACTGTGCTATCGTAACTATATTTATGAGCCCAATAAAACAAATTACCCCCTGCAGAATATACTTTAATATGCAGCAGTAGAATGCTCCATGACTCATCATCAGACGTCATTTTGGGTGATTCAACTTCCAGCAAACGTTCCTGTATAGTGAAAGAGGATCTTACCTGTGATGTAAGATCATTCAAAACCCACAGTGCAATTACAACTGACATCTTTTGATTTTTTTGTCTGACCTCTTTTGAAGTCTATTGACTGAGGGTAAACTTCCTTGTTCTCTGTTCTCTCCTCATAGACACTTTCTTCATTCTTTAAATATAGTGGGCTTTTAAAGGTAACACTATCAATGGAAAGCATTATTTACTGTCCATATATGCACCAAGGACAACCTTCATGATGAGGTTATCTTGTCTAAAGCATCTTATTGACAATGGTACCCATTCATAACCTGCTCTTGTCACACATAGACAGACGTCTTTATCTTTGTCTGCACTCACCACAACCCCCATTACCCATTGTCAGCATTATGAAACCTGTGGTAAAATACAGCTTTGTGTGACTTGGTTTCAACTTGAAACCTTATCCATGGTTCTCTAGATAAAAAGTTTAGATGCATACTGTACATGCCCTAATTGTGAAGTGAAAATGTAGTCTTGCTCATGTTCTCAAACCATTGCACACCGAGCATTTTTAAACATGCTAATTCATCGACGTATAATTACAAAATCTACTAGTTTGTCACTCCAATGGAGTTTTATGCACCTTTGGCCTAAATTAAGGAGGACATAGACTAAGTCTTACTTTTAGGTCTAGTGACTCTGAATGTTCTTGTCATCCAGATGCCTCTTCATATTAACAAAGCCCCTCAGTTATGTGGTCAGATTATATTCTAAGCCTAAAACTCACCAACAGCCTTGCCAGACTTTGTGCATGTTTCAAACCCAAAAAGAAGAGATGGTTTCTATAATGACGCTTTTTTGTTGATCTATCCAGTGTTTATACCAGACAATGTATTTGCAGTCATGGTTCCTCACTAGTGCCCCTTTACAGTCAGGGTACAATATACTAGAAATGCTCCCTTTCTCATTAATTCGTCTGTGAAAGCGGTTGCCGTCGGTGCAGCTGCAGGCAGTATTGGGAGGTTTCCTTAGTGTTTATTTAGTGATGTCTACCCTAGTGACAGAAAAGCCATTTACAACTTCCAATTATAGCCTGCTTGCAGCTCCGGACCAGACAATCAGGGAGAATTGGCCATGCATTTTCCACAGATCCATCATTCCCTGAACAAAACGGCACGGGTCCCTCTCAGGTGGAAACACCGGCTGACTGGGGCCCCTCTCTTTTGTCTTGCTCTTTTCATACCGGATATTAGATGTGATTTAGTACACAAAGGCGTGATTAGACAAATTAATTAAAAGAGGACACCAAAGGGGAGAGAATGCTTTGAGACTCACAAGCTCCATTTAATTTTTTTCCCCCTTCTATCTCTCATCTCAGCTCTAAAATTACACTGGGATGAGTTTGATATGTGTTGGGGGAACTGGAGGTGTTTTCCAGTGGATGACAATGATCCATCATTTCTATTCATCATCAATAGATGAGATGACAACTATTTGTTGTCATCAAAGATGATGGAACAAACATGTCATTGACTTCTGACACATCATTGATTTATGGACGTTCCTACAGGTGGAGTGATATGAGCTTTGATGTACTGTGAGGCCAGGCATGTTAGGGAACCAGCATGTCGTCTCAGTGGCTGGTCACATATAGAATGTGAAACTAATGACTCAAAGGCAGATCCTCTTGAACTTTGAACTTGCTATGGAAACTAATCTGCTCCAGGGGCCTTTCAAATAAAACTCCCAATCCACATCAAAATAATCTCTATTCAGTTGATGAGAAAGGTGTAGGAGTAAGTCCAACGGTATTTTGGTGTGGCTGGTGTGTGTTGGTCAAAGCCAAATAAATGAGTTCTGTCTTTACGACTCTTTTTGTAGCACTTTGGTCTTGTGGGTTTCAGTAAGTATGCAATATAAACCACATGGAACGCTCACAGTGACTGAGGCTAAAAAGGAAAACAAGAGGGATCGTTATAATCCTTCATGTGAGAATTCTTGGCAGTTCCATGTCAAATTCCCAAAGCCGTTTTAGATTTCTGCCTCCCTGTGAGAAAGGCTTTTCAAAGTACCGGGGCTATAATTCATTAATTGTCAGCTGTAAAGCTCAGGTGCGCCTGGTTTTGTACTGGCCTCCGAACATCCTTGATCATGGATCTGAGAGCACTTTGACTGTTGACCGCAGCTTTAAATAGACACACATAGACACACAGAGTGAGCCCACACTTTTTTCCCTCTCCCTGTTGGATGGGAGTCTTGCTCCCACAGATTGTGCCCCTAAAGGGTGTTGGGTGTGGTGGCATGATGAGTTGACCTCCACAATGAAATGGATGATCTTCCCTGTTAAATTGACAGGGTAAAATGGATTGTTCCTAATGTAATAAAAAAGGTCCAGATTCAGACTTAGGAAATGTACGTGATCTTGTATATTATTTAGGGCTAGGAAAGTATTTATGAATAATTAAAAAAAAGACGTTTGGAGAGCCTTTAACACACAAAATATATTGGCGACTCAAAAATAAAGTGGTTTGATTCATCTTGAAAGTTGCCATATTCAATCCATGAAATATTGGAAGGTGAGAAATGTACAGTGGGGGTTGAACAGTAGTCTTATAAATCTACCCTAATAATCACTAATCATGGAACTGTGATGACAACGGTCCAGTTGTCCTGAACTGTGCACCAGGCTCCAGGTTTAAACGGCTACGTAGGGTCTGTATTCCATAATGATTCAAATATGCTGCATGTCCCAAACTATTGCACAACTTGTAATACGTTAGCCTAACATGATCCACTATTGTTAGCGATCCAACCACACAAATGTGACAGAGGAAAGAAAGGTAATGATGAAATGGAACGATGCAAAAAGTGACAGTTACAAATGTATGTGGGTATAACTGACGGTGGCTACTGATAGTAGCTGATAATTAACAACAAACAAATTGTTTAAAAAAATACAGTGAAAAGTCTGGGCATATAATTAAAACATTCTAGAAATCATAAATCAACTTGGTAGGTTTGGACTACACTGTCATATGTACATGGCTACAGAAGCCTATAGCTTGGGTCTCCAAATTTCCTCCCTGTAAGTTACAAGGCCAACATTTCATAAACTTCACTGTGGAAAAGTTGATATGTTTATATGCTTCAGTTTAAGGCCATATGATTGGCTTCACATTTGTCTCCAGTGATCGTGAAGTAAAATAGATCTACAGTGCATACAGAAAGTATTCAGACCCCTTGACTTTTTCCACATTTTGTTACATTACAGCCTTATTCTAAAATGGATTCAATAAATAAAAAATCCTCATCAATCTACACACAATACCCCATAATGACAAAGTGAAAACAGGTTTTTAGAAATGTTTTCAAATTTATAAAAAAATTAAAACAGAAATTCCTTATTTACACAGGTATTCAGACCCTTTGCTATGAGACTCAAAATTGAGCTCCGATGCATCCTGTTTCCATTGACCATCCTTGATGTTTCTACAACTTGATTGGAGTCCACCATTTGGAAAGGCACACACCTGTCTATATAAGGTCCCACAGTTGACAGGGCATGTCAGAGCAAAAACCAAGCCATGAGGTCGAAGGAATTGTACTTAGAACTCCGAGACAGGGTTGTGTCGAGACACAGATCTGGGGAAGGGTACCAAATAATGCAGCTTTGAAGGTCCCCAAGAACACAGTGGCCTCCACCATTCCTAAATGGAATACGTTTGGAACTACCAAGACTTTTCTTGGAGTTGGCAGCCCGGCCAAATTGAGCAATCAGGGGAGAAGGGCCTTGGTCAGGCAGGTGACCAAGAACCCGATGGAAACAAGAAACAAGATTCTCTGATCTGATGAAACCAATATTGAACTCTTTGGCCTGAATGCCAAGTGTCACGTTTGGAGGAAACCTGGCACAATCCCTACTTTGAAGCATGGTGGTGGCAGCATCATGCTGTGGGGAGGTTTTTCAGCAGCAGGGACTGGGACACTAGTCAGGATCGAGGGAAAGATGAACGGAGCAAAGTACAGAGAGATCCTTGATGAAAACCTGCTCCAGAGCGCTCAGGGCCTCAGACTGGGGCAATGGTTCACCTTCCAACAGGACAACGACTCTAAGCACACAGCCAAGACAAAGCAGGAGTGACTTCATAACAAGTCTCTGAATGTCTTTGAGGGCCCCAACCAGAGCCTGGACTTGAACCCAATCAAACATCTCTGGAGAGACCTGTGATTCTTTCAATTAAAATGGTCAAAAATAGCTTTTTAGCAAAGAGAAATTTCTCAAGTGAGTGGGGAGGGAAAACTAGCTGTTTTTGGCAGAGAGGTTTGGAACGTTCTTATTGGTCTATTAACTAATTTAGCGCCTGGTGATGTCACCAGGCAGGCCAAATCTCCATCCCACTAAAACAGGCTGAAATTTCAGGCATTTGTTTCAAACAGTGCTTACACTAAAACGGTATCATAATTTTCACAATTTCATAGTATTATTCCAAATTCATACTGTGGAAATACACCGAGTGTGCAAAACACATGCTCTTTTCCAGCTATGATCCCTTTATTGATGTCACTTGTTAAATCCACTTCAATCAGTGTGGATGAAGGGGAGGAGACAGGTTAAAGAAGGATTTTTATGCCTTGAGACAATTGAGACATGGATTGTGTATGTGTGCCATTTCAGAGAGTGAATGGGGAAGACAAAAGATTTATGTGCCTTTGAACGAGGTAGGTGCAAGGTGCAAGGTGCACCGGTTTGAGTGTGTCAAGAACTGTAACACGGCTTGGTTTTTCATGCACGCAGTTTCCAGTGTGTATCAAGAATGGTCCACCACCCAAATGACATCTAGCCAACTTGACAACTGTGGGAAGCATTGGAGTCAACATGGGCCAGGAGCCCTGAGGAACGCTTTCGACACCTTGTAGAGTCCAAGCCCAGACTAATTCAATCTGTTCTGAGGGCAAAGTGGGGTGGAAACTCAATATTATGAACGTGTTCCTAATGTTTTGTACTGTGTACATAAAAAAACACAGGAAAATCACGTTTTTGACTGTACTGGGCCTGTAAGTAAGCCAAGCCTATGTCACGTCCTGACCTTATTTCCTTTTTTATGTCTCTATTTTAGTTTGGTCAGGGCGTGAGTTGGGGTGGGCATTCTATGTGTTGTTCTATGTTTTTGTATTTCTGTGTTTGGCCTGGTATTGTTCGCAATCAGAGGCAGCTGTTTATCGTTGTCTCTGATTGAGAACCATACTTAGGCAGCCTGTTTTCCCACTATGATTTGTAGGTAGTTGTTTTCTGTTTTGTGTTGCTGCACCTTACAGGACTGTTTCATTTGTGTTTCACTCTCTTTGTTATTTTGTTTAGTGTTTCTGTTCTAATAAATATAACATGAACACTTACTACGCTGCGCATTGGTCCGATCTTTCCTACTCCTCCTCAGAAGAGGAGGAAAACCGTTACAGCCTATGTCAGAGAAAAGCGGAAAATAGCCTGGCATATAGAACTAACTATGCAAAAAAAACCTTGTTCTTGGTGAAAAGATTAAAGCCACTTAATTAGTTAGGAAATGTAATTTTACATACAACTTCATTTCCTTTTAATTTGGGGTTTTACTTTAGATTTCTGAGTGAAATGTGAATTCTTTTCAGAGGGCAGATTATATTGTTGAGCAGCGGTAGAGAATGGGAGTTTATAGCTGTATGTCTTTCATCACTAGCCCAGACAGTCAGATGAATGGTAGAGCTATTTCAGCTTGGCCTTCACTTTAGTGGTGGCCTCTGTGATGGCAGTTTTCATGAAGAAAAGGATCGAGCAAATTTGGACTGGTCTGTTGATCCCATGAGAAGGCCACAGTCTTTCTGAAAGTGTGAATAACACTCTTTAAACCCTGTTGTCTCTGTCAAAGTTTCATAAAATGAAGCAATGAAAAGAGTCAAGTTTGGAACAGAAAAAAATGAAAGCACCAATTAAGGATAGTTCTTTTTTGCACTTGAAACAATGCATTCATTTACTTGATTTGTATTCATTAACTTTTTAAACATGCTTTATGAAATGTCACTTATTTTATTACACTTTTTACATAACTGGAATAACTTAATTACATAATCTTAGCATTTAATACATTTAGCTACTGCATTATACTGGACTTGGAGGAGACACAATGGCTTGAAGGAAGCTTTAATTTAAAATGGCACAAATTTAAAACAGTGGATTTATGTGGAAAAGGAGAGGTGTGCTTGCAGAAACAGACCCCTGCACTGGCTGGGACTTTATTTGGGCAAATATTTTCCATTAAGAAAATCACAAGCTTGTAAACACCTCTGTTCTGGAAAGCTTGCTGTGTCTGGGATGATAACCAGTCTGTTTGGAGAGAAATATCACTCATTTTCTTTTAACTTCCATACTTTTCCCATTGTGTCCCCAAAGGTTCTGAATGCTTCTATCCCAAAGCCATAAGACTGCTGAACAGTTAATCAAATGGCTACCCTGATTATTTGCATTTACCTGCCTTTTTTTTTGCACTGACATTCTTGCACTGGCACACTCTTGCACACTCACTGGACTCTACCCACACACTCACACATACTACACTGACACTCCAACACACACACTCACAAAACACACACATGCATATTAACACCACTCGCACTAAGAGCAAAGGTAACTGAACTAAATGACTTTCGCCCTGTAGCACTCACTTCTGTCATAGTGAAGTGCTTTGCAAAACTAGTTAAGGATCATATCACCTCTACTTTACATTAAAGTACATTTGAACATCTTGACCATGTTTTGTTATAATCTCCACCCGGCACAGCCAGAAGAGGACTGGCCACCCCACATAGCCTGGTTCCTCTCTAGGTTTCTTCCTAGGTTTTGGCCTTTCTAGGGAGTTTTTCCTAGCCACCGTGCTTCTACACCTGCATTGCTTGCTGTTTGGGGTTTTAGGCTGGGTTTCTGTACAGCACTTTGAGATATCAGCTGATGTACGAAGGGCTATATAAATAAATTTGATTTGATTTGATTTGATTTACTTTACCTGACACCCTAGAACCACTTCAACTTGTTTACTGCCCCAATAGATCCACAGACAATGCAATCGCCATTGCACTGCACACTGCCCTATCCGACCTGGACAAGAGGAATACCTATGTAAGAATGCTGTTAATTGACTCTAGATCAGCCTTCAACACCATAGTATCCTACAAGCTCATCATTAAGCTCGGGGCCCTGGGTCTGAACCCCTCCCTGTGCAACTGGATCCTGGACTTCCTGTCAGGGCACCCCCAGGTGGTGAAGGTAGGATACAACACTTTCACTTCGCTGATCCTCAACACAGGGGCTCCACAAGGGTGCATGCTCAGCCTTCTTCTGTACTCCTTGTTCACCCACGACTGCATAGCCATGCACGCCTCCAACTCAATCATCAAGTTTGCAGACGACACAACAGCTGTAGGCCTGATTACCAACAATGATGAGACACCTTCTCTCTGTAAGCCCTGACAGAGTGGTGCCAGGAAAATAACCTCTCCCTCAACGTCAGCTAAATGAACTAGCTGATCATGGACTTCAGGAAACAGCGAAGGGAGCACGCCCCTGTACACATCGATGGGACCCCAGTGGAGAAAGTGAAAAGCCTCAAGTTCCTCGGCATACACATCACTAACAATCTGCAATGGTCCACCCACACAGACAGTGTGGTGAAGAAGGTGTAACAGTGCCTCTTCAACCTCAGGAGGCTGAAGAAATTGAACATGGCCCCTAAGACCCTCACAAACCTTTACAAATGCACAATTGAAAGCATCCTGTCGTCTGTATCACCGTCTGGTACTGCACTGATCAGGGTTAGGGGCAGGCCGAGTGGTCAGACAGGCGGGCTGCATCAGGCCAGGCAAGTGTCAAAACCAGGAGGGTGAGAAAAAGAGAGAATGGGAAAAGCAGGAGCTGAGAACAAAAATGCTGGTTGACTTGACAAACAAGATGAACTGGCAACAGACAAACAGAGAGAACAGGTATAAATACACAGGGGATAATTGGGAAGATGGGTGACACCTGGAGGGGGGTGGAGAAGATCACAAAGACAGGTGAAACAGATCAGTGTGTGATAGCCACGGCCTGTTGACCCTGCTATCATCCAGAAGGCGAGGTCAGTACAGGTGCATCAAAGCTGGGACCGAGAGACTGAAAAACAGCTTCTATCTCAAGGTCATCAGACTGTTAAATAGCCATCACTAGCCGGCTACCACCCAGTTACTTATCCCTGCACCTTAGAGGCTGCTGCCCTATGTAAATAGACATGGAATCACTAGCCACTTCAATAATGGAACACTAGTCACTTTAATAATGTTTACATACTGCTTTACTCATTTCACATGTGTATATACTGTATTCTATTCCACGGTATGCCACTCTATACCACTCTGACATTGCTCGTCCTAATATTATTTATTTCTTAATTCCATTCTTTTACTTTTAGATTTGTGTGTAGTGTTGTGAATTGTTAGATACAGTATTATTGCACTGTTGGAGCTAGGAACACAAGCATTTTGCTACACCCACAATAACATCTGATAAATCAATCAAATGTATTTATAAAGCCCTTATTACATCAGCTGAAGTCACAAAGTGCTGTACAGTCTAAAAGCCCAAACAGTAAGCAATGCAGTTGTAGAAGCACAGTGGCTAGGAAAAACTCCATAGAATGTCCGGAACATAGGAAGAAACCTAGAGAGGAACCAGGCTGTGAGGGGTGGCCAGTCCTCTTCTTGCTGTGCCGGGTGGAGATTATAACAGTACATGGCCAAGATATTCAAACATTCATAGATGACCAGCAGGGTCAAATAGTAATAATCACAGTGGTTGTAGAGGGTGAAACAGGTCAGCACCTCAGGAGTAAATGTCAGTTGGCTTTTCATAGGCGATCATTCACAGTATCTCTACCGCTCTTCCTTTCTCTAGAGATTTGAAAACACCAGGCCTGGGACAAGGTAGCATATCTGGTGAAAAGGTCAGGGTTCCATAGCCACAGGCAGAACAGTTGAAACTGGACCAGTTGGACTGGGGACAGCAAGGAGTCATCATGCCAGGTAGTCCCGAGACATGGTCCTAGGGCTCAGGTCCTCCACGAGAGAGATAAAGAGAGAATTAGAGAGAACATAGTTAAATTCCCACCGGACACCGGATTAGACAGGAGAAATAGTCCAGATATTTCTCTGACCCTAGCCTGACCCTAGACTGAGCCTAGTCCCCCATCACTATTGCAGCATAAATACTGGAGGCTGAGACAGGAGGGTTCGGGAGACACTGTGGCCTGTCCGACGATACGCCCGGACAGGGACAAACAGGCAGGATATAACCCCACCCACTTTGCCAATGCACAGCCCGCACACCACTAGAGGGATATCTTCAACCACCAACTTACTATCCTGAGACAATGCCGAGTATAGCCCACGAAGATCTCCGCCAAGGCACGAACGCAAGGGGCGTCAACCCGGACAGGAAAATCATGTCAGTTACTCAACCCACTCAAGTGAATCACCCCTCCTAGGGGCGGCATTGAAGAGCACCAGAAAGCCAGTGACTCAGACCCTGTAATAGGGTTAGAGGCAGAGAATCCCAGTGGAGAGAGGGGAACTGGCCAGGCAGAGACAGCAAGGGCAGTTTGTTGCTCCAGCGGCTTTCCATTCACCTTCACACTCCTGGGCCAGACTACACTCAATCATAGGACCTACTGAAGAGATGAGTCTTCAATAAAGACTTAAAGTTCAAGGCCGAGTCTGCGTCTCTCACATGGATAGGCAGACCATTCCATAAAAAATGAGCTCTATAGGAGATAGTCCTGCCTCCAGCTGTTTGCTTAGAAATTCTAGGGACAGTAAGGAGGCCTGCGCCTTGTGACAGTAGCGTATGTGTAGGTATGTACGGCAGGACCAAATCAGAAAGATGGGTAGGAGCAAGCCCATGTCATGCTTTGTAGGTTAGCAGTAAAACCATGAAATAAGCCCTAGCCTTAACAGGAAGCCAGTGTAGGGAGGCTAGCACTGGAGTAATATGATCACATTTTGGGGTTCTAGTCAAGATTCTGGCAGCCGTGTTTAGCACTAACTGAAGTTAATTTAGTGATTTACCCGGGTAGCCGGAAAGTAGAGCATTGCAGTAGTCTAACCTAGAAGTGACAAAAGCATGGAATCATTTTTCTAACACATTTTTGGACAGAAAGTTTCTGATTTTTGGAACGTTAGGTAGATGGAAAAAAGTTGTCCTTGAAACAGTCTTGATATGTTTGTCAGAAGAAAGATCAGGGTCCAGAGTAACGCCGAGGTCCTTCACCATTTTATTTGAGACGAATGTACAAAAATAAATATGTGTATGTGACCAACAACATTTAATTTTAATTTTATTTGACATAGACACACTTTCACACTCTTCACATGCTGCTGCAAGTCTGTTTATTATCTATCCTGAATGCCTAGTAACTTTTACCCATTCCTACTTGTACACATTACCTCAGCTACTTTCCCTGTCCCTGCACATGGACAGAGTACCAGAACTCCTTGTATATAGCCTCGTTATTGTTATTTTACTGTATTACTATTTCCCTTTTCCACTTATTTCCTTTTTACCTCTGCATTGTTGGGAAAGGGCTCGTAAGTGAGAATTTCACAGGAAATTCTGCACCTGTTTGTATTCAGAGCATGTAACAAATTACATTTGATTTTGATTTGTGTTTGCTCAAGAACAGCTCTCAAGCACCTACCTGTAAAAACATACTATCCCTAGCCAACCCCACATTCTGTTGTATTGTTATTCCTATTGAAAAACTATACACTTGCCCTGGTTATACTAAGGTTGTAATTAGGTTTTGTAGTACGCTGGTGAGCACTTGGGTAGGGTTGGTCTTCAGGTGCATATGGGGCCCTTGTCTGGTAAGGATGACTCGATACAATATCACTTGTCAGCTCTGCACTTTTATAGTGGATATTTGCTAACTTTAAAGTGCCTCCTGTGAGCACCCATACAGCTGCCATTGTGCCAATGAGTTGAGTCACACACTTTGTGTCACGTTCTGACCATAGTTCTGTTATTTTATTCTTTGTTTTAGTATGGCGTGAGTTGGGGTGGGTAGTCTATGTTTGTTTTTCTATGTTGGTTTTTGTGTTCAGCCTAGTATGGTTCTCAATCAGAGGCAGGTGTCGTTAGTTGTCTCTGATTGAGAATCATACTTAGGTAGCCTGGGTTTCACTTTTGGTTTATGGGTGTTTGTTTCCGTGTGAGTTTTTTGGCCACACGGTACTGTTTCGGTTTTGTAAATTCACGTTGTTATTTTCTGTTTAGTGTTCTGAGTTTGAATTAAAAATCATCATGAACACTTACCACGCTACGCTTTGGTCCAATCCTTACTCCTCCTCAGACGAAGAGGAGGAAAGCCGTTACAGAAACACCCACCACAAGAGGACCAAGCAGCGTGGTAACGGGCAGCAGCAGCAGCCAAAAACACAAGACTCCTGGACTTGGGAGGAGATTTTGGACGGCAAGGGACCCTGGGCACAAGCAGGGGAATATCGCTGCCCTAAAGCAGAGCTGGAGGCAGCGAAAGCGGAGAGGTACCGGTATGAGGAGGCAGCACGGCAGCGTGGCTGGAAGCCCGAGAGGCAGCCCCAAACATTTCTTGGGGGAGTGTGGTGAAGTCAGGTAGGAGACCTGAGCCAACTCCCCGTGCTTACCGGAGAGCGAGAGGGACCGGGCAGGCACCATGTTATGCGGTGGAGCGCACGGTGTCCCAGGTGCGTGTGCATAGCCCGGTGTGGTACATTCCAGCTCCTCGTATCGGCCGGGCTAGAGTGGGCATCGAGCCAGGTGCCATGAAGCCGGCTCTACGCATCTGGTCTCCAGTGCATCTCCTCGGGCCGGCGTACATGGCACCAGCCTTACACATGGTGTCCCCGGTTCACAAGCACAGCCCAGTGCGGGCTATTCCACCTCGCCGCACTGGCCTGGCTACGGGGAGCATTCAACCAGGTAAGGTTGGGCAGGCTCGGTGCTCAAGAACTCCAGTGCGCCTGCATGGTCCAGTCTATCCGGTGCCACCTCCACACACCAGCCGTCCGGTGGCAGCCCCCCGCACCAGGCTGTCTCTCCGTCTTCTCCCCACAGGTGCTCCCGCCTGTCCAGCGCTGCCAGAGCCTTCCTCCTGCCCAGCGCTGTCAGAGTCTCCTGTCTGTCCTGAGCCGCCAGAGTCTCCCGTCTGTCCTGAGCCGCCAGAGTCTCCCGTCTGTCCTGAGCCGCCAGAGTCTCCCGTCTGTCCTGAGCCGCCAGAGTCTCCCGTCTGTCCTGGGCCACCAGAGTCTCCCGTCTGTCCTGGGCCACTAGAGTCTCCCGTCTGTCCTGGGCCGCCAGTCTCCCGGCTGTCCTGAGCCGCCAGAGTCTCCCGTCTGTCCTGAGCCACCAGCGTCGCCAGTCAGCCAGAAGCCACCAGAGCCGCCAGTCAGCAAGGAGCAGCCAGAGCCGCCAGTCAGCCAGGAGCCGCCAGAGCCGCCAGCCAGCCAGGAGCCTCCAGAGCCGTCAGCCAGCCAGGAGCCTCCAGAGCCGTCAGCCAGCAAGGAGCCTCCAGAGCCGTAAGCCAGCCAGGAGCCTCCAGAGCCGCCTGCCAACCAGGGGCCGCCAGAGCCGTCAGTCAGCCAGGAGCCGTCAGTCAGCCAGGAGCCGCCAGGACCGTCAGTCAGCCAGGAGCCGCCGGAGCCGTCAGCCAGCCAGGAGCCGCCGGAGCCGTCATCAGCCAGGAGCCGCCGGAGCCATCAGTCAGCCAGGAGCCGCCGGAGCCGTCCTTCACTCCGGAGCTGCCGGAGTCTCTCCACTGTCCGGCGCTCCTGGAATCTGCCGTCCATTCGGGACCCGTGGCGAGGGTCCCCAGTCCGAGGTCGGCGGCGAGGGTCGAGGCCAAGGGGGAGGCCAAGGGGGCCAAGGGGGAGGTTGAGGAGGCGGACAAAAACTATGGTGAAGTGGGGTCCACGTCCCGCGCCAGAGCCGCCACCGCGGACAGACGCCCACCCAGACCCTCCCCTATAGGTTCAGGTTCAAGGGGGGGGGGGGGGGGGGGGGGGGGGTACTGTCACGTTCTGACCATAGTTCTGTTATTTTAGTATGGTCAGGGCGCGAGTTGGGGTGGGCAGTCTATGTTTGTTTTTCTATGTTGGTTTTTGTGTTCAGCCTAGTATGGCCACACGGTACTGTTTTGGTTTTGTAAATTCACGTTATTATTTTCTGTTTAGTCTTCTGAGTTTGAATTAAAAATCATCATGAACACTCACCACGCTGCGCTTTGGTCCGATCCTTACTCCTCCTCAGACGAAGAGGAGGAAAGCCGTTACACTTTGACATACGGCTGGTTGCATTTTCCAACATTTAACTGTCCTTAAACTATTTTCTGTGTTACTTTAATTTCTTCTCTCTTTCAAAACGAATTTTAAAAGCCTTGACTGGGGGTTTGCCTTTATTTGCAGACCACTATGCTAAATGTGATGTGTTTTAATCAAAATGCCTTGGGTGAAGTTGTTAAATTTGAGATTTTCTTGACTCTCTGCTATAATGTTTACTGTATTTCTAAACTATGTTCTGATTTCTGTTTGGCAGGAAAGGTTGTCAAGTGTTTAGGTCTTTAATTTAAAACAAATCACAATGTGTTGTACTAACTCTGTAATACTTTCGTATTACAGAGTTTAAACAGAACATTATTTTTTCAGTTTACGGTATTCATTTCCTGTACCATGTTCCCTTTACAGGGTGCGAAAGTCTGGAATTCATTTTCTGTTCCCAATCAGAATGGTCCAATCCAAAGGTTATATAACTTCACCTTACTGGAAAGCAAAGTTTTTTTATGTGTAAAATTGCTACATTATTATCTTTCAGCGAATGTCCTTGATTGTAAATATTAAGACCATAGTAACTTAATTATCTGTCTCATAAACATATCTTAGGTTTGAGAAAGCTGGATTTTATTTTGTATAACATTACTTAGGTTGGAGAAGTTATTTTTCTACTATGAAAATAAATATAAATACTAAATAACACATTTGAATTCTTTAATAGAGGCATATATTTTTATAAAAAATATCACATTTGCCTGGCAATATCAAGAGTTTTGAATGTTAGCCTTCAACTCTGAACATTAACTTTATGTGTCTGAATGCATTAGGACTGGGAGCTTACTCGGTTATGTTTTCTGTCTCATGACTATGTGTAGCCTCCCAGGCCTCCTTGCTTCTCATTTTGTGAATAATTTACAGTAGAAACTGTATTGGGTACAGTCAATATTTAAATGGATGTGCTAATAGCAAGAAACTACTCCTATGAACACCTGCCCTCTGGAGTACTCAGTCATCAACGCTAATCATCCACAGCTTGCACAGGAAGCTGCTGAACTTCCTGTTCACTTGACTTCATTTCCCCGCCTGTTGCTGTTGCCTCATTGTTTTCCCTTGTGTTTCCTCCTCCATAAGCTTATTTTCTGTTCACACGCATATTTATTCTGTCTTATGAGGCTGCTCAGCCCTCCTGATTGGGAATATTGATTGTGCAGCACCGTTTAAATGGCCGACCCCCTAATCTGTATTAAATCACCTTTCCCTTTCACACTTCACTTAATGGGTTCCCATGTGTTCGGAAAGCAGCTCAATCCTCACCTGCTCATATTTGGACCCATCAGAGGCTATTAGCACCCCAAAGGCTGTCTCTGTCTCCACTCTACCCAGGACATGCAGCTGCTTTCTGCACTCCACTTGACGATAACATTAGATTTAGCCCCTGTTTACTTAGTGCTGAAAACTGGACTATTATATCCAGAACAGTCAGGGCCTCTGGTGGTTCAGGGACAGTCTATAGATAGCATAGGGAGTTTAGGATTCCCTTAAGTAGATCATGGGACAGTGGAGTGGTGTGAACATGTGACAGTGGTGATGTTGTGGGGATGCAATATAGGAGATGTATGTTGCAACTGCTGGCTTATCAAGTACTGTATACAGGTAGTGGAAGTTCAGTCATTGTGAAGTTTCTCATTACTCACAGTAATGAATGATGAGTTGGGTTTGTTTGAAAGGAAATTAAACTGGGAGAAAAGTAATTACACATGCACTTTGACACAATGTCTCAGTAAAATGTTTGGAGTGAGTAACAAATGTGTCAGAGGCTCAGAGAACAATAGCCTGGCTATCATCTGGCCACTGTGGAGCCTCAGAGTCTTCTCTGTTTGATGTGCCAATTGGGATTAGCGACAGAATGAAAGTATACAGCTAAAACCCACATGAATCTACATTTCAACCTGGAAATCTTATTAGGCTAATACCTGCAACTTCTGAGATGTTTTGGAAATATCACACCTACAATGACATGAACCATCAAAGGAGGCATGGAAAAACTCAATGGGTGCAGAGAACTACTGTAAAAGTAGAGGTGGACACACAACACATGGACTTTGTGCATTATACCAGAAGACTAATGCACATTTGAATGCATATTTGCTGAGTCACATGCTGCAGAATCAACGAAAATCCAAGGCCTCATGTTCATTCTGGGAGCCAGTGAATGTAGGTGTCTTTGACATCAAGATAGTGAGGGCTATTAAAAATTGTGCAAGTAAAGAGTCTACAGCACTGTGGGAGCTGATGCCATTTTCCCCTCGGTCCTTCACCGCTGGTGGAAACGTCTGTCAGTGAGGCACAGCCAGGTCACATTAGAAACCAGTTTTCCCACAATCTGGCCTTTATTAGTGCAGCTAATAGCAACCTCAGAATCAGGTAGATCTGAACTGCTCCACAGAGAAAACACTGTACACTACCTCAATTCATTGAAACTAAAAACATATTTTTACCCTTGCTAGACATGCCAAAAGTAGCTTTTAATTATTTGGCTAACACAAATAATATTGTTCATTTGGGTTATAATAGTGTCTTGTCAAATTTGATAGAGGGTATTACTTAGAAAGTGATTTTCAAGTAAGGATTGCCACAATGGAGAATACATTGTTGAGGACATCTGCAGGTCTGTTTTAAATAAATGCATGTTCTTATTGTAGTTGGCCTAGCCCTCTATCAAAAACCCTTTACTATCAGAAATATAAGAAGTATTCTGAAACATCAGAAGTTTAGTGAAGTTCCATGGCCTTCAAATACAAAGAGAGATTAATACCATTGTGTGTGAATGAGAGCGGGTATTGTTAAACGCACTTATACTTGCCAAACATCCTCACTCATGACTCGTAGGAAGTCACCCATCCATGTAGCCTTCCACCACATCCACCATAATGCAACATGAGAGATGTTGAGTCACAAGTGATGAAAGGAACCACAGGGAAGGATTGGCATCTTTCCCATTTACAAATTACTCATCATAGTTTTGTCGGAAGCACTGTTTGGCCAAGATAAAGTACAGTAAGCCCCTATCCTTTCCTGTTTCAACCCTAGAGCCTCTAATGTGTGTAAGAACAGTTGTCATCATACAGAACATGTGCTCTCCTATACGGAACGCTTGCCAGTGGCCACTCTAACTCGTGCTGCATCTAGTTAGACAATTTCCACCTTAATTACATTTCAACCCTCTAATTAACATCCAGCTCTCTAGCTTAAAGCCTGAGACACAACAGGAGTGCCTACCTTGGAACATGCCGGCCTCCAACCCTCTCTAATGAAACAATATTGTCTGCCTTGAGACCGTCTACTTCAAACTGCTGCCGAGCTACTGCGTGACGGGCAATATCTACTGGGCCTGCTTGGTGGCAGCAGGTAAGGGGTGGGAAAAGAGCAGACTGGGCAGTGTGTGCACACGGCCGTAGCATCCTGCCCAGTGGGATAAAAAGGCCTTGCCCCTCACCCCTATGCCATAAAAGCAACTCTCCCTCCAACCACTTTGCTAATGATTCCTGTTTTATCCCTTTGTCCATCGAAATCTAAAGAATCTTATTTGAACCATATTTCAGCAGCACAGAATCTAGTGAGAGACATTATTTTATTTATAATGAGAACAAAAATAGCTGTCAAATCCATTTGTGTCCCAGTGATTTTGAATGGTACCCTGCATGCTACATATAAATGAGGCATGAGTCTTATCTAAGAGGGCATTTAGAATTGGGTTTGAACTGTCTGACCTTAACTGTCTTTCGTTTGAAAGAAGCTAAATTACAAGAAAATCACAACGCAGTATACACAAAAATATCAGGAAGCTCAAACCCAAGGGAATGTCAAAATCGTATTAGTTTTATGTGGGGTGGAGCAGGTGAACCCAAGTGCAGACTCAGACGAGGAGACAGGGATAAGTTAACCAAGGTATTTATTGAAAAGCAGGGGGAGATCGGGTGCAGGCCAGGGGGAGCTCAGGCGGGTAGCAGGGAACCAGAAACTGAGACTACGGCCAGAGCAAGGGGAGTAGGGGCAGGGTAAGCAGGTCCGGAGTGGAATCCAAGGAAGCAGTAGAGTGGGGTTCCAGGGATGGGAAGACGGACTGACGAGACGAGGGACTGGAGACAGGGACCAGAGTCAGAGCGGACAGAACTGTGGCAGAGAGAAACGCAGCATCAGGCTAGGGAAAACAGGCACCACAGGATAACAACCTCTATGCAGGAACAAATGGCTTGCAATGCAGACTGACTGAGCAGAGGCTACAATCTGGCAGTGTGGAAGTGGCAGGGCCAAATATTTGTAGAGGTCTTGATTATGGAACAGGTTGCAGCTGGTGGGGATCTGCTCTGACTCCAATACACATCTCCACTCACACAATCAGATACACCCACACACAGAGGGAGAGGGAGAGAGCACTGGGGGAGTGGCGGCATATTAGGGAGACACAAGATGAGAAGTAGAGGGTGTGGCAGGGGTAGACGTAACACTTAGTTTCCAATACTAATATAACGCACTCCCTTCCTCTGAAAGCAATGGTTTTCATGCTGCAGTACCAGGGGACATTCATTTACTGTGCTGTAATTCCAAATGAATAGTTGTGTCTTCAGTAAGCATGTTTGACTCCTTGTTAAAAACCTCTTTGGGCTGAGATCCCGCTAACGGGATTGATATGACAACAGCCATTGAAAGTGCAGGGCGCCAAATTCAAAACAACAGAAATCCCATAATTAAAATTCCTCAAACATACAAGTATTTTAAACCATTTTAAAGATACACATCGTGTTAATCCCACCACAGTGTCCGATTTCAAAAAGGCTTTACAGCGAAAGCAAACCAAAAGATTATGTTAGGTCAGAGCCAAGTCACAGAAAAACACAGCCATTTTTCCAGCCAAAGAGAGGAGTCACAAAAAGCAGAAATAGAGATAAATTAATCACTAACCTTTGATGATCTTCATCAGATGACACTCATAGGACTTACACAATACATGTATGTTTTGTTCGATAAAGTTCATATTTATATCAAAAAATCTCAGTTTACTTTGGTGCGTTACGTTAAGTAGTTTCAAAACATCCGGTGATTTTGCAGAGAGCCACATCAATTTACAGAAATACTCATAATACGCATTGATAAAAGATACAACTATTATGCACAGAATTATAGATACACTACTCCTTAATGCAACCGCTGTGTCAGATTTCAAAAAAACTTTACGGAAAAAGCACACCATGCTATAATCTGAGTACGGCGCTCAGAGACCAAAACAACTCAAACAGATATCCGCCATGTTGTGTAGTCAACAGAAGTCAGAAATAGCATTATAAATATTCACTTACCTTTGATGATCTTCATCAGAATGCACCCCCAGGAATCCCAGTTCCAAAATAAATGTTTGTTTTGTTCGATAATGTCCATCATTTATGTCCAAATACCTCCTTTTTGTTTGCGCATTTAGTACAGTATTCCAAATTCATGACGCGCGATCACTAGGAGCAGATGAACAGTCAAAAAAAGTTCTGTTACAGTCCGTAGAAACATGTCAAACGATGTACAGAATCAATCTGTAGGATGTTTTTAACATAAATCTTCAATAATGTTCCAACAGAATTCCTTTGTTTTCCGAATTGCAATGGAACTCAAGCTAACTCTCACGTGAACGAGCGTGGCCAGCTCGTGGCTCTCTGGCAGACCTCTGACTCATTCCCCTCTCATTCGTGTGTTTTCTATCCACATATACTAATAATATGCATATCTTAGCTTCTGGGACTGAGTAGCAGGCAGTTTACTCTGGGCACCTTATTCATCCAAGCTACTCAATACTGCCCCCAGCCATAAGAAGTTAAATATTCTGGAAGGTAACATGTTGCTACTCTTAAATCTCTTCTATGAAAGGCTAGCTGCCTAATACCCCCACAAACACATGTGTCCCATGATCCACTACTTAGGGAGTTCATAGTGTAGCTGAGGCGCTCATTAGAGCTAGCATCTCAGCAGGACAATTTACTTTAGCGTAATATCAACAAAAGAGCATCTGCCTTTCACGCTACTGCATACTCGACAACCTAGTTACAGTATGTGCAGGCCATGTGCTATAAATGGATCCATTTGAAATGGTTTGACTGGAATTCCAGAACAGATTGTTTTGTCGTTACTGCTGTTTTCACTCCTGTCGTTTTGTTAATCCCACAAATCTTGACAAATAATTTTCCATTGGAGTAAATTAGATAAATTGTCGGAAACAGATTTCTCCCGCATAGTGGATGAATGGAATTTGGGAGAGCTAGTAGAGTTTTGCATTTCTGATGTAAAAAAAAAAATTGAAATTTGCACACAGGTACACTGCCGTGTTACAAGTATCTGTTCAGAGTAATTACATTTTATAGATCTTCTTTGCTTGAAAACTGGGGTTGGAAAAATAAGATTCTGCCCCCTGCTGTGTGTGTGTGTGCGCGCGTGCGCGTGCGTGTGTGTGTGTGTGTGTGTGTGTGTGTGTGTGTGTGTGTGTGTGTGTGTGTGTGTGTGTGTGTGTGTGAGAGTTGGTGAGCAAGAGGAACAGGGAGAGGGAGGTGCAAATACCAAGCATGTTAACTTGTCTACTCATTTTACCATTAGGCCATTTTAAATTAGTGTGTCGAGTCTGGCCAGACACACTGTCTTAATATTACTGGACAATGGAGGATCATTTACAGAATTATTTTGGGAAAATTGTCTCATTAAAATGAGAACAATAAACATGAAAGTATGGGCTGCAGAATATCAGGCAAGGGGAGTGGTGTGGGATACACTGTGTGAAGGGCAGGAGTAAAATGATGGAAGCCATAAATTAGGACACTTTATTTAGTGAGTGAGTCTCTTTAAGGAGTAAATTGGAGTTCTCTTTCTGTACATCACAATTTATTTCACCGAATAAAACTGGTTTGTGGACATCATTGTGGGAACTCTTTCTGCTTCAGGTTTTTTAAAGACCCCCATTAAAGCCAACAATGGCCACAGCTAGTCTTCCTCGGGTCCGGCACATATATAAAAGATACAGTGCCATCAGAAAGTAATCATAACCCTTGTCTTGAGTTATTCCACATTTTGTTGTGTTACAGCATGAATTAAAAAAGGAGTAAATATATGTTTTTCTCACCCATCTACACACAATACCTCACAATGATAATGTAAAAATACAGTGCCTTGCGAAAGTATTCGGCCCCCTTGAACTTTGCGACCTTTTGCCACATTTCAGGCTTCAAACATAAAGATATAAAACTGTATTTTTTTGTGAAGAATCAACAACAAGTGGGACACAATCATGAAGTGGAACGACATTTATTGGATATTTCAAACTTTTTTAACAAATCAAAAACTGAAAAATTGGGCGTGCTAAATTATTCAGCCCCTTTACTTTCAGTGCAGCAAACTCTCTCCAGAAGTTCAGTGAGGATCTCTGAATGATCCAATGTTGACCTAAATGACTAATGATGATAAATACAATCCACCTGTGTGTAATCAAGTCTCCGCATAAATGCACCTGCACTGTGATAGTCTCAGAGGTCCGTTAAAAGCGCAGAGAGCATCATGAAGAACAAGGAACACACCAGGCAGGTCCGAGATACTACCCAAAAACCTAGGGCCTTGCCGATGACAAGCACATCCATAACATGATGCAGCCATGGTTTGTGTTGGACTTGCCCTAAACATACTTTGTATGCAGGACATAAAATGTGTTATCTCTTTGTCACATTTTTGGGCAGTTTTACTTTAGTGCCTAACCGCAAACAGGATGCATGTTTTGGAATATTTTTATTCTGTACAGGCTTTCTTCTTTTCACTCTGTCATTTAGGTTAATATTGTGAAGTAACTAAAATGTTGTTGATCTATCCTCAGTTTTCTCCTACCAGTTTTCTCCTATCACAGCCACTAAACTCAAGTCACAATTGGCTCCATGGTGAAATCCCTGCCTCCCTGAAATCCTTCCTCTCCGGCAACTGAGTAAGGAAGGATATCTTTGTAGTGACTGGGTGTATTGATAGACCATCCAAAGTGTAGTTAATAACTTCATTATTCTCAAAGAGATATTCAATGTCTGCTTTTTAATTTTTTTTACCCTCTACCAATAGGTGGCTTTCTTTGCGAGGATGGAAAACCTCCCTGTTCTTTGTGGTTGAATTCACATTGACATTATGGGGTGTGTAGGCCAGTGAAACCAAATCTCAATTTAATCTGTTTTGAAATTCAAGCTGTAATACCATTTTAAGGGTGTGAATTAATTTGCATTGTTTGTAACTTATTGTTTAAACTTATTTTGTACATAGTGTTGCCGCTACCATCTCTTATGATGGAAATTACTTCTGGTCATCAGGACTGCAATTACTCACCACGGACTGGCAGAATCCTTTTTATCCTTTAACGAGTCTGGCGAGCCTGATTATATATATATACTGCTTTCTCGGGAACAGGCCCAGATCCTCGTGGTTTGTGTGAAGAGGAGGCAGAGAAAAAGGGGCCAGAGGGCGGGCTGCCTTCTGAGAATTCGTAGGTGATCAAATAAACCCCCACTTCCTGTCACGACTTCCGCCGACGTTGGTCCCTCTCCTTGTTCGGGCGGCGTTCGGCGGTCGAAGTCACCGACCTTCTAGCCATCGCTGATCTACTTTTCATTTTCCATTGGTTGTCTTCCATCACACCTGGTTCCAATTCTATCAATTACATGTTGTGTATTTAACCCTCTGTTCCCCCCCATGTCCATTGTCCAGACAATGGACCACTTCCAACGCCTCCACCAGCACAACCGGGGTCTCCCCTGAGCGCCCCTCTTCCTCCTGGTCCAAGTGGGATTCATCTCCCTGCCCCAGGAATACGACGGAAAGGCTGCGAACTGCCAGGGGTTCCGTTTACAACTGGACCTATACCTGGCCACCATCCACCCGGCTCCATCGGGCTATGAGAGGGTGTCTGCCCTCGTCTCGTGCCTCACCGGGAAAGCCCTGGAGTGGGCCAATGCCGTGTGGAGAGAGGGAGATGCGGCGTTGGACCAGTTTGAGGAGTTCACCCGCCATTTCCGGGCAGTCTTCGACCACCTGCCCGAGGGTAGAGGGATGGGTGAACGCCTCTTCCATCTGAGGCAAGAGGTGGAGCGCCCAGGAGTTCGCCCTGGAGTTTAGGACCCTGGCTGCCGGTGCGGGATGGAACGACAGGGCCCTGATCGACCATTACCGCTGCAGTCTGCGCAAGGACGTCCGTCGGGAGTTGGCCTGCAGAGACTCCACCCTCACGTTCGACCAGCTGGTGGACCTGTCCATCCGGCTGGACAACTTGCTGGCTACCCGCGGACGTTCAGATCGGGGTCTGGTGGTTCCATCCTCCCGCACCCCCTCTCCAATACCCATGGAGCTGGGAGGGGCGGTGCGCCGGGAGACCGAAGGGGGTTCCAGCTCGTGCACCATCTATGGCCGCAGAGGTCACACTACTGGTCGGTGCCGGGTTGGTTCCTCTGGGGATCGAGGCAGCAGGCAGGGCGCTCTTGCGTCACCCCAGCTGTTTGTGTATGTCACTTTCCCTGAGTTTTCCCCGCATTCCCAGCATTTTATCGATTGAGCGTTAACCCATAGTTTAGGGATCCCCATTGTTCCCATAGCTGTGCCCTTCCTCATTCACACCTTAGATAGTCAACCATTAGGGTCAGGGTTAATTAGGGAGGTCACCGCTCCTTTGGGCATGGTGACGCAAGGGGGTCACAAGGAGAGGATTAGTCTCTTCCTTATTGATTCTCCTGCGTTTCCTGTGGTGCTTGGCCTACCCTGGTCAGCGTGTCATAACCCCACTGTTTCTTGGCCACAGAGGGCTCTCACTGGGTGGTCGCGAGAGTGCTCAGGTAGGTGTTTAGGGGTTTCCGTTGGTGCTACTATGGTGGAGAGTGCAGACCAGGTCTCTACCATGTGCATTCCCCCTGAATATGCCGGTTTGGCTCTCGCCTTCTCCAAAAAGAAGGCGACTTAATTTACCACCCCATCGACGGGCGATTGTGCGATAAATCTCCTGGTAGACGCTGCACTTCCCAGGAGTCACGTGTATCCCCTCTCACAGGCGGAGACGGAGGCTAAGGAAACATATGTCTCCGAATCCCTGCATCAGGGGTACATTCGGTCCTCCACTTCACCCGCCTCCTCGAGTTTCTTTTTTGTGAAGAAGAAGGAGGGAGGTCTGTGCCCGTGTATTGACTATCGGGGTCTGAATCAGATCACTGTGAGCTACCGCTCATAGCCACAGCGATTGAGTCAATGCACAGGGCGCGCTTCTTCACCAAACTAGATCTCAGGAGCGCTAACAACCTGGTGCGTATCCGGGAGGGAGACGAGTGGAAGACGGCTTTCAGTACCACCTCAGGGCACTATGAGTACCTTGTCATGCCGTACGGGTTGATGAATGCGCCATCAGTCTTCCAAGCCTTTGTAGACAAGATTTTCAGGGACCTACACAGGCAGGGTGTAGTGGTGTATATTGATGACATTTTGATATACTCCGCTGCACTCTCCGAGCATGTGTCCCTGGTGCGCAGGGTGCTTGGTCACCTGTTGGAGCATGACCTGTATGTCAAGGCTGAGAAATGCCTATTCTTCCAACTGTCCGTCTCCTTCCTAGGTGGAGAGTGACCGCATTTCAGCCATGCGTAATTGGCCAACTCCCACCACGGTAAAGGAGGTGCAATGGTTCTTAGGGTTTGCCAACTACTACCAGAGCTTTATCCGGGGTTTCGGTCAGGTAGAGGCTCCCATTACCTCACTGCTGAAGGGGGACCGGTGCGCTTGCAGTGGTCAGCTGAGGCGGACAGGGCTTTTAGTCACCTGAGGGCTCTGTTTACTTCGGCTCCCGTGCTTGCCCATCCGGATCCATCTTTGGCGTTCATAGTGGAGGTGGGACGTCCGAGGCTGGGATAGGAGCTGTGCTCTCTCAGCACTCGGGTACGCCACCGAAGCTCTGCCCCTGTGCCTTCTTCTCTAAGAAGCTCAGCACGGCGGAGCGAAACTATGACGTGGAGGACCGAGAGCTGTTGGCTGTCGTCAAGGCCTTGAAGGCGTGGAGACATTGGCTTGAGGGGGCTAGACACCCTTTTCTCATCTGGACTGACCACCACAATCTGGAGTACATCCGGGCAGCGAGGAGACTGAACCCTCGCCAGGCAAGGTGGGCCATGTTTTTCACCCGTTTTGTGTTTACCCTTTCCTACAGACCAGGCCCCAGAACGTGAAGGCAGACGCATTGTCCCGGCTGTATGACACAGAGGAGAGGCCCATAGATCCCACCCCCATTCTCCCCGCCTCCTGCCTGGTGGCTCCGGTAGTGTGGGAGCTGGACGAGGACATTGAGCAGGCGTAACGTGCAGAGCCCGCTCCCGTCCAGTGTCAAGCTGGGCGTCTGTACATCCCATCTGCTGTTCGTGACCGGTTAATCTATTGGGCCCACACATCACCCTCCTCTGGTCATCCTGGGATCGGTCGGACAGTGCGCTGTTTGAGCGTGAGGTACTGGTGGCCTACCTTGGCTAAGGACGTGAGGGTTTATGTTTCCTCCTGCTTGGTGTGCGCCCAGTGTAAGGCTCCTAGTCATCTGCCCAGAGGTAAGCTACACCCCTTACCTGTTCCACAGTGGCTGTGGTCGCACCTGTCGGTGGATTTTCTGACTGATCTTCCACTCTCACAGGGTAACACCACGATCCTGGTCGTTGTGGATCGTTTTTCTAAGTCCTGTCGTTTTCTCCATCTCCCTACGGCCCTACAGACTGCGGAGGCCTTGTTTAAAGACGTCTTCCGGCACTACGGGGTGCCTGAGGAAATAGTGTCTGATCGGGGTCCCCAGTTCACGTCTAGGGTCTGTAAGGCATTCATGGAACGTCTGGGGGTCTCGATCAGCCTTAATTCAGGGTTTCACCATGAGAGTAATGGGCAGGTGGAGGGAGTAAACCAGGATGAACTGACCCATAGCACTCACGTCTGTAGCCATAAAGTACTTTGAAAGGCTGGTCATGGCTCACATCAACACCAATATAACAGAAACCCTAGACCCACTCCAATTTGCATACCGCACCAACAGATCCACAGATGATGCGATCTCTATTGTACTCCACACTGCCCTTTCCCACCTGAACTAAAGGAACACCAATGTGAGAATGCTATTCGTTGACTACAGCTCAGCGTTCAACACAATAGTGCCCTCAAAGCACATCAATAAACTAAGGACCCTGGGACTAAACACCTCCCTCTACAACTGGATCCTGGACTTCCTGATGGGCCGCCCCAAGGTGGTAAGGGTAGATAACAACACGTCCGCCACACTGATCCTCAACACAGGGGCCCCTCAGGGGTGCGTGCTCAGTCCCCTACTATACTCCCTGTTCACTCATCATTAAGTTTGCAGATGACACAACAGTTGTAGGTCTGATCACCAACAACTACGAGACAGCATTTAGGGAGGAGGTAAGAGACCTGGCCGTGTGGTGCCAGGACAACAACCTCTCCCTCAACGTAATCAAGACAAAGGAGATGATTGTGGACTGCAGGAAAAGGAGGACCGAGCACGTCCCCATTCTCATCGACGGGGCTGCAGTGGAGCAGGTTGAGAGCTTCAAGTTCCTTGGTGTCCACATCACCAACAGACTAGCATGATCTAAGCACAACAAGACAGTCGTGAAGAGGGCAAAACAAAACCTATTCCCCCCAGGAGACTGAAAATATTTGGCATGGGTCCTCAGATCCTCAAAAGGTTCTAAAGTTGCACCATCGAGAACTGGTTGCATCACTGCCTGGTATGGCAAATGCTCGGCCTCCGACCGCAAGGCACTACAGAGGGTAGTGCGTACGACCCAATACGGGTCGAGCTTCCTGCCATCCAGGACCTCTATACCAGGCGGTGTCAGAGGAAGGCCCTAAAAATAGACTGTTCTCTCTGCTACCACACGGCAAGCGGTGTGCAGCTTCTACCCCTAAGTCATAAGACTCCTGAACATCTAATCAAATGGGTGCCCAGACTATTTGCATTGACCTCCCTCCCTCTCCCTTTTTTACAACGCTGCTAATCTCTGTTGTTATCATCTTTGCATAGTCACATTAATAACTCTACCTGCATGTACATATTAACTCAACTAACCGGTGCCCCAGCACATTGACTCTGTACCGGTACCCCCCTGTATTTGGTCTCGCTATTGTTATTTTACTGCTGCTCTTTAATTACTTGTTACTTTTATTTCTTATTCTTATCCATAAGTAAGCATTTCACTGTAAGGTCTAGGTATTCAGCGCATGTGACTAATGCAATTTGATTTAATTAGAGGTCTCAAGAGACCCAAGTTTCCAAGATCTGAGCTGGGACCTGAGCGGGTCCTAAATTTTGACTGTTGTCTCGGAACTGGGTTGGGTCTGCTATACAGTGCTTTCAGAAAGTATTCAGACCCTTTGACTTTTTCCACATTTTGTTACGTTACTGTCACGTTCTAACCTTTATTTCCTTTGTTTTGTATTTATTTAGTATGGTCAGGGCGTGAGTTGGGTGGGCAGTCTATGTTTGTTTTTCTAGGTTTTGGGTATTTCTATGTTTCGGCCTAGTATGGTTCTCAATCAGAGGCAGGTGTCATTAGTTGTCTCTGATTGAGAATCATACTTAGGTAGCCTGGGTTTCACTGTGTGTTTGTGGGTGATTGTTCCTGTCTCTGTGTTTGCACCAGATAGCACTGTTTGGGTTTTCACACATTTATTGTTTTGTTAGTTATTTCATGTCTAGTTCCTTTATTAAAGAACATGAATAACCACCACTCTGCATTTTGGTCCGCCTCTCCTTCAGATGAAGAAAACCGTTACAGTTACAGCCTTATTCTAAAATTGATTAAATTGTATTTTTTTCCACTAATCAACCTACTGTGCACACAATACCCCATAATGACAAAGCAAAATCAGTTTATTTAACATTTTTGTGAAAAATAGAAAAGCATTTTTATTTATTTTAAATACATTTGCAAACATTTCTATAAACATGTTTTCATTTTGTAATTATGGGGTATTGTGTGTAGAATGAGGATTTGCATTTATTGAATCCCTTTTAGAATAAAGCTGTAACATAACAAAATGTGGAAAAAGTCAAGGGGTCACAATACTTTCCAAATGCAGTGTAATATTATTGTAAATCATTATTATTATTTTTATTGTACACCTATATCAAATCTAAATAATTGTTTTAAATAGCATATGAAAAATGTGTTTTGTTAAAAAAATAAAAATAATTGTTGGCTCAATTAAGTTCTAAATATCTTTAATTTTGTGCCCACTATTTAGTTTAAGTTTAAAAGTAGTGTCATGCCCTAACCCTAATTATCTTTGTTTTCTTTATTATTTTGGTTAGGTCAGGGTGTGATGAGGGTGGAATGTGTGTTTTGGGCTTGTCTAGGGTTTTTTGTATATCTATGGGGTTTTGGTTTGTCTAGGTAAATGTAGGTCTATGGTGGCCTGAATTGGTTCCCAATCAGAGGCAGCTGTTTATCGTTGTCTCTGATTGGGGATCCTATATAGGTTGCTATTTTCCATTTGGTTTTGTGGGTTATTGTCTATGTGTAGTTGCATGGCAGCATTTGTGGGTTATAGCGTCACGGGCATTTATTTTGTTGGTTTGTTTAGTGTTCTTCGTTTAAATAAAGGAGAATGTATTCATCTCATGCTGTGCCTTGGTCTCATTGTTATGACGAATGTGACAAGTAGGCCTCTTTTGAAATAAATATCATAAAACCTATTTCTGTCATTTGTTGGGTAGGCCTATGGTAAGCAATCACCTTTGTTGGTAATTAATGTAATATATAGTAACCTGCAATATAATAACCTGTTCATATTTTCCCTATAAACAATAATGACTTGCTTCTAAAATTACCTAGGTAAATTGAATCCATTTTTGTGAAGGTGTGGTATGGCTGTTATTAGGCTTAGCTACTGCAGGCCTATGAAGGTAGTGTGCACCGGCACTCCAACTCTCTCTGACAGTTGAACTTGAGGTGAGGAAGAACGTTATAGGCCTACCAGAGTTACTTTTCTAATCTAACAATATAGTGCTTATCTTTATAAAATATATTCTGATCAAAAGTTAACAAATTAGCCTCCATCTGTACGCCTATATCTTTATAGCATTAGTAGCCTATCTGACAAGTATAAAGAAACGCATGTCAATTTCAGCCCTAAGCTTGTCTCATTTTTAAAATGACATTTTTTAACATGAATATCTTACAGTGGACGCCAAGACCTATAGACTTATATGCATGCAATGCCCTGATGCATTTATCGCTCAAATCTCGGACTGAACCGTGATGTAGACAACTATTGTTTTCGGAAAGTAAAAAACAATAGACTATAACGTTTTGAATATGCTACACATCGAAACACAATATTTTTTTTCAATTTGTTATCAGCAGGTAAGGTCAATATCTCTTGTTTTTTGACTTTAAAGACCATTTAACATAGACAATACAGACATGTATACAGTACCAGTCAAAAGTTTGGACACAGAATTCCAAGCACATTTAACCAGTATGGATACCACAGCATTCTGCAGTGATACGCCATCCCACCTGGTTTGCACTTAGTGGGACTATCATTTGTTTTCAACAGGTCAATGAACTAACACACATCCAGGCTGTGTAAGGGCTGTTTGATCAAGAAGGAAAGTGATGAATTGCTGCATCAGTTGACCTGGCCTCCACAATCACCCGACCTCAACCCAATTGAGATGGTTTGGGATAAGTTGGACCGCAGAGTGAAGGAAAAGCAGCCAACATGTACTCAGCATATGTGAGAACTCCTTCATGACTGTTGGAAAAGCATTCCAGGTGAAGCTGGTTGGGAGAATTCCAAGCGTGTGCAAAGCTGTCATCAAGGCAAAGGGTGGCAACTTTGAATAATCTACAATCTAAAATATGTTTTGATTTGTATAACACTTTTTTGGTTACTATATAATTCCACAAGTTATTTAATAGTGTTGATGTCTTCACTACTATTCTACAATGTAAAAAATTAAGAAAAACCCTGTAATGAGTAGGTGTGTCCAAACTTTTGACTGGTACTCTGTCATGAGCACAGCCAAGCTATATGCAGTAGGCCACAGATGGGTTGGGGTACTGTCAGACTTTAGGTTCGACATCAAGTACAGACCAGGCAAAGTCAATATAGACGCAGACACACTATCCCTTTTGCCCCTTGACATGTATGTAGCTCAGTGTACAGCAGAATTGTCAGGTGAAGCTGTTCGTGCAACGTGGCAAAGGAGTTAGGCAGCGCAGGGAAAATATTTAGCATGGGCCGCAGTCTCGCACTTGTCGTAGTCTCGCACCACGTGAAGGAACTGTATACTCGTGGACCCCTGTCGACTATCGACCACGGCAAGCTAGAAAAAGCCCAATGATATCATCAAGCCATTGGAGAACTAATGAGACTAAAAGGAAAAAAACAGAATACTTACCAGTGAGGAAGATAAGGAGTAAATGCCCCTACCAAGAAACATGCATGAATGGGGAAAAACTACACATTGACAATTGACTGGTTTTCCGGTACAGGATTCCAAGACGCCATGATGACACAGGTCATGTTGGAAAAGAAAGAGTTGCTCAGTCTGGCAAGGTTCAACTGGCCATTTATGAAGAGTGACATTGAGGAATATGTAACCAAGTGATGCCACTGTATCAAGCAAAATAAGCCAGTCACACATATAAGAGCACCGATGGACAGCATCACCACAAGTTCACCCCTAGAGGTAGTCTCTATCAACTACATGCATCTGGAGGCCAGCAGAGGTGGCTTCGAGTACATATGGGTCATAATAGACCATTTAACAAGATTCGCACAAGCGTATCCAACCAAGGGTAAGTCTGAAAGAACAGCAGCTGAAAATGTATTCAATGACTTCATCCCAAGGTTATCTTGGATATCACTCCAAGTTGCACCACGATCAAGGTCAAGTTTGAGAACAAACTCTTTAAAACACTGCAGCAAATGACAGGAGTGGGTCACTCATAGACATCTCCCTATCACCCTCGGGGTAACCTGACCGAAAGATTCAATAGGACCCTACTTCAGATGCTGAGAATGCTTGAGGAAAAGGAGATGGACAGGTGAAAAGAGCATCTTTCACAAGTTGTACATGCCTACAATTATACCAAACACGAAGTGACTGGTTACTCACCTTTCTACCTACTGTATGTTAACCACCCGCTCTTACCTGTGGACTTGCTGTTTGGTCCGGCAAAAAAAGTGGGTTGAGAGAATGACCGAAGCATACAGAATTGCAACCGAGAACAGCAAACAGTCAAGTGCAAGAGGCAAAACGTACTATGACCATCATTTGAGGGGAGTGGGCCTGCAACCCGGATTTCCTCCACCTAGTCAACAACTTACCTGCACACTTACCGCAGCAGCCCGCACAGACAAACCCCCCAAAAGAGAAAAGGGAAAAAAGCAGAATCAAAAGAGCTGAACAAGAGAGGGCGAGAGATGACCCTAAACAATGATACGAAATCTTAGGAGCACATTACTGGCTTGGAATACCTGTAAGAAAAGAGCAAAGAACAGACAATGTGAGACTTACCTGTGATCCTCAGAGAAATCCAGCCCGTGTAGAACCCACACAAGACACTGTACCTACCCAAATTGTTGCACCTGAAAGAAGAATCAGAAGACCAGAAGAATCGAAAGGAGAACAACAACAAGAAGAATACTTACTGTACCTGCTGAACCAATACGGTCAGACACAGGAGATGGAAATGGACGAAAAACACATGTAGAAGAGAAAAGACCCATATTGAACTCCCACTAGTTGAATAGGGTAGGAGGTCCACACGTAAGACAAGGCCTGCACAAACGCTTACTTACCAGACACTAAGTCAGCCATCCTTCCAGCCACACACCACCATCAACACTGTAGAGGTTTATGGGGTACCACCTATGCCAGTCTGGGGAATTAGACTTTACCACATTCCACAGCCTTACCAAACCCTACCCTACCCCAGACTAGCGCCTTCCCATATTCCCACTTATGTGTACTAGGAAAGTAAGAAAGAATCTAAAGTGAAGCACTTACTTGAGATGAAAATAAGGGTTAAATGTCAGGAGCCATTTTCCTTTTGTCAGGGAGCGTGTGATGCACACATATGTATGGTCATATTTTTTATGTTTTATTTTGTTTGTTATTTTATGGAGCCACCCCTTTTATGGAGCCATCCCTATCATTTTCTAGGCCTCCCAGGTATTTGCATCGCAAGTAATGTATACGATTACTTCCGCTAGGGGGAGCGGATGAGGAGCGTTAGTGGGATTGTGAGGTCTTGGATGTTGCTTCTTTAATCTTGGAGAATGCTTACTACTGAACGCTACTAACCTTTCTCTGTCTCATCATTCCACCCTGTTAATTCAGGTATCTATTGTGCAAAACTGCAATATGACTCACAAAATATTGGGATAACACAGTTAACTATATAATCCATGAGTTTGGTGATGTTTAAAGACAACTGAAGGGAGTTTTAACAGAGTGAAAAAACTGGTTGGAAAGTAATGGAGGTTCACTAGTGTCATGACTGTCCTGATCAGGTCAGGTTACAGGAGACCACAACCCTACAGATGATCTCTCAACCCCAACAGAGGAGGAGAGATCTAGGGGTCTGAAGATGTGGGGATTTTTTGACCCCTCATGCCCATGGTAAATTTTAGGCCGCAGACAAATTCCTTTTGTCCTGTTACTATGGAGAACCAGCCTCAGAACATTAAACATGAAATATAGGGACTTTGGAACAATGGTTTCTGTCAGCCACAATGGTGGTCATGGCGATAGATGGAATATGAAAATGTATGTCATTTATGTTTTGTATTTAAAGGTTAATAGATGACGTTATTACGAAAACATTGTAATGTCAACAGTTTACCTAGTATATGTTTGATGTTTATACATTGTACGTTGTATGGAAAATGTCCAAATCAAAGAGAATGTTTTGGTAAAGATGAAATGTGAAGTTAGTTGTCTAAAATTGGATTTGAGTCAAATCTAGACCTTGCCCATAACTTGGTACGCCCAGAGAATTGCCCTAAAGGCAGTTATGCCCACTTCTGACCCAAGGGTATGAAACCTGTGAGTGAAGAATTTACAGATAAGACTCTGTGACCCAAGCTGCAGCCGAGGTGTAAAAAAGTCAACGAACACAAAACGCAACACAAGTTTGAAGACAAAGAAATCTTTTTCTACCCAAGCTACGGATGAGTAGCTGTGTCTAAGCGGGTGAATTCAAGTTGAACCACCTAGCCTCCACTCCTCATTGAATCGGGGTATCTACACTGTTTCATTCTTACGCTGTGAGCTCTGAGCTACAGAGCTGTCTGTCCTCAGAAGAGCCCTTCCAGAACAAGTGAACAGACTACTAAGCCAAAAGGACACTGACATTGTGAGGACAACCAAAGAGTTGCGCCGGAGAAGTGCGTCATTGAGCAGCCTGAACGATCCACGCGGAGAACCCACGGAGACCCATTACATCATTATATTCTGACCCATAAGAGTGGCAGTTTGGGGCAAGGCTAGGGTTAAAATAAGCATAGTTGACAAATTCACCCAAATGTATATTTCTCTCATGTACTTTCTCTTTTTCTCTCTTTTAAATCCCCATTTTGGGTAACACGCACCATAGTGTGTTGGCCCGTTATACTAAGTTCTAATCAATAGCCTAGAATGTGTTTTTGTGTATGTATATCTTTTATCATCATTTTAGCTTTCTAGGAAAGAAATACTCAACTAAGATTGGTGAGACCCGGGTCCGTGCAGATTCCCGGATTATGCGACATTCAGAACGAGACTGTAGAGGTAACTGGTTAATTAGCGGCTGTTGTAAAATCGATATTCTGATATTCTTTGAGTTAATTTGGGAAATAGAAACTCAATAAAACAAATTTTCCCATGGTGCCCCAGGTTAATGAGTTAATAATTGCTTGATTCAGTTAATCACGCCATTAGAAACCTTTAATCATTCGATGAGCAACAGTCGTCACATTAACTAATACAACATCACGACACTAGGTTGCTAATGGTTTACATGTAACGGCCCATGTACACTAGACTAGCACAAGGTGCACAAGACTAGCACAAGGTGAAACACTGCTTCCCATTCATTTCAATGGAAGGAAAGAGGTGAGAAGGGGAGAGGGCGGGGGACCTTTGAGCGGTGCGAAGGTGGCATGGGAGGCGGTGAAAAATAAACTTTTCCCAAAGTTATGCAAATCACCAGCGGCGACCGCTGGGTGTTGACCAATCATATTGAATGGTTCCCATGACGACTTTGATGGCAAAGATGGCTGACAAAAATACTAGGATGGAAGCAAATGTAAGTGATTATAACATCGTAACGAATCATGCAAAAATTACAGTTGACAGGAATATGTTTCTTAACGTAGAGACAAATAATTATGTATATTTCTTTTATCAAAGTTAATTTACGAATTGTGATTTAGCAAGCTAGCTGCCTAGCTAACATTAGCCAGCTAGGTGGCTAGCTTTATGGGTGTTGTGACAGGAGTATGAAATTGTAATTCTAATTCTGGTTGTTTAATGTTTTAGGAACTCCTGAAACAACCAGCAAATCAGGCTGTCGTCTTGTGAAACAGTGGATGTAAATAATCTAGCTAGCTAAAGCATTTACTGCAAATTGAATAAACAATTTTGTAAGCTTGCCTTGCTGATATTTGCCATGTAAAGGCAGATAGATGAAATAACGTAGCTAGCTAGCTATGTTCTTGCTTATTGTGCAGTGGAGGATAAAAAATACCTATATGCCTATGGATGTGTAGCTAGCTATCTAGCCAATCTGTGTATGGACCCAAACGTTACTATACATACTAGATCAGAACCTAGCTATGAACCTCAGCTTTCATAGCCAGTTGTATCAACTTCAAAACAGTCTGAACGACATTAATGAAGCCTATGGATTGAGTAGAATATAATAACTAAGTGCCAAGGACGCAAGTTATTACCATGCATGAGAACCCCACATTGTAGCCTAGTGGTTAGAGCATTGGTAAGGTAAAACATCTGACGTTCTGCACCTGAACAAGGCAGTTAAACAACGGTAGGCCGTCAGTGTAAATAATAATTTGTTCTTAACTGACTTGCATAGTTAAATAGAGGTTAAATTAAAACAAATATATATACTGCATATACAGTTGAAGTCACACGTTTACATACACCTTAGCAAATACATTTAAACTCAGTTTTTCACAATTCCTGACATTTAATCCTAGTAAAAATTCCCTGTCTTAGGTCAGTTAGGATCACCACTTTTATTTTAAGAATGTGAAATGTCAGAATAATAGTAAAGAGAATGATTTATTTCAGCTTTTATTTCTTTCATCACATTCCCTGTGGGTCAGAGGTTTACATACACTCAATTAGTATTTGGTTGCATTGCTTTTAAATTGTTTAACTTGGGTCAAACATTTTGGGTAGCCTTCCACAAGCTTCCCACAATAAATTGGACAAATTCTAGCCCATTCCTCTTGACAGAGCTGGTGTAACTGGATCAGGTTTGTAGGCCTTCTTGCTCGCACATGCTTTTTCAGTTCTGCCAACACATTTTCTACAGGGTTGAGGTCAGGGCTTTGTGATGGCCACTCCAATACCTTGACTTTGTTGTCCTTAAGCCATTTTGCCACAACTTTGGAAGTATGCTTGGGGTCATTGTCCATTTGGAAGACCTATTTGCAACCAAGCTTTAACTTCCTGACTGATGTCTTGAGATGTTGCTTCAATATATCCACATAATTTCTCTTCCTCATCGTGCCATCTATTTTGTGAAGTGCAATCAGTCCCTCCTGCAGCAAGCACCCCCACAACATGATGCTGCCACACCGTGCTCCTCGGTTGGGATAGTGTTCTTCGGCTTGCAAGCCTCCCCCTTTTTCCTCCAAACATAACAATGGTCATTTCGGCCAAACGGTTCTATTTTTGTTTCATCAGACCAGAGGACACTTCTCCAAAAAGTACGATCTTTGTCCGCATGTGCAGTTGCAAACCGTTGTCTGTCTTTTTTTATGGCGGTTCTGTAGCAGTAGCTTCTTCCTTGCTGAGCGGCCTTTCAGGTTATGTCAATATAGGACTCGTTTTACTGTGGATATAGATACTTTTCTACCTGTTTCCTCCAGCATATTCACAAGGTTGATTTGCACTTTTCGCATCAAAGTACGTTCATTTCTAGGAGACAGAACGCGTAACCTTCCTGAGCGGTATGACAGCTGCGTGGTCCCATGGTGTTTATACTTGTACTATTGTTTGTATAGATTAACGTGGTACCTTCAGGCATTTGAACATTTCTTGGCTGATTTCTTTTGATTTTCCCATGATATCAAGGAAAGAGGCAATGAGTTTGTAGGCCTTGAAATACATCCACAGGTACACCTCCAATTGACTCAAATGATGTTAATCAGAATCTTTTAAAGCCATGATATAATTTTCTGTAATTTTCCAAGCTAATTTTCCAAGCTGTTACACAGTCAACTTAGTGTATGTAAACTTCTGACCCACTGGAATTGTGATACAGTTAATTCTAAGTGAAATAAACAATTGTAAACAATTGTTGGGAAACTTACTTGTGTCGTGCACAAAGTAGATGTCCTAACCGACTTGCCAAACTATAGTTTGTTAACAAGTAATTTGTGGAGTGGTTGAAAAACGAGTTTTAATGACTCCAACCTAAGTGTATGTAAACTTCCAACTTCAACTGTATGTGTGGGGTACAGAGATGAAGTAGTTAAAAAAATTGTTACTATTATTGCACACAAAGTGAGTCCATGCAATTTATTAGGTGAGTTGTTGAGCAGATATTTACTCCTGAATTTAACACAACAAAGGGGTTGAATACTTATTGACTGAAGACATTTCAGCTTTTCATTGATTTGTAAAAATGTCTAAACATAATTCTAGTTTCAAATTATGGGGTATTGTGTGTAGGCCAGTGACACATACACACACTACCCCATAATGAAGAAGCAACAACAGGTTTGAACTGTTTTCTGAAAATGTATTAAAATAAAAAACTGAAATACCACATTTACATAAGTAATCAGAACCTTTTCTCAGTACTTTGTTGAAGCACCTTTGGCAGTGATTACAGCCTTGAGTCTTCTTGGGTATTGCGCTACAAGCTTAGTCCAACTGTATTTGGGGAGTTTCTCCCATTCTTCTCTGCAGATCCTCTCAAGCTCTGTCAGGTTGGATGGGGAGCGTCGCTGGACAGCTATTTTCAGGTCTCTCCAGAGATGTTCGATCGGGTTCAAGTCCAGGCTCTGGCTGGGCCACTCAAGGACATTCATATACTTGTCCTAAAGCCACTCCTGTGTTGTCTTGGCTGTGTGCTTAGAGTCGTTGTCCTGTTGGAAGGTGAACCTTTACCCCAATCTGAGGTCCTGAGCGCTCTGGAGCAGGTTTTCATCAAGGATCTCTCTGTTCTTTGCTTCGTTCGTCTTTCCCTCAAAGCGTACCAAAAATGTCTGCAACATTGAAGGTCCCCAAGAAGCTTCCATAATTCTTAAATGGAAGAAGTTTGGAACCACCAAGTCTCCTCCTAGAGCTGGCCGCCAGGCCAAACTGAGCAATCGGAGGGGAAGGGCTTTGGTCAGGGAGGTACCCAAGAACCTGATGTTCACTCTGACAGAACATCAGAGTACCTCTGTAGAGATGGTAGAACCTTGCAGAAGGACAAACATCTCTGCAGTACTCCACCAATCAGGCATTTATTGTAGCGAGCGGCCAGACAAGAAGCCCCTCAGTAAAAGGCAAATAACAGCCCGTTTCGAGTTTGCCAAAAGGCACCTAAAGAACTCTCAGACCATGAGAAACAAGATTCTCTGGTCTGATGAAACCATGATTGAACTCTTTGGCCTGAAACAATGTAATCTATTTTAGAATAAAGCTGTAATGTAAAAAATGAGGAAAAAGTCAAGGGGCCTGAATACTTTACGAATGCACTGTGTATAGATATATATAATGCATATCAGGTCTGGGTGGCAAAGCCCCAGGTCAATTTCATAACGGGTCCAACTTTTTGGACCCTGAAGACCTTTAGTCATGATAACAGATAAAAACTCCCTTGGAGGTAGAAGGGTCGGCAAGACAGGGGAACAATGGGTCTAGATTTCCTAGAGTCTGCATACCATCTGTTGTATATGAATAGACATTCCCCTCCACTTTTGGATTTCCCTGAATCCGATGTCCTGTCCACTGAATGGAGAATCCATCGAGTTGGATAGCCATGGGAGGTATCTTGTCCAAAAGCCATGTTTCAGAAGAACAAAGAAGATTGCAATTACAAAAGGCCAATTGATAGCAATTCCGAGATTAGAGCTCATCCATATTATTGTCAAGTGACTGTAAATTGGCCAATAGAATGGAGGGAAGTGGTGGTTGGTTTTCCCTTCACCGTAGTCTCAACAGGATACTCTTTTGCTTCTTTTTCACAAGTGTTTTGTCTTGGGTAGCCCGAAGATTGGATCGGAGGTACATAAAGAGCCCAGGGCGAATAAGCTAGAATTTGTCATTTTCCTAGGTGGCTCCCATTTTGGCTGTGGTATTGTGGCTCGCATGGATGAGGGCGCGCACTTCGTTATTTATCTCCGGTAATGAACATACTATTCTCCGTCTTAAATTGTTTATTTACATAATAGGGTACCTGAGGATTGATTATAAACATTGTTTTACTTGTTTGGATGAATTTTCGTAGTAACTTTTGGAATTCCTTTATATGCATTTTGAACATTTTTGTGGATTACTGAGTCAAGCGTGCCTACTAATCAAACTTTTTTGAACAAAACTACCATTTGTTATGTAGCTGGGACCCTTGGGATTGCAAACAGCGGAGGATATTCAAAGGTAAGTGATTTATTTTATCGCTATTTCTGACTTTCTGCTTGTTTGGAAAATGTTTGTAATGCTTTTGTATGCGGGGCGCTGTCCTCGGATAATTGCATGGTATGGTTTCGCCGTAAAGCCTTTTTGAAATCTGATAAAGCGGCTGGATTAACAAGAAGTTAAGCTTTTAAACGATGTAAGACACTTGTATTTTCATGAATGTTTAATATTACGAATTTTGTATTTTGAAGTTTGCGTTCTGCAATTTCACTGGATGTTGTCGAGGTGAGGCACTAGCGGTACGCCTAGCCCAAAGAGGGTAATTACCTAGGTGGGTTTACAAAGCATGGCTTAGTCTAACCAACGTACCAAGCTGTTGTCACACTGTACCCATTAATATGTTCTTTGAATGTGTGTCCTTTAAGAGTTGGAGAAAAGTGCATCAACATACAGTGTTGTAACTTTAATGTGTTACAGAGTTAATGTTTAAGTTAATTCATTGAGCTGTATCTAAAGATATTTCTTTACAGTTATTTACATATGTCATTGTATTGGTTTGTATTGAATTACGCTTTTTGACTGCAAGTTCCAGAATGCCTTGCGACAGGAATGAGAGAGAACGCGCAAGTTATGTGCAGGTGCAAGTTGATTAAGCTGACTTTCCGATGGCATCTTACCTGCATTGCTCTGTAGAATCTAAAGTTGTTAAATGTAACGTGAACAAGTATTATTACTAAAAGAAGCTTTCATATCAAACCCGACGTCCCGAGTCATTACTTTGAAGTTAGTTAATCTAAAATACAGTGGGGAGAACAAGTGTTTGATACACTGCCGATTTTGCAGGTTTTCCTACTTACAAAGCATGTAGAGGTCTGTAATTTTTTAACATAGGTACACTTCAACTGTGAGAGACGGGATCCAAAACAAAAATCCAGAAAATCACATTGTATGATTTTTAAGTAATTAATTTGCATTTTATTGCATGACATAAGTATTTGATCACCTACTAGACAGTAAGAATTCCGGCTCTCACAGACCTGTTAGTTTTTCTTTACGAAGACCTCCTGTTCTCCACTCATTAGCTGTATTGACTGCACCTGTTTGAACTTGTTACCTGTATAAAAGACATCTGTCCACACACTCAATCAAACAGACTCCAACCTCTACACAATGGCCAAGACCAGAGAGCTGTGTAAGGACATCAGGGTTAAATTGTAGACCTGCACAAGGCTGGGATGGGCTACAGGACAATAGGCAAGCAGCTTGACGAGAAGGCAACAACTGTTGGCGCAATTATTAGAAAATGGAAGAAGTTCAAGATGACGGTCAATCACCCTCGGTCTGGGGCTCCATGCAAGATCTCACCTCGTGGGGAATCAATGTTCATGAGGAAGGTGAGGGATCAGCCCAGAACTACACGGCAGGACCTGATCAATGACCTGAAGAGAGCTGGGACCACAGTCTCAAAGAAAACCACTAGTAACACACTACGCCGTCATGGATTAAAATCCTGCAGCGCACGCAAGGTCCCCCTGCTCAAGCCAGTGCATGTCCAGGCCCGTCTGAAGTTTGCCAATGACCATCTGGATGATCCAGAGGAGAAATGGGAGAAGGTCATGTGGTCTGATGAGACAAAAATAGAGCTTTTTGGTCTAAACTCCACTCGCCGTGTTTGGAGGAAGAAGAAAGATGAGTACAACCCCAATAACACCATCCCAACCGTGAAGCATAGAGGTGGAAACATAATTCTTTGGGGATGCTTTTCTGCAAAGGGGACAGGACGACTGCACCATATTGAAGGGAGGATGGATGGAGCCATGTATCGCGAGATCTTGGCCAACAACCTCCTTCCCTCAGTAAGAGCATTGAAGATGGGTCATGGCTGGGTCTTCCAGCATGACAACGACACAAAACACACAGCCAGGGCAACTAAGGAGTGGCTCCGTAAGAAGCATCTCAAGGTCCTGGAGTCGCCTAGCCAGTCTCCAGACCTGAACCCAATAGAAAATCTTTGGAGGGAGCTGAAAGTCCATATTGCCCAGCGACAGCCCCGAAACCTGAAGGATCTGGAGAAGTTCTGTATGTAGGAGTTGGCCAAAATCCCTGCTGCAGTGTGTGCAAACCTGGTCAAGAACTACAGGAAACGTATGATCTCTGTAATTGCAAACAAAGGTTTCTGTACCAAATATTAAGTTCTGCTTTTCTGATGTATCAAATACTTATGTCATGCAATAAAATGCTAATTAATTACTTAAAAATCATACAATGTGATTTTCTGGATTTTTGTTTTAGATGCCGTCTCTCACAGTTGAAGTGTACCTATGATAAAAATTACAGACTTTGTAAGTAGGAAAACTTGCAAAATTGGCAGTGTATCAAAAACTTGTTCTCCCCACTGTATGTGCTCCCCTCCTCAGGGTCTTCAGGGCTACAGTGTATCTGCAGTGCACTTCTCTAACATCCCCTTTTCCTGGTGTGTGTGTGACAGGTTAAAGGAAATATTCGTAGCCTTTTATACATTAAAAAGTATTAGTAAGTTTATAGTATGTGAGGATCGTAAAACATCTAAGGTTAAAAAGATGCATTCAGTATTAGTTGATAGAGATTGATAACATTCATATAATTGTGTTAACGTTAAAATCTGTCAAAGGGTACGAGTAATGTGTAAACGTTATATTGATTACTTTATTTTGTGGTGCCTAAAAGTGTTAATCTGTGATCTACGAAATGCTCTTAATCCATGAGCCCGGAGATCGATTGCTCTGGTCTCCACCCATATTCCTGGGGAAATCGAGGTCTTTTCTCATTGAACTAAAAGTTGCATTGAGAAAACAATACCATATCACTCTCGTGATTATTTCTCCCCTGTTTTCAGGTACATTATTGATGATAAAAAATAGTCATTTAAATGTAATAACTCGCTAACGTTAAGAGTGTTTAAGGTGTGTCTTAGTAACATCTTGAGGAAGTTAGAGTTAAGTTTGAAGAGAGTAATATTAGCCCTGCTCGGTTGTAGCAAAGAATAGCATCGTACTGAGAGTAGCTGACATGTTATGTAGATTGTGAATGAACATGTGCGTTGTTAATAAGATATTTTGCTGTGTTATTTGTATAATGGTTTTTCTGTTGTTTTGTAATGTGTTACTTTTGTGAAATGGATTGAACTAAAAGTTGCATTGAGAAAACAACACCATATCACTCTCGTGATTATTTCTCCCCTGTTTTCAGGGGCGTAACATGTGCAGCCCATCCTCATCCTGCCGTGTCACGGCAGATGTCCTGATACCCTGTGAGGAAGAGGAACGTTTTCCCAGGGAAGTTTGGGATGACCCCTGCGGCATGTTCATACAATACCATCTCACTGTAGTTACACTCTAAAGAACCCAGCCCTGACATAAATAAGACATCACTATGGATTCATGAGTTTCATCATTACCATGCAGAAAAGCTAACTGTACAGTGTGTCCTTACAGTGCACAATGTTCTTGACTGTGTGTGCACCACCATAGATGCCTTTCTCTGTCTGGAGTTAGAATCACTACATCCTCTCTCTCTCTCCTGTCCTAGGGTTTATTATCAAACTTTTCGTCATGTATCGTCAATGCAATATATTACACTAAGCTATTATTTCAGTGATTTCTATATTAATATACACTCAACAAAAATATAAACGCAACACATAACAATTTCAAACATTTTACTTACTTAGAGTTCATATAAGAAAATCAGTCAATGTAAATAAATGCATTATGTCCTAATCTATGGATTTCACATGACTGGAATACAGATATGCATCTGTTGGTCACAGATACCTTCAAAAAAAAAGCTAGGGGCGTGGATCAGAAAACCAGTCAGTATCCAGTGTGATCACCATTTGCCTCATGCAGCGCAACACATCTCCTTTGCATAAGACTTCGCATCAGGCTGTTGATTGTGGCCTGTGGAATGTTGTCCCACTCCTCTTCAATGGCTGTGCGAAGTTGGTAGGAACTGGAACACGCAGTTGTGCACGGCAATCCAGAGCATCCCAAACATGCTCAAAGTATGCAGGCCATGGAAGAATGGATATGTTCAGCTTTCAGGAATTTTGTACAGATCCTAGTGACATGGGACGGTGCATTATCATGCTGAAACAGGAGGTGATGGCGGCGGATGAATGGCTCGACAATGGTCCTCGGAATCTCATCACGATGTCTCTGTGCATTCAAATTGCCATCGATAAAATGCAATTGTGTTCATTGTCCAAAGCTTATGTCTGCCCCTACCATAACCCCACTGCCACCACGGAGCACTCTCTTCACAACGTTGACATCAGCAAACCACTCGCCCTCACAACGCCATACACGCTGTCTACCATCTTCCCGGTAGCGTGCCAGTGGCCATCGAAGGTGAGCATTTGCCCACTGAAGTCGGTTAGGACGACGAGCGCGCAAAGGAGCTTACCGTAGAAGGTTTCTGACAGTTTTTGCACAAATTCTTCAGTTTGCAAACCCACAGCTTCATCAGCTTTCCTCGTGGCTGGTCTCAGACGATCCCACAGGTGAAGAAGCCGGATGTGGAGGTCCTGGCCTTGCGTGGTTACATGGTTGTGCGGTTGTGAGGCTGGTTGAGAGTACTGCCAAATCCTCTAAAACGACATTGGAGACAGCTTATGGTAGAGAAATGTACATTCAAATCCTTGGCACAGCTTTGGTGGACAATCCTGTAGTCAGCATGCCAATTGCACACTCCCTCAACATGAGACATCTGTGGCATTGTGTTGTGTGACAAAACAAAATATTTTAGAGTGGCTTTTTATTGTCCCCATGTGATCATATGCTGTTTAATCAGCTTCTTGACTTGCTACACCTGTCAGGTGGATGGATTATCTTGGCAAAGGAGAAATGCTCACTAACAGGGATGTAAATACATTTGTGCACAGAATTTTTAGAGAAATAAAGTTTTTGTGGATAAGAAACATTCCTGGGGTCATTTATTTCAGCTCATGAAAAATTGGACCAACACTTTAAATGTTGCGTTTATGTTTTTGTCCAGTACTTTCTGATCAGTGACCTAAGCATATGCTCTATATGCATAGGGATGTATTTTTTAATTTGTTATAGTTAAGTCTTGTATAAATGGGCCACAGCTCTAAACAGATGTCACTCAACCTGAAGCGCAGCCGCAACATGACTTGGTTTGGAACAGGCAGGTGTTTAAACACAGCCTAATCTTGATAGATATCTCTGGTTCTTGAGTGTTTGCAAATTCATTACCCCCACAGATGATTGGTATTTATCTTCGATTACGTACTGTGTAATCTACCCGATCTCACAGTCATGCTCTTCATATCAAGCTATGCATATTTTAGTGTCTCTGTGTGTACAATACTAGTAGGCGTGTGGGGGCGTATGAGAGAGAGAGAGAGAACGAGAGAGACAGAGAGATATCTGAGAGATGAACATTCCCTCTCAATGCTGGAGAGCCCCCGGGAGCTTCCTGTAAGTTTGTTAAAAACCCGGATGAGAAGCTTTTGATAACATAATTGTGTGGGCGCCAGCAGGGAAGGTGACATTAGGTGCAACCTTTAGTGGAAGAGGAAGTCAATCAGTGGAGCAGGAGGGAGGTGGACAGGCAGCAGTAAAACGAGTGATGGGACAGAGGAGGAAGTTCAGTGGGGTTGCACATGGGAATCTCTGACTATAGGTCAGACAGAGCACCATGCAGGTAGTCACAGGTGTTATGACTAGAGCGTCATGTGACTGTGTGTGTGTGGGGGGAGGGGGGAGCAGTGTTTGTGTGTGCTTAACTGTGTGTGTTGCTGGCGGGTTTTTTTTTTATGACAGGAAATTAGCTTTAAAACTGCACAATTTTCTCCCAACCTCATGGTAAAATGTGTGGAATAGCAGGAAATTAGCTCAGGGATTCTTGAAAGTCGTTATAATCCTTGTCCCGCAGAGAAATTTCATTTTTATAGTATAACATTTTTATTTTGTTGCATTATTTGACTTTAAGGAACAGATTGATACAAAAAAATGGCAATATTTGATATTAACTGAACAATTCTCATATGTACTTTCTTGCAATAGCCCTCTGTGATTTTAAATAATATTTATCTCAAAACTTTGATTCCTAAAAGATGTTTCCGGAGATTTGATCAACACCATCATATTTCTCTAAAATCCTAAATTAATATTAAGACAAATATTTGTGGGAAAAAATAGGTGAGATTGTCCTGTCTTTCAAGATTACCTGAACTATAAAACAGCAAAAACAAATTCCATCCTCATGGCAAAATTTGTAAAATAGCATGAGATTAGCTATAAATCTGATTTCGCAAAAAAAAAAAAACGATATGTGAAACTGTGCTAGGCTACTGGTGTGTGTGTGTGTGTGTGTTCATGACTGTACATGTGTGTGTGAGAATATTGGCACGGTCTTTGTTCCACACCTGGCAAGTGAGTCACTAGTGGTGTCAGTGTGAGCCACTATGCTCGTCACTCTGGTGACGAGCATATTCAGACAAAAGGCCCTGACGTGCTCAGGCTCCTACTTACCCTGTGTGGGGAGTCGCCTTGAATGTCATGTATTCAACTCCCTTCCCAGGGTGGCTCATTTTATAACGACTGGAAAAAAACCTATTGGGAAACGTTTCATCAACTCCGAAGGTGAATTGTGAAAACATTTTTGATGTCTTATATGTAATTAACAGATTACGTAACAGATTACGAAAGTTTTCTGGTTTGTTAAACTTCTTAGGGCTGAAATCCCGTTAACGGGATCAATATGACAACAGCCAGTGAAAGTGCAGGGCGCCAAATTCAAAACAACAGAAATCTCCTAATTAAAATTCCTCAAACATACATGTATTTTATGCCATTTTAAAGGTAATCTTGTTTTTAAACCCACCACAGTGTCCGATTTCAAATAGGCTTTACACCAAAAGCACCACAAACAATTATGTTAGGTTAGAGCCAAGTCACAAAAACACACACAGCCATTTTTCCAGCCAAAGAGTGGAGTCACAAAAAGCAGAAATAGAATTAATCACTAACCTTTGATGATCTTCATCTGATGACGGTCATAGGACTTCATGTTACACAATACATGAATGTTTTGTTCGGTAAAGTTCATATTTATATAAAAAAAACTCTCAGTATACATTGGGCGCGTTATGTTCAGTAGTTCCAAAAACATCCGGTCATCAATTTACAGAAATACTCATCATAAATGTTGATGAAAATACAAGTGTTATACATGGAATTAAAGATATACTTCTCCTTAATGCATCCTTAATGCTCCTTAAACCTGTCAGATTTCAAAAAAAGCTTTATGGAAAAAGCAAACCATGCTATAATCTGAGAACGGTGCTCAGAGAACAAATACATATATCCACCATGTTGGAGTCAACAGAAGTCAGAAATAACATTATAAATATTCACTTACCTTTGATGATCTTCATCAGAATGCACTCCCAGGAATCCCAGTTCCACAATAAATGTTTATTTTGTTCGATAAAGTCCATCATTAATGTTCAAATAGTTACTTTTGTGAGCGCGTTTGGTAAACAAATCAAAACTCACGAAGCGCGTTCACTAGTTCCAGACAAAATGTAAAAAGTTCCATTACAGACCGTAGAAACTTGTCAAACGATGTATGGAATCAATCTTTAGGATGTTTTTAACATAAATCTTTAATGATATTCCAACCGGAGAATTCCTTTGTCTTAAGAAAAGCAAAGGAACGGGAGATACCTCTCATGTGAAATGCGCATGACCAGCGCGTGACTGCTGCCAGACCTCTGACTCAATCCACTCTCATTCGGCCCCACTTCACAGTAGAAGCAACAAACAAGTTTCTAAAGACGGTTGGCATCTAGTGGAAGCATTAGGAAGTGCAAGATGACCAATATCCCACTGTAACTTCAATAGAGGCTGAGTTGAAAATCGACCAACCTCAGATTTCCCACTTCCTGGTAGGATTTTTTCTCAGGTTTTTGCCTGCCATATGAGTTCTGTTATACTCACAGACATCATTCAAACATACTAGCATACAAATATACTAAGAATATGCATATATTAGCAATTGGGACTGAGGAGCCGGCAGTTTACTCTGGGCACCTTATTCATCCAAGCTACTCAATACTGCCCCCCAGCCATAAGAAGTTTTAAGGGAAGTGCAATACAGTTTTCACTGTCTTTAATAGCAGTTTTTACTAATTGTATATTATCTTATGGAGGAAAGACTACTGCTAAAGGGATTTGTAGCAACAATACAGCATGAGGAAAGACACAAGTGAAGCTCCCAGCCCTAGGTTGACTTCCACGGCCACAGGTAAAAAGTTTAAAATGTTGTTTCACCATTTACGTTTTTTATCATCGTGATCACAAATGTTTTATAGCATGTATAACATCACAGTCAATACAATGGACTCACCTTCAATGAACAACGTATGAAAGAATAAAGGGTGTGTGTATGTTTTTGTGTCTCACGTCCCCCGAAACCAGACACTGTTGTAAGATCCTCTGAACCCTCTCCCACATGGCAGACAGGCCCAACAGGCCCAATCACACAATGAACACATCCTTAGTGATTGCCAGTGTTTACTGGCGGGTTGTCAGGGACTCCTCTGCTCTGAGGTAATAAGGAAGGGGATTATTTGCTTTGGCTGCAGAGGAGGGCTCTATAATCAAATCACAGTGACATATGAGTGCAGTGTTTGTACTTTTTGCCACCCAGTGCTCTCCCTCTCTTCTTATTCTCTACTCTCCTATCCCTCCCTCCTTAGTCTGCCTCCCTGTCATGTTTAACACTCAGTTTCTCAGATTGTAAAAGAGGTATGCATGAGTAAGAACAGGAACTCTTTCCTTCTGTTTTGCTTGTTTAGTGAATAGAACTGGTTCGAATACAGCCTCTAAAACCATGGCTTTTTGAAACAGATAGCTGAGATCAATTTCCTCACAATGACAATCTCTTGTTTTTGTATGTCCTCCCTATTCAGTATATGGGAGAAGAGAGTGGGTAAGATAGATCGGTCAGGTTTGTGGAATTGGATTTCCATGGCAGATTGCCACACATCACCAGTCTTATCTGATGGTGCAAGTCTGTTATTGTAATGAAACACCAATGGAGGCGAGCCAGGAAAGGTGAAGATGATACAGCACACAGGCCATTCATGGCACAATCAAGCTCTTTATTTCTCTGTGTTTTCCATGCTCTATCACTCCAGGAAGTGATAGCTAGGGCATGTAGGGGGTGTATGTGGGCAGAAGGAACGATGGTCTGTAGGAGTGAAGAAATCTCTGATAACTGATGGAGCTTCAATCCACTGCATTGTGCATTGTGCTCTGAAATAACTCTGATGGAGATAGAACACCTTTATATAGAGGACTGAAAATGGCAGTTTATATCCACTGTGCTAAAAAGGTCAGTGCCCTACTTGGACCTACATTGTATACATGATGACTACATACATTTTAAGAATAAGCCTGTTCCTGAACACTTGTCTCCATTCCTTGCTAAATTGAACTTTGCTAGGCATGTCTCTAATAGAATTTGATGTTATCTTTTTTTCATCCCATTATTATAATACCTCTCTAAAATAAGATGAAAATAAAAAACTGTGAATGTCTTAGGAGCACACATGCCTCACCGGGACAAAGTGGCAGATAAGGGAAGGTGTGGACTGTCCATTTCCTCAGTTGCCTATTATGTAAAATGTAAATTGCCAGTTCTCTCTCTCTCTCTCTCTCTCTCTCTCTCTCTCTCTCTCTCTCTCTCTCTCTCTCTCTCTCTCTCTCTCTCTCTCTCTCTCTCTCTCTCTCTCTCTCTGTCACCAGAGGGCGACAGAGACTGTTGTCATAACTATCCTGTGACGATCTGAAGGATCAGGTTACAGTGGGTTCGCTCTACAGCATGCTCTCTCTCTGCTGTTTTATGGCGGTCATAACATACGCTGCCTCTATGATCTGTAGTGTTTGAGATTGGAATGTAAACTGTGGAACACAGAGAGACCCTTGGACATCAAAAGTTTGAATGATTAAACAATATTTATATTTTTGAGAATGTGGGAGTGGTCCGTGGACACTTAAGGGACAGTCTTGAATGAGTTGTTTCATTTGGTGACCTCATGAAAGACAGGAGACCCACATTACTGTATCTCTGTTTGTGTACACGTTTCAATTATCAGATTTACATCTAGATGTTGGATAAAATGAATGAGTAAATATTAAATTATTTGTGAAAAGATGTAATGTGATGTTAGCCTTCTAAATAAAATTATGGATTTTCATATAAAGTTTACCTAGTCAGTGGCCACACCCCCGTGAGCCAGACAGTACTCCAGGCATCATGGAACTGCCCTTTTCTACTCCAGAGTATAAAACCACCCGTGATAAAATGTACATTTCATGCCAAAGAGACCCGTGGTAAGCCGGATTTCTCAAATGGTTAAGAATACCAGAAAATATGGAGCTGACGCTACATGTTGAAATGGTTAAGAACTACAACTGGGGAAGTTAACCAGAGACTCTCTGATGAACTGACTCTTCAGCAGACGGGCCGGCGATTCCAACAGAGAAGACAACAACGACATACGAGCATAAAGATATACATTGCAATTATTTTCATGTGCAAAGGATTAGCATTTCAATTAATAGAATTATAAACTGTGTGTAGTGAATCCTTTTTGTCTCTCCCGCTCTTTATCTGTCCCCACCCCTTTCCATTGTCTATCAAGCCGTCATACCGGTTTATCCTCTGTAGGGTAGGGGGCAGCATTTGGAATTTTGGATGAAAAGCATGCCCAAATTAAACGGCCTACTCGGGCCCAGAAGATATGATATGCATATAATTGGTAGATTTGGATAGAAAACACTCTATAGTTTCCAAAACTGTTAAAATAGTGTCTGTGAGTATAACAGAACTGATTTGGCAGGCTAAAACCTGAGAAAAATCCATTCAGGAAGTGTTTTTTTGGGGGGGGTTGTAGTTTTCTATTCAATGCCATTACAGTATCCATTGATTTAGGACTCAATTTACAGTTCTTATGCCTTCCACTACATGTCAACAGTCTTTAGAAATTGTTTCTCTTGGCTCTCTGCCATCTCACTGGAAGTCCGTGTTGCCCAGCAACAGCCCCAAAACATCACTGCTCTAGAGGAGATCTGCATGGAGGAATGGGCCAAAATACCAGCAACAGTGTGTGAAAACCTTGTGAAGATTTACAGAAAACATTTGACCTCTGTCATTGCCAACAAAGGGTATATAACAAAGTATTGAGATAAACTTTTGTTATTGACCAAATACTTATTTTCCACCATAATTTGCAAATAAATTCATTAAAAATCCTACAATGGGATTTTCTGGATTTTTTTTCTCATTTTGTCTGTCATAGTTGAAGTGTATCTATGATGAAAATTACAGGCCTCTCTCATCTTTTTAAGTGGGCGAACTTGCACAATTGGTGGCTGACTAAATACTTTTTTGCCCCACTGTATGTTTTGTTTGATAAAGTTCATATTTATATCCAAAAATCTGTTTACATTGGCGCTTTATGGTTAGTAATGTTGTGCCTCGAAAACATCCGCCGAATTTTCAGAGAGCCACATCAATTTACAGATATACACATAATAAACTTTGATTGAAGATACAAGTATTATGCACAGAATTATAGATATATTTCTCCTTGATGCAACCACTGTATCAGATTTCAAAAAAGCTTTACGGAAAAAGCAAACCATGCAATAATCTGAGTACGGCGCTCAGACACAAAAACAAGCCATGCAGATACCCGCCATGTTGTGGAGTCAGTAAAAGTCAGAAATAGCATTATAAATATTCACTTACCTTTGATGATCTTCTTCAGAATGCACTCCCAGGAATCCCAGTTTGTTTTGTTCGATAAAGTCCATAATTTATGTCCAAATACCTCCTTTTTTTAGCGTGTTTGGTAAACAAATCCAAATTCATGAGGTGCGGGAAAGTCCAGGCGAAAGTTCAGACGAAAAGTTTAAAAAGCTATATTACAGTTCGTAGAAACATGTCAAACGATGTATAGAATCAATCTTTAGGATGTTTTTAACATAAATCTTCAATAATGGTCCAACCGGAGAATTCCTTTGTCTTTAGAATTGCAATGGAACACAGGTCGCTCTCACGTGTGCACGCGTGATCAGCTCATGCCACTCTGGCAGACCTCTGGTTGAATCAGCTCTCATTCGCCCCCACTTTACAGCAGAAGCCTGAAACAACATTCTACAGACTGTTGACATCTAGTGGAAGCCTTAGGATGTGCAATATGACCCCATAGACACTGTATATTCGATAGACAATGAGTTGAAAAACTACAAATCTCAGATTTCCCACTTCCTGGTTGTATTTTTCTCAGGTTTTTGCCTGCGATATGTTATACTCACAGACATCATTCAAACAGTTTTAGAAACTTCAGAGTGTTTTCTATCCAATACTACTGATAATATGCATATATTAGCTTCTGGGCCTGAGTAGCAGGACGTTTACTCTGGGCACGCTTTTCATCCGAACGTGAAAATGCTGCCCCCTATCCCAAACAGGTTTTTAATAATTTTTACATATCCTACATTACTCATCTCATATGTATATACTGTATTCTATACCGTCTACTGCATCTTGCCTATGCCAAACGGTGTCGCTCATTCATTGATATGTACATATTCTAGTCATCCCTTTACATTTGTGTGTATTTGTGTGTATAAGGTAGTTGTTGTGAATTTGTTAGATTACTTGCTAGATATTACTGCATAGTCGGAACTAGAAGTATTTTGCTACACTCGCATTAACATCTGCTAACCATGTGTATGTGACAAATACAATTTTATTCGATTTGAATTACACAGAGAATTGATTTGATAAAATAACAGTCAGTGATAGTTACTTAGTGATAGTCATTTAGTGATAGTCACAGACACGACACTGTCCTAGAGACATCAACGACACTCAGGTGTGTCCAATTTACTCATTATGATTTCCCTGTTAAAAGAGGTGTGTTTCGGGCCCGACTGGTGCAGTGGTCTAAGGCACTGCATCACAGTGCTAGCTGTTCCACTAGAGATCCTGGTTAGAGTGTAGGCTCTGTCGCTGACAGCTGCGACCAGGAGACCCAAGGGGCCGCACACAATTGGCCCAGCCTCGTCCGGGTTAGGGATGCCCTTGTCCCATCGTACTCTAGTGATTCCTGTTGCGGGCCGGGCACATGCACGCTGACATGGTTGCCAGGTGTACGTTGTCTCCTCCGACACATTCGTGTGGCTGGCTTCTGGTTTAAGCAGGCATTGTGTCAAGAAGCAGTGCGGCTTGGCTGGGTTGTTTTTGATAAGACACACGGCTCTCGACCTTCGCCTCTCCCGAGTCCGTACGGAAGTTGCAGCAATGGGATAAGACTGTAACTACTATTTGGGGAGAAAAAGGAGTAAAACAAATAAGCTTGAATTGTTTACCGTGTGCGGTCGTTTCCTGAGTGAGTTTGCGAGACTTAGTGTTTGTTGTGTACTGTTATCCTGCAGCTAATGTTTCTCAGTAAAGTATTAAGTTTATCCTTAATCACGGATTCTTCGTCTGGTCTTTTTTCTGCAGCTTAGTCCAACCTTACCACGTCACAGCTCTCTCTATCTCTCTCCCTCTCTCTGTCTGTGAGCCATGCTGTTTGAGTCAGTGCCCTACTCTGGTGTCTCTGGGCTCTGCAGCTTTTTGTGGGACACCTGCTCTTTGCTGACAGTGGAGGTTGTATTGCAATGTGTTTATATTAGTCATCATGATGATGAACTGCAGGGACCTTCAATTACTTCTTTAGCAAAAACTCCCAAACAGGACATGTAGGATAGGTTGCATAAAATACAGAAAAACCCTGACTATACTGTCCGTGATGACATATGAAATCAGTACTCAGATTACAGTTAAGTATCACCCTGGTTGTATGTAGGTCAGGATAAGCTAACTTTCAAAACTTTCCTCAGCCTGCCCAGGGGATCAGTGCGAGTTTTCTGACTATGACCAAATTCCATACAGGATTTGGGGTTGTGGTATGATCACAGTCAGTCTGGACTAGTCATCCAATATATATTTTACATTCCATTTTAGATTGAATAAAGTGGTTTAGTGGTTGCATTTAACGGAAACGAACACTGATGGTTTAAATTAAGGTTTGAACTGAAAGAGTGGCATCATTTATACAGAGCATGTCAATAACACCGGGACTCATTTAGTCAGACATCAAACCTTGTCATGCACAAACCTCTCATAATTACAAGTCATTTCATTCATTTATTAAACACACTGTAGGTATAAAAGTGTCTCTAAAATGTGTTAGATTGCAGATGTGTTTGATGAGTTGTGTATTGTGTGTTTTGAGGTTGTGCTCCATTTGTGCTCTTCTGCATGGCCCTGTTGTCCAGCGGCAGGGAGACGTCCCGTGTGCGGTCCCTCACAGTCTTTAGGAAGCTCATGATGCCCGAGCCGCCAGTACCCGTCTCCTCCAGAGCCGTGGGCGCCCTGCTGACAGTCTCCTCCTGAGAACTGTTGCCCTGTCTTCGCAGCTGGCGGGCACGGGCAGCGGGAACGGTGATAAAGCAGCTGACCACGTTGATGTGATAGCTGCGGAGGGCCATTAGCTTGGTCACACATAGCTGAAAAGCTGCGGTCAGAAGCTCACTGGCCTCCTGCTGGACAAAGCCTCGCAGGGAGGGCTGCAGAGATATGTCCTGGATCAGATGCTTGTGGGAAGAGGGCATGTAGTTTCTCATACGGGTCAGAAAGGCTCCTGTACAAGTAAAAAACATATTCACCCTCAGTGGAAATAACATCTTCAGGAGACCGTTGTGTTAAAAAGCATGCCTATGTAAAATATAATGCCATGCCAAAATGTTGTAGGCCTTCAGCCACATACAGTATGTATAACACAACTCAATAACTCTATGTTTTTAAGTGAACACTTCCTTATTGCCAAAGGAAACATCTGTTAAGATTGTACTTGTTAACACAGCCATTTGTATCTCTGCAAAACATTTATTAATTATTGTGTGGTATTATTGACTCCTCTGGACCTGTCTAATTTTGCTTTCTTACCACAATTTTCCTCATGTTTGACTCCTAGCAGCTCATCAAAGCAGTGCAGCAGACTGCTCTGGGCAGCACTCCCACCAGAATACTCCATAGGCTCTGCCTGGATGCCTTCATACACCAAACCAGCTGGCATGGATGAGTTATCTTTCCACCTGATCCACACACATACAGCCATACATTTTGAATACAGTCATATTTTATGTGTCATTAACTTCTGTCAGACAACTTAGACAATTAACTTCTGTCAGACTCATTTTGTATCGTTTAGGCCTACTAGGGGTGTTCAGTACTTACCCAGACAGATAGATCCTTATAATGCCATAGAAGACATCGGGCTTGACATATGCTGGAACAACATAAGATATGCTGAGAATGCAGGTGAACTGGACTGAATATCAACACAGTAAAACATCTGTTTCAGTTGTAGTACCATGCATCAGTTTGAGTGCATCTGTCATGCCCTCCATCGCCTGGCTGATTTCCTCTAGTGCCCTTGTAACAGTCTCAGCATCACCACACTGGACCCCATTAATAACCAGGGGAATACTCTGAAACACACCCACATTAACAATGTCACTCAGAATTGGGCATCTCATTTTACAGCTCTGTGGGTTTCAGAAGAGACCTTCACCTTGATGGCTGGCACTGCAGCCAGCTCCACTAGTAGAGTGACCATGAAGAACCCCCTCACACTGTCCCCACCAGGCAGAGTGACAAGCAGCTCCAAGTTCCTGGGAGAGCGATGAAAACAACAACTATCACCATGGCCACAATGACAGCTGGTAGAAGAAGTTAAAGTTCCTGCAAACATTTCAGGAGATTGTTAGATTGCAATAGTATGATTTCAAATGTCAGCGAGAGCCAACGAGCAAAGACTATTGGAATGTGTGGAATCTACAAATACAGCTGGTTGGAATCAATTATTCAAGGCAATACTTACTCCATGTCAAATGGTCTGGTACGGGAGATGATGTGACATGAAAAAGAAACACATTTCCTTTAAATATCACTGAGACAAAAAGAGAACAGTAGAGGCAGATAATAATAATTTGGGGGGTGCTTATCTTTGTCCTATTTCACACAGGTAATGTGTTTTTTGCATATCCCACTCTCACTGAGAAACACACAGAGAGTGGGGTCATGGCTAGGGTCTAATATTCAACAGCGAACCTGTAGCAGTTAGGATTAAGTGCCTTGCTCAAGGGCACATCGACAGATTTTTCACCTTCTCAGCTTGGGGATTCAAACCAGCACCTTTTCGGTTACTTGCCCAACTCTCTAACCGCTAGGCTACCTGCTGCCCCGGAGAATCTTGATTATTCCAAACATACCCATGTGGATCCCTCTTCTTCCAGTTAGCCAGTACTGCGTCTGCATGGGTAAGGATGGGAGGAAGGCCTAGACGCTGAGACACCTTCCAGTATGGAACGGCCAGGTTGCGGGGGAGTATCTTATGGGAGATAAGAGTTCATATCAGAGGGACATGCAATTATTTTCATGATGATACTCTCGGTGCATTGCATGATGCCTGGGGTTATGTTTACAGATATTCAAGTCCTGGATGTGTTTGCATCCAGGAACTATTTGTTGGTGTTCCATGTCTCAAACCTGAAGGTGCCAAAGTTGCTGGATAATTTCACCTTTGATTTACAGTAGGACGATATTACAGTTTTTATCAATCACGTTCAAGCATTCTTTGGAACAATGTTTTCGATTTTCAAAATAGAGTTGACAAGTCACAGAACTGTGGCCTTTTATAAAACAGTGAATGCATTTTCAAAATGTAGTTGCATTCTAAAAACATAAATACATTCCTCAAAACTATACACGGTCAAAATTGCAAAATTATACTTCTCTTGAATCCATGCAGACAAAACAGAAAGTTAGTCTTTAAAAAATCCCAGTAGATCAATACATTTTCTTTGCAGTCATTAAATCAATGCAATCGTTTTTCCAACAATTGTTTACAGACAGATTATTTCACTGTATCACAATTCCAGTTGGTCAGAAGTTTACATACAGTAAATTGACTGTGCCTTTAAACAGCTTGGAAAACTCCAGAAAATTAAGTTGTGGCTGTAGTAGCTTCTGATAGGCTAATTGACATCATTTGAGTCAATTGGAGGTGTACCTGTGGATGTATATCAAGGCCTACCTTCAAACTCAGTGCCTCTATGCTTGACATCATGGAAAAATCAAAAGAAATCAACCAAGACCTCAGAAAATAATAAATAATAATAATAAAATTGTAGACCTCCACAAGTCTGGTTCATCCTTGGGAGCAACTTCCAAATGCCTGAAGGTGCCACGTTCATCTGTACAAACAATATATTGCAAGTATAAACACCATGGGACTACGCAGACGTCATACCACTCAGGAACGAGACGTGTTCTGCACTTTGGTTCGAAAAGTGCAAATCAATCCTAGAACAACAGCAAAGGACCTTGTGAAGATGCTGTAGGAAACAGGTAAAGGTATAGATATCCACAGTTAAACGAGTCCTATATCGACATAACCTGAAAGGCCGCTCAACAAGGAAGAAGCCACTGCTCCAAAACCACCATGAAAAATAGCCAGACTACGGTTTGCAACTGCACATGTGGACAAAGAAGGTACTTTTTGGACAAATGTCCTCTGGTCTGATGAAACAAAAATAGAACTGTTTGGCCATAATGTCCATCGTTATGCTTGGAGGATAAAGGGGAGGCTTGCAAACCGTGACAGTACCCCCCCATCCCCTTACCGTGGCGGCTCCGGTGCGGGACGTAGACCACCCTCCCCCCGCAGATCCCTCCGCTTTGGTGGCGGCCCTGGTGCATGGAACTTCACTTGGAGGAACCGGGCCACAGATCATCGCCGGAGGAACCAGACCACCGATCATGGCCGGAGGCCCCGGACTAGGGACCGTCGCTGGAAGCCCCGGACCGGGGACCATTGCTGGAGACTCCGGACTCACCAGGCTGGGGAGACACACTGCAGGCCTGGTCCGTGGAGCAGGCACAGGACTCACCGGGCTGGAGAGACACACTGGAGGCCTGGTTCGTGGAATAGGCACAACCCGTCCTGGCTGGATACCCACTTCAATCCACCAGCACAGGACGCACTGGGCTGTGAAAGCACACTGGAGGTCTGGAGCTTAGAGGTAGCACAACCCCTCCTGGCTGAATCACCACTTTAGCCCGGCACGTTCAAGGCGCTGACACAGGACGCACTGGGCTGTGCAGGCGCACTGGGGACACCTTGGGCAGAGCCAGCGCTGGATATCCCGGTCCGAGGAGGCGCACTGGAGACAAGGAGTGCTGAGCCGGCACCACCCTTCCTGGCTGGATACCCCTCTTTACGCGGCAGGTATGGACAGCAGGTACTGCATGCACTGGGCTGTGACTTTGCACTGAAGGTGCATAAAACCGGAAAACATGGCACTGGAACCTTGACCAACTCCGCTTTCCCCGCTCGCCAACCCGTGTGCCCCCCTCCAAAAAATGGGGTTGCCTCTCGTGCTCCTGTCTCTGCAGTAACTCCTGATCTCTCCCCTCCTCTCTATCTGCCTCCGCATGTTTCCATGGCAGGCTTTTGGCTTTTTTCTGCCATGATCTCCTCCCATGTCCACGATGTCCTAAACTCCATTTACTCCCGTGCCCAGGATCCCTTCTCCTCCTGGCCACGCTGCTTGGTCCTTTTGTGGTGGGTTCTTCTGTCATGATAGTCATGGGAAGAATTGGACCAAAGCGCAGCGTGGTACGTGTTCATTCTATTTATTTATTAACTGAACACCGACAACATGTCACGAATACCACAGAAGGTGGCTCCCCGTCCTGCTCGGGTGGCACTTGGCGGTCGTCGTCGCCGGTCTATTAGCTGCCACCGATCCCTTTTTCCTTTTCGTTTGTTTTTGTCTAATTGTTTTCACCTGTTCCTTGTTGGGATTTTGGGATGGGTGTTATTTAAGTTTGTTTTGCCCACTGGTGTTTGTGCGGGCTTGTCGTGTTTTGGTTTTGGGTTTTCGCTGTCCAGTGTGTGTCTAGGTTTTGGGTTGGTTTAGCGCCAGTGTTTTGGGCATTCACCCATGTTTTGGACCTGTTAAGATTTGAAGGACAATAAAGCGTTTTCCCGTTCATTTTGCTCTCTGCATCTGACTCCTCACTCATTTCACTCACCAGACGTTACACAACAACATAACAAAATACGAACAGGACGTTCTGCAGGGCAAAATAACAACCAGTGCAAAAATAAGAACCCACAAATGAAAGAGGGAAAAAGGACTGCCTAAGTATGATTCCCAATCAGAGACAACGATAGACAGCTGCCTCTGATTGGGAACCACCCTCGGCCAAAAACAAAGAAATAGAAAACATAGAAATAAAGAAACTAGAATGCCCACCCTAGTCACACCCTGGCCTAACCAAAATAGAAAATAAAAACCTCTCTATGGCCAGAGCGTGACAAGAACACCATCCCAATCTTGAAGCACGGGGGGTGGCAGCATCATGTTGTGGGGGTGCTTTTCTGCAGGAGAGACTGGTGCACTTCACAAAATAGATGGCACGATGAGGAAGGGAAATTATGTGGATATATTGAAGCAGCATCTCAAGACATCAGTTGAAGCTTGGTTGCAAATGGGTCTTCCAAATGAACAATGACCCCAAGCATACTTCCAAAGTTGTGACAAAATGGCTTAAGGACAACAAAGTCAAGGTATTGGAGAGTCCATCACAAAGCCCTGACCTCAATCCCATAGAACATTTGTGGGCAGAACTGAAAAAGCGTGTGCGAGCAAGGAGGCTTACAAACCTGACTCAGTTGCACCAGCTCTGTCAGGTGGAACGGGCCAAAATTCACCCAATTTATTGTGGGAAGCTTGTGGAAGGCTACCCGAAATGTTTGATCCAAGTTAAACAATTTAAAGGCAATGCTACCAAATACTAATTGAGTGTATGTAAACTTCTGACCCACTGGGATTGTGATGAAAGAAATAAAAGCTGAAAGAAATAATTCTCTCTACTATTATTCTGACATTTCACATTCTTAAAATAAAGTGGCGATTCCTAACTGACCTAAAACAGGGAATTTTTACTAGGATTAAATGTCAGGAATTGTGAAAAACTGAGTTTAAATGTATTTGGCTAATGTGTATGTAAACTTCTGACTTCAAATGTAACTATCAAAAGGTGCAGAATTATGGGTAATGACTCTCCTCTTACGCATATTTCACCAAACACTTTCATACACATTGTCACGCGGAGCGGAACAGGTGAACCCAAGAGCAGACTCAGATGGGGAGACTGGGATGAGTTATCCAAGGTATTTATTGAAACAAGGGGGGAAGATTGAATGCAGGCCAGGGGAAGCTTGGGCGGGTTGCTGGAAACCAGGTGCGAAGGCTGAGGCAGAGGTGTGGGAACAGGGTAAGCAGGTCCGGAGGGGAATCCAAAGGAGCGTAGAGTGGGGAATCGAGGACCGAGTAGCAGGACAGATGAGAAGTCGGACTGGAGACAGGGACCAGAGTCAGAGCGGGCAGAACTGTAGCGGAGAGGAAAACAGCGTCAGGCAAGGGAAAACAGGGACAACAGGAACAAACAGCTAGAGACATGGACTGACTGGGCAGAGATTACGTTCTGGTAGTTTTGAAGTGGCAGGACTGAGTATTTGTAGAGGTCTTGGTTATGGAACAGGTTGCAGCTGGTGGGGATCTGCTCTGACTCCAGCACACCTGTCTCTGCCCACACAATCACATACACACAGAGAGAGGGAGAGAGCACTGGGGGAGTGGCGGCAGGTCAAGGAGACACCGGATGAGCATTGGAGGGCGTGGCAGGAGCAGATGTGACACACGTTAAATCAAATAGGATTCCTGATCAAGAAGAAAATTGAAAACAAGCACATTGTGTGCAGGATTTATTCAAATACAATTGTATTTGTCACATGCGCCAAATACTACAGGTGTAGATCATGCAATATTTACTAACGAGCCCTTTTCCAACAATGAGTTATAATACAAATTTAATTATGAGAATATATACACGGAGTACCGGTACAGAGTCTATGTGCAAGGGTAGAAGGTAGTCGAGGTAATATGTACATGACAAGGGTAGGTGAAAACACATCCGCCATGCTGATCTTCAACATGGGGGCCCCTCAGGGGTGCGTGCCCAGTTGCCTCCTGTACTCCCTGTTCCCTCATGAATAAGCACGACTCCAACACCATCATTAAGTTTGCCGATGATACAACAGGCCTGATCACCGACAATGACGAGACAGCCTTTAGCGAGGAGGTCAGAGACCTGGCTGTGTGGTGCCAGGACAACAACCTCTCCCTCAAAGTGATCAAGACAAAGGAGATGATTGTGGACTACAGGAAAAGAAGTACCGAGCACACCCCCATTCTCATCAACGGGGCTGTAGTGAAGCAGGTTGAGAGTCCACATCACCAACAAACTAACATGGTCCAAGCACACCAAGACAGTCATGAAGAGGGCACAACAAAAGCTGTTCCCCCTCAAAAGGTTCTACAGCTGCATCGTCGAGAGCATCCTGATGGGTTGCATCACTGCCTGGTATAGCAACTTCTCGGCCTCCGACCGCAAGGCACTACAGAGGGTAGTGCGTACGGCCCAGTACATCACTGGGGTCAATCTTCCTGCCAACCAGGACCTCTATACCAGGCAGTGTCAGAGGAAGGCCCTAAAAATTGTCACAGACTCCAGCCACCCTAGTCATAGACTGTTCTCTCTGCTACCGCATGGCACCGGAGCGCCAAGTCTAAGTCCAAGAGGCTTCTAAACAGCATCTACCCCCCCAAGCCATAAGACTCCTGAACATCTGATCAAATGGCTACCCATACTATTTGCACTGCCCCTCCCCCCCTGTGCTGCTGCTACTCCCTGTTATTATCTATGCATAGTCATGTTAATAACTCTACCTACATGTACATATTCCTCAATTACCTCGACTAACGGTGTCCCGCACATTGACCTTGTACCGGTACCCCCTGTATATAGCCTCACTATTGTTATTTTACTGCTGCTCTTTACTTATTTGTTACTTTTATTTCTTATTTTTTAGGCATTTTTCTTAAAACAGCATTGTTGGTTAAGAGCTTGTAAGTAAGCATTTCACTGTAAGTTCTACACCTGTTGTATTCAGCGCATGTGACAAATACAATTAGATTTTATATACAGTGCCTTCAGAAAGTATTCATACCCCTTGACTTATTCTACATTGTGTTGTGTTACAGCTTGAATAAAAAATAAAAATGTCTCACCTATCTACACACAATACCCTATACTGAGTGTTTTTAGACATTTTTGCAGATGTATTGAAAAATTAATACAGATATGCAATTTGCATAAGTATGTAAATGCATGGCAGGGAGCTCGGTCCCAGTGATGTACTGGGCCGTACGCATTACCCTCTGTAGCACCTTATAGTCAGATGCCAAGCAGTTGCCAAACCAAGCAGGGAAGCAGCCAGTAAAGATTCTCTCAATGCTGCAGTTGTAGAACTTTTTGAGGATCTGAGGGCCCATGCCAAATCTTTTCAGCCTCCTGAGAGGGAAGAGACATTGTAGTGTCCTCTTCACAACTGCGTTGGTGTGTTTGGACCATGATAGTTCCTTAGTGTTGTGGACACCAAGGAACTTGACGCTCTCGACCTGCTGTACTACAGCCCCGTCGATATGAATGGGGGTGCGCTCGGCTTGGTCCTTTTGTCCATGATCATCTGCTATGTCTTGCTGACTTTGAGGCAGAGATTGTTGTCCTGGCAGCACATTTACAGGTCACAGACCTCCTCCCTATAGGCTGTCTCATCATCGTATGATCAGGCCTACCACCGTCGTGTAGTCGGCATACTTAATGATGGTGTTGGAGTCGTGCGTGGCCACACGGTTGTGGGGGAATAGGGAGTAGAGGAGAAGTCTAAGCACGCACCCCTGAGGGGCCCCCATGTTGAAGGTCAGCATGGCAGATATGTTCTTGCCAGGAAGTCCATTTGTGGATTTGATTACAGGCTCAAAATGGTCACAAACCAAATGGCCAGAAACAAAGATCTACGGTAGTGTACATACCATAGAATGATAAATCATGCAATTATTATTCTCAAGCAAACCAAAAGCATTTAGCTACGAACGCCTGTTCTCGCCATTTTCAGTTGAATTCATCTAACTTTCTTTCATGGCAACTCATAAGCACGGGGGCGAAGACCAAACAATCACGTCAAAAAAACACAGGGTTGAAACCCAAACAAAGAGCGAGGAGTACCTCGAATAAATAACACAAGCACACAATGATACCACACGGGACAAGACCCGTAATCATCTGCGCAATTCACTTGGCATGAAAGCCAAAACAACACAGCACAGGTACTCACACGACCAACGGCCATTGGAACAATAACTGACAGCCCAATGGAAACCAAAGAGTACACTTCTACAAGTACTAATCTGTGAGAATAGGGGACAGGTGTGCGTAATGAAAGTTCCGGAGGGATCCGTGACAGTACCTCCACCCCCCCGCCTTGACGCGCTGCACCAGCAGCACAATAACACCGGCCTCGAGCACGATCACAGGAACGCAGTGCGGGTTGATCAGGACCCGATGCAGCTGCCGAAGTTGCGTCGTCGGATGGGCCACTTGCCGCTGCCAAAGTTGCGGCGGTGTCGGACGGACCAGTAGCAGTGATGTCGGACGGACCGGAAGTGGCGTCGCCGGACGGACCATTGTGGCGACGTCGGACGGCCTAGTTGCAGCTGCCAAAGTTGCGTCGGACGGGCCATTCCCACTGTCTCCCTTAATGGTCGATTATTCTGTCACGTTGGTATGAAGTGATCGGGAGACAGACGCTGAAATGCGTAATAGTTCTTTTTATTTCTTTACCCAAATTACAGCGTGCTGTGTAAAGGCACGGGGACGAAGAACAAACAAACATGTAAAAAAAAACACAGGATTGAAACCCAAACAAAAGAGCGAGGAGTACCTCAAATAAATAACACAAGCGCACAATGATACCACAAGGGACGAGACAAGGGTAATCATCTGCGCAATATACGTGGCACGAAAGCCAAAACACAGCACAGGTACTCACACGACCAACGGCCATTGGAACAATAATCAATAATCAACAGCCCAAAGTACACTTGTACAAGTACTAATAGGTGGTAATAGGGGACAGGTGTGTGTAATGAAAGTTCCAGAGGGATCCGTGACAAATTCTCTGTTCCTGCTCCCTTGTCTCTCGTCCACATTGATACAAATCATAAATTGATAAGGTACTAAGATGTATAATGTCTCCATCAAATCTAAGAAGTTATTTTAACCTTTTATTCTTACTTATTCGTAGACAAATGTTCAATGATATATGAAATTGGAGCTGTTCTTCATCAACTGGTAATACATAAATAATGAAGCAGGTTAATAGTTTAAACATTTCCCTTTTAATTCCAATGCATGTTTTCAAGATACAACATTGTTATCTTTGGCGGTATAGATGGATTTTCAGGGAAGGTAAGTATATTATTTTGTATGCATATTGCATATTTCCCACCACCTAATGAACAACCAGCCATTTTCACTTGACTATCAAGCCCCTGTTGCTGCCAAGTCATGATTTCCCTGGGGGTTAGCCTTGCAATAACCAGGTGGTGAGACACATAGCCCTCTATGTTTAAGTTTAAGTGTTTCAGGTTCACTCAGATAGGTGCCTGCATCACATACAGTCAGTAACCACTCACAGAGGCACATACACAACTTGTATTTCTATAACCTCGGACCCACCTCAGTGTTCCCTATTCATAGAGGAAGAACACAGGAACACGGAGATTAGGTTCCTTCCCCCCACAAAACCTTTTCTTTCTCTCTGTTAGAGTGGAACGCTTATAGAGAGATGTTTGGAGTGCTGTGACATGTCAGTACTACAACTTGCTGCACAATTTGGAGGAAGAAGGCTACCTTGACCTGTAAAATTCTATCCACTGTGTTGGATATGTGTTCCTACCTCATCTGCAGGCAGGTCTGCAGCATTTCACAGAGAGTTGGAATATTTAAGTACAGAGGCGAACCTGACACCTCACCAGCTGTTGCCTTAACTCAACTGATTCAAATGATCAAGTCATCATCAAGCTTCAAGTGGTATTTATGTATTCAGTTGTGATCTGGTAATGTAAAAGTCTAATAATGACATTATCTTCTATTGTTTGTCATCGTGTCTGTTTTTCAGCATAAAGTACTCTGTAGCCACTTAGTGTGGACACCAGGTGAGACTTCACACACAGATTCCTGTTGAACACAGTCTCTTTAACTACCTTATTTTCTCAATAACAGTCTCTCTCCTTCACTTCATCCCTCTCCCCCTTCTCCCTAAATCCTCTAGGTTATATCAGCTGTGTTGGTGAATCCCTCTCGCATCTGAACTGGCTGACACAGTGGGCACAGCATGATCATAGGTGAGAGGTCACTTGGTCGAGTCAACAAGAAGTATTATTAAAGAGATGCTTTACATTGAAATACAGATAGAGATGTAGTAGTCCCAGAGTTAATGATCCAAGGTCAGTTTTGCATTTCACCTCCAGATGATTATGATGACTGACAGTGTTAGAATAAAATAAAATAAAACGTAACATGCTCTCTCTCTATCCATCTGTCTCTCATCTGCATCTATGTTTTGATGTGAGAGAGGAAGCCAGTCCCGTCATCGCCACCTCACCCGCTCTTAAGATAACTTTCGGGCCGACTGGGAGCCCAAGGCTGGTTAGGAGACATCGCTAGAGACACTATGTAATTGTGATGGACTGAGAGAATATTAGGGTAGCACTGTAATTCATTAATCATATGCTGTCTTCCCTGTTCCTCTGTTTTACCTCGGCCTTTTACACCTCTCTCCCCACCTCCTTTTTCTTCCTCTGTTTTATAATGCACACCATATGTGCATTGAAGTACAGATTGAACTTGTATTTATAATATAATATTACAATTATAATATTTATAATGCATATATTATGTATTTCTAACACCTGGATAATGAACTTTCAATAAAGAGTTTCACATTCTCCACTGGTTGAAATTAAGTATCTCATTGAAAACTACACCTATCCTGTGTCCTCAGATTAATGCAAATGAAGGGAATTAGATGCATAGGAAGTATAGTTTACTGTTTTTTTCTGTATATATGAATTACAACTCAGCCTTTACTTAAATCATGGTTCTAGTCTATTTCATAGTTACAATGTGTAATCATTGATGTCCCAGGAGCAGGAGCGGTAAACGCTGTTGAAGTGTATAATTGTAATACATACATGCAGACACAGCATCATTCAAAGAAGGGAGTTTGATACACCTGGTATTGGATATGACTGAAAAATAATGTCTCACATAGATTCATACCTGAACTGCACCTTTATTTGCCAAAGAAGAGTACATAATCAGTGAACATATTCAATGTACAGGCTACAATGTGGGGATCCCATGATGGGAACAACTAGAGTACAAGTGAAACCCAGCAAAAAAAGAAACATCCTCTCACTGTCAACTGTGTTTTTTTTTCAGGAAACTTAACGTGTAAATATTTGTATGAACATGACAAGATTCAACAACTGAGACATGAACTGAACAAGTTCCACAGACATGTGACTAACAGAAATGGAATAATGTGTCGCTGAACAAAGGGGGGTCAAAAGTAACAAGCAGTATCTGGTGTGGCCACTAGCTGCATTAGGTACTGCAGTGCATCTCCTCCTCATGGACTGCACCAGATTTGCCAGTTCTTGCTGTGAGATGTTACCCCACTCTTCCACCAAGTTCTCTGACATTTCTGGGGGGAATGGCCCTAGTCCTCAGCCTCCGATCCAACAGGTCCCAGACATGCTCAATGGGATTAAGATCTGGGCTCTTCACTGGCCATGGCAGAACACTGATATTCCTGTCTTGCAGGAAATCACACACAGAATGAGCAGTACGGCTGGTGGCATTGTCATGCTTGAGGGTCATGTCAGGATGAGCCTGCAGGAAGGGTACCACATGAGGGAGGAGGATGTCTTCCCTGTAACACACAGCATTGAGATTGCCTGCAATGACAACAAGCTCAGTCCGATGATGCTGTGACACACCGTCCAAGACCATAAAGGACCCTCCACCTCCAAATTGATCCCGCTCCAGAGTACAGGTCTCAGTGTAACACTCATTCCTTCAACGATAAACGTAAATAAGACCATCACCCATGGTGAGACAAAACCGCAACACATCAGTGAAGAGCATTTTTTGCCAGTCCTGTCTGGTCCAGTGACGGTGGGTTTGTGCCCATAGGCGACGTTGTTGCCAGTGATATCTGGTGAGGACATGCCTTACTACAACAGGCCTCCAAGCCCTCAGTCCAGCCTCTCTCAGCCTTATGCAGACAGTTTGAGCACTGATGGAGGGATTGTGCTTTCCTGGTGTAACTCGGACAGTTGCTGTTGCCATTCTGTACCTGTCCTGCAGGTGTGATGTTCGGATGTACTGATCCTGTGCAGGTGTTACATGTGGTCTGCCACTGCGAGAACGATCAGCTGTCTGTCCTGTCTCCCTGTAGTGCTGTCTTAGGCGTCTCACAGTACGGACATTGCAATTTATTTCCCTGGCCACATCTGCAGTACTTATGCCTCCTTGCAGCATGTCTAAGGCACGTTCACGCAGATGAGCAGGGACCCTGGGCATCTTTCTTTTGGTGTTTTTCAGAGTCAGTAGAAAGGCCTCTTTACTGTCCTAAGTTTTCATAACTGTGACCTTAATTGCCTACAGTCTGTAAGTTGTTGGTGTCTTAACGACCGTTCCACGGGTGCATGTTCATTAATTGTTTATTGTTCATTGAACAAGCATGGGAAACAGTGTTTAAACCCCTTACAATGAAGATCTGTGAAGTAATTTGGATTTTTACAAATTATCTTTGAAAGACAGGGTCCTGAAAAAGGGACGTTTCTTTTTTGGCTGAGTTTATATACAGTTGAAGTCGGAAGTTTACATACACTTAGGTTGGAGTCATTAAAACAAGTTTTTCAACCACTCCACAAGTTTCTTGTTAACTAACTATAGTTTTGGCAAGTCGGTTAGGACATCTACTTCGTGCATGACACAAGTAACTTTTCCAACAATAGTTTACAGACAGATTATCATGGTGGTTATCATGGTGGTTTTGGAGCAGTGGCTTCTGAGCGGCCTTTCAGGTTATGTCAATATAGGACTCGTTTAACTGTGGATATAGATACTCTTGTACCCATTTCCTCCAGCATCTTCACAAGGTCCTTTGCCGTTGTTCTGGGAATGATTTGCAATTTTCGCACCAAAGTACGTTAATTTCTAGGAGACAGAACGCGTCTCCTTCCTGAGCGGTATGACAGCTGCGTGGTCCCATGGTGTTTATACTTGCTTACTATTGTTTGTACAGATTAACGTGGTACCTTCAGGCATTTGGAAATTGCTCCCAAGGGTGAACCAGACTTGTGGAGGTCTACAAATATTTTTCTGAGGTCTTTTGATTTTCCTATGTCAAGTAAAGAGGCATTGAGTTTGAAGTTAAGCCTCTAAATACATCCACAGGAACACCTCCAATTGTCTCAAATGATGTCAATTAGCCTATCAGAAGCTTCTAAAAACATGACATAATTTTCTGGAATTTTGTTTAAAGGCACAGTCAACTTAGTGTATGTAAACTTCTGACCCACTGGAATTGTGATACAGTGAAATAATCTGTCTGTAAACAATTGTTGGAAAAATGACTTGTATCATGCACAAATTAGATGTCCTAACAGACTTGCAAAAACTATAGTTTTAACAAGAAATATGTGGAGTGGTTGAAAACCAAGTTTTAATGACTCCAACCTAAGTATGTTAACTTCCAACTTCAACTGCACATAATAAGAAGGGTTGTTGAAAAACCTTGACTGTGTCATTCTCCCCCTCCTGCCACACGTAGCCCATGGTCATCACACTCAGGGCCAAATGGGCCAGACGCAGCTCTCTGTGGCTCTCCAGGAATCGGGTGTTCAGCAAGGGCATCTGAGTGAGTAAATGGAAGAATGGAGCTGACACTATATCACGTACAATTGTGAGTAATTATGAGTACACTCTGCTTGACACATTGCAAATTACCCATTTAAAAAAAAAAATGTATATAAATGCTTCAGGTTATGTAATTAATCGATTAAATTAAATATCTTTTATCAAATTGGATTTATATTTTGTCATCTCTGCACAGGTGAAGTCACGCATTGTTATTCAACATTTTTTAATATTTTTTAGGCGGAACTGTCACCAAAAACGGTTGAATATATAAACCTATTTAATTTCCACTGTATAATGTGTTCCAAACCAAGTTTGTGGAATTCAACCAGGTGGTAGAATTGAAATTCCAATCCATTCCCCCCTATTTGAACCGTTTACTGATCCGCTGAGTTTGACAGCATAGACTTACCTTGAGAATGTGGGAGCGCAGCGTGTGAGAGTAGATGAGCTCTGTAACATGCTGGGCAATGTCCATCCAGGGCTGGTAGTATGGCGGCAACTCTGTCTTTAGGGTATTGAGTCATATTGAAAGTGTCAATGTACTGTCCCTCAATTAATACTATTGTTGGATGCTCTGTCTCGTATCAGGACAGGTTATGCAGAGTAGACCACAAGCAACTGTGGAAAGTGTCAAACAAGCTTATGAAATTACAGTTCTAAAATCTATTCCACTTATTTTATGTATTCCAAATGATGCACTGGACATATCAGTAGTTAGAAAAGCAATCTTGCTGTTTCCTCATTACATCAATGCTTTGCTTTACCAAGGATAAAGGATAAAGTTCACAAACAGGACAAACACAAAGGACGCCAATTGCCAGTTGTTGTGGAAACTAGATCCAAAGATTAAGCAGAGACTAATTTTGTGGTATAATAGTGCATCTTTTAATGCATACGAGCAGCGGCAAGGTAGATCTGTCTGTGATCGCAGTCAGGGAAGGCGCTCCAAAAGTAAATGATTACATGTCCCTTATATAGTGGGAGGTGATAGTACAATCATATTGTTACACAACAGTTATTTTACAGAAACAACAGTTCCAGAACACAATGGCCTTAACAGGAGTCTATGAAATGCACAACATCAAAGTCCAGCACAGAACAATAACATAACCCTTGAGAAGTGGCAACAGCTCATCCCAATTCTGTCTCAACAAGGTATAGCATGTATCAACCTTGCCTGGATTGGAATGCTCTCATTTGTACTCTGCACTCCAAATTCAAAAACACTAAGTCTTAACCACAGCTTGATTTGGGGGGTCTCAGGGAAACTAATGTCACTGTCTGAGGCTGAGAAAGTTACAACCTGCTTACAACATTTACAAATATATCAATACTACTTACTTTCCACTTACTTTGATTTAACAAACAACTAATAAGCAACAGTTGTAATGGGAAACAACAAATGTCCACTAATGACTGACAATGATTACAAATGCAATGGGTATCCCATAAGATAAGGAGGCTGTACCTACCAGGGGTGCAGGGAGAATGAAGCCAAACACATCAGAGACATGGTAGGGGTCCAGAGAGAAAGGCTTCTGTGAGTCTGTGAGAGTAGTGGCCATGGGGGCTGAAAGAGGATCCCTATGATTGTCAGGCAGTTTGAATGATCTGGTAAGTATGCAAAGTGAGTCCAGCCAGACCTCAAACTGTCTGGACCCCAGCACAGAGTTCACTTGTAAATCCTGTCAACAAAGATCTGCTTACACAACTTTTCTTTTTACCTTTAACCACACTATTGCACAATGGTCTCATCACATCATGAGTTAGTAGTTATAGGGTCGACTTTGACTTGACCTAGTTTGACTTGTACTGTTATCAGTCTATTAACATGTTTATGCAAGAAACGTGTTACAGTAAATTACACATTGTTATTTTGATAACAAAATAGCAGCTCATATAGCAGTGGAGAAAATAGTAACACAGCAGCCTCATCTAGTGGAATAGATAACACATTACAATGGTTAGAATCACATGATTTCAGGTGATTTAGATTACCATCATCTCTGTACTTATTCACTTAAGCATTGTCAATTAACATATGCAATACCATTGTTTTAAGCAATGCTATGCTTAGGGTTACAGTAGCCAAAAACACACAGTAACAACAATGTGCTCATGAAAGTCAATAACTAATTAGTCCTTCCCAAGGGGGTTCACTGTTAACAATAGCTAAGCTTATTTATAGATTATTTATAGAGTGTGCACAGATGTGTGTGATGCAGCCTCTGGCACACTATTGTTGTTTACAAACCTTGTGTCAATGCAACTAAGGAATGTATAGAAAAGACATTACTAACTGCCTTTACAGAATTACACAATTTTGGCTAATCAAGTAGGCCTACTCTGACTTGTCTTTCCACACAAGGGCATGATAAAATACTGCACTGGGCAAGTTCATAGAAACTTTGAAATCTAAAGGTCAAATGATCCTCCTGTCCTCTGAACAAAGTTCAAATATACCAAAACGTGTGTGTGTGTGCGTGTGCGTGTGCGTGTGTGTGTGTGTGTGTGTGTGTGTGTGTGTGTGTGTGTGTGTGTACAATCCAGCACAAAGTGTAGCGAAGATGGCAGTCTCAGGACCAGCCTAACAGAAAACAAAGTTTTCAATACACTTTACAACAAGGAGGCCAGTGAGTGACTGTCTGCATTCATGCCGGTATATCAACTGACCAACAGCTGTCTACAGGTATGCTTAGGCTATGTATTATATCTACATTTCTTACTTCATTTAGAATATACCGATGAGAAAACTTTCGGATCCCAATAAGTGCATTTACACATAATACTTACATGTGAGCTGGATGTGACTCTTCTGTCTACATTGGGTCCACTGTATTTTATTGCTATTCATATTAACTTAAGTTAATGTATGTGCTTTCAGTGCATCCACACTGTGCAGGTTTTTCTTTTTTCAAATTTTATTCCACACTGGGCAGAAATGTGTTTACAATGTGGCCCTGGCCACCTCTAGATTACACATCACCTCACTGATGTGGCTCAAACTCTCAGGTATTTTCAAAAAATCTTTTACTGTCTCTCTTGCAGTCTGTCTGCCTTTTAGAGGGGTTTCCTAACCCCAGCGTACTGCTTTATACCAAAAGTGATGATAGGGCATTTGGTTGAAAAACTCATTAGAAGTGTATTGTAAATATTGTTTCTGCTATCCTTTATCATTTCAGCTGATGATCCTTGGAACACACACACCAGGCAGAGCCACAGCCAGTATGAGGGATGGAAGTCCTGCCAGCTGCTGCCTGTATTTTTTACGAGTCACTAGAATGTGAAGCTTTACCGGAAGAATAGGCAAGCCCAGGTTGTAGAATCTTGTGTGCATGACTTTCTACAGTGACAGTGTGTTTAGCCAACCTTCATGCAACATTCTATCTCCATAGCAGAGGTCCACTTTCAATCTGTTGCATTCATTTAATATCATTGATGTAGGCAAACTTGCCTTTCAAGCCCTCAACTTGTCATTTGTTGACAAGACTAAGTCTTGTTCAATGTATGAGTTTTAGTACCTCTTACTCTGAATTGCGTGGTCATATGAGTGAAAAGTGTATTTTGTTGTATGCTTAAAGTCTGCCCTGTCACACTCCTTTCTGCTTGTTTTGAGCTGGACTCTTTTGATTGCAGAAGTGGGAACACCTGTGGGTATTGGGTATATATAAAGACACAACATATTTTATATTATTTGTATTGCCTGGCAGGTTGGCATTCCTTTTATAAGAGGACAGCCAACATGAGCCTCTCCCTGACACCTCTTGCATCCTAGAATGAGTAGCCAGATCCTAGAATGAGTAGCCAGATCCTAGAATGAGTAGCTAGATCCTAGAATGAGTAGCTAGATCCTAGAATGAGTAGCCAGATCCTAGAATGAGTAGCCAGATCCTAGAATGAGTAGCCAGATCCTAGAATGAGTAGTCAGATACTAGAATGAGTAGCCAGATCCTAGAATGAGTAGTCAGATCCTAGAATGAGTAGTCAGATCCTAGAATGAGTAGCCAGATCCTAGAATGAGTAGCCAGATCCTAGAATGAGTAGTCTGTCACAAACCGGCTCAAAGCCCGTAACAAAAGGGAGACAACGTGGAGATAAGGAGTAACAAAATATATATTTATTAAATAAGTAACTAAGTATAATATACAATGGTGTGTGTAATCAGTAATCAGTAGTGTAAGTGAGTGTTTTGCATGCATGAATGTGATAATGCAGGGTGTTGAAAGATGCTAAAGCAAACAACAACAAAAAAACACCAAGAAACACAACAAAGTCTATAAAGGTGTCTGCATGGAGAGAGTCTCCTCCATGAATGGGGAAGTGGTGTATTTATCCTGGGAGACACCGGGCCCAGGTGTTTCCCATGTAGCTGACGACCCTCCCAACTCCGCCCACCAGCATCCTAATAAGGAAACAACAAAGAGAGAATACGGCAGACAGAGTGGGAGGGTCGTCACAAGTCAGATCCTAGAATGAGTAGCCAGATCCTAGAATGAGTAGTCAGATCCTAGAATGAGTAGCCAGATCCTAGAATGAGTAGCCAGATCCTAGAATGAGTAGCCAGATCCTAGAATGAGTAGCCCGTCTTCACCCCAACCATCTAGCCACTGACTCAGCAAGCCAGCATTGTCAGACGCAGATGAGAAGCAGATGTGATTGACGACCACATACCCTTCACCAGGCGCAACACCAGATGAACTGGGAGCTCGACTGGACCCGTTAAGTCCTCGGCATTGGTGAGTCTGTGCAAACTGTGTGTGTGTGGTGGAAATGTGGAGGGCTGAGATACCAGCTGTGAGAGAAGTACCAGCTATGAGAGACTTGGGTGGTGGTGGAGTTATTGACCTGTATTTGTGTGTGTGTTAATCCTGTGACTAGGGCTGTTGCTGTGACATTATTACTGCCAGACTGGCAGTCATGAGTCATGACTGCAGTAAAATTCTACGTGACCAATGAACCACAGTAATCTCATTTTATGCACTCTGGACATATTTTAGGTGTACCCAACTCTCTAACTCATCAGGCCACTAATGACCTGGTACTCAGGGCTCTATTGTCCCTCTATCAGATCCCAATGGCTTGGTTATCATGGCTTTATTGTCCCTCCATCAGGTCCTAATGGCCTGGTGCTCAGGGCTCTATAGTCCCTCTAACAACTCTGATATCAATGCAAATGCAATCAAAAATCACATCAAACTCATCAAAACAGTATGTGCTTTTAACATTCATTTGAGCAATATGAGATCGACAGGAGTTCCATGCAATAATGGCTCTATATATACTGTACACTTTCTTGAATTTGTCCTGGATTTGAGGACTGTGAAAAGACCTCTGGTGTCCAGTCAGATGAGGTAAGTGTGTGTCAAAGCTGTGTGTAAATTGACTATGCAAAAAACATTGCATTTTCTGCACATGCATTTTTCTTATAAAAACTAGTGATGCAGTTAATCTCTCCTAAACTCTTAGCGAAGACAGACTGGCATGCATAGTATTTATATTAGAACTCTAATAGGGCACGTGAGTTGAGTTTAGACCGTCATGAGAGAGGTTAGTTTTAACTAGGTTTTTCTTTGCAGCACTAACATGACTGGACAATAATCAAGACAAGACATAACTGGAGCCTGCAGGACTTGCTTTTTGGAGTGTGGTGTCAAAAAAGCAGAGCACCTCTCTTATTATTATCTACCCATCTTTACAACCATAGCATCTATATGTTTGGACCATGACAGTTTACAGTCTAAGGTAACACCAATTAATTTAGTCTCCTCAACCTGTTCAACAGTCACGCCATTCATTACCAGATTCAGCTGAGGTCTAGAGTTTAGGGAAGTATTTGTTCAAAATAGTTTATTACTGGCCACCCATTCCAAAACGAACTGCAACACCTTGTTAAGGGTTTCAGTGACTTAATTTGCTGTGGTTGCGGAATCATCATGTCACGCCCTGACCATAGAGATCCTTTTATTCTCTATTTTGGTTAGGTCGGGGTGTGACTAGGGTGGGTAATCTAGGTTGTTTGATTTCTATGTTGGCTGGGTATGGTTCCCAATCAGAGGCAGCTGTTTATCGTTGTCTCTGATTGGGGATCATATTTAGGCAGCCATTTCCCCACTGTGTTTTGTGGAATCTTGTTTTTGTGTTGTTGCCTGTGAGCACTCCAGAACGTCACGTTTCGTTTGTTCTTTATTGTTTTTTTGTGCGTTTCATTGAATAAACATGTGGAACCCATATCGCGCTGCGCTTTGGTCCGAGTATGCTTACGACGATCGTGACACATCAGCATAAATTACCTGCCAGTGGCAGAAGGCCTAGAGAGCTGGCCTGTGGTACACCACACCCTACATGTTTGACTTTAGAGAGGCTTCCATTAAAGAAAACCCTCTGAGATCTATTACACTGAACACAAATATATGCAACAATTTC